>NC_052030.1:6405438-7605438 GCF_015832195.1 Motacilla alba alba | reverse complement strand
TTAAAAGAAAACCAAATGTAAAATAAAATAAAAATAATATTATCTGACAGTAAGTACAACTTAAAAATCAGTAAAAAAAGAAAAATAATTAAAAATCATAAATATTTCTGATAAGTTTTTTAAAAGTAAGGATAAGGGACTAAAGGAATATCACATGTGCTGTACTTGAAATATGCTGTGAAAGACCAAACTGAACTACTTTTGGTAAATTTAAAATGGAATATGCACAGGACAGGAGTTGGGGGACACATGGTTCATTCAGACAGCCTTACAAATATCTTATTGTGATTATTAATCCACCCCTGCCGAGCCAGGTGCCCAGCTCGCGTGGAGCAGGCTGCTCAGTCTTCGGGAGAAGTATGAGAAGTCTTGTGGAACAAAAAAAGGCAGCAAGGTCTGGCCCTCTCTGGGCCCTGTGAGCCGGCGGTGCTGGTGAAGATGAGCAGCAGGAATGCTGCTCTGTGCGCTTGCTGGAAATCTGCTCTGATGAGCTGTGCTGCTTTGAAGCCAGCTTCAAGCCCTGTCAGCTGGATGAGGCAGAGTTTCACCCCCAGGGCTCAGTGTTTTGGGATCTGGTGCGTTTTGTTCTACTCAAGAAAAAAAAAATAAACCTGAATTTTTAATCCGTGGTCCAACGCTGGCTTTTTTCACCACGTCTCTTTTCACAGGCTGGTGAATACTGGGCAGGCAGGTGTGATCCTCCGACTCCCTCAGCCTGTGCCATGCACAGATATTCCCACATCAGGCCATCGGCAGAAGTGCAAATCTATAAATTATAAAAGCAGGTGATAAATGGGAGAGGCTGCAGGTGCGCTTCAGCACGGCAGCCTCTTAAATCCTCCTAGCTGAGGGTTTTCTTCTCTTCCCTTTTCTTCCTCAGCAGTTAAGCATAAAGGCCTTGGGCTTTGCTTCCACCTCCTTGAATTCTTCAGAGTGCACATCACAGTGTCTTTAAACAGTGCGAGACGTGTGGGGAGCTGAAGGCATTAGCAGAGCGCTGGGATTTATTGGCAGATTGACAGCCCGATAGGCACACTCCCTTTCTTCTCTGTTTGTCACTCTTTGATACTTTCCTTTTCACGCTCCAGGAGGAGGGAGGGGTCCCACTGTAACACTAAATGTCTTCAGCAGTTCTGCTCTGCAAAACGCTTTATCTTGGTTTAAGTCTTTTTTTTTTTTTTTTTTTTTTTTTTAAGTCTGAAGTTCACCTTATCCTTAAAGGTGCATAATTTACCAGGCCTCCTGTGATAACTTTGTATCTCGCAGAGAAACTGAAATGGGAACTGAGCTTATTAAAACGAAATTAGTGTGAAAAGAAGAAAGTTTCTCCTTTGTGGGAATGCTAGCAACTAGTGTGAAAGCCTGAGATGCTGCTGCTTTGTTGGTGTGAGGATAGCAAATGAGGTGGTATCTTGGGAAACTGAATCTCTCTCACGATCTGTGTTGAGCAGTGCTCGGTTTCAGACTCAATAGACTAGAGAGAGGCTGATTACATGTGTGAGATTGGGATTTAAATACACTTCTCAGCTCTGATGTTTCACAGGTTAATCTCCCTGTGCCTCCCTTACCAAGGTTTTCAACAAGACTAAAAAAACTCCCTCTGTCACTCGCATCTGCTCTGCCTTTATCATTTAGAAGACATTTAAACCCAGCAGTGCTGTCTATGTGTGTTTTTACTGAGTGCACCTACACACCGTGGCTGTGCAGCGAGCCTTGTAGCTGGCTCACAGTTTGCACACCTAAAACTGGGGTCTGTACCGATCAGAACAACTTATTTTAACCTGTATGAGATGGCTGACCCTTGGTATATAGTTTACTTTCTGCAGCTGCTGCCAGCCCTGACTGCGTCCTGTGCTCAGCACTGATCTGAGCAGCAGCGGCCAGTGTTGCTTACCCCGGATCCTCTGCCTGCAGCAGATAATGCCTCAAAGCTCCTTCCTCCTGTGCATTTAAAGTACACAGCCCTATTAGAAGATTAAGTTACTTTGAACAGGAACAGCTCCCGCATTGTAGCTCGGGCTGGTTTTCACTTTGTTCCACTTAAGATGTTGCCAAGGCTCTCTGTGACTTTTTTTCCTCCCCATGATGTAGTTGCAGAGCATGAAATTGTTTGGTGCTGGATAATGCAGTGACCATGGGGTTATTGCTGTTATCTGTAACATATTAGGCAGCTGTAATTTCTCTTGACATTTTGGTGTCCAGGTGAGTTGGTTTTTGTGGGTTTTTTTGGGTGTGTGTGATATTACTGCCACTTGTTTTTTTCCAGAGTTTCTTTCCCTGCCTGGCTTTGTACCTCGCTGAACTGTCAGATGAGGAATGAATACATTTGGTAGAGAAATTAGACCATTAATTCCGCAAGATGTTTTCAGTGATATGTCAAGATCTCAGTTTGATAGAAAGGACTGGTTAGAGGAGGAAACCATCTGATCACTTCAGATTGAGCAATTAACTACTTAACAGCTGGAAAAAAGATTGCGGGTGATGTGATTCTTCACACCGGCAGCACTTAGCTGTTCCATCCACAGTTTTAAAACGCTTTGAACAGGAGATTAGTATCGTGCTCATTTTGCAGATGAGCAAACAGAAGTACAGAGGGGAGATGAATAGGCTGAAGCAGTAGGTCAACAGCAGAGCCAAAAGAATGAATCCCGGCTGTCTAAATCCGATCTGCTAGAGCTGAGGCAATAATGTTTTCCCCTAGGATTATTTCATCTGCCAGGGACGGCAGGGCCAAAATTTTCAAGGCTTTATTTTATTTTATGTTAATTTTTTTTCTTTAATATGTCGTGACTGACCGAAATCCTCACAGTGAGTGAGTGCACGTCCAACAGTTTGCAAACACGTGAGAGCCCCTGGTTCAGCATACCTCATCTTTGTGATACCTGAAGAGCAAAACCAAAATGCTTCTCTGCACACTCGAGGGCTGGTTTAGTGAGCCTTGAGCTGTTTCTGAGCTCACTGTGCCGCCCACCTTTGCCTTCCCCTTGGTGGTGGTTTTTTTGCAGCAGGTCTGGAAAGAGCCATGGGGCTGGGGCTCTGTAGCTCTATAAACAGCAGAGGCAGCCAGTTGTGCATCCTGGTGGTGAGAGCCAGGGAACTTCAGCTCTCCTGCAGCCTGTGCTTGGGCAGACCCCTTCATTTTCCACTCCCTCTGGACTCCTGGGGCTCTGATCTGGTGTAGCTGTTCCACGGCTCTGCTTCCCCATTAATCACGGGCCCGCAGCTGAATTTTGGGTTGGAGTTTGGCTGTGGGAGTTCATGCGGGCTCTGCTTTGCACTCGAGAGGCCTTGCTGCTCCCCTTGCTGTGTTGTTCTATAGCTGGGTTTAAAATATATATTGTTGCTGGCATTGGAATCCATATCTGCTCCCAGCATATGCTATTGGCACAATACCAGCAGATGCTGTTGAGCGGTATCGAATCTCGAGGCGCAGCTCTGCTCTGAAGTGTGACTCTGTGAAATGGCACCGTGGGGCTCCTCCTCAGGGTCTCGGTGCCTTACATGTGAAGTTCTCTCTTGGAAACTGAAAGATGCTGTTTGTTTGTTTTTAACAGCCATCTTGAGGAAGCAAACCTGTAACTGGATTTGGTTTTAAGGGAAATGGCAGGGCTGGGGTGGGTTTCTGGCTGCTGTGCTTGCTCACATCTCCTCTCCCACCCTCTTCCTGTCTCAGTTGTGCAGCAGGGAAGCTCTTGGGGCTGGGAGCGGGGTGTTTGTCAGTGCCAAAGGAGTCAGGCTGCCCTTGCAGGTTACAAATATTTCCATTTTGCTGTTTAATAACAAGTTGGTCATGCTTCATTTGAAACTCTCTTTAAAATGCAAAATCCATTGGGGAGAATAAAAATTTCAGAGATGTCAATAATTAGCATTGTCAAGAGTGGGGGTTTAGTTATAAAAAAGGAAATAAAGTGAATGAATAATGAGTTAATATTATTCTTTACATCTTTCCATCCTTATTCTCCTTTTGCTTGTTTGAGATGAAATGATTATAAGCAAACTTACTGCACAACTGACTCTTTGCTTATTGTTCCTCCTCCTATGAAGTGCAGTGCCATCTGGCACATGGACAAGTGGGGAAGATTGATGGCTAACAAAGAACACCATTCATTTTCTCCTACCAGATTTGGACAGAAAACAAACGTTTTTAATCAAATCTATATGTTTCTAAGGAATATTGGCTGCTGAAAACTTGCCAGCAGCTGAATTTTCCCCCCTTCCCTGCCTTGTGAGAATTATATCCTGCCAGGCTGATTCATGGATGGGACAGTGTGGGTGCTTTTTCTCCTGTGCCTTGTTTCCTTTCATCTTACTGAGACAAGCAAAAGCAAGGGCTGTCGGTGCTGAGGAGAGAGAAGAGGGGGAATGGCTATGTGTGGTAGTACAAACAGTCTTAAAATTCAAGAGTACAGTTGTTTTAATGGCCTCACAATGAATCATGCAAAACAACTGTCTGAGGAAAACACACAGTTGCTTTCAATGAAGCAACTAAAACATCAGTGGAAAGTTTGCCTGCAGCGTTCTTTCATTTCCCTGAGAAAAATGAAAGATTTATGGATTCCTTCTCCCATCTATCTTCTCTCAATAATTATGCACTCACTGGATAATACAGGAATTTAGGATCCGTAAGGGGAGTTCAGTCATGGTGGTCAACTGGGAAGGGAGCAGACTGAGCTTTTCCTGGGAGGGTGGAAGGGCTGATCCATGGTATGGAGCAGCTGAGCCACAGAGTGATGTGGAAACCCAGAGCTTGGAGGAGGTTCTGGGATGTGGCTTGGCTTCCGTGGGGCAGAGGATAATCAACTTCATGGCACAAGAAAAGGAGGTGGTTAAATCAGAGGTGATGTCAGTTTTTAGGGTTCAAGGAACATTGTCATAGATGTTTAAATATCCTGGCAAGTGCTAGATGGCTGCTGGCCTTGCCTAGCTGTGTTTTCACTAGGCACATTGAATGAGAGGGGCTTTTGCTTTTCTGCTGAGATACAGAAGGGGGGGAAAAAGACTTGGCCATTTGAATATTAAATTCGGATGCTTTTAATAGTACCTATAAATTAATAGGATTTCATGCCCAGCATTCAAAAATATTGTAAAGAGGATGTGGATATGTAAAGATAAAATGGATTTTGTAGCGCTTTAGCTGTGGAAAGAAAATTATTTTCGTTTTGATTTTTTTAATGTATTTTTTCCCTTTGAAGTCAAATAATGGACTTAATTAACTCTAAGCACCTGGATTTGAAGCTTTGAAAATGATCCTTTCATTGCAGGGCTGCTGAATTTTCTGGAAAGTTGCATCTGCAGGTACACAGCCTCGTACAATGTACGTGTGCTGTTTGCTGTGGTGCTGGTGGCAGGCACAGCCTGAAGCTGCTGCAGGTCTGAGCCTGGAGTGGCTTGGGCCAGCACTGGGCTTGGAGCTGGGGTCCCCCAAATCCCCAGGGCAGGTGGGAGCATCTGCAGGGGCTTGGGGAGAGAGGGGAGAAGGGACAGCTCTGCTGTCAGGGTGTTTGAAGGAGAAATAAAACCAACTGAGGGAAGGGAGTGACTGTGTTGACACAGAAAGTTTCCAACTGTTGTATTTATGTATAAGTTCAGAGCTTAAATTGCCCTTGAAGCAGGCAGATTTATATTCCTTCTAAGCATTGCTGCATACTGTTCCCTTCTTCTTTTCTTCCTGCTGCTATAAATCTGGATGCTCTTGTTGATATAAATATTCTGTCTTTTAAAGAATTTTTCTAAATTTTCCACACCCTGAATCAAGTCTCATGGGCTTTGCTTTGCATGGAATGATTAAGTTTTCCCTTTATAAGTCTTTAATTTGCTGCCTTTTAAATATTTCCTTGCACCTTTTTTACATAATAGGAAAATACAGAAGGAAGTGTATTTCAGACAGAGGGACAGCTGGTCTTTGTATTTGAAGGAGAAAGCTTGTGTTTCTCTGCTTTAAGATGGTTTGTAGAAAAAAATAGTGGCTCTGAAGAGAGTGGCATGGCCGGGAAGTGGTTCAGGGTGGAAATGTGCATTTTCCCTGCTGCCTTAAAACGTGCTGGTGTGGCCTTTTAGCAGGGCAAAAATGAGAAGCAGTGGCAAAACTTGGAAGGTTTTCTTTTTGCTCTCCTGTGACTCTGCACAAAGGCTTTAATTAATGAATCCAGTGGTGTTGCTAAATGCCTGTGGTGCTCCCCTGGGGACAACCCGAGCCATTTGGTCCCCGGGAGGGTGCAGGATCCTCACTCTCTGGGCTGGATACTGCTGCCCTAGGCTGGAGACAATAATCCTCAGTTTGTTGAGAGGCTTGGCTTGATGTGTGAGAGCTGAAAATATTCAAATATAAGCACTGTGAAGAGAAGGCTCTCATAATCTTCGTGCCTGACAGAAATCCATGGGTGGGCTGAGGAAGCAGCACAAAGCTGTGTTTGGGGCTGGGTGTCTGTCTGCCCTCTCTGCCTGGTATTGGTGATGACTTTCATGTCATAAATGTGTACTTGACCAGCAGCGTGGCTGAGCCAGCTGATGTGCAGCCTGTAGAAGCAAAGGGGCGGCTTTCCATTGTCTTCAGTGAGTTGTGGATTAACTCTCAGGAGAATAATAATATCATGGTTTACTTGGCAGTAACAATGCTAGCAGTGCTGTTTGACTGCAGACAATAAACTGAGCAAGTTACGGAAAACATGATAGCCCTGTCCTGAACAGGAGGAGAGCCACTCAGACGTGAAAGCAATCCGTTTTGCATACTATTTCTGCGAGGAACTTTCAGCAGGGTATTTTGACATATGGCTTTTATGTAGATGAAGTGCCAGACCTTAACTGGATAAAGATATAATTAAATTTTCAGTGAAATTGCTGGGAGTGAAGTACGAAACCTCATTTGGAAGTTCCCAGAGAAGGGGAGACCTGTCTGCCCCTTGGAGGTGCAGAGCTCTGGCTGTGAGAGGGTTGTTGAGTTTGAGGGCTGGCACCACCACCCTTTGTGCTGTGCTCCTCCTTCAACAGCTGTGCTCTGGAGCTGGTGGTGGGGTTTGTCAGATCTGGGGAGGGTCCTTCTTTGAGTTTTAAGTTGTTTTATATGAACTCACTGCAGCTTTTCCCATTATGGAGATGCTCCTGCTGATCAGACCTGCTGTGTTCAGCAGTGTCGGCTGAGGAAACGCTCTGGCTTTGATGCCAAATTAATGACGTGGACTCTCAGGCTTCCCACAGGAGGATGGGAGCAGTGTTTGAATGTTCACACAGGCTGAGCTTCCAGGAAGAGTCCTTGTGAGGCAGCAATCATGGGCCTTTGGGGTCACTCAATGTTGGTCTCTGCAGGAGACACAGGTGTGCCAGGGGCTGTTGACTCTCTGACTTGCTCTTTGTCCAGCTAGAGTGACCATTTGTGGTCCTGCCTGGTGTTTTCTTTGTTTTGTGAGTGGCAGTGTGAAATATATAGCTGCTCAGAAAAAAAAGAAAAGAAAAGGCAAAAAAGGAGCATGCTGTTGTATGCTTATTTAAAAAAATGATGAGGAAGACGAAACAGAGATTAAGCCAGGTTCTTAAACAGGAGGAGTGCAAATCCTCAAGGCACCCAATGGTCTGATCCTCAGAGGTAATTAGTAGGTAGCCCTATTAATTTTAATGGCAGCTTTGAGCTGTTAAAGCCTGGCTATTGCCTCTGTATTTTAAATATTATTAAATGTTACACATGCTAAGTACTTCATTGCTCTCATTTAAGAAAAAAGGCAGCTTGTTCATTGGGTGCCTCACTGAAAATTATTTTTATTTTTAGTGCCTGTTGGAAAGCAGGCAGGCTCTTCTGGGAGGCAGGCTGCTGTTAGGGTAATTGTACTCCTGTGCTGCTCACAGCTTCAGGGAAAGCCCTTCAGGCTGTGCTGGGTAAGAGGCACCAGGTGATAAAGGTGTATGTTGATAATCCTTGGCTTTGAGTGTTCCTCCCAAGCCAGAGCTGTGCCACAACCCAGCTCTGGAGTGACAGATGCTGGAAGCGTCACACCGTGCCACAAGAAGTCATTTGACACTGGTGTAGGGATAAGTGGTCCTGCCAGGTTTTAACAGCCTTTTATTTCTCTGGCTGGTAGGACCGTTCTTGGGTGGCAGAAGCTGCTTTGAAAGGCTCCCCCCGTGGCATTTCCAGAAGCTCTCCCATGCTTGTATGCCCTGTGTCTCCTTTTAGTCCCTCGCTTCTCCCAAGCAGGTGCTTGGGGTCTCAGTTGAGCTCGTGACAAATGTTTTTAAAGAGCCCTGGAAAATATGGATGTTTTAAAGACCTGATTCTGTGTAGGGTTGTAGCAGCTGAAGATGATTGTGTGGGGGGTGACAGTGACTTGCTGCTGGAGGGGAGGATGGTGCAGCTGGCTGTCCTTGGGGCAGCAATGCAGATGTGACCCTCTCTCTGGGCTTGGGAGTGAAGTGCAGAGCATTTCACCTTTCCCTGGTGCTCTGGCCTGCAAGGTGAGGTGAGTTGGAAACCCCAAGTTTAGGGATTCCTTTGAGGGTGTCCTGGCAGCCTGTCAGGTCCCAAGGTGATCTGACATCCACAGTGCTACACTATTTTTAAAATGGAAGAGGTCACAGCTTTTCCAAGGCATTTATTTATTTTGCTCCTAGTTTATTCCAGGTCGAGTTATGAATGGAGCTTCCATGGGCTATGCCCCAAAATGCTTGGCTGCCCTACAGCTTTCCTGTGTGTGGGTTGGTATTGCCCAGGGACCTACCTGAGGAGGAGCTGGTTAGTATTTTTAGGGCATGGGGTAGTCCTGAGCAGTCCCACTGTGATGGAGATAGGAGATGTTTGAGAGCATTGCTGTGCTAAGGGCAGGTAGGCATGGTGTGAGCAAACATGCTCACAGGAGGGAGGAAGGATAAACTGCAGTGGCGGCCAGTGGTGCCCAAAAAGCTCTTGCAGAAGGAAACTGCTTGAGTGATGATCCCTTTTTACTCACTTCATGTGTAAAATATAACCTGCAGCTTCTCCCTCTAGCAGCAATGTCCTTCCACATCTCCCTTTTATTGGAATATGTGTGAAGTGTTTTAAAACTCACCTATTCTTCCTATATTCTAGCATTGGGAGAGAGGGTAGTAAAAACAAGCCCCTGCCATTTCCAAGCAACCTTGTTTGTCTGGCACTGAGACTTACTGCTGCTTGCAGTTTGCTGCCTTCACAAAGGGCTGTTAGAGCAAGAAGTGAGGCAGCTCTGGATTTGTGCCTCCATTTACCTCCCACCCTTAGGAAGCAGACTCCCAGTGTGCTGTACATGTATTATACCAGCTGATTTTGTATTAACATAAAACCCCACCCGTGCTGTTATCTTCTGAGGGAGGCATTTTGAAGGGAGCTAATGCTGGAACGTCTTCACAGGCTCACAACAGGGTGCTGAGTTCCTCCAGGATGCTGTGCTCGGCTGGCACTGCACCAACAGGCTGATTTTGGTTGAGCAGATGTCTGCTAATCTTTGTGAGTGTGGTGGGCTGGCCCTGGCTGGATGCCGGGTGTCACTCACCTCCTCAGCTGGCCAGGGAAGAGAAGGTACAGCTAAAGATTTGTGGGTTGAGATAAGGGCAGAGCGATCGCTCACCAGTTACCATCGCAGGCAAACCAGACTCGACTTGGGAAATTAGTTTAATTTATTACCAGTCAAATCAGAGTAGGATAGTGAGAAATAAACACAAATCTTAAAACCTGCCCGTGTTTTCTTTTCCCCTTCTTAAATTGCTCATCCCAGAGGCACTCCCACTGTCACTGATGGGCTCAGCCTTGGCCAGTGGTGGGTCTGTCCTGGAGCCAGCTGCCCTTGGCTCCACTGGACGTGGGGGAAGCTTCTGCCAGCTCCTCACAGGGGCCACCCCTACAGCACCCCCAGCTCCTCCATAAACCCCACCACACGCACCCAGCACAGCTACCTTGCCATTCTGTCAAGCACAGCCTAGAGGACAGATGTTTGATGAAAGCCCTGAAATATTTATCTGGGATATTTTTCCCCCTGCAGCCGAGATTGCTTGTTGTGCCTATTAATCTTTTACAAGTCTTGCATCTGCTCGGAGGTGGGTTGTTTCAGGCTTGGAATGAATTCTGTGTGTGTGTGGTTTGAAAGAGTGGTGTAAATGAACAAACATGATGTGTATGTGAATAAATTGAATGCATAAAGCAGATGAATTAATCCCTCAGTCGCTGAAAGTCTCTTCCAGTAACAATAATAAAAAACCCTATAATGCCCCTTCTTCTATGGGCACTTACTCCTCTCTTTCAGGAGCATCTTTGCCCTGCATTTTGTAAAATTAGGATTTCAGTGGGTATGTCCTTAAAGAGAATTTGTGCTTTCATGTATGGTTTTGTAAAGCCTGGGTGCAGCACTGCTAGGTAGTGCAGAGCTCTCACCCCGAGTTAGCAGCTCACTTGTTTATTCAGAATTTATTTTCAGCTACAACAGTGCCTTTCTGTAAAGCTTATTTCTTCTGCATGCACTTGTAATCAGAGGCACTTGTGCATCCCTTTCCTCCTGTTGTATCAGGTGTGTTCACCAGGGCTGGTGATTGAAACACCAGAACAGCCTGGGAGTACCAGGGCATTGAAAAAGCAAAGAAACCATGTGCAAAACTTCCTCTCCCCCACCAGAAGTAGTCTTCTTGGACAGTATTTCATACCCTGAGTTGAACTTCAGAAAAAACCCCAGCCCCATAATTAATAGTTAATCGGGATTAATACTTGTAAAGTTATTAAAAAGGTCTCCAATGCACTTTTTTTTCTTTGCTGCTTCTGACTTAATGGCTCATAGCTGGTTTTTTTTCCTGGTCTATTCCAGCCTGCTTTTCTTTGAATGTTGCAATTCTGAGCTTAAAATCCAGTATTGTCTTTTAAGTATCTCATGGGTGTAATCCAGTTTTTGTTTTCTTTAAAATTCCTTGGCTTTTGAATCCCCCTCTTCTTTTCTCCCTGTATTAACTAAATTGAAGTAAAATGGGAAATTGTCACACAGAGCCATCTAACTTTCCCCTTCTCTGAATAGATGATAAGTTACTCAGTAAGAGTAGCACCAATTTGAAAATGATTTAGCACAGCCAGAGTTCTACTAACCACTTTGAGAACATTTCAGGGCAATCCCATGAGATGATGGTGGATGATGATAATTATGCTTTAGCAGAATAGGCCTATGGGATGAGCAGCTCAGGCTCTTATATCCAGTCTGTGCTTTAAGGTGTGCAATTTATTCAGTTTTGAGACTTAGGTTTTCTGCTCTGCATGTTCATATTGTGTATGCAAGATTAACTTGCCTATTCTGTAAAATTCACCAGATGTTTTCTGTTTCTGTGAGCCTGCCTGGTTGGAGTGATGTTGCTCACGTCACAGAAAGTGACGACAGTCCCAGTGATGTCTTCTCTGAGCACATGCTCTCAGAAAGTATCCTCACTTAATTGTGATGGAAAATTAATTGTTCAGCTGTCTTTTTTCATGCCTTATGTATTCTGCACAGTAACATTCTTCTTTACTATGATTCATTAGTCTTTAGATTGCTTAAAAATATCCTGGACTGGAAAGACATATTAGCAAAGTCATAACTATATTGGCGGATGAATATAATCTCTTTTCAAGTGTCTGCATATGTGCCAAGATCACATCATGCATACAGAGAATAAATGAGTGGGCTTGTGAATGAACAGGCTTCTGAAGGGCTTCTTTTGTTAATCACTAACAAAATTGGCCAGAGAAGTTAAAGAAAAATCCAATTGGCTTTTTTTAGAATTTTTATCACGTTTTACTCATCGTCAAGGTCTTTTTTTAATGTAAGAACTCCTTGTCCACCTGTTCCTCCTGTGAAACCTGTTGTGCTGGACCTCAAAATGTAATAGACTCTTTAGAGGTGTTTGTAGAATTGCTGTATTAATCATGCCAGATAATTATGAATTTGTGTTGGCCTGCTTACCTGGTTTGCACATCTCACTCACAGCAGCGCTGCAGGGCAGCCCCCCAGTGCTTGCCAGGTAAGCGTAAGCGGGGTTTTCTAAAGCACTGGCATTGCCTGAGAGGAAAAAATCCACAGGAGGGAGAGAAATTGTGATTCTTATTAGAAGCATAATTGTTACATTGTGATTTGCCATGGCTTTCCTGTTTTGCAAATCAGGCGCAGTTGATGGAAACCATCCTGTGGCAGAGGGATGGGAAGAGATGCTCCAGGCTGGAGGGCTTGGGAGGCTGACTCAACAGCTCTCAAATCTGCTTGGCAGTGCTTTTTCTCTTAATGGTGTTTAGATGCTTTTCTGAGAGATGAGCAAGACACAGGTCTTGAGTTTAGCTGAAGGATTGAAGAAAGGACAGAACTTGTCAGAAGTGGTGCATGTGGTTGTGTTCCAGTGCTGCAGGACAGCATGCAGCTTTCACTGCATCATTTTGCTGCGTCGAACAAGGGGAAGAGAGGGGGGAAAAAAGCTGGGGAGCTGAAGTGTGACCTCAGAGCTGTTGACACACGTTGTGTCTCCATCTGTTCTGCAAACATTGCTGAGTGGGAGTGAGCCCTGGTGTGGCAGCGTGGGACAGGCTGTGCCTCAGGTGTGGGCTCTGTTTGCACTGTGAGCCTTGACTTGATGTGACTGGTTAATGGGACTCACTTTGGCAGAATGGAGTGTGTCAGGCTTTCCTTTTTGTTACGTTCATGGGTTATTATGTAGGACATCCAAACTGTCTTTCTAAATATGGTGAGATTTAGTACAAGGAGTGCTAAAGGAGTACAAGGAAATTAAAATGGAAAGTATAAGCAAGGCAGGCATTTATAAATGATTGAACTAAATTACACTCAGTAGAATGAGCTGCAGCTGTGACAGTGATGTTTCTTTCTTCAGGTAAATAACATTACCCATCATTACTGGTTATGCTAAAGGACCATAATTCCATGTTAACATGTCTTATTGCAGCCTGATAAGTCATAGCCTAATCTCCATTACCAGACTGGCCATAAATATTAGAGATATGTGGGACAGGGAAGGGAAGGAATGAAATCTGGTTTTGATGCAGCAGTATCAGTGCTGGCTGGTCTCTGACAGGTTGCAGCTGAGTCATTTGAGATAAGGCAATTCCTGTAATGTGTATGATGACTTTTGGTTTTTATTTAGTTAAATATAAAGCTGTGTTGTCACCTGTTCACTTTTCTGAGAAAAGGAAGTTGTCCCAAAAAGCCTTGATGACTTTTGCACACGAGGAAATACAAACAAGTTTTAGCTTTAAGGCTGTGAGGGCGTTGTACCACAAATGCAATACTGCTGTTGTTTTTGCTTCAGTAAGTTATTGCTTTTTGTGGACAATAAAACCACAGGCTGTTGAAATTATATGGTATAATAATGGAGTCAAATCCACATGCTCAAGTGATCCTGTGTGTTTTTGACATTGCATTAAATTGATGAGTGGGTAAAAGGTTAGATTTTTTTTTCCCCCTTTGCTGCTAGAGTTTGAAGGAAAACAGAGAAACACAAACCTTTTCAGTTAACTATTCCTAGAAAACATACATGGTATTTTTTACTTTTTTCCAAGACACTTGAGAAAGTATGTCCCTTGGTATGGCCTGGAACTGAATGACACTGTAGTCCTTTCCTGTTGGACTTCTTAACTTTTCAATTCATGGTGAATTGCAACCAGCACTTGTTTACTGCAGAAACCCTTAGATGGAAGTTGAAATCAATGGATTAGCTTTGTTTTGTGACCCCATCAAAAGCATCGCGTGCCAAATCCACTGAAACAATTCCCATTGAAAGCCCAGTGTGCTTTTTCCCCCTCCCTGTTCTACGCCACAGAATGTGCAGGAGCAGCGTTTTCAATATGGTAAAGTGCCAGGGGTGGCAAAGAAGTTGGAAACTGTTATGTGACTAAGGACAGCTGAGGTGTTCCCAGCTCAGCTTCTGTTCCCTGAAGTTATAATAGAATTATAATAGAGCAGCGCACTGATAACTCTCTTGGACAGCCTCATGCCTGGGATGGAGTGGGAAAGGGATGCTCTGTCATCTGATTAAAAGGTAAATAATTTTGGGCTCTAATGGAGCAAAAGCTGACCACTAATTGTAAAAATCCTGTCAGGGAAAAGGTCAAGAAGAAACTTTGGAGACACAGGAGTGTGAGTAAATCAACATGGAACAAGTTAGGGCATGAACTTGGAAAATATCTGTGATATCTTAAAGGTCTTTTCCAAGCTGATCCCATAAGTAGCTGTGTGCAGTGAGCATGGGGAAGCCTGTCCATCCTCCCCAGCTGCAGAGATGGGGCAGTCTGGATTTGGGGAGGACATGCACAGCATTGTGGTGTTGGATACACTGGTGGTGTTTTCCTTGGGTGAGCAGTGTGCACGCTGTCATGGGTTTGCAGAGATAAAAGTGAAATTTATTTCCATTGCTTAGTTGTGTGCTTTCCTCTGATTCTGCTGGTTTTTTTCATTGTTCTCTGTTACCAGTCCATGCTTTCAAAGCTTGCTTTGCCTGCCTCGGATTTATTGAGGGAGCAGGAGGGAAAGATGAAATGAAGTAATATATTTTGCTTGTCGTTGTCTTGCTGTCAATTGAGTCTTAGTGGTACCATTACTCATTTTATGACACATTGCTGTACCTGGGTGAGTTTTTCTCCCCTCTGTGTGTTTGGTTGAATTTCTAAAC
Source organism: Motacilla alba alba (assembly GCF_015832195.1). Taxonomy (NCBI): domain Eukaryota; kingdom Metazoa; phylum Chordata; class Aves; order Passeriformes; family Motacillidae; genus Motacilla; species Motacilla alba. Next base: position 7,590,822 of record NC_052030.1, on the reverse strand, counting down.
ATGTTTTTGTGGGTTGCCATATACCCTGAGACTGGAAAGTGTGCATTTTCTAAATTCAGTTACTCTTTGAGCTTTCAAATCTTTCCTCCCCTCACCTCCTTGTATCAGTCTGTATTTGTGAGAGCTCTCCAGGGCTGGAAGTGAGCTTTATCTTTGTTGACACAATTAGCTGCTTTGCAGTGTGAGTGTGACAGCAACTGCACACATGTCTGGTGGAGTGTAATTACAGATCCCAAAAGAATATGCCATAGTGAGGCTGACCAAGGAATCTTTACTTTTGCAGCTTATTTTACTTACATGAACATTCAGAATGGTTGGCTTTGTTACATACAGAATCACAGAGTGGTTTGGGTTATTAGGGATCTTACAGATCATCTCATTCCGAGCCCCCTCTTCCCCCCGCCACAGGCAGGAGACACCTTCCACTAGACCTGGTTGCTCCTCCACCCTGTCCAACCAGGCTTTGAACACTTCCAGGGGTGGGGCAGCCACAGCTTCTCTGGGCACCCTGTATCTCAACATTCCCACAGGGAGGAACCCAGTTCTGTTCCCAGCCAAAATGATCCCTGTCACAGATGTTCAGGAGCCTTGACTCGAGGTGGTTGGAGATGGATCTGAGCACAGCTCTGTGCTTTCCTACTGCTTCCTTGCCAACTCCAAGTACTGTAGAAATGTTTGATGAAGTTCACATAGCATAAGAGAAACTGGCATTTCTTTTCTGTCTGTGGAAGCTGTGGAGTTCTTTGTGTGTGCATGCAGCTTATGATTCCTGTTGCTAGCAATTGGTTTATAGACTGTGGTTAGTGGGATTGGCAAGTGTGTATTGGCTCCAAGGAGCACAATAGTCAAGGAGCTGGATGCAAGCAGCAGGCTGCTAATGCACCCCTACAGAATCCTTGGTTTTGCACTTTTTGCAAATTATTATCTTTGGGCTCTACCTGCATTAAGGGCCTCTTGGGTTCAATGCCAGAAGTGTGAAGTTTGTGGTAGCAAGTGCCTGGCTGATTGAGTATAGTTATACTGGTTAAAACAGAGGTGTTAAAAATGTTTTCGCTGAAAACTTTTAGCTGAAACTATGATTACAGATCACAAACTGGTTCTAAAAGTTGACTAAGAGGGCAGTAAACATATCCCTAATCATAACAGTGTGATTTTGAGCATTTCTCACAGGGATCATTCACATGCAGCTGAAGGCTGAGAAATTTTGGTGTAAAGCCTTCAGTGAATCACAACTCAGGGGCAGGGAGTGGAGAGTTTGAGAGCAGAGAAAGAGAACCTACAGGTCAAATGAACCATCATTTAGCCCGAAGTGAAGGTGCAGGCCAAGGTTTGTGTCCTCTCCACCAAACTCTAAGCTTTTCTATATTCCAGCTTTCTTGAAAATAAAACTGAGTTTGTTTCTCTCAGCTCCTCCTGAGTTAGAACTGCTAGCTCCCTTGGTGTGAACCCACCAACTGTGTCTCCAGTCCAGAAACTAAGGCTGTCAAGTTCGATTTAAAGAAAGAGGATTTTTATTTAGTTTGGTTTCTTCAAATGCAAGCATCAGGAAGACAAGCCAATGTCATCTACCACACTATTGCTATTTTGTGTTAAGGGTTATAATGCTTACTGTAGTACTGACACAGGCTGGCATCTGTTTTGTCTCAGCTTTAGTGATTGAAAATTACCCAAAGCCATCTTGCTTTTGGAATGGAGATAATGTGGGGGTGAGGGTTAGCCAGGAAGCCTGCTCAACATGGGGCTGTTACCCCTGCTAAAATATCTCTGCGGGTGACTTGGATGTTGGTAAAGGAGATTGCATGTTGGTTTGGAGGAGAATTCTTTTGAGCATAGACAGTAATTTCATAATTAGCCCTTAAAATTACATGGTAGCGAAAACTCAGAAGCATTGAAGATCACTAACATTAAAGCATCTGTTTTATATTTCAGCTGTTCTTGTCTGGATCCCACTTGCAGCCCGTTAAAAGGGACGTGAAAAAGATAGTGTGCTTTGAATTAGTGCAAGGACGGGTTAGAATGGTAAAGATGATTAAAAGCAGCTACTAAACTGGCCATAAGCACTGGCCATGGGATGCTCTGAAAGGACAAGGAAATATTTTTGCACAGTCAGAAGCATGTGTGTGCTGAACAAGTAGATTCAGTCTTTGCTGTTTCTAATATTCACAAATGTAAAGTTTATTTCAGGTAAAACAGTTTTTAAACATCCATTGACACAGCAGTGATACTTCCACAGGACTGTGTCTCTTACCAGGAGCTTTGTGAGTTCAGATAAGACTTCAGTGAACAGAATTCACAATTTAAAAAAAGCCTGATGGGTGTTTCCAATATTGTTCTCTACAGAGATTTTTCATTTTCCTTCTGGTGACAGCCTGTTGCTCAAAAAAGACAAAAAATGATCTCACTGCAATCAACTGTTATACCAAATTATGGAAATTTAACATTGGTTTCCCCCTACTGCCTGCACCTTGTTCTTCTTACTTAGAAGCTAGTAACTGTTTAGGGATAAATCCTTTTTTTTTTGCATTCCAGTTGCCCAAGCTGCATGTACACAGCTGGTTTAGGAACATGCAAAAATCCTGTTTCTGACTGGGCATTCTAAACCAGCTCAGTTCCCACCTATAAGTCCACTTAAGCTCAAACCACGTTAAAGTGTTTTCAGAGCTTGCTCACAGGAGTCTGAACACAGTTACTGTGTCACGGAACAATCCCACCTGTCTGTTTGAGTAGGTGGAACCACATGGCTGGGTCAAGCCTTTTAGTTATCCTCCACCTGTCCGAACCAAGTTATGGCCTGACTCTCTGTAGACTGGAGCTCTGTGAGCCTTGGTTGTGTCTCTGGTACTTGAGGAAAGGCTTCTTGTCTTACAGACATGTGAAGTGCTTTCAGCATCCCCACCGATGACTGGCTGACAAGTCACGGATCAAAAACATTCAGAAAAAATCAATATAGCCGTCTTTAACTTTGTGTTTTAGAGAAGGAAGGTACAACTTAATTGCTTTTCTATAACAGTGGAGTTATTTTGAAAACTGTGTTGGAAAACATTTCCATTAGTGTTTGGTCTAAATAGTGTTTACGGTATTTTCTATCTAATTTATTCTGCCTGTATGTATTTCATTTTTAAATGTCAGTTTGCCTTTCGATGAAATTAAGTGTAAGGTGATGACTAACATCACAGCTTTTCCCAACAGTTTACACATTTGCATATTCCTAGGGCCTTCATTCAAACAGAAAAAATACAGCAGGTATTCTGTATTCTTCCTGCAGAAGGTAGGAAGAAATTATTTGAGGAAATGTTTAAGTGAAAGACTCATAGTACCAGCAAATGTATTGTCTTCTGAATTGTAATTTTTCCTGTCAAATCCCTGTGAGTTTGTTGCTTTTGTTTTGGTTTTGTGTCTCTTAGAAGTGTCTGAAAGAGACGTGGAAGCCCAGATCTGCCTGGGCTCTAAAGGCAAGAACAGAGTCCTTTCCTTCCAGAGAAGATATAACTTGTGAAGATCCCAGGGCTATGAAATTCTGGTTCTGGAATCCCTAAGGGAAGAGGCAGTTTGTGGCACTGAGGAGGAGGATGCAAAACAGCCTTTTCCTTGGGTGTGTAATGGCACACGCAGTGATCAATCATGGCAGGCACAAGTGGCCGTGGAAGCCAAACCTCTGGCACACAGATCCCACTGCCAGATCCCACAGATCCTCCCTGGCTCTGGGGCCAGTGCTGTCCATGCCCTGAGCCCAGCCAGGCAGCAGGAAGGAAAACCACCTGGCTGCTTTTGAACCCATTTTCCTTTCTTCTTTGGCCCTGGCTTGTTCACTGAGCTGTGTCCTCCGGCGCTCTGGTTTGGCTGTTTGGCCACAAAGCTGGTCAGCACTGAGAGGAGCAGCCAGGAGCAGACTGACACAGGCTGCACCACGCTGCTGAGGCTTGGTTGTGGTTAGCACCTTGCTGAAAGAGCAGTGAGACCTAAAAATCATCTATCATCTCCTCACCACGGTGCTTTCCTGCTGCTCATCACTTTTTATGCCCAGAAATATTTTAAAGCTTTGAAATGTTAGCGCTTATGGTTTAAGTATCTCTTGAAAATACAACAGCAGAATCATGTATTGTGCACTGCAGTTGAGCAAAACCAGGCTAGTGGCATCTCCAGCCTGAATTTTTGTTGTTAAACACTGTATTCCTCAGTTCAGAGAGCACTTAGAAACCCCCATGCTTTGGAGGAAGCTTTTTTGTTTCCTGGACTCCTCACTGTGCTGCCTGCTGAACCAGTGGCCAGTGACTGGGATGTTAATCTGAGTTTATCTAAAGTGGGTTATTTTCTGTCTGCTGACACCATCCAAATCTCCCAAATCCACCACCTCCTCTAACCTTGCTTTCAGGGAAGAGAGTAACAGATGTACCTCATCTCTGCAGGGTGGTCTAGACTGTCATGGAGGTTTAGAAATAAAATGTATTAATAATGAATGTTCATAACACCACCGTTACTATTCGTGTTATTTATTCACAGCTGCTTTGATCCTCCTCTCTTCAGTCTTGGCTGCAGTGCAAGGGGCAGCATAAAACCTGGGATTTGAAGCCCTGGTGGGGAGGGGTGAGCTTGGGGAGTGGGAAGTTCCTTCACACGGAGCAAACCCTGCATGTGAGGGGGATTTCTGCTGGGAAAAGGGCAAGAGGAGGAATGGGAAAAAAACATTAAATATGTTTGAGGCCAAGAGTGTCCTTTTGTTTAAACGAAGTCTTGTAGTTAAAAAGAAAAATAGGTTGAAAGAGGGGAGAGTGAGGAGGGTGAGAGCGTGAATTCAGCAGCACAGACGTGCAGATCTGACTGTCCAGGGCGGGGTGGAATTGCTGTGTCCAGTCTGGGCAGCAGAGTGGAGGTTTCAGACTAGACCAGAGCTCTTCAGGTGCTGTGGCAATCCCTGATGGCTGCCTGGGTGAAAATCTTTGTGTTCTCCTGCATCCCCTGCCTCCTGAGGACTGCACAGATCCCTCTGGGGAGGGGTGATGTCTTAAATCAGCTTGCAGATAGAAAATGTAGCCCAGTTTCCAAGGGGTGTTAAGTGGGGGGAAAAGCTCTGCCTGAATTCCTGGTATGAGAGGAAGCTTTATTCCAAGCAGACTTCTAAAATACATGTTCCCAGCATTTATCAGAGCGTGCCCTGAGCCAAGTTATGATTCTTCTCAGATTTTTGTTCCCAGGGCCAACCCACCCTCAATGTTCATTAGCAAATAAAAGCACCACATGACCCACACACTTGGCTAGCAGCACCCCAGCCATCTTGTAAGCATTTGAAGTAATAGTACAACTTGCATACATTTCTCAGTAATTTTATGTTTGGAGAGTTGGAGCCAACTGGTATTACTTCCAAGAGAAACACTGTGTGTTCACCCACTTTACCTTTAAAGCAAGAGAGAAGAAAAAGGTTTCTGTGGCCTGTGTTTTGCCATCTCTCCCACGGGGCTGCTTAACTGCCCTCTTGACATTTCTTTTACCAAAGAAATAGTAGCTTTCAATATTTTTCTCCTTGAGTTTCCTTAAAAAATATTGTAAAAAGAAACCACTGAGGTACTGCTCCCAGTGGAGGGAACTGAACCTTACTTGGTGACTGGCTTGTGTTGTTCATAGTTACCTTTTACAGACTCTTCTAGAAGTAATCAAAATACTGCAAACTGGAAATGGATGCAGTGGGAGACTCGGATGATTGCTGCAGTGACACAGCTTTGGTACCCTCAGGGAGGGATAGGCTGTCCCCACCATCTTTTCATCCATTCAAGCCTCAGATTTGTGGCAAGGCTGGGAGGAATGAAAGAGTTGCTGATAGGTTTGAAAAGGCTAAGGGAGAAGTGAATGTGTTTGAAGCAGCCTCTGGGGATACTGATGAATGAACATCTGGTAAAAATTAAGTATTACTTACTGCAATAAAAATAACCCCAACAAAATGCAAGGTGGCTAAGAGCCAGGAGATGGCTGATGGTACAGTGGGTATGATGAAACATTTTGCAAACTGCACAGACATTTCTCCTGCTGCATGTACCCCAAGCCTCACAATCCTAAATACAGCACAATAGTACCTACTGCCCTGTATTGGGCTATCCCAGCCCTGTTTAAATAGCTCTCCTCTAGCCCATCAGGCATCTGCTTTCTCAAGTCCTAACCAGTACTGTGAAGTGACCTGTGACTGTGACAGATGGTTCATAAACACATGCATTTTATGTAGGTGGTCAAATCGTGGTGTGTTTTAGGAAGCTGATCTACATAGCAGGAATTTTCAGCAAACTGGGTCCCAGGTTATAAAAAGGGCCAAAGAGAAATTTTAAAACTGGTGAAAATGGCCATCAGGTATTAAAATAGCTTTCTTAAATACTGCATCCTCTGCTGATGGGTCCATGGAGTGTCTGGCTTTCAGTTTATATGTCTGAGCTTCCCTGTTGTATCCTTTGTGTCTCAGCTAAATATGTTTGAAACCAGGGCAAGTCTCTCTATTTTACTGGACCTAAGGTAAGAATTCTCCTTACAATGCAGCAAAATGAATTGTAAGGTATCCAGAAGGTTTCTAAGGAACATCACACTTTTCTGTAGAGCTCAATAAACTAATTTTAGTAAATTGAAGTGTTCTCTATTAAAACAGATTAGACAAATCATGTGTTCACTGCTGTCAAATGTCAACAGTGGGTTGATTAATGCAAAGTAATGTTGTTTGACTGATTTTTTGTAGCTGTCCATAAGATGTTGAATTTGAATGTCGGGTTGTAAATTACTGAGTTTGGGAGCATTTTCCACTCCTGATGGTGGTTCAGAGCCAGATTTTGGAAAGAATCAAAGGCAAATGATTTGATTTGGATGTACTTTGTGAGGGAGAGAACATTCTGTTCCCGTGAGGGCTTTTCAGCAAGGAACCTGCTTTGCCTGGTGTCCTTAGAGATGGCACATCATGCTCCAGCCCAGGGCTGATCCACCAGCACTGCCCCTTGGCATAACCAGCTCAGGCTCTGTTCTGCCACCTGTCCAGAAGACGGGTATCTCAGGAAAGGTTGTAGGAGATGAGAGTTCTGGTTCATGTGAGCAATTTTACATTTTATCAAAGAGCAAGGAAGCAGCACTTGGTCAATGATGCACCTGAGCTGACTTCTTCAAACCTACCTGGGTAATTATTTGAAATAGCATTTAATGCCTCAGGTGTACCATGTGTTTGACAAATACAGGAAGAAGTATTTTCTCTGAAAAAGCATCTTTTAGGTGCACTGTGTGTCAATCCCTATTTACTTCTAGTCTTTCTCACTTTCCAGCTTATCTCTGACCAATTTAAATAAATTGACCTTTGGGGTTTCTGAGGTAGAAAGGAATAAAGATGTGACTAAAATGTCATGAAAGCTGCTGGGTTGACTCTAGGAATTTCTATACCATGTTATCTTTGCTTTTATCTATAACTCTGTTCTGATGTGCTTTGATCTGCAAGGATTTTTAAAACATACTTTTTTTAATGTGCAAATGGCTACCAAAAAGTTTACAGATTCACAGCGTGTGTGCAGTGTAGGGCTCTCTCAAGACTGCTTTTGATATCTGACTATATCTGCCCCCAAAAAATAATCCTTGAGCACCTAAATAAGCTTACTTTGTATGACAATACCTGGGTTTTACCAGTGTGTTTTGTCTCTGGGTGTTGAGGCTTTTTAAGGATTTGGTTTAATTTTCCTCGTTTTACAGATAATGGGGGAGGCGGGAATGGGAGTTGGGAAATACTTGTTTAGGAGTGGGAGTGGGGAGAGAGAGAGAAAAAGAAGGGATAATTTTCATTTCCAAAAAGACTGGGGAGTGGAGACACAAATAGCAGCTGCCTTGCCTGAACACCCAGTCTGGTACTCCATAGGATTGCATATGTTTTTTTCTCCTGGGCATGCGGGCTTACAGATGATGAAATGCATGACGTCTGGTGTTTGGTTTGCATGAACATTTATTTTTATTTTGCTAAGGTTTTTAATATCTCATGAAGACATGTTTATTGTGCCTTAAAATCTGATTTTTCCCTTGTGTGATTTTCAGGCTCTGGAGGACTTCTAGTATCTCAGTTGAAACCAAAGCCTGATCTTCCCGTTTGGCTCTGGCAGATGTTGTGGAGGATAAGCAAAGAAAAATCTGTGGAGCTTTTCTGTTTATTTGTAGTGCAGTCTAATTTGTGTTCTGGTGGAACAGGAGTAGGGTGTAGGACTGCAGGAAGTGCAGTACAAGTGGTGCTGGAGGAAGGCTGTAATCTCTTCAGATTGCACATTTGGACTGTGCATCTGAATAGCTGAACGTTTTCATGTGCTTTGCTAATTTGTTGTAAAACAAGGCTGACTGATAGCAGTGTTCCAAAGAATCTGAACTGGAAATGGTCGTGCAAGTTACTCAGCACCTTTCAGTCACCACCAAAGCCGTTAGTTTCCCTGGAGAATGTTGAGAGGAGCATTAATTAAATCATGAATGTACAGGGAAAGGAGTAATAGATAAACAGCTGTTCAGAGATGAGATAAAAAAATCATTCATCAAGCAGGACACGTGATATGTGGGGAGATCTTTTAAATACTTGGATAGTGGCATCCAGGATTGGAGACCGCCCTTCCTCCAAGTCTTGCCTGCAGTCTCTGGAAGGAGGCAGAGATCAGGGAAGTGAGCCCTGATCTTGGTGACCCTTCCATGCTAATGCCTTCCTCGGTGCCACCTCCTGAGAGCTGGCAGAGCCTTGCAGCACCAGCAGGAGTGTCTCTCCTGCCATCTGTGGAGAGATCTCTGCCTGCAGAGAGGCAAAGGTGCCAAACTCCAGCCAGGGCCTGGCGAGAGACGCGCTCTGCTCGGGGTGGGAGACAGCAGGGATATAGGGCTCCTCCCTGCATGCATCCCAGCGAGCTGGTCCCAAACCTGGTGCTGCCTGCTCCTCTTGGGTGTCTGGTGATGAGGGGTGAAGATGGAGCCCAGAGCTGCTGCAGCATCAGAGCCTTGGGTGCCTTGGTTAATTTTTTGAGTCCAGCAGAGCAGAGAGATGAAGCAGTGAGGGGGCAGAGAAGAGTTGTGATAAAATGAGGAGAAGTTACAGCCCTGATCTGTTCTTCTTTTGCTCCTCTTCACCTGCTAGCAGTTGGCTCTGTTTTTCCCAGTGCACTGCTGAGAGCTGCTATAAACTGCAATCAAATGCAAGTTGAAATGTCACAATGTTCCTCAAATCCTCTTTTAAAACTACAGACTTCTAAGGTACTCTCCCCCAGTATTTTCTCCTCTTTATTCTTTCTTCTCCTATGATTCATGAAGTGACCGTGTGCTCCTGTGCATGAAAAAAAAAGCAAGCATTATGTTCATAATGCGTCAGATCACACAGAGCTGCGTTTTACTGGCACGTTTGTACAAGCTCCCATTCTGCACATTGGAATATTTTCATGCTGGCTTCCAAAATTCATGAGCAAGGGCAGGCTAGGTTTTTGTGTTGGACAGAAATCAAAGGATCTGGAAATGTAGCCAGTGACTGTGGAATAAAAGCAATTACCACATGCAACAGTATGTAAATGTGTTTATTAGGAATGTGTATGTCCCTTGTTAGCGTGTATCTTAGTGCCACAGTGTCTTTCATTGTGACAATGGTCTTGTGAAACATAATAGCTCTGTTTTTCCCCTTTTGTAAAGCTTCATCCTAAATAACTTCCCCTTCAAATTAATTCTCTTGGCCCCCTTTCAGACGTGCTATTATTTTCTTTTCTTACCAGCCATCTAGCGATGTGGTTGACCTTGGTTTTCATATCCTGCAGGCCAGATCTACTACTTCCTGAAAAATATTTGACCAAGGGGAAATGCAAGGCAGGACAGAGATTTCTGACACGTTCTGCTTTCTGTGCACAAGCTAGATGGTGATGAGGCAGGAGAAGCTTGTAGAATAACCTTGGAGGCAGTGGGGATGATCAGGAAATTATCTTTTGGAAGTCTGTCAATGCTGACTGTTTCAAAGCAAACAACCCCCACCCCCCAGGTAAACAGACATAAACAAGGTGGTGTGTATGGAGTGGGCAAGGGAGGTTTTGCTGTACCTGGGTAAGAAACAAGATTTGACATCTGGTTGAAGGCGCAGGTGGTGCAGTGCAGGGTGCTCTGTGGAAACATTTTCTGAAGCACCAGGAGAGCTTTTGTTGTCATCTTTACCTTGAACCACATCTGTGCAACATCTGTTGTTTTAAAAGCACATACCTGTCATTAGGTGTACATAATTAACTTAATTTCATTTGAAACTCTGTTTATTTTTTTTCTGTAATGAAGCACAGGCTTGTTTTCTCTTCTGCGGGGAAACTTTGTTTGGGAATATGCTTAGAGCAAGCAAGTCTATTCTAAAATGTAAGAGGAGCAGCAAAGCTTTTGGCCTTGAAAAGAGGGTGAAGATTTCTGAAGAAAACACCTTCCACCTGACAACATTTTGGCAGGAAAGAGTTCTTTATGTCACAAAGTTTGTCTGATCCAACCAAACTTCCTATTCATGTAGCGATACTTTAGAGGAAATTAAATAGATATCTGTCTCATGTTTGTTGGCAGAGCCTGTGCCAGGTGAGGGCTGCAGGTCAGCCACTCTGTGCCTGTCTCCTGTGGCCACTGGATGGTCAGTGCTGAAGTACAAACGTAGCGTGGTGTCTGGCAAATCTGCCTCCTTTCCACCTGGTGAAAGCCATCCTGAGGGCTGGAAACAGGACAGCAGTGAGCTCCAGCCAGGGTGGCTGTGGGAGAAAGGGGAAAGTAAATAACAAGTGCAGGCTGCAGCTCAGGATATAAAAGCCCCTTCCTTCCTGTAAGCAGTGGTGCAGTGATGGGATGGCAGGTGAGTGGTGTTCACCCACTGGTGACTTTTCCAGCAGCTGTCATAATGTTATTCTTTTCAACCGCCTCTTTTGTTTTTGTTAAGAAACTGTTTCAAACATTTCAGCCTTGGTCCTGTGAGAAGGAATTAAAAGTTTTGGCAGCTGGAGTTCATCCACTGGTCCCTTCCCTCCCCCCAGAAACACTCCTTAGGGAGCTGTGGCCATAACCGCTGTGTGCAGCGTCCCCAGCGCCGGGGTGGCTGTGGCTGAATGGCACCAGGGTGAGTGGCAGTGGCAGTGCCCCGTGGTGAGGCAGCTGTAACAGGCTTCCCTGCTGTGTGTGAGGGAGCTCTTAATAAGAACTGAAAGCTCATTCTTGCTGCGGATACGGTTCAAAAGCCAGCAGGGGTTGTTGTGGGGTCTCGTGCAAGGGACGCGCCATGGTGGGCGCTGGGGAAGGGGAGTCGTTGCCCCTGGAGCTGGCGTTTGAATGAGAAGGGATTGGTAGAAAGGCACCAAAGGCTGGCTCTCACAGCAAGTTTTATTCAGCATTTGTGTCTGGTGGTGGCTGGAAGGCTGTGCTGGTCTGGTTAGCTTGGCTGGACACGCAGCAGGACTCGTGTGTCTGAAGTGTCAGGAAAGCCTGGCCTGAGCCCAGGGGCCAGGGCAGGGCATCTCTCCTGGGTGGGTTCTGCACAGCTCCGTGTCACATTCGGGTTGGGGAGGAGGCTGAGGGCTCAGCCTGAGTCGCCCGTGCCCATCAGCAGCAGTGCCCCAGGTTCCTGACCCCTGAATTTTGGCTGCCCAGCGCTCTTGCCCTCACCTGAGGCCAGCCATGTCCTGGGCACCCAGCTGCTGTCCTGGCAGTGCCCAGCTCTGCCTCACCTGCCAGGGGAGCAGTGGCAGCAAGGTGTAGGAGGTGAGTTGGAGCAGTTTCTGACATTGAATAAGGAGTTGGTGAGGAAAAAGTGCTGGGGTTTTATTTGAGGATGACACTTGGAGCACGTCTGTGCCAGCAGGAGGGAAGGAGGGGCAGCAGTGCTGGGAAATGAAGGCTTAAAGAAGTGGTGGGGGTGTGAGGTGAAACCCTGGCAGGTGCTGCTGAGAACATTGAACCAGGGCTTCTGGGTCCTGGCAGTGACACAGCAGGGCTGTTTGTCTCGGAATTGGTGGGGTCCCATTTGGGTTTGGAAGGCTGTGGTGCCTTCTGGAAAAGGGAGCAGGTTTCAAACTGTCTGCCATACCTGTGACAGCTGCCTGCCAGCTGCTGGTTGATGCAAGGAAACCATAGAGATCCTCAAGCCAGTGGTACAATGTGGAAAAAAAACCAGAAGAGACAAAAGAAATGTAGCAGGAAAGGGAGAGGGTCTAGATCCTGTTGGAGTGGGGCTGCTTCCACAGCAGTAAGTGCAGGGAATGGATGCACATCTGTGGTACTTTGGGACTGTCAGGCTCAGGAGACCTTTTTTCTTTCCCTTTTTTTTCCCTTCCAGTTAATTTCCCACAAAAGGTCATGGCCTGACATGGTCATGGCTGATTTGCAATCCCTGCCCAGCCTTTCTGTGCTCAGGGATCCTTCGGCATTCAGGACTGTTTGCTCAGGGCAATGATTTGACTCCAGTCCTCTTGCCTGTTACTCAGACTGCTAAAAACCCTTCTCTGCACTTGCCTGAAGTTAGGCTGTGATTTTTCTAGTTCTCGGAGTGGTTTGCCTTCTCTCCTGGTATCATTTAGACCGGGAACTGTAATCAATCAATCAGCATAGTAATTGCCTATTTAGCATTGAGGACAGTTGAGAGATTGCCTTGCATTTAACGAGTCCTCTCTGGTGGAGACAGAGCTCAGGGGTCAGCACCCTCTGACGCCAGGGATCTGCTCCCTGGGGAATGTGTGCCTCTCCTCTGGGGGATGCAGTGCAGTTGAATTGGTAGTGCTTGCTGTACTGGTCTGGTGTCCTAGACAAGAGTGGCAGAAGTAGGATTCTGAGAGATCCTCGCTGGCTGCTTGGCTAGAACATTATCATGGGACCCATATCCAGGAGGAATCATAGTGGGATCATTGGCAATTGGTTTCTTGGGTTACTTGGAGATTTCAAGGTGGTATTTGCTCATATTTGGCGAGGTAGCATGGGGGATGTGATCCAGAATTTCATTTGATGGGGAACATGTGTGAACTTCCCCACATATATGTCTCTTAAGAGGAGGACCTGCCCTTTGAATCAAAGGGAGAGGACAGTTTGCCTGTAGGACGTGTAGAAGTTGACAAGTAAGATGAGGAGACTATGAAGCTGATTCCAGGTAGTTATGCTTCCTGTGATATGATTTTCCAAGTCATTGACTTGACTTTATCAGGTAGCAAGACCCCAGTGGGTTTTGGTCAACCTACTTTTCTTGTCCATCTGCACAACATCTCACTGCCTGCCAGATGTTTACAGCACTGTCCCAGAGTCCCTTTTCAAAAAGCAGTTATCCAGATAAATGGCAGTTCCTGCTTTGAAGCCAGTTCAAATCATTGGTCAGTGAACCGCATAGTTCTGCTGCTGTAAAACCTCTACTTCTGCTATTTACAATGTTAGAAACATGTTAAAAATGTACGGCTTTATCCCTTCCCCTCTTGCCGTGACAGCTGCTGTGTGGTGACCCCAGACAGTTAACTTATGCTGCCATTTTTGGCAGGAGCCAGGCTGCTTGTGTTCGGCAGCCACCAAAACCTCACACTTTTTTCCAACCATTTGATCTCAGAAGTTCTCCCAACAACAAGGTAATAATAAAACAGGAAATCAACGAACACTCCTTCAGAGCAGGACAGAAAAATAAAATAATGGAAAAGTCAGTAAGCAGCATTAAAATGTAAAATCTGAGAGCATATAAAAACAAACAGGTTGTGAAGAGAAAACATCAGTGGATCTGAGCTCACAGAAATACGAGCTCCAGCCCAGATGCCTGCATTTGATGGTGCCCAATCAAACTGGGGGCACAGGAAGGAGCTCTCAGTCATACCGGTCCGAGCAGTTTTGTGTCTCTCCTTCCTACACACATGTTGTGCTGTGCCAGCTGAAGGTTTCTGACATGGCTGAGCTCTTCCACACGGGTGTAAGCTCCTTGGTTCCCCTCCCCTTCACCAGTTCAGGGAATCGTCTGATCCTGGGGTGACAGCGAGCTGCTTTGTGAGACCCGAGTATCAGTTGTGCCAGCACGAGATAGTCTCCTCCTCCCATTTTCTTCCCCCCCCTTTTTTTTAATGTTAAATGAGGGTGTTAATTCCTTCTGCCATTCTCCATTTCCTGGTCTGAATGGATGTTGAAATCGTTGTACTGCCGCAACTTGCAGCAGTGAGCACCCAGTGGCATGAGGCCGGGCATGGGGTGGGCAGCGGAGGGAAGGGAGGAGAGCATGACAGGAACTGCTGTAAGCCACTGTTACTGCCAGACACATTGCAGAACCACAGCCGGAGTGCTACTGAAAGATTAAATATTCAGCAGCAGAGATATGTCCATTGTGAATTAAATTGTAAAGAAAATAGTTAATTCAGATTTGGACATCCGGTAGGAGAGTGTCTGTAGCTTGCTGCAGAATTGCTCTTAGCGTTTGGATATTTTTCTGCTTATTGTTCAGAATTCCAGTGGAAGTTTGGTACTTGGTTTCTGGAGCCTGTTTGAAGAGAGTCTTTTGACTATTTAACACCTTAAAATGAAAATTCTCTTGCAGTCCATGTAGAGGAAATAAGTACTTCTTAAACTGCTGTCATTAAAAAGCAGCTGTTGAGGGTTTTACTGTGGAGCTTTGCATGTGGTTATGATCATTACAGAGTCCTTTCATGGGGGTATGGGGTGTGCATCATTGGGAATGTACAGAAACGGGGTGTGCATCATTAGTGAGTGTACAGAAACTAAGACAAAATATGGCTGTGGAAATTGCACTGAAACGCTGCATCTAAACCAGCCACAAACAAAAAGGATAAATCTAATCATGTCCCTTTTCTGAAGACTCTTTAGAGCCCCAGGTTACATAAGAAATGAGTTGCCAGGTTTCCAACCTTTCTGGCTCCTGGTCTCATCAGCACTTGTGCTCTCCTGCCCATCTCCAAAGGCTCTCCATGAACAGCAGATTGCAGAGCAGGTGCTCTGTGACTCTCGCTCTCTAGCAAGGCAAAGGAGTGCTTTTGCTTGTGTTTTGCAATAAGAGCTCATCTGTGTTGTAATTTAAGTTGATTCATTGTTCTCCAAGAAGGTTTAACACGCACCTGCCCTTCCCAAATGAAAACCCCACCCTGTGTCTTTACCCATCCAATTTTCACTCCTGTGAGGTGGTTGGCACCATGCTGCATGGCACTGTGAAGCCATGCTTTGGCAGAAGGCTGGCAGGTATTTTTAGCATAGCCTGTTTGGCAAGGAAAGGGACGTGTCCCTCTTCCCCCCTGCGAAAGGAAGCAGGACTGCAGGCCATGGTGTGGTTGGATGGTGCTTTTTAAAGTCTTACTGGGGGAACTGGTTCCCTTCACCTCTTGTTTGTAAAGAAATGTTTAATGCATGGGTGCTCCAATTACCATAGCTGTCTTAGCTTTTGCCTTTCCCTGTCTCTCTCCCTATTTTTTCCTCTCTTTGTCTCAAATTAGCGCCACAATTAAAGTGTGAAGCCTGCTGGCAGCTCACTAGTAATTACTGTACAATGAAAGAGAGGAACATCTGTCAAAGCTAGGACAAGATAACAGCTGTAATTGATTGCCACATCATGGAGCTTGACCACCAGCAGATGGCTGGGGCCAGTTTTGGAAAACCAATAACAGCAGCGGTCCCAGGGATTTGGGGTGACTGCCTGGGAGTTACACCTGTTCCAAAGATGCAAGGCTCCATCCTTTTTGTTAAAAATAGGTTAGAAATGGTTGTAAAATTGTTGATAGATTGTTAAACATGTACTGATAGTTGGGTTATTATATTGTAAAAGGGGTTAAAGGGTAGTTATAAGAAATCCGGTACTCAAGATACCATAACACACCTCAGCAAAGTGCATCACCAACCCAGTGAAACGAGCCAGCCTGGACAGAGCTGTAATGGGCCAATCAAGCGCCGTAAACCTTCATGCAGTCGAAGGATCCAAAAAGAAGCCAATCCAAAGGGACCAAAAACAGGATAAAAAGGGGCTTCTGACCCACAGAAGGTGTGCTGCTCCATCGGGGCCATCGCTGCTGAGCAGCCCCAGCGCCGGCGCTGCAGCATCCTTGACAGGATCGCTCCTGCTCGGCCTGCAGGCCCCCGCGCTTTAGGCCTTTCTTTTTCTTATAATAAAAGCTGAAATCACTTTAGTACCGGGAGCTTGCTCTCATTTTTATCACTTTTGGTTCCTCTGTTGGGTTTTCCTTTTTTATTTCTGCCTCCCGCTCACCTCGGAGGCCCAGCACGGAGCAGCATATGCTGGCGCTGGCGCCAGGCAGGGCGGCGCGGGGAAGAGCGAGCGCTGGAGCTGCAAGCCACGGCTCCGTGGGAATTGGCAGCACTCGGCACTCCACAGCTCGGGAAGTGCCTCCCGTCACTGCAACACTTGAGGAAAAGCACAGGAGCAAGTTCAAATTCATTGCAAAATGCAGGGATCCCTTCTGAGGCGAGCTTTTGACAAGGAAGTGGAGGGGGAAGCCATTTACTGCAGAGCATGGGGCTCCCCCAACAGAATTAAATGCTCTGGGTGCTTTCCCTGAGATAATAGGGCTTGGTCCCCGTGTGACATCCCCTCCAGTTCATAGCTCCTACTCCCATCTCCCATGTTGGGTCTCGATGGCAAAGTTGACAGTAAAAGGTCTGAGTTTGTTACAGCATCACAATTGATAAATCTGCAGACTCAGGCTATCGGAGGAGCTGTCACTGTTTCCACTCCAGTGCTGGCTCTCTGTTTGACTGCATTGTTTCCAGCATGTTAGTGGCACATTCTCGATACACCAGAATTGTTGCTGAAGAGGTAGAGAATGGATAAGTTGGAGAGAAGGGTCTAGCTTTTATTGCACATAATGTCACATGCTTTGTGGTAGCTGTGAGATAAGGCCTGAGGAATTGGGTCTGTCCTTACTCTGTAGTTCTCTTCTGGTCACATTCATATGTACAGGAAGCACAAGGGATTTTTCTTTTCCAACGTCTTTAAGCCCAAAGGAGTGTGTGGCAAGGGGGGTTGGGGGAATCTTCTCTTGTTTTCCATGAGAAAGCAAAATGCCTCGATGTAAATGAATCGCAGAGACTGGATGTGAATCCCAAGCTGCAGAGAGCCTGAATAGCTGCTGCCATTCAGCTCTCCTGGTGTTCAGTCATAGGGTTAATTGTTAAACAATTAGTGCTGCATTTCAAAGGCAATCAGACAAATTGGCTCAGGTATGGTGAGCAGTTTCACCTTGCACACCACCCTCCTCCCATCCTTGCCGTGACTCAGTTGGATGGAGCTTCCTGGGTGATTGTGTAAAGCAGCAGCTTGTTTTAAACAGTGCAATCTGTCATTAATTCAGCTAATAAATCACAGCATAAGAACAAGAGTCTTGTGAGATTAACATCTACAATCAATTGGGAATTACAACATTGGCTTTCATAGGCAAAGCTGATCGTTAAGTCATGGAAAATTTATTACTTTACGAATCTGCTTATAGAAGGTGTTGACTTGAAGCCTTTATAGATTGTACTTATTATTATCAGATATTCGCAGTTTTTGATGAAAGGTTAAATAACTGTATTTGTGCCCGGGGGTTTGAATTGCAAAAAGCAATGGGCAATTTTCTAAGGTAGATGGAAATTTTTATGCAATGATCCTATTCAACTATGCAGTTCTTGTGAATCACAATCCTCTTAGCATGACAATACCGATGTTAAATGTCATAGGAGGCCAAAATCATCTTGGGAAGTGTTCCAACAAGTCTTCAAACTGTTTTTGCTGGTGCAAAGTGAAGCGGGATGTGTTATTTTTTCTTTATCTGCAATGGGAGAATTCTGTTAGAGCTGCGACACCATCATTGTCAAGACTTTCATGCCATCTAATCAGAAAAGGAAGTCTGATGAAGTTTCCTATTGAGAGCGCAGCAGATACCTATATAAAATAAAACAAAGTCCAAGGAACACACTGTACAGTGAGTCCTGGATCTGTTCTGTTTGTTTAAGGGCTTTCTTCATCCCTAAAATTAAGTTTCTGCTTAAGTGAGAACATGGATTCTTCACCCTGAGTATCACCCTGTAATTTCTGTTCCGAATAGCCAGAAGGTAACAGTACAGTGTATGCACAATACTAGATTTTCTGTGATGTGCGGAACATGTAACCTTAAATTTAATTGAAAGTGTTACTGGATATTCCAGTGGGAGCTCACCCTGAATGAGACTGAACAGCTGAATCCTGGAGATAACTAAGAGAGTTTCTGATACTTATATATTTATTTGCCTATTTCTTTTATTAGCTGGATTTATAACAGTTGCAGCATTTAAAAAAAAAAAAAAGTACAGATGTGATCCTGGTAACTGATCACTTAGCACCCGCTCAAGTAGGAGTCATTTTCCTTATGGGGCAGGGTGTGTTTTGGGATGGAGTGTGTGTGAAATGGTATCTAAAGGGTCCTAACCCAAGTGTTACTGGGTTATATATACATATCTACATATACATATATATATATACACACATATATATGTGTGTATATATGCATCTATGCAGATATATATGTGTGTATATATATGTATATACAGAAATATATACACATATATGTGTGTATAATGTACATGTGTGTATATACACACATATATGGGTATATATGTATACATATATAGACACATATATGTGAGATGTATATATATATATATATATGTGTATTTGTATATGTTTTCTCTTTCTGTGTGCCCGCCCTATTTTTTATTCCCAGGAGAGCTCCATCTGAAGCTGGCAGAGGCAGCAGAGGGGCATTGGCTGCTGGGCTTTAGGTGTGGGATCTGGAGGCTGAGGCAGGAGAGGAGGTGATGTCAGCATCTGGGGCGCGTGCCAGCTCGGTGCCATTCATGCTGCGCTGGCAGCGGGCTCCAGAGAGTGCAAGAAAGTGGAGAAATGGAGGGGGAGGACACAGAATGCAGAGAGAACAGCTTTGAAAATAGAGGAGAGGAGAGGGCAAGTGCAGGAATTAATAAATGAAGGAGAGTATTTATGGTGTGTGGACTCTGCACCGTACCAGCTGGGACTGTGTGAAGCACTAATGTGGCTCTAGGAATGAATTCCCCATCCCTTCGCCCCTGTGCCTTGTTGGTGGCACCTCGGGGTTAGTGTCCTTTGCATTTCTATGCATTCCAGAGCTGTGGAGACAGCAGCAGGCAGCACACTTGACATGGAGAGCCCCTTTGTGCTCCTGAGCAGCAGGTCAGCGAGTGAGCAGGGTTTGAATAAGCAGCCCTTGTGTCTTCATATGTCCCTCTGATCCCTCGAACAAAACCAGCATACGAAAGGCAGTAAGGCAATGTGAAGGCCTCCTAAATGTCACCATAATGTCAGCAGCACTGGGAGCAGAGCAGCCTCCGAAGAGCAGAAAGCTTTGTAATATTTATAGAAACAGAATTTGTTAAAAATACATTTGCCTGTTACAGTTCAACCTTTTGGAGTCCTCGCTCCTTTCAGCTCCGGGAGTGGGTGGTGAGTTGAGAGTCTCTGCATGTGTTCCAGGCTGGGTTTAAGCTGATGCAGTCAGGCTGGGATCCTAGCAAATGCTGGAAATATGAGAGTTTCATAATATTGTGGACCTGGAACAGTCATGGTCCTTCTGCTGAATGAGTTCAAAGTCTCTTAAAAATGAGCCTTTTCCACCTCTCTCCATGTAAACATGAAGGGGCTCAGAACCAGTTTTGCGTTTGCAAAACGAAGGTAAATGTGGTGCAAAGCAGATAGTGATTTTTTTTCTCTATGAGATAACTGAGTCACTGGCTCGGCATGAGATACCTGGCACCCCATCCCTGGAAACCCGTTTTGTCTCTTGGTGGCTGGACAGGGAGCTGACTGCTGAGAACAAGGCAGACCTGTCTGTTTGTTTTTGCAGAGCCTGCTGCCTTTAACTGCACTACCGTCATGGTTTGTCTTGTCACCATGATCACAGGCATGTAATGCTTTTACAGCAGAACAAAGTGGACCTGGAAAACAACCAGGAAATGGAGCAAGAGAATGCTGTGAAATTACCCTGGATAAACCTGTCTCTTGCCCCCCATGTTGTGCAGAAATGCCATCGATGGCTCTGCTGTTCCACACTGCCCGTCAAACAGCAGTGGGGGCTGGCAGCAGGCAGGCACTGTCTGTGACCCAAATGGTCAGCAGTGCTTTCCTCCCACAGCCCCAGCCCTTTGGAACAACTGGGACATCTGGTCCATGTGTTGGGGGAGCAACTGCTGCTGTTAGCATTGTTAAGATCATCAGGCCTCAGTCACCTGAAGTCACAGGCACCTGTGCAACGTAAAAATTCTTTTCTTTAGCAAGGCAGAATTGGTGATCCTCATGTAGGTTTTTAAAATTTTTTTCCTTGCTCTTGGTTTCTTGCACTGTTCCTATTCCCCTCCAAGCTTAGGCGAAAACCTCTTTGACTGGTCAGTCAGCACCCCATCCAGAACTGTTAAAAGACAAATTACTGCTGGAAAACTGTTGTGAATCTCTTTCCTTTCCCTCCCCTTTCCCCCATTCCAGCTCTTAGTTGCTTACATTCCTGATGTGTCTGGCGAGCAGGAGTGCGGAAGATGCATTGATTCGTGATTCCCAGCTTGGTGCTCCTGGTCTTGCTGCTCCCATTTATCTGACCTTTGTTACAGTGAGGTGGAAAAAATATCTGTAATCCTACCAAGCTGATGATGTCTGGGTTGAACGTGCAGCTGTCGTGTTTTAGAGCACAGTCTAAGGCTACATAGGATATATTCCATTGGGGGAGCAGGAAATCATTCTTTTGTTCTGTGTGTTTGATATTGTGCGACATTTCCTGGTACCAGATTTGCTACTGTGCTGCCCGCCTCTCACTGATGTCTGCTGGTGTGTAGCAGCGTGCTGGCAGAGCAGAGCACTCTCTGCCCCTTCTTGCTCAAACCATATGTTTTGCAAAGGCATTTTCTCCCTCCCTCCCACCCTTCTGAGCAGGAAAGGCCCAGCAGAACACGTACCAGCTCCTGCTGGTTTCCCTTCCCTGCGCGCTAAAGTCATTGACAAACACACCACTTCAATATTGTGGGCTGAAAACCAGCAGAGCTCAGGTGCAGAACCAAGCTCATGAATGTTCATGGGCTGCTGTCACCGCCACCCAAACTCTGGAGGAGGCAGCTGGCCCAAGGTGTGACCCCAGGAGCCATCCTGGGCCCTGGTGACATCTGCTGTTGTTTGTGGGTTCGCACAGACACATCCTGACCACCCTCCCACCACCTCTGCTCTCTCTGAAACCCCACGCGGTGAGCGGAGCTCCATTTTACTCTCCGGGAATGGCTGTGGAGGGAATGGATGGAGAAGTGCTGCTTGCTGGATTAATAGTGTTTCTCAGCAGTTACTGGGTGCTTTGATTACAGTGTGTCTTTTTTAATGACCACTTGACTGCAGGTGGTGAAGGATGGCTTTAAAAGGTCCTTTTAAAATTACTTTCAGACTCCACAAAGAAATATAAAATTGTACCTTTTCCCCTTCCAGCAGAGCTCTAGCAGAGCTGTTACTTGCTTCTGGCATATAGAACTACGTGCACCTTTTTGATTTGTCTCTCTTATCAGTCTCTTCTTGTATGGTTTTTTCCCCTGTGGGCAACTAAATTGCTTTGGAGGGAGGAGGAAGATTAGCAAAAGGAGTGTTTATCCATCTTAATTAGTGCTCTGTTGACAGAAATTATTTTGAGTATTTGCTGCACAGTAGTTACTGTTCATGTAAATTTTTTTTTTTTTAGCTTGAATTTACATGTTTATTTCTTGGACTAAGTTATTGATGGGACTTAGTGCAGCTGGCTACTGATTCCCCTTTGCCACCAGACCCTTGGTGACTTTTTTGGTTAGTCATTTGCCTCCATGGCCCTGCAGGGTTGCTGTAGGCTGTACTTACATTACAGACCGTGGTGGTTCAAAGCAGGAAAGCTGAGCTCTGGCACTAAGCTGGGCTCACCTGTTTTTGGAGCTCCACCAAGAGAGGTTTGGACCTGCAGCCCTGGATTGACCCACAGGGTGAGTGTACCCGGGGGAGGCTGCAGGGAGGGCTTGGAGAAGGAAGGTGTCAGGACGTGTCTGCAGAGCTAAACAAGCACCCACTCTGTGTCACGGCCTCCACTCTGTGTGTTATCAGAAGGCAGAAAAGAAAAGATGGGCAGAAGGACTTGAATGCTGAGCACAGCACTCCTTGTGTGCACTGGCTGGTTTTGGAAGCTTGCACTGCCACTTTCATTAATCCTCTAATACATGTGAGAAGTTTTGTAGCAAAAGCTCAGCTATTCCCTGGCTTGGAGAGGAAGTAAAATATCCAACAGGGCTTGAAGGGATTTGTGGATTTGCCTGGCTCTTGTACCCTGTAAAAAACCAACCCAGCTCTTCTAGCCCATATCCTTCTGGAATAGGCATCAGAAACTGCTGTGGGGTTCTGCAGGGGACTGACAGTGCAGTTCTGCAAGGGCAGCATAGGTTGAGGTGTGGGATGCATTGATTTCTGGTGGTGAGCAAGCTGTTGCTCATAAATACCTCCCCTTCACAAGCTAGAGATGGCATTTAGTGGAAGATTCTCTGTAAAAGCCCTTTTGGTGACATCCTAGTGGTGTACAACTATGCACCAAAAAAATGAAAATACCTAATGTGATGTGGTGTAGTATGCAAAGAGGGAATTTTCTCCACACTCTTCGGAGAAACGGTGTCCATGTAGTGTCATCCTGGGTCTAAGTTGTCCTGGTCACTAGAGGCTGGTTTAATTTCACAGATTTATTTTTCTAACTCAAAAGAAAAATAATACATGGCTGTGGAGATCGAGGGTTGCCATCACTAGTGTTTGCAGAGTGCCTTGAAGCCCTTAAGTGGAGTGTGCTGTAAGGGATGGTCTTTAGGCTTTGTGGTATTGCATTAACAACTTCCAGTGACAATCCCTGCCTGTCCTCTCCCATCTCCCTGCTCTTTGCCTTGGACTTTTAAAGAAACATGGCAGGACCATTTCAGTTTTGGACAGAACTTTTCAAATCCAGTGTGAAAAACCGCCAGCCTCTGTGGTTTACTGACTCCTTGGGTAATGTCCCTTTAAAGCAGCAGCTGCTGCCAAGGTCTGGACGCCGTGGTCACTAAATCATTTAGAGCTGTGCTGTAGCTGAGGGCTTCCAGCTTCGCCTTTTGTTACTGTCACACAGTGGGACCTGGAGGAGCGCCAGGGCTGCAGGCGCCCATTGTGCAGGAAAGCCGCACATCTGCAGGAGAAGACGAAAACTGGATGTCAGCTGCCTGAGCAAAACTTCTCAAAAGTGGTGTCGTAAGGCCCTGAAAGGGGGGCTGGCAGGGCTTTTTCTCTTCTTCTTGGTGCAGCCAGGCTGTTCTGGCGTGTTTTGAATCCTGATCTGTCTCTGTGTTTTTAAGCTCTACCTTTCATTTTGGTGGAGGGGATGGTGGTGGTAGGAGAGAAGCGTGGCCAGAATCTTTATAACTGTAATAGACTGCGACAAAAGGTCTATTCACTGCTTGATGAACCAGGGATTTACGTGCATTAGTCCCCACTCTGTACAGAGAGGGGACTGCCTGATGAAAGGAGAAAATTCCTCTATTCTCTGCACCCCTTCTGTCACCCCCCACACCAAGTCACTCAGTGGTGTCTGACAGGGCTGTTCAGTAATCAGGAATCTGCTAACTCTCTGCTTGGGGGAAGTGTTTCTGCACTTTGCTTTCTTGAACATTCACACAGAGCAGCAGGAGCTCCTTTATTTATTTTAGCTTTCTATTAATTTTAATTTTCAGTCCAAATGTTTGCAAACATAAATTAAGTAGGGATGGGTTTACATCACAGCCAAGATAGTTGTTAAATGAAATTTGTGTATAATGTATATATATAGTACAGAAACAGCATGCTTGTCTCATTAGTGCAGTCAGAAGTAATTGCTCTGAGTCTGAACATTTATGTTGTAGCAAAGCCCACAAGATTTAAAGAAGGTCCATGCTGCTGGATGCTGTATGAACTTGTGCAGCAGAGTGGAGTAAGCAAAAGTAAATGAGTTTGAAGACCTCATTCAAAGTTACAAACAAGGCTGGATTTTTTTCCTTGAGTCAAGGGAATACCTTTTTCTTACAATGTATTTCTCTACCCATTCCACCTCCTTGTAAGTCCTCTGGGTACTCCTCTGAGTCAGTCTTCTCTGTGTTGTGAGGGACTGAAACCATGCTCTGCCTTTCAGGGCGAGGATGGAGCTCCCACTGACTACAGCATGTCCAAAGCTGTCTCAGGGCAGCGTGGTTATGGTGGGGACCGACTGTGGGGCTTGGCCTGCTGCAGAGTTGCGTGGAGATCTCTGTGCCTTGAGATCCTGATCAACACTGGAAATAGCTGAAGTAACTGATGAAAAACATCTTGAACAGTGGGGAGGCCAAATTTGCTGTATTGCAGGGTTCTGAGAGTGTCTGTTGACTGGAAAGGATTATTCAAGACAGCAACGTATGTGTATGGCATGTGGTGTAATGCAGAGGAAGACACCAGCTCCTGTGGCTTCCAGCCCCTTCCTGTCTGCTGGTGCTGAAGAGCTCTGACCCTTGGCGTGTGCTGCAGTCCCTTTGTGCCTGCACAAGTCTGGCAGGGGACGATAGGAAGGAGAAGTGCGGCTTTCCTTTAAAAACAAAGCAGAGGACAGGAAGGAACAGCTGCTCTGTAAGCAGCTGTCCACTGATGCAAGTGGATTTTCCATTAAGACACAACTGGGAACGATGTACCCACACTAAGGGAAGATCTGATGCTGTTTTGGGGCTGGAAAAGTGTCCTTATCCTGTCTCCATAGCACTCTACTTGGGGAGTGCCTTCATTCAGGCTCCTGCGTGCTGCCAAAATATGAATGTATTTCCAGGGACGTGGGACAGACTCACATTCTTAATTCCTCCTGAAAACACATTCTCCGAACCATCTCCTTGGGCAGGCATAGAAAGAACCACATTTTGTTTCTTCTTTTAAGGTTGAAACGTGACCCTGTGCTACAGTTCATGAAGTCAAAGCTGTGAATCCCCATTCCCTGGGGTTTTCTACTAGCTGTCTTTGGCTCTGGGATAATATGCCAGGAAAACTCTCTGGATTTATGAAACCACAGCCTGGCTGGATTATGCTAGCAGTATATTTGGAAATGCAATTGGTCTCTTGAAACCAAAAATAACAGTGCACTATTTTTCATAGGGCTCTCATACTGCTGATACAGCTAATGATTAGAGAAGATTTGGAAAGAGTTATAGCAAATCATAAAAATAAATCTGAACTGAGGTCATAATTCAAGAGGAACCTTTGGTAAGTCTAGGCACGTCATGTTTTCCTGATTAGAGGTCACTCAGCCTGCATACTTTCTACAGTCAGTTAATTCTGCACAGCCTGTGTGTTAGCATCCTGTATCCAGTAAAACCGAGCTGAAGCTTCCTTTTTCAAGGGATTAAATTTTGTAGCACCCTGCCAGTTTACTTTTATAGTTAGTGACAGCTGTAGTTGACTTTTGAAAGGTGGATTAGTCCTCCTCACTTCTCTCTGTGCCCCAGCACAGCTCACCTGCAGTACAGATGGACGTGGCTGTGTTGGGAATTGGCAGAGGATTGCAGGAGCACTGGGGAATCCATCCAGCACAGCAGGCTCAGGGCTGGGGCTGTAGTTGTGGTGTGTTTTGGTTGCAGACACACTCCTGTGGCGCCTAAAACACCAGTCAATAATCTGCTAGGGAAATGAGAAGGTTGATATGGAAATTGGCAGTAGGAGAGTCCACAGAGGGGTTTGGTTTCTAAAAGAAACAGACAAGTTTTGATCTTGAGGATCATCCTGCTACCAGCAATGGGTCTGAACAGGCAGGAGTTGGAAGCAGGAGTCCCCATGAGTTAGTGCTGTGTTTCTCTTTGGCATTGCTGGCCAGGGAGGGGGTGTGGGATGTGCGTGTTGGTGGTTAATGGTGTGAAGGTCTGTAGCTGATTCTGACAGCCAGGGTCTTTAGATTATGCAAATGGCCAATGCATTATTAGTGAAGCACTGTTCAATTTTTAATGTAGTACATGGAAGCATAGTGATATTACTGCCATTATTTAATTAGAAAGTTGTCTGGGCAACAATTGCAATCCTACTTTGAATTTTTGCATGTTAATAAGTGCTTTGTACAAAGTTGGGAGTGCCCGGTTTTAATAACATCACATGTGTAAATACTGTTGTCTTCAGATTGCTGAGACCTTTCAGCAATACTGAGGGGAGGGAAACAGTCTGTATACAAATGTTTAAACTTCGTTCTGACCTTGTAAATCCTGTTTCCTCCCCAAGTGCAAATCTGGTGCAATGCAAACAGCAGTGCTTCAAAAATAACCCTAATTAGCAATTAGCTGCAATAAATCAAGCTTGGATGGGTGTGCTCAGTGCTGTTGAATTTGATACTATATTATGGCACAAGTTGTGTAATAGACATTTAACTGTTTTAGCTTGTAACGCTGTTTTTCTCACATTAAGTAAAATATCTAAATGTCATGTGAATTTCAGCAGCAATGTAGTGGATCATATGTACTCTTCTGGTATAGTGCAGATTTGCTTTCTGCATAAGGATAACAGATAATCTTAAATAACTACATGCTGCTGAGGTATTGATGTCTTTATTCAATATTAATAAATATAAAGATTCAGCCATTCTGGTTTCCTTCTGAGCTGTGTCAGGTTTAAATATAATGATTTCTGATAGCAGCCAGAAAAAGCTAGAGACATGAGAAGGATCTGGGGGCTAATTGGGCTTGTAAAAAGGCAAATGGTATTTTGATGATATTCTAACCAGAGTGATGAGAAGTGCATTTTTATGGCCTGGGATACATGAATTTTCTAAGATCCTTTAGAAGTAACTGGGAACTATTCAGCATTTTCTAACGTGTCCCATGCTGTTTGTGGGTACTGGAGAAGGAATTCCTCTCTGAAAACAAGAATCAGTGCTGGGGGTTTCAGGTGTGGGAAGATGACAGTGGTCAGCAGAGCAAGAAATGAAACACCTCTTTAGGAAACTATTTTTAAAAATGCTTTTAAACGCCACATTTCTATAAATGGCTTTTATTTTTCCATAGCAGGGAGGGTTTAACACACCCTGTGCAGCTGTGGGGCTCTGGCAGGGACCCAGTGGAGTGTGGGGTGGGTGAAGGAGCACAGAAGTGCTGCTGGCCCCAGAGCCCTTGGGCAGGGATTGCCCCAAGCTGCTGTGACTCAGGGACACTGCACCTGCACATTTCCACTCCTCTGACAGTGACTGAAGGGTGGAGCTCTGCTTTCAGTGTTTCCTTTGGTTTTGTTGTCTTCTGGCTGGTTTGGACATTTATTGCGCGACTGAGTTCTTGTTTACTCACTTTGAATTTGCCTTTGGAACTTTATATTGCTGTAAGATTTTGCTAACACAGATTTGGATTTTGGGGGACTTTGCTGTAGGTTTTTTCCAATTGAAAAGTCAGTATAATCTCTAAACAGTAAATACCAGTGAATGTATTTTTCAAAGCAGCTATATAAGTGAAACTTTATATTTTGCATACCTCTGGTTTACACAGTATTTGTTTTGCTTGGTCCTTCTTTAAGCTACAGAAATAATGCTGTTAGGCCTCTGGGTCAGGTGCTGAGATTAGGAGCCTTTTCCATCGATTCCCAATCCCACAGCTCAGTTAAAAGATTACATTGACTGCATTTGTCTTTATTTAAATTGCCACAATGTGAGCAGTGTGGCCTGGCGTTGCATTCAGGGCCTCTAAAGTGGCCATGATTCATATTCTGACTTGGTCAGGCAGTTTGCTTTCTTTCAGTTAAAAAAGTCAATATTATATTATTGTACAGGAAAAAATTACATTAGTGTCTCTCACACCTCAGTTTCTTTGAAAGAGAATGTAATTATTGTACTGATTTAGATGGTGGATCCCTAATTTATGACCAGCTATGTTCTCAGTGTACTTTACACAGTTCCTTTCTTGATTTTCATCTGTGCCTTACAGAATTATAATGCTGGTCTTAGAGGTCACCCCCCCTTCAGTTTCTGGAAGGATGGTGCCTTGCTGAAGTTGTATGAAGGCAGGAGTTGTACTGTTGTGTTTGGAGGGGCAGAGAAAAGCAGGTGCCTGAGGTCTGGTTTTGTTGGAAGCTGAAAGAACTCTTAGTGACTTTGTTCTCCTGGGTGAGGAAAAGCACTGCCCTGTGTATGATTAAAAACCAAAAGTGACATTTTCTTCTTGTGACTGAATGAGCTTTGGGAGAATAGGAAAAAATAGAGGTGCATTTGCAAGAAAATCTAATTTAAAAATTTCTAATTCTGCATGTACAGGAACGAAGGCTCTCTTTTGGGATGAAGTTAGAAATCAGAATAACTAAGGGGTGATGATTTAAACCGTATGTGTATGGCTTTTAATCTGAAGTAAGTTCTTCCTCTTGGTCTGTTTCTAAATCTTCTGTTCTTATCATACCTTATTGTTTCTGCTGAGCTTCCCTAGGTGTCCTCACTGTGCTGAGGTCTGTTGTGACCTTGGGGACAGGCAGCTGCTTTTGGGAGCAGCTGGTGCAGGAGGTGTCTGTGGTACTGACCCCCCAGCCCTGCCCACGCTGCCGGGCATCAGAGTTGTGCCTTTGTGGGTTCTACCCTCTCTTGGACTGAATTCCTAAATTTTATTCTCTGCAATAACTGCATTTTAGGATTTACACCAAAGGAAGAGGAGTGTTTTCTTTCCCTACATGTTTTCAATGTGCTGTTTGCGTGCTTTGAATTTCTATGGCGAGACCTTCTCCGTGTGTTTTGAAGACAGGTAGTTTAATTTTGAACAGTGCTTTAAAGGATGCTGGCTCCTATTCAACTTACAAGTGAAATCCTTTAACAACTCCAATCTTCACCTGAAATTTGTGTTGTCTTCTCCATAATCTTACTCCACTCATAGCTGACTGTGTGTCATGTAGTAGCAAAGATGCTGATAGTGTTGTCAGCACCAGCTGTCCTTCTTTGCTGCCGTTTCTTGTACTGAATTATTTACTACTGGGATTTATGCTGTGGATATAGTGTAAAAGTTTTATCACAGCAATTGTGCATGTAAACTAGTACTGGGTACAGAGATGGTCTCCAAAGTGTTAGAGGAATGCTGAAGGGAAGGACTTCAGTTTAATTGGTTTTATCTGTGGCTCCACATTTATTAATTCTTCTCTTTATCTGTAGCTTTACAAATAGTCATTCTCCATAATTTGACACATTATATGGCTCAGTAATTATGTTCTAATTATGGAATCCCTTAACTGCAAGGTATAGTTCCACAAAAGGTTTGGGTCTTTTATTAACTTGTAGGCACATTTCCATGGGATCTTTTTTCAAAGGAATGTGAGGGTTCCCAATACTGGAAAACTGCAGATTCATATTGTGATTCTTATTTTCAGGCAGTGAGACAGGAGTGAGTAATGAAGAGAAGCATGAAAAGATTGCAGGGCAGCTGTTAGCCAAAAGTCTTGGGTTAGTCCTTCAGTGCAGCCAGCAAGAATCACAGTACTTAAACTTTAGCTGAACTGAAAGGGAGGAGGGTGTCTGACTCATAAACTTACAGCATGATACATTGGAATGTAAGATGATTTAAGTAGTTTAATGTACCTGTGACTAGTGTCTTTTTTGATGACTTCTCTGGATATCTCTAATTCAAGAAAGCACTAAAGTGCATCCATTAGGTGGCTGTTAGAATAGTTCAGGACTTCTCCAAAGTGAAAGTCAGCAGATGACATTTTTTAAATTAAAAAAAAATCCAATTTATGAAAGGCTTAAATGCAGTGAGCCGGGAGTGTCCCTGGAGCTCAGTCACCGCTGCTGCTGGGTGGAGTATCTGCAGTGCCTTTGTTGTAGGTTTGGAGCCCATTGCTCACTGATGCTCTCCTGGGCAAAGGCCTCACATTGTCTTACTAAATGTGCTCAGTTAGAGCTGCCTCCCTTGTATTTGTACAGATTATTTCCTGTAATCTGTTGCTTTAGTGTCCATCTAGGTGACAATCTCTTCGTCCTTCCCCCGGGCACTTGTCTGGCCAGACTGAGAGTGCTTGAAGACAACAGCACTGTGCAGTCAGGCCAGAGGTGCCTGCTGGGTTAGGTTATTTCTAAGGACTTTGAAAATATCAGCAAATGTACAAACCAGCAGCGTTATGTCCTTTGCCAAAGCAAGCATTTGTTAGTTGCCAGCTATTCCCTGCAGTATTAGAAATCTTTGGGGAAGAAATGCCTGCCCTCCTCAAAAAGGGCTGAATTATCTGATATTATAAAAAATAATATATTGCAGAGCTTAATACTCTTCTTAGGTATATTTCCTAAAGATGTACCCTGATTTTATTGTAATGTAACATCTTGGATCTGTCAAGACCTGGAATTGTTATGAGATGCTGGACACATTCCCAAACGTGTAATTTGATGCTGTTTTGTTTGACAAACAAGAATACGTAGCCACGGTGTGAGTGGTAAGTGATAAATCACAGGTGTGGTGCTTAGCTGGGGACTGCTGGATTGTTTCCAGTAATTTTCAGAATATGTGGAGGTGATGGTGCAAAGCAGACTTTGAAATCTGGTTTCTGGGGCTTTGAGACTTGGTGGGGGCAGGAGGGAAAGAGCAGAAGAAAGCCCTTGATGCCATTCCTGTTTGTGTGCACGGAGGTTGGAAAGCCAGCTACATATTTTCATCTTTATGGGAGTTACTTTTTTGTTACAAAATATATAAATACCACTTTTTGTTTAGCTGTTTATATAAATTTTTGACAAGTGTACTGCCTTTCATTTTAAAGAGGGATGAAGGAGGTTTGTTTTCTTGTGCTTGAGCCTAAGAATTGCACTGCATTCAGTTTTAGAGAGGAGCCAGGGAGATTTGTTTTCTTGTACTTGAGCCATGCTAAATGGGCATCAAAAATAGCTTCAGAAGGTGCTTAGGACAAGGTGAAGGCAGGTACATACACAACCTTTTGTGTGTGCCTGCACACACTCAGGATATTTCCCGAGTATGTTTGTCAAGGTAATCTTTTCAAAAGAATGGTGGGAGGATTTATTTATCCAGTAGTCTTCAGCCAGAGGCACTCAGAGGTTGCTGTCCCATCCTCCTTACATAAAGGGTCCATAAAGAATAGGAGATCCTGGGTAATAAATATCCTTCTGTGCTGGGGGAGTTGCACTTCAGAGGTGGACTGTCCTTTAGTTCCCAAAATTGATGTAGAGACCCCTTTTTCCAGTCTGGGCTTGATGGTAGGTATTATTTCTGTCTAAAGTTCTGAGAAGGGGGTGTCCTGAGGAAGAGCCTGTTATTGCTTTCCTCGTTAACAGAAATTGTGTTTCACTACCAGTGGGCAGAATTTGGCTCTTTGGAGACATCCTATTAAATGCTTTAGGGAACGGGTCATACATGATGTGCTCATTTCCTTAGTATAATTCCCTATCACCAGTGCCATTAAATGCACCATTACCAGCCATCTTATGTAAATGATTTTTCCAGTCTTTTCTCTTAGCTCAAAATACCCTTTTGGAGGGCTCTTGATTAGTTGAACTCAATTTGCTCAAAGGTTAGCATGTTAAATTGGTATTTGGTTTTCATTAACCTGTGGAGTAATATCTTGTCATTAGGAAAGGCCTTTTGCAGGGTTTCCATCATCATTCATTTCTTGTAGCCAAGTGCTTTGCCTTTTCTATCCAATTCACTCTGTAAAGGATGCTGCTGTAAAAAAGGAGCTTTTCCTTTGTATCACATCAGAAAAAACTCTGTGGCAGGATGTTGACCCAGAGGTGTTCTGTGTAGTGGGCTCAGCGAGCGAGAGTAGCTGTTTGATTCTGTATTTCTTTTTTTAGTTAGTTTTCAAGTAGGTATTATTGAGGTGTTATTGTTACAATTTCTTAAGAGTATTTACTGTTTTGCTGACTGAGGCACAGCAGAGTGATCAAAAATTAACAGTGTAAAGAAATAACTCTGGGGAACTCAGAGTGACTTTCTGCAGTGGCAGACTTGCAAGAGGCACAGATTAGAAAATCCAAAATACGCTGCTAAGGAAGGCTTGGGTTGTTTTTTGTTTCCTAAATAATGATAGCTTGCCTGTATATCTGCAGGAAGGGATGTAAAGGCAGGGGTCTAAACATATGGTTGCAGTAGATTTCTGAATAATGCTTGGGCTATCTATTACCCTGTAATTGCTGCCTATCAAGGCTGTGCTGCATTAATATGACTGATCATCCGAGGTGGTTCAGGCATCTCCTGCTCCTGTTCTGCCCAATGCCTCATTCTGAAGTACAGTCATGTTCCTTCCTCCTGATGCATCTCTCTCGCTCGTACCAAATTGATAAAAGCAGCATATTTGAACATAAATAAAATTAATGGAGCAATAAAACAAAAGAAATTGTATTCTACTAAATCCTCTCTGTTTGCTTTGCTTAAAAAAACAATTTGTTATTCCAGGGATAAAGGGAAGCAGCACATGACAAGCTCTGAATCAAGTGAGTTTCTTTTGTGCTTTCCATCTCAAAAGAGGGAAGCATCCATACAAATGGTTGCTTTAAAAAAACAAACCCAGCAATTAATCTTTGGTGCCTAAAACCAACAGTAGAATATGGAGTGAGATTTTCTTCCAATGCTGAACAAAAGTCAGAATTGGAGAGGAAAGATGGCAAGTTCCTGTCCTCGTGGAAAATGGGAATGATTTTTGTTTTGTAGGCTAAATTTTCATCTTGCTCAAGATTTATTACCTTTATCAACTCACCAGTTCTGGCTGCAGAAACTGTTTGAGTTTTGCACCGCAAAAAATATTATTAAAATATATTATTGCTTGTAGACAGATGTGTAACTTTGGGCAGCTCCCCCCCCCCCCCCCCTTTATTCATTTTATTAGTAATTTCACAATTGCAATGTGTGCTTCTAGAGTTGCAGCAGAAGTCATGGTGTAGCTGAAATGCTGCAGGTTGGTGCCATCTCTTAGAGCAGACTGGTGACCAGAGTGAATTCAGATGGCACCTCTAAGATGACACAGAGGTAACTCTATTCTTCTGCTCTGCCTGCAAAGACATCAATGCACTAAGGTAGAAGGAGGGAATGTAGATTTTTTTCGGAGCTTCTTCCACAGAAGAAACAGCAGCTGTCCCCCAAGAGAAGACTCAGCTGGGTCATCCCATTCTCACCCACCTCTGAGGAGGCTGCAGGCTGGTCCTGGCAGTGCTCAGGGAGGAATTGAGACCTGTGCACTTGAGATTTTTACCTGGTTAAGCAGAAATTTGGATGCTTTAGGAGTTTGAATTTTCTGTGCAGAGCTTTGCTGCATTAAGAATTACAGAAACAATAAAAAAACTCTAAAAAACAAAAGTCACTTTTAATTTACAAAATAAATTGAAGAACAGAAACAACCCAATTTATTATGTTTCATTGAACAGAGATTTAGAAATTCCCTTAATGATTTATTTAATTTACCAGATTTTTGTTGCATCTTGGTTTGTTGATTTTTTTAAAGTTAAATTACATGAGTTTGTTATTACACTTAAATAATAGCAAAGGAAAGTAGAATCTGATTTTAAAGTGTGAGTTTCCTGGGGAGTGTTGCTTTAGCAAAAGAATCACCTTTTGTTTTCGAGGTCTCACAGTATTAGAATCACATGAGTTATGAATAATGTATATTAGAGCTCTGTTTATAAACAAAGTTAGGCTGATTTTAACTGGAAAAAAATATTGCTGACGCTCCTGACCTAATGTAGGCAAAGGTTTAAGGCATCTGTTTCAGCTTTTACTTTCTGATCTTGCTTGTAATTGCTTGTTCTGCATTTGCCCTTTCACTCCTAGGAGAGGTTTCACTTTTTCCCTGCCAGGAGCAGCAGAAGCTGCAGAGTTGGCCTCGCGTGTGGCAGAGTGCAGTCCCAGCCTTTCTGCTGAGCCTGGGGAAGCAGCTGGTTCCCAGCTCAGCTGCAGGAGCACCAGAGGTGATGAGGATGCTCCCCAGCACCCCCAAACCTGTGCCGATGGAGAGCTTGCAACGCTGACTGGTTCCCCTCTGCAGGGACCTGGAGTGGAGCTGAGTTTGCTCACTGTAATCAGTTTGAAGCATGGTGTCATAAAGTAATCGTGCTTGGCTTAGAGGAATTGCCTGGGATTGTTTCAGGCCAAGCTGTCAAGAGGGAAGAGTGGAGCAGCAGCTTATTGAATCTAAAGCCTGAGCTCACCTTTGCTATGTCGACATTCCAGTTAAAGAGCCCTTAAAATCGCTTTATTCCGTGCCTCTCAGCAGCGCCGTGTGGGCAAATACCTTCTTTCAGAGCATGTGCTCAGGGCTGTAAATACCTGCTTTTTATGAATAAAGGGCTTTCCTGGGTTGTGTGGCTCTGCCCTGTGTGGGGCTGGCTGCTCCAGGAGCCCAAACAGCACAGACTGCATGGGAGTCTTCAGGGAGGGGCGAGGGGAAATGGCAGCTGGAAAATAATTTGCAGAGCAGACACTCTGTGTCAGTTTTTCCTTTTGCCATGCTCCAAATTTTCTGGGTCTTTGGGTGTGTTTTTTGTTGGTTTTTTTTGCTTTTTAATGTGTCCTTATGAGACCACAGGGCTTCCTGTGGCTGAGCACTCAGGCTAGGTCAGCAAAAAGAAAATCAACTGCTAACTATTAGACCAAATGGTATTAATTATTAATATGTGTTTAGATGAATCTGTCTCACCTGCTCAGCAGGGAAGGCATCCTTGGTTACCAATGGAAATAGGGCTTTTCCTGTGTTTCCCCACCAAGCTCAGGTGCTGCAGCCCTTTGGGGAACGCTGGGCAAATAATGCTGATCCTGGGTCGAGTGGGATTCCCCTGATTCCACCCTGAGCTGATGAGAAATGGGATTTATTGCTGGTAGTGGGACACGGGAGCTGGCAGCAAGTGGAGGGTGCAGGGCACAGGCATAGGCAAGAGCAGAGAATTCAGAGTGCAGATTGTGATAGGCAGTGCTTAGAACAAAGGGTTTGTCACTCTTTAGCTTCCCTTGGAAGAAGGCATACCAGCTCTTCTCTGCTTCTATTGCTTTTATTCTCCTTTAAATCACTTTTGGAAAAGCAGAATAAAAACTAACTTAAGAGCAGTCAGGAAAATGAAGCCAAACAGTTGCAGGCTTAAGCTTTCAGCAGCAACAGCTGGCACAGGCGCATCTCCTGGCAAGTGACATCTTGACTTGCAAAAGCACATGCCAACTTCTGGTTGGGGTTGTGTCAGGATCCTGGGACAAATTCTGCAGTGTTGAACCCTGCAGAAGTTCCTCGGATGCCAGAGCAGAGCTGGGCAGGATCATGTTGGAACAGCTCTATTTCTTTCCCCCAGGGCACTGTTTTCATCTCTGTCCTACCCCTGAAAGGGAGAAAACGGATTTGTTTCCCTCCCTACTCAGTGCTCAGCAATGTAAGTTTTAGTAGCATATTCCAGTATATTATACCAGACTTAGACTTGCCAAAACTGCATACACCAAACAGACTTGATTGAAAATTGGAATTAAAAAAGTTGTAAAACCTGATCATTGGTGTTTGAGACTTCCCTGGTTTGCATAGCTCTTTCATCCTCCTAAAACTGGTCTCTCAAGCATCACACCTTCCCAAGCCTTCCAGATCAGAGCCTCCCTCCTCCAAAGTGCTGGGTTTTGTTCCTTCCAGGCAGCAGTGAGGATGGTGTTTCTTCCATGCACATCTGGAAGGAACATTTGAGCCTTTTTGGTCTAGAATTTGTGGATAATTATCAAGGGTCTGTGAGAACCAATTGAAAATCCCAAGTTTGTGTGTGCTGTAGAGCAGGGGATGGGTGTGAAAATTCTGTAGATGTCCACTGGCAAGAGGCCACCCTTTGCAAAGACTGTAATTCATCACTTTATTAATCAATAAGGCCTTATTTTTTTTTTCCCCAAGATTTCTGGGCAGAAGTGAAGGAATGTGAAATATGCTGAGTTAGGAACTTAATAACCCCTTGCCCTCACATGTGCACTCTGCTACAGATTGAAACTGATCCCACAGTGCTATTTGTATTTTACATGTGTTCGTTTCTTTTATTCTTTTTATGTTGACCAAAAGAAAATCTTTCATGGGAGTACAGCGAATTTATTTTAAATGATGTATTATTTACACAGTGGTAATGGCTTCTTTGTAAAGATGTCTTTTGAAACTTTTTAGCATGCATATTATCATTTAAATTCACACGCAGAGACTATTTAAAATGTGTATTACAGTGTACATGTGTATTTAGAGGCTTGTGTATATTATTTTATCCTAATGGGTAATCCATCTTTTCACTGTGTATTTAGGGACACTTAAATCCATGGATTATTCAGCAGTTGAGCATGCACATTAGCTTTGCAAGCTGAAATTCAGATGAAATGTTACTGTGTTTAAAAAGAAAAACAGACCCAAAAAATGAGGAGTAAACCGGCTTTCCTTGGACTGCTCATGGGGAGGAGGGCCCTCTAAGAATCGGTCCATGAATATTTTGTACCAAAAGGTATTGCCTTTATGTCAGGAAAAAAAAAAAAAGAAAAAACTCTCCTGTTAAGAAGTATTGCTCTTATTCCTCTCCTGTCTTGTATTTGCATTTCCTTTGATTTCCAAACAAACAGCAAGGAATTGAAACACTTTTAATGTAAGAAAAAAGATTTCTCTTAATTTTTGGCCTGCTAAAGCAGAGCAGTGTTTTCTTTGTCAAACTTGCTTTCATTTGAAGTAGGGGCAATTGGCAGTTTTGGAAACTCTTTTTATGAAGACTTAATTTTCAGGCTTCATCCTGGTCATCTCTTGGATGGAGAAATACCCCTGACAAGCTCAGTTCTGGTCTCACTTTGCATGTGTGTTTTCACTGAGGCCATGAAAAAACAGGTTAAGGCTGGCTTGCCTTTTTTTTTTTTTTCCCTTTTTCTTTTTTTTTCCAACAGCCTGCAAACTGCTGACACTTGGTGGAAAGCTTTACTGTCTAGAATAGATAAAAATTCTGCTTTTCTCTCCATTTTGCTTGTTTATTTCCATGAGTGCTAACCTGAAAACAGAATCTCTCTGGATAATTTGTCTGCTTTTGGGCAGTCTTGAGCCACAGATAGCCATCAGTGCTGCTTGTTCTTCAAGGAACACGGAGCAGCAGCGAGCTGAGAACTTGTGCACATTTTAAAAAGCAAATCTTCGGGTTTGGGGTGGATCAGGCTGATGAAACAGGAATGTCCAGGCAGGAAGACAGACTCCTGTGAGGTTCCTTCCCTTGCTCAGTGATCCCTGGCACAGAGCAGCAGCGTGTCCTGGGGACACTGCCTCCCACCTGAGGAGCTGCCTGCTCTAGGCTTTCAGTGCTTTGGGGCTTTTTTAAGGATGTTAATCCATGAAAAACCATGACAGCTGCAGCTGGATTCAGGACTGGAGAGGTGGCTATAATCCACTGGGGTTTTTCCTAAAGAACTGTGAGTAGTTTTGCTCTGAAGTCCCTTCAGAAGTGGTGTGGATGTCCCAAAGCTGGTAAGCAGCTGCAGGAGGTGGGGTGTAGGAACTCCCTGTGTTCAGGGCTGGTAGCCAACAGTCTGTGAGCTGTGCAGGTGCACAGGAGCATCTCACAAGCCTTGGACAGCAGCCTCTGAGCATGCCTGCAATCCTGCTGAAATCAACTCTTTGATATGCAAAAAGAGATTGGGCTCAGCCATCCGAGACCAGGCAGCTCAGGCAGAGAAAGCACAAGCGTGTCCCGAAGAATGAGCCACTTGTACCTACTGGAGGCAAGCAAGCAGATGTCTTTCTGCCCCCTTGTACTCCACAAATATGGTGTTTGCTGCTGTATAAGCAGCTATGCGAGCCAGTTGCTGGAGTATCTTTTCATCAAATGGCACAAAACTGATAATCAGCACAGTCTGTTTCAAGGTGGAGGAGGGCATGCAGCAGAAAAAAAAAAAGCCAAGTAGTAGCTTTTACTAAGTCTACAGATGTTGGACATGACCTCAGCCAAAGTTTGTACTGGCCCCCTGGGGAATTGCAGTTATTGCCATCTGAAACAGTGGAACTTGGGTCTGTGTCTATTTTTTTCCCTTATTTTTCTGCCCTTTTTTTCCCCCTTGGAATATTATTTTTATTATCTTCCTGACTACGCAGTTTTCCAGTACTTGGGTGCATGCAGAGTTCCTCTTGGTACAGCAGTAGGACTGCTATCATAAAAACATTTTTCAGCTCTAGGCTGGTACCATTAGTCTCCTGTGAACCATGGATAGAATAGACCAGACCATCAGTCCTGCTGGTAAGAGCAAATGCCATTCCCTGGGAGTGTCTTTTGCTGGAAGTAGCTGAGCCTGCTGAAGGAAACACCCAAACTAAAAGTCACCGTTCTGCTCTTTTGATTCTTGACATAAACACTGTAATTAACTTTTGATCACCATCAATTTTCATGTGCCTAATTCCATGGAAATGTTAATGTAGGAAAGGCACAGACATTTATCAAGTAATGGAGGGGTGTCTGTCCTGCCAAGAGCTTCAGGTTTTTGATACCAGTGTATTATTTACCATTTCCCCAAATACCCCATAAAGCAGTGGTGAGTGAAGAGACTGCAATACCAAAGCATTAAAGTGTGAAGCTTTTGACTGTCTTTAATGGGTCATTTTGAAGGCTTTTTCCAAACCTCAGCTGCTCTAAATTAAGTGCTGTTAGGTAGATGTTAACAGAATTTGCCTTCTGCATGAAGAGAGGGGAATTTTTCCACCCCCACTTTTCAGCCTACTATTACTGCTACAAGAGGCTTGTCATCCTACACTTCTTAAGGAAGCCAGATTTTTGGCTTGAGTTCAAACATATGTTTCTCTGCTGCTGCCTTGTGTGCTCTCTGATCTGCCATTGGAAACCAGTTTCAACTGATGCTCTTCCCCAAATTTCCTTCCCCCACTCCTGAAATGTTGCAAGCATCTATGAAGTACGACTAGTGGATTGACAAGAAAATCCATGTCTTCTCAGAAGACTGAACTTTATTATTCCATGGCCACTTTATAGATTTTTCAGTCTGTTTAAAATAAGTATTAAAAAAAAATCTATAGCGCTGTTATCCCAGACATCAGGAACCTGTACTAAAAGAGAAAGGTACTCTATTTATTAATAGCAGTATTGTTAGTATTGTTTAAATATTTAATGGAGAAATTATAGACTGTTCATTGGCTGCAGTGCAGGAGTTTCAAGGACCTGAATTCCCATGTTAGCAATTTGTACAGGTCTGTGGTGCTTTCTAGTCTGTGTGAATGTGACCTGCATCTAAATGAAAGCAGCTGGTGGAGGCATGAAGTGCAGAGCATGGTGTTTAAACACATCAAGACTGGCTGCTCCTGCGGGCAGGCAGTGTCCTGGGACCTCTGCCTTCTCAGCTTTTGGGAGTTTTAATAACCAGGCTGGGGCAGCAGCTAAAGCAGCAGATACTTTGTCCTGTGAATTTGTAACCAGGCCATCCTCCAATTGTTTCAGCCTGTAATGGAGTGTCAGTGAAAGGATGCTCAATGGGGTTACTGAATGTGTGATTTTAAAAAGTACTACTATATGGAGCAAAAAATATAAAGAAAAGCCTCAAATTTGGGCCATGGCTATGAAAGAGGAGGCTTAAACTCTGGGAACTCCTGTGCCAACTGTCTGAGGCGAAAGGGCAAGAGTAGTTAGTGCTTTGTGCTTACCCACTTAGAAAGTGCTGGAGGACTTGGCAGCTGCTTAATTGTGTGAAGTCAGGGTTTATTGTTAGGTTTGGGCAGTCCTTTGTTTTGGGTTTGTTACAGGTAACTTCAGATACTGATTAAAGAAGAAAAAATGCCTCTGCAAAGTCCCAATTCTCTGTGCGTAGTTTTTCTTTCCCAAATTACCAACTTTTAGAATCTCTCTCCATGCAGGTCCTGCCTCTGTAAATAAACCTGCTGCTTTTGCCTTGCCAATCAATTCCTGCACTCCAGGATCCTGCTGGGGTCCTGCTGCTGCCCATGGGTCTCAGGTGTGAGGCAGGGCTTGGCCAGGCTGGCACTTGGCTGCCAGCCCTGCAAACCTGGCCCTCGGGGCCACTGCAGGGAGGGTTTGATGCTCTTGATCCCAGGGGGGATAAACTCTGCTCTGTGGGCTCTGCACCTCAGTAATTGCAGAGAGCTCAATCCACTAAGCTCTTGGTGACTTTACTGAGCCATTTCTCACCCTAAATTTCTCCAGTCCTGAATCTGCACCTTTAAGGAGGAAGCAGCAGTCAAACAAAAGCATAAATTCAAGAAAGAGTGAGTTAAAACTCAGCAGGTTTTTATCTAGATATTCTCTCAAGTTTGTGGACTGCAGAGAGGTGTTGGGTCACCTTTGGCAGCTTTTGGTGGGTTTGTTGCAGCAATCAGAAGAATATACCCCTTCTGCTCTAGCACGTGTTTGGCAGTCTGCAGAGCTGTCTGGAGCCCCTGCCTTACCTGTTCTGGGCATCACCTCTCTGTTCCTACCTGCAAGCTTCCAGCAGCTGCAGCACAGCTTCATCCTCCTGTTATGGCTCAAACAGCAGCAAGCACTTCTGCCAAAAGGAGACATTTTCACATATTTATTTACTCAAGGTTAAGGTTTCCAATAAGGATTGTAAAAACACAATAATGGATGTAGGCACATGGATGCATTTTCATAAAGGCTTCACAAAGACTTTCATAAGTAGATGTTGAGTGACAGCTGTGTGCTTTGTTTGGAGGTTTTTGAGAAACGCTGGAAGAAAATATTTAGATCAGGTTTGGTTTTCTGGAGGTTTGTTTGTTTTTTTAAGGGATATGGTTTAGATTTGTCGATTCACAACGTTTGTTCATGAAGTGATACTTTTTCCACAGTGTTTGAAATTCTCACAACAGAGGGAGAAAAGCTTCAGTTAGCCCTTCAGCCTTCCATTCGAGTAAACAACAGTGGGCATAGCCAAAAGTCTTGCTAACGGGCAAAAGCCTGTTTTTACTGCTGCTGAGACAAGCAATGTTAATTTTATCAGAGAATCAAGAGTGTACTTTTACTCCAAATCTCTGTTTGAGAGCTCTCAGCCTGTGACTGGAGGTGTTGCTGCAAATACAGCCCTGCTGTCCAGGGGCCCCTGCAGTTAAAGGGGTTTACTTGCTCTCTTTGGACCATCACTTTCCCAACTTTTTGTCTTGTTTTGGCTGTGGTTTTCTGTGGTTGCAGGGGTGCGTGCATGTGCTTCGTGTGCTTTGATTTAAAGGAGGATTTTAAAGAGGAATAATGATAAATATTTTCCAAATGATGTCAAGATCTGATACATTTTTTGTCAGCCTGACATTTCAGGATAGAAACAGGATGGAAACATTGTGCTTCAACAGGATCATCACAATGATCTATGTAACGTTATCATTGCCCTGAAATGCCTCATGTGCCGGATGATGCACTTGCATGCTTAGATAAATTTTCCAAAACCTTAAATTTTCCTGTTTTGAAGGAAAAGTAGTAACAAATTGATTGGAAAGAACAACAGAAAGAAACACCCATTAAAAATTCCATGGTCTCTCAGTCCCAGGAGTGTGTGGGCAGGGCCTTGGCACCTTTTTTCTTTGGCAGCGCCTTCCCACAAGTGTCCTGGGGCAATGGCCTGTCGGGGCTCCAGCAAGGGAAGGAGGTGAGCAGCTTTCAAGTCCTCAGCACTAACGAGACATGGTGTTACCGAGGAAAACTGTTGGGGCTTCATTTTTGCCTTGGGTTTAAAATTGAGGGCTAACTTCAGTGTAGCTTCCAAAATGTTGAAAGTCTTTGTGGTTGGAAATGTAGATCAGTAGGAAAATGGAAATGACTTGTTCAGGAACGAAAGCTCTTGACTCTGACAAACCCTTGTCTTTTTGTTCCATTGACCCTCTCCAAGGCTAAATACTAATGTTTCTTCCAAGTGCTCCTCCTGCCTTGACCTTTCTGCCTATGCTGATGAAACACTGTCCAGGTCCTTCTCATCTCTTGATGGCTTCAAGCCTCTCACTGCTGACCTCTTACAGATTTTATACCTTTCCTTTCTCTGCTCTGCCTGCACAGTTGTTCAAGATGCAATTTAGACATAATCTCTCAGGCTTATCTCTGGCTATGCCATCCCTGGTGTTGCTGCATTAGATTAAAAAAGGAAGGGACCAACTTCAGAATTGATGAGTGTGAGTAGTGGACAAGAGGTTTGTCCTAGAAAACTCTGTGTGTTTGCTGAGTGGGGAGATCTCAGCCAAATCACTTATTTATTCGTTCTTCCATTCCCCAGCCTGCCTTGGCTGCAGGTGTTCTGATATCAAAAAGGCTGGTTACTCTACTGGTGGCAGTACATGTTTGCTTTATCTTTAACCTGACAAGCCATTTGTGCTCCAGGGCATGTGTAAGAAGAATTAAATGCAAACAGTCAGAGTCCTCTGCAGGTTAGAGACAAGAAAGATAGTGCAAAGGGATTAAGGATTAAAGGGAGAACAGCCATAAGCAGGATAGAAGGTTCATTTATGCACTTGGCTCCAACTAGATAAATATTTATGAGCAAGGGGAATGGATGGTTGTAAGAATTTCTGGCGTTTGCATAAGCAGGGCAAATATAAAATTCTTGAAGATTTTGGCACTGTTGACGTTCAGAGATTATTTTTTTTCCTAGCAGTTTGAAGGAGTTAGGAGCACAGATCCCATTTAAAGCCCTCATTAGCTAGATGTTTATGGCCACTCCAGTTCTCTTCCAAAGTTTGAAAAGATTGTGTTTCGTGGTTGAGCTGTTCTTGATCTGCTTTTGATACTCTTTTACTTGCTTCTCTTCAGAGTAAGTTTTTTATTCATGGGTTTTCCCTATGCTGTGTAGATAATACTCTACTCTTACCATGCAGTATAATTTTCAATTTATTGTGAAGATTTCAATTTATTGTGGATCTAGATCATAAAGTAGTGTGAGGTGAGAGGGACTCTTTACCTGGGTTTTTTTGTGGGGTTTTTCTTCTTGTTTTGAATCAAATGACCAATGAAAAGACATTGAGAGTACTGGGAAGTCTGTTGGCAGTGGAACTGAAAGGAAGAGTCTTTGAAAATGAAATTATGACACCAGCCAAGTTTCAGGGAGACACTTGCAGGGAAATGAGGCTCGTTAATTGTTTGCCTTGAAGTATTAAATGATTAAGAGAGAATGCTTGCCCTTAATGATTTGATGCTTTGGCTACTTGACTGGCAGCAGTCCTTTCCTCAGTCTCAAGGGTCTGGGTTGGGTTTAACCTGCCAACTTTTGCTAGACAAGATAAAGGCTTTACACTGACATGGCTAAAAACATTGGCAAGCATCGAGAAAGTTCATTTATATAATTTTTTTATAATTCTTCTTATTAATATATTCAGAACCTCATTTTGCAGAGATGAGTCAAATCATAATTGCAGGAGTGTTTAAACAAAAACTTAGCGTGGGGAAGACATGGAATCGTGGTACTTTCAGAGCTGGTACTGCAGCTAAAGGAGTAGACCAGGAGGAGCTTTGCCTGGTCTGATTGCAGACTCACTTCAAGAAGTCCTCGTGGTTGTTCCTGCCAGGCAGGATAAGGGGCTTGTCAGCTCTAGTGACATGAAAGCCACTGAAAAACGACATGGCCAAATTTACCAAGTACCTTCCTTGGTGGGCAGAACATGAGGACAAATCCCTGGTGAGCTTGCAGCTGCTTGCAGAGCTGTGTGGGACTGACAGGAGGGAGCTTCTCCAGGGCTGGATGTTCCAGGAAAGCTCCCAGTCCCTGCCTACCCAGGCTCCCTGCCCTGCTCCAGGCTGTTCCTGCCAAGTACGAGGAAAAGCAGCACTCTCCTTCAGCCTTGGGATGTGCTCCGTGCTGGGGATAAGGTGCTTTTCAGGCTCTCAGTGCTGTGTAATACGCAGTGTTGCCCATGAAACTGCCATTTTACATTG
Source organism: Motacilla alba alba (assembly GCF_015832195.1). Lineage (NCBI taxonomy): Eukaryota > Metazoa > Chordata > Aves > Passeriformes > Motacillidae > Motacilla > Motacilla alba. Next base: position 7,547,038 of record NC_052030.1, on the reverse strand, counting down.
ATTTCCTACACCTCTGCATGAATTTATCATTAACAGCTTTATCATGCTGTTCTTATGAGAAATTCCAGATTGTCGCCCCTGGGAAGTTTATCCAGGGCTATCTTTACAGCTCTTTGGGAAGTGGGAAGAGGAATCTAAGCATGGATTTAATTTCTTTAGATGAGGGGATTTAGAGACACCTGTTCTGCAGCTAATCTTAGGTTTTCTTTGCGCCTAAATGTAATTCTGTGCCTTTTATTCTCATCCTTAGTCCAGAATCTCAGCACTGACAAGGACCAGAAAGTCCTAACCTCACTATTTGGCAGGTGAATTTGCTTTTGTTTTCATTGGTGTTACTGATTCATTAAAGGACAAACCCCAGAAAGACAAAGGATGTGCCTCACTCCTGAGTCATCCCTGTCTTTGTGCGCAGGTGAGACTTCACAGCAGACCAGAAATCCTTTAAAAGTGTGTCACTAGTGTGGAAAGTGGGCATCTTTCTTTGTGGCACACAGAGGCACCAAAAATATGTTTCATATTTTTCCTTGCTCCTTCTTCTTAGCAGCATTTGAAGTATGTAGTTTCCTGATCTTAGCTCTGGAGTGGCTCAAGATCAGGGTAATTTGAGACGTTAAGGTATGTATGGTTTTATATCATCAGGAGCATTTCTTAAAGAGTAGAGTTGGCTTTGATTGAGAGCAAGCAGTGATGTAAGAGACAAATGGTAGAACTTTGCACTGATTTCTGCAGTGTGCAGGCGTGGTGGTGCTGCTGGGAGGACAGCAGTGGTGGGCCCTGCTGTCACGAGGATGAATTTTGGGTTTTAGCCCAGAGGATTCAGCTGTGTATATTTAGATATTATTTAGATGCATTCCTTGCATCCCTTTTCTCATGCTTGCTGGTCTGTCCGGGACTTATCTCCAGCAGGACTTGCAGAAACATGACATTGGCTGTGGTTGTGGCTTTTCAAAGAGACTGCCGAGCAGCAGAAGGACCTCGCAATTACGGTATTTTGATACAGAGAAATCTATTTTAAGCACAAAATGAGGATGTGAAGTCTGGTTGGTGGCAGGTAGATATACTGGTTGGTTTCCTGATGCATTGTTTTGTGGAGATGAGAGAGGAGGGGAGTGCATTTCATCACTCACCATCTAGTCTGGGTGACCTCCTGTTCAGTTCTCTAGGATTTAGAAGAAGCTGTGCAACAACCCCCTAAAATAACTTGTAATGTTATGGATCAGCAAGCTCAAATACCTCCTTCTTTTGAAGTGTGGCTGCAGAGCGTGGTTGTCCTGTGCAGCTGCCATGGGTGGCTGAGGCTGGGAGCTCACGGTGCAGCTGCCTGAGCTCTGGGACTGCTCGTGCTGTGCGAGGGATGGGGCACATCTTGCACAGCCTCCTGCTCCTCTGGAGAGCCTTTTCTTATTGCTCCTAAATTTCCTCCCATTACAGATAGTCTCATTCTATCATGGTGGGACTGGGGACCCCGCTGAGAGGAGCCAAGGGGACCAGCTGCTCTGTGCTTCAGAGGCACAGCCCTGGTTTCTCTGATCCCAGAAGGCCACCCTACATAACCCTGAGGAGTTTCCTGGGAGCAGGAGCTTTCCCTTCCTCTGCTGCCAGGGCTCCTCCCAGCCCCGTGGCAGGTTTGTCACACCCCCAAATGTGCAGCTCTGCTCTCCAGAGGGACACTGTAGGTGGATGAGTGTGGGCTCTTGGACACTGAACAAGCTTGAAGTTATTTACATGGTAGTTGGGAGCTCTGTTTTTCTCTGAGATCTGAAAGCCCCAGGTACTTGGTTCAATATATTTTGAAGTTGAAGGGTTTTGTCCCAGCATTATTGTTTGTTAATGCAGATAGTGAACAGAAGCAGCATGAGAGCTGCATTCCAAGCTGTCCCACTGGAAGGTTTCAAAACCAGGCAGACAAAAGCAGTCTCCAGAAGGTATGTTTGTACTAGGTTCTTAGCATAGCACTATTTAACTTCTTTTAATCAGTGACCTGGAGCAGAAAAAATAAAACCATTACTCATAAAGCTCTCAGATAACACGCAGATTAGGTGGAGTGCAAGATAAGGCAGGGCCTGAGTGACTGGGATTGCTCTGTGAACAGTGTGTTCTGATGCAATAAAATGCCATACTCTAGAGACAAAATGAGGGCCCTTCTGGTATAATGAGGAGATGGAGGAGGGATAGCTGTCTCCTGGGAAATGGCTAGCCTGAGAGAGGCTGGCGTGTCAAGGCAGATAACCATCTGAACTGGAGTTTTCCCAGCCTAACTGTGCCCGAGATTGAATGTGTAGGCAGGGAAGAACTGAGCTGAGTAGGTCCAAGGTGGTTATAGCCCTGTATTTGGCACTGACACAAGTGCAGCCTGAATTCTATATTCCATCCTGATGCTTGCAGTTCGAGAACATTGGTTAAAATTGGAGAAACTTCAAGAAAAGTGTCGTGAGGACTGTTAAAGATTCAGAAAATCTGTTTGGCAGGGAAGGACTCCAGGAGCTCTGTCTGTTTTATTGTAGGAGGGCAAGGGGTGACATGACTACAATTTATAACAGCCTGTGCAGGGCAGAGAAATTTGATAATAGAGAGCTCTTCTGCCTGGCAGTCAAAACTGTAAGGAGATCCAGTGGCTGGAAGGCTCTAACACTGATACTTTTAGACAAGAGATAAGCTGCAAAATTTTACTGGGGTGAATAATTAATGACTGTAGCAGTTTACCAAGGGTTGTGATGACTCCATCCCTGGATATCTCTGAACAGAACCTTTCTAAACAAGAGGCTGTGTTTGAGTCTGGGATTAATTCAGATAAGTTTGGTGGCCTGTGTTGTGGCAGTGTGCCTGCAGTTTTGAGGCAGTATATTTTTCTCTTGGAACAGTCTGGGAATTAATTTACACCTGAGGAGACAAAGCTGCTGCCCAGGTATGTGAGTTTTAAGAGTTCTCTGTGCAGTTACCATTTTTGAATGTTGTTCTCAAAGATCTTGAACAGTTCCAACTTGCAGATGCTGCTACAGCTTTTGCTAGGAAAACTGCGTTTTTGAGGTTAGCTGTACACCAGAGAGAAGCAGATCTCTTTCCCTGTCATGCTTCTGCTGCTCAAGATTCAAAACCATTGGGGTAACAATGTTTGCTGTTTTTTCCCTGATACTGCTGTTATGTTTTGTAAACTGATGAATGCTTGGTTGGAGCTTCTGAAATGGGAGAGATGGGGACACCTGGCACCTTTGATGCATTGGTCCCTTTTGTTTGCAGTGAGGAGGGTTTGCACTGAACTACACTGATGTTTGTGCTGAAGAATTAACTGAATTTTTGCTTTTGATCTCGCTGTAGAGGATCCTGCCTGCCTCCCTCCCTGTCCAGGATTTTGGGGGAATTTATTAACCACTGACACTGATGATGTGGAGAAAACACTGTAATATAGGTGCATTAAAATTGCTGGGGCTCTAAGCACTCTAATCTCTCACTTCTTGATGAGGTTTGTGCTTGTTTTGCTTATATGTCACCAAGTGGGTCATGACTCAAATTCAGCCAGTGCTGCTAATGCTGGAGCAAGTCTCCAGCGGGCTATTTTTAGCAGCCAGGGCTGTTGTTGAGAGCTCTGCTCGCCGAGGATGCCTTGGAATGGTTTCCCAAGCGGTGCTGCCTGTGCTGGAATTCGCGCACCAGCTGTCTGTCTGCGGGCCAGTTGATTGTGTTGACACGTATTCCCTGCGATTTGTCATCTCTGCCTCGCTCCCCGTGGCTGTGACAGGCCTGCTATCGCTGGCTGATGGCACGCAGGGAGGGCTCGGTGACAGCAGCAGCCTCGGCACTGACAGCTTGGGAAATGCTGAGGTGGCAGGGGGACCTTGGCCTTGGCTTTTCCCGTGCTGCCCACTGTTACGATGATATTTTTATGAAAATCCCTTGCTAGGATTTTTCTCTTATTCTGGCTGAGAAGTCTCAGAAAGGAAATGTAAACAATAACTGTTTGATAGCTGTGGAATGTGGTCTGGAGGTTGTTTACCAACAGGTGCATCTTTGATTGGTCTCACATAAATTGTTTCTACTTAATGACCAGCTATGGTTCAGCTGCGTCGACAACCTGAGAGTCACAGGTTTTTGTTATTTATTCTATTCTATGTTTTTCCAGTTTTCTGATGAATCCTTTCTCTCTACTCTTTTAGTATAATTTAAGTACAGTATTTTTAATATAATATATATCATAATAAATCAACCTGCTGAAAAACAGAGTCAAAATTCTCATCTCTTCCCACGTCCTGGGACCCCTCGAATGCAGCCCCAGCCCACCCTGCTGCCGCCAGCCTCCCTGCTGTGCAAACCCAGGGCACCACAGGGAGTATTCCTCTGTCTGCTCTGGGGTGCCCTGACCCCCAGGAGAGCACTGACTTTGACCCTCATTCATGGAGAAAGTTTCCTAGGCTTCAAGATAGACTGGAATCCACAAAAGTGTGCAATGGATTATAGAGAGCAGTGTAGGTGTATCACTTGGTGAGAAATTGAGGGTTTGGGATTTTTAGGATGTTGTGGATGGAAGCAAGATGGAGGGCACAGGGTGCTCCTGGGTTTCTTCTTCATGCTTCTCCTTCCTTCTTCTCCATGGGTTTGGGTGGCATTTTGTAATTGGGCAGAACAGTCCCCACTGTGGGCTCTTTGGGATCAGTTATTGGGTTAAAAGGGGAAATAATCTAGGGGTCAGTTCTTAATTGGATAGCTTAGTCTTAAAAGGCCTTGTAACAAGAGACATGGACTATCATCTCAAGTGCCTTCAATCCAGACCCAGAGAAACCCACAACTGGTACCGCCACGCCCTGCCAGCTGTCTGCCCCAGCCAGGCCATGCCTGGAGCTGCTCAGCAGTTCACAACATCTCCCTGATTTTAGTGGGTTCCTCCACTGCTGAGCTTTATTTTGTTGCTGGGGGTGCCTTCTCCCCTAAGCTGATAGGGATAGACACAATGTAAGCCAGATTTTCAGAGAGAATGTCCCAAGGAACCAGGCTTGATGTGGGATCTCTGTGAGCTGTGATTTTGGGTCTGACTTGTCTGCTGATTTCATGTGTAGTCTGTGTATGGTTCAGTTCTCCCATCAGAAGTAACAAGGTAAAGGAAAGATATGAGGTTTATTAATTAAGCGATTAAGTTATTAAAATTTATTACCTAGTGTATATCCAGGGTAGTTTTTAACCTTGCAAATAAAATAAAAAATACTTGTTAATATTGGCAAGTGCCCTTGCTCCTATAAACAATACAGAGAGATGTGAAACTGCACCTGTGACTATTTTCTAAGTGAAATTACTAGTTCAGTTAGCAAAATAAAAGGGTGTTAACGCTTATCCAGGGATTTCAATGTGTTCTAAGTCCTGGAAATACAGAATCGTGACATACCTTTGTGTTTTGTGACTGAGAGGTGAATCAAAGCTGCTGTGATTAAATGATCATGAATTCATTTCAGGACTTTGTTTTACAACAAATCCACTGATGAATGCAAACAGTACAAAACTTTCAATTCACAGACCTCCAAAGCAACCCTTTGCTCTTGTCTCTTGAATCTGAAATATCCTACTAATTGTTTAGTGTTACACAGACACGGATTTCAAGTAAACCTGAAACTATGCTAGGAAGGGAAACAGGCAGCTGGTGATGCTTTATAATGCTGTAGGATTTTTGTCTCCAGAGACTTTGATGCAAAACTTGGCCCAAGCCTAGAAAGGAAATGAGTTTGGTTTTAGACTAATTCTTAGTGGATTTTTGTCCACGTTACAAATGATGTGTGGCTCGTCTGGCAGTCAAAAACCTTCCCTGAGTAAAGGCTGCATTAGAGAATGTGTTTTAATAAGGCTCAGTGGGGAAATGTGTCTGGATGAAGCTCTGAAGAATTTTGCACCACTTGTTTTTATAAACACCAAATTTGGCAGAAATTGTTTAAAAAAGGGGGAGAGGGGGCAGAAACTGTTAGTGGTGGTATGTTTATAATTTGCTGTGGAAGAAACCAGTCTCTCATTACGAGCCTGTAATGGTGTTTGTGCCCTCTTGTTTGATATATACAGGATTGTATTTCTGTCCTTCAGCTCCTGAGCTTTGCCACGTGAGAGGGACTCAGTTCTTCCACAAAGGCTTTTTTCTCTTTGTGTCAGTCTGAGCCCAGCACTGAGTTATCTGTCCTGAAGGTGAAGGGGTGCACCAGCAGCAGTCAGCAGTGGTTGAAAATCCCGTGCACATGGCTCCTGAATAATTCAGCTGGCAGGTGCCTCGTGCTTCTGCTCACTCTTTCAAGTGAGTGCCTTACCTGAGAGCCTGCTTGGGGCTTTCTGCTGCTGCGTGCTTGAAGTGGTTTCAGAGGAAGGCATTTGAATTGTGCCTAAAATAATTCATGCCACAAAGAGCTTTAGGGACAAGACAAGTGAAACCTGTGGGAGCACTGATGACTCCCGTTGGAGTGGTTTTGTGAAGGGTGCTTGGCCCCAGTCCCTGCATGGGGGTCTGTGTTTCTGGCTGCTCAGCAGCAGATTTCTGTGTGGGCAAACTTTGCTGGAGAGCCCAGATCCCTTTTCCTTAGAGGGCATGAAGGCTGAAGGGGGATATGTGCATCAAACTACTTCACTATCCTCAAAAGAGGAGATAGAGGATCGTTTTTGTAGCCCAGCTGTTTGAAAAATGAACTTTATTTCCTTTTACTATTCCCTTCCCAATATCCATATTCTCTTCTTCTCAGTACTTCCCTTCCACTGACTTACCTATTTCTATCTTGGCTGAAGGCTGGGATTAACTTTGTGTGTGTGGCTGCACATGCAGCCTCAAGTTATTTACTTCATTATCATGCAAAGATCCAGAATGAAATATTCTGGGGATCAAGCAGCAGGGAAAGGGAAGATATTTTGCACTGACTGGCTTTGTTAAAAATTCTGTGATACAGCCACCTCTGCTGCAGGGAGGTGAGCACAGAGCTGTTCCAAGATCCCCTAAATCCTGTCACTTTGTAAATACATACACTGTGGTACAAATCCAGATGCTTGGTGCTGGGCAGTGAAGAAGAAAAGCAGATTTTGGAAGTTGCTTGTTGGCCACTTGAAGTTGCAGTTTTGTATCTGGTTCACTTGTGCTCTGCACTGGGAGCAGAGTGCTGTGAAGCTGGTCAGAAGTTCAGTCATGTTTGATTTGTAACCTGTAAACATGACTAGTTTATAACCTCATCACTTGTGCCTGCTGCCTTCAGTCTTTGCAGGTCTTTGTGGCTCAAAGGTTCACTGCTGATGTGTGCTGGAGATCTTCAGGAACTGACCTACCCAGAATTTCCCTGTAGTTGCTGGACAGAACAAATTTCAGTCCTGTGTTTCTTGAGCTAGATACGTACTGGTTCATTTGTTGAACAGATAATTGATACTCTGGGCTTGTCTGCTCAAGGTGGTGTCTGTGATCACAAAAGGGAAAACCTGCAAGTACGTGTGAACAGATTACTGTAAAAGCAAGTGCATCAGGTGTTATAAAATTAGTGCACATGCTGCTTCTAAAACAGTGTTTGCTCGCTAGTTATGGCTGTGAATCTCTGAGTTGGTGCTATTAGTTAATCCTTTTAATCTTGTTATAAAAAGATTCAGACATGGAGCTCTGTTTATTGTTCTTTTACCTCTCCTTAGCATCTTTGCATTCCCTCAAATCATAATATCTGGCATACCCAGAGCATCAGGATTTTTTGGTTCCTTGTAGAACAAGGAACTTAGAAAAACGTGCAGTGGTAGGAGTTTCTTATTCAGATTTCCAGCCACTTAATGCAACCTCTGGCTGATAAGAGTAGAAATAAAGTATATACATTTTTACTGTAGTGTCCTTAAATACCCTTAACACTTGAGCAAAGGCATATGAGTTTATTTAAAGAATATTGAGAGCACTTGGATTTGGTGACCTTTTTTTCAGTCAAACAGTGGTGAAACTTCATCATCACTTCTGAATGAGATGATTTGACCTTTATCAAGAATTTAAAACCTCTGGACCCAGAAGAAGAATCCAAAGAAACCTACTTCTTTCAGAGTAATTATAAGCATATGGCTAGATCTAGCAGTGCCATTTCTTTTTTAATTGGAGTAATGTGCTCCACACGAATACGTGCAAAAAATGAGCATTACTAAAGGAGGCTCAAGTGAAAGAAAATTCCTGGGCTGGTTCTTGTTGAAAGCAGTTGCAGAAAAAGCAAATTTTCACAGTATTCCAGTTTTTGGGGGTTGCTTTCTTCCTTGTTAAAATGCTTCCCTATGGAAGCCAGATGGGGGCAACCAGGATGGTTATTTACACAAATAACTTAAAAACATGCATCAGAAGAAAAGACAGTGTATGGGACGTCCATTATTGTGCTGGGTCAGTCTTTGCAGGCAAAGATCCACTTTACCCCATGGAGAAGTTATGAGGGTCTTAAAACAATGACATGCTGTTTCCTCACTGTTTTGTCAGCCCAAACACAAGGTAAAATCAGCCACTTGTGCAAAAGTGTTCCTTGGGAGGAGAATGAAATCCGCAGGTCTGAATGAGTAAGTTCAGCTGGAGTAGATTATTTCCTCTTCCTTTTCTGCACAACAGTACTTTGCTTGCTTGTTTAAATCTGTAACCCATAATAAACCCTTAATTTTTGTGTGGTTAGCTTGAATTTACAGTTCTCCTTTTTTTTTTTTTTTAAGGTTTCCTTCATCTCTGTAACCAACAAGCTGCATTAATCCTTTCTGTATACACAGATTTATAATCTGTTGTTGAAAGTATTATCCTTTGCTTCTAGGGATCAGATGTCAAAAGCAGAGTGTTTGGAATTCTCTGCTTTTCCTCAGATTGCTGCAACTCTAGGGTTTTTTCTTCAGTGAATGTGGGATAAACCACTCTTCCTTAAGAACTGTCTGAAAACTCTAGCCCAACATAATGGTTTTAATTTGGTAATGAGGGGTTACTCCTCTTTTAATACATAAGAGGCAAGGGTAGAGAGATGAGGGATGTGGGTTCATTGTCCCTGAGGGCTTCTGCTGCAGCAGCTGAAGGTGATTTAACTGTGATCAATTCATAGTTTGCAGTAATCCATCAGGTTATGAACCCCAGGGGCTGCGGGCTGGGTGACTCTGTGCTCTCAAGATGCACTTGTGGGTGGTAAATTCCAGCAGGAGGGCAGGGAGGAGTCAGGGCAGAGCTCTCCCAGCCACTGTAATGAAATCTAGCTCAGGTCGCAGGGACAGGTGCTTTAAGGACACACCTTTGCAGCCATCAGTGCCCGGGGATGGCTCAGCACAGGGACCAGTGGCTTGCTGCAGGCAGTGGCACCCAGGTCAGGACACCTGTGGTGCCCCAGGTGTGTCGGTGCTGCGTGTGAATTTTGCAGCTTTTGTTGCACAGGTGGAGTTTGGGCTGTGGAAGGAGCTCACTGCCCTTGGCAGCCCTGTGGTACTGGCCAGCATGACCAGCATCACTGGAGCCAGCCAGTAAATTGTCCTGCCCGAGCCCCAGACTTTGCTGCTGATGTGTCCTGCCTGCCAGGTGCTGCTTCTGCCTGGAGCCTTGGGAGGAGCCTCAGTCATGGTTTTCCCGCGATGGACCTGAAATTTCAATCTCAATTACTTTCAGCTGCACTTCTCTGAGAACTGTGCTTCCACAGTACATGCTAAATTGTTTGGAAGGACTACATATGCCTCAGGATCAAAATGCAACAGGAAACGTCAGCAGCATGTCTAAATAAACATCTCTGTCTCTCTTACAAGAGTGTTTAGCAGCTCCGTTGGCAGATGTTTCTATAAAATGTTAAATACTGTGCTTTCCAATCCTCCAAACTGTTTGTAATGAAGCAAATAGCAAAGGACAGGGAAACCATCTGAGGAAGGTATGGCAAAGATGGGAGAGCCCTAAAGAATTAGAGGTTCTGTAGAATCAAAAAGGGGGAGAGGGTCCTGAGAATTAGTGTTTTGTTCATAATGGTGGCGTTTAAAATCCTTTATTACTGAAGTGCTTTGGTTTAGATGTGTAAAAGTACAGAAGGCAATAGGTTGGTTTCATGCAAGTAAGGAGCTTTGTGACTGATGTCTGATTTTAATGTACTGGGAGTTTTCTATGACCATTTTTGTATCAGTACAAAGTTTTGGAAGTGTAAAACCCGAACAAAACTTAGTGGTCTGTTTTGTGGGTTGTTTTTGTAGTTGTTGTTTTGTTTGGGGGATTTTTTTTCCCTTGTGCATCCCTTGCATCCTCTTAAAATGTCTTTTTTTTTTCCCTAATTACTTTTACTTTGGTGTGCTAGGGGAACAAGGGACTTTGCCTTTTTCACTTCCTCTGTGTGTCTTCTGTCTCTTCATTCCTTCATCCCGCAGTACGTTTCAACTTAAGCTGAGGATATCATTTGTTAAAGACCTTGTCAGTGCCTTTGCTGGCTGGGGCAGTCACAGACGCCTTGTCCCCTGCTTGCCAAGCTCAGCTGTCCCTGCCTGGTGCCAGTGCTGCTGCTGACCTGGGCCAGCAAACGGGTCTGGTTCAGTGCTGCTGCCCAGATGTTGGTGCTGCTGCAGCGGCAGGGAGTGATAAAGGAATTCTGAGTGGTCCCACGGGTGCCTCCATCACCCCGATAAAGGAAAAGGCTTTCTCAAGGTCATTCTCAGCAGGTCTGGGCACAGCTGGGATGGGTGGCAGGGATGGGACACGGCCAGCACCTCCTCACTACCCGCAGAGACAATTAGCACCTTCCTTCTAATCTCCCTGGGTGCTTCTGCAGGCTGTTTTTCTTCCAGATGCTTTAAATGCCAGACCTGCGATACTGTCAAGTACCAGAAAGTGAGATTAGATAAGGGGAAGAAGCAAGTGTGTGCTGCGAGCTGGTGGAGGTTGCCTGGATGGAGCCTTTGCTCGGGGACAGCGCTGGGTGCAGGCTGGGCTCCGTGTCCCCATGTTCCTTGGCCCTGGAACCACTTGTCACGTTCCAGGCTTGGGACAAGTGCTGGATCCTGAAAGCCCAGGCCAGGCATTAGGGGCTGGAGCTGGGGGAGGGCACTGTGCTGGCAGAGGTATCACTGCAAAATTGAGGAAGGGATAATTGGCTTGTTCTGTAAAGCCAGCTGATCTCTGGGAATGAATGAAAACAGGTCAGGCTCAGAACAAGGCTGGACTGCTCCGTGTAAAATACTGGGGTTCTAGGAGATGGATAGGTTGTCTGTATTTTCTTACACTGTAACAGGCATTTGGTCTGATTACTCAGTGATTCCTGGGGGGTTTTTGAGTTGGCTTAAACTGAGATCATGATTGTTCTCTCTTCTCCACCATTGTGACTTTCCTTGTCTCAGCGGAGTTCACAGCTGCATAAAACCATGTAGGTGAATGCAGAATTGGATGGTAGATGTGATATGAGACATCCCACTTGTTCTCTTGAACAGATTGCAATTCATGCTGTTACCTAAGTATTCTCACTTCCTTACTGCCAAATCATCCCTGAAATGCTAGAAACTGAAACTAGAACAGTCTAGTGCATTGAGTCCTGGTTGCAGGAGAGAAGGAAGGAGTGGCCTGTGCCATGGCTGGGAGGCCAAGCTTTAAGGAGTTCTAAGCCGTGGAATAACATGTTGGTTTTGTCTGCTGTGTGATGCCAGGACAATGTCATACAAGAGTGAATGTAAAAATAGAGGGGGGGAAATGGGGTTTTCAAATTTGTGGATTAGTTTTGGGGCAGAGAAGTGTGATAACCTCTGCTTCAAACCTACCCCAGGAAACACATTTTGCATTTTTGTTTGGTTTTATTTGTGGGGTTGGTTTGTTTGTTTTTTACTGTTGGCAATGCTTTCTACAAACAAAACAAATGCTTACCTGGATCTTACCTGCATGAGAAATTCTCAGCCCTTCTGTTGCCCTGAAGTCACTTAACTGGCCCCTTGTTTGCTGCATGCTGAGCTGGCTTTGCAAAGGCTGAAGAGATTTGGAGTCTGTGCTGCTGCACTGATATGTCACTTTATCTGTCAGCCAGGAGTCTCTTCTGTCCTCTTTGTATACACATGCCCATGCTGGCCAGATGGTGCTGGATTTGGGTGCCATCCAAAGCACTGCATTAGAAAGGCCAGGTTATGTGTCGTGTTTCAAAAGCCAAGAAGTGCTGCCAGTTCTGCTCCTCTGGTAAAAAACAGCTTGACTTAATATATTGATCGTGTTGTCCTTGCTATTCTCAAGCTGATTTCATCTAAGACACTCAAAGGGATCTAAGGTTGGAGCTGTACAGATACCACCTGTTGCCCACTCTGTAGTTAATATCTGCATTTGCACATACTGTGTGTCCTAGAAAAATCTCTACCACCACCATGAAACCCTTCCCAGTGCCAGAAGGAGATTTTGACAGTGTTTGACTGTTGGTTCTCCTGCAGCACAGTATGATTAGGAGCTGGGAGATGAAGATTTGCCAGAGAACTGATGTTTGATTTGGGGGCAAGCTGCTTTGCATTTGTTAATTTCTCATTCTGTAAAAATAGAGGTCAAAATGCTGATTCCCTTTGTGTTGTGCTTTAAGAATTGCTAATGAGAAAAGCTTGATAAAAGCCAAATTGTGATGTTATTTATAAATTATGGAAGAACTTTCCCTCACCTTCTCAGCATGCTTTTTCTTGATTTTATTTTTTTTCCTAGAGGCAGACTTTTGCTAATGGGATGTGAAAGCCACAAACCCCATCTGTATCAATAAGAGAGTCGTGTGGAGAGAGATGGGGAATTAAGTGCCATTAAGCACGTGTTAATTAACATGGCCTGCACTCCCCGGGTTGCTGCCTTCTGTGGGATGGGTGCACACTGAAACTGGTTTTTCTGGTTTTTAAAGCCTTTATATTGTCAGCCCGGATCTGTAAGGTTTAAGAATACACTTGCCTCTGATATATTTGCACAGAGAATGCTGGTGTTTCAGTCACTTGCTTTTACAGATTCTGCTGAAATCTGAGAACTAATGCTTACAATTTTGCTCGGTCACAGTGGGGAACTTGGGAAATCCAGATCCTTCACTGGAAACAAATACCTCAAAACCCCAGTGTTTTTAAACCCCTTTCTGCTTTAGTGAGCACTTCTGTTCTGATGTGTGAAATTTCCCCTTGTGCCCTTCTATCAGCTTTTTGAAATGGAGTACTCTTGATATTATCTTTTTATCAGCAGTTTTTATTATCATAGGGCTCCCTGAATTCCTTGACAAGAGCTGCTTTGCACACAAAAGCCAGATCATCAAAGGCTCCAGGAGAGATGCTGTGACCCGTTGGGTGCCAGTTTGGGAACAGCACTGAGGCACTGGTGGGGCAGAGCTGCAGGATTCTGCAGGCATCCCCTGGCACTTTGTCTCTCATCAGCAGCCCCGGGATGGAGGTGGCAGGGGGGACACTGGCCTGCTGCACCCCAGCATGTCCCTGCTCTGCTGGCCGGGGTCTCCTCAGCTCATGCTGAAGTGCTGCTGCTCGGCTGGGATGAGGCCCCTGGGTTACAGCTGTGAAGGAGATCTGAGCTTTATTAACAAACAGGAGCTGCAAAATGCTTTTACAGATCTTTGTCATCTTGGAAGTTCTTTGTGTGGTTGCATGATTGATCTGTGCCTCAGCTTTTACCTGATGTTATGAGCAGGTTTTAAAACAGCTTTTAGACCAAGTATCTCACACGTGAGGTGTGCTTGTTCTCTGTTGCCTGTGCTGTTGTAGGGTTGTTAGGCACTGTGTGTGTGTGTGTGTGTGTACAATATAGTTGTCATGTCAGCTTTTCTGTTTCTGGTTATCTGCATAAGGAAGCAGAGAGCTGGTGGAGATGTCAGCTGTGATGTGGGTTATTAAGAACTACAAGACAGAAGTAATCACAAGAAACCCTGCTTCCACACAGGCTGTTCCCCAGAGTCTCTGGTTGCATCTGTTCCATCTTAACCTTCTCACCTCGACTGGGTTTTTTGGTTCTTGCCAAAGGGTTATGCTTGTTTGAACAAATAAATGCTGTGTGCTGCATCTGTATTTCTCACTCTGTGATGTTTACTGTTGACAAGGTGCTGTGAACAGTAAATGAGCGGCAAAGTTGAACTCTGAGATGCACAAGAATCAGAGGTTCAAGTGCTCTTAATTCATTTGAGTGGGTCAGCAGGGATGAAAGTTGCTGCTCTGTACCATGTTTTAATTCCCTATTGTGTTTCAAAGTTGAGGGCTACCAGCAAATGGAAAACTTTGCATGAATGCCCCTTTCTCTAGTCTCTGACTTGCAAAGTTTTGTTCCAGAAAGGAAGAAAAATGTCCTGCAAGCCAGCCTTCAGTTTTGGGCCTGGGAAGTGCAGATAGATGTTTCTGTATCTGAAAGCTAAGCATTAAGAGAAACTTGTAATTTAGCATGGCAATTGAGGAAATGGTTGCAAAGACACAGCTTAGCACCTCTTGGCTGGGGGAAGACTGAGGTCCTCTAAGCATGATGGAGAGTGTGAGAGCCGATGGAAACCTGGAGCAGTGGCTCTGGATTTGGTGAGAGAGCGAGGAGTGAGTGACAGTGTGAGCTCTGTCCCTGCAGTGGCTCCTTGTCCTGGCAGCTCTGCCTGCCCCGGGCTGGATCTGACATGCTTGGCTGAGTGGATCACATCATTCCCATGCTGCACATGTTCTCCTCCTGCAGCTTGCTGCGTTTGTTTGCTTTTATGCTTTAATTGTCTGCTGTCCTCGGTGGGTGTTTGCTTGGTTACTCATTCCTTCATGGCAAGTGGGGCTGACCAGGCACAGCACAGAGGCTCCTTTTGCTCAGGAGCAGTAATGGATGTGCTGATTTTTCTGTTCCTTTTGCATGGCCCGTTGCAAGCTGATGTACCCAGGATCTGGTGGTGTCATTTGTCAGTCTCTCTTCCCATTAGCACTGCACTTGCCCTCCCTTTCTTGCTTTCAATTTCATGTCCCAGAGGAAACCGGGCTGGAAATGAGAATGAAATATGGGTTTCCTTCTTAAAAAGAAAATAAACCAAACCTTAAGGGCTTCCTATTGAAATGTGATGGGATTGGACTCCTATCTCTTATCCTTTGAAAATCCCAGCTGGAATTATTAAATGTCAAAGCCTGGAATTTCCCAGTGTGAAATTCATGGCTGGCTGAGGATGCACTGGGGATTAGAGAGACATCACTTTGCCAGGGCAGCGCTGCTGTCACTGCAGGAGACCTCAGTCACACAAAGGGACATTGCTGCCGTGTCCTGCTTCAAAGCTGAATCTTGGGGATGAGATTCCTCAATTCCCATTGAGGTTACATGCTGTGTGACTGACAGCTGGATTGGGGCAGAATAAACCAGAGCGAGCAACACTTTGCACTGCCTGGGAATAGAGAGGGGAAAAAATGAGGGAGATGGGCAAAACATAATCTGCTGAATTTCTGATGTGGTAAGAGGATAGTTTGCTAGTGCACATCCAAAATTTCCCTGAGACACCAGCTGGGTGATTTTGCTCATTTGGCTGCATGATAAAAGAGTCAGATGATTACAATAATTTCATCTGCTCCAAAATTACAATAAAATAAAGATCTATGTTATGGGACCCTGATGTCTTGCAAAGTTTTAGCTTAGATAACAGCACTCTCCTTGGGAGAAATCTCAAAGTTTTGGAGGATGTCTTCTCAGTATCAAAGTAGTTGTATAAAGAAAAACCAGCATATTTAAACAGGAAACTGGGTAACCACTAAATGCTTTTTTGTCCCTCTGATCAAAGATGAATATTTTAAGTAGGCATCAATGTCTGTATTAGGGATCTGTAAAGGACTTAAGTAAAACAGAAGCTGGTGGCTGGATGTGCACTGGCTGGTGAGGTGTTAACAAGGTGTTGTTTCTGAGACTCATAAATCAGCAGTGCTTTAGGTGATGGGGGAGAGAGAAGAGCAGCTCTAAAAGCATAACCTTGCTGCCCTCTTTTTCTAAACTGTTGATCTATCTATAAAAGAGGATTTGCCCTGCTGTTATAATAAGAGTGATAATATATGTGTAATTAGAATTTAATAATTATTTGTGTGACTGGATCTGCTGCATAAGCTGGTTCAAGCGATTGTGTAACCTTTGCATTGTGTTCATTATCTAATGTTAAAATAACAGCTGGAAGTTGAGAGACTGACATGCAGTTTTAAAATTACAGAGCTTGAAATTGCTGCTGTCTGTAAACATATGAAAATCTATTAATGACCTTTGAGCTCTCTGACTGAAAATGTTTTGTAACATAGAACACATTAAAATTGCCTGCTACTATAGTGTTTTCCATTTCTCAGCAATTGCCTAGGATATAAATGAATGTTTTGCCTCTGCCACAGATATCAGACTATTTGAAACTATTCTAGGAAGCCCTAAGGATATATTGAAACATTTGGCTGCTCATTGTTTGTTCAAGCAAACCAGTTAGAGAAGAGCTGCTCAGGAGCACGTGCTGTGCTCAGCCCCTGGATGTGGGAGAACATCTCTGCTGGCCACACTGACTGCTGCAGGCCTGCACCGTTCAGTGCCTCTCTCCAGCAGCACAGGAGCAGGGCAGGAGTGACCAGGGTGGCACAGATGCACTGTCCTGGGCTTTTCATTAGCACATGTGACATTTAGATAGCTAGAAAGGCATCTCTCTCTGCTAGAAGACATCCTGCTCAGAGCTTTCCCCTTAGGTTGCAGTGATGTGCTGTGGGCAGCTGTTTCTGAAGGAGGCTGGCTTCTACATATTTCCTCTCGTTGAATCATTTATATTTCTTGTCTTTTGTTTCCCAGCCAGAAGAAAACTACCAGAGGACTAATTATTGAATACACATTCTAGAGCTCATGACAGCTGAACTGAAAATTGTTGCCTACCACTGAGGGCAACTGCAGAGTTGGTAAAAAAATGCCTCTAGTGTCATGGTGCTTAAATAGAAATTAATTTCTAACGCAGCCCCAGGGATCAGGATATGGCTGTTTTTATTTCTGGAGACTCTCACCCCTACAGCACAGTTGGCAGGAGGGAGTTCGCGCGCTCTCGTCTCTCCTGGCTGAGTCCAACTGCAGAGCTCACAGCTCTGCTGGAGCTGAGGAACATTCACCCTCTGTTCTGCAGCAGCACTGGGAACTGCACCCTTCCTGGAGGGTGGGAATCAGGAGTGTAGGCTGGGAGCAGAGTCCCCAAACGCCTGCAGGTGCTGGTAGAGTGAATGTGTTTGAGGCTGTCGCCGTGTGGGAGATTCGTCTGGAGCTTCCATGCTCTAGGTGCCTTAAGAGCAGCACATTTTTCAAGGCTGTGTTTTAAAAGTGTGTACCGTGAAGTGAACGTGTGGTGGGATCCTGAAAAATAGAGGGAAAAGTTCATATTTAGCAGGTGGAAGCCTTGAATTACTTTGGAAATCGGGCTGAGGTTCTTGAAGTCATGACCGAGCTACCTAAGGTTACAGCTGTAGCTCTTCAGTCTCAATATGAAGCTACTCACAGGGGAGTCAGGACAATCATACCGTGGTTGTTGTGTATTTCACACTGTGAAGATCAGCACTTGAAATGCAGGAGTATAGATGGACGAGAGCAATTTAGGCCCCTGCCTTTGGTAAATGAGCCATGTGTCCAGTCCATCTGCCCAGCCTCAGCTTGGCTCAAGTCCATTTCCAGAGTCCAGCTCATGGAAGCATGACATCCCCCTCAGCAGAGGTACAAGCAGTTGGGGCTTCTCCTTTTGTTTCTAATTTTAAAGGGAGATGTAGTATTTCTAAGCATTCCTGTCTATATGTAATAAATAGGCTGGAGGCATTTTTACTCAGCATTGTGTTTCTGGTTTTATCTGACTAGCTTAGCTGAAAATTGGTAATGATGAATGCATCCAGCTGCCATACCAATTTGTCCTGGTAGGATCTTCATGCCTTTTCCTTTGGCAGCTTAGGGCCAGCTGGGGACTGGGGGTTGTGTTACCATTCTGGCAAGACTGGAAATGAGGGATGCAATGCCCACATTTGCTTTAGGGAAGGAGCTGCTTCTTCAGGTCCTAATTCTGCCACTTGGTGGGAGCTGTTTAAATTCAAGGAGTGCCTGTTTGAATCATCTGGGGAGAGGGAAATTAGTTCAGATTAGGTGTTTAAAGGCTGCTCTGTCAAGAAGCATGTGTTTGCTGGCTGTCAGCAGTGAGGGCTCAGCAGTGTCCTTGGATTTTGGCACACTTGAGGAATGTCCTCCCAAAACATTGGACCTGGAGTGTGTGCCTGACTGTGTCACTTTGCTTACTTGCTGGATACCTGTGGAAGTTACTTGAAATTGATGGCCCCAGGTGACATTCTTCAAGATGGGGATGTTTTTGCATAGTCTGTCACTTGTGGGATGCTGGGCACTGTGTGGTGCTGCTGCTGCCATCCCTGATGGGTCCCTTGGGAAGGAGCTCCTCCTGGGAGGATGGGAGCTTGCAGGAAGGACTGCTCAGCATTCACACCTGGCAGTGCAGTGATCAAATCAGCTGGAGAAGCTGCTGCCTGACAGGCACAAGCTCTTTCCAGCTCCTTTGTACACGACATAAACCGGGCAGGCTGAGCTCCCAGTCTTGGCTGGAAGCAGCTTCAGCCAAAATGTGCTTTTTATCTGCAGTGAAAGCTGGGCAGGGTGGCCTGCTGGTGCATGGGCAGCAGCACCTTTCAGCACTCCTGCAGGCTGTAAAAGCTGGGCAGGCTGCACTTGCAATATGCCTCATTTCATCTACCTGAAAATGGTGCCCCAGCTTCCCTTCAATCATTTAAGCTCCCTTGCTCTCTGACACACTTTCCACTGACAGTAATTCTGCGAGCACTCGTCGGGCATTTACTGCCATCACTGGAGGAAATACTGATGGCTTCAAATGGGATCATTTCCTTTCTGATGGACAGCAAGCACCTGTGGGAGTCCTAATAGCTGTGCAGGTCTGTGAGTAGGCAGCCGGGAAGATGGTGCAGTTCTCTGCAGCCAGGCGCCTGCAGGCTCTCAGGAGGAAATTGGAGGAGAGGGAGAAAGTCATGCCTGGCTGCCCATGGAGCTCACAGAGTGCAGCTTCAAACGGGAGATTTTGTCTATCCACCTCCCCCATGTGTGATGGTGGACAAGGATTTATACCAGAAACATGGACAGCTCGCATTCCTGCGGATTTCCTTTAAGGTGTTTGCTGTGTGCATTCTTACTTTTATTGTCCCCTAAATGAGTGTTAAACACTGTTTCCAGGTACTTCTTACTACTTCATACTCCTTCCTACTAGGCAGGAGAGGACTGGATTTTTCCCTGAGTAATTGAAAAGGAAGGGAACAGTATCACCCCCTTTCTCCTCAGTATTTAAAAACAATTACTGCTCAGCACTGTATCATTGTTTATTCAGGTCTTGTGCATACAAAAAGAGCAACCAAAGCCTTGTAAATTCAACGTAGATTGAAATGCATTTAAAAGAATAGTGAACTGACCTTCCTTTTTGTCATTTTTGACTATGTTTTGTTGAAGAAACATTGTTCCAAGCTTTCTGTACTTGGTACTGTGTCTTTGAGGTCCTAGAAGCAACAAAGGTCTTAATTCTTGGGAGACATAACAAGTGGGCGTTCAGCAGAGTATGGCAGCTTGCTCTTCAGCTATTCATAGGTGACAGTAGCATATCCTCTGGTAATAAATTTGAGTTTTCAATTACAGTAAGTTTCTTGGTTCATCCACTTGTATTTTTAAGTTAAATCATGTATCATAAACCTGCAAACCTGTGTCAGCTTCAAATGTCTTAACATTTCCAAATCTGTCCTGTCAAAAAGTCATCTTATTCTGGAGCTAAACATGTGACAGGGTCAGAGCAAATGTGATGCATTTTAAAAAGCAGGACCTAAACTCATCTGGAATATGTCAGCTGTGAAAGGAGAATTGCAGTCCAAGGTTAAACAAGCAAGGATTTCATTTGCAATCATTTTAATTGATATTGATTGCGCTGCTTGAATGTCGGGTCAAAGCAAAAAAGTCACTTCAAATCTGGACTCTTGTTTCTGCCTTTTAAAACAGCTTTAGTGTCTTTGGTTGAGAGGCTGGGGGGGGCTTGAGTTATGTTTGCAGTGAAGTTCACAGTGGGGGAGAAGAGAGGGCTGGAAAGTAAAACAAACAAGCGTGTGTTATATTACAGGAGAAGTGAGAACTTCCCCATCGCTGGGAATCTGGCTGGGCGTGCCAGCAGACTGCTTCCCAAAGTGCCCTGAGCTCTGCAGAGTGAGTCTGGGCTGGCCTCCTGCCATGGGGCTTCCAGCAAGGAGCCACAGTGCTGAGCTCTGGGCCAGCCCTCCTTCCACACACCTGCCCCTGGCTGCCCTCACTGCCAGCAAACCCTGCCCACAGCTCTCCAGGCACAGCTCAAACTTCTCCCCTCTCCCACTGTAAAATGTGCTGCTACTAATTTTCGAGGTCTCCAGTGGTGTTTGCTGCCTGTTCACCCTGCTGAGTTCCAATTCAGTCACCTTGGTGTGATCCTACCTGATGCCCTTCAGTGGTCCTTTTTTATCTCTTTTTTCTTTCCTTATTATTCACCTCATTTCATTTGCCTGTTGGCTATTCATCTCTTCTTGTGCTGGCTCCTGTTCTTGTGCAGTGGTTTCTCTCTCTCTTTCTAGACCTGTCTTCAAATCCACACTTTAAAGTTAGTCTTTCATGTACATTTCTCATGTATATCTCCAATATTATCTTTCCATTTGAATTGCTGTCTCCTGTGTCCCCTTTATGCAAATAAATGGACAGTAGGTTTGTGTTAGTAGTGGTCCTGTCTGTAATGTGCTTTGTCTGCTTGGAAAGCACGAGAACATTGTCAGCAATTGTTTCTGTGGTGCTGTTCTATAAACTGAGTATCAGGTCAATAGGAATATTTTAAAATTAACCCGCTTAAAAATAAATCTGTTTTCAGGTCCTTTCTGAGCCGGCATCTCTCCCTGAACTATTAACCAACTGACTACCCTACTGCTAATTGCATGATAAAGCTGGTACAAGGATAGATGGTCCTCAGGTCCTCAGGGGCTTTTCCATTGCAATTTTTTGAGAGAAGCTGGAGGCAGAAGCATGGGCAAGCAGGGTCAGTTTCAGAGGCAGCCGTGTGTTTTATTTCCTTTGTGTGGATCCTTCTCCTCTTTGATGTTCAGTTGGATATTTCACATTGCCCAACTTAAGGAATAAGTGCTGCAGTGAAGAGCTGTGGAGAGAGAAGCTGGAGGCTGTCTTCCTTCTGGGAAATCAGCCCATATAATCTTGTGCAGTTGGCAGAGGCAGTCAGGCAGGAATGGAGTGTAACCAGTCCTTGGCTGAGCCTCGAAGTGTCCGATGGGCCCTGGGGACAGGGGATTGTAATGGACTTGATTTTGCACCAGGGCTGCGTTTTGAACTGATGCTCGAGGGCTAAGGATAGTTATTTCATTATCTGTAGGTGATATTTTTACCCGCTGCATCCCAGCAGCAGACTCGAGGGTTTTCATCTGGCTGTGTGGGTTTTGGATGTTTTCTTCAGGTTCTCTAAGTGTTCCCTGTGTATGAAAGGTATTTACAACCACAGTCTTCCCCTGCACCTTTCTGAGATCTCAGAGCTGTGTACATTGAGAGGATTAAGGCTGAGATTGAGCTGGGCTGAGCAAACAGGCAGAGATAACTCCAGCCAGGGGATGGCTGTGGGATGTGAGCTTGTGCCAGGCTCCTCCAGGGCTGATCATTATTTCCTGATCAAGCAGAAGACGTGGAGTCCATTGTGCAGAAGTGTCTTGCTGTGGCATTTTAGGGGTAAGAACAGTCTCGTTCCAGAGCTGAGGGCTGTGCACCCGCATTATTCCCAGCTTTAGTTGTAAACTGGGCAGTGTGTACCTTGAGTGTCTTTGGAGACTGCAGCTGTGTCCTGGTGACAGAAGAAAAATGGCTTTTCAGGAAGGAGTGTTCCAAGTGATTAAGGGTTCCTGCCAAATCTGCTGCAAGCAGAGGTGCAATTGCATAACTTGCTCGGGCTGATAGTCATGGAAAAAGAATCACAAAGGTTTTTATAGCGGACTCCCAAAATCTGTTGCAGGGCCAGCTTGGGTTGCCAGCCTTTGCCAGGGTCTTTGTGAGTGGATCTTCACAGCTGCTGGTGTGTGAAGTGTTCCAGGGAGTGCTGGAGGAGGCACCACAACCCCATCTTCAGATGAAGTGTTCTTTGGTGTCTGTACATCCCCATAAACAAATAGGGAGATAGAATCTGTATGTTTCATGGAGGAACTGCCAGGAAAGAGGCTCTGAAGAAGGGCCTAATTCTTCCTTATCTGTAACCATGCAGCCAATTAGAACCATCTGCACTCCGTCTGCAGCCCAGACAGACAAGGGGCTGCAGATGGAGAGGCTGTAGCCTGCCCTGGAAGGTGTCAGAGAAATTCTGAAGTGAGGACAGGTAGGAGACAGTCCTGGAAACAATGAGTAGTAAGGAACAAAACAGTTTTCCATATTCTGGAGCAAGATTGAGCAGTCTTGTTTCTGGAACCGAGAAGAGAGGATGGGCCTGGACCTGCCAGTCTTCCCTGGAGAAGGGGATTTACTGCACCTGTGACAGCCAAGGTGGTCAGGTCTGCAGACTCCTGGGCTGGGCAGAAACCACAAGGCTGATATGAAAACCTGTTGACTTTGGGGTCTGACTTCACATACTGTCACTGTGTGAATCTCCAGGATTTACCTGATGTGCAGAGGGTGAAAGTATCTGCTGCTCTGGGCTTGCCTTGGGGGAAGGCTCCAGTGGGGCAGTTTGTCAGGAGGCCAGTCTCACCTGCAGGCTGGGATTTCTGGATTGAAGTTAGTCAAGGTGCATCAATAAACATCCACTCTTGTGATGTACTGTAGATTCTGGATGTGCTTAAATTTTCCAGCAATTGCCTGTGCACAAGCACAGATGCACATCCAAAAATAGTAAGCTCTTGTGCTAAGTGAGGTCCCCAACTTGGAGGTCATAAACTTTAGTAAAAGAGCAATCACTGGAAGGCTCTTTTAGTGGAGGAAATAGAAAGGAAACAAAGGAGGCAAAAACAGAAACCCCATTAGTCCCCTCCTGCTCTGTGCCTGAGGCTGCAGAGGTCTGCATTTAGCAGCCCAGAGAACAGCCTGCTGTCACCCTCTGTCTGCAAGGACATGCTGAGTTTGGTGTCCTGCCTTCCCAGGAAAAGGTCCTGTGGGCTGTGTCCTCTGCTGGAGCAGGGAGAAAAGGGGCTCTGGAGTGGGTTTTCTTGTCACACGAACGTGGCTTTGTCCCTGTGGCCCCAGGTCTCCCTCCTCTGTCCCCCCCACTGGAGGCAGGAGCAGCCTTGGGACTCAATTCACGGCTGTTTGGAAAGTGCTTGAGATTCTTGGATGGCACTACAAGTGAATGAATTATTTCCTTGGCTTTGATCCAGCTGTAGCTGTATTTCATGAATTAATTTTGCTAGTAGCTCAGCGATGAGACAAGCCTTAAATCTCCAGACAAAATAGGGATGAAAAGCTGCATTTCGAAGTAGGAAATTTTGTAGGATTCAGTAAGGAGAAAAACAGAGATTTGCAGTTCTGTGGTGAAAGGAATCATCTGAAAACCTGCAGTGAATGTGCTGTGGGTACCAAGGGAAGACTTTCCCTAAAGCATTAACAGAGGCCCAAACACCATGTGAAGCCAGATAGAGTTTAGACCAAAATGGTAATTTATTGGCTTTGAAGGCATCCTTAGAAGTGAATATTGCCCCTCAAGCAGGGAGTGCATGATTTGCTGGTGCTCTCAGGTGGTGACATTTCCCTGCCCCAGCCTCCTTTCTCCCCCATCAGGGGTCCATGTCACCTCATGTAGCATCTTCCTTGCACCTGCTGTCACATCACAAGCTGCATCTGGCTTTGTGAAGAAGTGTATATTTGTGGTGATTCCTATTTCTAATGTTTTGCTGAATATCAGTTAGCAGATATCATTTCCACATGGCAAGTTTTTTGATTAGTTACTGAGGATTAGCAATATTATTAGCAATTTTTATCTCAGTAGCTTCCCAGCACAATATGACCTTCTTCAGTTGGCATCTTGAACTGTTGCTTTAAAGTGTTGTCTTTAAACTAAAAACCAAAGTGAGAAGTTAACACTGATTTATATTCCTTTATCATTCATAGATAATGCCAGATAGGTATTTTCCTTGCTCTTTCCCTAGTAATGGACTTGGCAAGCTGAGCTGTGTTCTGTGCCTCCAAGACAGTGCTAGTTATTTTAATTTTGGTGGAAGAGTTGTATCTTTGGGGCTTTTCAACTTGATGTATCTGTGTGTGCCCTAAGAGGAGCCTCCAGCCCCCCAGGACTCCTGTGCAAGGCGTACAGAGGGTGGGTGCTGGCTGATCCTCTGGGAGCCTGGGCTGGGATTGAAACAGCTGTATTTTATTGCCTTGGTTCTAATTTCAATGTGTCTGTGACCCTAAAGTGCCTATGCATCATCTCACTTCCCAGGGAAGGGTAACTTTAAACAAGTGAGTGATTTGGAGTGGAATCAGCATGTTGCACACTGAGGCAGTCAATTCACTAATTAAAGGAGAGGGGGAGGAAGTAATCTGGAGCAATCAGCAGGGCATTTCACTCCAGTTCCTAATTTTCTTTTTTTGTTGGGCTTCAGTTTTTGAGAGACTAGAGAGCTAATGATTTTCATGAGCTCTTTTGCAGTACTGAAGGTGTGTGCATTGATGTGAGCAGTTGTATTGTGATCTCCATTCATGTAAGATACAAATACCTGTCATGTAACTGCTTGAGTCAAAAGCGAGGCATTTAGAAAAATATCTGTGGCTGAGTTTTGGCATAATAAGCAGCGCTTTTTGGGCATTTCCTAATCTATTTACCTCACATGAAAAAATAATTGGAATAGATATCCTGCAAAATATTCCCATAAGAATTCAGTTTTTATCCTTGAGCAGTTAATAAAAGACATAAGGGAAGATGTATCTAGCAGTAGTGACCCAATGTCATAGTGATCTGTCATATTATTTCTTCAACTCCTTTTCCACGTGGTGTGCACAGGGAGAGAGTTTGGTACACTGTCACTGGCAGTTCAGCTTCCAGTCCTCAGAGATGCCAGGGATAGCAGAGTAATTCCCTTCTCTGATCTCACTTCCAATGTTAATCATTATGACATGACATACCTGCTTTTAAACTGTGCTTGGATTGTGTGTTGCAGCCTGGTTCAGGGCAGACACTTAACACTTAGAAGTGTTCAACCTCTGTTGTGTGTTTGGATCCCATTGATCTCTCTGGCTCTGGGAATTTGTGGTAGGGCTTTAGAAGTGCCTTTCTCCATATGAATGCTGCTGTGAATCAGAGACTGTCAGCCCCAAGGGGGGGTCTGATACTTCTCAGATCAGAAACAAAACAAAACCCACCCCTGTTTCAGTTGAACAGTTTAAGGCTTCCCTTCAGGTTGCTGATTTGCTCATGTGCTGTTGATGTATGGTTTCTGAGTTAATCTGAAGCGAGCTCATAACCCAGTTTCAGCATCACTGAAATTAATCAAACACATAGCCTGGAGAATATTCATCCTAATCTAATCTAAAATTACTGCTTGTGTTGTGCATTCCTAATTATTCATCTTAAGTAATCTCTGGAAGATACATACTGTCTTGTTTGTGTTTTTATTCAATATTTATACAGCTTAATGCTTAAAGGTAGCTGCAAAGAACATAAAGAACTTAACATTCTCTCTCTTAATCTCCCTTACAGAAGGACATGTCGCTAAAGCCTCAGGAGCGGAAGGAGAAATGGGAGAGGCATCCAGGCAAGAAACCTAGAGAATCTGAAAACTGTGTGTCTGCTGAGCCAAGCGAGAATGGCCACAACAATGATGCTGGGAGCTCTGAGAGAGAGGCAGAAAGAGGCAAGGAGCGGATGAAGAAGAAACTCCCCTTGAAGCTGTCCAAACAGGTAGGGAAATACTTCTCACCTGAAGAGGCTCTCCTGTCCTTGGGCACTGTGAAGTGTTGTCCTTGCTGGTAGGTGAGGTTGTCCATGTAATTGGCTTCTCTGGTTACCTGAGCTGGTGAAAACATTGAAAACAATGCCTCGTAGAAGGCTTGTGGCCAAGTGCACAAATCCAGTGTTGAGGGCAGGTTCCATAAGCTGATGTGGAAGCCAGGTGTACTGGGTCATGTAGGCAGGAAGGAGCAGATCTCCCTGGTGCCTGCAGCTTTGGGACAGTGCAGTGGTTCATATGGTAGATTTGTGGCCCTGATGGTCTTGAGCACAAGTGGGAATCATCCATCAGATCCTAGCCTCCTTTGGAGGATTTGTGCTGGGCAGTGTGCACCTGGAAGCTGCAAGCTTCTGTGTCCATCTCATGACTGGAGTTTGACTTATCCCAAAACAGAGTGTTGAGGAGGAGAGACTATTCAAGCATTTTAGAAGTGGAAAGTCGTTTTGCAGGAAGCTGTGCTCTGGGCAGTCTTTCCTGTGTACCCTTCTAAAATGAGCTAGAGCATTAATGAATGAAGAGTTGTGATGCTGGAGGGAATTATTCCAGAGACTCCATCTGAGCCACAGTGCGTACAGAGGGGCAGGTGACAAAGAAAAGGCACTGAGGCTGGCAGGCTCTTTATCACTTAACTGCTGCTCAGCAGGGAGATTTGTCAGTGACTTAGTGTGCATTGATGGGTTGGCAATCCCCATGGCACAGCAGCATCTCTCCGTGGACGCTTTCCCAGTTGTCCTTAACAGGGTGCCAAGTGGCAGCCAGTGGGAACACCAGTGTACTTGACCTTCCGGCATTTGTTCCGAGCTAGGAAAGACACTAGGATGAAAAAGTGGTTTTTATTCTCCATTTCTCCAGCAGAAAAAGAGCTGTTTAACTCAAGCCACCTTCTGTTCTGTGAAACTAATCCTGTGTGTGTGCCAGACAGCCAAAGATTGAATTGTCCAGTTACTGGAAATGTTTTTTTCGGACTTGCAATACTTTAACAGTTGAAAATATGGTGAAGGTTATGTCATGAAACCCTCCCCTATAACTTCTCCACCGCATACTCTTTGGTGTTTCAGCATATTGATTTACAAGGGCTCATCACATTTTAAGTTAGAAATTCTCATGGTCTGGTGAAATTTGTTTCTTCAGTTCTATTACACTGCAGGAAATCCAGTGCATGGCAGGGATCTGCATAGTTGTGGATGTGTGAGACATTGGGGAGGTTCCCCCTTCCTGCAGGAGGAAAAGGTTGTTAACAGTGACATCTTCTACATGAAATTTAAAACTCTTGTTTCACATGGTTGTGTCCACTAGGGATTTCATGGCACTTCCTAGAAGGCTCTGGGGTAAGAGATTTCGTTGCACTGGCAGACTCTGATTTCTCTCATACTCTGCTGCTTTAGTTTACCAAATATTTAGTTTATTGGTAATTCAGCTTTGAAAAATGAGGATGTTTTTACTTATTTCTTCTGAATAGTATTTGGCTGCCATCAGTGGTTAAATAGGGGATTTGCTGCCACATTCATAAAAACTTGAATTCAACTTCCATTGTTTAATTTTTTTTTAAACCTGTAAGGATAAGTAACAAACTCTAAAAAGAGCTTGCACAAAGAGTATAAAAGAAAACCTGTGATGAGTGACTCATTAATACATGGCGCCTCTTTAAATAAGTCACACTTAGAATTCCTCTCTTGTTGGAAAGGGAAGTTTTCTGAATACCTGCTATTATCCTAGAGGATACAGTTGTGAAAACCAGACAAGTTAGGAGGTCTGTAAACTTGATGAAAGTAGCAGCAAAATCCAAGCTACATAAACTAGGCTATTCTTAGTTCAAACTCATTATGCAAATGATACAGACAAATTCAATAATTTTTCTTTCTGTAATCACAAAGTTCACACCTAGAATTCTGACATTTCCTGCCCAGCTGTCTGGACAAATTTGCTGTAATATTAAGTTTCCTGGAATTTGGGGGGTGAATTTTGCATCTCAGGGTTATTAAACATAGGTTTATACCTAATTTGGATAGCTTACTGTAATTAATGCTAATTGTATTGAGATGTTGCTTAGAAATTACTGTTCAATTTGAAGCTTTCCTTCTACTCTCATCCCTTCTCTTCACAATGCTACTGAATTGCCATATTTTCTACGCAGCCTCCTCTAATAAATCAAATTGGGCATTATAATTATGGCATTCTGCTAATCCTTGTAGAGAGGTGCAAAGTGGTAAGCTGATTTCAGTGCCAGGTTGTCTGCTTTATTTAGAAAATTAGATTTATACTTCACTCCCTTTGACAAAGCATCCAGATTGCTGTTGCTCCTGAATATTTGGTTGCTCTGTACCCCAGGCTATGGGGAGAGGGCTGCAGGAACCAATCTGTCCTTTCCAGCCTATTACTCCCAACTGGGTATAAAAATCATTCAAACACATTTATCTCTCGCTGTAACTAAGCAGAGGGAGAAAAAGGCATTTCAAATGGTCCTTTTGTCCTAGATTTGTCAGAGTTTGGGGCTGCTGTCAACACATGTACACAGCCAAAGGTGCTGACTTGAAACTGCCGTTCTACGGTGGGGATCAACAAAAGCTCTTGCAATCACCAGGATCTGGTTTGTCAAGGAGTGAGAAGGTGTTCTGAGCTGTGGTGTATTTTGGTGTAGCCAGAGTGGCCTGCAGTAAATCCAGCCCCTCTGAAAGGCTGTAGCTCCAAGACAGGAGCATTCCCTGCAAGTTGAGTTCATTGCCTTTTCAAAAGGCCATGGCCAAAGCTAACCCAGTGGTTGGGGGAAAGGGACAGTGCTGGTGGGGGAGAGCAGCCTATCACCCCCTTTAAGGGATTTAAAGGGTTGGATGTATAATTTGATTAGATTAAGTAAGAGGTACATATAAGATGAAAACCTCTTTGTGCTCCCTTATGTGTCCTATGTTGTTCTTCTAGTTTTTGGAGAGTCACTCTTTGAACTTTGAGTCAGTCTTTGATTATGTTGAGCTGAGCTGTTCTTATTTTCTGGTTTCATTTTTAGAGTTGCTTATTCCTCTGAATATCTGAGCACTGTGGACGTAGAACAGTTGGAATTTTGGGGTTTTTTTCCTCTTTTTTCTGGGCTTTAGGACACGTTGCCCTTTCTGTATGACGACCACCTTCTGAAAAGAGCTGGGACTAATAGGAAAGAGTTGCTGTTATTTCCAGTCAGTTTAACCTCAAGCTCTCTGTTTAGTCAGCTTGGGAGCATCATGGTGTGTTGAATATATTTAGCTGTTAAATGCGGCTGTAATAACACAGTGTTCTGCAGATAGTCATTTGTCACGAAGATTAGTGTCTTACACCTCCTCCTTCCTTTTCTCACCCACTGTTTAAATCACCCGAGATGAGGCAGAGTCTCAGAGAAGCTGAGGAGAGCAGGGTGGTGCAGCACATATTTAGTGCTCATAAATAGCCTGCTGGGTTTGGAGCCTGGGAGGAGAGGGCAGGGGAGTTAACATGGTCGTGTTGCTCCGGAGGCGTGACATCTCTGAGACTTCAGCAGAGCTTCCTGGAGGGAGGGAAGGCACAGCTAATTCCCCAGCCTCATTCACTGCCCAGCCTTCCCCAAACTGCTGAGTGCTAGTGGTGATTAATGTATCGTGTTGCCGTGGCTCTTGCTGGACTGGAACTGCTAAATTGCATTAACAAGTTTGATTACCTATTCATGTGGTTTCTCTGTGATGCTCATCATCTCGTTATCCAACATTCATTAATGGATATAACACCCTCCCTGCCCCCCAGGAGGGCTGTGCTCTGGGTTACTGCTGATCTGAGCTAAAGGTGATACACTAAGTCAGTTTTTCCATCCAGGATGCACGTTGTTTCTTCTGATGTCTAGGTGAAAATTGATAGCTCCTTTTCAAACCATTTACGTACCCTTGGTCCCATTTGTGCCTGGTGCTGGTACTGAAAGGCTGTGGGGCCTTTCCCAAGACAGGTCTGGAAACTCGTCTGGATAGTGAAATACTGTGGAAAATTTCCTTTGGCATCATATTGCTTGTGCTGACAGTTGGGCAATAGGACCGTGTAGCTGCTTGAGTTTTACTTGTATTTTTCAGATAATGGTAAATAGTATTTATCATGCTTGGATTTGAAGCCACTGTGGGCTGGAGGCAGTGTGTGCTTAGTGGTGCACGGTTCAGAGGCTGAAATGTCCCTTTCTTAGCTGAGGTTCAGCAGCCATATAGGAGAGTGAGTCTGAAAAATAACCTTTGGAGTCTTTGTCTTTAGCCAGAGGACATGGGTATGCCTGTTCTTCCATGGCTTAATAATGTAGCATTTGGAAGCATTTGAGTTGTGTCTAAGAGGGTCTGGATATGACAGTAACTTATTCTGTTACCTTCAGTATCTCAGCTACTAAAACCCAGTGAATTCTAGGCAGTCAGCTTACAGGGGAAAAAATATAAGAAAAAGAAGAAAGGTTGCCTTTAATGTGGGTTTTGGGGATTGGTTTGGTTTGGTGTGTGCTGCTTTGGTGTTTGACTTTCACTGCTTTTGAACACAGAAATTATACAAACTAGTTTCTTTTTGTTTCTAATTATGTTACCCTTTTTTTTTTTGTTAGCAGATATTGTTATTTAAACGTTCTTTGAAACTAAACAACAAAGCAAGAGGAAAAAAGTCCATTTTCTTTTAATCAGCAAAATGTTGCTTAAAAACAGGATCCATTTCTACCTTTGTGAGTACAAGACTGTACAATTTGGACATGAAAGCTCTTTTTTTAAGCAGGGAAAGCTTAAAAAAGAAGTGTTGGCTGTGAGATCAGGGCTGATACAGCAGTGCCATTACCTGTGTGCAGCCTCTGTGCCAGGCTTGGCCAGGCTGCCTGGACAGGAGAGCCAGGGCTGGGCTGCCCCCAGAGCTCTGCTCCATCAGAGTGGCCGTGGCAGGAGCGGAGCTCACCGGGCTTGGTGAGCCGTGGTGCTGGGCTCCGGCAAAACCCTCCCAAACACCAACTCCCTCCTGAGCTTCTGAGCAGCCAGTCACCAGTGGTGTCCCTCTGTGCTTGGACCAGTTCTATTTAATATTTTTATAGATGACATGGAGGAGGGCATCAAGTCCTTCATTAGTAACTTTGCAGACGACACTAAGCTAGGAGCGTATGTTGATCAATTGGAAGGAAGGAGGGCTCTGCAGAGAGACTGAGATTGGTTGGATGGATGGGCAGAGTCCAACAACATGAAGTTTAATAAGTCTAAGTGCCGAGTTCTACATTTTGGCCACAAAAATCCCCTACAGCGTTACAAACTGGGGACTGGTGGTGAACACTGTCCAGTGTGGCTGGACAGTGTTCAGGCAGAAAGGGACCTGGGGGTGCTGGTCGACAGCCGGTTGAATATGAGCTAGCAATGTGCCCTGGTGGCCAAGAAGGCCAGTGGCATCCTGGCCTGCATTAGGAATTGTGTGGCCAGCAGGAGCAGGGAGGTCATTCTTCCCCTGTACTCGGCGCTGGTGAGGCTGCATCTTGAGTGCTGTGTCCAGTTCTGGCCCCTCAATTTAGGAAGGATGTTGAGATGCTTGAGTGTGTCCAGAGGCAGGCAACAAGGCTGGTGAGGGGCTTGGAACACAAGCCCTGTGAGGAACGTTTGAAGGAGCTGGGGCTGTTTAACCTTGAGAAGAGAAGGCTTAGAGGTGACCTTATTGCTCTCTACAGCTTCCTGAAGGGAGGCTGTAGACAGGTGGGGGTAGGTCTCTTCCACTGGGCAGCACTGACAGAACACAAGGACACAGTCTCAAGCTACGTCAGGGAAGGTAATGATTGGATATAAGGAAAAAATATTTCACCAAAAGAATAATAAAATACTGGAATTGTCTTCCCAGAGAGGTGGTAGAATCACCATCTCTGGATGTGTTTAAAAAAAGCACTTGGCACTTGGTGCTATAGTCTAGTTGAGCTGTTAGGACATAGGTTGGACTTGATGATCTTAGAGGTCTCTTCCAACCTCGTGATTCTGTGATTCTGGCTGGATCCAGAGGTCCTGGGAGGGTGCAGGGCAGGGTCCCGGCCCCGGGGATTCGGGAGGAGCCCTCATTGGGGCTGAGCAGGCTGCAGGCAGCCGCAGCTGGCCCTGCCCTGCGCTCTCACGCTGATCTGCAGCTGCAGAGGCTCCGCAGCTGCCCGGGAAACCGCTGGGGAGCAGCGGTGCAGAGCACCGAAATGGGCAGCACAGCATCCAGGCATTAGGTTTGCTAATCCAAGGCCTGAAATCAGCCTCATTTCAATCAATAGCAATCTGTTTGCACTGTCAGGAACTAATTTAAAAATCTGCTTTAAGTCCTGGTTAGGCACTTGGTATTCTGTTTTTTGGATCAAAGTAGAGGGAAGCAGTGGGCATAGCACAGCAGTGGCAGGAGGAGGAAAAATCCTTTGTAAATAAAAAGTGGATGTTTATTTCCCAAATGAAACCCTGCTATTACAAAGAAGTGCTGTTGTTTTTGCTAAATTTATCCAAGAATTCATCAAGATTCTTGAAGTGGCTGCAGAGCCTGCTCTGCAGCAGAGGGAGAACTTGGCAGTGTTAGTTTGTTTAAAATGCTGTACCAACACTAGACCATTAAAGTCTGCATTATAGCTGTGGCACAGGTAACTTCATCATGGGATTGCAGCCACCTTTGGGCTGCAATGGTTTCCATAACAGAATTCTGTAACACGCTGCTTCAGGAGTGGTGCAAAACAGTGCCATAAACCCTCTGGGAACTGTGACAGGAGGCGGCTTAAGCCAGAAAAAATGTATTTCAAAACCCTCTGCAGTTCTGGTAGGGAAACAGAAATTGAAGAGATGATGCTCATTGGAATTGTGGGGTGTCCAGTTATTTTTAGACTAATGCTGAAGAATGAAACAGACGCGTATGCTGGATTTTACTACACTGCAAATATTATTTTCTGAACAGTGATGTGAAGCATGTTTTGGCTGCTGGAAGTGTGATATATGAGAGAATGTGGCTTTGTCTTTTTCACTGAATAGTGAAACTCTTGCTTGTCTGGACCAGTGGGTTCCCCT
Source organism: Motacilla alba alba (assembly GCF_015832195.1). Taxonomy (NCBI): domain Eukaryota; kingdom Metazoa; phylum Chordata; class Aves; order Passeriformes; family Motacillidae; genus Motacilla; species Motacilla alba. The sequence goes on along the minus strand of NC_052030.1, from coordinate 7,514,177 downwards.
TTTGTAGCTGGCCCTCCTTAGCCAGTATGGCTGCTCCATGTGCCCCACTTGTCTCTGCTTCCATAGAGCTCTCCTGATTCTTTCAGAGAGGCTCAGCTGCCTGTGCTGGGTTGGGCAGGGCTGGCTCACCTGGCCAGCATTTTACTGCCATGGGCTTTTCTTGAGTGGGGATTTGTTCCTGGGTGTCAGAGCAGGCAGGGCTCGGGGGCTGTGGGGATGGGGATGCAGTGCTGCACGAGTGCCTTGCCACGTCCACTCTGCTCCCTGCTGTGTGCCCAAGGATCAGAGTGCTGCTCTTACACACCAACCATGCTGTGCTCGCAGCTACACCCCAAGGCTTTGCCTGCAGCACTGGCTTCTGCTTTCTGTGTCCCTGCTTTTCCCCTGCTCCAGAATCCCCGTCTGTCCCCACTCACCTCTCCCACTTGCCAGCATCTGGGCAGCAGCAGGGTGCTCAGGCCTGCAGATGGCTGCTGGCACTTTTAGGACGTGTTGGAGTAGATTTGGAGAGCACAGTGATGAAAGCACTGGATGCTACCAGTGCTGCCTGTGCCGGGCTGTCTGCAGTGGCTCCAGGGGCCTCCATCTGGGCTCCATGGGAGAAGAGGCAGGAGCTGCAGTCCCAGTGAGCGTGGCTGAGCAGAGCTCTGGAGCTGCAGGTACACACTTTTGGGATTTCCTACCAGGGACAATCCAGGGGAAGCTGCTCCCCTCGGGCAGGACTCGTCCCCAGCAAACAGGGGCTTGCAAACCTGATGTTCCTGCTGGTTCAATGCTGAGACAGGTCAGAAAATTCAAGTGGTGGGAAGATAGTTAAGCCACGCTGGTGCAGTGTTAGGAAGTGATGTGTGTGTGTGGAGAATCAAACCAGTTATGAGCTCCATGTTTTAAAACTCTTGCTGGTCACCTTTAACTTCTCTGCCTGCATTGAGATGACTGATAAGGACTTTAGGTCACGTTTGCTTAAATATAGCCTCAGAGAGGAGCAGAATAAAGGGAAACAAGGCGATCCTCTCTTCTCATGACAGTCTGTAAGTAGCTGTGAATGAATCTCATTACAGCAGCTTCTTTTGAAAGGGAGAAATAAAAAGGAAATTTCATTGCTAACAACTTATGTGGCATTAGATGCTATAAAAAAGGTTGGTGGTGGTCATTGGTTACATTGTTATAAAAGAAGAGCTAAATGGTCTGTAATTTAGAGAAGGGGATTTAATTACATGAAGTAATTTACAGGAAGCTATAACCACTTGTGTCTTTTTCTCTGTTGAATATGATTGGTTGACACCATGCACTAAAGTCCTCTTTCTTTTCCTTCTCCCTTCCTCTCACTTTGTTTTATTTGTGGTTTTTTTGGGGGGAAAGGTACCAATATAAAGCGCTTCTGTTGGATCTTGTGATTTTAGCAAGTTGAAAAATGGAGTAGTGTGGGCTGTTTGAATAGATTCAGAGCCCTGGCTGGAGGTTTTTATTGTACATCTCTTCATAGCTGTGAGCCAGGACATGTTCCAGGTGTCCTGTGAGATGTGTAGAGACATTATTCCCGGGTTCAGTGTGGATGCTGCAAGAGGAGCTAGGGCCCTGAAGGAGCCACAGTCTTTTTGGATGTTGTTTTTCTGATTTGGACAAGAAGCATCTAAAAGGTTACTTCATGTTGATTTAAGCACTAGCTGCCCAATATTTTAGCTAACTTTGCAGAAGAGGCTGGGATCTGTTACCTAATTGTAGCCTCTGTTCCTCTGCTTGCACCACATGTCTGCAGTGATATTTGGGATGATCACAGGTATTTTTATTGGTGTGAAATAAGCACAGTTGATGCAGACAGCCAATATTCTTCTCCTAGCACACTTACCAGTGTGATGACTAAACCATCTGCACCACACCAGTGTAAATCTGAGCTCCTTTCAAACAAACAAAATGACATCCCAATGTCACACGCGGTTGAGGCAGGAGAAATACCTTTTTCATGAGGTACTGTTACTTTCCTCATGGAAAACCTGTCCTTGCTGACTGCTGGCCGTGGATCTCAGCTTCTGCAGGAGGCTGCTGGGATACCCAGTGTGCCAGGATTGCTTTGGCAGCTGCCAGTCGTTGCCTGAAGTCATTCGGTGGCACTGGTCCAGCTGACTTGGCTTTCCTTGTGGAAGCCTCCCAGAGCTGAGCTGTGTTCCACCTCTCAGTCCTCCTCCCTCCCAAGCTGCAGCCTGGGGCAGTGTTACCCACATCCCCCAGCTTCTTTCTGGGAGGATTCTTAAGGCAGATAATTGTCATACTTCTGCCTGATGGATGGTTTACATGAGCTGTTGAGAACATGCACAGCTTGAGTGAGCACATCTTCGGTTCCAAGGCATCTCTTAGGTAAAATAAGCACTTGCATTTTTCCTTCAAGCAAGGTTATTAGTAGCTATTCAGGTGAATGCCATTGCACAGTTGTTTTGGCAGAATCAATCTGTTTTCCCTAATGTTTTGTCTTAAAGAAACATCAAAATTAAGTAAAGCCAGCAGGGGTTTGTGATAGATTTAAAGCTCTTCCAAAGGTACTGGTCAGTAGAGTCCTAAGATGTAGTTGGGTAAGTATCTTTTAACTCAGGAGGTGAAATATGTTGTGTCTGTATGTAGGTTTTTCCAGCTATTAGCACTCTAAGTTGATTCTAAATTTTTTTTGAAGTTGAGCCTTGAAATTAATTTATTTTAAAAAATCCTAGCAAGGTTTCATGTATTAATTTTAGGAATTATACTTGTCAATTCTTGCTATCGCTATATGCAAAAGTTGATGTTTTTTTCTTTCTGGTAGCTCTCTTTCAATTTTGCTTTTTTCTGCAGTTGGAATTGTTGAGATTACAAAGCAAAGTATTCCTTGGGAAGCTGCTGGATTCTGAATGTTGGTGTCTAAGTTAATTGTGTAAATGAGTGCAGGTTTTTAAATTTAAACCCAAATATTTTATCTTCACCTTTTCTTCCCCATTCCACTTTCTTCTGGTTGAAGGGTTTCAGTTCAGCTCTAGGGAAAGGAGCACAGGCTCGATTCTTCCTTCATCTGCAGATCCATTGCCAGTTGAAGTTGGAGGTAGCAATGGATTTCACTTTGCTCTCTGACATTTCCTCTTACAGCTCTGGTTGACTCATTGAACTGAATAGTAAAAACAAGGAAAAAGCTCTTTCCAGGGGAAATCTTATCCACTGGAATAATACTGCTAAAAGAATCCAGGGAGGAGGTAATGGATCAAGCAGGGGGTGTTGTCCAGGGCAGCCTGAATAGCAGTGCCATGATGAACAGCCCTGGCTGCTGTAACATTGCAGCCTCCTGGAAAGTGGTACTAGATCTCATGAAGTTGTTTTTCTGTTGGTTCTCAAAGCTTTCAAGTGGTCATAGGGCAATATTCTATAATTTGACATGACATTTATTGGCTCTATAAGATACTTCTTATACTTCTTATAAGAAGTATCTCTTTGGAGTTAGAGCTTCAGTCCTTTTAGGATGGAAGCTGGAGGTAGCTCAGCTGGACATTGTGGAGTACATCTGCAGCTTTAACATGAAAAAAGGGAATGTTCCGGTTTCCAGTTACTTTTTAGCTCCTGTGGAGCAATTTCAGTGTTTAAAGGTGTAAATGGGGATGACAAAAAGAGTCATATTGTGAGTGTTGCCTGAACTGAGGGCTTTGAACTTGTTCCACATTTGTACATGTGCTCCTTTTCTTCCTGGTTCAGACTGCAAAAAGCAACAATATAAAAATAAAGCAGTTATTCTTTCCTTACTGCATAGGAAATAACCATAACGGCTCAACAAAGTAGAGGTCCTCAAAACCCAAACCCCATTCTGCAGAGCTAGATTTGGTGTTTTCCCACCACGTGTCCATGCCCTCTGTCAGAGGGGCTGGCAGTGTCACCTGGAATGTCCCTGGGCCGTGGATGGCTGGAAGCCACTGGAGATTGCTTCCCCATTTTCGTCTCTCACTTTCCTTGCCACTGCCTGATTTTGTTCATAAAGCAGCTTGTAATTGAGTGTTTGACAAAGAAGTGTTTACAAGCAGTGTTTCTTGTGCATAACTGCCTAGCTGAGGGGAATAACAAATTTGGTCTGAATTTCAGCCCTCCTTTGTCACTGTCGTCGTATCATCGTCAGTGGCAGTGCTGTCTCTGCTTAAAGAGAAAGATGGATTAAAATTGTTTCAGGGCATGGCACCCAAATGGGAATGTGTGGTCTTGGAAGAAGCTGCCAACTATTCTTTGTGGCCCCTGCTCATCCTTTGTCAACGTCCTGATTTTGAGTGCACCAAGGTGCTAATTAATTACCTGGTGTGGTGACTCTGGGGTTTTTACACCCCTGGAGTCTGCTACTTTAGGGGGACTTCTGGCCATATGAAATGTGAAAGTTGGAGTTCTGCCAGATTTTAAACCTTCTCTAGCCATTGTGGTGGGTGCCATGCCGTCCTAATCTGTGTGGGGATATGGGTGGAGTTCAGCCTTCATGGGTTGAACTGACAGTGCAGATGGGACTGGTGTAATCAAAATAAAAGCCACGTTTAGCTATCACACAGGAAGAAAGGGGCTCTAGGATTAAGCTTTTTAGTTCAGGCAGCATGTGGGTGTTTCAATTGTCCATGCTAAAACCCTTCTGCAAATTATGCCAGCCGGGCAGAGTGTGAAGGGAATAGAAGCAATGAAGTTATGCATGAGTAAGGAACAGCTCAGGCTTTATTTAGACCCATTATGGGCCATTAGCAAAGGGGTTTTTTTCTTTTGAGGGGGGTGTCTTTTAAAGGGGCTGTTTGCAGAAATTCACATGTTTGTTCAGGAGTGATGGGAGCAAGCAGAGACAATCCCTAGAATCACCCACAAATCACCAGAGGCACATGGAATCCGGGCTCACTCCAGCTTGGGGGGCTGAATGGGATGGTTCCCCTTAATGCTGGTACCAGTCTATGACTCAAACCATCACACAGTGAAAAGAAATAAATCACAACATATGAAACAGAAGTCAGGCATGAGTAAGAGTGGTACTCAGCATTGTGGCCAACAAGATTTACTCCTTTCCTGCTGCTTGATGCGAGCCTGAAGTGATTTCTGTAGCACGTTTGCCAGTGTCAAATCTGCTTTTCTGGGTAGAGTTATTGCTTATTGGTCGATACTGGTGTGTTGAGCAAAACCAGACCAGCAGTCACAGCTTTACTGACAAAACTAGGAGAGGGTTATTGTGATGACTGCGCTGCTCAGAGCATCTGTGAATTATTACTGTTGCTTGTCAGAGTTATTTGACTGTAGCAATGTACTGAGCTGTTAAATTCCTGTAAGAAGATGACCACACCACTCTCACATCCAGAAGAGTGACTTCTATTTGTCCTCATGCAAAGTACTGCAGGTGTTTTGCTAAGACATCTTCCAAATCCCCATAGCCTTGTTCTGAATCATCCTGCTGTGTTGAGTAGCTTGGTAAATAAACAGTGTGGTTTTATGTGCCTGTACAAATGCTGGTCTCTTACAGCTGGGTATTTCCTCCCTGTTTACCTGACTTGTCAAGAGCAGAGGGAGAATAAAAATGTCTCTGTGACAGGTTTTTTTTTCTTCTTATAGCGAAGCAAAGGAATAAAGGGATTATATTTTTTTCCCCCAGACAGTCTACCCACAGCAGCAGCACCAGGGACCTCTAGTAAATTGATCAAGGAACATATTTGACCTTAGGGCTGCTTGTTAGAGAACATTGTTATAGGCACGTTGTAATAGCAGATGTAATAAAGTCTGCATTGTCCCAGAGAAAAAAACAAAACAGCAGTATGTTTTGTGGTGGGTTTTTTTGTTGGTGTTGGTGGGGTTTAGTGTGTGTGTTATTTAGTAGGAGCTGCATTGTTGTCTGATAACCTTGGGTCACCTCCAATAGGCATAAGCCTAAGGCAGAGCCAAAAGCAGATATTTCGGTAGTTAGTTGAGGCTTCACTGACCCAAGACACAGGGAAAGAATATTTTTCAGGAATTGGCTATCTTTATAGGCTTTGTGTTCATCCAACTACCATGTAGCTTTGTAAAGATGATTTCAAAAACCCATTTTTATTCCTGCAGCTTTTGAGTCCTAGTTGCCTGAATTGCATATTTTTCTTAGCTTTTCTCCACTTATACAATTACCACCACTCTGGATCTCAGCATTTACTGACCTGCCTGTGTACTTTAAGAGCAGTAATTTCTTTACAGTCCCATGATAGCTGGTCATCACAAATGATTATTTTTCTCTGAGAGTGTTCCAGTGGCTTGAGACTTGGTGCTTGTGAAGTCTGAACACATCTATGTGTTCTTCCTATGAATTAAAAAATACAGAAGAGGATAAACTATGTTGGGAGTTTGGGGAGGGTGGGGAGGCCCTGGCTCAGACTGCGCAGAGGAGCTGGGCTGCCCCATCCCTGGAAGTGTCCAGGTCCTGGGTGGGTGGGGCTGCAATTGCCCCCATAAGGATTCAGTTAATTGAGAGCCTAAATCCCAGTGACTAGTTAATGCAATGTGCCCCATGGTAATTTCAGCATTTACACAAATCCCTAATATCAAGTTTACTCTGATTTCTAACTTCATGTTCTGACACCTTTCACTAGAATAAATGTCTTACTTCTAGTTTGATAGGTCCAGGCGCATAAAATGTACAAGCTGTTTTAAGATGTTTCTTGTGCTCCATTGATGAGACTCAAAATAGGATTTCTGATCATTTCAGAGGCTTCCTTCTGTGGCATCATGTGCTCATTTTCCTAATGGTTAATATTTTTTTTTATTTTGGCAGACTATCTGTAACTTACAGAGGCAATAACAGGAATTTCTACTGCTGCAGCTGTGTTCATTTGCAGGATGTAGAAAAGGAGAGGATTTTTGCAGCCCTCAGCAGCACGTGGCCCACATTGATCAGGTGTATCCTGCTGTTCAGAGAGCTGTGGAGATGAGCTGTCACAGCCTCAGGTGGATCTGCTAAACCTGCTAAAAACCTGAAGGGCTTTTTCACTTGCTTCCTGCAGCAAAGGCTGTTAATACAACTACACTAATGGGAGCCCTTAGTTAATTCCTAGTTAGGTATTGACACACTTGTTGACTTGGAGCTTGTTCTGACAGAATTAGGATTTAATCAGCAGAAGTCAATCTTTTCTTTCTACCTGTCCAAAAAACGAGCTGTTTCCAGTGCTGAACTATATATGTTACAATAAAAATTAAGCAAGTGCTACATTCTTTTTCACTATCAGATAGTGTCTTTCACCTAACAGTCTCTCTGTAAGGAATTAACTTGTATGTGATATTTTTATTTCTGTATTGAATACGAATCTTGATCTCTAGCATGATGGTACTTGGTATCCGAGTTGGGTTTTTTTAGGTTTCCAGACTCTGCAGACACATAACTTTAAAACCTCTTCTCAAAAAATAACTCTGTCTGGGAGACAAGGAGATGCCATATTCTTGCCAGCAGTGCTAGTTGGTAAAGTTGTTGAGTTTAAAGGATTTCTGCTACCAAGTTGTGCTACTAGATTATTGGGCAAGAGGATTAATTGCTTAGCCACCCTTTGTGTGGTGGCTGCTTATCTGTAATGGGGACAAAATAATTTTTACTTCATTTTTAAATGGTTGCCATACACAGAAGAAAAGTATCAGGGGACATGATGATTATTGTATTACCGTACAGAAAAATACAACACTATATTTTCAACCTAAAGAAGGAAGAGAGGAGGTCACTGCTGTAGGAGTCGGGGTCTTGCAGGATGTAAGGGGTCAGCCTTAAGTTGTGGAACCTCATCATCCACAGACTTGTCTGGATTTGGAAGCAGCACTGGCACATCAGCTCAGAGCTGACTCAGAGCACGGCAAGCTGGTTCAGATGGAGGACAGGAGAGAAGCGACTCCATCCAAGTCAGTATTTCTGCATCATGCCAGATGAATGTGCCAGGTCAGGTGCCCAGGATGGATGCCAGCATCAGGTTTCAAGGACTTGCTTAGAGGTGCTGAGCACCATTCAGTGATTTAATCCAGCAAGAACCTTGCAGAAAGCTCTGGCAATTGCTGAGGATGATCTAATGCTGGTATTAATCATCATCTCATGATTGAGAACTAGGTGTGAGTACTGAGGGTGTTTCCACAGTACAAACCCAGGCAAGGATCTTGATAGCAAACTCGCTGAGCCAGTTTTTAAGCCTAACAATTTTATTTTTTTAATTATATACCCTCTAAAAGTCTTCTAGGGTGAAGTGCTAGTTAGAAGTATTGAATGTGTAATTTTGTGGTTTTCTGTCCTTGGTAGCTTTAGGAAGGAATAGTTCCAGTCAAGGAAGCTTGAAAGAGGGTTCAGGTATCTACTGCTCTGAAATAGCCCCACTTGATTATGAGCTTAGAGTATGAAATGTACATAGAGCTGATTGCAGTGAGCTAGACAGGCTTGCCAAGAAAAAAAAAAAAATCTACATTTCAGTGTTAATTCATTTATTTTATTCTTCCCAGAAATGGCATTTGTTTATGTGATGCCCTTAGCTCAGAGACCCAGGCCACCACCTCTCAGGTCTTCTGGTCCTCCTGCAGTGAGTGCAGGAGCCCTCACTGACCTCAGGTGGGAAGGGGCAAAAGGAGTTGTCAAGGTCTAACTGGGTGTGAGGGTGGCAGATCTGTGCTTCAGGGGGTTTGGCATCCAAAAGATTTTTCCTACCAGAAGATGGGAGGGAAATAGCAGCTGCTGGTGGGTTGTGTTGGCATCTCCGGTGTTGGTGGCTTACATTCTGTTTGCTGAAACTAACTGGAAAATATTCCAAATTCTTAAAATTCTGCCTGCCCAGCAAAATCCATGGGGAGTGTGGCATTCCTAGGCATGGGAATGATTGCCTCATTTAGCAGCAAGTAATGACTATTCATGGCATAGGCTTCAGCAGAGATGAGGAGCAGGAATGAAGGCCCATGAGGATCCCAGCTTGTTAACCTGGGCTGCCTTGAGCTCTGCTACCTCAGGTGTGCTACCTGGAAGGAAATCTGGGGTGCATTCATCCATGTCACAGCCCAACCTTGGCTTTGCTTTGTACGTGTTCCTGTGGAGCTGCTCATGTGGAAGTGGGACAGTTGGGCTTTGTGTGACTGAATGCATGTGCATGTCTGTCAGGTTTACTCTTGCAGCTTAACCATAATTCATTACATAAAGCCTGTTTGTCACACATGACTTTAAATATCCACGGGCCAGTCTCTGTACTAGCTCCAGTGTCAGCTGTAAATACAGTGAGGAGAGGAGTGCAGTTTACCTCAGATGCAAGCACAGAGGATGAATGTGGCCTGTGATGGGAATCCTGCTCCTGACCCAGTGCTGTACCTGCCTTCGTTGAAGCACCAGAGGTTCAAGTGACTTGTCAAAGGCTGCAAAGCAAGGCAGCAGATCCACTGACATTTGATATCAGGAGCCTTCTGCTTCCCAGTCTGCTGCTGATTTACACTTTGATCCTTCAGTACACATAACTGCTGCTTGAATTAAGCCATGACACATCTTCACTTCAGTGTGAAATGATTTCAAGTTAGACCTTGCACAAGGAATGTTGTTCCTTCCGCAAACACCGCGTAGGTTCAGCCCGTTCCCACCTGGTCCTTATGCCAGTTGAGCAGCACCAGCTAATAAATTACAGTTATTGAGGTCTCAATCCATCATGTCTGAGGCATGGTGTTGCCTGTTCCACTGCATTGACCGGGGCCGTTTGCTGGCTGCTAATGTACTGCGGTTTTACTCTGTCTTGTCCCGTAATGATGGCATCCCTTGTACCAATTTGAATCCTATTAGATTGCAATTAATTTCTCTCTGCTGCAAACTGAGGCTGAGTCAAGTGCTGTTCAGTGCAGAGCTTACAACACGGCTATATCACAAGGGTGAAGTGCTAAGAACCCAGCCTGAATAATTTTTTAATCTGTGCTTCATGTTCCCCAACTTCCCTAATGGCACTAATTAGCAAAGCAAATTCCTTGCTTTGGGAGCAGGAGTGTGAGCAAGTGAGGAGCAGAAGGATATAACTGGTTTGAGAATGAGAATCAGAAAGGGGGGCAATTGCAGGAAGCTGTTCTTGTGGGGGAGGGATCTCTGCCTGCAGGTACAAGAGGTTTTTATTTCACTGCAGTGGGACATTCTGCTACAAGACTCGTTGAACTGGCTTTGTTTCACAGTGAGTCATTTAATGCATGGAAAGTCCTGCTACAGGATCCATGAGGAGCCTATTCAGGCGTTGCTTTGATGTTCTGGGTAGGAGAGTGCCTGGGCAAGGTTAGTGCTGTGCTAGCATCGATGTTTCTCTAGCAGAGCAGGTGCAGGTGTAGCCTCATGGGCACAGTCAATACACAGGTGCATTGAAACTCCTGCCTGCGAGGGAAATCCTCAGGGCCCCAGGAAATCTCTATGTGGTCTTCCTCAGCTCTGTTTCTGTAAACATCCTGAGAATGCCAACACACAGTGCAGTCACCTGGAGAATAGCTAAAGTAGCTCCATGGAGGAAAATTGGAAAAAAAAAACCTATCCTGGGACAAGAACCCCCATTTGTCCTTCTTGGTTGTCAATGCAGTGCTGGAGCTGTGCTTTCAGTGCTAAATAAATATGTAAATGTCAGCATGCGGTCATAAAACAGTTTTGTTTTGTAATTCAAGCTCAGTTTTTGGAGAAGGAGCTTGATTGCACCATCACAATGAGATTTCTACTGGGTAGATTGATCCTTAGAAGCAAACTAGATTAATTCTAGGAGGAGACGGATTTAGAATTCATCCTTCTCTGTGGTTTCTATAAACTGAGCAATACTTCCGGGCTCTTTGTTGCTCTAGCAATTTTCTCTCTGTTGGATGATGACCCTTTCAATAAGTGGTCATCCACATTGAATTTTTCTGACTCAGAGCTTAAAAAACAGGGCTTTTTATTGCCTATAGAATTCCCATACTGTAGCTTGACCTCGCTGTCGGCTTTCTTTGGAGACTATGCAGAGATTTCAGCTAATGCCAAAAGAAGCCGTTCACCTTTTAAGCTTTCTTTTCCCTGGCTCATAATCTACATCTGAGTGAAATATAAAGTATTGCTTATCTCCCATCTGCAAAGCTTCAGTAAGCTCTGGGCTACAAGGGTGCTGCCTGACACTGCCCTGCAGCACCGGGGCTGCCACGGCCCTGGCACAGGTGGCTTTTGGGGCAGGCAGTTACTCAGACAAAATGGGCATATTGCTTTAATTTTTCTTTACTTATAGAACCACTCACACGGGAAAAGAGCTCTAGGATCAAGTATTGCCTGTGAGCTTTGTAAACTTACTGTCATTGATTAACTTATGATTGCTGTCACGTATGACACCGAGAGCCTGCTTGGCTCCCTTCAGGAAAGGGACTGGATTTCTACTCAGTGTAAATCCAAACAAGAAAAGGAAATGTTGTTGCATATTAATACTTGCAATTTGTATTTGAAATCTCACGTTGTATTTGTTTCACATTTTTTGTTGGCCTTTCACTGAGAGTTTACAGCTCTCTGGTGATATCAGCACAGAAAAGATATTTGGGGTGGGATAGGAAGGAGAAGGAATGAAGGAGAGGGTGCAAAGAAATTAAGAAAGCTTCTGCTAAAGTACAATTCTAGTATTGTTTGTCAAGCTGAAATGGTTTTATCTTTAATTTTGAGGCAGGCACTCTGAATTTCATATGCTGCTTTCCTCCTTAATTAAGTAATTTTGTTCTACTGCATATTTATACCGTGTCTTACTACTGTAAGTAAGTGGCTACAATATTACCTCTAAGCAAGGCTTCTTGAAATGATTAAAAGTTGATGTTTATGTGTGCCTGTAGTTTTGGGGCCTTTCCACTGGAAAGAAATACTTCACTCTGATTTATACTATATGAAAATCCCCTTAATCATAGCAGGAAGAAAGGTGGTTTCTCGAGTGAGGTGCAGAAGGTGTATGGGTCATCTCTAGATCCACATATGACCTTCAGCAGGTTATTTAAGGTACTTTGTTCCCAACTGTTCTATATCTGAAGCCAGGCATAACACCTTCCTATTGCACACAGGAGTTGCAGGTTGACATTTTGTGACCATTACATATTCCAATATTGCTGAGACTGGGATAGGCTATAAAAAGAACCACTCTAACCTTCCATGTGCTAGGAGTAGGAATTTGACTTTCAGACTCCCTTCAGAACACCCCTAATATAAAGCTCTCAAATCTGCACGTCAGATTACAGAATAACGTAAGTGGTGGATGTTGGTGGATGAGGGGTGCAGATGGCAGTCTCTGGACTCTGTCAAAGTGCTGTAAGATCAAAGTTGGAGAAATGGAGGTTTTGAGAGTACCTTGTTAGGTTTGTGTGGGGATTTCATGCTGGGCTTTCGCTTTGAATTACTCTGTGCTGCTTAGCAGAGGAGAGGTGGTGACTTTCCAACTGCACCCGTGGGCAGAATGCAGCCTGTGAGATATGTAGGCTTTTTTGTCTGCACCTGGAAGGTATCTCTGGGTGATGGATACCTGATTTACCCTAAAATACAAAAATGTAGGAGGGGGTAGGTCCATCAGCCTGGCACGTGCTGATTTGTGCTCTCTCTGGTGAGCAGGACTCCTTGGGAAGGGAAGAGAAGGGAAGTGCAGCATGGCACAGATCAGCATTGAGGTGGAGCTCAGGGAAGCAGAGCAGGGCAAGTCTCCATCCTGATTCCCAGCTTGGAATGCCAGATTTCCCCACATGGCTTCCCATCTGCCCCCTCCTCCTGAGAGCTGCTTTGCCTTGCGGGCTGCCCCAGTGACTCCAGTGAGTGCTGGAGGCTGACTGCGAGCTGGTTGCAGTCAGAGCAGATATTTTCACAGTTTACACTGCCCGAGGGTCTGACCTGTGTTCCCCTCTCTGCAGCTCTCCCTCCTCTCGCAGTGCCAGGGATGTGCAATCCGGAACCTCTCCCAACGTGCACTTGGCGGATCTGTTTGTGTCTGGATCTCTCCAGCTGGAAGGGCAGTGGGGGTTGTGTGCATTGATTGCTGACCCTTTGAAATGTTGGCTCTTCCAATTGCTGGAGTTTTTTATAAATATTAAAGTCTCTGCATAAATGATCTTGTACTACTTCTACAAAGCATAAAAGAGGAGAGGTTAAATTGAAAATGAGGTATATTGGACTTCAGAGCACAAAGATAAATACGTATTTAAGTTGAAGTTTAAATGAATAGTTCCTCTGGATATGTACTAGTGGGTTCAGAGGGTAATTTTTTTTCTTAACCTTAATATGTTCCACTCTAGCCGTGCAGATGTAATTAGTGCGAGCAGCACTAGCAGGGCTGAGGCACTGTCACTGTGCAGGCAAACTGGGCAAGGCAGAAGGAAACCAGAGTCAATATTCTGGACTTTTCCCCCATTTGTCATTAAGTTTCATTCATCTCAGTCCTGGCAACTTGCTGATGTTTCCCATCAGTGGCCTGGCCAGGGAGAATATTCCCTATGCTGCATAAACCCAGGATATCACTGGAAAGGGTGGGCACTCCAAATATACTGCAAGCTAGTAACTCTTAGATTATTTATCTTTGTTTCGGTTTCTTTCTTTTTTTTCCTTTGACTTTTCTTGAGCTACTGGTTCTTAGGATAAGTGGTGCATGAAGACAGTAAGTGATTGCCAATCCTGTGTTGTTTTCAGTGGATTTTAGCTGGTGCACCTTCATGGATGTGACCATCTCCATTTGTTCCTCTGCCACTTGACATGTCCTATTTGGCTTCTTACAGAAGTACCAGATTTTTCATAGATCCATCTGTGTTCTTTTCAGGGACCCTATTTGGAAAACACATTTTCCAGGCAGTAAGTTTTCCAAGAATATTGCTGGGTACTTTTACAGTAACACAGACAAAGCCCTTGTGAATATCCTCAAAGTGCAGAGGTATTTTCAGATCAGAGATGGATTTAGAAAGTTTAAAAGACCATTTTATCATGTAAAAATTAGTTGATTGTGATTTCTGCATTATTCTAATATCAATCACAACTGTTGGCAAGTCATCACAATTTTGCAGCTCTAACAAAAATGGAAGTTAGGCCCAAGGCTTTGAGAATTCCTGTGTTTTTGTTTTGTAAGCAGTCATAAACTGTCTTGAGAAGATAAATCAATGAAAGATTTGAGTTTTGATCTAGAGATGAGGAAGTCCTGTGTGCTGGTTGTTCAGAGTTATCAAACCTAGTGTTCAGAATCCTAATATTGTCCCCAAAATAGATGATACTTCAGCATAAAATATTTAAATCTGTATACTTGCCATTTAGGTACATAACTTTCAAATCCTGCAGTTATGAGGGCTGCTTAAAAGGCTTTAGGAAAGGAACGAAATTTAGATTTTCTGATCCCAAGACTCCAGGATGTTGAATGTGAGAAAAATCTACTAAATATCAGAAGACTGCCAACTCTCTTGAGTTAATGACTGTGTTCTCCTGTCACAATGGTTGTGCTTCATTTTGCATTATAATGTTGTCTAACAGCAAGTGGCACTTCTGATTCTTTTGTAATTTCCAAGCAAAATGCTGTTTGCAAAATAAACATGCTGAGCATTTCCTAAACCTAATGTCATCAGCAGAAGTGAACTGCATAGCTGGGTCAGTTCTTTGGTGGAACAGAGATGGCTGGCTTCTCTTAATAGTTCTGCACAGATGTGAGCCCCAAATTGTTTTCTTCCTTCCTTCAGCTTGAGCAGACTGCAGCTGTGCTATGTCAATTTATTGCTGCGCAGTGGAGAATGAAGCAAAACCTTCCTACTTTGCTGCTTTTCAACAGAGTTGACAGTAAGACAAAGCAGAATTGCTGTGCTGCTGTTCTTGGAGCACTGCTCTGGTGAAATGGCCCGAGGATGGCTGCCACACCACAGGGTTTGAGCACCAGCTCAGGACAGATCTGGTAAAGGGAACTGAGCCATTTCTCCTTTGTATCAGCCCTCCTTAGGGAAGGGAGAGAGGGGAAAAACAAAAGGTTTTGCTTAAGTCCTATTGCTGTGGATTGTTCTATTATTTAATTAAAATAATAATCTATACAATGTAGCAAGAATATATTGTGTATTCTGAAATACAATAAATGAGGGAGGTGGCAGGGTGGGCAGTGATGTAGAGACTTGGTATTTCTTCTCTGCATCTTTTAATGCTAGAATTAAAAACAATTCAGGCCAGAAATTGATGTATCTGTAACAGTGAAGCTTATATAGCAATGGGCCAACTTCACTGGGATGTGATCAGAGGGTTGTTTTGCCAAGACTGAGTTTCTTCCTCAGAGAAGCCTTCAAGATTTAAGGGTAAATGCCATTAATAAGCATGGTTACTGTCACCTCTTCACATATGCCGTGAAGTTTTATCAGCCTTGTGTTTGTGAAATACTGCCCTGCATTAGATGAAAACCTTGAAGCTGGAGTGCAGAACATAACTCTTGGTAATAATCAAGTAGCTACAAAATTTACCTTTTGCTATCAATTTCTTAGTCTTCTGCAGAAAAGTTCTTATTGCGGTGCTGCAGATGGGAAAGCCGGAGGCAAGGCTTGTGGTGGGGCTGGGTTCCCCGTGGGTATCCAGCAGACAGGGCAGGGTTGGAGGCAGACTGCAGCCCCCTGTTCTCAGCTGCTCTGGTGGGACTGCCTTTCCTCCCTGCTACTGAGCCTGCATTAGGAGTGGAGATAACTCTGAAGAGCGAGACCACAGGAGAGCAGTCAGCCATGCAGTGGTGTTTGAGTTTGTTCCTCCACACGGGCGATAAGTGCTGCAGTTAGATAGCACTGTAGGAAAGCTGCGGGTAAACGTTGATTCATGTGTTTAAGGGGATCCGCTGTGGGGAGCGGGGGAGGCACTGAAGTTGTCTCTCTGCGTGTGTGTAGGAGGGATATTAAAGATCCAACTTGTCAGGGTGTAAATTCATGCCAGAATGAAGAAAAGAGAACGCTCCAAGTGGAGGCTTGCTGTATGGGTAAATTCCCGTGGTGCATCGGGCAGACAACAAAGGTGATGTAAACCGAGTGCTGAGGTTGGGTGATGCAGAGGAACTGGAAAGGAAACCACAAACCCCTGCTCTGTGCAAATGAGAGCAGTAGTGGCAGTGAAGGTTTGTGCCTTCTGAGAAAGTTTCAGTGGTGGGCAGTGTAGAGGGAGTCCTGTCTGCAGGGTCAGGGTGCTGGACCTGCTGGGCTGTTGGTAAAATTGAGCTAAAACATAGGAACTATCTTAAAAATTTGCATGTAATCTGCTGAACTTTCTTGGAGCAGAAGTTGTAGAAAGAAAAGGGAACTAGGACAAAAAGCTAGTCAGTAACCCTGAGAGAGTGAGGTTTCTGTTGTTCTTGTAGAGCATTTCTGTTGTTCTTGTAGAGCACATCCCACTTGGAAGGAGCAAATGGCCCAGGCTCTCCTGTATATGATGTCTGCCCCTGGCACACAAACACTCCATGGTATCTTTTGGTGACTTAATATTTATGGCATGAGCCACAGGCCATCCAAGCCAGTCAGACTTAGTCTGGGAGAGCTGAAAGTATGACAGCCTGAGTAAGTACCATTTGAGAGTATCAAAGAGCTATAATAATGTGGATAGCATTACATTAGAAAACCAAGGTGGGAGGATTACATGAAAGCAAAACACACAGACAGGCCCCAAGGGGAGACCATCCACCACAAAGGATAATTTCCTATGGGATTCAGCCCCAAGAGCACATTCCTCTGAGGCTGCTTTAAAGCATCCAGGCAATACATCTAAGGAGAGAGAAAAAATTCATAATGCTTTTCTGAAACAACTGTGTGTAGCTGGAGCAGATGCAGCAGTGCCTGGTCTACAGCTCTATCATTCGTCTGGACTCCTACATGTTTTCCTCCCTGTGATCTCCTTTTCAACCTAAGAAGGATGTTTTTGAGATTTTTTTTTTTTCCCTTCAGGGAGAGAAGAGGGGAAACATCTTTCATCTGTGTTTTGGTTTTGTTTTTGCTATGTAGGCAGTGCTGCAGCCAGATCCAGGCTGTTCCCTGGGAATTGTTCTGACTTTGCGGGACAGCACGGTAGTGTTAGCACAGCTTTTCCCACAAAGCTGGAAGGGTTTTCAAAGTACCATCAGTGCTTAATCCTGGTGGTTGATAACCTAAATTCAATAAGTAGTGATTTGTTTCCCCCTCCCAGGTTAGCTGCTGCTTATAGCCTTTCTCCCAGACGTCCTTTGCAGTAAGCGAATCGCACTCAGACTGGTGTGCGTGCTGGTACACGCAGTGCCTGCCTACATTGCCACAGAGCATTATGTGCAGCCTTGGACAGGGCAGGTTTAGACTCTGTGTAAAGCTGTTGCAGTGCTTTGCCCTTTAGTGTTTGTGTGAAGGGCCAGGAGGAGAATGCTGGCTGTGTTTCTCCTTTTTCATCCCTCTAGTCCACGATGGAAACACAGCAGGACCATGAGGTGCTGCAGTTGCAGGCACAGTGCCCTGGCAGGAGGGTTGGGAATGTGGGGCACAAGTTTCTCATGTGACAGCAGGATCTGCCTGTGGGCTTCTGTGCAGAGAAAAGCTGTAGTGCAGTTTGTCATTTCAGCTTCAGGCCTCTGGGAACAGAGAGACTTTTATTATGGGGACTTGCTGGGGAAGGAGCAACAGCATTAAAAAAAACACCAAAAAACAGTCCAGTCCCTCTGTGTGACAGTAAAATATTCAGAGAAATATGTGCTCTTTATCCAGTAGGCATCCTGAAACAAGGCATTGGCACCTCTATAATACAGAAACTGGAGCAAGATGTTTGGAAAAGACAGATAGACAGCTGGTTTGTGCCCAACTCGTGGTTGTACGTAATCCATCACTGCCAGGCCTGAAAACAAGCAGGAGCTCACAGGCACTGACTCCCTGGCACAGTGTCTATTCAGCAAAAGCTCAGTGGTGGCATGAAGCTTTTCAGGGCTGTGGAGAGATGCAAAACCCCTTCATTCTCCCTTTGCTGGAGAAGCTGCTGGTAGGTGGAAGCAGCTGAAGTCTTTGGGCTGCTGCAGACCTGGAGGAGCTGAGATCAGATGTATTTTGCCTTATGATCAGTCTGCACCACTGGCCAGCTGATGGGATAAGCCATGTTTTCAGGGAAAAGGAGAGCAAAGCAGGAGGATTGGGCTTGGGGCAGAAGGTTGTGTTAGAAGGTTTCCTAAAAAGTCTTTTACTGTTCTTGCACAAAATCTGTTGTTGTTATTATCACTCCAGAAGCCTGCAGTGTGATAAAAATTCCTTCTGGCCATGGTGCCAATACTGTGCCCTCAATGGTGATGACAGCAGTTTGTGGGACCACGCAGCTGCCAGATATGTCTGTATTGAAATACCCATCTTACTGCCATGAGTCTCGGGACCACTTTGTTCCTTGTTACCTCGTTGGCTTGAATTCCATAATTCAGGTACAGACACCAGGCTTTCCTGAAGCTTATTGGATATTCAGTTAGATATTAGTGTTGTGTGTGAACTGAATTTGGTGGATGTGAGGATTTTCTGGGTGTTTTTTTGTTTTTGTAAGGACTACAGAACAGTCCAGTGGTTCTTCTGCATCTCCATCAGTACAGCCCGTGGTGCTGTGTGGTTCAGAGCATGCTTAAAGTAGCAGAAAAGGTGCCTGTGTACTATGTAGGATTTGGAAGCCAGCCAAACACCACTTTATTGCAGATTTCATGTATTTTTCTTAAGATGATTGCTACTGGATATATGTTCAGGCCTGCTACTGATTAACAGCCAACAGGGAAATATCCTCTTTTCCCAAAATTGTTAATGATTTGCAAGCTGGTGCTGATGTTGGGAGCAGTTTTGGTGCTGGGCTTTACACAGAATTGTGTTGATGTGTGGTGTAACTTCAAGTATCTGTTATCAACAGTTACAGCTTCTGTAAAATAATAGAGACGATAATACAGAATCATGTAATTAAATATCCTGTTACGAGCCCTGAAGGCAAAGTATCGAACCAAGGAAAGGGCCTAATTTTTATTTTTTAAAATTTTTAAATTTTTTTTCTAGAGCCCACACTTCAGCTTAGCTGCCTTGTACAGTTCTGCTCACTGCCCTGCAGAAGCTGAATAATGTGTCTGTTCCCTGCAGCAGGTGAAGAAAATATTTGGGGAATTACTGTGGCTTAGCCCTGTTGACTTCAGTACAGCTACTGACGTATTTGGGGTTCATTCTTTGTTACTTCAAAAGCAAGTCTCTGGGTTTTGGGGTTTGATTTTTTCATACCCCTCCTCCCCAGTCTGCTATTACACAAATGTTACGCAATCCCTTTGAACTTCGATTGCTTTCTTGCTCTTTATTTAAGCATGTTTATGACAGCTTCTCCTGGGTTGGAGAGATGGTTGGTAATAACGTATGTTCCAGTAAAACATGACACAAACAAACAAGTGATTCTGCAAGAAGTCCTGCTCAACAAAACACGGTAAAAAACACAAAGCCTGTGATACAGTGTCTTTTCCTTTGGCAGTAATTGTTCTGCTCTTTGTATTATCTTACACAACATGACCACACCACCCGCTGCTCTGACTTCTGAAAAAACAAAACTGTTCATCCATGAGCCAAGAGGAACCAGAGTGATTCTAAATTACATAAATCGTAGAGGAAATGACTTGTTCACTTGGGCTGCTTACTACTGAATGAGCTTCTCCTCGTCTGCAGCGTGACATTGACCAACTCCACAGAATTCCTGGTGCCCACAGGTTCCTCAGGGCTCTCGGTAGAGGCTGGAGTGGCAGGAGTGGAGGCTGCTGGGTTCCAATCCAGATTCCAACTCTGCTGAGTTGTTAGTCTCCAGAACAGTGCCCTGGTAGGCACTGACACAGGATTTCTTGGCAGGAAAACCTGGGACAGCACTCCTGGCATCTTTACTGTCCTAAGACTGTCTGGCCTTCACTCAGCTACACGGTGCTGCCAACCTACACCCCACATCCCAGCTGTATGCAAATGAAGCTGAATTATGGCAAAACCACAGTGATTGGTTATCCCAGTGTTTTACCTTAGAACAGATGTGTGTGTTAGTTGATTCAGATGTTCTTTTTTTGTTGTTGTTGTTATTGCTTTTTATTGTAGCAGTTGAAAACATCTCGACTCCCAAGGCTTTTGGTGGAAATTTCTTCCCCACGCACTGTCTTATCACACATCCTCCCTCATTCTCACTTTGCATCCACTGTGAAACGACAGTTTCCCAAAGGGGAATTCACCTTAGTGGTTGCTAAGCTGTTTATTTCACTGGTCCCTAACACCCTGCAATTTCCTGCCGACAGCTGGAGGGTTTAATTTGCGAGATGTCTCTGGTGGGTTGTGTCCTGCCTTTGCAGGGGACGGAGCATGTAATCTAATAGGTGGTTTGTTTGCTTTCCTTTTCCAAGTGCTGTAGTTGTGTTTCTGTTGAAATACCTTTTCAGTTTTTGAGGGTAATGAATGTTAACAAATCACTGGAAGTGAAAATAAAAATAGAGAAGGAAAGTAGGTGAGATTACCACTGCAAGCTTGGCTTGTGCTTCATGGATTCTTTTTTAATAGCAAAAAAAAAAAAAGTGACATCAGCTCTGCTGCAGGCATGAATTAAAGATGAGAACTTAATAAAACTTGTTGGAGGGGAGAGGGAGGCAGGAAAGTGGAGCTAAAGCAACGATGTCTTTATTTTTAAGCAGACAGCACCACCTCTGCTTCAGCTCTCCGAGATGGCGATGGAGAAGAACAAAAAGCAGCTTCTGAAGTGGTCTGTGAATCAAAAGTGCCCTCTGCTGGGAAAACCCTGCATGAGGGAGCGTTTCCAGGCCGTACCCGAAAGCCTAATTATCCTCTTTTGCTGGGGAAGAGGCTGGATGTGGTCCAGGATGCTCTCAGCAGTTGCCTTTGCCATTACATGCCCTGTCGGGATTGCAGTCTGAACATGTCACAGGGTATTGGAGCAGTCTGTGATTTCATTAGGGCTTGACATCACGTGTGTGTGGCTGCTCAGTCACTGCTCTGCTCCTCGTGAACAGAAAACAGGAATTTGCATTTGCAATTCTGCCACGTGAAGGATAAGAATCTGGATGTGAATCCTGTGCAGATAACATCACCCTTGGCAAATAAAAAAGTGATGAAACGGGATGGAGCTGGGAAGGAGCCTTCAGTAGCCCTGATTTAATTCTTATTTGTTTTATGTGAGCAGCATTGATGAAACACGTGGGGTCTGTGCCAAGCTGCACAGCCCTGCAGGGAGCCCTTGTTCTGCTGGGGCTCTTCTGTGCCTCTGGCACAGGCCCTGCCCAGTGTGATCCTGCTGGGGCTTGGCTGCCCCAGCAGGAATATTCATGGGGTCCCTGCTGCCCAGTCCAGTGGTTCTTCTGCATCTCCCATCAGCTCCTTCCTGGGGCTGTGCAGAGGGGGCTCCAGGGGTGGAGGATGAACGGCTGTGGGGAGGATATTGGTGTGAGGTCCACACAGTGAGTCAGGAGGCGAGAGCTGGGACATTTCCTGTAGGTTTCCTGGGGTTCTGTGGGAGTCCAGCCCTGCTACTCTTGCAAAGCTGCATGCAGCCTGGACATCCTTCAGATTTAGGGAGAGTGAAGGCTCCATCTACATGCATGTCCTGTGGTTCAAAACTGTCTCGAAATGAACTATTTGTTTGCAAAAATACAGCTCCCACAAGTTCAGCTGCTTGCCGTCTCCAGCTGGGTGTTGCTCTTCCAATCTGTAAGTGCACAGAAGCACAAGCAAGAAAAATCAACAGAGAACAATAAAAATCCAATTGAAAAAAATAAAGAACAATAAAAATCCAATTAAAAACATCAACTTAAGTGTACAAGGTTTCAGCTGTTATGTTCTGAGCTTCTTTAGCAATTTCAGTGACAAGGGCTGTTTCTTATCTAAAGTAATTTATCTTAACATCTGGAGCAAAAAGGAATTGATCTGTCTTGTTATTTGTCATCACAAAAGACTGTTTTAGAAGATGAATAGTCAGAGATATAAAAATAGCAGGAATCAGAGCAAATAGCTAAACTGATTTTAAAAATACAGTTAGTACTGGTGTGCTGTTTGTGCCCCTTGGGAAGAGAAGCTGCTGTATGATGCATCATGTTGATGTTACATAGCAGCAAGGAGTGATACTGATGAATTCTGAAAGAAGAGCTGGCCAGGAAAGGAGGGAAATAATCCTTGTGGCTATGAAACAAGCTTGAAATCCTCTGGGATTTGTAACGGAAGCCTTTTTTGTCAAAGGAGCTGTGGAGCAAGTGTCCCAGGTTTCACTCTGCTGGCACTGGTTGATTTTGGCAGGCAGGAGTTTTTCCTATAATTGTCCTTGAGAAGCCTTTGATTGTTCTGCCTGCACTTGTGGGTGGGAAGGCAGCTTTATTTAAGGAGGAATAAATATTTATTCTCTTGGAGCGCTTGCCACAGCTGCTGCTTTGCAAAATGATGGTAGTTTCAGTTAGGAGCGAGTCATGCAAACTCCCTGCTTTTATGAATTTGCACCTGCTGAGCTGTGGTTTGGGTTTGAGTGAACCTAAAATCTCAGAGGTAAAGTTCACCAAAAGTGGTAAGTTTTGACTGTCTAAACCCAGTGAATTATTCATTCCTTTCTCCCAATACCATTGAATTACCACCTTATGCTCCTGCCGGTGCTCTGGGTGGATTTCTGAGTAAATTTGGACGTTTCAGGTGCACAGCAATCATTTG
Organism: Motacilla alba alba; assembly: GCF_015832195.1. Classification (NCBI taxonomy): domain Eukaryota; kingdom Metazoa; phylum Chordata; class Aves; order Passeriformes; family Motacillidae; genus Motacilla; species Motacilla alba. The sequence continues at coordinate 7,491,587 of NC_052030.1, read as the reverse complement.
GCTGTTTTCAGATTTGATTTCAGAAGAAACGCAGAGCTAAATCTTGTCATCCAAAATACCTGTGAATTCAGAAGCGGGGGTTTGTGCCCAGCTCAAACAATGCATTGAATTCACAGTGTGATTTCTGTCTGTTTCAATTTACAGCAAGAAATGGTGGTTTTAAACTGTGTGAAATGCCTCTGTTTGGTGTAGAGCTGTTATCTCTGAAACCTACCACCAGTTAAATGTTATATTGCCTGTTAGAGTGTGGTGTGTGCTTGGCAAGATGTTCTTGGGCAAAACGTGGATTGTACAGGAAGTATTTACACAATACATATGCTCCCCATGGTATTTGGTTTCTTAGTTACTGGGTGTTTGTTGGCACTTCATCCTGTCATCAACTTTTGGATCCAGACTTTCAGGAGTGTCCTTTTAGGATCTGTAAGAATGAAGAAGTGTGCTGCAGACAAAATACAAGTTCAAATGTCCATGCATGCAGGATTTTTCTAATTGGTTTCTCCAGAAGTGGGGAATTTAAGTGACTTTGTAATAGTTACTTTTAATCCACTCCAGTTTCTTCCTGCTTTTCCATGCACAGTTCTAACATAGAACCTACAGATTGATGTTCCTCTTTCCAGGCAGTAAATATGAATCAGAAAACTGAGATGAAAAAAAAGGAAAGGCCCCATATTGTAATAATCTTATGCTTATTTCTAAGCAATATTTGGTGCATTTGTAAGAGTGGCAGTGATGTTGTCAGAGGGATTTGGTGCTCAGTTCAGCCCCAGGATATCATTGTCTTGTAATGGAGAGACTTATGCTGGGCTTCTGTAAAAGGCACCTGCTGCTGAAAGCTCCTCAGGAATGGTGTCCCAGCCCCACGCTGCCCTTCCTCTTCCCCTCTGGAAGCTCTGGATGCTCTGTGTTGGTGCGTGCAAGGCATGAGGCAGTTCCAGCTCCAAAGGGGAGAAGCAGCAGCTGGCAGTGCCTGGGGCAGTGCCAGCCTCATGCCCAGCTCTGTCCCTCCCAGCAGAGGCAGAGCTTTAGCAGCTCAGTGCCTCAATTAAGGTTAATTTGGTGTGCTTGGGGACAGTGCCAAGTGGTGATGGCATGGCTCAAACCGTGCCAGAGGCTGCTGGTGGGTCTGGACCAGGGCAGGATTTGGTCCCTTAGTCCACACCAGAGTTTCCTGGAAAAGGGACAGGGAGTGCTTCTGATCACAGTGAAGGTCTGCAGGCAGGGAGGGAGGCATGCACAGGGTCTTCTCCTCTGGAGAAGCAGCACACTGCCTTCTTCACACCTTAGTGAAAGGGGATACATTTCAAGGGATTATCCAGTGATTTGGAGTATGTCTTTAGTCAGCAAATGTCCCCCTCAGCTGAGGGAACTGCCTTACAATCTCAGCATGGGTCGTGGAATAAGATCTGTGAAATGACTCTTTGTTAATTTGTCTCATTAGCAAGATGGAGAGCTGTATGTGAGGCAGAGTGTTCCTTTTCTATTGTTCCCTATGTTGGTGCTTTCTAAGTATAACAAACAAAATTCTCTCTGCATAAGCAGTCCCTGTAGACAGCTGAGCCACTGGTGTTTCTCATGTCTGCACCTCCCTCCTGTACTTCTGCATGGAGAAACAACTGCTTGTCTCAGTGTAGAAAGAAACAGATTAAAAAGCCACACTTGGTTGCTCTTTTGTCAGTGTTTCAGCATGGAATTCCTCCTCAAAGAAGCTCCAAGTTCTGAAATCCCTGAAAGCTCAAGCAGGCTGTGCTGCTGTCTCTGCCCCTTGCTGGAGAAGTGAGGGCAGCCTGAGCTGCATGCTGTGCACTTGCTGAGGTCAGACTTTCTTGTCTCTTCCTTCCAGTGCTTTTCATCTTTCCATCTTCTGATGAAATGAGGCCATCCTGATAGAAAGGAATGCCATGTACTCTCGGTGTGTCTGGTTTGTTTGTTTTTTAAAAAGCTTGAGCTTCTTTCATATCTCAACGGTGCTTTAGGAAGGAAAATAAAAATTCATGCAGCAGTCTTCATTATTCTGATCATGATTCTTTTCAAAGATTTTTCTTTTCCTAATAAGAACTCCTGCTGTGTACATGTGTACATGATGTTTGGTAGTGTTTGGTCATTAAAAATAAACTTTATGAGGAAGTTAAATTTTAGGAATTTCCTCTTACAGTGAAATAACAGATTTTGCTTGTGATAGAGCATTCCTAATACCAGCATGTGAGTTGTCACCCCAGCTCATGTCCATTGGTCTGCAGCAAGACACGAAGATGAGGAGGCAGAGAGGAGATGGAAATGTTTGGTTGCTTTGTTTGACATGGAGACAGTGAGATAGCATCCTGGAGGCTGTGATTTTGGTTTGGACTTTCAAAGATGAGCAGATACAAAGGTTTTGCAAGATGCACTGTAGGTCTCCTTCTGGTAAGCTGCACCTCTGTTTGCAGACACTGCTCTGTCTCTGCTCTCCTGACCCTCTCTCTCCCTCGTGACTGCCTGTAGCTCATCCCTGCTGCTCCTGCTTCTGCTCCTTGGGTTCTCCTTTCTCAAGCACTTTGAGAAATGAACACAAAAGTGTTCCACCACCTGCTCTGGGTGAGGCCTTGTAGTCAGGTGTCATTGAACAGGAGTTTGAGGGAGTGTCCTGGGGTTGTGACACGCATAGAAAGCTCACGTTTTGGGGGAATGATGTTCACTTACCCAAAGAATCCTGCCAAGTGAAATGAAGACAGCAGCAAATGTAACACGAAGTTTAAGCATCCTTGAGTGTGAAACCAATTAAGAAACTTAGCCTGAGTTATTTTCTATGCATAAAATGAGCCAGGTGTTTCTGGAATAATATTTTACCCTTTGTACCTGTATTGGTGAGCATCTTCTGCTCATTGCCCTGGCCTGGCTCTGGGGCCTTGTTTGTTGTTGAATGTGGAGTGCTGCTGAGAACCAGTCCAGCTGGGGATTTGGTTTCCTGCTGGTTGAACTGGTATTTGCAAACACTGAAGGATTAGCAGTGTTGTGATTTGCAGAGCTTTGCTCTGCAGAGGGGAAAGCTGCTGCCATGGACCTATCCCACACTGCTGAAGTGCTTAAGCACCATCTCAGGCAGATCCTCACTGTCAGGGCAGTGTTAAAACAAGATGCTTAAACCCTTCTAAAGCTGCTGATTATTGAACAGAAACACTGAGCTCAGGAAGGTTATTAGTATGCCAAACCAGCCTTGTTTTCTCACTTAATTTTAATGTGAATAACTTTATTTTAAATTGGTGCTGGTAAGAATTGGGAAAAGCTTTCTGAGAGGGTTTTTTCCTTGCTGTTAGAATAACCTCATTTCAGGCTATGCTGTGAGACTTTGTGGCAGCTCCTTTTTGTTGAAAGGTTGCCCCAGGTGACTTATGGTTCATGCACTCTTGTAAGTGCTATTAATTTGTGAGGTTTCAGTGGTTAGACTGAGCTGCTAAGTGGGCTCTGAGCAGATAATGAGGTCAAGCAGGGAAGAGAGGAAAGAATTCTGCAGGTTCCCACTTGGCATTTGTACCCAGGTTGCACATTTAATGGAGATTTTGTCCTAAAAGCAAAGTTCCTGTAAAGTCATCATTTTGCAGAGGTGGTTTAGAATACTTGTCCAAACCTGAAAACAAACCTACTTGTTCATGCTCTGTGGCATTGCTCTTGAGATCACTGCTGTCATGCTGAAATGCAAATTTACTGCTGTTTGTGTTGGATCATTTTGTGCTGCATTAGAATGCTGGTCCTTATTCTCTGAGGGATTTTACAAGGTAAGTTGCACTGTTAGTAAGGTGGGAAAGTGTTTTATAAAGAAAGCAGGTTATGAAGCATAGGAGGGTGCAAAACTAGCTGTAGAAGGAGCATTATTGTCACATATTCAGTCACTGGAAAGCCTCAAATACATTAGTTGAAGCAGTTTGCAAACAATTGTCTTCTGTATTTTACCCTAATCAGCTCCCTGACTTTGTTTTTTTAAATAATCTTCATCTTACAATTATATCACAGAGGTCCTAGGTTACACAAGGATTTTGTATCATTTCTGGGATTTGATTATCCATTACATTCACTCTGAAAGTTTCAAATACAGTCATTCAGCATGTCCAGGGTGGGAGGTAGCTCATGAGAGGCTCTCTTTTTGCATTTTGAGGCAGGAGCATGACCCTACACTCTTCAGAGTTGACACAAGTGGAGCCTTTGGTGGATATTAAGTCAAACCAAGAGTTAAAGGAAAGTCCCACTGTTTCTGGCACTGCACCAGCAATCCTGTCCATTGAAGCTTTTTGTGTAGCACTGAAATTCTTGCAGAAGTTACTCTACTGTTTACCTTTCAGGTGGTAATTTCAGTGGGGTTATTGATGGTACACATAGTGAAGTGCTAATGCAGGATCAGGATCGTCTTTAAATCTGCTCCTTGCAGGTCCAGATACAAACAGAATGTTCTGCAAAAGGGAACTGGCAGCACTGGTTCTGGCCTACAGCCAGCTGCTCATTCACAGATGAATCAAAGTTACTTGAAGAAACCAGGTCTTGAAAGGATCTCTCTCTGTTTCTGAAAGCATGGTATGATTTTTAACAGCTGTCTTATTGACCCAGGCGAGGAAAGCTTCAGGTTTTTTTAATAGAGCAATGAGAACACGCCTGTTCAGTGATACTGCAGATGGCAAATGTTTCTGTGCTATGCAAAGTCTGTTGGGCGAAGGTGACCGTGGTAGTCATAAGATGTTTTCTGTAATAGCACACTGTGGTTTCAAAATGTGCATTTACACTCCCTTGACACTTATTTTTTCAGTGCTCAGGGTTTCATTAACATTGTAGTGATATCTTCAGTTGGATTTGATTTGCATACAGAGTACTTGCTTAGAAAGGGGCTCGTGGCTGAGTCTTCTGTTGCTTTTTGGCTGATGTGTCTTTGCTCCTGAGCTGCAGCTCAGTGAACAGCATAGAAGTTCAGCATTGTGCTGTTTCACTTGCCATTAATTTCTTTGAGAGAGGGAATTAGCATTGTGGCAACCTCCTGTTCTGTAAGCACAACTACACATGGAATAAATGCATCACTTTGTGACTGTGGGTCTTTTCCAAGACGGATACTGGGCGATGGTATAATTTGGGTTTCTGCAAGATGAACGAGTCCATGCTGGAAAACATGGATTATGGGATGACTGGGGAGGTGTTGAGAATGGACAGAAGCTGTTCAGGTTGGTGTGCCTGGCAGCACTGACTGAGGCAGTGGCTGAAGGAGGGGTGCTGGGGCCTGCAGTGACAGGGACAGTAAATGGCACTGCTGTCCTGGGGCCAAGGGTGTGCAGGGCAGTGCTGGGAGAGTGCTCACCTGTGTGGAAAGAAAAGAGAGGTGTTGGTACAGAGAAGCAGAATGTGTTCTAAAGACACTGTGGTTAAGGAAATACAATGTGTGCTGGTTGTGGACTGGCTGGTGCTGGAGTTCATGGCAAGGTGGGATGCAGGAGACAGAAAGCCTTTGGGATGATGGCACTGTGTGAGCCGTGTGTGGTACTCTGAGCTGACTCCAGAGTCATCCTTCTGGATTTACAGGGCACACAGCTCTGTAGAGGCACCATGCAGCTCTCTTGCTTACCTAGGCAAGGCACCAATGTGTCTCTTCCAGCTCAAGTGGTTTGAGTGCCCCATTGAGCTCTGTGAGGAATGTGGCTTTCCCCTCATAGCTGCTCTGGGAAGAGCTTGGAGAATCACTTGTTCCTGTAAGCATGTCCTTAGATCTGGGTGTTGGAGCATGTGACAACATCTGTACTCTGCTTTGCTCAGGAACCTGCTTGAATAGAGTGGGAATATTGATAATAAATAAATAAATGTGTGAAAAAGTACTTCATCCACCCTGCAACACCCATTAGTGTCAGTGCTATTCATAGGTAGTGTATCAGAATCCCCTGTAAGAGCTGGGAGCTGATGACACTGAGCAAATTGCAGCCTGTTGCTGGGGGTTTTCTTGTTTACATTGAGTTACTGATGCCTAGAAAACAGAGGAGGTGGCTTAGCTGAAGTCACAGTGCTCGTTAATGCCAGGGTTTGGATATCAAAGTGTGTATCACCAAAGTAAAAAATGTGGAAACTTAGTTCTGTGTGCCTCACTTGTTGTCTGTTGCCAAATATTAGTCATAGGCTACTACAGCAGTAAACTCAGTTCCTTCCTTCTGAAAGTATAACCACTTGCTATAACCTTCATAAGTTTTAATTAAAATGAGCATGCAATGATTTTGGGATTGAATCCAATTTCATATGCTGTTTAAATTAAGAAATAAAATTATTTCCATCAGGCTTTTAGTTCAATGCTTGTGACTGCTGGATCATTTCCTTTTTCATCAGTTTCTGAGTTTTAAAATGGCTTATGAACTTTGGTGAAATCATTTAGAAATGGATTTTATGCGGAATAGTTAATAAATGGATAGCACAACCATGTAGTGAAATGAATCTTGTTTGCATCTCAAGCAGCACAAATTTAAATAAAACGCAGGGCTTTGCATAACAGCATTTGTTTTTAATGCTGGAAGTATTTTTCAAGCCACCTCCAACGTCCTTCATTTTTCACCAGGATATCTTTGGCAGCAAGGAGGATTTTCAGGGGCTGATTCAAGGTACATAATTGGAGCAGTGAGACTACACACACAAAGTGTCAGTTAATGGATGAGGCTGGTTTAACTGTAGGCTGCTCAGAAATAACCCAAGAAATACTTCACTGGCAGCTAATGCAGAGGTGTAATTAGACTTCTACACAAGTGCAATTAGTCTGATTGCATAGAAAGAAAGAGAGTTCATAAGGTTTTTCAAATGTGTGCAGAGACATTTTGTCTCAACTGTCTTGTCCCTAAGCTTCTGCTGTATTTGTGTTGAACTTGAATAAACAAGCACATTGCTCTTTAGCTGGCAGTTACCTGCAATCTTCCACCCTCCCACAGTGGGTTTTACATTGTTGTTTGTTTATTTTGAAGCTCCAATGCTGCCATGCCCAGGCCAGGGTGAGGCTGTGCTCACGTTCAGCTGTGGGCCTTTAAAACAGGGAGGGAGGTAGAGAATTCTAGGGAGAAAGAAAGGAAAGCCTGTTTTTTGAGGAATGGTGTCTAGGTTTATTCTACCTTTGTTTAAGCAGTGGTGATGAGGAGAATGCTTGCAGTAATCTGCAGTTGTTGCCAGTTGTGAGCATACACAAATCCAGAGAAATCCAGAAGAAATGTACCTCTGAATCAGGAGCATAAAACACAGGGCTGTTTCTAACAGTGTCTAACAAGGTAAACAATTTCTACTAAGAAAAGCAAATGTACTGCACAAGTGAGAGACACTGAGGGGATGCTGTGGATTTCTTTATATCGACATGAATAAAAAAGTATAAAGCCTTCCAGCTGGTGTTGTGTGTTCTCTGGATTTGGCATGGCTGATGAATAGAGGTAACATGCAACATTTAGTGCTTATAAACTGATGTTTTAATGAAAGAAACCCACATTTTAATCAAATATGGACTATGTCCCCACTCCTGTTCCCAGCACCTCAGTGCATGGCCCAGAACCCCTCTTTGGACTAAGGTTTTAATCTTAGTTTTGGAGAGGCTGAACTAGAGATCAATAAATTAATAACTTTCTAAATCAACGAGGCATGAGTACAACCTTAGTTCAAGTTATTTACTTCCCTGTTGAGAATGGAGTTAGGTGAAGTTTCAGCATCATTTTGCTGTCTATGTGCTTGGGTAGGTAAATAACTTCAGTGAAAAATGAGTCTCACAAAGAAGCATCTTAAATTTGCTAGTTTGTATTTCACACTAGAGTATCTCTGAATGCTTTTGTGGAGTAAATACCAACGTATGGCTCAAAGTTGATTATAAAATACAGTCACTTTTGTGTGGTTATCTGGCTCCATTCTTCCCCCAGCTCAGTAATGGCCATAGCTGTTCTGTCTGACAGCTGTGCAGTGACTTAGAGAACGAGACAGTGGATCCAGTCCAGCTCCCAGAGTGCCAGCATCTGCACTCCCTGGCTCCAGCTTGCTTTTGGCAGTGCTGACTGAGAAACCACTGATTCATTCAGCAGGGGGAATGAAGCTGAGCCTGACCCTTAGAGGATCTGCTGCTGGGTCAGTGGACACCCACACTGGTGTGTCAGGAAAGTTCTCTCCTTCAGGCTCCTGCTGTGTTTTCCTGTCTCTAAATGTGGCTTCAGCATCCTGGAATACCTGTGCAAGAGCAGGGGTACTGTCTCTGAAACCTCTGGCTGCACTGGTGCCCTGTATCACAGAGGAAAGGCCCATGGGGTTGGTCATCTCTGATGCAGGCTTAGTCATTGATGCAGAAACAGAAAAAGAGGGAAGAGTTCCCATAACCGAAATTAGAGAACAAGAAACCAGACTACAGTGAGGAGGTGGTATCAGCAAGTACATGGTATGGAGGGGACAGAAGAAAAGCAAATCTCCTATATCCTGACATTGCTTGTTTTGGATTAAGACCTTGTTGCTGTCTCCTGCTAGTCCAGCTTGCTCCTATGTGACCCTTAATTTCCAGTCTTTGCCTTCTCCACTCACATTTTTACTTCTTTTCCTGGTTGCTGTGGGATGAAAAAAAGCAGGATGTCATATGTGCTTTGATACTGGATAGCATTCATTACACATGGGCTCAAAAAGCAGCTAGGGGCTTCATGGAAATGGTAAATATTTATTTCCTGTCCTGAATTGGTCACATTTCTTAAGCAGAAGATTCCTGACTGAATCCTTAACTGTGATGATTTTCAGGAGACCTCCCAGTTGTTTCCTTATCCAAGATAACAGGAAAAGATATAGAAGAGCACCATCCTGAGTGTCTGTTACAGGCTGGCACCCTGTAGCTACCTTTAGCTGAGGCTCTGGAGCCCAGTGTAGCTTATTTTCTCTAGTTTTGTTAAGTGGTAGCATTTATTATCTGCCAGGTGCCGGTAAGTTGTGTGATTACAGCAGCTTGTTTGTCTTTGCCCTCTAGCTCAGATGGCTCTTGTGGGCCTCCATAAGTGAAGAAACACCATCTGGCTGCTGCTGCAGGATGCTGGGAGATTTCCATCTTTCAGTTCTTTCAAGCTGGAGACATTTTTTTAACATTTTAGAAAGCCTAGGGACACTTCCAGCTCTGTTTTCCCCTTGTTTCTTTCCGAGTTGAAGAATGTCTCATAGCCTCTTACTTACAGCCCCTTGCTCCAGGCAGGCATTGTCAGAGAGCATTAAGTGTTGGGAGCTGACAGAGCTTTTCAGGGTTCCTGCCTCCCTGCTCTCCTGGTGGTAGCTGGGTGAAGTGTCTGACAGAGAATTGTTTTTCTGAAATGCTGCAGAGGTTCTGTAGCCGAGCAGAGGTGGGTGTTCTGTAATTCCCCACACACACAGCACCTAGGGCTGTTGTCAAGAGGAAAAACCCATCTTCAATGAGGTGGGTGTGTGTGTCAAATGAAAAGTTATATAATAGCAACTCAAATCTGACCAGGCTCTTGGGTCTAAATTAGTATTTATACCAAAAGGGAGAGAGAGAGAGAAATGGAGGTAATGGTTATTGCTGTGCAGAGCTGAAGGTAGCTGGGGGAGCAGCAGCAGTGTTTAAGCAGGTCAGTTCTCATTCCTCTACCTCCTCTGCAGCTGCATTAAAATGTTTTTTATAAAATACCCGTTGTCAATCTAGTGAGGCAATGTAATGCATCCATCTCTCTGTATTAGCTGCATAATTCCAGGCGGTGTAACTTCAAGAAGGAAACGCAAGAAGATAAGTGGGAGAATTGCTCAGGACAGGGGTGTTAAGGGTGAGCTCTGTAGGTGGGAAGTGTTTGTGCCTTTGCATGCGTAATGCTGCCTGAAAACCACCTTCACAGGTTGTTTTTCCCCATCCAGCCTTCAGTGGGGAAAACCAGAGCATTGTTTTCCTTTGAGAAATATAAAGTGTTTGAGGCTTCCCCCATCTGCTCGTGTTAGAGGCTCCTGGTGGCATCGTGTGTGAAGGAACTGCCTGAAAGAGGGCTCATCCAGCCCTGAATGTGTCTGTGGTTCTGCCATCAGGCTCCTCCAGGGTGAGGATTAAAGCTGGCTGGGGGAATGACAAAGCTGCTTTGTTGCAGCTTCTGAGATTTCAAAGTTTGTTTTGGTTCAATGTTGCAACAAAAGGAAAAGCTTTTGAATGTTGTTTGCAACATAAGAGTGTGTTGAAATACCTAATTTTGGGCAGCATGGGTGAGGATCAGCCAAGTAGCTGCCAGATGTGAAATGGCTGGAGAGAGCTTTGTGCTAGAAGAGCAGAGACTGGGCTGTATTTTATTTGCCTGCCCTTTTTCTTTAACACAGCACTCTTGGCAGCAGAGAAAATTACATTCTTGCTTTGTTGGCCAAAAATAGCCACCTAATAGCCACCTCCAGAAAGAGTTTTCTCCTTCATGCTGTGTGGGGGCCATTTATTGCACACAGGTCTGGAGTTAAGGTATTGTTTAGGCACTGAGCTGGTCCTGCTGCGAGGCAGAGCTGCTGCCTCTTCCCACCTGGCTTCTCCCTAATGCCAGCTGCTGCCTTGGGCAGGACAGCTGTGGGTTAGGGTCAGAGTCAACTGGGTTCTCTCTTAGTGGTTTAGTTTTGGTTTTGTCTTTTTCTTCCATGTTCTGGGTTTTTTTTTTTTAGCCATACCAGTTTGCTGGTGTCACCATCACCTTTGCTGAGGTGCAGGAGCAGCAGTGACCTGGAGAAGATCCCACACTGCTGGCCTCTGTAGGTTTGTGTTGCATTGAAGTCCCTGTAAAATTACCTCCCCAAGGTTGTAGTAGCTACCAATGTTTTACCCTCATTAACCTCTTGAAGTTGAGAGATTCTTTATATGAATAAATCTTGGCCAGATAGAGGATTTAGAGGGGAGGAGGATGAATTGCATTTAATAAAACAATACATCTTTCTCTCCAAGCCCCAGTATTCTGCTTGGAGCTGCCTTATCCCACCACAATGGTTTACAACAGCTGAAACAATCATAGGTGCAGTGGGATTGCAGGTTTGTGAGTTAAGCAATACTCTTCTCTTCCACTGTGGACAAGACAACCTGCAGTTTTAACAGCACATTAAAGAGTTTTTAGTTTTCAGGCAGTACAAGCTATGACAAATCCTGATTTTTTCAATTAAAATCAATAACAATGCAAGCTAAAGAAAAGATTTAACAGCAGGTGGGTGGTTCAGCTGGTAAATTGATTTCCTTTGGGTGCAGGTGAATGTGCATCGTGGTGCTTCTGTCATTAAATAATTTGTGTGGTGAGAGACACAATCAGCTTTATTAATGTGAGTATTCTTGTGGACATCTAACATAAATCAATGCCTGCTGGAAAACTTTGTGTAATTGGTTAGAGAGATGTCAAAGCAATTTATTAAAAGCAGTTTTCTGATCTTTGCAAAGTGGATTAAAAAGTGGTTGACTGGAGAGGAGTAGTAAGTGTTCATACTGTCCTTTTCAGAGTAAAATCAAAATAAAGTTTACACAGGCTTAAGAAGAAACCAAAACTACAGGGTTTACAACTCTCTGTGTTGGTGCTACTGTGACTTGAATGTATGATCAAAAACAAGATTGTATTGTTTTAGTAGCACAACTGAACAAAGTTCTGGATACTTCACATTTGGTAATAGTTTTCAACTGTGGAAAGATCACAAAGTAACTGGGATATTGTGAATCAAGCTGGTTAATAATACACCAGAAGAGATAAGATAGAGGCTGAAAAGTCCCTGAGTCTTTACCTTCCTTATCTCTTATCACTCTGCTTAATAGTTATAGTTTTAGATTAAGTAACCTCTCATATCATAAAATAATTTATGGTTTATTGGTGCACGATACAATTTTGCTTCCTATTGCCTTTTACTGAGCTTTCAAAAATGTCAAAGGTCCACTTTTTCATTTAGTCCCTTGTAGCTGGTGCTTTTCAATTCACAAGTAAGAATGTTGTTACTTAAAAGATACTGATACTCACTTTCCTGATCAAGGTTTAGAGGAGGATAAGCCAGAGCAGAGGATTTCCAGTCCAGCAGGCAGGGTTAGGGGCCAGACACATTTTTATTCCCGTTGCTGTGCTCTTCTCTGTGGCTCTAAGAGCTCATTCCTCACCTCAGTTTCCTCCTTTGCAAAATGGAAAGAAGACCCAACCATGCACTTTCCTTGCTGTGGCTCTGCTAGTTAAACATTTTTAAAGATCTGGGGGATGGCAAGTCTTCAGGGTTAATAATTAACCTGCCTCTCTAACTGTCCTGGACTGCAGCTTTCACTTCTCCAGTTGTACATTTTTCTTTCTTTGCTCATCTTCGTGACTTCCAGCATTTCTTGTTCTCGCTGCAGTGAAGAACAAACTTTCCCCGGCTCTTGGGGACCCTGCAGGGTTGGGCCAGCCCAGATAACCACAGACCCTGGTGCTGTGGGAGCTTCAGCCAGGCTGTGGCTGGGCAAGGTGGGCTTTCCTGGCAGTCAGGGAAAACAGACCTGGGGAACTGGGGCAGCTGGAGGTGGGAGGTAGGAAGGAAATAGTTCTGGTCTTGCCTTTCCCTTCAGTTTCTCTGTTGTGTGGGTGCAGCCAGCATGTTTTGATTTCGGTTTGGTGAGATGGTGGAAGATAGAAGGTTTTTCTTTCTTGTTATTTTCCTCATTTTCCAACTTGGTTTTGTTGGGGTGGTAGTTGGTGTACACAGCACTATGCTGTACTCTAGAGATCCCAGTGCTGTTTTCAGTCCTTTTTCAGTTTTTATTGAGAAACATTCTAGTCATCTGACTGGAACATGAAAATACAGTGCAAACTCTTCTAATTGCTTGTGGCAGATCTGCACCTGAAGGGGAAGCTTGAACTGCTCAGTGGCAATAGACTCATGTTCTGATGGGAGATTCTGCCCACATTTCCAAATCCTCTATCAGTTCGTGAGTCATATTAGTATTGATTAAAAACTGTTGTGTGGTGCAAAGCATGGAGCAGGGGTTTAGGATGATGATGGTTGTGTCTGATTCTCTGAATACAAAATTGGTGTTAATGAAAAGATTTCTGGAGCCTGTGGAGTTAAGATCACAAAGGGGAACAAGAGTTCTGAGTCTCAGCTGTTCTAACATAGAGCAGATGGTTGACTTGCCTTCTAAATCTTTGCTAAAATTGAATAAATTCTCAGGACTATCCATGATCTTTCAACCCATTCCCAATTTTTTTTGCATGATAGGAAAAGAGTAATTTGCAAATCAGACCCAGGCTGTGGGGAAAAAAAAAAAAAAAAAAGAAAGGATTTTGCAACAGTGAGAAAGTGTGAGTCAGAAAGAAGACCTCAGGTTCCACTCGCAGCATTTTGCCTGCTGCAGGTTGGTTTGGTGCAAGCTCTGTCCTTGAGGCAGTGTGGAAGTGAACTGTTTAATGCCTCTTCTCTGGTAGTCTCAGATGAAGTGCAGTATAAAAATGCTTAGTCTTGACATTCTTCAAATTATCCCAGCAGTACTGTGAGAAATAATGTTATTCTGAGTTATTCTTTCTTGTAATATCAGTACTAATTTCAATTTCTCTGAAATTTTCTGTTCTCTAGTCTCTCACAGAACCTTGAGTTTTGTTTCAACATTTCTCATGCATTTTCTTTTATTTCCTTCATGAAGAATTCAATTTGCTGCAGCAAAATAATCTTAGCACTGAAATAATAGATATATTAAAGTTGGAATTACCTTGGTGGCAATAAAGGACAGGGTTTTATTGCTTGCTTATCAAGGGGGGTTTGTGTTTATGAGTTCTCTGAAAAGTAAGTGCATTACATTAGAACTAAATTTAACCTGGCTTGGTAACAACAGCACGCATAGGTAATCCATAAAGACAGTTCAGATTTATATGGTAATAGTTTAAAGAAGTTTAAAAAAAAATTCAAGGGCTTTAATGTTTTTTTACTTGACGATGAAGTTGTCACTAATATTGATAAAACAGATGAGTAGCTTTTTTTAGATTTCCACAAAGAAAACCCAAACAACAGCTAATCAATAGGAAAGCTCTTGTAGATGGAAAGCATTCCTAGTCATCCAAGGAGGAGCTCAGGCTGCAGCAATTTGGATAATACTGATTAAAATCCACCTCTGTCTCTTAGGTAGAAATGAATATTTCTTGTTCCAGACTGTACAGCTCAGCAAAATCAAGTGTTGTCAGCAACAGATTATAGGCCCCACGTGCTTTATTCTTAGATCTTGTAAAAAGTAGAGGGAAAGAGCAGAGCACTTTACAGGGTAATTCCATTTTCCAGGTTAATTTATATCTGATGAGCTAGAGCTTTTAGAAGGAGCACTCACATGTCAAGATTAGGAGCTTGGATTGACCAGAACTGTATAGTGTAAAGTGGTGAGTGAGTAGTTGGGCTGCTTCTATTGAATTTTTAAAAAGTCATTATTCACTGTGATAGTACTGACTGCTGCTTTGTAATCTGAAAATCCTGATTTGAATAAGAAAAAATCAAGAGGGTCATTTTCTTGAGCTGAGCAACTTCACCAGCATTGTTCCCTGAAGCAGAGAAGTCTTTGGTTAGTGTGAAGATCATCTTGGCAACTCAGCAGCTCAGCACCTGAAATTCTTCTGATCCTTTGCAATTTAGGAATTTTCGTGTGTGAATGTGCGAAGGCACTTTATAACAATTGTTTCAGGTAACAGCATGAGTAACCACTCAAGACACCTGCTCCTCAGTCTCCATCTGGCTGCTGTTTTTGTGGGTGCTTTCCAGTGCCTCTGCTGTAAACTTATGGATGGAAGATGATGTAATAATGATATCAACTGTTAAACAGCAGTTAATTAACTGCTGTTAATTAAGATCGTTAATTAAGTTCATTTAAATTACGGGCCATAAGTTGCATCCAACCTATTCTGGTTGAGGGAAATATAGAATAGTTAATTCTGTTGTCACTTTGGCAGTAAGAGAGTAAAGGCTGTGTTTTGGGACAGAGCAACCACAGGAGGAGGAAGGACTCATTTTGTGTGGAGAAGTGTAGCTTCTGAAGGAGCTTTAATAATTAGTCAAACAAATATAGTCACTTTTGCTTGCTTCAGGAGAGCCCTTGTTCCTACAGTGTGACCTCACACGTTTAGGCAGCTCTCAGTAAAAGGGAATCCGAGTTCTTTTCTGTTTCCTTGCGGGGTGTTTCCTTTCCTGTGGTAATTCAGTTAACCAAATCACCCTCAGCAGCAGCGGTCTCCCTGTGTTGCAGTGGTGTGCAGACACCTCTCGCTCATTCCTGCTGGCTCTTGACCTTGGTGCTGTCCCTGGGGGCAGCCCAGGGGGACGGGCAGTCCCGGGTGCCACGGGGGCCATCGACCCGAGCAGGTGGGCACAGCCGAGGCTCCATGCACGGCTTGGCCAGCTCAGCACAGCTGGGCAGGGAACTGTTCCCATATGATCTGCTTTAAAGGCAGGCTTTTGCTTTCAAGGGCAGGCAAGGAGGAAGCAGATCTACAAAGTCTGAGCAATGTAGCTTTAATTGGAGCTGTACATCTTGATGGAGCAGAGGTGAAAAGGAGGAGACTGTATGGCGTAACCTTTATTTTTGTTAAGTTCCCTGATAAGCCATTGATTTGATAAGAAATACTGCTCTGTTGGCTGAGCTTGCAGGGTGCAGTTCCCTGATAAGCATGTGTTTACTGTCTGCCATAAATGCCTGAAGTGACAGTTTATGGTGGGTTGGGCTGGAAGTTTTAAATGCTGAGTGGCTGCATCATAACTGTGCTTTCACAGGTGAGCTTGCTGAGCACTCAGGATGGCTGAAGAAACAGCTTGAACTGTGATGTTCATTTCTCCTTGGAGCAGAGCAGTTGGACCCAGGGTAATACACAGCCCTTGCACATATTACACAGAAGAAACCCATTAGAACACAATATCCAGCCCAAATAACCTCCCAAAAAAGCCTTGCAGGAGGAACACAAAGGTGATGTGTATTTTATGACCAGATGATCACTTTCTTCCTATGTGGTAGACACTCATGCTGTCCAGATCTTGATGTCACCTCCTTTAGAGCAATATTCATACACACCCAGATTTTCATACCCAGTGAATCAAACTGGTGGGTTTCCTTGATGTAAGAGACCCAATGCTTTCCCAGTCAGAGGTATTCAGGGATGAAAAAAATATTGGTTCACAATGTAAGAGAAAGGAAATAACTCCTCTCTCTTGGGGCTAATGAAGGCTACCATGCTATATTTAGGGTTCTGTTGCTACCTGTGCTGGATAGTTTTTCTGGAACTCAGGATATATTCTGATTAAAACTGAAGACACTCTTTTATTTCTTTAACCACATTTAAGTCTTGTAATGTAAACAGATTAGTTTGCATTTCACATCAGACACTGATTTGTGGAGGAAAATAGGAGTTTGCATCCGGTATGTCTCTTGAATCATTAACTTTTGATTGAAAAAGGGTTTTGAAATAGAGTATAAAAAGAATTTTCCATTTTTAGCAAAGGGATTTCTTGGGGTTTGCAGCATCTGGTTGGTTTCTTTTCCCCCCTGGTGTGCCTATACCAAGAAATCTTGAATTCGCTTTCCTGATTTTGGAAGCTCAACCTGAGGGGATTGAGAAATTTCTCTAGTTTGCACCATTCCCTTTCTGTTCATATGAAGACAACACCCCTGGCACACTCAGTGACAGCACCACAGCAGGGACCTGGCCCCAAGCTCCTTCAGGAGCTCTCCTCTGGTCACTTGGGTGACTTTGGTGGCTCTGCTGCACTTGCAGGTGCTGGGTGTGCCCAGGGCCATTGCACAAGAGCTGAGCTCAGCTCCCCGGCCTCGTGGGAGCTGTGGGAAGCCCAGGGTAAACTCCTTTGGTTCTGAAGCTGCTCTGCCCTGTCCTGTGTACATAAACATTATGTGATATAGGCTGCTTAGCATTGGAGTCATAGCAATGTCTCAGTAGTTTAACATCTCTCCTCTGCTGCAGCATAAAGAGAGAAATAATTAGGAATTGTGAGGAATTGTGTCAAGGCAGTGTCTAGTGACCAGAGGACATTGCATCAGATGGACTGATGCTTCTGTCCAGTGGAGGTAGTTGGTTTTATTTTGGTTTTGTATGTCATTTGCCAGCTACATCTAGCATGAGTAAGTGTTTTCAGATGTCCCATATAGCAAAGTCTAGCCTGATGTAAAAGGTCTGTATATAAGAAATGTAGAAAGAGACACTGGGTGTTCTGGCCAGTGAATGATTTGGAAGATGAGCCAGTGGGCTAATCCTGCCTTGTGGGTGAGATGATCTAGGTAAAAATCTCACGGGACTACAAAGAGCACATTTCTACTGTGTTACACCCAGTCACGCCAGGGCCGGGGCTGGTCCTGCCTCGTGTTTGCTGCCTTTGATTTCCCCCTCCTCTCCCACACAGCAGCTTGTGACAGATGCAGCCACCACTTTTAACGGGACCTTTGTCAAGCTGGGGAAAATGGCCACTTGAATTCAGAGGGAAAATAATGATCCTTTTGATGAAGCAAGCTGGCGTTGGTGGCTGGGCCGCGCGCACCGGAGGGCAGAGCTCAAAGGGCACCTGCCTGTAACACCAGCCATGGCAGGAAGTGTGCCTGGCTGCAGGAGAGAAAAACTGGCCTGCTGTTTGGAAAGAACAGAGGAAGAGAGATTAGAGGTTAAACTGGAAAGGGTGTTAAAATATTCTCCGTGTATGATGGCTGTAGCAGTGGATTTAAATTGCTGAAATTACCTTGTCAGGATGCCTTATCAGCTGCTGTTCTAGTGATTGTTTGGTTTAGATAAGAACTGGAGTGCGATAAAACCTTGATAAGAGTTTAGAGATTACAGCTCTTTTGAAACTGCTGGCACTTGCCAGGGGCTCTGAGCTGCAAGAGCTACGCTTGGATTTATTCCACTACTTTTTTTTTTTTTCCTCCACCCCCCTTCTCTTCTTTTGTTTCATGTTTTTGTTTAAGTGCTTGAGCTGTTGGTTTAGATCCTCCTTATTTTGAGCCACGCAGCCTCTTCTGAGCACTTCTGGGGAAGGGACCCGTGCTGAGGAGTGGAGGTGAATGCTGAGAGAAGAAGAACAAGGTACTGCTGCCCCTCTTGCCATCCGATCCCACTGCAGGCTCTGAGCAGGGCGGTTTCACAAGCTGTGAGGATACAAAAGGCTGGGTCCCACAGCAGGCTGGGGAGCTTTCTGCTGGGTGCTTCCCCAAAGTTCCTGTAACAATCTGTTCCTTTACAGCAATGCATTGAATGGGGACGTAAAGCACCAGCCCTTAAAAATCGATGCTGTGCTTGTGGCAGCATGTTTGTGTTCTTCATACTGGTTTTGACTGTATTATCTCTTGGGGTTTGTGATTTTGTGGGGTTATTTTTAAATAGAGACTAGCAACAAGCTGCAGTTGAGCTTATCCCATCTGCATGCAATGAATGGGACAGAAACAGGGTTACAGAAAGCAGTGTGCTGTTTTTGTCTAGTTCCTATTGAAGGTGATTTATATGGTATGGCAGGATGGCTGTATTTTGGTTCTGCTTTTCTTCTAATAAATTAGGCAATCAGCAGCTCTTGCACATCTGAAAGCATATGCTTCTTAGTTTTCCAGAATGATTCAGATTGGTTTGTTTTTTGTGTAAATATAATTTGAAAGGAGGAAACAGAGGAACTCATAAGAACAACAAGGAAAATTCTGAAGTTGTTAGGACTACGGTTAGAAAATGGAAATTGAGGTTGAATTTTTGTGGTGAAAACCCTTTGTAGTGTTTGCTTTCAGATTTCTGCTTCTGCTTATCAGGATTAATAGTAAAGCAGTGCATCCAGGCATTCCATTTCTACTCATGTGTTTTTAGCCTGTCCAGCCAAAGAATAAAGTTAAAACATTGTGAAAAAAGCATGAGGAAGAAAGACTGCTGCTGTTGTTGTGTGAACCTGGAGATTCTCTTGTGCTGTGGTTATGAGGTGTGGCTCTGCCAGGAGCTGTATTCAGCTGCAGCTGAAGTGACAGAGAAGTGGAAGGTGTTGGTGCCTCCTGATCTTGGTTCCTTGTGCTGTTCATCCACCCAAAGAGTCTTGAGATGTCAGAGTGGTTGCAACTCGGACCTGCCTCTTGTACTGTGCTTAAATTTGGTTTTGCATTTGGTTGTGGTTTGTGTAGCTCAATGATTTTTTTTTCCCTTTTAGTAGCAAATCTGGTGTGTCCCCTGTTCCCCTGGTCAGCGTGATAACACACAAAGTCTGCTCCAGTTGGCTCAGGCACAACATGTTCTACAAAGTTCACAACAAAACTTTGGACCACATAAGTTTGACTATCTGGGGATATGTCAATAATTGCAACACAAAGTACCAGGGGAAACTGTACTCTGGAATAACCAGACTTTGCTTCATTGTTGGCTTTGTTTTTGTTGGGTTTTTTCCTTTGTTTTTAAGCTGAAATGCTTCTATTTTTCCTATAATATGGGAGGAACCTTTCTGGCACTTGATTTACTGAATGTATGCCCATGCCTGCCTGCAACTGCTGAAACATGTCATGTAAAAGCACCAGGAAATGAAATTTCAGGGATTGGTCATTCTCTATATTAGTATATCTCAAAACATCAGTTTTAAAATGTCACTGCAGGGTGACCACCTGAATTCCTTAGGGTTGTCAAGGAGGCCTGTGAAAGAGGAATTTAGCAACAGATGAACCACAGCAGAAAATACTACTGCAAACTATTTGAGTTATCAAATCCAATCAAGTAATAAGAATGAACAAATAAGCTATCCAGCAGCCGAGATACTTAATGAGCACTGGTGTAGAGTCTTCTTAATTGTATTCAGGCACTCATGGGCTGTATTTGCAAGTCTGTGTTTATGACTTGAGACTGTACACTTTGTTTTTTCCTCTTAATGAAAGCTCAACATTTCTTTTGTTCCAGCAAATTTCAGAACTTAGAAGATGATGCCAAATTATCACATGCCTCACTACAAAACAAAGAGCTGGCAGCGTTGCCTTCCTAGGGGAAACTGGAAATATCCCAGGCTTGCTCCTGCCATGTTCCAATTTGAGGTTTAACGCTCTGTTAACATCAGCCCACGGCTGCATCCCTCGAGTAGATGTGGGCTGGGACTGGAGGGAGCCAGGAGCTCTGCACTGCACGGGGATGCTCAGAGAGAACTTGCCCAGGGAAAGCAGAGTGGCTTTTATCCCCCAGGCCAAGCTGTGGGTGAGGGTTGCAAAGTGAGCTGCAGTTCGGTCTGTGGTGGGATGATTGACAGTAAATCATCCATCAGAAGATTGCAGTCAGTGGCTGGGGTGAATGTGGTCCTTGTGGGTTTTCCTTCAACATGCAGTTTCACAGAGCTCCTGTGGACACAGTCTCGCTGGTTCCTGTGCAAGAAGAAGGTGTCAAAGCCAAGGTGAGGCATTTCAAAGCATTCTTTGCAAAACTCAGAAGTTTTGCTTTTTACCTTAAAGTTTCATTTTGAATCTCAGCTCCATTTCAGGTGATGCTGAAAGTGAAACTCAGCCAGCTCTTCTGGGCTGGAACTTACCAACAAAAGTCTTGCAGGTCACAAATGGTTTGCAGTGGGAAAAGGCAAAGGTGATGTGTAATTCTTCTGGTTCTTAAGAAGTACCTTAGGGAGAGTTACAGTTCTGCAGCCACAAGAGCTAGATGTTCCTGCTCTGTCCCCCTGATGCTATCTGGATGTTTCAACTAGGACTTCTTACAGAAGGAGATCTAAGCTTTCTGCTTCCTTCAGCACATTCTGCTTTGGCAGTTAGGAGGTGAACTCTGCATTACCTCTGTGATTTGGTGAAAATAGTTACAAGACAGTGGTGTCCCTTCCTTTAGAGCCTGACTCCGAGTTGTGATGATACCATTCTTGAAACTCTTTGCACATCCTACAAGCAAGTAATTCTTTTACTGTTCTCTGCCACCAAAAAGGCAGTAACTCAAATTGCACAAAGGTTTTAATACCAGTCTCAGTGGTTGCTGTGGGCCCTAGCACCACATCTGTGTGGAGGAAAGGGTGGTGACAGAACTGCATCCCCTCAGTTTGCTTGTCTTCCTCTGTGTGTGTGTGTGTGTGAAAATGGAGCATAGACATGAGGAGGGTCTAACTAGTGAAACCACAGTGCTGTTACGAAATGCACAGAGGCTCAGAAGTTGTGCCTCTAAAGATCTGGTTTGTGACCTGCTGGTCACCTTTTTCATGTCTCTTAAGACATGGACAGCCTTACAGTAAAAACTAAATGCAATTACAGTGCTCAGAACTGCTTCAAAGCAGCCTGGCTAATTTTGGGTTCGAGTTTGACCCCAGAAGCAGGTCAGTTGCATGGGATGGCAGGCTTACATCTTGAAGATTATGACTAAACCACACCAATTTATTTAGCTACAGTGAAGAATTTGAGTTATTCAGGGTTGGTTTTTCTTTTCCTTATAACCTCTCAAGGAAGGCAAACTTTAAGCTACCACACACAGCTGGTGTTTCTAATAAGACACAGATGTGTTTTGGGATCTCTTCCCATCTCCTGCAACATTTAAATGTAGATAAATAGAACTTAATCAGCTATAAATAACAGCGTGTCATGCCTGTGGATCACTAACCTTCTCTGGGACTCCCACAGGACTGGGGTTAAGCTTAATTACTTCAGTCTACTGCAAACAACAGAATAATCTGCTGTTGGATATTGCGTGGGGAGAGGTGGAGGGAGCATAAAGAAGCAAGTCAACATCCCTGGCCAGTGACTTGATGCCCCAGTGCTCAGTGTAGGATATTTGGAATGCTTCAAGACCGAGGGGATTCTTTTATTCCCTGTTTTGGTTTCAGTGCACAGGAGGTTTAATGCCAGTACTACATCTGTGTGTGTTGTTTTAAAAACAAACTCAGGAGGTGCCTATGAACTCTTTTTCCCTCTCCTTAGGGATATCTTCTTCCCCTTAGGGATAACTGCTCAGACTTGCTGTATAAAAAGGTGGTGATTGTGGTTGTTCAGCTCTGTTGTAGATGAAGGCAAGTTATTCCTCTGTGGCCACTGCATATTGCTAATTTAGGAGGGCAGATTGGTATGTCTGGTCTGGAGTGTGGTGGCTGTCAGCCACAGGCAGTTCCCTTAGGCTGGAGGAGTCAGTGTGTGTCAGCTTCCAGCACTGGGCTCTGTGTGTCTGGCCAGCCTGGCCTGCATGGGAATGTGTTACAGAGCTGCTGTCTTCTAGCAGCTTTCTGCTGGAGCAAATGTGAGGCAGATGGTGGTGGAACCACTAAGACCAATCATCCATTGCTGCTGGGCCCTGCTCCTCCCGTCCAGGCGCTGCTCAGCTCTTTGCTCAACACACAGCTTTGTTTCCACACTTTGGAGAGACCATGGGCATCACTCCTCCAAAGGACAGACCACGACAAGGGAAACTGTGATGTCCCAAACTGCTCATTGTTGGTATTTGTACTGCTATTTTTGGCTAATTGCCACTTCTCTCAAGAGCACTGGTGAAAAGATATTTGCTAGACATTTTTTCCTTCTAGTTTCTGTTCCTGCCTGATGGTTAGCAGCAGTGGGGCTTGTTATTTCATAACCTTTTCCCAGCTACAGTAAGCTTGAGCCATAGATTTGTTTTTTTACAGTAGATTTGATTTCCAGCAGAGCTGTTTCTGCCCCACATACCTGCTGTCCAGTAGCACAAGTGTTGGGCTTTGCTGGGCAGAGCCTCGGGTGATTCAGCCAGGAAGTCAGGGCAGTCCTTACAGCTCTCCTGAACAAAAGGGCCTCACAAGGGCTGTCTGGAAGAAAAACTGCAGTGCCTGGCGTTCAGGGTGTGATTTGTGGTGTGGGTTGAATGCAGTTCAGCTGCAGGGACTCTGGGTTGGGTTTGGCTCAGCAATCCATGGGTTTCAATGTCTGCTACTGTCCCTGCCCTGCTTTTCTTCTCACAGAGAGAGCAGGTATTGGGTGTGCAACTAACACAACATTACCTCTTGGACTTTTTCCCTTTCCTTGTGTCCCTGTAAGCTGCGTTTCCTTCATGGAAAGGTAATTAAAGGTTTTATGAGGGAGGAGGGCCATACCTGGTGGGCTGTGCTGGGCAGAGCTGGCCCTGGCAGCCCCACCGCCCCTTCCCGCACGCAGCCCCTGCCTGTTTGATTTCCCCTGCTGCGGGCCAGGCTCAGAAGACAGGGGAATATTTATTTATAAGCTGTCTGTACAGATGTTTTCGTTGTGGTTTGCGGTGCATTGGTGCCACTTAGTGGGAGGAGAATTGAATTGACAGCTTTAACGGTGCAGGGGAAAACAAGGAGAGATGGGTTTCATATTCCAGCCCCCCTCCACCTCCCAGCAGTATTTCTGCAGTTTAAAGACAAATCCAAATCTGCTGCTAGCCACAGAGCTGTGGTGGGTTTGGGAGCTGGCTGTAGGCAGAGTAGTGCTGGCAGGCTGGGCACGCACTGACCCTCATCCCAACAGGAAAGCTGCATGGAAAGCACTGCAGAATATTAGGCTAAATAGGCTTTGCTAATAGAAAAAGCTAATCCAGCCATGCCTTGTGTTTAGCACATTTTGGCAGACTTAAAAATCATCCTCTCTCTCTGTTACGATTTCTATTATTTTAGGTGTAGCAGGAAGGATGATGGATCAGGATGGTGTTAGCTCTGATTCAGTTTTGGAGGAGCCAATCTATACAAAACGTTAACAGTGTTTATTCAGAATCATTTAACTAGATTTTGTATTGATTTCCCTACAGAAAGGCCTGTGGGAAAAGAAGAAAACCCTGTGCTGTGATATTTGTAAGCAGTCTATTCTGCTCCCCCAGATAACTGCTCAGTGTTAACTAAAGGTACCTGGAAATAGGCTCAGTGTCTGCTGTTGGCAGTCGTGGGCATGGCCATGAGCCACATGTCCCCAGGAGCCTGGAGAGTCGTGGTGAAGGGTGCAGGGGAGCACATGGCACTCAAACGGCTTTGCAGCATCCTCTCTTGTGTGTGTGTGGGGGGGGTGTTCTACCTTGTCAAGATGCCCAAGAACATCTTGTCTTTGATTGGTATCTATGTATTTTTGTCTTGTGTAGGATGGGACACCTTGGGTTGGTTTAACCTTGAGTTGAATTGAATTACAGAATTGGATTTTTGTTGTTTGCACATGGGCTGCTCACCCTGTTGAGCCATTCCTCTGTGCTCCTCATGAGGTGGTGCCTGACCATGAGCTCCAGGGACTCTGAGCCTGGGTTTGGAACCCCTCCACGTGGGGAGCTGCTGCTAATTTTAGTGAAATTTCTGGGCATGGAACAAGTTCTACTTTGAGTCCTTAAGAAAACATGCCGTGCCCAAGGATTGTGCTTACTGGTTTTAATCATACCTGCTGTGGCTTTCATCTGAGCTGGCCCGTGACCCTCAGCAGGCGCAGCAGCCCTTGGAGAGTCTGGCACGTCCCACCTATGGAGATGGATCCTGGAGCCCTTGGTGGCTCCCTGAGTGCTGTGGTGCTCGCAGCCGGGACAGGAGGCAAGTGAGAGCAGCTGTGGGTGCGTGTCCTGGTGTCACCCCTCGAGCTCTGCTCCAGCCTGACCTGTGCCCAGTGCCCGTGGCCCGTGCCATTCCTTCCCAGCTGTGCAGCTGCCAGGCTGGCAGTTCCTGGGTGATGCTCCTGGGGCACAAACTCTTGGATCCTGAGCCTGGTTCTGAGCCCGTTTGTGCCTCTGTTGCGCTCTCACCAGAGGGCACTGCACAACATGTCGCAGCCTAATAAATAACCTCTTAACCTGCTTAGCTGCTTTATGCTCAGTGGCATGTTTTACAACGTTACCTGGAGTCCTTGAATGCTGGTTCCCATGGCAACCTGATATAGCATTTTTATTCTTTATTACTATCACTGTTTTATTGCTGCCTTGTTCAAATGCGCTGTCATCTTTATTTTGCCTTGGTGTGTGCGTGCGAGCCACAAATCTGTTTCTCAAAATTATATTATTAAACCATTTAGTGAATTTAGAAGAAGGGTGGTGATCTGTCACTGTCGATTTAATACTAAATGGAGAAGCACACCATAAATGGAAACAAGCTACAAAGAAAAATAAACTGGCAACCCAAATATTGATACAGAGAGCTTAGGATGTTTGATGGAGGTGCAAATAGTTGGGTAAAAGCAAATTAATTGAAGAAATGGAGCTTCTGTATGGGAATGTAATAGTCCTAATTTGCATGAGAGGGCAAATTGACAGTGTCCAGATGTTCTTAGGAGTGGAGTTTGGCCAAAGATTGGAACAGAGCAAGGACCTCAACTGTCTTAAGATGAAGCTTAAAACATTCAGAGAAGCTGTATGGCCCAATGGGGAGCAGCCAGACATTGAGCTTGTAGTGTGGATCAGGCTGTGGATAACTCATTGTTTGCACCATACTTATGCTCTGTTAATCTTGTGGCTGATGATGTCTCCTGCTTCTCTGCAAGGGTCAGGGAGAATTTCTTCTGGATGGTAACTGGGCTTCAGGAGTGGGGGCAGGAGAATCAGCTTTGCTGGAGGATGAGGTGGAGCTGGAGGTGGGGTGCAGGCGCTCCCAGGGATGTTCAGTGCGAAGCTGCAAGAGGCAGCCATTGACAGATTTGGTGTTGGGAAGGACGGTGGGATTAACACAGACCTGGGTAGAGTTTGCTTCCTTCTCAGTGCAGCGTTCATCTGCTGGGGGATTGTTTGGGGTAGCCGTGCTTCCCGTGGGGCCAGCTCTGCTGCATCCTGGCTGGAAGGGGCTCCTGGGGCTGGTTGATCACAGCTGGCAGCAGGAGGGGGTTTTGTGCAGGGCAAAGACTGCATTTGAGGGAACGGCAAAGCAAACAGAGTTAAAGGCAGGGTGATGCTGTGCACACAGGAGCCAGCTGGCAAGCCCCAGATAACAGATATCTTCCCAAGCACATGTCAGGAGCGGTGCTGTTTTCAATGGCTCCCTTGTACTTGCTGTTGTCTCCCCATCCTGCTCGAAGTATTAGGGGGCTGCTATAAAAATATTTGTTCTTTCTGAGCTCCTCTGTCTAAGTCACTGTTTCCCATCGACTGCTGCTGTGAGCGAGGCACGGCTGCAGGATGGAAGTGTCCCCTGTGCAGAGGGAGGATGCTGAAAGGACTGGGGTCAGGGCTGACTCCTCCAGGGTGATCTCCCGTATCTGAGGAACGGAGAGGCATCATTTGGAAAGGTATAAATTATCTAGGACAGCACTTAGAATTTTACAACCTGTACTTAAATCCTTCATTATATCTTCTGCCAGCAGCAAGGCGGATTCTGCAGCCTTTTCTAAGGACACTGAGCTCAAGATTCAGATGCTTTGGAGGATGTGTTGTCTGTCCTTCCAGAAAAATCTGATTTTTTTTTTTTTTATCCCCCTCCCTTCTTTCTTTGCCAGTTCTCTATTTTGGGGTGATGCTTTGTAGCAGGACAGGTTTGGCTGTGATGCTTTGGCAAGAAAATTTCTTTTAAGTGCTTGAAGTATACCCTTGTTCATCTCCAGAACCCAAAGCAGAACAGATGCAAACTGATCTGTAAGTGGAATTCAGTCCTTGGGAAATTTAGGAAATGAGTCCACCTGGGCTGAATAGCCTTTGTAAAACAAAAACATTTCTGGATTGCCAGACTGCTGATTATTAAGAAGGAAAGTAGGGAGAGCAGCATGGGGAAGACAATGGGTTTCGGGGAAGTGGATTTCAGTCAGCTCAGAGCTGCAGTCTTGGCAAGCTGCTCTGAGTGAAGAGGAAGTTTGGGAGAGTTAAAGGTTTCTTAGAGAAGCAAATTCAATGCACAAGTAGAACTCCCTTAATGGAGAGGACAGATGGGAAACATAGTAAGAGATTACTTCAGCTAAATCACAGTGTCTTTAATGACCCGAAACTCAAAAGCAACATAAAAATATTGGAGAGTAGGTAGAACTATTGAGAATAATTTTATCATGAACATGCAAAGAAAATTGAGAAGCCAAGGTCCAAATGAGCCACAATTGGCAAAAGACAAAAAGGGCAGCCAGAGGGGTTTCTATGAATGTGTTTGCAGCAAGAGCTGGGCCAGGGAATGAGTTAGTCCAGTGCTCAGTGGAAAGGAAAAGCTCTCAGAAGATGGAAGCGAGAAAGCAGAAGTACTAAATGACTTTTTTATTCCTTCTGTTCTTCCTGAGAGGGTCAGCTGCAGCCAGCGTGCTCTCAGAAAAAAAGGGAAGGAATAGGTTTGAATGCTCAGCAGAGCCTGGAGGAATTCAGCTCCAGACAGTTAGAAAACTGGCTTAAGTGATTTCAGTGCCATTAGTGATAATCTTTGAAAATCTGTGGAGGACAAATGAGGCTTGAGAAGACTGTAGAAAAGAAAATTTAATGGGATATCTTTCAAAAAGGGAGGAAGGGAGGAGCTGTGGGCTGGGAAGCCTGTAATGCCTAGGGAATATTTTTCAGGAAAGTATGATAAAGATGATGAAGTTGTTTCTAAGTACAAGGAAGGCAGCAGTCCCTGGAAGAGGTGGAGCTCCCTCAGCATTCTCCATCAACACTTGGAAGAAACTCTAGTGATCACAGTTACTCTGCAGGTCTTGCCAAGCTGAGACAGGTACAAGCACAGCCAAGTTCAGGACCAGGATCCAGGAGACCTGGAATAATAGAAAAGGTCTGAAAAAGGTGGGTTCCAGCTTAGCAGTGCTAAGCAAAGAAGGAATGAACTGTAAAAGACCAGGAGTGGTCAGGTGCCTCTTCTACCAGAAATGATCAAGTGTGAGTGGAGGGTTTGGGGTTGACAGGAGCTTGATCACTAAATGCCCTGGGATCCACAATGGCATCTTTTTGTGGGGGGAAACAAGTCATCAGGAAATAGAAATACGGTTCTCTATAAAATATTCAAAGCACTAAGTTCCCTTTCTTCAGTTCTGGTGGTGGGTGCAGTACATTTCATTCTGAGCATCACCCTTCAGGGAGGATAGAGGCTGCCAGGAGAGACATTAGGAGAAATTTGCAGCAGGAAAGCTAGTTCAGCATGGGGGCCAGCTTCCCTGGGGAGGCTGCAGCTGCAGCGAAGCAAGAGGACCCCCAGGTGATATTTCAGCTCAAGATGGGAGTGATTTATTTATTATTTTTTAAATCATTCTTCTACCTCATAGCAGAAAAGCTGAGAGATTTATTCATGCCCAGGGAGTAGTAATGATAAGCAAATGAAAATAGAGAATTCCAACCTAATTGGCAAAAAAAGGGACTTTTTTGGGCAGGCAAGTTATCAGGTAAGACACAAGCTTTTGGGCATCTCATGTAAAGGCTGTGTACCTGGACACTGCTTTTTCCTTTCTTTTTATTTTTACCCCCAGCTAGCCCAGCTGCATAATAATAGTAATAAAGCTCCAACTTCTTGTGGCTTTCACTTGCCTGGAATCCTTAAATTGTTACAGTTGAAACATCAACAAAACTGTGAAATGTTTTTGTTTTGTTCCTGTATACAAAAGTGGAATTTTCTGATTTTATACCGTGGATTAGTGAGAGAAACCCCTGATTTAAATACTGGTTAAATCCCTGATTTAAATGCTGGTTTGCATGAAATGCTGAAGCGTGGTGCCTGGAAATTCCGTGGTTCATTGTTGATTTTTCATATCTCCTGTCTAGCTCTAAGGGTGCCTGAAGACCTATAAAAACATAAAACCCAAATAGACAGAAATTAATACCAAGTTCTTCAAAAGGGAAATGGAGAATATAAGTGGTGTCTGGGGTGACATCAACATTTGGATTCCCCTCTTTGAGTCTGAAATCAGGCTTAGGATGGAGATGAAATGGCATCCAAGAGTTTTCATGACAGGAAGAGTCTTCAGACATCAGAAGACTCTTTAATTATGGGCAGAGTGATTCATTCAGTGGTCGGCATCTGTATCTCGTTAAAGTCTGAAATCCTTCACTGTTTCTCCCTTAAATATGAAGGTATCCCTGTTTTATCTTTTTTGGCTTAGCAGAGCTATATTTTATGTCAGGTCAGTGCAGTGTACCATTCGAGTGAGCCTGAGTTATGTGCAGATTATTTAATGCTGAAAATGTTGAGCAAATGTAATTCACCTGTGCTGCTTTCTCCAGAATCTTTTCTCCTTCAGCAACCAAGCGCAGCAGAAAAGCAGCTTGAAATTAAATTGGAGGATTAATTTCAAATTATTTGGGGAATGGGAGTTACCAATGAAAATAAAATATTCTTTGTGTTTGTTCCTGCTGAGCCCTAATCAACAAGTGAGGATTTTCCTGGAGCAAACTGTCTCAGTGAGCCCAACCCAACTCCTGCTCACGTTGATGGAAGGAAAAAAATCTCCCATGGACTTCAATGGGAGCAGCCTGCTTTGAACTGACTTTTATTGTGGTAGGGAAATAAGCATTCTGTCTGCAAGAGATTCATCATAAATACCTGTGCAGATGAGCACAGCTGCAGCTCAGTACAGCAGGATGGAGGTGCATGAGGGTCAGGCAAGATAATCACAGGTGAAAGCTTTTTGTTACACCTTCCTTTCCCCCATGCCACCAGAAAACTGCAAGGTATGTTTTGGATCAATAAAGGAGGACTTCTCAGGCTGAAAAGTATAACTTGCCAGAATTTCTCAATTTTTTTCCCACCATTTTGCTGTGATTTTTTTTAGATTTTGGAAAATGGCGTGTGTGCGCACATAGAATTTTACAACCAAATAGAAGCAAAAATGAGTTTTCTTACATCAATCGTGACTAGTGCAGGGGCTTTCTACTCTGCTGCCTCTTTCCAAAATGCATTAAGGCTGTCAGATGTAAATTGGGGGCATCAAAGCACTTTCTGCAGAGGGTTATGAGCTGGTCTGTAGTGCATCTTGCTCTGAATTTTCCCAAAGTGTCCAGTGCCAAGCACAAATTGCATTTTAAAAGCAATGTTTTGTTTGGCCACCATGTATTAATGGAACTGCATTCAGCAGCTGTGTGGTTAAATTCTAGTTTGCCAGTTGGCTTTAGGGTTTAAAAGAGAAACACAGCAGCAACAGGTTTCTCAGCCTTGCCTGTGATAAAGTGGTGCTGGAAAGAGTGGGAGAGGAGAGAGTGTGGAGATGCCTTAATTCATCAAGGGCAAGCACTGAGCCACGCAGGCGTTTGTTGCTCTTTGGTGGGTGTTATGATCTGCCCAGAAATACCAAAAAGAGGGAGACCTAGGTGGAAAGTTGGGACAAAAATATATAAGGAGCTGGAAAGAGGGCTGACTGCCAAAATCTGTGGTGTTACAGTTGGCCCCCAGCTTTGCTCCTTGCTTGTCTTGGCACTGTAGTTGCAAGACAAATATATTTGTTTTACTGTTGTTCACGAAATCTGGCTGGCTGCGGAGTGATGGTGCTGAGCAGCAGGGAGACTTCATCTCATGAGTCATCTGTGAACGGGGAGCCAGGATGGAGGGTGATGATTTGGGTCATGCAGGCTGGGAGGTGGGGGTGTGATGCTCTCTTTCATAAGCACTTCAACAATAAGAAATGGCCCCGGGCTGAAGGCTTCTCTCCTGCAGGCTGGAGCAGCAATACTCTGCTGGAGTGGGGCTGCCTGGTAAAGGAGAGAATGTGGGATGAACCAGGAGCAGTTTCCTGCTGTCCCAAGAGGAAGCAGGTGGGGGGAGTGAGGCAGAATCATGGGTGGTTGCAGCATCCTGAACCAGGAGATTAGGTCTTCTTGAAGCAGCAAAGAGCTGAATTCAGTCTCCAAGCCCTGTTCTTTATCTGTGTAACAGAAATCACATCAGTGCCCAGCTCGCCAGAGCACTGTGAGGATAAATCCACTGAGGACTCTGAAGTGCTCAGATAAATACCTATGAGAGCACAGGGAGGCATTTGTGCTTGTATGAGGGATAAGTGCTTTATTAGTAATGACCCAGAAAGGACAGAGCTACTTGCAGGTATAGTAAGCACAAGCAAGTACCTCCTATAGTTGACAGGCTCTTGGTATAAATCATTCGTGGAATAAATGACAAAAGAGAATTCATGCTTCCTAGAGGAGAAGGGAGAAAGTCTCTGCTGAGTTTAATAAAAATGAAAATTTGGTAATGGATAATACAAGTCTAGAGAGGGTCACAGTCTGCTTGACAGGAGCTGTAAGGTCACAGATTAAGTAGGTGCCCAAGTCAGTTGCAGCAATATACAGGAGATTATCAGAGGGAGATGCATCCTGGGAATCTCTCCCACAGAACAGCAAGATCTGGAGTAGCTGTAACTGTGGTTTTGCTCAGCAAAATTCAAAGTAATTATTGCAGAAAACAGCTAATTGTCTATTTGACATCAGACTTTTTAAACGACCAGGTTGGGTTCCAGCCTCATCCTCTGAACTTTGGAAGATCCCTGTAAAACAGGGCAGGCAGAGCCTTCCCTTTGCTGTGCTTCCAGCATGGTCCATCTTACAGGGAGAGGGGTCTCCAGCTCCCTCCCTGATGCTTCTGGCCACATGTTCCCTCTCCCTCAGCCAAGTGTTCATAACTGCTGGTGGGAGCTCAACCAGCCCAAAGCTAACATGATGAGAAAAAAAAATTACTTTTTTTTTTGGGCTAATTTCCTGAATTGTCTCAGCACTTAGTCATAAAGGTACGGGTGCAAGAGAGAAGGTGGGAACATATGGCTGGGGGCAAAGAGAGGAGTGGGAATTGGATAGATCATAACTCACATCACCTAAAGCTGCCACGGGACTGTCACGTCTGGCCTGTTATGGCTCTGTCTCCTTGGAATGGAAGAAGTGCATCAGGCTGGGCTGAGGTGTTCCTTTGGCATGTGGCAGCCTGGTGCTGCTCTGTCTGACCACTCCCTGTGTTCTTCCAGGCCTGCTGCAGGGAAGGAGCAGTGGAAGCAGCATCCT
Organism: Motacilla alba alba; assembly: GCF_015832195.1. Classification (NCBI taxonomy): domain Eukaryota; kingdom Metazoa; phylum Chordata; class Aves; order Passeriformes; family Motacillidae; genus Motacilla; species Motacilla alba. The sequence continues at coordinate 7,459,890 of NC_052030.1, read as the reverse complement.
CCCCATGGTCTTCAAAAAAAAAAAAAAAAGGGTTGGCTGGGGAGCAGCAATCAACTGCTGCTGCTCTGCAGTGGGCACAGCCTAGGAAAGATACAGAAACGTACCTGGGCAGGTTCCATTTGTGGAAAAGCAGGAATTTGAGCTCATTAAACCACCAAGGCTCCAAACGTTGTAAAGCTGAGGTCAGGAAGTGGCTGTAAATTGAGTGACTGGAAAGGAAACCCAATTAGCTGCTTGTGGTTGTTCCGGAGCTCCTGCGTGGAGGTCGTGCTGCTGCTCGTCACAGCAAAAGGCCTCCAGGTTGGTGCAGTTCATCTCAGTCGATACAGCCTTTCACTCCCTGCAGTCCTGCTCCCCAGCACTACCTTTAACTGCAGAAAAAAAAAGTATTTGAAAGAAGGCTTCTCTTCTGTATGGCTGGATTTTCCCTGTTAGAGTAGTTCAGACTTCTCCTGTGAGTCTGGGTCCTCCTGCTCTCCAGAATTCACATTCTTCAGGCATATAGCAACTCCTACCAGTTATTTTCCCCACACTGGTCACTGCAGAGCCAAGTTATACATCTCATGTTGTAGAAATTTTCTTTTAAAAGTATGTTACTTCAGCTCCAGTAATAAGTGTTTGTTTGGGTTTTTCTTTTCTTCCAACAACTTTATTAGAGTCTGGAAGACTGGCCAATGTACAGAATTAAGATGTATTTAGGCTGGAGAGGTGCAGCTCTCTCCCTTTTCTGTGCAATGGTGGCTTGTTTGTACCTAGCCAAAATTTTGCTTACCCAGGCACCTCACTTCATCAAGCTGCATAGTCTTGCCTAGATTGCTGTTTTTCCTCACCACCCTGGACAACTGTATGTGCCAGATGCACTCGTGGTTCTTGAGACACAAAGCCATGCCCAGCAGTGTAACTAAGCTGGGAAGACACTTGCTGGCCTGGTCATCTCACAGCTAAGCCCAGGGGTTGTAACTCAAGAATGAAACTTTCACTATTAGCCTGAAAACAGGAGCATAAAGGGAATGCATTTGGAAAGAGCTTCATGTAAAATGTTTATATGCCACCCTGCTGCCAAGATATCTTGCCAGCTGGGTGGTAGTAGCATGGGGCTTAACTTCTCTCTCTGTATGCCAACAGGATGACTTAACCTCTCCTCTTTATCCCTGAACAAAAGAAAAAGCTGATGATTTGAACAGATGTTTTGCAAATTAGGAGCTGGCTGTGTGCAGTAGGGGAGTGGTGTGGTCTTTGAAGCAAGCTTTGTCATTTGCCCCTGGTGCTTCCTGTCTGTGCCTCCCACCTTGTGCCTAGCCAGGTCCTTTTCCAAAAGGACAGAATTCACAGATTGCCAAAGGGAGAGACCTTCAGGGCAGCAAAAGCTGGCAGCTTGTGCCTGATTGTGAGCAGCTCTGTTGTGCTGTAGGAGGAGCAGCAGCACAGCTCTGGGGTGGAGGGGGAGAAGGAGCCTAGATGCTCATGGTGGGAAGGCAGCAGCAGAGAGGAGCAAGCCTGGAGGTGTTTGGGACTGGAATTGCACAGTGTGCCTGGACAGGGGGGATATGGCAAGGTTTTGGATGTGCAGTGATGAGTGAGAGTCACAGCCTGCCAAAAGCTGGTTGTGCTGGCTGGAATGGCTCATCCCCCAGAGGAAGCCAGGGCTCTCCGAGGCCTCCTTAATCCAAAGAAATGGCAGCAATTTAGCAACATCGTTTTCTGAGCACGTGTAGTTAAAGTGGTGCAGTTCCTTAGCATGAACACTCAAATTGGTTTAGGAGTGGCTGAGATAGATCAAATGTATTGGAACCAGCTAATTTGAGAGTGTCCATGCACCAGGGTTACACCAATTTAACATCATCAATCTCAATGCCAGTAGCTGCATTAGTGCAGTGTTTGCAGGCTAACAGAGACAGCAACTAGGAAAAGGCCTGAAGAGGCATTTTTCACTCAAAAAGTGTGCAAAACTAATAAAATTAATAAAACCTTTGTGGTTTTATTCATAGCAGAAACTTGTGATATGATCTCAAAGGGACTTGATCTTTCTGGGGACAGAAGGGATATTGTTTTCTTCATTTTTATGGAATGAATAGTGGAAGTGCATGATTTCCATATTTTATGTGGAAATAAAATCCTAAAATCTTTTGAAACTTTCTCCAAGAAATGCAAGTTTTAAGACACTGAGAAATAGATTAGGGTCTGCATGACAGTCAGGTGTTCCAGCCTGTGGGGTTGTAGTCAAAAATGAAAAATTAAGTCTAATTTTTCTGCACACAAGTGGTTGGCATCCCTCATGCCTAACTAAAGTTGGTTCTTTATGCAATGTATTTCTTCCTGCACTTGAGAGATCTCTTCCCATCCTCCCCCTGCTCTGTGGTGTTACTGTGCTTCCCCAACTACAATTAAAATGTTGACACCTGGCTTGGCTCTGCAGATTAGGATTTGATTTTCTGTAATTATATGTTATCGCTCACATTCAGTAGCAATTTTGCCTTCTGTACAGTATGATAACACTTATTAATTCAATAAAAGAAATCAATTCACAGGCAATTTCCAAATGTAACACCTTGGTAACTGAGAGCTAACCAATCAGATTATGCATCTGACATTGTGCCTTGTCATTTAATCAGTAATGGGTGATTGCAAAAGCAGATATATGTCAGATGTTAATTACAAGTAACACAGTTTGGGACCATAATGTTAGCAGTGCCTGTTTTGTTATGATGCTGTGCTGAATATAGCTAATATTTGACTTGCACTTAAGTATTATTTACAGTAAATGAAACGATAAGGATATTTATTCTGTCCCTGTGTTCCGACAGATGTATTATTTTTTTTTTTAATCAGTGGAACACTGAGTGTTAATGGACTGCCACACGGTGCCATGTGTATGTGGGATGTGGAGGTGGGTTTGTTTATACTGAACATGCTCCATCTTATCTTTTAGAAAGTTATACAGCCTTGCTTTCCTGTGGCTTTTTAAATCTTTTTGAAGTGTTTTACTTGGCATCTGCCAATCAAGTCTTTCCATCAGATTATTGCTACACTGTGGAAAAATACATGTGAAAGCTGTGGGTATGCCCTGCCTAAGACCCTCCCACCTCTCCCCCCTGCCCCTTGCAACAGGTCCCAGGTGAAATCTGTTCTCCTTCAGACCTGGAGAGAATTAACTGAGGGCAGGTGACTGGAATCACCATTTTCACCTGCCATTTTGCCCCTTTTGCTTTACACCTGATGTTTTCTCCCCTTTAGGATGTCTCCAGGCTCAAACAGGGCTGTTCACAAGGCTTCAGCTGGGGCTTATTGCCCTCCTGGGTCTGTGATTGTGACTCACAACATTGTCTGTCCTTATCTTCAGCTGCTAGATGGGCACTGGTGCCCCCCACTCTGCTCTCACTGGTGATCAAAGACATGCAGCACCTGGCCCTTTAATTTCTTGTCTTCACTTTAAAGTGAAGACTTCACTCACATTTGTTCTGTGTGATTAGTACCTATTAGTCCACTTAAATCAAGATGAGAACAGGTGAAATATGCCTGAAAGTGACATTTCAGCCTAGCCAAATGTTATCGTGCTGACACAACCTTCCTTTCTGCTTTGTAATTAAGTTAGAGCCAAGGCCACCAGCTATTGAACTCTACAAAGCAAATATATAAGATGCAAGGAATCTCCAATAAAGTTGTAAACTTCAATTAGATGGCACCAGCCCAGGGTCCTGAGGTTTCATTGGATACTTACCTAATTTTATTATAACAGCAGAATTCTAAATAAGCAGCTCTGGGGCACAAGTCTATTAATTTACCATTCTGCATATTCATTAAATCTTACAAACTGGCATCAGTGTTTTGTTTTTAGCAGTTTATTTATTGAAAGAGAGAGGCATGTTCAACGCTAGATCACTTACATTGTCTGTTCAGTAAACCACTATCATTCACAGTTTGCCTAAAATGAGGCAATTCATACAAGTTGGGGTAAATTTTCCCATTGAAGTGATTTGCTAATAGTTGATAGAGCAACACAGAGCTTGTGAAACCATTTGCTGTGAAATTTCAACAGAAGTTTCTCTTCTGCCCTGAGATATCATCATTCTCAGGGAAGTGAAAGGATTGCAGATGGAGATGGCAATGCATTTTTCAGCCATAGCCTGTTTTCCCCTCTCTCCATTTTACACACAGACAATGTAATGTTAATATCTCTATTTTTGTCTTATATTAATCATCCTTAGAGAAGAAAAAGGTGCTTCAAAATAGTGCTCTTCTATGTAATCCTCTCTATTGTGATGATGAGTACTTGTTTTGGCTTCTCTTTTCGTTGCTGTCCCTCTAGAATTGAACCAGTCAGTGGTGCTAGCAGAGCTCTGGCAGCTCAGATCCTGATGTGTGAATCTTGGCTTATTACTTGTGTGGCCTTCTTGAACTTCTAAGGAAGCAGGGTGTTTGTTTTAAATGTGCATGCCAGGAATAAATCAATTTGATATTTTGCAATAACAAATGAGGAGAGCACCTAAACCTTGTAAATGGTCAGTTTTTGAATTGTCTTGTTGCACAGGAGTTTAGAAAATACCTTGTCCCTTCAGGAGGTCTTTAAGTGCTAAATATGTGTTTCTGTAATGAAAGATAATTGTGGTCTTAATTCTTTAATGAAAAAGAATAACTTAAACTATTTTATCATGAGAATTTGCATTTCTAGTTGGATCCTCTGCAAGTTTTCTCAGTGTCCTTAAGGCAGTGAAAAAAGTTTTCTTCCTTCTCTGCAGCTGGGCCAGGGGAGCAAAGTATGACCCTGGTGTTTCCTGGCAGAGTGTAACTGATAGATAAATTGATACTGGAAATAATGTGGAACCCCTGTAATTAGGTCAAGCTGCTTGTTTGTCTGTGATACAAGAGGCTTCTATTTCTCCTGTAGAAAAGGATTTCTAATGGGATTCTCTGCATGTTTGTGAGGATTGAAGGAGGAGCAGATCATGGGCTGCAGGGTTTGATCAAGCTGGGACAGAGCAGTGATTTTTAAAAGGCAGTACTGGCAGAAGCAGTGAAAATTTTACGAATGCACAAGTAACCTCATGTCACACAGGGATTATTCCTTTAATGTGTTTATGCCTTTATCAAGGATGGGATGGCTTTGTTGCCTAGCTATATAGCATTAACTTGCTACTATCTGAGAAATAATACCCATTAGTAAGTTCTGACTTAGGTATTTATTTCCCATGTTCCTTATCTGCTATAAGTTGATATAAATCCTTCTCCTGACAAATCAGAACATGGATGAGTTTCCTCTGGCAAAAACTGATACTGCAGCTCATCCTTTAGCTCTCAGGCCTCACGGGTTTAACATCAGTGGTCTGACCTCTTCCCTCTCTGAGGATACCCTGAGCACTGCTATCTGTGGAGATGCACGATGGCAGAGTAATCATACTTGGTGCTGAAGATTACAGTGCTTTTGGCAGTCACAGATAAACTCAGCCTCACAAGCTGAGCATAATGACATTATGTAGAACTGGTTTCTATTTAGGGAAGGGGAAAAAAAAAGGGAGGGAGGATGATAGTGGAGATGAATGTGCTTGATGTCAGAGCTGGGGTAGAACTTGACTCTGCCTGTTTGCCAGCCACTGTGCTGTCCTGGCTGCTGGACAGACAGCTTGTGTTCTGCTGGATAAGCAGATGTCCTGGAGAATTAGGGATTGCTGTCACAGGCCTGATGGCAAGAGTCCAGTCTGCTCTTTGACATGGAGGCTTTGCCTCTATTATCTCTCCATATGTGTATTTTCCTGCCCAGGGATTTCATGGAAATGGCTGTCAGACATTGGGATGAGTGAGGCTCCTCAAGGTCACTTTGCTCTGGGAGCAGGTACATTGCACTGCCCCTCACAGCTGGGCACCAGTCAAACCTTCCTGGAGCTGTGCTGGAAAACACAGCATCACTGAGCTGAGAGTCTTCACCCAGCAGGACTAGACTTGTCAGTGAAACTGGAACTCAGAGGCATTTTAAAAAGCACTTTTAAGCACTTACATTCCTTCCTTATATTTAAATTCCATTACCACAGTTTTATGTTGGAAGTCTCATGGTCACCAAGAAGGTTCAATGTTACAAAGCAAGTAAAATTTTGGCCTGTAATAAGCTCTTCATTTCAACAAAGAGTGTTTCAAGACTTCAGCATTCTCAGACAGATTTGGAAGGATACAATATAGATCTTAAAATGCACGGTTGATTTAGTTTAAGCTGTGATAGTAAAGATGGATAAAAACAGAAATAAGCTCTCACTTCCAAGGTCATTATTTCTCAGTTCTAGGTCATTTGATTTATTTGCCAGCATACTGCAGGCTCTGAGAGCTGAGTAGATGCTTATCCATGGTAACAGTTTTACTTTACCCTACCCATTGTTGCTACTGATTGGTAGAGTAAAACCTGACTTTCAGCCACCATGGAGAGGCACAGAGATGCTTAATGGCAGAGCTGGAATCCCTGCTTCCTGTTGAAGCACAGGGTTTGTCAAAGAACAGTGCAGATTTTTACCATGCTGGTTGGAACTGGCTCTTTATCACCTGGTTTGCCTTTGGGAAATCAGAAATCCATGATAGCACCAAAGGACTTCATTTTAAGGCAGTGTGTAGGTCTCTTGAGCAGATGGGAGCAACTTGGATTGAATTAAAACCATATTGTGAAAGGTGATCATTGTACTCCTCTCTGCATTTTCTGAATTCACTTAGGAGGATGTTTAGGAGAAGAGGGAAAGGATTTAAAATACCAAGTTGCCATCCTGGGAGTATAATCCCTGGGGTGCTTCCTTTTTTAAGGGGATTATACTCCAGAATTCAACAGATAATTAAAATTAGTCCTGAGAATGCTGACCATGGCACAACTATTCCTGTCTCAGCCATGCAAGGAATGTCTCCTGCCTTTCTGCCAGCACCTCTTCTTCCCTTTCACTGCCCCTCCTGTCTGTCCCCTGCTTGGGTCCCACTTCAGTCCCACTTCATGGTGAGGCTTTCAGGGCTCTTAGCCTGTGTGAACCTTGTGCTCTGTGTGCAGCTGTAGCTAATCCCAAAAGCATGTTCCAGGTTGCTGTTCTCATCAGAAACAGGGGGAGAAAGCAGGGCTGGGAAGCTGGGAGAGGGCTCAGCATTCCCACACATGACAGCAGCCCTGTGGGGAGGGAAGGAGGGTGCTGGCTTTTAGGAGAGCAGCAGCCAATTTAAATCACTTCAGCTCTGTTTAGGGCTGTAGGTAAAACTTCCAGAAGTTAGGAGTTCATGTGACCAATCTGAGAGACTCCCTTGCAAAATTATGTGATGAAAACCAGAGCAGACGATGTGAAGGCTCCTTACAGATGTCCCTTGTACAGCCACCACTGCTCTTGGATTGATCATAAGGAATTAAAGAGCCTCTGCAGTGGCTGAGCAGGGGTGTGTGCCTTTCACAGCACCACGAGCTGCTTACATGGTTTATGTTCCATGGTATATCAGCAACAAAGCAGCCCGGGTGCAAAGCCTGTGTGAAAACTGATCCTCAGTGAAATGGGAATTTACAAATGTGGTATGTTCCTCTCAAAAATAAAATTGAGCTTTACCCATATTACTATTAAAGTATAAAGCTTTAATTATGCCCTAAATCCACTTCTTTAGCTGGGGGGCTCACATGATTAGCAGCAAGGAAAAAAAAAACGGCATCTGGAGAGGCTGTGTGGTGCCATGTTTTCCCATATGTGAAATTTTATACAGTACAAATTATTAAACACCAAACCTCCAGAGAAAGATTGTAATGAAAAATTTAGCACTCCCCCATCAGGCTGCAACTAATTTGCCTTCTGACTAGATCTGAAAGAACGAAGGGCTGTGCTGGTGGTAACCCTTGATGAGCAGCTGGCAAGAGGAAACAAGCAGTATTATAATATAGTGCAGCAGGAGCTGGGGTGTGATGCTTCTGTGGACAGCCTTTCTGAGACACGTGTAAGGTAAACATAAAATAAAAATAAATCACTGCTTTCAACATAGGTCTGTGGGAGCATATCCTCTTTCTTCTATTTTGATTTTGGCCTCAAGCTCCCAGTTTTCATCTTGCAACGCTTCTTTGTGATAGAGATGTGCTGGAGAGAGGAGAGCTGGACCAGGTGCTCTCTGGCTCATGTGTTGGGGTGTCCTGTCCTGTTCATTCACCTTCCCCTGCCCTTGTCCTGCTTGCACCTGAAACATCCAACCCTGCATGCTCAGGGCCTTCAGATGTGAGAGCAGGAGGAGCTGCTCACTGCTGTCAGAGGCTGTTCCCCAGGAGATAGTATGGTGTTTATAGAAACTGGCAGCTAATGGTGGACTGTCTCTCTACCTGCTTTCCGTTTTTGTTTGCAGAAGAGCATTAGTTACCATTTTCTTTACAAAGGCTAATGGATAATTTCCCTTTTTTCTCTATCTCTTCTCTCCCCCACCCCCTTTTTATTTTAAGTTTGGCCCTGAAGAATTTTGAAAGCACGTAACTTGACAGGTAAAGCCTGTAACAGGATGCTGAAGGCAGCCTGATGTGACCAGGGGCACCCACTGTGTGCTTCTCTGTGATTAACCATTGTTACACTCTGCTAGGTGCTTATTACAATTAAATCCCTTCTTCCAGAGCAGCCTGTGTCATCCTGATTGGCACGGGGGAGAGCTGAAATGTTGCAGCAAAAGGTTGGACTCTCCACGAGCGCCTGCTTTTTTCTGGCCAGTTTTTTCCACATTTCTTGCTAACAAAGGAAAGGCCCCATGTGACCCCAGGGGCAGTTTATACTGTCTTGTTACTGCTGGAACATGATTTTAAGAACAGGGAAGTAACCTTGTCATGTGCAGTGTGTCCTCTGGCTCAGAAAGCCTCCGAATCCCTAATTTCCTTGAAGGATTTACCCCACCATTCCTAAGTTCATATTTGCCCCTAAAATCCAGGGATCCATATTACCTGGATACTGCAGAAGCAAAGGGCTGTAGGCACAAAAATCCTTCTCCTCACCGAGTCAATCTAAAATCCAGATTTTACAGTCTAAGTCCAAGAAAACTCAGCGCCAGCAGATTGCTCTTGGCCCCTGCCTGGCAGGGTGTTGATTAATAATTTGAACCTGCAAATCCTTTTTCAACTTCTGTGAAATCTAAATTGTCCATCTGAGGCTTGCTTCTTTCAAAACAATTCTACTGTGATTTTCACTGCCAGCATAATTCTTTGTAAAATAGATAACCCTGTCAGTGGCAAAGCTGTGCTGCACACCTGGAAGGCAGCACAGCTGCCTGGCTGCTGGCAGATGAATGTGGAGAGCTGAGAAGAGCAGAATGGAAAACTGAGCTCAGTTCAGAAATACCCAGCTACATTCTGCTTCATTTGTACTGGACCATATGTGTTTATCTGTTTCAGAAGTTTTAATTTTTTTGGTTAAGGCTGTCATTTTGGGCATAGAGCAGGAGAGATTGTCATCTCAATGCCTGTAGGAATCAAGTTGTGGTTTGAAAATCTCAGTTTTAGGACTTGCCAGGAAATAATGGTGCAGCTACTTACCTCGAGCAAGTCACAGTTTGAGGCTGCTCCTGCCACTGCATTGTCCCCAGGCCAGAAGGAGATGGTTTAGGGGGATAAAACAACAGAAGTTTCTGTGAGATGAGTTACAGGCTTTTGCACAGGTGGCCTGGGGGGTGGGAGCATGCTGGTCCTGCTGGGTGGACGATTTTTAGGAGGGACAACACCAAGTTTCGACAAATCTGTTGTAGTTTGTGAACTTAATGGAGTTACGAGATGCTTTCATGTTTTCTGCTTAGCTGTTCTGTTTCCATTTTGGCTCCTTTTTTATGGCTTTGGTAAAATGATACGATTTTACTCTTGCATCAGTGCAAATCCATAGTAATTCTATTAATGCAAGAAAAAACAACACCTGGTTTTAGAAACCGTGAGAAAAGCAAATGCTGTGGTGTTTTTGAAAAAGGACCTTGTTTGCCCAGTAATTCAATATTGCTCTATCATCTCAATAATGAGAGTTCAGCTCATAATGGCAGAACATTTCAAAAAAGGCCATACAATTTAAACATGTTGTAAATCCAACTAATAAGTATAAATTGATTTTTAAGGGGAAAAATGCATAAAACTAGTCTTTTACCATATGTTTCAACTCTACCAGAAACGTTACTTGAATGGTATTTCAATGTGCTTTACCTATTGTGCTGCGAACTTTTTCAGGCTCTGTCAAGTTGTACTAGAGCTTTTAAAATACAGATGGTGGTAAAATCCCCAGTGGAAAACAGACTTCTATTTCAAACTTCAGTACTGTTTTTTTCTCTTCTAGTTCATAGCAGATTTTGACAGATCAGAAGAAATATTCACAGCTTGATGCAGCTGGATTCTTCTTTGGCATGAGCAGAAACATCTGGCCCCAAAACAGCACATTTTACCAAAGAGCCAAAATACATGCACATGCATCTGTTGTGCTAATATATTTTCCTGTGAACTCAGATGTTAATTGCTTTGTTTTGCTGAGACAACAGTGTTGGTTCAGTGAATAAGATTGTTTCCTTTAGCCCTCTGTTAATGGTTTCCTTTAGCAAGTAATCCTGTTTTAAATAGGAAACTGCCAGGTACAGCGTGAGCAGCTGTAAGATGCAAAGTGTTTTGAGCAAGGGTATTTACACTGCAGTGGTATCTGGATGTGTATTGTTATAAAGAATTTGCATGTTGACTGAGACAACTATTAGCACAAAAGCTCCATGTGAGACCAGTTTCACATCTCCAGAAGAAATGTTCAATTTCTGCATCAATATTTTAGAGGCTTTGGCCATCCCTGCTTGCTACTTCTGTTGTTCTCTTTCTTCTCATCTGCAGGCAGCAACAAAGGAGCCATAAAATCTGGATAATTACCTGGTTATTTAGCTCTACCCATAGAGCCTTCATGAGTTTTGTTACTTTGGGATTTCTTCCTTCTCCCACACTTGCTCTTTCAGGAAGAGCTACAGTTCAGAGAAGTCCTTTTTCTGACTTCTGGTCTCTGGATTGAGCTCTGTTCCCCCTGGTTCAGGGCCCCAGTGCTGCTGGTAAAGATCCCGTGGTGAGACAGGCCTTGGTCATTTCCCAGATCTGTATCCAAGTACTTGGAAGCCTCCTGCCTTGGGCAGCACTCAGACACAGATCTTTGTGCCACAGTTAAACCTCAGTGACCCGTGTATCAAGAGCAGTCCTGAATCCCACCAAATCTGCCCAGTAGCAAAGGCCATGCTCCCTTATCCCTTTTTCTCAAAACCTGCCTTATCTGGTGGCTTCATTTTTCTGTGCTGTAACTCTATGTCTCTTTTTACTAAAATATTTCCTGTGGAGGTGTAGGGTTTCCATGTAGTATCCAAGAAAGCAGCAATTCCTTTTTTCGCTTTCTCAGCAATCTCTACTCTATTAACATTATGCTTTCATTTTAAGAAATATTTGCTTACATGTCACCCAGGGAGAATGATCTTGTGGTAAAGATGCAAGATGGTTGCTGTTAAAAGCTGCAGTGCTTTTAACCATCCTGTTTTCTCTGTAGTTGTAGTCCCAGCCTTATTCCAGGTTCATTGCTTGATGTTCCCAAAGTCATCTGGTCTTTTCATGCCTTCCGAGAAGGGATGATAATACTACCCACTGCACATCCTTGCTCTTTAAATTTGATGGGTATTTGCAGAGTATTTGGAGATGCTCTCAGGAAACATTAGTAGGATCATTAATAAATGCATCTTGCTATTACAGCATCCTCTAAGGTGCTGTGTATATAATTCTAGACTTTCCCCCTGAAGAAGCAGAGAAAGCAGATGCTTATTACTGTTTGAAATACCTTTCTGCACCAAATGTGACAAGGAAGATGAGCATTTCCTGAAGCTGAGACCATCCTTATGGGAAGGACTGCAGCAGGCTCAATTACCTGGGCTGTTACTTTAATTTCATTTTAGAAGCTTCTTGTTCCAGTTCAAGTTAAACTGATTGATAACTTATTTAACCTGAGCAAAATGAAGGTTTGACTTAAAACTTGACAAGCATTTACAATGCTTTAAATCAACTTCAAATCAGTCTTTTTGTTGAACTAGTGGACTTGTTTATTTAGGGATTTGGCAAGCCTTTGTGCCCTCTGTGAAACAGTGCAGGTGCAGTGGCTCACATTTCTCTGAGCCTGCCTTAGGCAGGCTTCCCCTCCTCTGGACGCAGCTCATCCCCAGGCACAGCCTGGCCCCTTTCTGGAAGGCACCAATTACATTTTTCTCTCCAGAATCAGTGAGGAGAGGCTGTCTAAACTCTCAGGGAGCATTTCAGGCCAGCTGGATAACCCTCAATGTCTGCCTGGTGTCTACCTCTGCAGTTTGCCCTTCCAGCTGTATCAAAGCTACGGAGTGTCAGCCAGTCCTTTTGTGACTGAGAAATGGTAAAAACCACTGGTTTAGGGAATGTGTAGCTAGTGCCAAGCCACTCCTGTGCTGCACATCATGACTGTACAGCCAGGCCCAACAAGGATTTTTCTCTACCATAAACTCCTGGAATCTGTGGGAAGAGGGTAGGGCAGGATCCCAGTCCACCTGCACTGAGCTTTTGGTGCTGGTTTTAGTTCCTTGCGTGTTTGGGAAGTGCCCTGTGTCCCTTGCTGGTAGCCAAGTATCAGTGAGGTATTTCAAGGACTCTGGGCTCAGCCTGACAGCAGTGCTGCCTTCTAAAGAGCTGCTTCCCCTTCCTCAGCTGTGACCATTAATCTCAAAGTTCAGCGGTCATTAGCTAAAATAATTGTCACCCCTTTTTCAGACTCAGGACTGAAAATTACCAAAGGGCTTCACCTTAGTTGCTTAGCCTCTAATTATTCTGAGATTTTTGTTTTCTTCAGGATGTCAATCAGCAAAAGGATGTCCCCTGGGCAGCTAGAGGAAATTGCTTCTGTGTTTCCTAGAGGAGCTGGCTGTGCTGCCTCTGATAGTTTCAACACTTTTCTCAAATCAGAAGACTTGCCCTGGTGGTGTAGGAGCTCGTGGCCTTACTGAAAGTTTCCCTGACAACTCCAGAGTTGTGACTGATCACAATGGATGATCACAACCAGACACGCAGTGCTGTTTTGGGTTGCCTCTGCTTCAAGTCCAGACCTGCAGAGGTGTGAGGTTTGCTCTGATTTTTGCCGGAGTTGCCTTGGTTCATCTGCTAGTGCAGATAAAAATGGCTCTGGCTCTTGTTGAACAGAAGCAGCTGTGGTCAGCTCTCCAGTGCCTCTGGGAGACTAGGGACAGCTGGCTGTGGGACAAAGACCTCTGCCAGGGAAAGGACAGATCCCAAAAGCCTAGACAGAGTTCAAGGAGGGGCTTTGTAGAGTTTGAATTAGTAATAAAAGCAAATTGTAAGTCTGGCTTGAACAAGGTCGGAGCTGGAATAAAACTACTCATGGTGGTGTGCATGGGAATTGTCTCTGCTTTGCTAAGTTCCCCCTGTGCCAGCCAGCCATCAGTTCCTTCCACACTGAAGTGGTGGCTCTCTTCTTGCCTTTAATGCCAGCAGCTCCCCCAGCTGCTGTGAGGCTGGAGCCTTGCTCTGGGTTTCAGGGGATTGCCAGCCACAAAAGGGACGTGACTGTGGGCTGGTCTGTGGGATGGCTGAAAACACACAATGCCAGCCAGATCCTGGGCATGGGGGAGACTCTCTCCTGTGGTTTAAACTGTGCCCCTGCAGCTTAACCTCACCCCAGTGCTGGGCAAGAGAACTGGTTTGGGGTCCATTTCTACTCCATGGGAATTGCCTGCTCCCATGGCCCAGGGCCAGGCTGTGACTGTCCTGCTGGGGGTAGGGACCAGCACGGCTGGGGCTCTGCTCAGCACTGTGATCTTTGACAGCAGTTTCTGCAAAATTCATTATTCCCTAGGCAGCCTTTGCATTTATTTATTTACTTTGTTTCTTTTTTCACTTTGGTTTATTAGTTGCACGTGTGGCTTTATCTGGATAAAAATGCATGCAATTTATGCATGCCTACAGTAGCATATGTTTTATATATTGGGTTTATAGGGATGGTACTGATTCCTGAATTAATTTGAACAGCAAATTGTTGTTGTATCTGCACACAGTATGTCTTTTCTTTTTTTAACATGTATTATATGACACACATCTGGTGGTGTTTTAATTGTGTTATTGTGGTGCCTCAGAGTCCTAGCAATGAATTTGAAAACCAACTGTACTAAGCACAGCTTTTTCACATGGGACACTTGGAGGGGTTGAGCGAATTGTTGAGCAAGAATGTGGGTGTTTTTGTCTCTGCCTTGAATTGTGGACGAGAACCCAAAGGGGTTTGCAGGCTGCCTTCACTGTTGGGCAGCATCGGGGGCAGCTTTTGCGCCCAGCTCTAGGTAAGGAGAGACCTGCAGTGCCTCACACCTGGAGAGCTGCTGGCAATTTTTGCTTTTTTTAATGGTGGTTTAGTTGGTCTCTGTGATCACCATAAGAAGGACTTGGACCAGTTCAGGACAGCACTCCAAGTCTGTCCCATGGGTTAGGCTGTACCCAGCATGCGTTGTCTGTACAGTAGAGCTGTGTCTTGCTGGTGCATTGGGGAGGCTGAAGACCTTCCAAAATCATTCCTGTCAATGCTGTATCTGAGAGAAAGTGGCCTCTCTTGCCTTTCTGAGGGGTTGGATTAGTTCCCTTTGGGTGTAGCATTAGACAGGAAGACCATAAGGACACGCTAGTCCAGGTCACCTCCCTGTTTTTCCCAACAGGCTCTGTTTGGCAGCACAGCCTCTCTTCTGCAGGAGCTCTCATTGCTCGTGACCACAGTGCAGCCCTGCTTTGGGATATGTTTTTTCTCCTGAGGTGTGTTTTCCACAGAATTCAAGCTGCTGCCTAAAGCTGCCTTCCCCTCCTCTTCCTTATTTATTCTAAAAAGGTACCATTGGCATCTATGAATTTTATCTGCAGTGGTTTTGATAACATTTTTTCTCAGAAATTGATGTGACTATTGAATAGCTTCAAACTTGTTTAAGTCCTTTTACCTTCTGTAGTGAACATTAATGTTTATTTATTGACACTACTTTTCTGAGAACTCAGCTGATCTGGTCTCCACTTAAAATATGCATTATTGATATTTATATAGCACTAACTTTTATCAGAATGCCTTGTAGTATGAGTGCATCTAGAATCCTAAATGTATCACATCTATCCAGTTTCCTTTTCAGCCAAAATTATTGAAGAAATGAAACCAAGCTTATTCAAGAGGAATAATTTTCCAGCAAATCTTGTTGAAATAATTTGAGTCAATTTACTCCAGTTCTGGTTTTCTTTTCTTCTGCTGCTCAAGCCTGTTATCACAGCACTGTGCCTATAGCAGCCCAGCCAGGCCTGGTTGCTCTTCTGAAACATGTCTCCAATACTTGTCTTTTGTCTGTTTATTCAGTGGATATTCCAAGATCAGCTGAAACATCTGTGTGACATGATCTCCCATTCTATAGCTTGTGCCACGGGTCTGGACTTTGTTCTTGGCAAATGTTATCTAATATCTTCCTTTAGCTATCAGAAGGCTGGGGAATGTCCATTTTCTTCCCAAGGTTCAGGCTGAACTGCACTGAATGCTTTGCCTGACATAATTAGCAATAACTCTACCTTGCTTTTTGGGATCTTCTTTTACTAAAATAACTTTTGAAGGTTATCATCACCTTTCACATTGAAATCAAAGTCCTCAGTTTTGTGGAGTAGCATTACCAGAAGAGAACTACTGTAATATACAGAGATATTTTTCTTGGTGGAATTTACTAATATATTTTGCAACATCTCCTGCAGCTTTGGACAATTTAATATGTATATTAAATCTACTTTTGCTTTGAACATCACAGCTGTTGATATTAGCCTTTAATAGATGGTATCTGTATGCATAGATGGCAGCAATGTTAAAGCTGTCAATTCTGATTGCCTCCTACATGGTGTTTAAAAGCATCGTGTAAGCTCAGCCCAATTTAGTCCGTTGGCTCCAGCTGAACGCAGCTCTCTCCTTGCTAAGTGGATGCTCAGTCAATCATTCCCCTGTCCTGCTTGGAGCTACTTCCCTTACAGTGATCCTTTTGCTATGGTCCGCTGCACCAGATTGGTAACACTTGATGCATCTGCTCTAAGAGTTCTGAGCTCATCTTCACTGTATCCATTTCTTTCCCATTACCAAAAAACCCCGCGCCGAATCAATTTTCTATTTGATGCATATTGGATGGCATTTTATAACCGAGAGTCACAGGTCCAAATCATCTTTATGTGAAACTTGAAGCTACAAATCTTATTTTCAAGAGGCACGGAGGTTTTCAGCTCTGAGAGGCTCAGAAGCTTTCAGTTCTCTCATGGGCTATTTATTGGATGCTACTCCTTGAGACCTGTCACCTCATTATGATCTTCACCACAGGCTGCAGGGCAACTTCTGCTCTTGCTGCCTAGAGCTCCTCCTCCTTCACTGATTTGGTGACTGCAGGCTGTTTCTCTCGCATATTCTCACTCCTCTCTCTCGCTGCAAATGCTGCTGTGCAGCACCTTCTTCCCCTTCTTAACTGTGTTGTTCCAGAGGTGCTGCCACCACTGCTGATGGGCCTGGCTTTGGGTCCCTCTTGGAGCCAGCTGGCATTGTCTCCTCTGGACGCGGGGGAAGCTTCTGGCAGCTTCTCACAGAAGACACCCTGCCACCCAGACTTTGCCACACAAACCCGAGCCGTGCCCCTGTGCTGCCCTGCCTGGCTCACCCGAGGGCTCGTAGGTGCCATCTGCGTGCCCTGCTGTGGCAGGCGGTTGTGGTGAAGAAGGTTGGGAATGCTGTTTCCCCCGGGCAGTCGCAGTCCCGCTCGGGCACACGCGCTGCCTGCCTGTAACCTAAGCAGGTCTAGGCTGACACACTTTATCACTGACGTATGTCAAACCCAGATTTTCCCAGCTGTCTGCTGCCATCTGCCAAGTGCGGCTGGGGGCATGCAGAGTGCAGTTTGCTACGCAGGCCTGATGGCAGCTGTAAAATCGAGCAGTTTTGCCTGCTTAAGCACCAGCTTTTTTCCAAAATAAGCGTTAGCTCTCGCACGGCAGCGAGGCTCCCGATCCTGAGAGCGCGGGCCGCGCTGGGGAAGCGGCGCCGGCTCTGCCCCGCAGCCGAGGCCACCTGCCAGCCCAGAAGCTGTGAAAAATCACTGCAGCAGTTCCAGAGCTGCAGAAAAGCCAGCCCTGCTGCTCCTTACGGCCCCTGTGTGCTGGGCACTGGGGAGAAAGGCTCCTCCAGGCCCCCGTGGCGCTGGCCTGCTCTTTCCATGGCACCTGGCAAGAACCATCAGGTCACACAGAGTTCCTCCCCAGTCAGAAGTGGCACCAGGTCTGCAGAAGGGTCTCCCAGAGAGCTGAAGCTGAGCTCACTGCAGGTTGTTGCCCTGGCTCATCACAGCACCAGGCAGGAGTTCTTCCAAAAACTGCAAAGGCAGCTGCCCGTATCAAAGCAGCTTGGGTTTCATTTGCTCTTAGAAACAGGTGACCCTCGTATCTGGTTGCAAGCATTAAGATGTAAAGTTAGGTTGTTAGTGAGTGGTTAATTTTGCTCAAGTAGCTAAGAAACTATCAGTGGCTTTTGAATATTTTGGTTTTTCACTGATAATACTTTTTATTAGGAGAAGTTGTTGTGTTGTACTTGCCTTGCTTTAGCAGCTGACTCAGTCTAAGCTCAGAAATCCTTTGCTAGCATCAATTCAAGTTTTCTGCATCCCAGGGAGAGGTTAAAAATGAACCACTGTGTTACAGACTTCTTGGCTGCAACACAGGTTATTGATGTAAATTAGCCAAAAGAAACTGGTAAACCAGGATTAGGGAACCAGTAGTCTGCATAGCAGGTAAATGTGCAAACACTAACCTTGGAAACATCATGGAACTGAGTGACTGCTAAAAAAAAGGACAATTTTCCTTCAGTATCGTAACACTGCTGCTGTTTGCTTCTTCATCACAGTAAGTAAAAACGGACATGTCCTGTTTAAAATGAGTTATGGCCAAGATAGCCCATCACAGTGTCCACAGCAGCACCACCCAATTAGAAAAACTACTCTAACCCAACCTGATGCTACTGTCATTTTTTTAAAGGAGCCCTACTTCAATCATAAAATACTCAAACCATAACATTGCTTTCTATGCCATATGTCCCTATTTAGAGGGGAGAAAAAATGATTGCACCCTTAATTCAAAGGAAACGTTTCCCTCTGAGCCAGAACTCAATAAAATGTATCAAAAAAAATTGTGGAAAAGGGCAAGCAAAGAAAATCAAATTGTAGCGTGTGAAACGATTTAAGGAGGGACCTAGGGAATACATAATCTCCAAACTGCCAAGTTAGAGCAAGTATAAAATATACAAACAAGCTTGATATTTTTCCCAGTTGATCTCATTATGAGGTATGCTTGGGATAGATAAATTTTGTTAGAATGCATTAAGGCTGGATTTTCAAAGAAACAAATCAGAAGTAATGTGTTTAGCTGATTCCACCTTGTTTTGATACGTGGGTCTTTTCAGGTTTAAAGAAGTACATTTTTAAAGCCAAATGGTTTGTTTTGTTTCCAACATTAAAACCAGAGGCAACTGGGTGACTTCCCCCCCCCACTTTCTGGAAAACAAGATGTTTATAATTTCGGCGTGGTCTTTAATCATTGGTCTGTGCACTTTTTCACTGCCACTTACTGCTGCCTGCCTAGAATACACTGAGTAAGCCCTGAGTGCAATCCCTTAACAGACTGTTTCATCCACAAATAGTACTTTTTCCAAGTCTCCAATATATTTTAATTAAATTGTGCATTTGTATTTATTAAGGCAGTTTACTATCTCCTGCTGCAGAAAGCTGCTACTGCTGATAGTCTACCAGAGAAACATGAGCTTATCTGGGACTTCATAATAAAATGCAAGCAAATGTTATCAAAAAAGTCCCCCAAAATAATGTTTAAGCATCCTTTTCATCCTTTATTGGGAAGGGGACAGGTCATACAATTATTTTTGATAAGTTTTTGGAACAGTTGGTGTTATCAATTCTTGCAGCCATAGGAAATCATGATCTTTGTTGAATGAAACCTGTTACCTGCAGGAAATTTGTCTTCAGCCCTGTAGAAAGAGTTGAAAAAGGGTCCTTTGGCAGAGGTGATGATAAAGTCATTACCTGCTGATGAGATGTAAAGTGGTGTTGAGCAGCATTAGTTTAGATAGATGAGCATGATAAGGTTGATTCATCCCTGTCTCTGGTGATCTGAAAGCTTGGACCTAAACTCTGGGACTTGGACGCCTCTCAGCTCTACCCACTTATCTCCAAGTGGCTCCTGCCAAAATAGATTTACCATGAAGTCAGTAACATGGAAATCCAAAGGCTGTGTTTGGTCTGTCCTCTCTCTCAAGACAAAGTGGATCTTGCAGAGCTTTAAAAAGGAATTAAACTTTCTTCTCAAAGTTAAAGTGTTCCTGAAAGGCAGTAACTTGGCTCTCTGCTGTGTGGAGCTCTTTGCCCTTCTGGTCTGGAGGGCAGCTTTGTTTCCATGGACCATTCATTCCTGGCTCCAGAGTGCAGCACAAAGTCAGTGGGTGCCATTCCTGCTGGTGCCTGTCCACTGGCAGAGGGGACAGGATTAGTGGATTAATAGACCCATCTGAGCCACCAGAACAGGCATGTCTGAGATTAATACCTTCATTATGTCTCTGCCTGAGGCTTCTGCTTTCTGTCTTTCCTTCAGAACTGTGCAGAGAGAGGTTGCTGGGAATTTCTTTTCCCGCCCTGTGTGTATGCAAGACCCGTTTTATACAACACAGATACAAACCCAAGCAACAGTGAGGGGTTTAAAATGAGACCGCTGTGACTTTAAGAGCGAGGGAAAAAAAACTGTTAAGGAAGGAAAATAAAAAATCCCACAGCCTGTTGTAGCAGCTGTAGCTTCAGATCGTGTGGAAAATGAAGGCAGATGATTCAATTTGGCCTGTGCCCCGAGTACATTTCCAAATGCTTCTGTGTGTGCGCAAGATAATGAACAAATATATTGAGATGGCACAAGATCAGTCCGAGTTTGCCGCTGCACAGGCCGTGGAGCTCCCAGTAGGAGCACACTAGCTGTGCTGGGTTAATGGGGGTGAGGGTCGGCAAGCCCAGCACCTTTCAGAACAACTTAAGAAAAGAATTTGTCTCCTTTTGCCCCAGGCTCCCCGTGGCACTCAAATGGAGCTTGTGATAAATCGAAGTGTATTTATTAATAATGAGCAGGGGCAGCGTGCCCACGATGTGAAAATAGGTGTGCCAAATAAAAACGTGCTTCCTTCTGACATCAGAAAAGCTTAAGTAAATGGAGAGCAGGCTGATCTATTATGATTAAAAAGCAGGGGCTGAGAGCCAACATAGTGGTAATGAAAAAGCCCTTTTAGGGAAGCAGGGCCCATTCTGCCCATTCATATATTCCTCCACCCCCACCCCACAGGAAGAAGTAGGGAGGGGGAAGTTGGATGGGGGAGATGGAAAGGCAACAGCATTCCAGGATAGCAGAGCTGGAGTTATTACTGGGATGAGTTATGATATTTAATCATGCTACATGATGTCCAACAGCGCAAGGTTCATAATTCTTGGCTCCAAGCGTGGCTTGGGACTGTCCATGAGCACCTGCAGGATGCAAATTGATCATGGCCTTTCAAACCCTCTGTACCTGCCCCTGGTCCTTCCCCGCCTGCAGCCCTGGCCCGCTCCCACTGAGCTGGCAACGGTCTCTTCCACGTTCCCAGACACAAATCTGTCCTTCCTGGTGAAAGCTGACTGCTAAGAGCCAGGATTGCCTGCCACCAGCTTTGCTCTGCTGTGTGTGGTGGGTCTGGGGTGTTATTTATCTTGCAGGAGACTGCATTGGTCTGGTTTTTAAGCAGCTTTGGGTTTAATTAATGCTTTTGGAGAATTCCTTTCAACAATGAAACAGGCTCTGGAGTGAAACTTCAGCTCCTATTCAGTGTTTCAGTTCATATGTGTGGACATTTATGTCTTGCTGTCTTAGGTTTTAAAAGAGATAAATTAACAAATAGCTTCAGTTGTCCCCATGTGCCTTTTTATTTTCTTCCAGCTGTGCTCTCCTGCAGTGACACAGTAGCCAGCCTTTGTCTAAGGCAAGATTTGCTCCCACCTCCAGCCCTCAGGAAGTGAGGCTGAGGAGCACCTTTTCAACCCTTCTCTGCAGAGCTTTGGGCATCAGGGTTATTTTGAGACGTTTTGCTTCTCAGATGGCTGCCAAAACACTTTGAGCAGACCTAAGGGTATCTCTATCAAACACACTCAGGTTTGGCCCACACTCTTCCTCCTGCTGTTCCCCAGTCTCTGTTTTGGCTCTGGCTGGAACCCTCCAGTTCCAGTTTGGAAGACAGTTTGGATTTGTCCAGCCTCAAGCAGGGCAAACCCATCCGCAGGATTATTTCTGCCCAAGGACCTGGGTGCACTCAGTGGGTAATGCAGAGGGATGGGGACGTGCAATGTCTGTCTCAAAAGGATTGGATTTTGGGTGAGAACAGCCTGTAATGTTGAATTGCATACGTAATTGTGGTTGCTGAAGGACATTGCCACTGTGTGTAAAGACCCTGGACAATCAGAATGGGCTGCTCAAGTTTTAGATGGGATATTTGGCTCATCCACCTGAGGTGTTTAATGCCCATGGCTGGTGTTGCATTAATGCCTCTGCAAGGCCCTGGCAATGTGTTGTATGAGAGGACGTGTAGCGCGTTTTGCCTGTGGATTTGGGGAGTTGGTTGGTTGGGTCTGTGCTGAGCAGGAGATGACATCCCCAGGCTGAGAGCAGGGCCAGGAGCCCACTTTGCCTCTGGAGCAGTAATGACTTTTTCCAAGGGAGAGGAATACTAGTTTTTAGAGTAAAACTCGATCGGGGAACGTGGTCAGGAGGAATTTCCAGAACTCAAGCAAAAACACCCAGAGAAAATCACTAGAAATCAAGCAGCTGAGCCAGTGGCAACTTTGGGAAAGAAGCTTTTGGCCAGTTTGCTAATACCCAGGTCTGCCGAGAGTGCCCCTGAAACCAATGCATCCATTTAGCAGAACAACTTGTCCTCCTCCTTGGGTCCTGCATGTGGCTCATTAGGGTAATTACTGATGAATTAAGGCAGCTTGGCTGAGCGCTGGGGCTGCGGGTGTGCGGGCTCCCCTGCTGGCAGGCAGCAGGTGTAAATGAACAAGATCTGTCAAAAAGGCTGATGACCCTCTTAATTCACAGCAGCAAACTGGGGACAGAGGTAGTGCAGCAAGTTTAATAATTGATATTTACTTGGAAAGGTTAATGGCAGCAGTGATGCTTCTAATTTGCTTGCCTGTGCAAGACCTTGTCAGGTCAAATTGTCTCAATTTGTTACTGTGTGTGTAGGTGTAGTTTTCCTTTAATGAAATTTGGAGAAAAGAAACAGGTGGTGTTTGGAGCTGACTGTAACTCAAGAAAAGCAGCAAAAGGATCCAGTCTGGTAACAGGTTGGGTGAGTCTGTGCTAACTTTAAACAGCTGGCAGTTTAGTCCTTTTGAATTAATTCTAGCAACGATTTGCACTTGGGAAGGTGAAAGGATTTGGAATGGCATAATTTATTTTTCCTTTAATTTGCAGCTGTCTAGGAGTTGTTTAGGTCAGAAGTGTAATAATTTTGACAGGCTTTGATACGTTCCTTGGTGGGAGGGAGAAGGTTGTGGGTCAGAAAGCTGCAGAATTCAGTGGGCATTTCTGTACTGTATTAGGGAAATTGTAACTCTGCCCTGTAATGGTTAAGTGGTTCCTATTTCAGGGCGAAACAAAGCACCTGCTGTGTCTGGAAGGATTGAAAATTGGCAGGTCAGATACTTTACATCCAAGAGTTTCAGAAGAGCTGGCTGATGACTCGAAACCAGTGGAGTTGGGTTTTGAGTAAGTGTAGAAAGACCCAGATGACAGAAAAAAGCTGGAGTGCCAGTGTTACGAAAGGCTGTAATTAATGGGGTATTACCATTTGTCTTATTGGCTTGGCATCAATCCTAGGCAAGATAATGGCATAGTTGAAGTAGTAATTGCTTAATAAAGACCTCAAAAAGAATAAAATAAGTGAATGACAATCATTTAATGTATTTAGGAAAAAAAAATCTTACCAAATTTACTTAATTATATGTGGAATTTAAAAATTGGTGGCTTATGGCCAATATTGATGTAGTATAGTTAGATTTCTCTTTTCAATGTTGTTGACCTAGTTATTAAGGAAACAGACAATATGGATTGAACATCATGAACTTCAAGTGGATTATTTCTTGCCTTGATGTATGGTGGATAGTTGCAAATGCAAGCTCCCTGTTGTTGGGAATGCTTCTAGCAGATCCCAGCAGGGATTACCTCTCATTGCTGTGCTGTGCTTTTGAACATTTTGATGTAGGAGCAAAGATGAAGTATTGGTCTTGATAAAAGTTTTCAGGTGGGCAACATATTTGAAAGGTGGTGGACAAGGAGTGAGACAGGGCACTGCACTGAGAATGGTGGTTGTATGATGAGGTGATGTACGATCACTTAGGAGTGTCTAAAAGTCATATCCTGCAGAAGCTGTATTGAAAAAGAATATTGAAATAGAATATTGAAAAAGAAACTGTATTGGTGAGGTGTAAGGTGGCAGAAAGGCATGCAGAGCAGGGACATTAGTCAGAAATCTACTGAGCATGATATTTTCTTTCTACTTCTTTTCCTTTTACTTCTGCTACCCATTCCCATACAGGGCTGTGCACTCTGGATGAGAACTGGAGCTCATTCTCCACACAGTAGAACATTTTGTTAAAATATTGACAGACGTTGGGGCACTTAGCTGGCAGCACTGTCAAACATCCATGGAGTGCAGTGATCAGTGCTCCCAGCACTCAGATTGCTGTGCCCACATGGTGACAGCATGTCCAGTGTGCCCAGTGCCACAGGGGCAGGGCTGCAAGGGTTACATCAGCACCAGGAGCAAAGCCTGCTGGCTGCCAGCACCACCACGGAACAGGACAGCAAGAAACAAAGGGATTTTATTGCCATTAAAAATACCAATTTGTACAAGCCGACATTTTAAATAGTGTAATTTAAATGGAACCAAACTGATATGAATAGAACCTATTAATAAATTAAACACTTCTTTCCACCCAATATTTCACGAGGGAATTAGCAGAATAATTTGTTAGTAAATGAGCCCAGGAATGAAGCTGTGAATGACATCTATCCTACCCCTCTCCTCCCCCTGGAGCACTCTTTGCAGATGTAAGAGGAAGGTTGCTGTGATTTCAAACATGGGCTCCCTCACTTCTATCCGAACGCAAGCACAGCTTCAGGTGAAGGGAGTGGGATGATTTAGCAGTCAAAGCACCAGCCCTGGCTGTAAGAGTTAATCCTGACCTACTCCAAATTCTGTGCAGTATCTCAAGCAAGCTGTTTCAGGCCAGTGTCCCATCATGACCTCTGAGTGCAGTCCCTGGGGTGGCCCCAGGGCACATCTCTGGGCTGGGAACGATGGCCTGGGTGGGTCAGGCAGCCCCAGCAGTGTCCCAGCTGAGGAGTGCTGGGAGCAGAGTGAAGGGGGTCTGTCTGTCTGTCCACTTCCCCCTCGTATCAGGCCCGAGCACTTTGGCACAACCTCGCCTGCTCCCAGGAGTGCCAAAAGCACCTTCCCTCCCACGCTGGTGAGGAGGAGTGTGGACACTCGTGGCCAAGCACAACTGCAGAGGAGCCCCCTGCATCCCATCCCTTCCACGGTGCCGTGGGCGTAGGAGTGAAACGTTGACTGAACTGCTGCTGGCAACCTCGGGAACAGGTGGCAGAGCAGTGCTTGAAAATCTCCTTTTTCCCCCTCCTTCTTCTCCCTCTAGATGAAGGTCCCTACAAGCAGAAGTGGCAGAAATAGCGAGGAAGACAGCATCAGGGAGGCCACAAGCTCTCAGCGGAGCAGCTCAAGGGACCGTCTCAGTGATGTAAGTACCGTTCAGGAGAAAGCATCGCTTCATTGCAGCAATTCCCGCTGCTGACATGGCTTTTCATAAATCTTGCTGAACAAATGTTGGCATCCAGAGGTCACTGTGTAATAACTTTTTTTTATGTCATGATTGAGTGTTACGGCATAAGTGGTTGAGCTGCCTCGCAAACACTATAATCATGGTGCAAATAATATGATAAGCGAAAGATCAGAGATGGGAAAACAAAATGGAATTGTTATTCCTTGGGGAAAAATGGCTTGGTGGTTTGTTTTGTTTTTTCAAAGAAGTTGTGTTAAAAAGCTTTTTACAGCATCTTTGGGTTTAACTGCTGCACGTAATCACATAGTTTGGGTGCAAAGTTAGTTCATCTAATTTTATGCTTCCTGACGCCAAGATATGAGAGGGTTTTGGGGGAAAGCTGTCTTTCTCTCAGGAAATTCGATGGTACATTGAGTGAAATGTTATGATAAAACAAAAGCAAATGGTGCCTTAGTGTGTAAACACACAAATGGGCTTTTGAGTCCCCAAGAAATCAATGGCAGTGCTGGGATAATTTTATACGAAGGCTTTTTGTGTTAGCAATTAGCATTTCGCCTTCATTAAAACATGATTTTTTACTAATTAGGACCTTTCCCGTTAGGAGAGATTTAAATGAAGAACAATAATCAAACGCTGGCACGAGCATGTCTGAAATATTAAATTTGCCATTTCAATGGCAAGCCACAGAAATCCCAGAGCGAGTGGTTTTCATGTTGAGTTCTATTAATGTAAAATATGCTTCATAACTAAAACCTGTCACAGAAAACGGCTCACACCAGCTAAATTCAATTGGACAGTTAATTTAGCTTTAAAATTGAAAACACTACCTCCGCTTCAGGATGCAAAAGGAAGAGGGGGGGAAAGCCTTTGATAAGTGTAATGTATTTGCTATTAAGGCTTTCAGAGCCTGTTCTACAGGAGGAAAAGGGAGAAAAAGGGGAAAAAAATGGCTCCCACAAATGTGTTTAAAAGCTGAAAGTATTTATTAAAAATGTCAGCAGAAAAGTGCTTTTGGCAGATTAAAGCGGGATTCAGCTTGACAGCTCTGACAGGGAAATGTGACGGGGGAAAATTCTCTCTACATGTTTGGAGTGTGAATGGGGCGCTGTAAACAGCCGACGCAGTGGGAGGAAGAGAAAAATAACATGTCCTGTGATCTGCTTCCAGGATTGCGAGCCCACGCGCCGCCGTGGGGCCAGGCAGCCGGGGGGGCCCCGGGACAAATCCCCTTGCTGTGGGACATCTTTGGCTGTGTTTTAGTCAGTAATGGTGGTGATTTTATGTATGTGGACACCGATGGGATTCTCTGCTTCCCCTCCCCTCGGCCACTCCTGACGGGTGTGTGAGCAGGAGAGCCCGGGATCTGCACTGGAGCTGTAGAGTGGGGCTGCAGGAAAGGAATAACATATTCCAGCTTAGCCATTAGCTTAGGTCAAAGCGTTAAGTGGTCTTGGAGACTTTTCTTGTTAAGCTGATGAGCTTCCAGTATTTCTCCTCCTTTCCCTTTGCCCCCAAAGTTGCAGACTGAGCCTGTAGGAATTGACTCCGAGTGCCTAATTCCTGCAAAATCTTCAAAGCCTGTTCAGCAGCCAGTGAAATTCAGTGGGAAATAGGCACTCTGTTCTTTTTTAGTCAGGGGAGATGTTTGGGCAGTGCCTGGAGGCCGGGGCACACTTCAGAGCTTTGCTGGAGCTGCTCTCGTGACCTGGCGACCCTTCGCAAATGAGAATTTTTCAAATTAGTAATTAAACAGTTTGAAAAGTAAGGTTCATGAATCACAGAATGCTCTTCGTTCGTTATTTGATGAGTGCAATTTAGCTTTAATTACATATAACACTGCCTCGCGTACTGGTACATGTTCTGTAGCCTATTTAGCGACTCTCTCAAAGTCTTAGGAAGTCCCACGGGTGCAGTCAGATGGTTTTCCCCATTTCTGTGCAAAGGGATGAGGAGGCAGACTGGTTCTCTCACTGTAGAGAAGGAGCAGGGAAAGGGAGAGGAGACAGCAACATGCTCCTGAGTGTTGATTCCTGCAGGATTTTCTGTCCAGCCGTGCTTGGTCCTTGTTGGCTCTGGAGCTGTGTGTCCCAGCACACAGTTTAAATAGCTGCTGTGCCACTCGAGTGGCACAAGTCCTTGCATGTCCTCAGGATCAGGAGCACAGGGCAGTCAGGATGTCCAGGGAAGGCAGGGATGGTGTTTGCTCGAGGCTGCTGGTAATAACTGAAGCTCCAGCACCCAGCAGTGTCCCTGCAGATAAATGCTCTGCAGCAGGAGGCACCTGGGCTGTTTCTCACTCCTGCTGTTCCTTGGTGCATTTGGCCTTCAGGACTGCTCTCTGTGCTGCCTTTCCCTCCCGTGCCTTTCCCCACTGAGGTGAACAATGCGGGGAATGAGGCAGGAGGTGACAGGCCTGGCTGCTGTAGGGTAGCACACAGCAGGTGTGGTGGGGAATGTGCCTATCAAAGTGTCAGCTGTAGTGGTGCCATCTCAGGAGCACTAGATCCTCCCTCCAGCTTCACTGGTCCCCATTTCAGAGGTGCTGTTCTGAACCCTCTGTGCCATTTGTTTCTTGAGGTGACTTGTTCAGTGGGAGGCCAGCAAGTTGTTCTTTATTTACATTAATGCATGTCATTAGTCTCTAATGGACCGTGAAGTCAAGAGGTGGCCTGGTCTGTCGTGAAATAATTGCACTCTAAAGAAAACTGAGGCAAATGATTGATTATATTGTGCACACATACACACACACACAAACAGCCATTCGTTCATCCACTAGGAAACACAGAGCATTTTGCTCCTTCCTTGCCACAAGTAAAAATTCTGTGGGGAGAGAATGATAGAATTTCATAGTGAAACAGTAATTGTCTGGCTTGTATAGTAAGTCTTTCCAGACATTACACCGAGTGCCATTTATTATGGGTCATTGGGGGAAAAAATGCTTATTATAATTTAGTGAAATCATCTCTGGCTGCAGAGGTTTGATTTGTTGAGGCTGGGCTCTTCTTTGGGATGATGAAACTTCAGAGCAGAAAAACTGAAGTTTTAGCCCAGATTTTGTGGTGCAGAGAGGAGATGGGAATCTGCCACTTGCTTATGTTCCCAGTGTTGATGTAAAATTCCCTTAAAAACTACTACAGAGCTAACATCCTTGTTACACATGTACTCTCAGGTCTTCTACAACCAAAACAGAGTCAACAGCCTTTCTCCAAAATGGGATTTTCCTCTGCTGCTTTTCAGTGTGAGGTAATTGGAAGTTGCCAGAGAATTAAGAGCCAGATAAGCCATATTGCTATTTTGTTGTGTTGACCCAAGTAAAAGTGGAAAGCTTGGGCATTTTGTTTTGGTTTTCCCCATGTTCCATAATTGTCCTAATCTTTTCTGATGTCCTGAACAGTCCAAAAATCCACACAGAGCCTTGTATAATGGCTTGAAAAAAGGGTTTTTATCTTTTTCTTGACCCATCAGCTTAAGAACTGCCTGCTTTTTAATGGATTTTCTCCCTCACTAAATTGAATGGATCGTCCCTCATTATCATTTAAATAGAAGCCTCACTCCCTGTGAACATGGAAAATTTGAATGTGGTAGTAGAGCTGTGATAATTTGAAATATTCGGAAGGTGGGGGCAAGGAGGGGGAACAGGCAGCAGAGTGCAGAATTGCTGAATGTAATTGTCATGGATTCTCAATTTTGTTGCCACAAGATGGGAAAATAGACTAATAATTGTCTTCCAACCCTAGTAGAATAGTTGCCCTAGTTAGCTGAAGCTAACACTCTAATTGTCATGGGGGCACAGAGATGAATGAGGATGTATGCAGGGCACAGCCAGGGCTAAATTGAGTGATATACTAAGGCAAAGAGCAAATTGGCAATTATTGGCCCAGCTGAAAAGGTTGGCAGGTGTGCTGCTTTCTCAGGAGCCCTTAGGGGGAAATTGGAAATATAAAATATCGACCATAAATACTCGCTGATTAGGAAATATGTTGCAAGAGGTGCTGGCCACTTAAGAGTCAAAACTCTCCTTTTCAAGGGATTGGCTTCAGCTGTGCATAAAACCAGCAAGCACTGCTACTAAGTTCTTGAGAGCCTTTCCCTCTCATCCCCCAGGCTATCTTTTCTAATTTTTCATCATCCTATCCTCATATGTTTGTTTGTTTTTCTTTAAAAATAATAAGCAAAAAGCAGTCTTTTAGGAAAAGCAAAGAATTTCCTCTCTCTAAATGTTCTTTGATAAGTGTTTAGCATATTGTATAGGCTAGATGTAAAATTCTCTCTCTGGTAGATGAATACAAAATAACTTCTGTGATTTCTAATTCAGGCAGTTCACTGTGATCTGCTTTTCTTTGTGTGCCATCACAGGCACTGTCTCCCCCTTCCCTCCTACTTCCCGTACCACGCTTCCCCTCCTGGGGCACAGGGATAAGAGCAGCAGCAGAGTACAAAGCTGGAGGTCCCTCCTGTGTGCCTCAGGCTGAAGTACCTTGCCAGAAGCACAATCAGATGAGCCTCTGAAGTAAGAATTGGACCACAGTCACACCACATCTCCACGTTTGTCCACACTGTAAACCTTGGTGCATGTGGGATGCCTGGTCTTGGCTCCAGCAGCGTGGCAGTGGGACCTCAGAGCCCTGGTCAGGGGTGTCACAGAGCACATTGAAGGAGTTTTTGGAAGGCCTGGGGAAGTACCATGTGGGCTGCAAACTCTTTGTGGCATGTGCTGTCCATTGTTTCCCATGTGTGACACACTATGATCTGATCTGCAGTTTGAAGAGTGGAGTAAGAACATCCTAATCAAAAAGAGTAGCAACAGGATAGTTTTAACACCCCTTCCACAAACCATGACTCTTGGGAAACTGGTTTGAATATACATGGAAGGATCATGAAACCTTGCAAATCCCATTCTTCTGGAGGCAAAAATTCCCATCCCTTCTGCATGCTGTCTGCTTTTCTCTGCGTCCCACAAAACCCCAAATACTTGCATGGAAAAGGCTTCAGCAGAAATTTAGTTCTAATGACTGGCCTGAAGTTTCAGTGAGGGATACTTAGGAAGAAAGAAAGTCTGGAGAAGTTTTGTGAAGCTGGCAGAGGTGATGGTTTGAACAGGAGTTTCTGTGTAGGTTCTGTGCATTTCTGTGAGGTCTTTTCCTGTTGTTCCTGGCTAACTGCACTCAGTTTGTTCATTCCTGGTCAGTGGGCATGTTTCCTTCTGCTGTCTGCAGCCATCAGCTGTAGGAATAAAAGTGTCTTGTGTGGAAGCTGTTCTGTAGCTTATCGAGCCAGTTACAGATGTTCAGACCTTGTGTAGTTTGATATTCTACCAGACTGGTTTTGCAGTGTTTCTAAGCATAACACTCTCTGTTTATCCAACAGAAAAAAGTCAGTGAATTCAAGAAGGAACACATTCAAGCATTGCATGACATGCAGATCATTCATCACGTGTTGTGGTTATCTTGTCAGGTCCGGGTTCTAATCTCAGCTAACATCAGATGCACTGGTGACCTTTGCCACGTCAATTGAACTCATTGTATCAGCAGACAGGAGTGTGGCTACGGAAATTAATTGCATTAAGAGTCTCTGTGTTAAGGTCTGGCATATCTCCTGCCCTTGGCTCTTTTTGCCCTCCTCTCCACTTACCCTTCTCATTCCAAGATATTTGAGTTTTATAAGGGATTTGTTTGGGAAGGAAACATGAGACTTCTCCAGTATTCTAAGCTGAAGTCATATTCTGTTGTTGAATGCTCTGTGAATGACCAGTGGGAGGGTAAACACATGCAATTCCTGGTGCCTCTGCCCTCCCTGACTGTGGAATTAGGAGAGTGGAAGATGGGTACAGCTGAGGTGAGTGTCATCCTGAACAAATGCTATAAAACAGAATTCAAAATCAGATCTCTCTCTATATACTCATGATTACCTCTGCTGAGTGCTAACCAAGCAAATCAGGCTTTTGCAGCACTGGGGCATATGATAAGTTTGGGCCTGTGATTTGGTCCTAAGTAGGAGCTGGGAATTCTGCCTCAGTTCCCTCCTCTGCCGGGGCCCCTCAGGTGCCACTGGGCACATTTGAGTCCTTCCCTGCCTCAGTTTCCACACTAACACAAGGATGGCAACCCACAGTAGTGGTTGGAGGCTGTTTTTTGGGGACTGTCCTATGCCATGTGGGAATAGCTATTGGCTGAAAACAGCCATTTCAACAGCTGATTTGGAGGTACTTGATACACTCTTGGTTTCACCCAATGAAATGGCACATGTCATAAAAGCAGGCATGAACTCTTGACATTTCTGGAATATGTTAATTTGTGTCCTTTAGCCAAAGAGGATGGAATGGAGCACCACAAATGACCCAGTTTTGTGGTTGTGCTGCCATCACCTGCTTTTAACTAATCCCCTTATAGTTAGGTTTTATGTCAAGAACACAAAAGATCCAACTTGAAACCTGCCTGACCCATTGAGAGTGGGGAATTGGCTTGAGGTGCCCTTTTACCTTGATTATTACTTGATTTTAAAGCCCTTCCTGCTGTCTTTCGAGTTCAATAAGTAACCCAATAGCTTTAAGAAACCGAACAGAGGGTGTCTTAATTTCTTTTGCATCATGAGAGCAGTGGAAGGCCATGCTTTTATTTATATAAGGGAAATAACATTTTCTGTCGATTTAATAGACAATCTTGGAAAACCTGCTGCAGGTTATTGGTGAGATTTTCTCATTATTTTCTTTTCTAAATTGCAGTTGCCATTTTTATCACAAAGAAAGAAAGAAATCTTTTAAATACAGTTGCAGATAGCAGTGTAACTCAGGCTCTCAAGGACATCAGTGGGGGGGTAGTAGAGTCTTTCAGCAGTAAGATTTTGCCTTTGCTTCCAGAAAGGTGTATTTTTTTATATCCAGTGTAATTAACACGAGAGCTATCCCAGGGTAGAAATAATTCACTCTGTGACATAACTGAAATGTCTTGTCTGTGCTGTCTGGTTTTGTTTTTAACCTTGGGCTTAAAAGGAACCAAAAATCTTTAGTTGTAAAAGAGCACATCATCTGCAAAATATTATAAGCCATTTATCTTTATGCACAAATGCCACCTAACAGTGCAGCTCCACTTCTGCATCATTAAATGCACAGACCATACTCATTGTGCCCCTAACTAATAACAGTCTCCCTTAGGAACGCTGGGTGTTCCAAACAGCCCTGGAAGAGGCAGAAGCTGGTGCTCAGCAGGCAGAGAGGCTGCTGCCCTCCCTGAGGCTCTGCTCAGGGTTGCTGTGCAGCTGGAGCCAGAGGTCTGGCATTCAGTGTCTGGCCGCAGGGAGCTGGCTGGGTGGGGTCACAGTCTTGGCTTTGAACTGTGTGTTTGTCAGCCCTTTTCCTGCCTGCCGTGGTTTCTCCAGGCAGTGTTTGAGGGCCAGAGCTGAGCCTTCTTGGCTGCCTGCGTTGAAGCTGGCTTGGGTTTCAGTCTCAGGTGAGCCAGAGGTGCCAGGCAGGTGCCGTGCTGGTGGGAGCAGCACCAACAGCAGTGTGGCTGGCTGGGTACCACGGGCACCATCGTCCCCTGCTGCTTGAGGCCCTCCTGACAAGGAGAAAATTGACCAAACCAGCAAATAGCCTCTTTGGAGAGTGAGAGGTGTCTGACAGCCCTCCATGTAAGTGCTCCTGTCCTTGTAGGTAAGAGCCTGGGTAAGTTGTTCCAGCTGAAGGCTTGCCCCAGTAATTACTCCTGCCAGACAAGCACTCATTCACTGTGAAAGGAGGTTTCTTCAGCGTTGGGTAGATGCCAAGTTAAACTTCCACTAAGATTTCTTATATTTGCAGCCACAATTGATTACTTTTCTCATTATTTGATCTTGATATAGAGACATACGGACTGAGCCATGTTTGTATTAACCCCCAAAGATTTTTTTCTTTAGGAGCATCCATCACAGTTGCATGCAAACTGCTCTGCTCAGGCACTCGTAGCTGATATTAGCTGGGGTTTTTTTAGAATTGCTACATGTGACAATTGGTATGGATTTGCCTAAAGAGCTGCAGCGTTCCCAGCTAACCAAAAAAGCAATAGTGGTTTGTTAGATGTGCAGGAAAATGCATGCAAACAGCCCTGGAGAGTGTGGGGCATGGTTGTGCATAAAACTAATTGTTGGAAAAGATTTTACGAGTTGACTCCAAAGTATTCACCAGTTACTAATTTTATATATGCAAGAAAAATTCTGAGGGAGGGGGAAAAATCCACCCTTTTTCACCACTGATTTTTCAGGAAATTTGATGTTAAAACTTTTAAGAGAGAAGAGGCTCTTGGATGTGAAAAATACCAGAGTCAATTGCCATTCAGTTTTCATTATTTCTGATGTAACATTTTACCCAACAACTGGTTTTATTGTTTTCTACTCGGTGGTTTTAAATCAGTGGTCTGCAGATTCCTGGAGTTCTTGGACAGCTTGGAATGCCTGAAAGTTGCCTTAAGAAAAGCAGGTCTGTTGTTGGTGTGTTTGAGTTTGTTGTCCAAGAGTCTGCTCCATCCCAGGAAAACATTTTGCGTGTGCACAAAGCTCAAAGATTGAAAATAACTGTGAGAGTGAAAATGCTCTCAGGCTGTTTCCCTAGAGAGAAGCTTCTAATGAAACCTCTTGTTTCTGTTTTTGGTTATTATTTCCAATTTGTTAGACCTTGTCATTCTTGGTTAAATCTCAGTTGATGGAGGGCTGGAATGAGAACTTCCACCTTTTTTCCTTCCTTCCTCCTGCCTTTCCAAGCAGATAATTTGCCTCCTCATCATTTCTGTGTTTACTTTAGGTGAACTGCCTGGTCAAGCTCTCCAAAGTGTTGGAACACATAATTGTGTTCAGCTGTTTGACATACTTATGTAGATAGCAGGATATTGTTATTACCTTTTTCTATACTAGGCTGAATTTCATGAGTACTTTGGGGTATAGAGCACATAGAGAGAGGTATAAGTCTATCATAGTTTCTCAAGAATAGAGGTAAATGCCACTGCCCTTCATTTCACTGGTCTGTAGCTTTATTTCTGGGCAGTTTATATTTAGGATGTTTATAAATAAATCCCTACTTGTTTTGTAATGTTTGACGGCAGTGGCCAAGTCTGTGTTCAGTATGCAGAAGGTGGGAATTCAGATGCTGTTATCAGTGTTGTTGCTGCCTCAGGCTCCCCTGTGGGAGCTGTCCCTGTCCAGCAGCACAGAGGTCTCCGGAGCTACAACAGGACAGAGGTGCAGGTGTAGCATGCCAGGGGTGGGGACTGTAGCCACTCCTTGGCTACAGACCTGTGTGTAAGAGCTGGGTCACATCTTTCCTTCTGTCTGGCCCCTTGTTCTTGTGCCAGCTGGTGAGAGGGTTAACAGGGAGCCCTCCTCCCACACCTACATAACTGTGGGACTTTGCTCTCGTCTCTTCTTTGCTTTGGGAGCTTTTCTCCATGGGCATTTGGCTGGAGAATTGCCTGTCTGATGTCAGAGGCAGGTGCAAGCCAGTGGCACGGAGCTTGCATGGGCAGAGCAACAAGACAATTGTGTCTTCCACTGAGAGCAGGAGTCTGGAAAAGGTTTCCTGTGTATATCTAGGCATCCTCTGATCAAAAGGCTTTCAAACTGCTAGTACAAAGGGACTGTTATCTTGCTGGTGAAAAATTACAAGTATTTGCAATCAGTTTGCATCAATCTCTTTGGGGTATTGTGCTGTGCTGATTTAGTAACGTGATAACTTCTGGCACTGCTGCAAAAAGACAAAATAATCCTCACCATCAGCCTGCAACAATTCGGTATTTTTGGTGCCCACTAGAACATCAGTCTTAGAAACAGGACTGCTAAGACTCCCTGGATCTTGTTTAATAAAATCATGTAGTGAGGGCATCGTGATTATAAATCACACTTGGAAATTGGCCTGCAGAGTACTTGCTGGGTTATGTGGTGTCGTGTGTTCCTGGCTCCTTTTTAATTTCCGAAAAGAAGGCATATAGCAGCAGCTGGAGCTAGAGGTGCAATTCATTTAGCTGCTTCGAGAAAGCCACTGCCAGCAAAAACCCAGCAGCTCAACAGTCTTTGGTCGTAGAGAGAGGAAAGGGATCCAAGTGACTGGAGCTGGTGTAATGAGAAGGAAAAGAACCAAATGATTTGGCAGCATGTGAAAGAGGTAAGGATGTGGTAGAGAAAGGAGCAGGAGGAGCTGAAATGAAGAGCAGGAGTAAACAATGTAATTTAACTTATTCAAAAGGGACAGAGTGCTTATTAAAGCTCCGAGAGATGATAAATTAGTGCTTTGCTGCTATTGTTATTTCAGATAGAGTTGTCATATGGTAATGCTGCAGCAGTGAAGGCTGGAGGCTCACAGATTCATGGAGGGGAATGGAAAGTGGGATATTTGGTTACGTGATTGAGAGTTGGAGTCGATGAGGCAAAATGTGCAAGCCTGGTTCTGGAGAGCATCCTTACATGTGCGTGCTGTTCCCAGGAAGGCGCCGTCACGTCCTGAAGAGGGATGGTTCAAAGTGTGTGTCCTGCTGCTGTGAAGACGTGTCCCACGCTGAGAGCTTTTACCTTAGTCGGGAGGAGCTGTTGAAGCCCTGCTCTGGCTCATGAAACCCTGCCTGAAATAGCCCCAGAGCCCTCACCTGGAAGTGCTCTCTGCCTGTTACTCCTGTGGCAGCACACAGAGTATCAGGAGATCATTTGAGGTTGTGGAGTTTTCCCCTAAGGAATACTGGGCTGGGGGAGGGAATCGCAGAATGATTCTTATCTTACATTACACAGAATCTCTTGCATTACTTACTGTGGCATATTGTTTCCTCCCACAGAGTTCTGCTCAATCGCTTTCAGGAAGAGGCTACTCCGTAAGTCATTTTACAGCTAATTCTTTCACTTCTGTTGATGTTGATTGCAGAGGTTTACACTACCTATTGCACAGCCACTGACATGGAAGAAATGCAGAACAGAAACAGGGTGAGAGCACAGGACTGTCATGCACCTGGCAGGGGACAGCCCTGACATGTGGGAGTGCATTAAGAGCCTGGGGGCTTCTTAATTTAATGTTATACTTCTAGGGAGGGGTTTTTTGGTCAGTTGATGGTGTATTTCAGCTAGATAGTAATTCTCTGGAGAATTACAAGACCTGAGTGGAGAGAGTTTTCAACACCAGCAGGAGATGCTTCACTCCTCTCCTCCCTCCCCCATACACATTTTCATTTGTGTATTAAATACGATAATCAAATACACAGTTACTCCCATTTTACAAAGAATTACGGCCCTCACCATTGTGAACAACAAGAAAGTCAATATTCTCTTATTTACAAGCCTCTGAGTTACAAAACAAGCTCGCTTGTTTTCAGGGGAGGGTGTTGCTGGTGTTTCCTTCACAGGAGTGCCACAATGCTTGAGGGTGGTGTTACCAGGGTCAGGACACATCTGCCTGTGTGTGCAATGTACCAGACATGTTTAATTGTCCTTTTCTGTTCATATGTGCCTTATTTGTGTGTGCAAAAATGACATTTCTTCATATAGAGGTGGATTAATTTGTTTGTTTTGGGTACATTTTCTGCTCAGCTGTCCAAAAAGGCAGGCACAGACATCAGTGAGTAATACAGAAATAGGAGAGGGTGTGAGAGGCTTAGCAAAGTCAACATGAAAATTCCTGGAATCACATTATATCTGACTCTCAAAACAAATGTATGGTGGGGAGATATGATACCCTGGTTGTTCAGACAGTAAGTCATGCAGAGTGCAAAGGTTCTAGATGAAGGTGTATGCAAATCTGAACGTGGATATCTCAGTCCAGTAAACAACTCCTGCCTGCACTGATTGACAGTAATTGCTGTTTTCACAACCTCTGCCATGATAAAGTTTTGCCTTCTAGGTGAGTGGTCCCAAACTGTTTCATACCAAGAGCTAAAGCTGCTCATTCTCTATAGAACCAGAACAAGAGTGGATTTTATGTACTTCAGAAAGTCGATGTGGAGGCCTGGAACACATTTCTTTTTACCATAATCACCAGAATTATTTACTTTCAATAATTTATGTTGTAAGTTTAGGGTGATGGAACTTGCTGAGCTTCTACCCAGTGCACAAAGAGAAAAAATTGCCAGGCAGTGCAGAATTTATGGTCCAGTTTCATAGCAACACTGTCCCATGCTACCACGCATATTTATCAGAAATTCATAATACAAGATTAAGTACCTTTTCATCATAAAACCATTACAAAATAACATATGACTTGAAAAGTCTCACAGTTTTAATTAAATAATGTCACGAATTTTTAGACAGTAGTTACATGTTTACTAGGTATCCCAGGTGAGTATCATTGCTTAATTTATTGAGGGATGAGGAGTGTTTGCTCTAGGACCCATTAAGTGCTGCTTTCCACACATTTGGAGAATCAGATTCACCTAAGCTTCTAAAGGCAGATGCTTTATCTTCTATTTGTCTGTAAAATGCCATGCATGCCCATGGCACCACATAAATAATAATGAATCATCTTCACAGATTTTATGGCTGAGGGCCTGGTTTGGGAACTAAACAATTTCCCAGTGGCTATAACATAGGTTGCAAAATCGTAATGGAAAAAGGCCAAAGAATTCTTCTCAGAGTCTCAAGGCCAATAAATCATAGGACTGTTTTCTTCCCCTGCTGGTTATTCAGAAATTTACTTTTGTTTCTCAGAGAAATGATTTTGAGAAAATTACTAGCTCCTTCTCTGTGCATGTGTGGGGACAAGGTTCTCTTATTTTGCCAACCCATAACTTCTCAAGGGAGGTAAGAGCTTCCTGCATGCCAGGGCAGTCTTTTGAGACCATGAGTAGTGTGAAATGGTGTTGCTTTTCTTTATGGATTGTCATTTTCCCTGTTAAGCTGCCTCCTGCCCCACCATGTGCCAGCTCTTGAGGCTGACTGTTTCCCCCAAGACTCCGACACTGCTCTAATTGGATTTAGCAAAAGTCAGAGACTGCCACTTCCACTGGCCCAAACTCCCATGGGAAGCTGATTCTTGCAGGCGGCATAGAGATGTTCAAACCACCAGATCCAGACAACTGGCCCCACAGCAGGAGTTGTCCATGGCATCTATAACAGTCCTCATTTTCTCACGAAAGCAGCTGTCTATGAAGCATTAAGTCACTGTTTTGGCTCTGCCCCTGTTTACATGGGACGGCCTGTTCCCCAGACATGGTGAGAGCAGTGGTAGCAGGAGGCATAGTGGAGACACTGCTGTGCTGGGTGTTCCTCCTGGTAGCTGTGCTGATGGCTTGTGTTGAGGAAGACTTGTGGAATGATGATCTGTATCATTACTTGGTGAAGTTCTTGTACTGGGTTCCATCAGCAGCTGTTTAAATACCACAAACTATTTTGTGCGTGCTCAGTTTTAATTACCTCGTTCTGAATCCTCACTCTTCTCCATTCACTTGCGTCAGCTGTCCTTGCAGAGATGTTTGATTTCAGAAACATTTGTAGAAAATGCACATTTTAAGGAAATGAGCATTTGCCAAGAGAGAACTTAAAACCTACAGTAGGAATCTTGCATGAAAAAATCTCAGCCCAAGGTTTGGCTCGTCCAGCTGAGCCATCAAGGCCTGTCCAGGCAGTCAGAGCAGGCTCATTGGTGAAAAACCTCAGCAAATGCCTCATCCATGAAGTGCAGACTCTGGAGCTAGAGGCAGGAAGAAAACTAAATGCAAGTGTCTAAATAACTAACTCCTGAGGGTTGGATATTCCAGCAACTTCCTTGACTTCAGGCTTCCCATGGAACTTTAGGTGCCTAAATGCCTAAATAAGGAGCATGCTTGCAATAGCTGTGAAATTTTGGTCTCGTTGAAGTTACATCTGATGAACTCCAGTTGCACCTAGATTTAATTTAAGCCTCAAAACCAGCAGTAACAGTGACCTGGCACATAGTTTCAGAGTCTCCTGTACATACCGCAGACAAAATCTCTTAAAACACTATTTCCCAAAATTAATTTTCAAATGGTCTTTACTTTTACTTGGATAGGACGAAACATTTCTGTGTCTGTACTGCTGCTGCAGCTCTTTCTCTCCTCAGCAGCATGTGTTTCATATCCTTATCTCATTAAATGTATACTTCCGCTGTGCTGAGAAATAGAACACGAGTTTGTTTATGGAGGTTAATATCTCATTCCCTCTATGACTTGATGGTTACATTTGTGTGATAAACTACTCCAGCCATTTGTCACATTTCCTGCATGCACAAATGAGATTAGTGATCTTAGTCAGAGAGGTCTGTCTGTCTTCTGAGCAGACAAAACAGATTCTCTTTTTGGTTACAGGATGAGAGGCCTGTCTACCTGAAAATGCACTGATTTGTTAAAAAGTACACAGAGAATCAGAAATTAGAGCTAGTGGAGGTTTTTATACATCACTGATACATATCCACCCTGTGGGTGTTTGTCAAGTTTTTTTCTGGTAGTTAACTTAGAACCAAACATAGTTATAAGTAGTTACAATGAATATAAGATAATACATACATTTTGTTATTAATGGCTAAAAAGTTGCAGTTATTTATAAGGTTGAGCACACTGTAGAAACAAACCCAAGCTGCAGCTGAATTTGACTCAGTTTTGCAGAGAGGATGGAAAAGGATAGAGCTGGGGAATATGTGGTAGCTTAAAAAAATAAACAAAAAACCTCTTCCAATAAATTATGCAGTTTATTTATAGAGCATCTGTGCAGCTGTTCGTCTTCTGAACTGGAAGGGGCTAAAATATGGGAGTGAATGAAAGAATGAACTTGAAAGCATATGGCAAACGGATAGCCAGTGAGCCAACCTGTCTGAGTGTGCCTTGGAACAAAAGTACAGGAGGATGAGACGTCTTTGTTTGGTTTTATTTGTTCTTGAAAGGGTTTTTTTTTTTTAAATAAAAACAGTAACATGCACTTGGCTACAGCAGCAGCTGATTTTTATTCTGAGCTTCTGTAAAATATCAAAGTCTTTGTAGCCTAGTCAAATCCCTGGCAGCTGATCAAATTCTGTTGATTTTACATCTTCCTTGTTGAGCGCAGGAAACCAGTGTCTCAGATAACTCGGGCTGGAGCTCGTGGATAGAGAGAAGTGTGCAGAACACCAGAAGGCTTGCAGAGACTCTTGGGCCATCCAGAGTCAGCTCAGTGCTATCTGCAACCTTCATTCCTCCTGCTTGGGGATGTAGCATGAGAACAGTTATCTCGTCCCCCTGGTGAAGCTGGACCTGAGGTGACTCAGGCAAGTGCAGGGTGGGCTTTGAGCACCCTCAGCCCACTGCACTGTCTGCCTGGACCCCAGTCTGCCCTTCCTGGCTGTTCTCTCAAATAATCTTGTTCATTTTTGGAACTGGCTTTCCAACCAGCTTGGATCTTTGCTGGCAAAGATCTGTAAAGCCATTCAACTCCTCTACTGTGCTGTGTGCTCAGTGTTGCTGTACAGTGGGGCTGTTGCCCAACAGAGTTGCCCACAACCACCCTGCCCGTCAGATCTCTTTGGCTCATGCCCATGAGTGCACTTGCTGGGACAGCCAGTTCTGAGCTGCATTCCCCTGGTTTGCAGCACAGAGACAGTGCCCACCTCAGTAGGAGGGAGGACAGGTACAAATGGCTGCAAAGTGCTGGGAAATCATCAGCAGAGGAACTGTTGACTCTGCAGGTTTATATCCCCTGTAAAGCTCTTTTCATGGCCTCTCTCAGTTTTGTGCCAGCTCAGTGCAGCTCTGTGAAACTCTGAAGCAGATGGTGCCTGCTAAGGAGGCTGCTCTCAGGCCAGAAATCCTCGGTGTGAGCATGGGCAGGTTCATGCCTTTGGTGCAGTGATTACAGGGGCTCACTGAAGATCCCACCACCAGCATTCCCCAATCTACTCTGTGCTTTGAGGTTGTTCTTGTGCTTTAGGTTGGAACCAAATTATCACATGGAAAAGTACCTTCAACAGCATCTTTTCTGTACAGACCTTGAGTCAGTACCATTTCCCACATGGACCCCTGGGATGATTGTATACCTTGACATCTTTTAGATGGCCATGGAGGAACTGATGTCCTGAGAAGGATAAATTTCTACATAAAGATTAAAAAAATTATTGCAATGAAGCATGTCATACTTCTGTTTGGGAATTCCTGAGCATGCTTCCCTCATGGTGTGGAAGCACGCTCAGTGACCAAAGGCACATTGGAATTGTGACTAACAGGGTATTTCCACCTGCTGCTCTGTCACACACGAATGAAAAATATCTTCTGTAGGTGGGTAACATTTCTTGGCTGGGCTGGAAAATTCATTGTATTTTAAGACCTCTGATAAATTAGCATTTTTCTGTGCCAAAAATCAATATTGGAAACAGGGCTCTCGTTATGACTCTAAAACTCCTTGAGCTGGAGCCAAAGGTAAATGATAAAACTGAATTTAATATGTATTTCCTACAATAGTGTGCCTGTGGGCTGGCAATGTGAGCAAGACTTTCTGGACAAGATTTATGAATAAAGGAGTATTAATTCCAAAATAAGTATCAATCTCCTTTTGCCATGATGCCAAGCATAAGAGAGGGACTCTAATTGTCTTTTTCTTCTGGACAAGAAAAAGAATGTCAGATAGGTCCCCTTCAGGTGGAACAATACTCTGTCTTCTTTGAAGACAGAGAAAAGAAAAAGGGACTATAAAAAAGTGACGTAGCCTGCAAGTGCAATGACAGCACAAAGGATTTTAAAAGATAGAAAAATAATAATATGGAATAGAAGCATAAAGTATTTTGAAAGAAGTTTTCCCTGTAAGATACCAGGAGTTTTAGAGAGCCAGGAATAAAATGGTGGGTGTCAGTCCAAAGCATTTAACTTCTGCTGGTTTTCTTTTCCCATGTTCCTAAATAGCCTCACTTCACAAAAACTATCCCCATGCTTGAATTCACCTGGACAGGCTGAGTTCACTGAATAAATAGAGTTTTGTTTGCTCTTAGTGCTGCGTGGGATGGAGCCAGGTTGCTGTAAGCCAGCTGAGGAGCTGGACCCTTGGCTCCAGGGACTATCCCATAAGCCATGAGCTCAAATTGAGCTGAGTAATTAGTACACATATTATTCCAGATCCGTGGGAGCTCTTTTGAGGGTTTTTGAAATGTCCCATGAAAAGCTTAAGCAGAAGTACAAACATAAATAAACTACATACTTCAGCTTTACAAATATTGAAGTCCATGAACTTCCTTACAACACATTTTCCTTTAGAAGTTCCCTTTTCTGAAAGTCTGTTTCTTCTTAGATGACCTCTGCTTTTAATTAGGATGAAAAGTTCCATGGATTTTCACTCATCTCCACAGCCATAAGCAAGCACAAAGGGCCCTCTCTGTCTGAGTTTCCCCCTGCCTGAGCAGTGGCCTTGGCAGAGGGGCTGCCTCGGAGGCTCAGCAGTGGTGCCCCTTTGTCCCTGTGGTCGGAGCGGGACGGGCTGATCCCGATTTCCATAAACCCCCCAGCTGCAGGAGGCACAGCCAGCTGACACCGTGAGCCCCTCAAGGGATGGGACATATGACTTGTGTGTGATTTTTGCCCGTGTTTTTAATCTCCCTGCCGCTGCCCTCTGCTCGGGGCACCGGGGGGGAGCAGACCTCTAATCTGACTAGAAAGGCGCTATTGTTAAACAGACGCATCCCCCGAAATTCCCAATGCTCCTTGGCTTTTGGGCTGGGATAACCTCGCTGTCACTGGCCTTGCACGCTAAAATGAAGAGTTGTCCTAAATCCATCTTGAATTCACCAGCCTGGAAAGGATTACATCCTGCTGAAGAAGAAAGGCAGAGGATTTTGAGAATATCTGGTCTTTATTTCTGGACCTTTTTTGATTAAGACTGTCCTGAAGCAGTTGTGTCATATACGTGCTGGAGCTTTGTGTAGCAGGGCAGGGTATTTTCTTGTCTGTCTCAGCTGTTTTCACATTGTTGTTTGCTCTCATGACTCTCTTTCCTTAGAATCCATTGCCTCGTTTTAACTCTCTTTCCTTTCCCTTTACCAAAGCCAACAAAAAGATGATTAAAGCAGACAGCTGATTAGGATCAGGGCTTCTTACCTAACTACCACAGTGAGCAGGGGTTAAGTGTGGGGCCTCTTGGGGGATTTGCTTTTGATTTTTGTTTAATTCTCTGATAGTCTTGTGCAGTGAGAATGGGCAGTTGTGGTGTTTTATAATTACAGAGAGGGTTGAAATAGTCCATTTCTGAGGGCTGCCCATGCACTGGTGCTTGCTGTGCCGGCTGCTCTGCTGGGTTCCTCAGAGGAAACTCACGGGGGTGGGTGGAAAAGGGCTTCACACTCTCTTGTTTTGTCTCATATTTCACTGCACCCAAAACCATGGCATGTAAGGGAGCAGCAGAGGAAATAATAGTGCCACTGTAGAATGCAGTTGTAGAAATAAAAGATGAACATGTTTTGTTGGCCTTGATAGTTGGTAAACAAGAGAGATCAAGGAAAAGGGATCGATTGCATCAACTTTGTGGCTCTTATTGGCATTAGAGAACACAGCCTGTCATCTTGAAGCATCATAAATATTTAATTGTGCAGCTCAGTGGAATACCCTGATTGCTATCGGTCCCAAAATGGTTTTCCCTATGTTAAACTGTATTGAAATAAAATAGTCCAGAGAGGGTAAGTTCTTTGGGTGATGGTAAAACTAGTCACTGCACACCCGGAGTGTAGGGAAGGGTTCCTGTAGGTTGGTGGGTTTTACTCAGTTTCATCACTTGTATTTCTTCCTTGTCACCTTTTTTTTTTTTAATTGGGATTTGTTATTATAGGCGAGAGAGATCTTTCATTTCTTTCCTGCCCTAACAGAAGGCAAAAATGCAACTTTAATTTAGCAAAACAACAGATGCAACCCTAAGTCAGCTCTCACACCAAAGAAAACTTTTGATAACATGCTGAAGGTGTGGGGGCTCTGCTGTGAAAGCTGCAAATGGGTAGAAATCTGCTGTAGGCTGAGGTTTCTCTCCTCACTTCGTGTTTCAGCCTGGATGCAATCGAGCTGGCTGCTAAAATGTGAATATACTGGGCCATGTGGCTCCTCTGCAGTGGGAAGGCAGCTCTCCTCCATTCCTTGTGGGGTGAGAGAACAGAGGGGCTCTGTGCTGGTGTCCCTGTGCAGGTGGCTCAGGCAGGAGCCTGAGCTTCTGGGCTGCCTTTCCAGGAACTGCTCAGCTCCTACTGCAACAGCAGAACTATTGGTGAAGAGCAGCTTTCTGATCTGCCGTGCTTGCATGGCTGGAAGAGGAGCATTCAGATGGAAACCCTGTGAGATGTTTTCTACATAGGGTCAGTGTTTTCACTTCCTGCTGCCTCAGCATTTCAGCATCACAGCTACTCATGGTCAACACAAGCCCCAGTCACCATGACCTGCTAGCCACCTTTTTAGAAGGTGTTCTTTTCTCTTTTTTATAGCAAATAAATAAATGGAACTGTAAGAGCCTTCCTACATGATGCAAAAGGACCAACTGCAGTTCTAGAAAGCCAGGGAATGCAGGGCAAGAGCAGAAATGTCAATGAATCCATTGTAACTTGGGTGTGAGATAGGAATCACACAGGGGTGAAAGGTCTTTGCAATACGATTTGGCGAGTGGTACAGCCAAATACTCTCTGCTTGTTCCCTGTCTCTTTGTTTTATTAAATACCTTTAGGGAGACAATGGTCTAATTCTGAAATTCAGGCACTGCTGTATCCAAAATTTGTTTTAAAACCCTTGGATCAATGATACTTAGTTTCATGGAGAAATATTTGAGTTCCAGTTCAGAATACCCTGTGTTTCAGCATAGTTTTCAGGTGAGTGTAGCTGTTCTCTCTTTTCTCAGCTCGTCACAGGTCAGAAACTCAAAGGCATTGAGGTTGAGTAAAACAATTGTTCATCACTCTGAGCTCTGCTTTGTTTTTTGTGGGAATTGTCTGCTTCTGTAGCACCTTCAGTTTCATTACTTGTTATGAAGTTTGCTTTACTGTCCTGCTCTAGGAACAGACACAACCACCAAAGCTGCTTTTTAATTAGCCTGTGGCCCATCCGGTGTGGATGTGCTGACGTCCTGGCTGTACAATGTAGTTCCAAT
This sequence comes from Motacilla alba alba, assembly GCF_015832195.1. Classification (NCBI taxonomy): domain Eukaryota; kingdom Metazoa; phylum Chordata; class Aves; order Passeriformes; family Motacillidae; genus Motacilla; species Motacilla alba. The sequence goes on along the minus strand of NC_052030.1, from coordinate 7,414,932 downwards.
GAAAGGGAACAGTCTGCCATAGAGTCTTGTGACCTTGAGGTCAGTTTTGTGTTCAAAATTGCTTTTGATTATGGAGTTAGTATGTGTTTCAAAAATATCGTAAAAAATCCAGCAAGCACTAGCAATCCTTACACAATGCTGCTGAGTTACACACTCAAGTGGTATCACATCTAGATTTTAATGGAATTAACTGCTTTATTTATAGATACTTTGCAGATGCCGTGCTTCTGGTTGTGAATATTTAGAGGTTTGCAACCAGAATGATGGAAAATTGGCATACAGTTACATCACTGTGGACATGGCTGCAGTGATCTCTACAGGAATGTAGCCTGATTCATACCTTTACTGTCTGCATTTCATCTCTGTGCTATATGATGGATAAGACTTTGTGTGCCTGAACACTTACAGCCTAGATGTGTAGCAGTATCCTGAGGAATTTTCTTGTCTGATTAATTCACCACGTGTTCACCAGAAAGCCTCAGGACACTGGCAGTTTTTGGGAAGATGTTAGATGTAGCTGCTGGCTACTTACAAACCTCGGTTCAGTTTTTTGAGACTGGTATTTTGTTAGGTGTAAACAATAAGAAATTTTGGAGTTGATTAAGAAGCTATCATGCGTGGTTCTCGGGTTTTCTGGAGAGGGGGTTGAAATGGTTCATGGTGCCCTTGAAATCAGCTAATCAAAGCAGGACAATTTTTGGACATCCTGTAGCAATTAGAGTGCTGTAGATGAGGGATGGTACAGACTGTGTAGTGTGTGCTTTGAACTTGTGCAGCAGCATTCTCAGACCAGTTGGTAATCACCAAAGGGAAAAAGAGTTGCATTTGAGTTGGGAAAAGCATATATGTGTTTTACTGCATTGATGAAATTCTGCCATCACCTGCAGGGTAGCAGCAGCATTGAACAGCTGAGAAGCTAAACTTAGTGGGATACTCGTAATGAACCAAAGATTCAAAAGTTGATCTCAAAAATCACTTGTCTAAAAGGCTTTCTCTGCAAGCATTCCTCATAGCAAAATATGAGCAGGTGTTGACACGAGCAAGGTTATAATAAGGCTCGTGACCAAAGTTAGATCAAACCAGTTCACAGAACACATTAGAACACATTTTCCCCATGTATTCATGTCTCTTCCAAAGCTGCTTAACAGCATCTAGTAGCATCCTGGTTTAAGAGAAAAAGAGCTCTAGTCAGGCAGATTAGGATGTCACAGTGGAGGTGCCCGAGGCTACAGAGGATTGTCTAACTGGCAGGCATTGAGCTGTAACGGGTGCGGGGTGCTCAAAGCCTTTGCCTAAGTATGTTCCTTTCCTCTAAAGACTTGTTCTCTGAGGAGCCCTTATTCAGTTCATTTCTAGAAAGCTGGGGAAGAGGGCAGGAGAGAATAATAAATGGTCCCTTGAAAACAAGAGGCAGCAATAGACGCCACACGACGACCCAAACAGCCTATTTAACTGCAGCCAGTTTCCTGCTGAAGATTCATTTTGAAGAGATTGCAAGAGCACTGGAACAGGAAGCTGCAGCTTCACCAAACGGTTTCAGTATCAGTGTGTTATCTGTGGTCATTCCCCTCCACAGCTTGCGGCTGGCTTCTGGTTAGCAGAGACAGACACTTTGAGCTGAGCTGGCATCAGTTCCCACCTACTTAATCAGTTAAGTTGTGAGCCCTGTGGTTAGCTCGAATCCCCTGGTCGTCTTGTGGATTGCCAGTGACAGGAAGGGGGAGATGCATTGAGTGGTTCCGGCAGGAATAGCTTGGTTATCTGATGGTCACCCCAGAAACTGATAAAATTATGTGAGCTCTTTTCTGAGAAGACATCAAAAAAACAGAAACTGTTGTCTCTAACCACCTGAAGAGTTTACAACGTCAAAGGAAATTTTGCTTATCTTGAAAGCCTCAAAACTGTTAACCCGCCTTCACCACTGCAGACCACAGCACTGCCTCAGACTTCCAGTGCACAGAGTGAAGTACAGACCGATGTGTGCAGAGCTGTAAATTCTTACTGAGGAAACATTATCGTTCAGATCTTCCAAAATTACTTTGCCACTTCAAATTCAGAGGTGAACAACTTGAAACATATGAGAGAACCGGGCTTTTCTGAGGAAGCGTGCTCCGTATTTTTAGAAAACTTGTCCTCCTTGAGTCTGTCTTGTTGTCAGGAGTTTGGGCATGCAAAGTGATGAATCACTTTTCAAAAGTGTAGCCTGTTAGATGAGCCTGGATTGATCTGAAGCCCAAGTGATGGTGACTGTGTCAAGGGCTTGCAAAGGTTAAGCAGAGAAGGTGGTCATATCCTGGGGATGGCTTAGGGCACTTGGTTTGTTTTTGGCATGTGTTTGCTGAGCAGACTTCAGCATCAGAATGGATTTCAGAGAGAAACCTTAAGTAAATGAGATTTTAAATTAGTACTTTCAAAGAGCCTTGGGCAGGTTCCTCTGAGCTTCAGTGCCTGAGTGTCTCTATCCTTAAAATGTGGTAGTGGTACTCAGGTCTTTTCTTGAGGTGTGTAGATGGGAGAGTGTTTTACTGAGTATTTACTGAAATAGGTAAGGCAGATCAGAAGATCCAGTTAATTTTTTTTTGTCTTGTGCCTAAAATACAAGGAGCTTCTTGTCCCATGTCCCTGTCTGATCACCTCTCTCATCAAACCAAGCCCCTCAGCTTCTGTCCCAGGCCACAGCTTGCAGCCAAGCTCCCCATGCTGCAGGTGCCTGTCCTGGTAGTGGCTGTGCTGCTGCTGAGTAAGCATGGGAAAGGCATTGCCTCCTGCTGGAGCAAAGGGCTGGGATGTCTTTTTCCATGGGAGAGAGGCTCCCGTGGCTGGTCCAGAGCCCTCATGCCCATCACATCAGCCCTGGGCATTCCAGCCCCTTCCTCACTACTGGCCTTGGAATTAAAAGAAAGGTGGGCTTGGCAGCCGGGCTCCATCAGCACAGCCTCACCCCATACCTGTACATCTCAAAACTTGACACTGAATACACATAATATGATGTGTGATTTGTAGCTTTAACAGTCACCATGATGAAACCCTGCTCGTCTGCTGCTTTTGTCCAGGTTTTGAAATCAAAGCTGGGTGTTTGGAAGGGAGTGAGTCCATACAGGAGGCATGAGAGATGCTTTAGTCTGCTGACGTTGTTTGGCTCAGCCTCTGTCAACGACAGCCACAGCAATCAGTGCATTTTGGACTCAAAGCTATTTCCTTTCCTGCTGCAGATTATGTCTGGTATGCATAACATGTTAATTTAACAAAGCAGTTCTTTTGATACAGCTTTAATTTTTTAACAACAGCTCGAAGGCAATGATGTACAGATTATATAGTGTCAGTTTCCCAATTAAAGTTTTACAGGAAAATACTCTGGTTTTGCTTTAAGCCTGTTTTGAATTCTTCCTTCTGGCACTTGTGCAAATGGAAACTGCGCTATTGCAAAGCATCCATTTGAAACCTTGAAATATTTATTGAGGCTGCATTGAATACTGAAGCAGGAATCTTCCTGTAGGCTTGTTGATGTCTGTCATATGCATTTATTTTGTAATTAAATGTCTGGAAGCTTATGTGTGTGCCTGAGTGGTTGGTTTCTTGTGTTTTATTTTTTGCAGGTTTTGTTGTCGTTACACTGGTTTTTCTGATAAATGCTTTTAACTCACCACTTTTAAGAGTTCTATGAAAAATTATGCACAGCCAGACTACATCTTTGATGTACAGCAATGAACCTCCTACTAATTGTTGTGCAGAACACTGAGGAGGTGGTTAAACTGCTGCCCTTCCTAGAACACCAGACCTTGTGAATCTCATTACTGCAGCAGAACATGCCTTTTTGAAGGCTGGGGGATGGAGGGCACCTGAAGGGATTAGCTGAGAAGATCTCATTCTTGAAACACTACCCACAAACTGAACTATTTTATTTTTTTTCCTTCCCCCTTTTTTGTCTTCTTCCCAGCCCTTTGCCTTGGATAATATCAGGTCAGTGTCCTTTCCTGTTTATATAGGCTGCCAGCAACAGGGACTGATGGTATCTGAAACTGCCACTAGAGTGTGTTCCAAGGGGTGGGATGGTGTGGAGCATAAGCTGAACCTCAGAGGGCAAGGCACTGACATTAGACAGAACAGGAGTCACCAGCTCTGGTGACAGCAGGCCATGCCTCTGTGAAGCTGCAGAACCAAATGCTCCTTGGCATTTCCCTTGGCCCTGGTGGCTCTCTCCAAGTACTCCCCACTGCTCATCCTGACCTGAGGCATATCCCTGCTCCAGGAGTCTTGCTCTCCTGGAGATTGTGTGATGACTGGAAGTAGAATATCAGATGCCTAATTCAGATTAGCTTGCAGCCTGGAGTGGCATGAGTTATTGCCCAGATTTGCTAGGCAGCGGGGTAGTATGAAGGTCTCTGTGGTTGCATTCTAATTCAGCTGCTTTTAAAGGATAGGGAGAATGATCCCTGAACCTGTGCCCACCCAATGGGCTGGAGCTGGAGCAGGCAGCTTCTCTGCCCTTGGAATGTGCTGAGAGTCTGAAGAACTCCCTGCTGCCAGAGTGCCAAGGAAGCCACCTGGCCCACTTTGAAACCAAATGCTGCGTCTCATGTGTTTATCACTTCCCTTGTTTTCGTTCTTTTTCTGTTCCCAGCTAATCTCTTTGGATTAGTCCTACTGCTGGATAATTATAAGTTTCATATCTACATCTATTTCTCAAGCTTGGCTGCATTATTTTTGGGCAGCTATTTAAGACTTTGTTTATTTTAAAAAATATATTGTGTCTGCATTTGCATATTTGCATTTCAGAACTCGCAAACAATGGTACTTCTCACAGTACATCATTCTTCAAATATTTTTCTTAACAAGTAGAAATTCTTCAGGCATGCCAGAATCAGCTTCATTATATGAATCCTATTCATGGACCCTATTTAGAGCATTTGTAGGGAGGGAATTAAATGGGCTGTTCTCACACTTACATATATCTGGTCACATGTGAGAAGGAAGGGTAAGAATTACTTGATATTTCAAGGAAATTACAATAGTTACTGAGAAGAAAAGTCCTTCCTTTTTTGTTCCTTTCTTTTTTTCCTTCCTTCTTGAAAATAAAGTACACATTTATGTGGGAAATAAAAACCAAAGCCTTCGTTATCAACACCAAAAGAAATTGATTCTGCAGCAGGGCTTTAGTTCAGTGACTTTATTTGTATAAAGGCCAATGAATGATGTAAAGATAATGGTTTTATCTGAATGGTTAGCACAAGCTGACACCTACCCTCTGCAGCACTGATGGGCTGCACCTGGTTGTTGCAGAGAGCACAAGTGTGGGCAGAGTGGTCTGTCAGGCCCGACTTCATCCCTCACCTCAGGGGGTTTTAAATCATCTTGGGGAAAGGGGGAAGCAGCAACTCAGCTTAGGGATTTTGGAAAGTATTTCCATTGAGTTCCTCAGTTGAATGATGGCCAATGAGCTGTTGGGTTGGCAGAATCAATGTGATAGTTGGCTTTTGGAACTGAATAATGAAATTTGCAAACGTAAAAGGAAAAATGCAAATGTAAAGGAAAATGTAAAGGAAATCAATCCCTCAAAAGTTTCCAGTACTACTGCAGAGAAATGATAAAAATAGTGGAAGTTGTTTTAGGCAATGCAGTTTAAATTAAGAGGATGTGTTCAAACATGCAGGTAGAGCAATGCAAGTGAACTTTAGATTGATCTGGTGTTTAGAAAGGAGGAGTCTGGCGTGTTTTTAACTAGAGTGTCAGCATGGTGCCCATCTTGTTGGCCCAAAGTGCTCTGACACACTGCCTCAGTGACTTGTGCTTCAAGGTTTCTGTTCAGGTGGTTGGGTCACCCATGGAAACAGGCTCACGGAGAGACCAAAAGGGAAGGCAGGTTCTCCAAAGAGAGACAAAAATTAGAAAGACACTTTCACATTAATTTTCTTCAATGCTCTACTGGACAGCCAGGGAAAGAGAGCAGAAGATGGTTGTGTGGAGGGATTGAGTAATGTGAAAACATGCAAAATCAAAGCTGCTTTGGAGGCTGCCTGACAGCTCTGAGGTGTGGGGCCGACAGGATGATAATTATGAGGTGTGTGAATGGTTCAGCCTCTGAACAGCACATTTGGCACTACCAACTGGTTTATCTAGAGGTTTTGGGGGGGAAAAGGGGGGATTTTAGAGGTTTTTTCCTTTGTTTTATTTCAGAAATGGAGTGTGAAAGAAAGATCCTCAATAGGACTAGTTTCTGCTTCACATCAGGGCCGGTTTACACCTGATCTGACCAAAATCTTATCTCTGATCTGTCTGCCTTGAGCAAACATCCTTGTGGGTATTCTGTTCAGGTAGCTCTTTACCTCACTGGCCTTGGACAATGAGTGGGAGAACAGTAGGATTTTCATCTCTGTCAATGACAGCAGTAGAAAATTGCAGGAATCCCAAGAAGACACAATCTGGAGAACAGAGTGGGTCTTTGTCAGCTCAGCAGGACCACAGCACGGCTGTGACTTGTGGCTTTACTGAGTGTGGTGTTTTTCACTCACCAGTACCTTCTCAAGTTGATTGATTTTGTCAGAATTTGCTTTAAAAGGAATGAATTCTAATCGGTGGTTGAGAAACTTAAGGCAAACATGTCATTGAAAATAAGCTTACAGTGGTTTGATCAAGATCCCATGATTTGAGGTTTTCAGACATTTAAATGTGTTCAATTGCTGTGAAGCTGGAAGCACAGGTACAAAAGACTCGTAATTAAAGTTGCATGGTGAGGAGATAGATTCAGAACTTCCTGGAGCCTTGCTGATGGCATTTTCTGATTCCAGACTCGTAGTAATGTGTTTATAATATTTATTTGAGTTTCAGTTTGGTCAAAGTCTGTTGCCATTTTACCCAAACCTCTTTTATAATGGTAGGTTTCTCTCATACCTCACTTGGAGTCTTGCTGGTGGTTTTCAACCTCTTCCAATTTGCAAACAACCTAAGAAAAACACCACTAAAGTTGCAGAGCCCTATATTTTGAATGCAAAGCCATCTTGACCACAGGCTTGCTTTTCTTAGCTACCTTTTTACAGCTCATTTAAGAAGTACTCAGCAAAGCTGGAGGTCTCATATCCCAGGGCTGAAAACCAGTAGCTTAAAGCATTGGGGCCCTGTTTTTGGTTCCTGGCTCTGCTGTAGCTTGAATACACACTGTGCAAACCATGTTTTATAGAAATTTTGTTCAATAAAAGTATGTCTTCAGTGTCAGTGCAGACTCTGTCTACCGCAGTGGATTTTCTTCCTTCTGACTGGAGTTGGGGTTGGATTTGTTTGGATATTGTGGTGCTTTCTGACGCCTATTTAATTTTGCTGGAGTGGTATTTTTGTGACACCATGGTGCCGTGAGAGTTGTAAATTATTCTTTTACTCAAGTAGACTTTGTAATTTGGTGGGAAAAATTGCTTTCCAGCAAAACTCAGCCTGAAAGTTAACATGTTCATTAGTCACTGCAGTGGCCCACAGTAGTACAACTTGTGGATTATTTTACAATATGTACTTTTCTGGTTGCTTGCACAAATGTAATACAAAAGTTGCTTTTATATTAATCTTTAAAGTTTCGGCCTTGAATGCTTGTAATTTCTGCATCCTGAATATTAACCAACAAAGGAAGCGAGGTTTTGTGTTCAAAGCCAGGAGGAGGAGACAGGAGGTCTGTGCTGTATTCCCAGCGCTGCCGTAATCTCACTCTGGGATCTGGGGCGTGCTGTTTGCTGCGCCTCAGTTGAGCTCATGCGTGGGGCAGGGAGACCTTCTGGGTGTGTTCACCGGTCCAGTTGTGTGGAAGCTTTGATGCTCTACGGGATTGCTGGTGGAAAAATGTCATATTGTGTTCAGCACGCAGGAATCTGTGGGTTTAGAAGTTACCCCAACAGTTCCAAATGGCATTTCTTCCACTTCTGGCCAGGGCTGGCATCTGCCATGAACACCCCCATCTTCACTACTGTTTTCCCCCTTATGTGTTTTGCACACAGGCGCTTGAGCAGATGTGGGCTTTCAGTACAACCACAGATGATGGCTTATCTTTGAATTCTATGTGCTGTTCTCCAGTATCTTGGTGTGTAAGGGTGCCTCTCCCCAGAAAGTTCCTGCAGAAGCCTGGCACGTTTTGTTGCAGCTGGCCCCTTGTTAACTCTGAATTTCCCTAGTTCCCTCGCTTTTCCAGGTTTGAGTTAGACGGCTTGATGTTACTTCAGAGCCGTCCTTTTGATGGCTGGAAACGATAATAGCCTGTGTCATCTGCCCTTTGGAGGGAAGGGTTATGCCTCGTCCTTTATTCCTCGTCTCTCCTGACAAAACCCGTCCCACAATGCGCCCGAGCCGCTCGCAGGTGTTCCCGCCGCTCTGCCCTCTCACATGCACCGCAAATTAGTAACAGAAGCTAATGGCCCAGCATGCGGCCATCAAACGGCTGACAATTCCAGCCTTTGCAAAGGGCCCTTTATGTCAGAGCCCCCCACGAGAGCTGTCCGGCTGAAAAGGCCGTTTGTGTGTCCCTGTGTGCGGGCCGCTGCCGCGCCCCGCCGGCCGCGGGCCTCACGCTGCGCCCCGGGCCTGTTGCTGCTGGCAACAGATAAAAATCGCTGTTGGCCGCAGCGGGGCCCGCAGCACATCAATCATCCGCCCAGATAAAGGCCCCGGGCCTTTGGCCCCATCCCTCGCTTGTTCCTAAATAATTTCCACTGGCTGAGCATGCTATGGTGTAGGCTGGGTAATTCAGTCCAGAAAACTTCATTTCACTAAAAATGCTTTGATTCTTTTCTCTTTTTTTTTTCTTTTTTTTCTTTTTTTTTTTTTTTAAAGACTGTTTTTGTTCAAATAGATGTTTGTTTCGAAAGGGGGAATTTAACTGATGAAAGGGATGCCGTGAAAGTTCAGAGTGAGAATAATAAATAGGACTGTGTGGTTAAATGTAAAGTACAACCAAGTGGCAGCAAAAAGAATTAGCATTTACCCGGAGTAACAAAGCACCTTCGCACTTCAGAAGACACCTTTCAGCTTTGGCATCGTTCAGCTTCCTGAATTTATATATATTTAAATAGAGATTAATCTTTATATATGGATAACATCATTCCCACCGCACCTTTATTAAAGAGATTTATAGCTGGGTATCAAATTACACTTTTAATATAGCCTAGTTGATTTTTTGGTAGCAGCAAATCATATTTGTAACTCCGAATAACTAAACAAATTTGACAGTAGCAAATTTTCTCCGTGACACAGCTAATTCTTCATCCTGTCCTAATGTTCTGCTGTAAAGCCATAAGAAATTGTGATGCTTAGAGCCTGACAGTCATAGGTTTTGTTCTTGCCACTTAGCAATCCTTCAAAGAAGAAACCATTGCAATTTAAATTGAGGGACAACGCTCTTTGTAGATAAGCCCTGGTTTGTAATCTTACTGGCTTGTGCTGTAAGGATAGGGTAGGTGGGATATAGAGGAATATTGAAGGTAAAAATCAAGTGTTAGGTCACAAATAAAATTGCTGTGGAAACCCTAAAAATTAAATCTCAGCCAGCCTGCCCTCTGCACAAGCATCTTTGCATACTAATTGCATGGGTCTTTGTATTATTGTAGATACTAATTAGCAGTAGTTCTCAGTGGGAATTGGACACCTAATTCTCTAATGCTGCTTTTAACCTCCCAGCTTACAAGCCTTGCATCTCAAGGCACCTAAATCCTGCTGCTGTCTTCCAAGTACAGGCTCAATCCAGCACACAGGCACTGCTGCTGCTTCAGTGATGGAGAATCCTGCAAAATTTTGCAGTGTTGGCATCATCTCAGGGTTGGATGTGATGATGGACTTCAACAACGGCTGGAAAGGCTGGCTGAACTGTGATTCCTCTCTGAGTCTGACGCAGTCACTAGACTGGGCTTTACTTTGCCTTGTTGCCTGTTTGGCTGTGTTGCAGCTAAAAGGGACAAATAAGAGAGTTAAATTTTCACCTGAATGGTATTCATGGGAGCTGAGCCTTTCCTTTCACCCCAACAGGACTTTATCTAGAGTGCCCTAACAAAGCGCAGAGCTTCTGAAATATGACTTGATGCTTTGTAGAACCTGGTCTGCATTTCACACTTCACTGGATGGATGTGATTTATATGAAGAATTTGAGACGTTTTCTGTAGAAGCAGGAGCGATATTGGCCTGACAAAGTATGCTTTTGTGCTATGTCCTTCAGTATCTTCTCTAAAACCAAAACATTTTAAGATTGATCCTGTTGGATTTTGAAATAGGTAACAGTGAAATAGTTTCCACCCAGCAAGGTCACTGTAAATGCTGGCATCAGATCTGAATGATGTGCCACTAGCCTGTTTCCACTTCTGCTTCTTTTTTTTTAAAAAACTCCTATATAATGCTGCCTAAGAAATATTGCAGGGAATGACAGAGAAGGGTAGGCTTAAATAACCCTGAGGGTGCTTATCTTCCTTGGCATTAACTTCATATCCACATTCATTACATGAATGGGCCGGGGAAACTGTTTCTGTGACAAATTGGAGTGCAGGGTAGGTTGAACAGACTCAGTTCAATTTTGGGTAATGGTATACAATCATCTCTATGGCGATGCGTAATGCATGGTGTAGTTCCTCATTTAGAGAAGTTTGAATGCATAAAGCCCTATAAGAAACACCGAGATAACTCAGTTTCCTATTTTCAGAAGGAGTTGCAGTGTGCACAATTAGCTCCTCCATTCCCTCCCCTTCCTCTTACTACCACCAGAGAGGAGCTTCCCTTCGTCTCTAACGCTGCCTTGTCAGGGCTGAGCTTCCATCGCAGCTGCAGTTGTGAGGAAGATGGGGAGCACGTGAGAGGTGCTCAGGCAGGAGATGGACAGGCACATTGACACAGCCATTATTATTCCATGGCAGCCAGGATGGGTTACTCTTCCATCGCCCCGCTGCGTGCATGCGTCAGACAAAAGACAGCTTCAATTTGAATGGGAAGATGAGTGGAGTCGGTGCTTGGGGAGAGCAGCCTCCAGAATCTTAACTAACACGTCTGAGCCTTGCTGTACGACGGGGCTGGGAGTTTGCTGAAAGGTTGCTTGTGGAAAATGGAGCAGCACTTGTTGATAAATGTTCTTCGTGCTAATTGACCACTGTGTTTGCAGACAGATGCGCTGACCTCGAGCTTCCCACGTGCTCGTGCAGATCCCTAAGATGGGCTAATTAACTTCTCCATTTTCATTTCCTTGGCAAAATCCACTAAACAGAGTTATGCAAAGCAAGTGAAAGAAAACATTGGGCTGTAAGGAGGAGGAGACCTGAGCTACATGTAATTTGTGTGTTAAGAAACAGCACTGGATATCTTCAGGGCAAGACATAAAATTTCCTCTTTTATGTGAATAAGTGAGAATAAGGAATGATCAGGAAGTCAAGACATTGTTCTTCCTGCCAGTTTTTAGATGTGGATACAATTTTATCAGCTAAATCGAGAGCCTTTGTCCTGTTTTTGAAGGCTTGTCTGATAGGTACCCCGTGGAAGGATTTTAATCACAGTGACAGGGGGGAGGTTTGCTTTAATATTTTAATTAGGTACAGATCCACTGGCAACATTTTCTTCCATCTGTGTTAGATGGATGCCTGACTTGACCTAAGTGGTTCACAAGTGTTCCCAGTGTTACTGCCTTAGATCACTGGTGTGCACTGGTTACTGGGTGCTGTACATTACCCTGCTGATGGCACCTGCTCAGTGCTGCTGGTTACACAAGAGGATGAGACAGTGTTGTTGTGCCTGTGATCTTTGCAATACGGGTGTGCTAATGTTTCAGCCTGCCTTGCCATTTCTTTCAACATGGTGTGGATCCCACCACCTCGTGTGTTTAAATTATTATTAAATTGCAGTGTTTTGAAGCCAGAGGAATATTGCTTAAAGAACTCTTCTCATAAAACAGCTCATTAATATGTGTGATATTCAGGGTTTGCCAAAAGTTTTGTGGTCTGTCTTGCCTCCTCCACTCTTCACTGCTCTCTGCCCTCAAAATGTCTGCAGGAAAGCGTGGGCAAAATTCATTCCCCTGTGGCTGTTTCAAACTACACAGTTCGGGCTCATCCTTTGATCCCTCCTCATGACTTTATTTCATTATCCCTTAAGTATAAGGAGGAAAGTTAATGACATCATAAAAACTAGAACTCTATAAAAGATGTTTCTGCTGATTTACTGCCAATGTACTAGCAGCATGTCATATAACTGCCCATTAAAGATGGTGAGTTGCTCTCCTGCCTGCAGCTTTCCTTATCACCAGCCCTTTTATTTATGACCAGATTATAGGGATTGGGTGTGCATGGTAAAACATAAAACTTATTTTTATCATGCATAAAATTAACCCTTTAATTATGGATTTAAGTTGCACCCATCCTTCTTTTTAATTTAAAAAGGAATTATTAGATGTTCCGGGTTTTCTTCAAAGAGCCTAATGTGTTGCTGGGAGAGTGCTGTTCATGGTTTCTGGTTATATCTCTCTTTCTCTGTCCAAGCATTACCTAAACAGGATCAGTGAAAAGGACAGGAGAGACAGTAGAAGCTTCATTACTTAAATAAACAAAATCAATTTTTTTCCTGTTCAAGGAAGTTGAATTTGGTCTATGGAAACCCTGATGTTTTTGCTTGCGTGCTTCTTAAACTCTAGTTCTTTAGACATCCCTCCTCATCCCTTTGGGATACACAGTCAGCTTGGTAAGCAGTTATTTGCCATCACAGAATCCTTCACCACTCTCACTGGGAGATGTGTCTGGTCATGCAGCTTCAGGCTGTTGCTTTGAGCAGCATAATGTGAGTGTTTCTGTAGTGCCCTTCCTGTTCGGCCCAGTACCTCCTGTTTGCAAAGAAAGCTTCTTGTTTTGGCTACCAGGAGCAATTTTGAGTGCCAAACACTCCCTCCCACCTACAGCTCTAGGTACTTCAAGATAAGCTTTCCTACTCTGAAATTAGGGCTTCTCTTAAAGCATCTTGAGTTGTAAACAGGAGTGAGGAAAAGGTTGGGTGTTCTGACATGACTCGTTGCTCCTGAGAACCTTTGTCAGTGAAGTTACTTGTTTAAAATTAATCATGTTCCTTGTGCATCAGGCACCTTCTATTAACACAGCCATGGTGGTTTGTTTGCTGGATACGAGGCATTGGATCTCAGCCTTGGGAGTGTGCTGTGATCGACTTTCTACATTATTAAAAGCTGTTTGTCGTTTTGTCTTTTACCCAGTTAGTCGTTCTGATTTTGTTTTGCTGATTGTGAATTGCTGAGAAAGAACAGGCATTCCTCGAGTGAAAAGCCAGAACAAGCTTTGCATTCACACCATCTCTCTTACCCAGGCTTTTTATTAATACTGCTATAGTTCTTGAAAATGTCTAAGAACAAATGCTCTCTAATAGCTGTTCTGCTGGGTTTTTCCTTGGCTGTAGCAGGAGTTTAGGATTCCCATGTGCAGAGCTGATAGGCTGTTGTAGGGAGATGATAGTGAGTGGGACACTGTGCTGGCTAGGCATTTGCCACTTGTCTCAACTGGGAAATTCTCTCTGATTGTTTCAGTTGTTTTGAGCCGGTTTCCTCCCCCTCCTTCCAGGAAAGAGTGGGAAATGTGATGGATGATTGCATAAGATCGTTTTTATTCATGTGAGTGATGAAATAGGAGAAGTTCCAAATGAGGAAGTCATAAAGAAAAATAATAAAGGAAGGAAGCAATGAATTCAACTCTCAGTGCTTTGTTGTGTGGCTGTGATTTATAAAGAGGTATTTATTTATTTCTTACATCTCTACATAGAGTAAGACAAATAATAATAATGTTTAAAAATAAAGTATTTCTGTGTCCATACTGGCTCCTGGCTGCTTGTGATCTGCTCACATTCATTTTATTTAGGATACAGTAGGTAACTCTAAGCTGACAATAGTACTCATGCTCAAAGTCTAGGCATCAGACAGTAGTTTTGGGGTTTTTAATATTCCCATTTTATGAGTAATAAAGAATATCAAGTACCACACTGTTCTGAGGGAAGGGTATTGAGCATGACCCATTCTTAATTACAAAACTGTTTTAGTTGATCTGGTGGCTTTAAATGATGCAGAACAACGCTATTGCCTTTGAGGCAAACCTAATTGTAGAACTCTGTAATAAGTGGGTGTTCAAATTGAGTGGAGACTCCCAGGTCCCTGGGTGTCTACGCTTGAGACTCAGAACCTGTCAAACAGAAAAGGGAAGCTTTTTGCATGAGCCTCTCTTTACATGCTGGTTTTAAGGGTCGTGGTATCTCAGTTTGTTGGCTTAATGAGAAGAGGCTCCTAAATCATAAGGGTCAGATATTCCATGTGTGTGTTGGACCAGGTATTCCACGAGCTCCCCTCGCCCTCTGGGCTTCCAAAGATCCTGTGCTCATTGAAAGCTTAATTAATTAATAAGTAATCAGTTTTCAGCTCTAGGGTATCAATTTGAAGGAAAAATTTATTTTCAAACACAAATGTCTTAGACTATTTATATTTTGAAAGTACTGTGCATGTTGAAGTCCTATTTAGAAAAGCATCCAACTCCACTCAAGGGCAGGCAGCCTGAGGAATAAATTAATTTTTACCCATCAATGGATGAGTGTTACAGAGAAGCTCTGAATATCAGTGTGCTAGTGAGAAAGAACCTTGTGATTCTCACACCTGAATCAAAATTGGCCAAGTATTTAAAATGCACATTTCATTGCTGCCAGACATTTACCTAGGATGAACATTAATAGGATGAGAGGGAAAAAAATTAGAGGTTCAACAATAATTTGAAGTTCTCTGTTTATAATGTGAGAAATCATCAATTAATTCCATACCTGGAATAAAACATGCCCTAAGGCCTACCATCTGCCCACATTTAAACTTGAAGATAATAGATTTGGAAGAGAAGTTTGTAATTATTTGCTAGGTGGTTCTGATTAATTTACAAGGAAAATTGCTAATACCGATAGTATATTACCCTGGGGCCAAGTGGAAATCACAATATTGCAGAAAGGGATAACAGGTAAATGATGGCTTGTGTGTTATCTGTTAGCCTGATTGGACAGTCTGATTATTTTTTCTTTAGCCACTAATGGATGCATATAAGATTAGAGTGTGCTTTGGACAACATGACTATAATTCTCACCTAACAGGCTGTAGAAAATAGGAAGTAAATATACCCCAGTGGCATTCTTAGAAATTAAAAATGCTAAAGGCTAGATTGTGGAATTATAACAGATTTACAGCAGCATGACTGAGATCAGAATCTTGCCTTGCAGCACTGAAAAATACATTTATGGGGTGATCTATACTAGAAAGAAATTATTACACAGGGAATGCATGGGAGCAGACTACTCTGGCAAGTACCCGTGTGCTCTCAAGATGTGCTGAGAAAGCCACTGCAGAGTCTTGTATTGAATTCAAGTTGAAAAAGACTTTACTGGACTGGAGCCCAGTGAGTATGGAAGAAGACAATTTATTTTGAACCCTGAAATATTTAGTTTTGGCTGCTATTTACTCTCTTTGGAGAGCACTGTGGACCTTCTGTGCACCATTACAGTTACAGCTGCGCAGCTGCGTGATTAGAGATTGACCTTTAAAAAGGGTGTGAATTCTGTGTTGCCAAGGTACAACTGGTGGAGCACAAGGCATGTGTGATGTAGAGAGTCCTGCAATAACAGCAGAAAATTGGTAAGGTGAGACAGAGAACTCGTTTCCCTGGCTGCTGGCCAGAGCCACTGCCATCAGCTTGTCCAGTTCACTCCTGCTCCTGTGTGGGTTGTTTTACTCAGTGATAGCAAAAGCCAAATGGAGAAGGACTCCTAAAACATTTTGGGTAGGTCTTTAGGTTAGGGTAAAACTGTCTCATCGATTCAAAACAGGAACAAGCTCCAAACAGTACTTCCTTCCCTGTGATAGAATTCTCCCATGTAGCTGGGATCAAGCAGAGGTGTTGGTCCTCAGCAGCTTGTGTGCACATACCCTGGTGCCTGGTGACTTACACAGATCTCCCTCAGTTCCATCAGACCCAGTAAGTTCTGAGTCTCTGACAGCCTGCTGCATTTTTAGAAGGAAGAGGTAACAGTCATAACAGAGGAAAAAAACCAGACTGGAATAGCTTTTTGTTTTCCTTCTCTGTTTCCCCATCTTGTGTTTTCTCTCTCATTGTAGAACCTTCCCTTACCTCCTCCCTTCTGCTGGGAGCTCTCCTGGCTGCCACTCATCTCTAAATAGTTGTGATAACTTGCAACATCGGGTTTGTGCTGGTGGATTGTTGCCATACGCCACTGTAAGTTGTCAGTGAGCATCTGAAGCTGTCAGTCGAGACACTCTTTCCAAGTGCTGCTGCTGTGTGAGCCTGAAAGCCTCCTCAGATGCCCCTGCCTTCCCCCCGGACAGGGCTTTGCCCAGGCTCAGCATGCTGCTGGGATGCAGCCAGTGCACAGGGGTAGCTGTGCTGCCATCAGACCTGGCAGGGATCTGGGCAGGAATTCATTTCCATGGTCAAGTGCCTGAGTTAGAGGAAAGCTGATGCACCAGCAAGAAGAGAGGCTGTGGCAGGTGGCAGAGGCAGGCTCCATGGCATGGGATTGTCCCCGTGGCGTGGGTCAGTCCATCATCTCTCCGTGCTCTGCTCTCTGCCGTGGCTGTGATGCAGGGGAATTGCATCCACCCAGCAAAATGCTCAGGAGGGGAGTGCGGAGAGGGGCTGAGTGTCTGTCTCATTCTGCTTTAACTTTGGCAGAGGGTTTAGTCACGATTGCCCTGATTTAATTGTTCAGACAACCATCTATTTACCATCAGTCTGTACAGAGCATTCGTTCAAGCTAAACAGACATATGCTCTTTGTCACTGTTAGCAAAGTTGCAGGCACGGCATTTCCAACACTTCCTTTTATTGTCCAAAAACTATTCTGGAGAAACTGGAAGGAGCTGCCTGCATTGTCTTGCCTGGATCTTCTTAGTTACACTTCAGCCCTTCATATTCAGGGAGTTTTATCTGAGAGTAATGTAATTTTTTTTCCTCTGGTTACTTTTTAATTAATATCCTGTAACTGCTTCAGACTTGGGAGGAAAGTGGTTTTGGATTTCTCTTTTATCAGGTAACTTTAATTATTCACACCATTGACTTCATTAAGTTAAAACACCTTAAAATTATGTGTGAAATGATGATCTTTGGAACAAGACAAAAAATTATTCCTAGTTTTTTGGAAGGAAAATGGCTTAAGTGCCACCAAAGCCACATATCCCTGCTGTGAACAGATGCTACATTACTCATGCTCTGCTGTGTCCCAGTGGGTGATGCCTGCAGTCTCCCCTCCTCTTACACTGACCCTTGGGGTTAAATACAAATTGACATTAAATTAGTTCCTGCCTCTGTTCGTAGTTTTTCATTTCTGTTCCATAGCTGTGAGACTAAACCAAGGAGTTGATAGGCACAAGAGGGGACACTGGAAGCCAGTGTGGTGGGTTTGCTGTGTGATTATTGTTCTTCATCCCGTGACATCCTGAAATGCTGATCATTAAAAGACTTTTGCTTTAGAAAAGCACTTCCAGCTTTCAAACTGGAGCATCTTAATGCAAAAAACTTGTGTCTTGGTTATATCTCACAGCATCAAAAATTAAAGTCCTCTAACTGGCAGGATCACAGTCTCCTGCCTGTTGTTGTGAAATTCACATTGTTGGCGATATTGCAAATGAAAACCGGAAAATACGGGATGAAGGAGCATTGTTCCAGCAACTTCAGTGCTCCCTCAGTTGTATTTATTTAAACTGTTGCCTGTGGATTTGGTTATTTTTGTGTTCCTGTTGTTTTTAGTAATTGTGTTGATTGTGGCAGTGTGGAACGATCGCATTTACATGAATTGCTGTGTCCTGTGTTGTTTAGGACTGCATTGTCCTCTTCAGTTCTGCTGAACTTCCACTGGTAATCCTGTAATTCCTCAAACTGGCTGCCAAAGACATGAGGGTCTTTCAATAATTGTTTGCTTATGGTTAGAGAAGTACCAATATCTCCTTTTCATGTGCCAGTGCAGATGGGGCACAGATGAGAAGTTAAAAACAGTGTAATCCAGGGTCCAACTAACCTCCAGTACACACCAAATCTGGTTCAGAAATGATGATCCAGGGCAGTTCTTACAGCCCTCACAGGCGGATGCACACCCACTCAGTGGGCACTCCATTTCTGCCAGCAGAGGAGGAGTTGCAGCTGAGGATGGTGTTCCTGGCTAGCTGTGGCTGAGGTGAGTGCTGGTGACAGGGCTCTCCTGCTCCTCCAGCCATGGATTCACAGCTGGGAAGGCACAGGGTCACAGCCCTGTGTCTGCCAGGCAAACCCTGCTCCCTTTCTTGTGCAGGGGCCCTCTCTGAGCCTTGTGCTCCCCTTCAGAAAAAAGCATTTTAGTGTAAGTGCACCACCGTATCAGTCCATAATTATCCTGTAGCACAGCTATATACTCTCCCAGTTACCTGTTCTAAGTACATTTATTAAAATGGGATGGTGGGAGCTGTCTTTTAAAGGAAAATCGAACTGAGAGCTGCAGGCTGCCCTTTAGTTACATACCAGTCTGGTCTAAGGTGCTGCTGGGTCCTGTGCCCCGAAATCCTTTCTCAACCAGGGCAAGAAAATTAAACTTGCAAGCTAATTTGACATTTAAATATATACATAGATATAAAACCAGGCAAGTAAGTGTGTCCAAATCAATCCTTGAAAAGTGTGTTTTGAACTACGGAGCATTTCTGTGCTTGGAGAATGACAGTTAAAACATTGCTGTTAAAGCAGAAAACGGAAATTTCAGTTGCTTGTCAAAACAAGCAGCACTTTCCTTGTGCAGAGCCGAAGATGCTGAACAATAGGCGGCACCTCGCAAAACGGCATCTTCGTTATGCAGGCAGGTTTCTAATTCATCCAGGAGCAGTGTATTATTTCTCCATAACACTTTGTAATAAGTGGACATTAAATTAATGCTACATGACAATGGAATTCCTGCAGAGTTATGTACTACCCTGAGGCAAGTGCCAAAGGGATTTGGTGCGATTAAAAGGAGACAGTGGAAGTGGAAGGAGGAGGGAGGGAACTGATGGCTTACAGCAGGCGCCTCAGCTCAGCTGAGGATAACAGGACTGTTAGAGGGTTTCAGGCCTGAGGGAGGGCTAAAAAAGTCCACAAGCCTAAACCTGAATTCAAACCATAAATGTTAGATTTTCTGGCTCAGGTTCTTGGGAAAATGATTAACATCCTTTGCTACATTCTCACAACTTTAATCATTAAAATCCCTTTGTCTTAAATGTGAGCAGGATGCATATGTGAATTTGGCTCCATGGATCAGAGCCATGGGAAGCTGAAGCTGAGGGGAGAGTTTCACACACTTTAAACTGAAAAGGATGGGAGAGGATCACAGCTGTCTGATGTCCACAGGGAGATCATGCCAGTTCCTTAGGAGATCTGTGATGGGGCTGTGCCACATGCATGAAACCCTCACTGGCAAGAGATCTTCTTTCCTCTCATTCCTCCTATCCAGGGTACTGAGTTGCAGCATGCTGATTAAAAGTGTTTTTCAGAGGAAATAAGAACCAGGCATGAAAAAGAAAGAGCAGCAGTATTTGCTGTCTTCTTAACCATGATGGAGTCCCTTGGACTTGATGACTGAAGAGAACACAAGAAGACAAGGAAAAACTTGTGTTCATCTCCTCCATACAAAGCTGAAGTGCAAGTAACAGGGAGTCCCTTATTTCTCCATTCCCATTGCCCATGCCAACGTGCTGCCTCTGAAAATACCAATTTGAATCCAAGTGAGAACTCAAGAGCAGCACATTCATGGGAGAAAAAGAGTTGTTTTTCTCATGAGTATTTTTACTAGGCAGTGGCAGTCAATAGGCTTTTTCTGTGTGTGCCACAAAGGCATAGCAGACAGTTAGAGAGCAGGCATGCAGGCATGCTGTATCATCATCCCTGCAGAGAACAGAAGTAGCAGGCTGTTTCCTTCCTTCGTGGCAGAGAGCCTGTAAATGAAATCTTCTCTCTGAAGACATAGCAGAGGCCAGATGGGAGAGGAAACCTAACCTGGAGTGTAAAAGCGGCGCCCTGCTGCTGACTTCTTGGAGGACAACAAACAGTCGGAGGCAGCCTTTGACCGGCTCGGTTGGTGGTAGGTGCTGATGAATAATTGGGCAGAAGGCAGTGAGAGCTGCTGTTTCATGTCACCAAGACATGTTTCAGTCTAAAGCCGGAGCCATTTTCTGATTGGTACAGCAAGAGCTCTGTATTCCTTCTCTCCTGGGTCTGCAGCAGCACTGACCCCAGGGGAAGCTGCCGGGCTCATCCTTTCCCCTAAAGAAAACAAGACTTGAACAGTTCAGTCCAGGGAACTGCAGCCCTGTTTGTCTAAAGGCACGGTGATTTCTGTTCCGAGGTTGGATTTCTCCACAATCTTTACAGGAAGAAACTGTCATTGTACGTCTGTGTAGCCTGAGCACACACTGTGGGAGCAGGTGTATAATTGGTTCCCTGTTTCACTGAGCCGTGACCTTCCAGGAAGAGTCCGTGCATTTGTGCAGCACTTGATAATAGTTCTCAAACTCAATCCCAAAATCTCACGTTGGTTTGGGTAATCACAAAAATGAGTTTCTGTGAAAATAAATAAATAAAGCTTATCCTTGTTAGCAAGTGCTACCTGAGGCTGTCAAATAGCCGTGCTGACAGGATGTTCTGTTTCCACAAAGCTGTCTGTATTCACGAGGGTATAATGTGCAATTCACAGACTTGGCTGCTGCTTTCCAACTTTCCCTAAAAGATCCGCAGTCTCCTCGTGAGCAGATGTTACTAAATCCCAAACCCCTTATAAAGTCTTTTCAGGTAACTCATCCTTCTCTCTCCTGTTTGATGCTCTGAAATATATTTTTTAAACACCCACATTCAGCCAAGAAATACGACAAATAATTCAGATAGCACAGAGCTCTTTCTTTTTGGTGCCTTAAAGTTAACAATGCCTGCCAATGGTGTGCTCATGGCAAATAAATATCAGAAATAGGGTAGTCTAAAAGGATGTCTCAGGAAAGGAAATAGAGATAGGCAGAGACACAAAGATAAGTTGGAACAAAGAAATGTCACGAGCTAATTATTCTCAGCACATTATCAGAGATGAATGGCACATACGTCATGTGCAGTTACCTTCCTGTGAACCAGAAATTACAGATTAGCAGCAGACGTATCTGGTAGGTCTTGACGGTCTGTTGGGCTGATCAATAGCATCACTCCTAGCTTCCTTTTGTCTAGATTAAAATAGTAATGATGCCTTGCAGTTGGGTGGGCACCCAAGCTGCTGTGAGAGCAGGGACAGGGCTCTGGGCCAGTCTCCGTAGGGTTTCTTAGACACTTTCCATTACAAGTTTGCCTAATTGCTATGGCAAAGTATTACTGGACAAATAGTAGCAACAAGAAACACAACAGACATTACTTGAAAGGGTTTGTATCAGCAGGGTTTTTGTTTTTAACTGCACAGGAGCAAATGCAACATACTGTGAAGGAAAAACTAGTGGTATTTAACACATACCTACGAGTAGATACTTGCTGCATAATCTCATAAAAGGACAGTATGAATGTTTTTCTTGGGAATTACCTTCCCCTTCATGCTAACTTGGAGTATTTTTGTTTCATGCTGAAGTCTGAGCTATGTCCACAGAATTTCCCAAGCCTTCTTTCCTCCCCTGCAGCTCAGCTCCAAGCCTGGGTGGGCAGTAGGGCTGCAGGAAACAAAGCCCAGGTCAGTCCCTTCTCTGCCCTCAGTCCATCAGTGAAGAAGGTGCAGGTCACAGCTTCATTGTCTTTTCCATCAAAATGCAGGTGTGTCTCATGCTGATAGTTGATCTTCTTTCCCCATGCCCTCTCTTTCTTTTTCTGGTATTCCCATGTCCCAACTTCCATCATTCTGACTGGGGATTTCTAGAAAGATGCCTTTGTAACTTAATGCTGAGCTGAGTTTGATGATGCAACCTGTGCAAGTGAAGTAAATTAAGAGCACAGGTTCTTCCCCAGTGCCTTATTCTGGGCTGTGCTCTCTGGTGTGTGACTTGGAAAGTAAAGGTCAGGATGGTTCATTGCCTCTCTCAATCTTTTTTGCTTGTAAATTTATGCTTTCTTCCTCCAATTCAGCTTAAATTTCAAAAACCAATGGGCCAGACCTTTAGCTGGAGTAAATTGTCATAGCTCCATTGATTTCAACTGAGTGTGGCAGCTTTCACCAGTGAAAAATCGGTCCTGTAAGCCGAAATTATTAACTTACAAAAACATTTGATTATCACATTTGTAGTTTTCTATTGTTTTAATGTACTGTGACAGTCTTTAGAAGGATGGTAGCTCATGATTGAATTATCTTTTTGTCCTTTCTAAAAATGTAACTATTTTTTGTTCTCTTAAGGAGAGAGATGTCTGTGTTCAGAATATTTGTTTTGTAGTGATAATGCTTTGCAGATGCCAATAAAATCCTAGTCCATGGGAGTCGAGCAGGAGCTTCTCCTTTTTAGTTATTACTTTAAACCTCTGCCAGAAATGATTGGGTTTTGGTTTGCACTGCACCTGTGCATTATCTGCAAGTTATCTGGGAATCCTTGGGAGATTTTGGGCTTTGTACAGTAGGGCAGGTCAGCAGCTGGGATGACTGAGCTGTCTTGTCACTGGCTCACACCAGTTAAGAGTCTGGACCAACCTATGAAAATGATTGTGGAATAATTTCAATGTAACTAAGTCCTGGCTCTGTGTGAAGAGCACTTGGGCTGATTTGCTGAAGTCTGTGAGCACTGGGTAATCACAGTGAGGATGTTGCTAGGGAGGCTGTATCTCCTCTCCTCCTGTGCCATGTGCAGCTCCAGCCATTTCCCTCCAGAGCTGGCTATGAGTCAGGAATGACAGAAATATATCTAAGCAACTTAAAATAAAGAAAGAAATAGAATAAATAAAGAAAGGAATAGAATAATCTAAGCAACTTAATGCTTAGATTTCTTGTACACAGGGAAAAATACGGTTTTGCCTGTGCTTAGTTCTTGGAAGAATTAGTTATTCTGATTTTCTGCAATACCTTTCTCCACACCGAGTGACACAGGGCATTTGTCATTTGCCATTTGACCTGGTTTTTATAGAACATACTTAAATGCAGTTTAATTTCATCAAGATTTATGCACAGTAAATTTCCAATTATTACTCATGTCTTAACGGCTTCGTCCAGAAAGCTTGAAGCTTTTCCCCAGCATATGATCATATGTTCTTTAGCACTATAAAATTAGTTAGAAAGTAATTTTCTTAATTTGGTTTCTTGCAACCAAATAAATGAAAATCCATCTCCAGCTGAAGCTGCGGGATTTAGGGTTTTCCTTTATTAAAGAGAAATTATAATCTATAAAGCAGGGATGTGGCTGGGGACGAATATTAACTACTAAAAGGCTTATCTGCCATAATATCTTAGAGATGCTTCAGCAACTAGTAATTCCCCATTGACATCTCTTATATATTTTGCTTGCAGCAGGAAGTAGGACAACTCTTATGTATCCTAAGGAAAAAAAATGGAAGATTTGGTTTAACACTCTCTCTTCTTCATGACTTGTGACATACTGATATAAAAACAGCAAGGACTCTGATTTAATATAAGTTTGACACCAATTCATGGAAGCATTTAAGCATTTGCTTAAGTACATTCTTATTCAACAAAGCACTTAAAACATTCTTGGCTCCAGGCACTTTAAGTCCTGTTAAATTTAATGAAATTTAAGCATGCGCCTAACTTTAAATAGATACTCAGCAGCTCAGCTGAGTGGAGAGCTACATTTTAGATACATGACACTGGTGTTCTTTTTCTGGTGAGAAGAGAAACAGTAATTCCTCATGGTTGTGGTTACTGAAAGACATGGAGATGTGCCATGATTGACTGGAGGTAGAGGGAGAAAAATGACATAGTGCAGGTGCTGCTGACAGGACTTGAAGTGAAATTAGGAGCCTGAGATCCCAAGCTCCTCCAAAACCTTGGGTATCTTCAATCCTGCCTCATCAAGGCTCTATTTTGCGCTTCCAGCCTCTCTCCCAATGTCAGTATTCGCAGTGTAAACTCCTATTCCTATGGAATAAAGTCTTGTCACTTTCCTCCATCATCTGTCTGTCAATTTTTCCATGTTTTGTTGATTGACAACATTATGTAAGCTGACCTCAAGCCATTTCCATAAGTACAGATGATAATTGGGGCACCCAGCAGCCAACATTAACCATGCCAGCTCCCTGTCTTCTGCAAAGAAATACATAAAATGTGATAATGAGTAAATGAAGTGTGAAGGCTTTCCTTCCTCTGATTTATGTGCAGAAGTGTTTCTAATTTTCCTGATGTTATCTCCCTTTACAGGATATAATTACCTGATTTACTTGATTGCCTTCTGGGAATATTTTTTATAAATTGACTTAAAATTGTTTATACTGTTGCAAACTGATAATTTCATAAAGTGCCTGCTAATCTGCTTGAGTTGTTTGTTGTATTTTATTTTGTATTTTTCCTCTTTGCCCTTCATTACTTCCATTTGTAGTTATTATGGGAAGTTGATATCATGCTTTGGACTAAGCTGGAAGTAGAACAGCTTGTCAAGACTATTCATGTTGTTGACTCAACACGTTACTAAGAATAGAGCCCCTTACTTCACTTTATCAAACAAAACCAGGGCTTTAACTTTTAATATACATGACAGCACCTCAGGAGGTCTTAGGAACAGTTCTCCATGTGAAATGTGGTGCGTGAGATCCCTTTTATTCAAGCAGATGTTGGCAAGAAACCATCTCACTTCACTTGTCTTAAATTCCTGAAGAATGGAAGGCTTGGTCAGAGCAATAAAACGTGTTTCCATGTTTCCATTGTCCTTCAAAGACATTGAGGAAGGGAACATCTGGAGGAACTCTTGGGTTTCCTTGAAGTTTATGACAAGACAATAATGGGCTTTTTTGTTTACAGTCATTATGTGGACAGAGGGTAGCGATTTATCCTTTGAAATATGTAAAGCTGTATTTGGGGACAGAGGAACGAGCCTGTTGAAAAGCATTGAGTATTGAGGTTGTATTTTACATTTCTAAATGGCTTGTAGATGTTGTTCCTATGGATGCCTCAAGAATCTTTGTATTTTCAGAGAGGAAAGCAATTTCAGGGAATACTTTATGTGCACTTCATTCAGCAGCCAAGAGCTCAGTGGCAGTGATGTTCCCTGGTACTGTGGCAAATTGGTCATTTGGCCCAGGCTTTCATGGTGACCTGGCTGGCAGTTCTGAGCCATTTCAGCTGTCACTTCTCAGCCACATCTCTGGCTCTCATCCTATTGCTCTGTGCCCGTTACCCCCCTGTGAAGGCACCTGTGCCAAGCAGGTGCCAGGAGTAGGGATGCTTCCACCTGTCTCAGGGCCAAGCTTATGCAAAGATCCCCACAGACTGTGGTGGTGTCTCCGTAGCTTTTAGTGCCCTTATTTTGGGTTTGCAACTTCAGATGTGTTATGTTTAGAGAAGAGCTAACAACTGCTTGGTGCTGTTAAAGAGAGGGATAATTATGATTTTATTTAATAGCTTCTCTACCATGCTGCTCTATCTGATTACCATAAACTGAGCACTAAGCGAAGTGAAGAAGCCTCTCTGTCACTGCACTCGCTGTGTTTATTGTTATTGTGCTGTGTCCCCCCTCTGGAGCCGCCTCGGGTTGATGGCTTGCATTTGTTCAATGATACTTTACCTCCAGCTCTCCCAAAATGGCATCTGTTGCCCGGAGGCCACATGCTCCTCCCGTATAGGCAATTGTGTGATCTGTAAATAGCTATTAGACTGGCATGGCCTAAATTAACTGCAAATTGACAACTCAATTGTAAAACAAAAAATGACCTAGTAATTAACAGGATATTTCCATAAAGGCGTAATTACCATTTAGCAGGCCGCTAGTTGTACTTCCCTTTATTCTAATAAAGCCTCTTTTTATTTCATCCCTCTGCCACAGAAAATATTATTGTTCCAATTTTTATCAATTTTTCAAGCTGACTTTAGGAAAATAAATGAGGGTGACTGAGTAGTCTGTCTCTGTCCTCCCCTTCCCTCTCCTGTGGGGAAGAGTCAAGTTTATTTGTACTAAACAACCTTCCCTTAGTGGGGGTTTGGTTTCTTTGTTTTAACTTGGCGATAGCATCTTAACTCTGCTTCTCAAAGTTAAAGGCCTTTCTCCTTTTGTCACTTACAATCACTGGTATGTTGGGCTCTCCCAGCAGCTCCTCCCCACCCCCTCGTCCTTTCTCCTCCTCCAGCCCAGGGAAATAATGGCACTGATGAGCTCTTATCTTTTTGTCACACTCCTGCCAGCAGAGGAGACAAATTGATTTATGTATGTGGCATCCTACTCCTGATAGTGCCATAATTTACCACTAAATATTGCTTTGACACAATAGTTTTGTAACAAATACATAATGCATATTGCTCTACTTTCCCTCCACCTCAATCGGTTTTTGAATTAATGGAGTGAGACTCCCTCAATTCAGAGGAATCTCTTGTCCAATGCCTGCGTGGAGCCTCACGGAATACCAATCTGCTGCCTCTCCTCCTTCTCTGCTTAGTGTCACCTTGAAATGAAGCTGGCTCCCCCATTAGGTTTTTTCCCCTTCCTTGCACTGTCAAATGAGGCGGTGCTTCACTCCTTCACAAGGAGTGATGCTTTACTCAAAAAGGCCTGACTTGATTTATTAGATAAAGAAATAAATTGTGTAAAAGGCTGGAAGGCTTTGCATGTCCTTGCACAGAGCTGAAGTGCTACATGGGAGCTCGCAGCCACTGGTTTCATTACTCTGGAGCAACACACTTGGAAATGCAAAATCCTTTTTGAATAAAAAAGGACAGACACTTTCTGTCTGACTTGATTGATAGACTGTCTCTGCCTCCCGTCCTCACCACCACAGAGCACAGATCCCACGAAGGGGATTCTTCATCCTCAGTAATTATTCAGGCAAGTGAACAGTTCAGTGCTTTTTTTATTTTTTAAGCAATACCATCTATAATGATTCGATCACTGAAACCATCCTTGTGTTTTCTTGTCACTCGGTTTAGGAACAAAGCAAGAAAAACAAAGGTGAAACTGGGAAGTGGAGGTGTTGAGGGCCTTTCAGAATATGTGGTACAAAACACAGGCTTAAGCTGGAAATGCCATAAACTGGACCTGGTTAACAGCAGCAGGGCTGTGATGACTTTCTCTCCCTTCTTTTTTTTTACTCCTTTTGAGGGTGTACATCAGATTGAAGTACATCTTTCCTCAGTTAACCCGATGAGTGCTTTAAAAAGCAAAAAGAGAGGATAGAGAAAGATTTCTTTTTCTGTATTACTCTGTAAGTATTTTGAAGAGCAAGGAAGACTGTGCCCCCATGACAACATTTGAAATTACTCTGCATTTGTGTGACGAGCAGAGTCTGCTCAGGCTGATTGAAACCACATCCCTGCCCTCCAGAGCCATCTGAGATGCCATGATTCCTGAAGTCTGCACACTCGATAAAAGCTCTGGCATTTTTATGTTTGCCTGGTTTCTCTGCTGCCCCTTTGCTCTCTTTTTGATTTCCCATTTCTTCCTTACCAGCCAGGGCATAGAGAACCTGGAGGTGTGGGGGAGAATTGTGAGGAGCAGCTGCTTAGCAAATCCATCAGTGACACAGGGCAAGCCTGGCAGGGGCTGAAATGTCATATTTAAAGCCAGGCCACTGGTTCCTGAATTCAGGTGTCCTACCCCACCTCCCTCTTCCCCTCTAGCAGTTCAAAGCAGCCATGCTCCTGCTTTGTGGCAATTACCCTACACTTACATGCTACTAATAATGGATGTTTGCTCCCTGCGGGTCTTGTACTAATTTTCAGTCAAGCTCTATTGAAAAAGAGGAACTTCTGAAATGATTATGGGTTGTAAACTCTATCTGGCAAATTACTACATATTTCTAGCACAGTTTCAGTTGTCAAAGATACTTCTCAGCCTGTATGCTTCCAAACAGTCCTATCAATTATGTTCCTTTTGACGTTTGAGTGGAGCTACTGTCAGCTCACTTAGCAGCAGTTTCTCTTTGCTTTTGCAGCTTTCTTGTGTAACCAAGTACACAAAGCCCAGGGGAGTCTGAATCCTAAAGCAGTCATAAATGAAAAGTTCTGTTTTCTATGATTTTTTATCTTCTAGCTGGGAGAGAGGTTATTTACAGGCAGGTCAGATTTGAATTTCAAATGATGGTGGAAAATAGAGATGGAAAAGACAGTTTGTCTAAGTTTGTCCCATTGCAGGTGATCAGACTGTGCCCAGCTCTGTACATGCAGCCTGGCTGCTGGTGGCCAAAGCAGCAGCAGCCTTTCTGTATTCCCCCGGGAAGGTTGCTGAACTCCTGCAGTTGCTCTAAATTGTAATTTATTTAATGAATCTTAGTATTTTTCCATTGCAGACAAGCCAGAATAACAGATTTAATGTTTCCCCTCTTTAGGTGGCTATGTTTCAGTATATTGTTAGTAGTAGTTTTTCTTAACATGATTTAATGACAACATACTTCCCCTCCAGCATGGCATTTTTGCATGGCTGTTGCTGTCAAGGCCTTCTCGTTCATTTCATTCTGTCATAAGTCATGAAGAGATTGCTTCAGTTCCCTAATTATTTTTGCTGTTTGTTTCTCTCCAGTTGAGCAGCATCATTGTAATTCAGGAAGGTCTGTTGCTGGCCATGGTCTTTGAGCAGTGTCAAAGCTGTTAGACACAAAATGATGGATTCTCTCCTTCTCTGTCATGCAGTGCGTGCTCATACGTCACAGTGATGCATCATTGCTGTAAGTTTTTTCAATCAGTGTATTGAGCTGAAAATGTATGACCCAGCCAGCTGGTCTTAACTAAGACTGATGTTAATGCTCATGATGGCAACAGAAGACAAAAATATTGCAGCATTACGTGTATGTGTCCAGCTTACCTCTTCTGGATGAGCAAAGGAATAGAATTTTACGAGGCTGCCACAGGTGTGTGCTGAAAATATGGGACTGAATATAAGCCCTTTAACCCACTTTTACTGCTACCCATTTCCTGGTTTTATTGTCTCCTCTGTTTTGAAGAAAGGTCTCTTGCAGCATCTTCAGTTTTCTATCATTTTATTGATTTACCCCATGAATTGTCATGTTGTCAGATGCTCATGCATTTTGAGAGGGATGCTATTAGATGTGATTCCTTCAACAGACTCAAGAATTGGTCATCTGTAATTACATAGGGCCAAGAAAATTTGTTACCTGAGCCAAACAGCGTTCATAGATGTGAGATATTAGTACTTCTTTCAGTTTCCACATTCATGAAGTGTAGAAAGCTGTGCTGATGAAAATTATGTGCAGTATTTAGCAAAGACAAGGCTGTCAAGTGCTGGATTACTGCAGTTTTCTTAAATCTCTTTTCTCCTTGAAAATCACAGCATCAATTTACTATAAACATTGCCTAAGTAACCAACACTGAGCCAACTCTTCCATTTCTCTTTTGTTTGAGAAATCCCTTCTTGAATTGCTCACTAAAATTATAGCATTTAGGAGAGGGAAATAGCTCACAGTCATCAACATTATCCCTTCAATCTTAAGAATACCAGTGTCTTATCGCTCAGGCAGTTGTTGAGCAATTCATTTCTCTGCCTCTATGCAAGAGGAAACAAAACAGCTGGGTGCCTATCAGAAACATTCATTATAATGCCAGAGTAATTAAGAGGTTCTCTTAAATGATAACTTTGCTGATCTTTCAGATGATCCTAAAGTAGGATGCTTGCTAAGGCTGCAGTGTCAGGCTCTCTTATTGGTCACAGTGGGTTAATTACTGTTCTACAAGTCATTACAGTTTAAAAGAGGAGCAGTGCTAGTTGCCACTACTCTGTGTGTGCCTAGAAGTGCAGCATCATGGAAGAGAGCACCAGTGGAGGCACTGAGCATTTCATACATTTGGGATGCTTGATAGGATCTACACTACTCATAAAATACTGATAAATTACTTCTTTTAAACCTTCTGTTTGTCTGTATCTCCTCTCCTTCCCTTTCATGTGTTTCATGTCCAGAAACTATGATTGAGATTTGATCTTGCCACAAGGAAAAGAGGCAAAGTTGGAAATTGTTCCTTATTAAGTGAATGTTTGTAACTCACAAAATTACTGTGTGTGACCCCAGGTAATCCCCAATGAAGGTTTTAGTTGACCTTGTCTACTACATCCTTAGTTGTCCCCAGGAGAGTGATATGGGTGACATTTGCCTTTGTCTCATATTCTAGTCTCTCTGCTTTCTCCAGTCCTCCCTTTCACATCTTGCTGCTGAAAGTTTAGATGTTTTTCTGCTCACATGGTTGTGCTAACTTCATGCAAAACTGTAATCCAGGTCACAAGAATCTGAATTCTAATCAGGACCTTTTAAAATTACCAGCTTTCTGAAAGCAGCCTTTCCCATTTCTCACAGTAAAGGTCTCTCTCCTTTGGTATGGGTAAGATAAATCAGCTTGTTCTTCACAAAACCATACAGAATTTGTCTTATGTGAGGAAACTACCAAACCTTCAAAGTATGGACAGTCAACAAGGTATTTGTGCTGTGGTTCATGGCCACCTTAATATTTCCAATCAAGGGTAGTGACAGTTCAAGTACAATGCAGCCAAGTGCACTGTCTAATAAGGTTGTATAATTTTGATGTAACAGCCTAGCTCTGTTGTACTATTAAAGCTTTAAAATATTAATGCTCGTTAATGGTGTCACTCAGCCATTTTATATGATTAGTTTTAAGTCTCTCTTGGGTAGGCAAGAAGGGGAATTTTTAATGAAATGTTCCCTGCTCATCTGACCTGCTGTATTACTGCATGAATGCCATTTTTATGAGGCAGGTTTATGACGTTCATTACACTGCTCCTTGAGCCACTTCATGGCTGCTGTAATTTTTAAAGAAGAGATAAAAATAAGTCAGTTCTTTCTTTGCAGTCAAGAAGCTCTGCATTCTAGCTTTGACCTTTAAGCTGTCATGCATGGATTAATCACATTTCAGCTGGAGATTGTTTTAGACTTAATACTAGCAGTGGACTGATTAGCTTACTTGTCTTACTGGTGACTTCTTAAGGAGGTTTGTCAATGATTAAGACAAAAAAGACAAGCAGCTTTGTTTCTAACCTGCCAGCTTTGTGTGTCTGAGTTCACATAGGTATACTTGCACATGTCCAATCTACATGGGAATGCATATGTTCTGTATGTAGATAACCTTATAGTGCTACAACCACGGGTTCTTAGCATGGAAATTTGTGATTTGAGCAGCACTACTGGAACAGGAACCAGAAGTCCAGACTCCCACTTCAGAACTGTACCTAAAGAAGCTTTTTCTTTGGGAAAGAGAAAAAAGCTAAAAAAAAAAAAAGAAAAAGAAAAAAAAAGTTACCCCCCAAAACATCAGCACTTGAACAGCTGTTTCCAGGTGAAATGGTATCACATTGTTATCTGCTGTAAATGGGATCAGAAGTTTAACTGCAGCCAGCAGCTGCATACAGAAATTTGACAGAACAATAGCACAGAGCTGCTGCTGTTATTAGCAGCAGTGTAAGGTTTATGACCTTTGATAAGCAAATCTAGTGGGAGCACTACAGTGAAGTACTCAGGACTGGCAGAAATGGTATTTCATGATTCAGTGATCATTTAAAGAAAGTTCTTGAAGCAGGATAAGAAACAAGTGCTGTCTCAGTCAGAATCAAAGTGTGGGAGAGGAAACTCTGCCGTTGGAAGGTGCAAAGACATAAGGAAAGCCTGGATGGAACATGCAAAGTGAGAAATTTAAAAATCTGGGGAGTCCTTAACTTTTATAAGGGAATGCTTGTTTTTCCCTTTGGTGTCAGAACATTCCTGTAAGCACTGGAAAGTACACTTGCTTCCTAAACCAGATGTTCTGAGGACGTAGGTGAGAAATCACATTATAAAATCTTCACTTACACAGTGAGAGCTGTGGCATTGCACAGTAAGTAGAGTTTTAGCCAATGTGTAAGGCTTGAATGTGTTTTCTTGTTAAAAAGATCCAGCACCTCAGTGCAATGCAGCTCTTCATTAGCCAGCTGGATGAGGACTCTGAAGTCATCTCTGGGGAGAGGCAGGAAGGGTGAAATCACTTGGTGACCCTTTGTGCTGAGCATCAAAGAGCAGTCAGCAGGACCGTGGCAGGTGTTCACATGGAGAAATGCAGAATTGAGAAGAGACTAGAGAGTCACAAAGCTCAGCCTAGCTCTCCTGGATGGAAGAACAGCACAACATCCTTGTGCTGAGCTGTAGTGTGAAGTAAGTAGAGCCTGTAGCTCGTCAAATGGCAGACAAAAGATTCCCTTGTATGGGGTTTTGGGGTGGTAAAATAAATCACGACAGCAGAGGCAAAGCAGTTTGTTCATTCAGCAAGAAGAACCCTGTGATAAAAATAAAGCTGCATAATACATGTTGTACAGATGTACTTTACTGTTTGATACTTGTATATCAATGAAAGGTGAAGATATTTTATTCCAGCTTCAAAATTTCTGTTTTCAAATGACTGGAAGTGCTTTCTCCATGGTGCCATTGCGTTCCTGTGACCTTCTGTGAGCTCTTTTCTCTCCCCCAGTGCCTTGCTACTTCCCTCGTGTTGCCATGATCTGGGGTGGGGGACTGAGGAGATGCTACTGCAGTATAGTAGCCAATTTTTTCCTCAATATTCAAGAGCTCTAGTTTTCATTTGTGACAGCAGTTTGAGCAATGTTACAGTGTGTTATCACAGTACATGGTATTACTCAGTGAAATGTAAGGCTCTAAAAGACACTATTTTAGAGTCCTGGTTAAGAAACAAATGTATTATGCATACCTACATCTGCTTTTACTAAAGTGACAGGTACTAACTGTGCTGCTCTCCTCTTCCATTCACCTTTTTAATATGATTATCTGACTGTTTCAACAGAGCATAATTTGAAGAATGGATTATATACTGAGCATTCTTAATAAGATATGATAAAAGAGCAATTCATTTACTCCTCCCTTAAGTTTCACATGAGCTGAGTGGAATTTCTGCCAGTGCTTCTTTTGTGGGAGAACCAAAAAGCGTTGGTGCTGGGAGCTGCTCTCAGTCATCCTGGTTTCTTTCTTACCTTTATAGGTAACGAGACAGAACATGCTGCAAGTATTATCACATCAATTAGATTCAAAGGAGGGCAGATAAGACTAATCCTGTTTTATGGACAAATAGAGTTGTTATCACATGTGGCTCATGATTATGAAAAACAGAGTTAAAATAAGGAAGGTGTTCAGTGTAGCAGGGATGGCCTTGGTGCAGCTGAGGACGAGGTCAGGGGTACTTCACTCAGAGGACAGACCTGTCACCATTTCTTGATGATAATGTTTAACCACATCAGCTCTTGGATTTGAAGCCCTGCTAGCTTAATCCTGACCTTTTTTTTTTTTCCCCTAAAATTGATTGTTCCATTATTTCCTCTAAAAGTCAGTAGCTGTAGCTTTATCCTTTTCTCACTTTGCCTACCATTGAGATGTCTGTAAAAAGCTTTCTCAGGAAAGGTTATGGAAGAGGTGAGGTACCTAGACGATCTTTTATTGGGCAAACTGCTGTAGCTGGAGAAAACAGACAAACCCTTCTTTAGGTCTGGAGCAGAAGTGTCAAACTTCCTGCTGAGTGCAGCTTAGGAACGGGCAAATGGGATGAGCTTATTGTCTTCAAGCACCTCCAGTCTTATTGAAAAAAAATACGGAGAAGCAAAAGCAAATGCAGCTTAATTTATCATGTTGGAGCTCACAACGTGGCGTGTTTTTCCCTTGCTAGGTGGTTCTGTGTTCTCAGAAGGCATTAGGTATTTCACACAAACACCAGGAACGTGTACCGTGTGGTTCAAAGCTCTCTCAACGTGGCCTCGATCTGTGAGGGCTCAGCTCTTCATGAAAACAGAATAATTATCCTAGCATGGACAGGGAAGTGGCTTAGTGTTAAGTGACACAGAAAGTACTTGTTATGCATGCTGAAATAGCTATTTTCAAGAAAAAAAAAAAAAAAGCCTTTCAACCACACTCCTCCCTGGCCATGATAGCTTCTTCCTCCCCTTATTGCTGGTGTGGGATCTGTACTGGAGCTCTGAACCTGGTGCAGGTAGCACTCCATTGTAACATACTTAAAGTTGTATAGCTAGATACATAAAGGAATATAAATTTAATTTAATGGAATTATGAAAATCAATAAAGTAAAGTTAAACAGGCAAACTCGTCAAACACACAGTCCTGCATACACAGCCTTTATCTTGACGTTCACTTCTGTGTTTCCCCAGTTGCAAACACTATAAAATCTTCCCAGTGTGACCTCAGACAGGGTGCTCACCATCTGTGCCTCCTTACCTCCTCTGCACATCCTGACAGTATTTGCAAAGTGCTTTTTGGGCGGAGGGGAAGGAGGGGTGAGTTTTACAAAGGCAACTTTCTAGCAATTAATTATTTTATGAGACCCACATGCTTTTCTTTGTACATTGTGCTCTTATGGCCTGAAGATTCCTAAATACTTTGCAGCACATTGTGTTCCCTCTGCAGGCACCAGAGAAGGAACGTGGCTGTGCTGAGCTGAGTTGTGTTGTGTCTGACCCTCCCGAGGGAGTTTTGCAGTGCAGGTCTTTATAATGGACAGCTCAAGAAAAGAGTGGTAATCCTGCAGCAGAAAACTGTGTTTTTAGAACAGCAAATGCTGCCTTGCTTTCCCTCCCTTGTCACACTCTCCAAGGGACTCTCCCTGCTCAGAGGAGCTGCCTGTATGTGCACCTTATCCTTGCACAGGCTTGTAAAATGATTCTCAACACAGACTTTGTTCTCTGTTACTTCCCACTTTCTAAACAGTGCCTATCACCCCCTTCCTCCAATAAAATAATCCTGGAAGCCTAATTGTGGTGGCCTTCCCGTTGAAGTGTATATCATGCAGCTGTCTCTGAGACAGCTATAAATTCCAACATTTATGTACCCTGAGCTTCCAAGTATCTTTAACTTTTATTGAAAAAGACAACATTAAATTACAGAGTTGCAGTAGGTCTCCTCCTCTCCTCCCACTGGCAAGAGCCTGCTCTGCCTTTCCAAGTGGGCAAAGCTTGCAGGGACCTTTGATAAATTCACTGTTGGCCTCCTGAGGTTGCGTTTTCCTCCACGGCGCTGAGCCTTTATCAGCCTGTGGGACCTTTGTTTCCATCTGCCCTGTTGTGGCCCTCACAAATAGCCCATATCAGTGCCCCTCTCTGAAGGGCTGGTCAGGAGCAGGGTGCTCTGAGCAGTCCAGGAGCTCTCACCAAGCACAGAAGGCAGGAGGGTTGTCGTTGTGGTGCCGGCACCTATCAGCACGCTGCTAATTACCTCGACGTTATTTATACCTCACTTCTTGAAGGCTGGAGCACAACCCTTCCATTTTAATTTGAAGCCTTATCTTGGAGCTGAAAGATAAAACCAAAACATTACATTTGCATGTAGATATCTGTTAGGAAACAATTTGGGCAACAATTAAGATACAGCCAGAGCGGGTGGAAATTCCTCGTGCTGTGGGTCTTTAAGGAAGCACCAGAAGAGAATATTTTTAAAACTTCCAGTGATTTTCTGGGCACTCTGAAATGGCAGAGCTGCAGCAAGCAGGCAGGGCTCATTTCATCAGTGTTTCACTGAAGTCTGTACAGATGTTTATGTTCCCTGTAGGACTGTACATTGCCCAGCTCAAGGGCTTGCCCTCTGCCTTTTGCCCAGTGGTGAGAAAACCTGCACACAGCAGATGTGGAATTTGGCTTGACCAGTCGTGGGTTTTGGCTTGGGTGATGGTTTTTCTGCCTGTGGTGGTTTTTCCTTAGCTGGAGTCTGCAGTGGGTGTGCTGCTTTCCATCCCTGCTTGCAGAGCCTTGGCTGTGCTCATGCTGCAGCAGTCCATGCTGTAGGCTGCAGAGGTTTGTGGTTTTATTCCTGGGATATTGGCAGAAAGGGCTGCAGAACATTCCCACACAGGACTTTGAACCCCACTGGAGGTGGGGGTCAGTCCTTCCTGGGGGTCTAGGCTGGTGGAATGACCTCCCCTCCACAGCCATGGGCTCCCAGTATTTCGGGAACTCTCTGCCTCTTTCTTCCCACAGTATTAAATTGTTCTGCATTTCAATTGTATTGCTAAATCATGTAAACCTTAATAATTAGAGTCTCTGTTGAGCAAGATGTTTATAGGTCAGCTGCACGTATTAGTAGAGAGTTCCAGTCATAAATATGTTTAATTTGGTGATGTGCAGCTCTGCACTCAGCATGCAAGTAAAGATTTCACTGTAGCTGCTTATTAGTAATTATCATCACTTTATAGCCTGTGTTCTCTCTGTTTCATTGTTGCTTCATAAATATATTTCCTTAGAAAAGTGGATGGGCAGAGGAGTCAAAAAATCCTCCTTATCTTCTTTCTCCAATTATACTTTAAAACTAAAAATCATAAGTTAAACTGCATCTTGCCTTATGTTATTTTCCTGTCATGCATGGTGAAGGGGGAATCTTTTATTTAAGGGGTTTATAGACAGGTTAATTCACTTCTGACTTAGTAAAAATGCATGTTTCCCTTGGAAGTCTTGGATTCTAAGACTGATCCAATTGTCCTAAATTTGAAGAAAATTGTGCTGTTTTCCCTTTAGAGCTCTCCCATATGCTAATTCTTATTTTATATCATAAATATGCAGAGACAGCACCCGTGGGTTTTCTCTTTTTTCACACCATACATTATGTTACATGTTTGAGAGCAGAATTCATCATTTACACTCTGAGTGACTGGAAGGATGCTCAGTGCTGTGCACAAGTTGTTTGGGTGTCCCTGTCACATACTGGAGGCAAAGACTGTCTGTGCAGCTCTTGGAGGACCTACTTTATTTCTAGTTTGTGTGTTCTGGCTAGATTTTGAATGTTCTTCAATGATTGCATATTTTCCATTTAAAAAAGGAGAGGGGGTAACAATATGATGGCAAACCAATAAACCCAGCAGCATGAAATGAGATCTTGGTCTAGAAAGTCACATCAGGAAGCAGGGAGAAGAAGTGGAAATGACCAATCCGAGCAGTTTGTTGTAGCTTCCCTTTTATTTCCAGTAAAACAAGCTGTAGGTCTTCCTTGCAAAGCACTTGTTTAATTACAGCTTCAGGAACATAAAGCCTGTTATTATTTTAACAGAAGGAGCTGAGATTGAAATAAAGCTGAGCTGGGCCCATGTCTTTTCCTGGCAACTTGTAATTTCATGGATGGAAAAAACACCTGTTCAGTGGGGAATCCTTATCATTATGTTTTAGATTCCCCCATTAATTTATTTTACAGTCTTTAAGCACATATACAGATGGAAAGCAATCATGTTTAAGGCCTCTCATCACTCTCTCCCTAGGAATTATGGTGAGGATGTCACTTCTTCATTAATTTACCTCAGCAGGCTCAGGATTTACCTGTGCAGAGAGTGCTGGCTGGGCACAGTGGGACACAGGGACCTGCCCTGCAGGGTGCCAGGCACAGGTCAGCCCCATCCCTGGGAGATCACCTGCAGCTCAGCAGTTGTCCTCCCCTGGGGCTCTGCACCCTTGTCAAGATTAAAATATTCACCTTCAGCTATCACCACATAGCCAGGAGTTATAAAAGTATTTTACTGAAATAGCTCAAAAAAATTAGAAAGGCACCTTTGTGTCCTTGTAAGCAGGATTTAGCAGTGTTTGTTTTCGGAGGTGGCTGCCTTTAGATCCTGACCCCAGGGCAGGGTTTGAGGATGTGCTGTCCCCCCTTGCTGGCAGTGGCAGGCAGGGTCAGGGCACAGAGGTGAGCTGTGTGGCATCACCACGTGTGACTTGGAGCATAAACAGGAGCATTTCCCAGAGCTGGAGGTTGGAGTCACAGCCATTGGGCTGGATTTGAATGAAAGCAGCAAATCTATGAAGTGCTGGAAATGCTGATTTCGTTCTTTGGTCTTTTTTTCTGTAGAGGAATATCTGGTTTTATTTTTTTGTGCTGTCAAAGTAGAATAAGGTTTGAACATTGAACTGAAGTGACCCTTTGCAGGACCAAAGAGAGCACCTGGAGATGAAGGCTGAACTCAGTTTGGCTTGGAGCAATTAGCTTGTATTACAAATGACAAAATGAGATAAGGTGATCATGAGGTCTTTGCAGCTCAGGGAACTGCTAGTGGCATATAGAAATTTCCATTTTCACTGGGCAGCTCAAATCAGAATCAGTTAAAACCTGTAGCTGCCTGATGCCTGTTGAACACCCAAAATGCTCTGGGTGACAGCACAGTGTGTCCCAGCAGGTGGTTTGTGTTAGCCACAAACTCTGGCAGTGCCACTGGCCCCAGGGCAACTGGGCTCTGCTCTCTGAAGCATTTACTGATACACAGAAGAAACTCTTCCCTGTGAGGCTGCTGAGGTGCTGGAACAGGTTGCCCAGAGCAGCTGCCTCAGGGAGTGTCCAAGGCCAGGTTGGATGGGGCTTTGAGCAAGGAGCAGCTGAGGTCATCCCCAGCATGGATGCAGCCACATGACAGCAAGGGAGCAAGAGCCTCCCACGGTGTGCAGTGAATTTTGTGCCACTTCTCCAGTTTTTAGCACCTGCACCACAAAGATACCATGTGGGTAAGAGGCTGTGGGGTGGGCACACTGCTAGTACCATTCCTTGAGCAGGGCCTGGTGAGGCAGAGGAGGGAGTTTGTCGTAGGATAGACTGGACTGCAGCTGTTCTAGCAGTTTGTTGTTAATAAATATGCATAAAAATTGAAGCAGAAGAGTATCGCTGCTACTTCATGATCATTTGACTGCACATAAATTTCGTGACAAGGAGGAAAGTAATCTGTTGTGGGGGAGAGCAGGGAGGCTTCTCTTCTTTCACCCTCCCCTCCTTCATTCCTCTTTTAATAAAGAAAATCACTTTTCTTTGTCACCATTTTAATGATTCCCAGGGCACTTCACGGCACAGACATAAATCTGGAAATCAGCTCTCAGAAAGAATGAGAGTTTTCTCTTCTCTAAATCACAAAAGTATGCTGAGCTCTTTGTAAATGCCCACAACAATGTAATTGCGGTTCTCCCATCATTATGTGGAATGTTTTTGGTGGCTTGTTTACAAGCTAAATAAATAGCTGTGCAAAACATCTGGAACCACAGTATGTCTTAAAAAGCTGCTTTTAGTAGGGCTTAGAATCTCAGTTATTACTGGGCTTGAGCCTTTCTGATCTGATTGGCATATATTAATAAACTGTATGGAAATATTTGCCTGAAATGTGATTAATGCTCTTAATTATTCGTAGTGGCAGTTGGAATGAGTAGTGTTTTATGGGGAAACTGCCTTGATCTTTCTGTATAGTAAAATACCCACAAAACCAAGGCATAACTACCTTGTGCCCAGATGGTTCCACTGTCCAGCTGATGTCAACTATTTACAAGCACAAGGGGTTAGGGCAGAACCAAGAGAGATGGAGGTGTAGGAACTTTCATCAAAATCCTAGGTAAACTCTTTGTATCCCAGGGTTTTGGTTTTGTACTGTGGAGCAATCCTGGGCTTCTTTTAGCCCTGCAGATATGTTTCTCAAGAAGAGAAGGTAAAATTCTTGAAATGAAAGCTAATAAAATGAAGGTTTAGCAGATTAGTTTGTGTAATAATAAATAATAATAATAAGCAGTGGCAAGCAGTGTGGTCTCCTGAAGTCTCGGCTGAAGCATCAGGAAACTGTAACTGCATCTATCAGCTCATGGTAACTGAATGTTTCTCAGCTACTGAACCTTCAGAGCTGATTTTGAAGATCCCCTTGCATTACTGCAAGTCTGGCCAAGCAATCTCATTTCAGCAGACTTTTTAAGCTGGGTGGGAAAGCTCATAACTAGGTAAACCTTTTCCTCTGGGAGAAACCCACTGACTTTTTGTCTGTGATTCACTCGGTTGCCTTTGTATGGTTCTATGTTTAACACACTGTGGACATTTGGGATCAGTAGGAGGAAGGGTCTGGAGTGGAAGGGCTTCAGCTAGAGACCTGCACTGGGGATGCCCCTGCACTCTGAGCAGACCAGAACAATTCTCATTTGAGTTCTGCAACATCCAGTGTAAGTTTTAGTTCCAGCACTCATGTAAGGACTTAGTAAATCAACATGAAATGTATGATAGTTACTGTACTGGTAAATCATGCTGCCTGGGTCATTGCCCACATTAGCCTAACACAGTAGCTCTTGTGATTTGTGTGGGGTTGTCAGTGCAGTGCTGTGCCTGGTACAGGTCTGTGTGTTGTTTTCCGACCCCAAAAAAAAGAAATTGTGAATAGGCTGTCCCCGAGCAGAAATTCTCCCCTGTGTTTTTGGAATGGTTGTATTAATCTAAAATAATTTCTCAAAGGCAGAGGCAAACTGAGCACATGAAAGGCTTTCCAAAGCTTTTGGGAAAAGCAGAGGTGCTGGGGTAGGTCGCCATCCTTCCAGCAAAGAGCAGGCAGGAAAGGAGGGACTAGATGGTCCTGTCCAGAGCTGTGAACACTACAGGGTGAAGTTCTTCCCAAAAATCCCAGTTTATCTGGTCAAACGCCAAAGCTGGATGGTAGAGCCTGGAGTCTGCTACTTCCCACTGTTTTCCTAAATCTTCTAATTTTGTGGCCTTCAGGAAACATTTGGGATTCTCATCAAAGTTGGATAGTTCTCTACTGTACTCCCTTAAAAAAAAAAAGAGGTTTTTACCATGGCAGCTGGGGATTTCTTTTTTTTTCCCTAGTACACAAGGGGATAACAGGCTCTGAGAGCAAGTGCTGCAACAGCCAGGAACCCTTGAGACAATAGACCAGCCTTCAGAAGACTTTGTGTGACTGTGGGCCGTTTACTGGGGTTACCAAAATGTTGAGAGAAAGGATAATTGGCAGATTCCTGTCCTTGTCACATGCAGTGAAAAAGAATTGACCCAGAAACCTTAAGTACTTTTCCCTATCAGGTATTTGGGAATTGCTGTAGCCAGCTCATGGCCCTTTGAGAAAAATTATTAAACCCAATGAAAGCAAAACAACTGATTAATATGTGATTAAAACAAGCTTTTCTAGGCTTAACACTAGTCCTTGTGCTAGTTATTGAATACAATGGAAATTGCACCGTAAATTTTCCATGCAACATTGAGAAAATAATACTTACAGTATGTTTGATGGTCTTTTACACTGCAATTAGCAGGGAAAGATTGCTTTGGGGAAGGGTTTTCCCTTTTAAATACAACATTTCAGGATGGAATAAGACTTTGTTTACTAGTCTGGTATTGAAATGATTACTTTTAAAGCGTGACTTGAGCAACCCTGATTGCCTCCTGCAATGAAGGGGGAGAGAATGAAATTCCCATTTTCTACCACAGCAAAGTTTCGTTCCTTGTGTCGCTTGAAGGATCTCTGGTGCTCAGCCACATGAATTGAGTCCTATGGATTTCAAAAGTTTTGCTTTTCAAACTTGAGAGGAGCTGCACCAGTTGTAACTTTTATGAGGAAAAATCTGTTATAGAATAAGCCTAAAAGGGAAAGAAAACATGTCTGTCCAGATTGGCCAACTGGCACAGGCCTGCGTAGTAGTAAAATGGGTAATTTTCAGCCACATGGGCCAGGGAAGATCCAGAGCTGGGCTTTTTCCCTTCCTTCCTTCTTTCAGAATACTTTGGAGACTTCTAAAATAAACCACAGTTCAGTCCAAAAAAATAGCCACTCTAAAATCACTTCCATCCGTGGCCGGGGGTATGTCATGCTCGAGTTTACTGGAGCACTGTGGAAAGCCTATGCACTTGTCAAAAAAAAAAACAACAAAAAAAGGGAGCAGGGGATCTACCTCATCTCCTTTTTCTTCCAACCACCCCCTCTTTCATGCGCCTTCCCAAATCTGTCATAAAAGGTATCCCAAGGTGGTTGTTAGCGAGCTCCCCTCATGAGAGATGATTAAAGCCAGATGAGTCGGAGCCCCGAAACACAGTCCCTTTGTTAGGGAAAACAAAGGCCTTGGTAATTGGATTCACATTGAGTGAGGCACTTAAAACAGCAAAGTAACAAGAAAAATCTGCCGGGTTATGTCATAACTGCCAGGGTGGGTGTTTTGTTATTTTAAAAGAGCATGACCGTCTCATTTTTTTACTAGCTTAGTCTGGTATATTGAAGTGGAAGATTAAAAAAATATATATATCCCCAATTGTAACATATTTTATACAACCAACAGAGAGAGTTTGGGACATGGGAAGCAGCAGGATCCGGAGCAGGTCACGGTGCTGGTGCAATAGCCATAAAGCAAGGAGCTGTTTCCAGCTGTTTGCCAACGTTGCGATGTACTGCAGAGGATACTCCCAGATACTCCCAGAGCCTTTGGTGGGGCAAAGAGTCAATCCCAGCGTATCACTCATCCTTAAATCTCACTTGTTTGGCTCATGGATAAACTATTCAGCTTCCAGTTGGCCTGTAGAGTCATTTTCCATGGCTTGGGAGCAGGCGTGTACAGATGGGAATTAGTCGTCACCATCTTGTGCTGTATTTGGGGAAAAAGCTAATAAATACCAAATTGAAGGGAGACCTGAGCTGTCTTGGGGATTTACTGCAGGAGTGCGTGTCTTCCAGACCTTTGATCATCGATTTTGCTTGGAGCACTAAGAGTACAAGGAACAGCTGAATGTGCCAGGTTATCAGGCCTCCAAAAAAACAGGTTGGTG
Source organism: Motacilla alba alba (assembly GCF_015832195.1). Taxonomy (NCBI): domain Eukaryota; kingdom Metazoa; phylum Chordata; class Aves; order Passeriformes; family Motacillidae; genus Motacilla; species Motacilla alba. The sequence goes on along the minus strand of NC_052030.1, from coordinate 7,372,283 downwards.
TTACTTACAGAGGTGCTAGTGAGATCTTGCAGGAAGGATGTGAAGTGGCTTTCAAGAATTGCTTTTCACTGTGTCATGGCAAACAATTTTAGATTTAATATGCAAATGTCTGCCAAAGAAAAGTATCTGGTTTGGCAAAGACTGATTTATTCCATCATAGGCTCCAGAGTAAAAATAAAAACAACTACAGAAAATAATCTGCTCTGAAGATCCCAGCGCCTATAAAAGATTAGTCTTAAGAAGAGTTAGCAGAGTGTTGAAAAATGTCGTGTCTTGTTTTCCATTGAAACTTGGCTGGCAATCTTGGATGGAAAACCCAGAATCACACAGCCTAACACCCGCAAAGCTCAGCACTTTTCAGCTCAGATTAAAACACTCGTCTGCTTTCTTCTTGCAAAGGCATGATGCACACAGCTCCTGGGAAGAGCAAACCTTTGATTACCAAGTCAGTCATTAGGTCAGGAGTAGTGCTCATTCCTCACTTTGGAGACAGTAGAGATCTTCTTTATTAAAATTTCACAAAGATCTCGGGGATTAAGGCACCCAGTTTCCATTAATTTGAACTAAGCATCCAGATCCTGCTGGTAGCTTTGTAAAAACAGCTTTTTTTCCTCAGAGTCAGTGTACCTGTAGTTCAGAGGTTTTGTTCCAGATCCCAGCATTCCCAGCTGGGAGGGAGCTGGGTTCAGTGTGAGCCACAACAGCTTTTGCAAACATAGTCAAACTCCTTCCCTGTGTCAGGCACTGAGGTGATGTGCAGCTGAATGACAGGACTGCTTTCCTTTTCCTCTTTGGATGGAGTTACTCTCCCTTGAAGGAGCTGCAGCGTTTGTGCTTCACAGGGTGTCTGTCTTCCTCTCCTCAGCTGTGCAGTCACTTGTCTGAACCCTTGGTGCTTCTCCATCATCCCTGTTCAGACCTGAGTTCCTATGGAGGTCCAGCAGCAACAGCAGCTTCTCTCTGCTGGCCTTTCTTGGTTCTCATTCAGCCTCTGGGTTTAAGCTCCCAGGAAAAGTAAGAGAAGAGATCTTGTAGGACTAAGGAGTTCCCACTTCATTCTTTACTTAGATGGGAACGAGCCAAAGGGATTTAATTCTCTTTTTGCCCTTGCTGACTCTGAGAACAGAGGGAGAAAGCTACCAAAGCTGCTCCTTGGCTGAGTTGTTGCAGGATTTAGAGCCTAAAGCCATGTCTCATTTCTGTAAGGCCCTCATGCTCTGTTGGTAATCTCTGAACTGTTTCTTCAGGGATGAACAAACCTCAGTCACTGAGTGTGAACTGAAAAAAAAGGTACTAGCCTGGTGCTGCTTTTCCAGGAGCTGTGAGCACAGGCTGATGTGTTCCACCAGGGAATAGAGTCATTTCCCTCCTACGCATGTGTTGTTACATCTCTGCTCTTGGTCCAGCACAAGCATAATTTCCCAAGACTCTCCTGCAGGGAAGACTTGTGATTGCAGCCCTTAAGTCCTGACTGAGCCCTTGAATCTTAGGCCTTAGTAGGGTTGGTGTGATACAAATTAAGCCTAACCTGTAAATCAATTTGCCAGTTACTCAGAATTGGCTGGGCATAGCAGTTGAAACCCACTTCTACAGCAGCTGCAAATGATGGGACTGTGGAAGCTCATGCATTTGGGGAGCACACAGGGGAGAGCAGGGAGATGGATGGACTCTCACCTGGGAGAGACCAGGTGGAAGAGCAAAACCAAGAGCCATCAGAGTCTTCCAAGCCTCATCCCCAATGTGTCAGGTGTGGCAGGCAGCCCCTCAGGCTGAGAAGGCTTCACACATCTCCATACCAGCCCTGCTCAGAAGTGGCAATAGCAGGGTAAAAAGCAGCTCAGCATCTAGAAGTGTGCTGGGGAGGAGGGAGCCACAGCTCTCCTCATCCCTGCAAACCCATTCCACGTTTGTCTGCAGTCAGGCTTATTGCTCACAGAAACCTGAGCTGCCTGTAATGCACCAGATGTGCAAAAAGAGCAGCCGTTCCTCTTGCTATCATAGGCAGCCACACTTACAACAACAGTGACTTGTGCTTTGATTGCTTGTCTAAAACTAAAATTCAATTATGCAGTGCAGGCAGGCTTTGCTGTGACACAGAGGGTTAGAAATTAATGTTAACACTGTTTCTGGTTAAGACTTTTTGTGTTGATAAATAATTCATAAGGCAGTTAGCTCTTTGAGTCTGACAACACAAGAATATATTAATACAGTAGACTCAGCTAAAGGTCAGCCCTGAACAGTGAAGCATCTGAGCCATCTTTTATTCATTTTCTGACACAGACTCATTAATTATTACCACATTTGAAGGTCTGCACGGGAAAAGTGCTAATGAGAAAAAGGATATTGGGTTTGATATCTGACGCTCACTCTTTGAAATTACTTTAGATTAAAAAAAAGTGAGCAGAGAGAACAATACAAAACAGGCCAGGTAAGACCTTTTCTTTAATAAAAATTAAAATTAAAAAATGAAAGACTAAAGATAAATTGGGAGACATTGTTCAATCAAAACCAGATGCTGCTGGGCTGCCAGTTTGAGTGGCTGATGGGTGATGAAGTTTTTAAGAAAGCATTAATAAAGACATGATTAAAATATGTCCCTATTTAGGTGAGATGTAGTTGCTTTGACTCTTATTTGTTGCCCTCAGGTTTGTTTTCCACATTTTTCATTTTGGCTCAACATTTACCTTCCTACACTGTTTATGATCACAAAAAAGAGGGTTGTTCTGGCTTTGTACTGTTGCTCCTGATCTTTTTCCTTACTTTTTCCATGCCGTGCTGGTTTTAAATACCTTACAAAACCTGCCTTGAAACACTTATCCATGCAGCCATCTACTACCAAAGGAGATGGCTGCTTTTCTCATTTAGCCTGCTTTCCTAAGAAAGCACTGTCTGTGCAATCACGTCCTTGTGTGTGTATTTGTACTTCCCCAGTCTAATATTTTTTTTTTAATCCCATCAGAGAGTTGGTCTATCAAATTTGATGGAACAATAAATATCTCAAACCCAGTAAACTTACAGTGTTTGTGGGGGAAAAAAAAAGAAAAGAACACCTCTTCAGTAGTCCCATAGGGAAAATGTTGAAGCTTAAGCTTACGCCTTATTAGATATCAGAGAGTTTACACGAGAAGGAACTCTAAGGACAGGCCAAAGGCAGTGGGGCCTCATTAGCAATTCTGCTTGGGGAAGTGTCTGTGGACAGGATGTGAGCAGAGCTCTGTTTATCCACAGGACAGATGAGGTCTCCTCATGCTTTTGCATTTGTTAGCACAGGTGCGTCTCGTATTTATTAACAAACATGCAGGAGCCAGACCTGGGCAGTTGGTGGAATTCAGTGGGACTGTGATGATACCAGCTCGAAGGTTTGATGTGTGTCTGTGCAACTTGAAAAAAATACATACTTCCAGCTCCTGGACTTCCAAGTAATGGCTTGTCTTTAATATCAGGTTAGAGTCAGGCCACCACGATGCCCAATAATCTTTACTGCTTACAGCATGTTTCCATGGAGTTCCTGGGGAAATGCAGCAGCCTGGTAGGGAAATACTGCACTGCTTACATGATTTTGGTCTATGAAACAGTCCTTATTTACATAGTGCAGCCTGTGCTTTGAAGTGTTACTATGCCTGTGAAAGAGGTAAGCTAAGGTTTTTTTGTGTGCTCATAGATAAATGGAAACCTGTCTCATGTGGGCAGAAAGAAATGATCGATCTATTTTGAGTTTCATTTAGTCTCACTCAGAAAAAAAATGTATTTTCTTAAACTGTGATGAAATGGTTGTTTTACAGAGAGAGCTTTTCTCCATGCAATCAAAATTGCACTAAAAGATACACCCATTATTGATGTGAAAATTGAACCACACTGAAATACAGATATGATATGGTGGGTTTGATGTAGTCATTGAAGGGAAGAGAGCACTGGAGCTAAGACCAAACTCTTCCTTAGCTTTCATGCCACTGTGCTTTGTGGTTGCTCAGTGTGCTGGAGGGGAGAGCTTGCTTCTAATACTGCACCATCATTCAGGGCTGTGGTGTTTCATCACAGGTAATCCTATCTGTCTTACTGGAGTTTACAGAAACATCTTGTCTCTCCACACAGTAAAAGGTCCTCATCTTCACAACCCAGTTGTCAACCTAAAACTTCCAGTACAATGTTACCTGCTGCAGAAAGCAGCTTAGACTCCTGAAATAAGTGCAATTATTTGTTGAAAGCAACTGAACTGTGATTGCTTCCTAAATTAAGGCAAAATTTAAAATTCTAAGGAGAATATTACTTACCTTGGTTAAAAGCCACCTGATTTTTCAAGAAGGCTTAGAAATTCAGGCATCCACTTCTCATCCATCCCTGGGTTGTAGCTGCTGGTACAACTTGAGAGACCTTCCCTTTGTCAGAGCTCGGCTGAGTAAACTGGCAAACTCTTCACTAAACCAGTGAATGATGTTTCAAGGCTGTGAAAATATTAGCATGTAATGTAACATCTCTGGAAATGTAATGTTTGCTACAGCTGTGTATAAATTTGTTTAATGGGTCTCTAACTCACCATCAGACTCATAAAGGCAGCCACTGTACAGGCTATTAGGCTGCAGTAACTTAATTGCTCGTTAATTGGGTAATTAGTGCTTTGTTTTGCTTTAAAGCCTAAACACTCATAAAAAGTGAATTAGCTGAGTAAACAAGAATGGAATTTTCATGATATGCTGTCCCAGTTATTGCACATAATTAATCAACCTTTTATTATCATTCTTTTTTTTTTTTCCTCTTGGTGACTGCCTCAGGTAGGTTGGATAAACATCCCAGTTCAAAGCCCAGGGAAGGAGCCTCCAGTGTATCTCATTAGCTGAGGGTGGTGCCTATATTCCATGGCTAAGGGGGTTTGTGTACTGCCTCCAGAAGCAGAGAGGTTCATGGGCAACTCTAGTGGCTGGGACTTGGTGGAGCCAGTTGGCTCTTAGGTGGGAAGCTGTGCAAGAAAGGACTGATTTACCTCTTCCCATTTCGTGGTAAAGTGGTGTTCAGTTCCACAGCTCAGACTAATCTACCAGAAATGTAAATGAAAACCCAGCAGCCTGGAAAACTGGTTTATTTAACCAAGATGTGCATTAACATGAAACTATTGCTGTACTGCTTTAGGTATTTGGGCAAGAGATGGGCCTGCAAATGAATGTTCTTAGCAGTAAAAGTCCCCCTGGCTTTAACACAGGTAGTTAAACTAAATATTGGGAAAGGAAGAAGTTAATGGAAACCCTGTTTGCACCCAACTGTAGGAAGCTTAATTTGTGCTCCCAAACAGGATCACAGCACCCTCATCGCTGCCAGGGTCACACAGTCCTGCATGCCAAAAGGATTGCAGTTGCCATGCGGGTTGAACAGTGAATGTCCTTAATTGGGATGACGGCCGCTGCTCTAACGAGCGGCCGCAGTCGTGCTGTAGGTGCTCCGTGGTGCTCTGCCTTCCACTGCTGGGCCTGGCTGCTTAATGATGTCTTAATTGGCTTTGAGAACTCCTCAAGAGGAGGAGAGCCAGAAAGAAAGGAATTGGTGCGTTTTTTAATATGTTTATTCTTGCTTTAGAGAAGATTTTAAAGGGAAGACATCTGAGGTAGAATAGCGCTCTCGTCATGTAATATTGCACATAGAATTTTATACGTGGAGAACATTTTGGTTCCAGTCTAAAGCAATGGAAGTTAATACTGGATTTCCACATTGAAGGGAAGTTAAGTATTTACTGGTAGATGCAAATGTCAGCTGCCTGAGTGTTCACTGACTAAGGCTAAAGGATTTGGTGCACAAAGAGAGCACGAAACGCAATTAAAGTGAGTCCCAGTAACTTTTATATTTGGCACTTGTGGTCAGATGTTGATACTAAATATAAGCAGAACTGTGCTGTAAAAATTAGACCTCTTTTATTGCAGAGCAATTGAGGTTTTACGAAGAATGGCACCAATCCACAGAGACGTTTTCCTAGTGAGCTGATAAAGGGAACAGCTGCAAAGTTTGATGCATAGAAAGTTTGAGTTATAAATCTTTGATCTGCTTGAATATATGAAGTTAAACACTTCTTTCATGCTTCACGTTTTCCAGATTCAGCACTGTCTATGGTTGCTTTCTTGGCTGTGCTCTGCACAGGCATCAGTTAGCAAAGGGCTGAATGGTCTGTGAAGGAGAGCACCAGTCTCTTCCCTCCAGCATCGTAGGTTGGCTCTGGATGGCCTCCTGGGAGCAGAGTTTCTTGGAGATCTGGTTTGGTGTGTGCTTTTATTTAAAACCCATCTGTCTGTAACGTGCAGAAGTTTGCCACGTAGCTGCTGCTGTGTTGTGAGACGCTGGAGCATGAAAGGGCTTGGCTGGTGGTGTGGCTGTGGTTTTCTCGTGCTCAGAATCCGGCTGGACGTGGCCTCGTCCTTTTATTGATGGTGAGGAGGGCTGGGACTAAAGGAGGGACTGGCCAGAGTTAGGAACCAGGCGCCTGGAGTTACAATAGCCAGATGAATCCTGTCTTCATTGTCTCTCACAGGCCTGGCATTTCTTGAAGTCACTAATTGGGCAGTAAACATTCCTTTTCTATGTTGACTGCAGTAACTCCACTAGACCATCACTTATTGTTTTTACTTCTTGAGAGATTGTGCCATACCAAACTTATAAAAACTCAGGAAGAGACTTTGCTGTTGTTATAAAAAGAATTAGAGGAAAGAGTGATCTTAATGAAAAGAATGAAGCTATTTGAAATACCTTGCCTTTCTCTGCACTTTTTTAATGTATGTTGCGAAATTCCCTAAAATGCTGACTAAAAAAACATGTGTGAAAGGTGTGTATTTTTTTCCACGTAACCTTATACCCTCACCCTTTTTTAAAGTAGCATTCCAGATAGGTTTTAGAGAATTGTAGAAAATGTATTCTGTAATTTGTACTATTCATGTACTTCAAGGGTTTATTTTTCCCTTTTGCAGAGATTTTTCCAGTCTACAAGGAAATATTGGCTCCTCCAAAACTGTGCAGGAATTTTTTTAATTGGCTGAAGGCATAAATGCCGGGAATTAACAGGTTTCAGCCTTTCTTTATGAACGCATATTAAGCTATATGTAAAACATATATTTCTCCCAAATAGCAATTCATCATCTATTAATGCTCAGGCTGCAGTGCCTGGCACGTGCTGGAAGGAGTAGACAGCAGGTTTCCCGTTAACCACTGCTTGGCTCTGCCCATGAAATACCTACAGCCACATTCGTCCCAAGCAGGGTGCAAATTTGCAAAGCAGACAGACTGCCAAGGCGAGGCAAACGTGATTTATTGTTTCACAGTTGCGTAAGTTCTGCTTGTGTTTTGGAAACTTCACTTGCTCGGTAGCTGCTGAGGAGAGGGGGAAAGGAGGAGACAGCCCTGTAAGCACCAGTGCTCAGGAGTTTTCTGTGGTGGTCTGTTAGGAGCAGTCAACATCCAAATTGGAACATCTCATTGAAGACACTCTTCAAAACTGGAGCTCTTTGTGGTTTTTTTTGCCTTGCATGCAAATACACTCTCACATTTATCTAACCAAGTGAAAGGCAGGTTTCAGGTTTAACCTTTAATCCATTGGCCAAATGAAAACTTCTCTCACTTTTGCTCAGGATCTCCATTTTCTCATTTTTTCAGGATTATATTTTCCGTCTTTCATTTGTGAATCACCTTCCTTGAAAGCACAGTTCATAGTGGAAAAACTTTCTAGCTGGATGCCACGTGTTCCTTAGCAAAACTGAGCCTGAAAAGCAAAGTGAGCATTGATGGAGCTGGGGGAGGAGGGTGTTACCTGGATGCTGGCATGAACTTCTTGTCAGCTAAGGGCTCTCACGGGAATTGGTGAAGTTCCTGGTAGGCTTGTTATTAGGTGTGGCCAATTAATAGCAAAACAGATCATTATGGAGTGAAGCATTATCATGGAAGAGTCCTTAGTGAATCCCCCAAATGTCAGAGGAGGATTCTTTTTTTCCCAAGTGTCTTGCCCCCAACCCTTCAGACCTAACCAAGCAAGACAAAAGACAAGCAAGCAGACATTTCTTCTCCCTCCCAGATTTTCTGCTGAGATAGAGTGGTTCAGCTAGATGTTATTGTTATTATTGCTGGTATCATAATAAGGGTGACAGTTTTGTCACAGAGGGATACAGCCCTCTGCAGAGCCCCACCCCTGGAAGGCTGTGACATTGTTTGGCAGCTGCCTTGATCTCTCTGTTTCAGGGAGTTTTCAGGAGGACTGTAAGGAATGATAAAGGCTGACAGAGAAGATCAAGCTGATAAATAGTCGGAAAATTTTCTCATACTAAACCCAGCAAATCTGAAAACAGAGCCACAGCAGCAGAGAGATTTATGTATTATGTATTGAAAAATACAAGCGTGGCACGCTTTGTGAATGCTGAATGGCTGCCTCTCCTCAGCTGGGCTTTCCAGTCTATTAAATTACTCTGGGCCATAATCTGTTATAATAAATCGTTTGCATAGCACCTCTGGAGCACACTGCCAAGTAGAGAAAAACAGGAGACTTTTCCTCTGAAAAGCTTGTGGCCAGTGAGGAGTCACAAATGGGGCAGTGGTTCAGCAGAAAGGAGGTGGAAAAATTACTAGGAAGGGGGGTGGCAAGGGAGGTTTTCCTGAGAGGGTTGTTTTTTATAGTGGCTGTGTAAAGGACGAGACTTGGGGCTGAAAGATGAGGAAAGGAGATGCTGGAAAATAAAAGAAGAGAGCAGGATGGGATTTCTATCATTTAGCCTCCATGGGATCAAGTGCATTACTGCTCTGAATAATGCCCTCGTTTAGCTCCATTGTATGATGGATTTGAAGCTTCAAAACATAAATGAAACTAAGGGCCTAGATAGACTAATGCTGTTATAAATTTTGAAGACTTGGTTTCAAATATGATTCAGGGGCCTTAGTGAAATGCGTTTGGGGATCTCTGCTCCATCCCTGTTGGGTAATTGTGCACATCGCAGAAACATCACATCCTGGCATGATGCTGGTCCTCTGCCAAATGGAGGCTCTGAGGCTGCAATACCAAGGGCAGCTGCAAGTTGTGATTTAGGAATGTTGGCTGGGAGATGAGGAGGCAAAGTCTACAAAGTTTCTGCCTAGAAAGCATTTTAAAAAAAGGAAAGAAAAAAGAATCTCCAAGTTAATTCTCTTGTGGAAAAAAGCATGTTGGGAAAGAGGCAAGTACTTTGTGAAATTGCCAATGTCCCATTTCCCTGGGTTATAAAACTTCTGGCAAAGACATCAGCCGTATTCCCCTCCCCTTTCAGATTACATGTAGTGTGTTTGAAATAACTTTCTAACAAATCACAACATTAAAAAGGAGGACAAAAGTCTGAATAGTATGGCTATAGCTAGGTCAAAGATGAAATGCTGGCCTAATGCACAGCAAAAGTAGCTGCTTCCATTACTGTTGCTGTTCTAAAACTCATGGTCACTGTCTGGTTGTGTCCACCACATAGGATTACTGACATTTTTCTCTGTCATCCAGAAACGTAGGAAAACTTAGGCTGCAAACATCCTCAACTCTGTTTGAGTAGCTCTAATTTACATGACTTAGGTAGGCGTAAAAAGTGAGAAATGACCTTTTCAACATGACTTCAGATATTAAAACGATCTTACAATCTTATTATCATGAGAACATTTCGCAGAGTATTAAGCTCAATAAATTACCTTTTCCCCAAGCTGCTAACCCTCGATCCCTCAGGGGCAGCTGCAGCAACGATGTTGGTTCACGGCCTTCTTATTTTAGCTGAATTGCTTAATTGGTATGTGTTCTACATCCCCGATTGAGTATTTGGAGCACAAATGAAGGTTAGAACCTTTGCGCTAGTTATCGACTGGAAGAAAATTGATTCACGCTCAGGAGTGCAGTTGGGAGACAATTCACAATCCTCCCTTGGAAGGAAAGATTCTGCTCTTTTCTCTTCCCCTAGATTTCTTGCAAAGGTCACTCCAGCTGAACACGGTCATATTTTTGGTTTGGTGGTTGCATTTTACACAGCAAATCACTGTTAGAGAGACGGAGTTTGAGTTTTTCTGGACGTGTTTGTAGCTGAACTTGAAATTGAGGTGCTGGGATGTTGTCCTTCCCTCTCCCTGCCTCCCCATAGTCTTTGCACTCCTGCATTTGCTGTTCTCCAGAAGAGATGTCCCTGTGTGGGGCATCTGTGGAAAAGCAAGTTATAACTCCCTCAGTGTTCTCCCGCTGTGTTGGATCCAAGAGAAGGGAGGAAAGGGTTATGAAAGAATGACGCTGTTTCAGCTCCTGATCTCAAGATGTATCCCATAAAGTGACTTCCCAAAGCCATCTTTCCATTGTGCTGAGCATCTTCAGTTCAGTGAGTGAAGATAAATCCTTGAGTAAAGGTCATTCAAGACGAAGCTCAGAAATGCCAGAAAGCGACAGCAAAATTTACCAAATTGCTGTGCTGAACAAATTTAAACTGAGCACGTGCTTTGTATTGCCTGATAATTGATCTTTTCTTTGCAATATGATCAAGCCCTTCTGCATCAGCTGCTACAGAAGCCTTTGTTTTTTTGTGATCTTCATAGCAGGAACCTGAGCTTTCTTGTGGCCTGTATTAATAGAAACATCAAAATGGCAGAGATTCTGCTTTCTGTTTAATGTTCATTAAAGGGCAAACATGTGACTTAGCCGGCCTCAGCAAGATTCCCTGTGGCTCCATGAGCATGCCAAAAAGAGAGGCAAGGCAGCCAAAGCAAGAGGCATTCCTGGACTACAGAGCATGTTACACATAATCCAGAAGGGAAATGGAAAGAAAAAGCTTAAAAGTCAGACAGGCACGGAGGGGGCAGCAGGATGTCAGCTCAGCATGTTGACATGCCACAATCTGTTAGCTCAGTCTCATTAATTTGGAGGCCAGTGAGAGAGGAGATAGACAGGATTGGAAGAGGAAATTTGGCAGCATCAAATAAACCCAGACAGAGTCACTGAGACACCATGAGATGCTTCATCTAAGGAACACTGTGAAATTAGAACAGAGCTCTTCAGTTCAGCAGTGAGCAGTGTGCCACCTTGAGTGCTTTGTTCAGTGGGTGGTAACAAATCTGAGCACTGGCAGATCTCCCCATTGCTCCAAGGGACAGCAGTACAGTAGAAATGGTGATTTTTGTATAATGCATGACCAGGTACAACGGGACCATTTGCTGTGACAAGTTTTGCCTCTGTAACTCACTCACCCCATGGGCTCTGCAGAGTTCCAGTGGCCATTGGCCACCATCCCAGGGTCTGTGGCTTTCCCAGGCACTGCACAGGTGGAATGCTTGTGGAAGCTTGAGCAAGTGAGACAGCTGATATCTTAAAGATAATTCCAGTGCTGGCTGTTGTCTGAAGGTATGTAAATGCCATAGTCTGAAGGACCCTGTGGCAAGCTGGGAGTTTTTTTATTTGGCCACCTGCCTTTACTTTTTCTGTTTTGTGGCACCCTATACTTCATTGAAAGCCTTTGGATGCCACTGAGAGTCTTACAACTTGTGGTAAGCATTTTGATGGTTTTAATTAATTAATTAATGTCTTAATTCAGATTTGTTCTTCTGTCAAAAGAATAAGTGTTTTAGCTACTTGCATAGGAAATCTAACAGAAAATTATCCACTGCTTGGAATGTAATACAGAAAGATATCGCTGTCCTAGAAATCTGTAAGGTAAAAATATAAAATACCAACTACAAATCAGCATTCAGAGATAGCAACAGTAGTTCTGTGAATGTCTCAGTTTGTTTTTGGATTTACCCTGAGTTGTATATTATCTTTATTTTAGCACAGCTAAGATTTCAGAGCCAAAGACAAATATCAGCATGATCAGTGACTGACCATAAAAATAAGTAAATGGAGTACTCCCCTGATTCTTGGCACTTCTGCAATGTTTTTTCTTGGTATTGTTTGGAAGAGTCTCTTGGGACCTTCAAAATGAAAACGTTTCCTTATGTTTTCTCTTCCATTAAAGCTGACACTGAACTGGAGGTTACTCTTGCTGTCAAACTGTTGGTGTTCGGGGCTTTTATTTTGACTTTTTTTTCTGTGAGAAAAGTAAAAAGCTTTTCAGTAATTTATTTTAAATTCTCTTGCATCTCACACAGTTAAAGCAAGATAGGCAACAGCTCGTGACTTAAGCAGAAAAAGTGGTATTTGCTTCTTGTGTCACAGTAGTTACCCTCCTTGGGTTGTTCCAGATCTCCTGCTGTGCCTACAGGAGGTGGGAATGTCACTTTTCTCCCAGGGAACAGTAGCACAAGGGCCAGCAATGCCACGCCAGGGTTTTGCCAAAGGAAATCCAGCAAATGTGAGCGTGTTAGTAAAGATCCAGGTGTCTCATGCTGGAAGCAGACATGGTGACCTGCCCTTTCCCCAGGGGAGCATCCCCAGGACAAGACCCTCCTGATGGACCACATGCTTTCCTATGTTGTCTCAGTCACAGGAAAGAAACTCAGTTCTGATCTTGGGCCTTCAAAACTTATTGTCTGTTTCTCTTTTTCTTCAAAAAAGAAATCCACACACACATGGATTTTGTGTGGTCTAAATGTATTTATAACTCTTCTAATAACCCACAGGGTCGTGCTGGCTGGGTCTGCCCTACGACACGGCTGCAGCTCATTTTGCCATTCTGATAAAAGCAGCATAGCCCTTAAACCACTTGAGATCTCTCTTGGCTGAAAAGAAATATGTTTGTTATTAGGCTGTGTAGGGGAACGTAAATAATTGTATTGGGAGTGAAATAATATTTGTAGCTTTTATTTATATCGTGAATGCTTGCAGTGAAAGGTCTAAGGAGCAAATGAGCAAATACCTTTTTTCAGTGTCTGTATCATGCACTTTGTCTGCAGATACCAGACATCAATTCCATAACTTAAAAGTTATAGAAAGCTAACTGTAAATATGTCAACATTTTCTTTGTCATCCCAGAGCACTCAATAATCTCTTAGATAACTTGGATGTAAGCCGGGGAGTGCCGTAGCAATAAGGTCCAAGGCTTTGAACTTGATTCAAAATTGTATGGAAACTTAGTTTAAATCGAAGATTTTGATGTTCTTACAGTAAGTTCTCTTGCCAAAGGAACAAATTCCAATATTTTGTATTACTTAGGATTTTTGAGTGCCGTACTCTTCATGCCTAACATGCTGTCAGTTCTGTGACCTACATGGCAGCATTGAAACTGCAGTCCAGCTTCTCTTCCCTCTTGACCATGTCCTTTGGCACTGCCTCAATTCCACCCCGGGTTTTTACCTTTTGTGTGTAGATCTTTCATAGGAAAAGAGAGACATTCATGTACAAAGTGTCCAAGTTTTCTGTGTCAGGAAAACCACCAAAGTGGTGGCAACTTGGGAGTGAAGTAATGGAGGCCTGTGACACATTGGGGACCTTTTGGGTTTATTTCCACCTTCTTGATGTTTATTCAATGGTGTTGAGTCTTCAACAGCCTCTTCAAGGCAACAGAACGTGTCCCATGTTCCTTTAACATGTTTTTTCCTTGTGCCTCTCAGTTGGTGATTTCTGTCATTGACTGGAATAGCCAAGTTACTGAAAAAGCAGGAGTCCTGGCCGTGTTCCCCGGGGGAAATGGGGAGGCAGAGACACCCCATATTCTCAGTGCCATTGCAGCAGTGCCCAGGCTGAGCCGGGGGCACGAGGTCCATGAGGAGGCGGGAGCGGAAGCATCCAATTCTCACCCTGCCAGCTCCGGGCTGGCAAACCTCCCTGCTGGCAGCCAGGCCACTGGGGGCAGCCTCCGATTGAATTTCCCAGCCTGGAAAATGTTCTAAGAAAGGAAAAGGAGTTAAAACAGAAATAGACAAAACATGCCAAATGGCAGCCAGGAAGCTGAGAGCAGGTTCCAGGCCAGAGGCCAAGCCAGGCTGAGCGCAGCGGCGTCTGACGCGCGGTGACAGGACGGGGACAGGGCTGTCACCTTGCAAAGGAGCAGCAGCCACCAGCACTGGTGGCACTGAGGCTTTGGAAAAGAAAACAGCCCCCCAAGTCTCCTTCTAGGAAAACCACATTCTCAGGGCAGAGGGGATGACTTTTTAAGAAAAACCAGGCAAGCCAGCGCAGCATTTGCAAGCGTAAAATTCTGGATTCTCAAGCCAGTTTTTAATTATTTCTTTTTGCCATTTTTTCACATCCCAATTTTTCAAGCAAATGTTTAAACTTCAGGACAAAAGCGATCCCTGTGACTCAGAGAGCAGCCGTGGAGGTGTGAAATGGGGGGCTTGTGGGTGTGAGAGCAGGCTGAGCACAGGGAGGGTGTTTGGATGAGCGATGCCGAGCAGCCAGCTCGCAGTCAGACTGCAGGTGATCAAATACAGGTGGCTAAGAGCTTTAGGGAGTTTTAAGCCAACATAGTAAAGTACAGAATATTCTTTCATAAAAAAGTAGTTTTCAGGGCCAGATGGAACCAGTTCCTTTCACACTTTATGTATAACCCAAACCAGGTAATTTTATTATTTCAGTCTTGTAAGCATGGTAACTTGGCTTTGGCCAGTTCACGTCATGCTCAGCTCTCCTGCTCTGGGTCAGAAGACTCTGAGCAGTGATGAACCACAGCAGCTAGGCCAGGGAATGGGGCAGGGAGTGTTCTGGGAGGACAGCTGGACAGATACCTCTTGGCCTCCTTTCCTGTGCATACTGCATAGCACAGCTGCTTCTGGCCTTGTCTTCAGGATGGTTCAAATCCACTGGATTTCTTTCTCATTTTTCATATTTCAGCAGCAGCGGTGACCCACCATCTTGCTCCAGATCTCTGAATTTGTCCAGTTTTACTATCTCACTATTTCTTGTTTAGTTTTCTGTTCATCCAGGAATAAAAACAATTATATTGCCAATCAATCTCTTCAAACCCAGTGAGGGAAATTTTGAAACAACAGTGATTAGCTTATAATCATTGTGGCCCTAGTTGTGGATTAAAGCAAAGAAGCCCTTGTGTCCAGCATATGAAAAGATATATAATTGTAGTTTCCATCTTCTGAAGCTCCTGAATCAGCAGTAGGAATCCTGCCCAAATGTGGAGGGCAAGTATGAGCTCAAAAGCTCTGAGATTCTTGCATCTCTCTTTTCCTGGGAAGGGTGGGAGCAAAAAGAAGGCACAGAATGTTCTCATAAGCTTTCACAGGGAAAACAATATGGTAAGATTGAGAAGATACACATGTGGAAGGAATGTACTCATAAGATCAAGGCACTCCAGAGGGAGATCTTGGGTACATGTGTTTCCTTGATTAATTCTCATTGCCTGCACTTGTGGCAGAGGGAAAAAGGGGAATGAGTATGAGCAAGGTGGGCTTATGTCTTCTCTGCTGTGCACCTTTTTGTTGTGTTCCTCAGCTCAGACATTCACTGCAGCAGGAGGAGTTGCCTGGCTTACACCATCACCCAGGCTTCTGTGGGTTGGTTTTGTCACTGGTTTTCTCTTGAAGTTACAGTTACGCAAAAGCCATTTGTTTTCAGTGAGTTGAGCAAGTTTCCTCCTCCTGTTTCTTAGAAGGATAGCAAGAAGCAGACAATCAGGTTGAAGCAGAAACTGAGAAATGTTTATTAACACTTGCTTTGAATGTGTTTTACTGCAAAGAAGCTAAAGAATCAATATATATTTTAATTCTGCTGAGGAGGAATGGGTGACTCACTGACAAAACTCCACTGTCTGTGTTGGGTGGAGTTTTGCAGGTTTATGCTTGTTAACATTAGTATCTTCTAAATTGACAGTTTTAAATAAACAGCCCAACTCCAGTCAGAAATTTTGTTTCTTTAATGCAAAAGAAGTCAAATTTTGCAAAATAGTCTTACCAATTAAGATGAGGATGTAAGTTTATCAGATGAAAAGTAAAGCATACTTTTCTTTGTTCTTTAATGGAGGGCTGGTTGTTTTGAGCACGTAGCCAGCCCAGGTCACTCAACCACAAAAGTCTTTTCAAAGGTATTTAAATTGACAACACAGCCTAACGCAAAGAACTTGTTTTTGTTTCTGTTTTCATGACAGAGAATTACATTAAATGAGGGAAGTTATCAGGCTGAATCTTTGTTATCCTAAACTTACGTTTGGAATAGAATAAATTACAGGATCAGGTTCTTCTGTAGTCATTGCTGGATTTAGTGATTGTGTAACTGAATATGAAATTATGACCTAGTTTTTTTGGAAGTGGTCAAATACACAAATACAGCCAAAGATTTCTTTGATGTGGTCTTTTTTTTTTCTTTTTGTAGTTGTAGGTTTTAAACACACAACTAAGCTTTTGTTAAAGATCCGCAGGACACAGGTGATGCTTAGGAACTAAAATGCTTGACCTTGAAAGAAGAGTTGAGGTACAGATTTGCTCGTGTTGAGGAGATTTGGAAAAGGAAGAATATTTGGTCATAGCTTTTGCTTCTTATGATGTGCATTTAAACTGGCAAAAGATGCCACATTCGTAGAATGTAAATGACAAGTATGTGAAGAGGGGACTCTGGCCCCTGTTACAGATGTGGTGTCATTCCTCTCTCAGACTGCATGTGTTTTGAATAGGTGGGTTAATTTCTTGTGTTTGGGATGTTATTTGATACCTGGATGATAACATTTTTCAGGTCTGAGGACTGTGTTTACTCTAGAGGAGCTTAAAGTGGCCAAGAAAGAGAAAAAGAGAGTAAACAGTTAATGTGTTCAGGAAACAGACTTCAAAGTTTGCTGTGAGAGTAACATTCTTCCTCCTGAAAGTTCAAAATGCCAGACTCTAAAAGCCACTCAGTACTTCAAAAGCAAATGTATCACAGTAATGCATAACCTTCTAGATAAGGTGTCTCCTGCCAGCAGGAAAAAAGAAAGTAAGCCCGAGTGTGTGTGAGACAGACAGAGATGCTGGGTGTGGTGGGCAGGGTCTGGGTTCCAGCTGTGTAGAGATGGTTTTTCTTAGTGAAATCCTGAAGCAGGGCTGGAGACAGAGCCAAAAGCTCCTCAGTGGCTCTTGACTTCATCCCATCTCTCTGTATTCCTCATGGCAGGAGGTGTGACAGAGCGGGGAGCCATTAGACACCACTGTGCAGCTGCTCCTGCTCAGTCCAGCAGCACAAAAATTATCCTTAGAGATTGCATGTGCTCTGTGTCCTCCACATTTCTCAGTATTTCCAGTCCTGTTTCACAAAACCATGTCTGCACCAGTTTCACCAAGAGCACACACAGAGCATTTGGCAAGTGTGCTGCTACATGCAGATTTTTTTGGGAAGCGAGTCAAAGTGGGAGTAATGACTTTCATGAATCATTGTGGTAATAGAGAAATTCTCTTTATTGACCTGTGTGGCTGGCACTGATATCAGTCAGTACTCTGTGGGGCTGTGGGAAACCTTATGAACATCATTCATTTAAGCAATAAACAATAAAAAGAAGAAAGGCATCCAGACTGCATATTGTTCCCATTGCAGCCTCTTAGCAAAGAATTGTCTCGAGTCCACTGCAACTGTGTAACATTTCATACATATATGCATTATTATTCTTCCCCTATTTTTGCAAAGACATTTTAACTGTTGTTTTCCATAATTAAAGGATTGTTTTCCTCCTCCAAAGAGAGTAAAGTATAGAAATCACAGGATTGTTAAGACCTCCAAGATCATCAAGTCCAGCTATCCATGTAGCATTGCCACCAAATGTTCACCACTAAACCATGACCTCAAGTCCATATCCACACATTTTTTTAACATCTCCAGGGATGGAAATTCCACCACTTCCCCAGGCAACAAGTGGCTGATGGTCAAGCAGTAGCTGTGTGGCAGCAAACCCTGTACATTGGTGGGACCATAATTTCAGAGAGACCTTTCCTGCAAGAGCAAAGGCAGTTTTGCCCTCTGATGCTGCTTTCCATTCAGGTGCTTAGTACACTCTGGAGTCAAGCTTCTTTCCATCCCTCTGTACTTGCTACTACTGTCCCAAAAAGAATGAACAGCCGTCTCTGAAGCACTGGGCATGATGTTATGGTGGTGGGTCTGCTAGAAGAGCAGGACTGAGAGCCTTCAGCTCCACTTCCAAAGCTTCTGCAACCCTGCACATGGCCATTCCCTGCTGCCTCTTTAGCTTTGGAGCAGCAAATGTCTTTTATGATGTTTTGATGTGGCATATAGCCAAAGCTTGGGCAAGGGCAAATGATGGAGAACTATTTTTTCCCACTGTATCACCAGACAGGTAGATTGGCGAGTCGGTAGGTAGAAGGATAAGAATGCAACTAAAGGTATTTCCTCTCTTTCAAGCTGTAGCAATCAGCCAGTCCTTTCCCACTGATGTGTATCAGATAGGTGCGTAAAACCATACAGCTTCTTTTTTCCTTAAAGGCCCCTGCACACTTGGGTATTCTGTCCTGTTTTCAGCAGCAGTGCAGCTGCACCAGGGCTAACAAAATCAAATGCTCACGTAGACAAGGTTTTTTTTCATGGCATTGTAGTAAAAACACCTGAGCCCTGTCTATTTTCAGATGCACAGGGCTGTTGGGAAGCGAGTGTGTTTTGTAGGGTACCAGAGACCGCAGGGCCAGCTCCTTGCTCTATAACAAATACTGCTGGAGAACATTAAGCAGCAATTCGCTGTTTCATCGGCAGGAAATAGGATGTTTTTGAAGTGTGACAACGTGTCTGCTTAAATTTTGATGAGACACAGGTTCACAAAAGGTAATAAGGGTTTGTTAACCATCCTGGAGTGCTCACGGCAGAGGTGGGTGTCTGTTTTCAGTGTCAGCTGATGGGGAAGGACGTTTGTCAGCCAGTGTGTGACTCGCTGCTCATTCTCTGAATCTGGTCTCCATGTGTTAAGCAGAGGGACAGAAAAGTGTCACTGGCCACTGAGCATTTCTCACAGCTGACCAGTACCTTGAAATCAAGCTATTCCAACCTGCTGGAGGTATGCATTGGAAAGAGTCCTTAATTAAAACTCACTTGGAATTAGAGCCTAATACTGCCAGATAGCTGAAGAGCACTGCAGGGAGTGAAGGCTTCTGGTGTTCTACAGATTAATTTGTTAGATATGCTGTAGGGCAAGCCTTGTCCTTTCCTAGGTGCCAGGACCAATGCTTTTATGATCTGGCATGGGATTTCTGAGTACTAATTTCCACCTCCCTTTGTAAGGCCGCTATCCTGGTGTTTGAATGGTCCCTTCAGAGCAGGTCTGTGCTTCAGGAGCACTGTGGGGTTGTGTGAGTCTTGCTGGGTTATCCCATGAGCTTATTTTCACAAGGTACATGTGAGTTAATAAGGCAGCTCCATTTCAAGTCTTAGGTGGCTTTATCCTCATCTTGTCTTCTGCTGGGAACTGTTAGCAGCATTTACCTTCTTCTTTCTCAGATGTCTGAGATGTACTTTGGACTGTTCCACATTTTTTGTTTGTGTAAAGTACAGTAAAAACTGCAAACAGGAAGGATGTATGTGATTGCCTGCTGGTTATGAAAGCTCCTGTAAGCGCCAGCTTGGAACAAAGGAAGCACTGAAAAAGGCAACTGTAAAGAAGCAAAGGATTAATTTTAATGCAGTTTAGAAATTCCAGCAACTTTTTTCTCAGTGTAGAATAAACATTTTAGTGAATCGAGTGAAACAATCTGGAGGAAACAGGGATTTGTGTTCTTCTTGATGGACTTGATCCAATTTTTAGTGGAAATTATCCTTCAAAGCTTTACTGAGGCCCAGATTTGAAAAAAGCAGCCCTTCCCATCAAGCCTGTTCAGATGAATCATTGTTCATTATTTGTGTTATACATTAATGTGTGGTTGCTTCCATCCAGATAGATGTTCTGCCATATGCAAGCACATATTAGAGACAGTCTTTGCCAAGAGCCTTCTCGATAGCTGAGGGGGGAAGCAGGATGGGAGAGGAGGAGGAGTAGGAAGGAGGGTTGGATGACGAACCAAGCGCCAGCAGGGAATGTGATTTCCAGAAAAAACCTCCACTGAAAGTCTGCCAATGTAAAACCAAGGTTGCCTCCCCACACATCTTCCTCTGATAGCCCATCATCCATGGACTCCCAAGACATTTGATTGCACCTGCCTCCTCCTTGTATGCATTTCCTTAGCTGGGAAATCACACTGTCTCTGAGCATGATTTATTAAGGCTCAAATTGTCATAAATAATGGGAAGTGACTTGGTGGAGCCGTGCTGCTGTCCAGAGCACCAGCATAAAGGTCACAGCACATGCAGAAGAGTGTCACCTTCCCAGCCCAGCTTCTGAGCCGTTATTCCTGGACCTAACAGTAGCCTTAGGAGGAGAACTAATAAAAACATCATGGCAGAATGGATATACAGCAGCCTGAGTGCACCACGTCTTCATTTGATTCTGCATCAGATGCAGTCTAAGATTTTTATCTCCATCACCTCAAAGCAAAAATAAATAAATAAAATACAAATTTTCCCACCTGTTATGTATTACTATACTTATCCTGTGCAATTGAATCAAAAAGAGATGAAAAGAGGGTTAATTACCATATGTCAGTGTTTCAGATTCCACAGATTCTGGGGATTATGACACTATTCAAAAATTGCCAAAGATTCAGAGATAAATATTTTGCTTCTCATCAACAAGAAAGTTCACTGCCTGGAAATATCCCATCCCTCCATCCTACAAGATCCTGTACTGGAGCAGTGGCTGGGATCAGGGAAAAAAAAACATTTGAGTGCAGATTCATTCCTGTAGGCACATTCCATTCCATAGATTCAGTGGGCCAAGCACATCACTGGATGCTTTGCAGCTGAGGAACAAGACAGCAGAGGTTTTGGCCTCTCTCTTCAGAAGTAAGAACCATTTATCAGGACTCCATTCCTGGATCCTCATGTGCTCCGGGGGGGGGCTGCACTCAGCCAAACGTGAAGGGGTGTTGGAGCACTAGAGATAGTTTATCTTTCACTAAAACATCCGATCTTGATTTTCAAGTGTTACAAGGTATTATGGTGTTAGTGATGGACTGCCATGCTCAGACCTTCTGAGTCTGGCAAGAGCATGCATCTGCCACATTATCTATACTTCACTTCTTTTTGCTCATATGAAATACTTGATTTTATTCCCAATTTCTGTAGGTAATTATAATTAACTGCGTAGTTTTCCTCTCCATTTTTGCTGGTTATAATTAGATGTCACAGTGTTATTGTTCTTATAACTTTAGGAAGACAAAAAACACTGATGTAATGGATTTCATTCCTATAACATTTTCATGCCAGCTTCAGAAAACAGAGAAATGGTGAAAGATCTGAAATTCCCTCACTAACCAAGAGGGAAAGCAAGGCACAGCTGAGTTAGGCCAGTTGCTCCAGTCCCGAGTGGTCATGGCTTGGTTCAGAGCAGAGATTTCACCTCTGCACCTCAGGATCTCACAGACAAACTGGGAGAATGATAGATACTCTGGGGTCTCACTGAGGTTTTCAAATCTTCTTTTTACCTTTCTTTCTTCTGAAGAAAGGTGTAAAATAGGGTTGCTTTCACGAGGTGTGCATAAAGAAGGCAGCTGTTACCGAGCTCTGAATAGACCTGATTAATCAGATGTATCCACAGCGGGATGTTGTGTGTCTTGTGTGTAATTTGGAGTTGGATGTTTTTTACCTCTAGCACACCTTAAAAACCTCTCTGGATAATTCTCAGTAAGTCTTCCATCGATCATATGGAATTTTTCAGCTGAAATCTGCTTTCCATTTACTTTTCACCTTCAAATTGCGGTTCCCCAAGGTCCTTTATAGAGAACTATAAATTGTAGATAGACGTTTTTGATTCTTTTTATTCAAGCTTAATATCTTGCTCAGTTAGTGAACCCTTAGGAATTGCCGTGTGGCCCCTTATAACCGGGGTGGTAATAAAGTGGCGGATTTGCAGAAACCCTATAAAAATGTGTGCAACGGTAAATTGTATTTAGGCTACTACTGGGGAGAGAGGCATGAATGTACAATTATGAGAAGGATGTCCCTGAAGAGAGATTTCAGTCCGTTGCCATAGTCTAAATCCTCTATCTTGTGGTGCACAAGGTAATTCAGGCATAGAGCAGAGGATTTTTTTTCTAAAGAGATTATATTACCCATCTCCTCTGTTGATGGATTTTATTGCACAGGTTCACTGAGAGTTTTATTATTGCATTACTTAATGTGTTTTTGAGGTTCCTGAAACATTTAAAATATAGTAATGAGTTCAGCTGTATGCCTGCACTTGGCTCCTCTCAATCTGTGACCAAGGCAGAGCTGTGACCCCGGTGGGCGGCCGGCCCGGCAGCTCCCCGGGGACTCAGTGGCTGTGGTGGATCCCAGAGCCCTGATTCCCTGGAGAACGGCTTGAATGTTAAACAGACTTGTCAGATACCGTCTAAATAACAGATTCCAGTCCTTTGCCTTCTTTTGAAACAGGGCAAGGGCGAGTTATGGCAAAGATGGAGCGATGGCTATGGGATGTGCCCGTGATTGACAGGCTGCTTCTGCCGCCCGAGTTCCTGGTGCCACATCTCCTTCCCAAAGCCAGCTGCTCAGATAACAAAGTGTTGTTAAGAGCCATGACACTTGTCACACCATTTTAAAGAAGTGTTGTGGTGTTATTAAGAAAAAAAAGCATTCCCATGTGGAAATCATGGCACAACATCCTTCTTAAGAGTGTGATAATGTGGACCACATTCTTAGTTCTCTTCAAATAGATAAGCAGTTCTTCCTAATTAGCAAGAATGTTTATATTGCGTTGATAGGATGGTTCTTGAGACTTAATCCGGAGCCTTTAAAAAAAAAAAGAGTGTTTCTTCATTACATGTTTTTTTCATATAGAAAACAGAGGATTTTGCCTGCCTAACTGCATTTTTTTTCTGTTATTCTTGAAAGAGTGGGAATAGTAGATCTGTTGGAATAGTTCAGCATTCATTCATTGTTTGCTAACCCAATCTAAAAGCAGCTTGGGAATATAGATCTCTATTACAGTGAATTCCCATACTGCTAATGTCAGAAATGATACAATATTTTGGTAAAAGAGCAACTTCCACTACTAGCAGTAGGAAGGTTCCAGGTTTGTGATGTCAATTATAAGACAAAAATTAACAAAGCCACCATGACTGAAACATCTCAGGTGCTCTTTTGCAAGGTTTCCTTTGGGCTTTGCTAGGCTGTGGACTGCTGGGCAAATCCTGCAGAGTGCTGCCGTGGCTGAGGCAGTCTGCTGGATTTCTGAGCAGTCATGCTGGATTTCTTCTTTGACTTTTCTTTTCCCAAATGGGTACATGGTTACCTGCAGCAGCACAAAGTTCTCTCAATAGGAAGAGTTTTCTGCACCCTACAGGGCTTAATAAAGCCAATTCTCAGCCATTTTTCTATTAATGGGGCCCTGAAGAAGTTCAGTACAATGCACACAAGTGCAGGCTTCTTACAGCTTGGTAAATTCTCAAATGAGTTTGCCTGAAAGTTTGTATTCATAGCTTACAGGGTAAGCTATGTATTCAATGCTTAACATGGGTAAGGCAGTAATACTGGATAGGGTCTCTTATTTAAGTCCTTTTCAGTCTCCTTTCCAGTGAATTGCATGGATTTGGGGTTTAGGTTCTGGCAGCTGAATGTGGGGATTAACTGAGACATTTAGCTCAGTATGAAGATGATCTACCATTTGGATTTTAGAGGAACCATGTCTCTAAACTCCAGAAAGTTGCTTTACTTTTCAGTATGTTGAAAACAAATCTACTTTATTCCCTTTACTGTTATTGCCAAATACACTTTCCTTTTGTGTTACCTGTGCCTTGCCATGTTTCTAATGCTGGTGAACAGCAAGTATCAAATGTTCAAAGATTCCTTCAGGATTACATTCAGTACAACCAAAGCAGCCCACCTGTGCCTCTGAGCTCTTGTGTCTAGTAGTCTCTATATGTAGCTATAAGCCACATCTATGAATGAAAAAAATCCTGGATAGGCAGCTGGAGACAAGGGAAATGTTCTCCTGTTGCGTGGCTGAGGACAGTTAATCTGGCAGCCTTCGTCAGGCAATGCTTAGCTGATAATGAGCCTCAGCAAATGGCCTGCATTCAATACAAACTCCTCTGTGTGTTTAAATGTTTCACCAGTCCACAATATAGTTTAAGCTTTATGCTTCTAATTTTACTCAATGGAAACCAGATGAAATGAAAACAAGAATAGTCAAAAGAAAACACTGTTTGAAATACAGGCCTGTGAGCAAGGAAAAACCCTGAATTCTTTCTAAACCCAGATGAGTCACCAACCCACTGTAAGAGATGCCTCAATTGCATCTCCATCTTTTATTAAGCTCAGCAGGAAAAGAGCTTAAGCCATGATAGAACTGACCCTGCAGCTGCGTTATTTTCTCGGGCAAATCAGCCTGGGATGGAGGACTCCGTGATTTCACAGCTCAGGATGGTGGAGGTTGGCCACGTTTCACCCAGCAGATTAGTCACTCTTCTGGTGGCTTTGCCTGGTACATTCCCCTCTGCTTAACCATTGGCCACGATCGATTTGGCTGCGTCTGTGTCGAGTTTCCTCTTTGTGGTGGATGTGTAGGAGGCTGAATTTTGGTTCTCATGAAAGCGAGAGAGCGGGCGGTAGCCAAGCATGGGACGTGCAGGTGCTGCTGGGGCGCTCAGTCATAACTCAGAGCCTCAGCTGGGACCTGAAACTGCCCCAGCTATTTAGGGTTTAACTGCAGCCACCGTGGCCCCAGCGGGACCGAGGTGTCTCGTGTCTTGGGGACGTGGACACGCTTCCCTGGAGATCAATCTGTGATTCTGAATCCTATTTGCATTACTAGTAGAGACAGATGGGTTTTTAAACATAGATCTTTAAAATGTCAAGGTAAGATATCAACACAGTTTAAACATATTAGAAAGTAATAAACAGAAATAAACCTCTCAGAGGAAAGAAATCTGTGAACAGACATGCTTTAGATCTTCTTGTCTTTGCTGAAGGATTTGTCCTTTCTATCTCTTCAATCAGACTTTTTCTTGTAGATTGGACCCAAACCAGAAAAATAAATGCACTGGGTAGTAATTTAAAAATACACAGGCAGAGATGTCTGAAGGTATAAGCAGAGCCAGAGTATCTGTGCTTTGGTACCATGGAAGTTCTCCTTATACCTAAAGTAAACGCCTTTTCCATGGCAAAGGATAGGCCAGCTTTAAGTTCCCTGTTTACTTTTTGTATATGAGTAAATTTTAATGTTTTACAAAGCCATTACCAGCACTGTTTCAGCTCAAGCTCTCTGTGTCTAGGACTATCTGGGAAAAACATGAGGGATCCACTCTTTTATACACAGTCATTAGGTTTATCTTCTCCCTTGGAGATTAGTTACAGGATGTCTGGTAAAGTAGAAACCAAATTGGTCATGCTGGTAGCACTGGTGACTCACATAGAGACATTTTCTTATTTAAAACTGGAGCAGAGTGGTGCAGTTGCTGGGTCTGCAGCTCAAGCTTGATGAATGTTTTGGGCCAGCAGCAATGGACAAAACCTGCCCTCATTTGCTCCATTATGTTCTCAGTGAGGAGCTCCAGAGCACAAACCAGCTACAAATTGGTCCAGCTGAGATACTGATATGAAAATCTACAGGACACTTTTCTCTAGTCAGAACTTCTTTGTGCATGAGCTGCTCTGTGATCTAACAGATTTCACCTGCAACATCGTGGTGATCCGAAATGAAAGACAGCACTTCCCACCATGGCAGGAACAGACAGGAAGGGAAGGGAAGAACAGGCTTTGTTGAATATAAAACAAACAGAAAAAGAAGGCACTTCATTTGGCAGGAGTGAAGACTGAAACAAAATGGTTTGCGAAGAATTTGTGCTTACTGATGCTGAAAGTGAGTGGTGGAGCCCAAACACTCATTTCAGAAGGAAGCTGGTCAGGATCTCAGAAACCTCAGAGAGAGAGGAAACTCAGCATCAGTGCAGGATTGACACCTGAACCCTGCTCTGTTGTTCCCCAGTGCAGACTCAGAAATTATTATAGAGGTATATTTATTTTTTCTTTTTCATTTGAGGGTCACCACAGTGTTGCATGATGAAGACATGCAAGCTCAGGTCACAAGAGCAGTAAATGGATTTTGAATTCTTCTGGCTTTTAACAGGCCAGGTGTTTTCTTAGCAGTCAAAAAGTACTGTTCTGCTAGAGGTGTGCTGGAGTCAGGCTCATACTGGGACCAGAAACTTCCAAAATGTTCCACACCCGGTGCTGAATTCTCCATGTGTCTACCAAGCACTGAAGCAGCCGTATGTGGATGGGATTTGCAAGTGTAGGCTGTCCAAAAGACACAGTGAGTACAGTGTCAGCTTCAGAAAAGCAAAATTAGTAATTTTACATCAGCTGTCTATCCCCACTCGCTGTTCCCAGCAGATTTAGAATGCAGCTGAGAATCCATCCTCACAATTTTGCCAGGAAGGCAAATCTCTGAAAGATACTTCCTGCAACAAAAATACACGTCCCAAGAAGAAGATTGTTTGCTCAGAGGAGTGCAGCCAGGGAGCAAAGCATGGAGAAGAGCAGCTGGGAAGAGCAGTGCTGTGCCTTGCTGCACCCAGAGGAGCTGAGAGGGGCTGGCTGAGGCAGCCGTGCTGGAAAGCTCCGTGCCCTGGAGCGGGATGTGGGAGCTGAGCGTGGTTAGCTCAGAGCCTGTGGCTGTCACACAGGGCAGTGTTGGTGCTTGAGAGAGGCATGCCGAGGTTAAATGCGCTGCATCTTTCTTTATCACCCAGCTAAGATACAGAATTGATGAAGCCAGTGTGTTTATTTACTTTGCCTTTGACTTTTCATCTCTTGTTTACTGTGTTTCCTCTAAACATCAACAGATTATCTTTCAAAGGCCAGGATGGCACTCATCAGCAACAGTTTATAAAAGAAGAGAAAGAAGCTGCTAGCATTCTTTTCTGTCACTCAATTGTAAAACAAAGACTTGGTATTCTTAATAACTTTTTGCTTTTAGAGTAGGAGTTGAATCCCATTTCTTTTCCAGGCAGGAACACGATGGCAATAGTTGAGTAAAATTTTAGCAGATGTGAAGGAGGAAGTATATTGACTGAAGAGTTTGCTGCTTGTAGGGGTTTGTAGTTCTTGGAAACTTAAAACGTCCTGATTTTGGTGGCAGACACTTTGGGGGATTTGACTGCATCACTCATGAGTGTTCAGAGTCTTCTGCTTTAACTGATGGGCTGCAGCTTTATTCCTAAAGGTTCAGCACTGGGAAACCTGATCAAGTGTTGCCTTCCAATTCCAGTGTCATTATTAGAAAATTCTGATAAATACCTCTGTGACTGCCAAAACCCTTCTGGGTTTAGTGGCACCAACACTAGCAAGAGAAATACCTCCCAGGCTCTTGAGTCACAAGCAGCAATATGGTGTTACATATGAAACTAAGCCTAACACAGGTACAAACCATTCTGCAAACCATTCAGATCAGGAAATCTGGGGTTTAAAGAAGAGTCTAGCTTCAAAATAGGGCTGTGGGAGAGACTGAGTATACATTTGTGAAGTTTTGGCTCCACTGAGATCTTAAACACACTGTCATGATTATGAGAGGCTTCTCCTTGTTTAGTAATATTTTTAGCTGAAGGTTCTTGCCTAAGTTCAGAGACTTAAGCATATGTTAAATCTGTCTACTTGCCAAAAAAGCTTTCTGGGAAGTGAGATTAATTAAGAAATTACCTCAAATTCACAATTCAGGCATCTCTTCTTGCAGCGTGTTCCATGCTACTGATATGTGGTGGTTTTGTGAGATCAGCACAGATAGAGCACACAGACTGTGGTGAGGCTGTTGGCTTTCTTTGTCCAATAGTCTGTTCTGGAAGAGGTGGTATGTTGAGAATTTTGACGCAGAATAATTTTTAAAAGCATGGGAAAACGGATTAGGGAAGTTTTTGATTTGAAGTGTCATTCTTAGTGACTCACCTGAGGGGTTTCTCTTTATTAAACTAACAAGGAAAGAAAACATTGAGCGGTTCAGACTTTGAAGGCCTCCTCAAATTCCTGCTTCTGCTGTGGTGAATTTGATTAGGGAAGGGAAGGGAAGGAGTTTCACATGATCCCAAAAGCTTTTGTGTTACACTTGTTTCTTGTTAGTCCACTAAACAGCCTTGTTCTCCTCACACTTGATCTATGCCTGACCTACATGTCAGCAAACAGCAATTCCTTTTGTAATCTTAAGGAAAAAAACACCTCAGCTGAGTTTTAATAAAGGCGCAGCCAACTTGCAAAGCATTCGTGTGTCTAAAGCCAGTTACTTGAAAAGAGGGTTTAGATCTTCTTAGAAGCCATGCCAGACATAGTGGGATCTTGCTTCCCATTTAAAAGGTGACATTTTGGACTGCATAGAGTTCTGATAAATTTTTTTGTGACGGACAAAGTTTCCCTGGAGCCCAATATCTGATTGTCAGCACAAAGGTACATTTGGACTGTTTTCAGAGCAATATGCAGACATCAGCATTTCATGACACCAGATGCACCATCTTAGCTGCTGTGTTTTGGACAGGTTGGTGTAGTGAGAGCTGTGCCCTTAGCAGAACAGCCATTTCAGTGTTCTCTTTTATTGTAAACTGAGTGAATGATGCTGGAAGATGCTGTTGGCCAGTGGAAATACGTTGACAAGGTCACATGTAGCCTATAAAACTCCTGTTCCCTTTAGATCCAGCTGACAGGCATCCTTTAGACTTGAATATTGCTGTGTAACCTTCCCAAGGACCTCCAGAGCTGAAATATTTGACAAGAAAACTGAAGCTCAACACCAAGGTCTTCCCTGCTCATGAATTTTTCATGTCTTTGTTTGAAAAATGCTAGGCAGTAAAACCCTCTCGTTATCTCTGCTGTAAGGCACGGTAATTAACATTCACACTGGAAAAAAAACCCCAAACCAAAACAAAAAGAACTGTCTTGTTTCTGTTGAAGCCTAATTGCTGTGTTGATTTTATCTTTTGGGTTTGTGTGTGTCAGTGAAGCCCCCACTCGTGCTCTCCTCTTTCTCTTCCTTCTTCCTCACCCACCCTTTCTATTACAGATCCCAATAACAGTCTCATGGCCAACAAAATGCACACCACTGGCTGTGATCAGGTCAGGATTCTGCCTTGAATCCTGCACCTTCCCATGAAGCAGGATGGGTTAACCATCCCTGCAGGTGGTTGGCATTATCAATGCCCTCCTTGGTGTTTAGGTGCTGCTAAACTGTTTTGTTGTGGTGGGTTTAATACAAGCCAAGATATCTTAGACCTGGCAGCCAAGACTGAAGCAGTCCTGTTCCAGCAGCAATGGCTCCATCCTGCTGTGCTCCTCCAAAGTGATATCCTCTGTCACAGCTCATGCCTAGATCTCACGCTGGTATCCGAAGAAAAGATTGCCAGCCTGAGAATATATCCTGGGAAATTGTCTAAATGGCCTTAAAATATGGAAGAGTATTGTTCCCTGTCCTTTAAGGGAATAATGTTTATCCAGTGAGAGCTTTGGCACATGCCAGCTGTCACTTTTCTCAGGAAAGGAGACCTGATGCTTCCCAGGGCCTTCTCTGATCCATACTCATTAATAAACAGGACCTCAGAGAAGGCATATGAGGTCTGTATTCCTCAGGCTTTCTACAGTAGCTGAAATGAACTTTTAGTTTTACTGACCTTCCTCATAGCCTACAGTGACTTTGAGACCCCAGCTTCCCCCTGATGAACCGAGGTGCTGTACAGATCCAGTCATGTTGACCTCCAGTAGCCAGTTTAGGCACCGTGGGCATTATGTGTGGTTGCAAAATGTTAATGGAAAGATAACAGTATAGCCTGACTTGGCTTTTTTTTGGTGCAAAAAACAATATATTGTGATA
Organism: Motacilla alba alba; assembly: GCF_015832195.1. Lineage (NCBI taxonomy): Eukaryota > Metazoa > Chordata > Aves > Passeriformes > Motacillidae > Motacilla > Motacilla alba. The sequence goes on along the minus strand of NC_052030.1, from coordinate 7,342,554 downwards.
AATGACAAATTATTGTGCAATGTAAAGTAATACAATGACTTTAACACACTCACTAGTGTGAGTTCCTACAGCAGGAGTGTAGGAACAGGTTAACCACTCCTCAGTTCTCTGGCAAACTTTCCTAACCCCTAATTATTAGCTGCTTTATCAATGAATATCTGAGAAATCTTTTTTTTTTTAACCAGAAAATCCTGAACCTAGTCCTTATTGCTGCTGAAAGGGAAGGGAGTATGCTGAATTACCTTCATGCCAGTCGCTCCATCAATGCAATGTAGTAAAACAATTGTGGCTTGGAAAATTTGCAGTTCATTTGCATTGAGGGTGAAAAAAAAAATCTTTATTCAAAGATAATTATTGCTTAAGAACTTGCTACAAAAATACCAATGGATTTTTCTTTTTAAATATTGTTTAATATTCATAATATGTTACACAGAAGAAAAGTACATATCCCTACCGATCTGTCAAAGGTAGGACTGGTGAACAATAGGTACTGTTCTACATGGGAAGTGCAAAAAGCTTTAGCTAGGATAAGGGTCATTATCATCATTAGTATTATCATTTTACTCCTCCTTAAACTCTGAAATAAATTGAACTAAGACTTTTCAACAGTTAAGAACCTGATGGAGTTTAATTAACCCGTTAAAGAAAATTCCACTACGGAGTTGAAAACTGATGAGGGGAAATTTAAATTAATGTATTTTAGTTGATCAAAGCACAATCCATGGAACAAAAGCTTCTGAACATAATTTTTTTAGCCTCCCCTAGATGTTGAAGAGCATTAAGCCTGTAAAAATTATCATTAATGTATGTCAACTCCCCCAGTTTCATCTTCTGGTGACTTTGAGCAGATGTAGTTCACATTTATAACCAGCATGATCTTCACCATCTGAACATTCATGATTTTACGAAATAAGGCCCTTGAGACATAATGTTTTATTCCCTCAGGGTGAGATGTACCCATGAAGTGACTCAGATGGAAAGCTTGTCTCTGTTACACTGACTAAACTTTCTCTCTGTGGTGGCACCAAGGCTGTCAAATCAGTGGGCGGCGTGGTGTGATTGGCAGTGCCGTTCTGAAGGTCGTTTTGCTCAATGTATTCAAAGTGAGACAGATGTGGCTTTTTTTTTTTTTCAGTTCTTACTCTGATTAATTGCCTCATTCAATTTCAACTCTATTGCAGTTAAACATTAATTCAGTAGGACTTAATAATGTATTCATTTATGATCTTGCTTGTGCATTAATGACAATGATTTGCTGTTTTTTTAATTATAGGGATCCATGCAATGCGTATTTTACATCCACTTACAGGAAAATGCTATACACTCTTGTTCTTTTATGTCAGATAAATTAAACACTCAAAGAAGTGCTGAAGTACTTTATGAAATATTTCATTCTAAATATTTGCTGCAAAATATGTGTTGCTACAGACTCTAGCTTTAAAAACACTTGGCAAAGATTTGTATATACCTAGGGATTACATCTTTTCATACATTATGTGAGTGATAGTCCTAGACCTCTACAAGAGCCCACTACAGACAAATGTGCATCCTGCATAATAAGAAAGTGCCTTTGTTTCATTTTAACAGTAATTAGGAGGTTTGCTTTGTTTTGTCTTTCTTCTGCCTCAGTTCTTTTCAGTAATTCAGGCACTGGAGAATGAGTGGTTTAATGTGGTTTCTGCATCATGTCAATCTGTCTTCCAACCATAGGACATCACTAGGGGACCCCACTTTCCCTGGTCCCCAAATATTATTTTTGACATTAGCTCACAGAGATTTTGCTAAGCTTGAAGAGCAACTGTGATGCATCTGTAGTGGTTTTAATTCTGCATGTTTTTTGGATTACTGGGACTTTCCTTGGTCACGTTTCTTATTCCATTAAAAAAAAACCCAGTTTTTGTACTCTGAGCCTCCATGTCTATTTCTGCATCATAATGGAGATCAAAAGTAAATATTCACACACTGAGTATTTCCTTGTTTAGTGCCTACTGTTTTGGTACATTTCATCTTTATTTTATTTCAAACCACGACATGCAGTGCCTGCTCCCGCAGATGTGGTTACCCAGTCTTGCTCAGTACTTTTATAGGATTAGAGCCACACAATTTCCCTGCATTGCACTGGATACAGCTGCCTCCTGGGACCTCAGTCTCCATTCAGACATGGCTGGAGCTGCAGGTACTAGTTTGCCTGGTAATCCTCAGAGGTTACCAGATTGGACATTAAGAGCCTTCCTGTGGCCACATTTATACTCCTCGTGGTTCCTGCTAGCATAATTACTTAGTGTAGCTGGAAAGGTCTGATCACCTACTGCTAGAATGGCACTTTAATGGGGATTACAGGTTTCCAGCTCGAGTGTTCAGTGGCTTTAATTAAGCAGGAAAAGGCCAGATCAGTAGCAGAGTCAACATCTCTCTGTTGGATGGCGTTCTGGTTTGATCCCGGGCTCTGCATTGGTCCCACGAGAGTGATGTACTGGGATGGCCTTTTGGCTGTAAATGATTTTACATATTCTGCCACATGCTGTTCTTCTGATACAGATTTCATTCTCTACCACCTTACTGAAGTCCAGTTTCAAAATTTCTGATGAAAGCTGGGCAGGAATTTCTTCCTTTCTTTTTCCCTTTTTCCACTCTCCATTCTGGGGGTACATTATTTTTTTTTTTCTTTGTGCATGTCAGACTAAATATTTTTTTCATTCTCATTACTACAGAACAGCTCTTGGGAACATATTTGCTTATGTTCCACTAAGGCCATTAGATTTTTGAATTTCAGCAAATGTTTACTGATTCCTGAGATATCTCTGTATCTCACAAACCAATGGGAGTTTTTCTGTTGATGGTAGAGGGAGGTAAAACAGTGTTTTTCAAATAATTATAAGCTCCATCTTTCTATCTTAAATATTTTCATCTGTCTGTCTTAAATATCTTCACTGGGGCATTGAATACTCCTTCTCTCTCCCTTTTATATATTTGTTTATCCACTTGAAATTTAAAGCATTTCCTTATGTCTCGTGGGTTCTTCAGTCTTTGGGCAGATAGTTTAAACTTCTGCAGTTTCTTATTTACTGATCTGGATTGCATTGGGGCTTCAACCAGCCAAAGCCAGAAATTCTAATTAGCACTTTACATCTTCAAAGCATTGTACAAACGTGAACTAATCATATATTAATCATGCTGAATTTCATGTTGGCTTATGTATTCTCTCTCATGTGCTGTGTGTTACAATCATCATACTATGAGCCATGGTATTGGAGAGATGAATCCAAGCTCCTCAGTGTTGTGTTCTTTAGAAGAAAGGCAGTTGTCTCAATACAGCTCCTGCTGCTTTTCTTCCTTGTCTTTAACATTTGGCACTATCAGTAGTCATTTGAAAAATGACTGTCCTTATTTCTATGGATTGTCCAATTATGATTGCTCTAATCTGTTCACTCTGATTTCTGCTTCTTCTGATTGTTGCTTCACTGAGCTGTTTTCTGTCATTGTGTCGGTCCTGGAGCTGCTAAGCAGAATGTAGCATTGCTTTAATTAAAAAAATACACCATGTAGTGTTTGTGCCCAAATTGATTCTTCTTCCCTAAGCCCATTTAATTAATGTGGGATCTGCCTCTTGCTCCTTGCTATTTGTTTCTAAATGAAACATTAAGAAGTTGTTAGGATTGCAGTACTGGTGGGTTCAGTGAGAGCATTGGCACTGGGCAGGGCTGTCTGTTACAAATGCAACCCTGATATTGTGCAGTGGTTCTGATCACATCTTGTCAGGCCTGACTTAACTACAAGATCTACCAAAAATAAAAATGCAGTAGATTTATTTTTAATAGTCACTCCTTGAGTAAAATAAGTGAATTTAATTGTGAGGGAAATCAGCAAGAGAGCATCTAATCAGTGTCCTGGTGTCATACTGTGGGTAAATATTTAGAGCCTGGTCCTGTAGCATGTGAGTGCTGTCATTTCCCACCATCCCACCAACCATTTGCTCGTTGCAAAAGCTGTGGCCAAATTATTTCCAAGCTTCAGGACAAATCCTTGTGGAGCTGTGCCGAGGACCAAAGCTTGGTAAGGAGCAGCAGAGCATCTGAGGATACCAGGGTGTTTGGCAGGTGCTTTAGGATCCTGAAGGTTTTCAGGTGACTGAGCATTGCAGAAAGTTATAATTCCTGCTGCCTGTGCTCAGAGGAGAATTTCTGATATGAACCTGTATTAACTCTAGCATGATGCAATTTGCTTAGACATTACCCTGCTAATTACATGTTAACTTTTCATACTTAGCATGTACTATACCTCCCAGAGGAAAATACTGTGTTCAGAACAAAAAAGATTCAGAGTTCATATACTTAAAATAATGCATAAGACTTTGGCAGGAACAGAGTATTGAAGTAATCTGTCTTCCTAATAACTAAAATAAGCAGCACTGTGTTGTTGCTGTAGGAATTTTTCAGTCATCCTTGGTTAGTTATTTGAAATATGGTAGGATGGTGGTTCCCACTCATATATTTCATTTGTTTGTCATCCTTTTCAGAATGGAAATTTCTGAGAACAGATTGTGCTGAAAACTTCTGTGAACTACTTGCACAAAGTACAAAAATTTGTGTGTGGACTTAAGTTACAAATACACTTCAGAACAAAATATAACTTTTGTTGACTCTTAATAGGTTAGTACTGCATTTCTGGATATTACATTAAATCAGATCAAAACAATAAATGAGGAAATACATCACACTGGATTTATCATGTGTGTCATTGTCTTTAGAGGTCATCAGATAAGCAAATAAGAAAGTGCTTTGTCGTTTCTTATTTTCAATGAGCAATTACTAGTAATGCTGAAGTATATTATGCATTATTACTTATTTGGTGTCCTTTATTATAAAAGAAGTGTAGAGGTTTAATGAAAGGTCTTTAGATAACCAGAAAGTTGTAGAAATACAGGGAACTCACTTTAAGCAAATTTTTAGTGAAAATTGAATATTACTGCTCCTTTTCTCTTAGGACTGTGGGGTGAAAGATGCATCACTGTTGTCCTCCAAGAGTCAGGAAAATCAAGGTTCAGGACCACTTGGCAATCTGTGGTTCAAGTTAGGAAGTGAATCCAGTCCTTGCTTGCACTCTTCTCTTCTGACCACTTCACTGCTTTCCAGACCTCCACTGTATGAGCAGCAGAGAGAAAGGTGAACTGGCTGTTCCCAGTAACATTTGCAGGAACATGAGCAGGAATTATTTTATTAACTCTGGCCCAGTAGAGGAGAACCTTCCCACCATCCTGGTGGAGGAGCAGCCGGGGAAGGGAGGCAAAGCTGGAGCAAAGGTGGCTGATGTGCAGAGCCATGTCTCACTCTGCTTCACTAATGGTAGCCATGGCAACCCCAGGACATTAACTTATGCACTGATTGCAAGCCATGAGCATCAAAGCAAGTAATTAGGGAGACAAATGGGAAGTCTTGATGGATTCTTCCATCAAGATCAAAGCTTTATATAAGTTTTTCATTCATTTGGGAACAAGCACTGAGATTATTTGTATGTTCTGTTAGGCTATCAATAAAAATTGGGACCAAAGCTAGATTGTTTCATAATTTTTCAATGAAGGGACACTCAACTGAGCCCAAAAGCATTTAATAGCCATGATACTAAATCAGGAATTGGACTTGTTGAATCAGGTCACTGGAGTATTCAGCACACACCTTGATATTTTCAGAAGAAAACTGTGCTGAACTGAGGTTTTCCATGTCATTACCAGGAACATTAAATGTAACTAAAAGATTTTAGGAATGCAATTTTTAATCCATGGCATGTGCTTCTAAAGATTCATATGACTAGGGGATTCGCTCTGAATATCTTCAGATCAAGAACAGAGGAGAGTTACTGTCTGAAGGGTAATGACTTGTGCTGTATGGATGCTCTGAAGTGATGCTCTGTGCTCCCTTCTGCCTTTATGCTTTAACATGTCTTCTGTAATGAAAGACACTGGGCAGCAAAAACCCTGTGGGCAGCATGAGGTCCTCAGACAACAGGGGAGAACATAAATTGAATGATGCAACAACAACTAATTGTAATGAAGATCTTTCCACAAACTTTTGGATGGGCAAGTTCTCTCAGTACTGGGCATATAGAGTGATTTTTCAAACACAGTATTTCCTATTTTCCCCCACCTGCACACATGTCAATAACCATAGGGTCTGTTTCTCTTCTTCCAAGATTTGCTTTTCTGAAAGGTAACTTGTCTAAATTAGGCAGGAGTTTTTCAAATCAATGAAACTTCCACAGCACTCCGTTGAGTACAGAGCATCATGTGGGATACAGCGATAGTCCCTAGAGCATCAATAACTTCATTTTGCTGGGATTTTAAGGCAGGCATTAATATTTGGGTTGGGCTTTCATTTTTAATTGATGAAGGAAAAGACTATCTGCCTTTCTTTGCTTCTTGATAACGCAAGCTTCTCTTTAGTAACTTCAAACACCCCAATTCCTCAGTTAAAGGCGAATTAAGTTTTCCTGTATTTAAAATTAGCTCTCTGAGGGTGGTATCAGCTCTCTTTCTTTTATGTTTTAAGTCCCAGTTCTTTAATCTGTTTCTAATACATTCTGTTCAGCAATTTTGCATTTCTGTTTTAGTGGAAGCAATGCTGATTAATTCCTTCTTATGACATCTGTGGCTGCATCCTAGATTAAACCTACTCTAATACAGAGCCTATCATTAAGTGTTAAATATTCTTGCAAGGCTACTTAAATTAGATTCAACATCAGTGGATCATTTAGTAGAGAGTCGTTAATTCTCCATCTTATGGCAAGGCCACATTCTGGTGATGCTTTTAATCAGAAGATTATTGAGGTATGATTTGAAAGGGATATGCTGCCCATATTTTGCCTTTGGGCAAATTATGAAAGGTCAAGTTGCCAAGGAAACAAAACTAAGATAACATTACTAATTCCTGACTCCGAGAGTTGTCTCTCCTGATCATATCATTTGCTCACTGTACATGCTTAGAAAAGATACCAGCTGACAATATCTCTGCCATTTAGTTCAACAGAAAATGGCTTTATAATTCTTGCTCCTCTAGATAGTGTTCACAGTGATGACAAGGCGCACCAGAATACTTGGCCTCCGTGGAATCCACAGATTGGTTGGTTTGTTCACAGATAAGGTAAATTATTCCTGATTTAGGGAAGGGAGAAGAAGGAAGGGAAGGGTTACAATTTACATATTCAAAGATAGCTGCAAAGTTAAGATGTTACCGGTTTTGACAGGCTAATTTACAGCTCTTTAGAGAATCCTGATGTTCATAAAGTGAAGAGCACTTGATAACACAACTTCATTAAGGCCCCTCAAGTTAAACGCTCAGAGTCTCTTCTTCTGGTCACTGGTCAGGCCACTGGAAGAACCAGGAAGATTTATCCAATATTTGCTGCTATCCTGAGTGTCATTTTTTCTCTTTTTCTGTTATTTTCTCTTCCTCTTTCCTATTCCAGGCGGGAAGCAGCAGTATGGGATTGGCTCTGGTGCAAGAGAGCCAGCATGTTATGATGAGTCTGTTCCTTCCCCTTTCTCCTTGCCATCTACTTGTGTGTGTTTGTGTTCAAATTCTGGTCCTTCCTTTGGAGAACTCATGAGAAAGGAATCATTTAATTCTCTTAAGTATCAACATCTGAGATTGTGGTAGATTCTATCCTTAAATTTTCACTGGGAACTGTGCTGTGTCGTAGGGCACTGCATAATGAATACGACCCTGCCAATCAAGACACTCTGTTTTATATCACTTATTACTAAATTGAAAATGGTGTTTTACTACAGCAATAAAGGGCTGGTACAGCATGAGGTACATTTTTATACAACTCTATGAACTTTGTCATTGAAAACATTATAGCCTTGAATTTGAGAGCACAGTGGAAGGCAGTATAATTTGATTACCTATATTAATCAAGTAGAGTACAACATATAAAACCAGTAATGCATAAGTCTGACTGGAGCCAGATAACCCTCTTGTGCATCTTAGAAAGATTTATTTTCTGTAATATAATTCATTTGACATGAAAGTATCATAATTGCAGTTGCTAGGAAGGATTTCTTTCTTTCCTTCTTTAGGGAAAAAAAACTATCATGCTTTCAAGAGCAGTTTGTTCTTCTGAAGCTCTGCTTACTGAAAATTGAAAACAAAGATGTGTTTTTGTAATTGTGGCAATTATTCATTAGCCAGCTGAGCTAACACAATGGTTTGTTTTGAATACTACTACTGCTTCATGAACAAGTATTAGGTGTGAATTTAAAAGAATATTTTTGCTGTACATTGATTAGTAGTGCTGTCATTCTCAGCCTGTGCTTCTAAAAGCTGCCCAGAAGCTCTTGAGCCTTCAGTTACCTGTGCAAGTACTTTGCATAAACTCTGAAAAGAACTTCCCCTCACTCACTCAATGAAGAGGCTTTAAAGCATATTTAAAGACAGCTGATTACTCTGCAGTCTGTGAAAACCCCTGTTGTTATTTGATATGCAGTAGGGACACGTACTAATAATAGCATTATCGTGAGTTGCTATTTATGCATTTTATTGCTGAGTGTGGCTGCAAACCACACGTGAGCTGGTTGATGTATCACAGCTGATACAGCAACATTCACAAGTGAAGAAAGAACAACTGACTGTGCCACAGCTTCCCTTGGAGCAGGAAAACTTGCCTGCTTCATAGTGACAGTGCACACAAACTGAGAGGGGTTAAAATATCCTGGTCAAGGTGTTTTCCAGTCCTTCAAACGGATCTCACATTTGCCTCTGTTTGTCATAACTTACTGGAAAATAAAAGGTTTGTAAAATTCATTGTGTTCTGACTCTGTGACAAATACATAATAGCTTATTCCAGCTAATTATTATTTCCTTGTGCTGATGAAAGGTGATAGAGTCCATCCCCAACAGTGTCGGTAGCCCCATCTCATTACTGGTCCACAGAGCAGTAAGTTGTTTTTTTCCATTTTTACTCCTCAATCATCTGGTTTTTTTCTCTTCTTTCCCCTCCTGTTGAGATGTTTTCTCTTTCTTTTATTCTCTAATTGCTCAAGTCCGGATTAGACGTACAGGGGGTCGTCAGTGCTGAGGGAACACTTTGACATGTTGGAGCTTCTGTTCATAAATGACATCTATCCACAGAGCTGAGCATTTCCTCATCAGCTCTGGAAGGAAAATACAAATTTAAAAAGTGACAACAGAAAGCATAAATTTACCCAAGCCTGTTCAGAAAGTTTCAGGATGGCTTAGCTGAGGATACTCACATTCCCATCTTTCAATATGTAGGGCCAACCCTTGTCTTGGTCTTTGGGGTCAGTGCTGCTCAAGCTACCTTGGCAGTCTGAAAGCAGAACAGTGAGGTAGGAGGCTCCATTTGTAAATCATTACATTTCCATCAATCATGGGCATTTTAGGGGCTGACAAGAACAAATGAGTATCTAGGGGCTTTGAAAGAGAAGAGCAGACATACTAAGGTAGGGGGAAGCCTTTACAATTTTACCTGAAGTAGGATATATATGTTTTCAAAATTACTTAGTGTTCAAAGATTTGTCATTTAGTGGTCCAAAGAAATATTCTGCAGGTAATGGCATAGGTCTTGAAGCTTTTATATTTAGCTTTGATTGGACATAATTCTGTAAGAATGAATAAGTGTGTTATTTTCTTATCAAATTAGCTTGAAGTCTGTGCTATATTCCTTAGATTACATTGAAGATGCCCAGAGGTATGTCCTAGGCAATGCTTGTCCTTCACTTCCAAGACTTATCTACTTCAATAGTTCTAAGATCTAAATGGAGTGAAAGAAATAAAGCAGACTTAATTTGCATTGTATTTATGCTAATGACAACTGCTGGATATTGGGGGTGTGGGGGTGTGCAGAGGTGGTTTTTAGTTTTCATATTTAAAATCTTTTTTATATCTCTCTTGGTGAATTTCTTTGTTCCAGGGTAGTTCACCTGTGGTGAGTGGGGCAGCCATCCCTTAAGGTTTATTTTAAAAGCAGTGGTTGAAATCTGTAAGCACATGCTCTGGGTTTCCTTGGAGGAATAGGCCTTCTGTAGATGTCTCAATTCTTGTGCTAAATATTTTACCAGATTTGAATTTTAATGTTCAATGATGCAAACATCAATGGTAGCTATCGTAAGCTTATTATTTTTTACCCACAACAACATAAACCTTGCTATGAGTTAAATAGCAGTGGAATTAAATAACATTAATTATTACATTAATTTTATATAAGTAGAGTTAATCTTGTCCCTGACAGCAACAGGGACTTTTAGTGACTAAAGGCATTTGGCAAAACAAAGCAGCTGATTCACATAACCTTCATATATTCATTAAGTGAAGAATGAGCTGAAGTTCTTTTCACTGAATTAATGTATTTTGAGAACACAAAGATTGTTTTCCATGTCCAGAATCCCTGATTAAACAGTGCTCTAAAATATTCTATTTACCAGGGTGGTGGTGTGTTTCCAGGTGTGCAGCTGGTCAGCCCAGCTTCACCCACCTGAACTCAGCCTGCCTTCAGCCACTCCTCCTGCCAGCTCCAGCCAGAGATTTGCCCTCATATCTGAGTCATGTCAGCTCTGGTTCTGAAATTAGTCCCCTCTTCTGAATGTTCATGTTAGACATTTTTGGGCCATCAGCTTGAATTTGAATGCAAAAAGCTGTAATATACCTGTGGGGGAACATTGGGGTTCTCAGATGGGTTCATACATAACCTGGTGTGTTCTTTTGTTGCTGCACCACTTGGACTTAAAGGGAGAAGTAAGGAGGAAAGGAAGTTGGCAGCATGAGAAAAAGTGTGTGTGTGTAAATATACACATGAAGACATTAAATGTATAAATGAAATAAAATAAGCATTCACGTGAATGAGCTGTAAGAAACCACAGCAAGTTTCATAACCAGGAATCCATCACCCTGATTCCAGAGGGTGGCTGTCATTAAGCAGGATAGGGAGGTATTTGGAAATGCCTTTCCTCCCGAGTTTCATGCTGAAATCCTCTCTAACAGCTTTCTGCAGCTCATAATGGTTCTGCACGGAGGGAAGACAGCCATGCATGTTCCCGACTAAATAAATATGTAAATGGAGCTCCCAAACAGAGTCACATACCATGGAGTCCCATAGCTGAGAATAACTAAATGCTTTCTGTCGCAATACGACACGAAAAGACGACACGAACATTGCTGCTCTCTAGGTGAATAAAAAAGGGATTTTTATTTTTTGACTCTAACATTTATAGTTTTCTAAAAGTGACAGTGGATTGGAGGGTGACAGTGCCACCTCTCTAATGACACTGGACAGACTAAGAGTCCATCAATTCTCTCCTCCTCCATGAAAGAATGCAAAACATAAGTTGTTTACAGAACTGTGTGTGAGAAAGTTCGTTATAAGAATGAAAACATTAGAAGGCTTAGCAAAGTCTTAGAAAATCAGGGTGACATGCTTTCCATTAGAGGAGGGTACTTTAACAAATTCTGTTGTTTTGTACTGGCCCAATAGTTTTTGGTGACTCCACAGTGACGTGGACATGGCACAGTAATAGACTAGATTTGCAATCCAAATAGAAGAAAACTGATGTTTATAATAGATGGGGAATTACTAGACAGATCATTATGGTTAAAGTGGCTTTTGACTATATCCATATTAAGTCCTGAACTCCTTAATTTTAGAGAGAGCTTATAACCCCCTCTCCAAACAGCAGCAGCCTCTCATTGTTATAAATAATGGCTTTTAGCCATTTTTCTTCTGTTGGACATATCATCTAGGCATCCTTGCATTAAACAAAATTAGAGTTGCTCTGTGCAGTGAGCCACTGCAAATCCCATCTTGGTTTCTGCTCCTCCCAGGAGAGCATGAGGGACCAAAGCAGCTGGGGCAGGGGTCCAGGTAACTCTGAGCCAGGAGGCTCATGGTAGAGGGGAGGCAGCAAGGCAAGATGTCTCTCGCAAGCACATGGTGTTAGTCATAGCCTAAAACAAGAGAATTAGAAAGGAATGGATGTTTCTCTGGTTCCTTAGTGAAAACCCATATACAGCTTCTGTAATGTCTCCAAGAGTGTCTGTCTAATGAAAAGAAAATGAGTGACAGGTGACACAATGCCCAAGCGAGGGAAGAGTGAAAAGAGCTTGTGAGCACTTCAGAAGAGAAGCAGACTGCGTCCCTTTTCTTGTCAGAGTTTCCTCTGTTTTATAAATTGGTGAAATGCAGCATCAACCATTCAACTTTGTGTGCACTGTTCTTTCAATTACCCAAGTGTGGCTGTGGGTTCACCACCAGAGATGGTGTGGAAACAAGGAGAGATAGGAAAGAGGTGAAAGAGCTTCAGTTCATTATTTGTGTGATCCCTGCAAATGCTGGGCTAAGTGTGGTCCAAAATTCACATTGCCCTTTGGTGTAGTCATAGACAGTACAAGTGAAAATTACCTCCTGCATTGTCCCATCACTCTCCTTCTTGGCAAATATGGGCTGAAATTAAGCATAAAATTGTATGTTGGGTTTCCCAAGCTTTCCCAAGGGTGCTGAGATTCTGCAACCATAGATAATGAGTCAATCACAGTCAGTAAATTGACTTCCAGGCAGCCACATCAGCCTACCATTAAATACTTAGAATGAGTCCAAATAGTGAAAGTGAGGGAGACTATATGTTGAAAGAGGTGTATTTTATGGGGATGGATGGATGGATGGATGGATGGATGGATGGATGGATGGATGGATAGATAGATAGATAGATAGATAGATAGATAGATAGATAGATAGATAGAAAGATAGATAGATAGATAGATTAGATAGACAGATAGATGATTGATAGATAGATAGATCTACTTTTTTTCTGACCATTGAGTGGAATAGACTGATTCTGGAAAGAACATCATTAATTCAGAAAAAAATTATGGCAAAGCATTCTTCTGGTATATTAAGGCCTGAAGTAGGAGTTATAATATGGTAAACCAGCCAGAAGGCCTCTCTTGAGTGTGGTACCAAGCTCTGGTGTGTAGATGGCATTGGATGCTGACTTTTCTGTTTTTAATGAATGTGTCTTTATTAAGCATTTAGGTAGCAACATTCATCTGTGTAGGCTCCAGTAAAAGACTGCACTATGGAAAGATCTTTTTACCTGTTCTGCTGGGGGAGAAGGGCATGGATGTGGGAAATGAAGAGAAATCTGGTGGCTCTTGCAGCTTTTTCAAGATAGGTCGGTCACTCTCTCCATTGAACTAGGTAATTTTTAGACTTGGCTGGAAAGCAGGCAGCTGTAGATCTTATTTTGTAGATCTCAAGGAATAATTTGTGATTATCCCTTTTTCTCCAAAGTGCTTTCCTGTGTATAGGTATAATAATAAAGGAACCATTTTCAGCATAAAAGATGTGCTTGTCAAACCACAGCAATGATTTTCCAGTTCCTGGCTTTTTTAGTTGTGCAGCCTTCTAATATTTCTGCTTGAATTCTTTCACGACAGAAGCAAATGAAAATTACACCGTGGTTTTTAGGTCTCTGTTCCCTGATTTTTGCTTGTCATGTCATGAACTTCTTCGAAGCAGTGAAATGGCAGCCCATCTCCCTGAGAGCTCCAGACAGATTTCTAAAGTTGTCTTGTTAACAGCTTGTCAGAAACCTACATTTCAGTCTCGCTGAGTTTATATCATGCAAAAAAAAAAAAAAAAAAAAAAAAAAAGAAAAAAAAAAGTTGCTGGAAATTATGATTTTTACAGGTTCTGACATTTTTCTAAAGAACTGAAATGCTCAAGGCTGCTGTCTCCCTTAACAGGCTGTGCTGTTTTGGGTAATATTCTGCGTTGCATCAACTGAACATCAGAGCAACATTCAGTTTCTTCCCTTTAACATGTTCTTTGAATTATTTAAGGTGTTTTGATGTTGGCTAGAATTCGTAACAAAGTCCTCCAGCTTTTATCCTAAAATATCAAAAAGGTTGAGATTTTTCCTTTCCCCCCCTCTCCCTTTTCTCCCTCTTCCCTAACCCTTCCTCCCTCCCTCCTCCTGTTTTTAATAGATCCTTGCATGGATCATCAGGGGACTTTCTTTTATGTTGTACAGCATGAAATGACTTAGTCAGGGTCTTCCTGATTAATTTATGAGTGCTGTGAAAAAGGGAAGGGGGGAAAAACAGTCCTTGAGGGATTGACCCTAAGCTGCAGCAGATCAACTCAATTTTATGGAATGAAAAGAGACTTAAACAGTATTTTTAGCGTTGGTTTCTCAACCCACAGAGGTAGAGGAGCTCCCTGCATCCGGCAGGCTGGAGCAGGTTGAGAGGTGCCCATCTCTCTGGGTGGCTGATGGAGTGGAGCTCAGTCTTTGGAGGCACCGAGCACGTTTAGAGTTAAAGCTGTGGCAGATTGGTGGATTAATGTGCTCTGCCTCCAAGGGACAAATGCTCTTTTTTTTTTTTTTTTCTTTTCCCCTTTTCCCTTGCTCCCTCCTTCCCCACTCTGGGCTTGCAGATGACAGCTGTTGGTCACTTAACAAAATGTCCTCTTGATTGCTGCTTCACAACAGGGGCCCCCTCAGACCAAACAGCACATAGCCCGTACAATGCATCACTGCCCCTCAAAATTAGTTATAGTGCTCTGGGCTATTCTCGGCTGCCATAGCTAATACTCTCTTGCTGTTCTTCTCTCTCCCCCTCGCCCTCCCCCTCTGCAGACAAAGGCTCAGCCTATACATCTGTAGTGCTCATAACCTCCCCCTTCCCCCAGCCAAATGCTGAGGAGAGAAAGGGAAAAAAAAAAAAAATTGCTGCCCTGAGGCTCAATCTGTTTCTTACAGCTCTACCCCGGCACTTGGAAGCCTGAGCTGGTCTAGCCATGGGGAGGCCCTGACTCATTTCATCAAGCTGTCAGGGAGGCAGTGGAGCTAAGAGGACTCTGCTGCCTGGGGCAAGTTCAAGTCAACATTCGATTTCCGTCCTCCCCCCGGCCCCCGCCTTTCGCTTGGACACTTTCTGTGCTCTGGATCTAAACTTCTCCCCGAGCTGCAGCAGCTCACAGCTTCTTGCCAGGAGGAAGGACTTGTGGGACCTTATAAAGGACACAGTGGCAAAATTGCTGCAATAAATCAGTGGCCCTCTGACACTTGGCGGTAGCTTAATGTTTTGGCACTTTCTTTCCTGTGTATGCCTCAAGTCCCATTAGCAAGCTTTTCTGTCAGTCTGGCTCATGATAAAACTCTCTCTTCCTATCATCTTAAGCAAGCCCCTGCAGACATGAATCTGATGCCAGACTTAATAGGAAACAACACCCTCCCCTGCACACACAAGCACGCATCCATACGCACCGCCGCTGCTCCCGGGAAGTCAGCTAGGAGGGCATGGAGAAGGGAGGGCTCTTAAGAACAGGCTTGATTTTACTCCTTCCTTTAAAAGAAACATTAACAACCCGGGATTTAAGCTTAGTACTTCCCCAAGCCTTGCTATTAAAAGAAAATTCAGCAACTAAATATGGTTGGAAATAATAAGGTAGCGGTAACATGGCTGTGGAGTGGGTATGCAGGCTGCATAGGTGTCTACACTGTTCAGATACTCTGTGCAACTTTCTACATACGTATTCTACCCTGCCAGCTTTCATTGTAATGTTATAGGCAGGGTATTTAATATTTTCCCTCCTCTCCTCTCAGCCTTGCACTTCCCCAGACAGGTCTAGCTGCAGGTAGACTGGTTAGATTGCATGTCCCTCTGGGCTGGGATCTGTTTCTTCACATGGCTAGCTTAGATGTCTATCACCCTCTGCTTAATCATAATATAAATAATATCTATAGGTATATGTGTTTATGTGGAGAGGAAAAAAACAAGCCTTTCTCTCAGCTGTCTGGGCAGTAACTCCTGTGCTGTGCAGTGTCTGGCACAACAGGGCCCACAGCCTTGGGACTGTGTAGGCACAACCTAAATCAAAAACCACTGGGTTTGGGTGAAGTAGGAGATAACCATGTTTGTGTGGATCAGCTGAGGTGACTTCTCAAAAGCTTGGAGGAAGTGGCTCCATTTGAAATAACCATATTTCTCTGCACCCATCATGACATAACATCCAGGTATTGCTAGTCTTGCTGCAATCTTAGGAGACTTGGTTGGTTTTGTTTTCATTTCTTGAAGCTCTTATTCCTGGTATGAGACCGTTCACATGACTAAGTGCTGTCAGTTAATCAGTGTAGTGTTTTTGTTATGTGAAGAGAAGCTGGATGATGTAGCAGTTAAAACATTGGGGGTAAAAAAAGAGTGGAAGGACATTCTCCTGATTCCTACACCCACCAGAAAACAACAAGAATCATGGTAGTTTTAATACAGCTTGTAAGGAGCTCGATGCCAGTCTAATGGTGAGAGAAGATCCTTTGCCAAATGTGCTGTTACCTGTTTTACAGTAGCCATAAGTCCATCTTTGTCCCCTCTTGAGGTGGTTTGTAGAAGGAGGTGATGGAGTGCATCACAGCTCCTTGCCTGGTTGGAAAGCCATGATGGAGAGGGGTCTTGGAAAGAAAGATTTCACCCCAGGCATCCAAAAAATGAGAAGCCACAAGGCCCAGTCTACACACATGGATGCCCGGTCGTGATTCCTGAGTTTTGTGTTGTCCTGCTGATCCTCACCTCATGGGAGGCTTCCTTTTATGGAATCTGTCACTGCAAGAAATTGTTTCCAAAAAGCTGTGCAATTACGGGCCGACTTTGCAAACATTCCTGGTGGAATTGAGATGCAATTGGCACAACCCAGTGAATAATCCCTTTAGGAGCCTTTATGAACCTTGTACAATGGCTGTTTACAGTCCTGCTTATAGACCAGGAGTGTTAACAGGACTTTAGAAAAATCCAGGTAATTGGAGCTTTTGTCTTTCAATGAGCCCCCGTTGCTTTCAACAGTTGCCATTCTCCACATTTTCTTTAACTTTTTTTGTTTTGACAAGGGCTTTTGTCCCTCAACAACAGCAGCGTGGGAGGTGAGCCTGGCCGGGTGGCGGCCTCAGCCTTGGCAGCATGGCCTCCTCCTCCTCCTCACACGGGATAAGTTGGCTTTTAAGACACAGAAAATCCTCTGTGGCCGAACCAAGGTTTCTCCCATGACTGCATTGTTCATTCCACCATCCCGGGGATGCAGGGCTCCTGCCTCAGCCTCTGTGCTGAGCCTCTGCGGGGCGGGGGTGAGGAGGAGGCTGGAGCAGAGCAGGCGTGTGAGGCTGAAGGAGTTCCCAAAAAAACTGAACCAGCCCTTCGAAACCGGGGCTTTTCAACAAGCACACCCCAGCCCAGGGGTGGGAGAGGGGTCAGCAGTGCTTCTGCTTTTCACAGCTCTGTCTGGGCCCGTTTGGTTTTGCTGGCGTTGGTTTTTCTGTGCTGTTGCTCGTTCAGCAGCCTCTGGGTTCCTGTTTCTTGATGCAAGTGTGGGAGCCTCTTCCTTTTACATGAAACAAAGAAAACCTGTGGGAATACTGAAGCTTGGGGTCTTTTCCACCAGAGCTGGTTGTATTTTCTTCAGGAGTTGGTGGGAGGTTAGCATTTGTTGGTAGCCATGAGTCTCAAGCTTTTGTTTTCTTGTATGTTACGCAGAAGTCCAAATTTTATAAATATCAATGTGTTAAGTCTTCCCCATGATCTCTGATCCCTTAGGCCAGTTTGGAGCATTCTCACATGGATTAAGATAAGTGTTTTAGTGGTTTAAAGCCAGGTAGGAATCAATAGAAGAGACAGTTCGTGTGTGTGAGTGATCCCACACAGCTGCAGAGGGGGCAGAGGATTTGCTTTCACAAGGCAAACAAGAAATTAGGCAACTCACTGCCACAAATGCAGTTTTTAAACCACTCATCTTGCAGTCACAGCTTCACAGAAGGCTCTGTGTCCACATGGAGCCACATTCACATGTGGATCTGCGTCCACAGCCCAGTTGCCTTCTGCAGTATCCAGACTGATGCAATCATGATTAAAGTAAGGAAGATGTAAGCTAAAATGAAACAAAATTCTTTGCTGTCTTTTCCATTTTAAAAGCAATTAATTATGAAGTCTTTACGGATCCTGAATGGGGAAAAATGTATCCTCAGAGAGCAGATGTTTGCTTCATTCATATGTCTGTTTATAAAATCTAGCATGTGGATTTGATGGTTCACTGGCTTTTTGCAACTTTCACTTATCTACATGAGACAAAGTTGCATATTGGTACAAAGCAAAATTGGGCACCTAAATAAAGCAGTTCTGCACCTTTTAGTAATGTAAACCATCTGTAAGAAGGTTTTATACTCATTAGAGGTATACAAATTTTGGAGGTCATCTGTTTTCAACAGGAAAAACCCTCTTGTCTTTTTTTTAACCTCATAATGCAGTAAGAATTATGAAGACAAGTTTGTTACAAAACTAGAGAAGACTAAAATGCTACCTTGTATTTGAATAATAATAGTTACTTAAGTTCAAAAAAATTGTTTATGTCTCAAATATTTTTAAGCTAAATTTGGTAATGTTTACAGTACTAAGGTTTTATTAAACCAGGACTCATAGGCAAAAGTATCTGAGATTTAGTGATAATTTTGAATGCTTTCTAGTCAATGGATTTTGAAGTTTAATTTATTTGGTTATTTTATTACCGCAGTGTATAATTTTTAGGCCCCTGTTAGAATTAAAATTGGTGTTGATATTGCCTAAGCATACAATTTGAAGAAACCCATGGCTGAGTGTGCTAACTTATTTTTATGCCATTCTTGCAATAAATGTAATTCTGCTGTAACATGCTTTAGTCTGAACTATAAATCACAGAGTCAAAATATTCTGGCTCTAAAATATGAGTGTTCATGTCAATGAGCACCAAGATTAAAATGGTAAGTTAGGATACTTTAGTGTAGACAAGCTTTAAAGGGTAAAATAAGAAGCTCTTTGTGACCCACTCCATGATGCCAATAATTTGGGGGAATGCGGAGTCCCTGTAGCATTAGGGCTTGATTTGAGCTCCCCCTGTGTGGAGGTGAAGGGCTTCCCTCCACTCGGCCAGTGTTTCTCAGGGGCATGTAAATAATAAGAAGTGGGCTGCTGTGACTGCATCTTCCCCCACCCCCACCTCAGTCTTGATGAATGTGTTGCTCTGTCAGCGTGAATTATCGCTGTCTTGGGCAAGCACAAATGCAGCAGGTACTGGGGCAGCCTTTGCCCAGCAGACCTGTTTCAGCCTGTCTCAATGTGATGGACAATTAGTCCCATTCCAAGCCCAGAGCAGACACTTCTAATTGTTCGTGGTTGCGTGACACGGGTTTGGGGAAGTCAGCAGATGGCTGCTCGTGGTGATTTGTCAGGATTGCGTTTACTTTTGGTTTGTGAAAAAACTGTGTTTCATATAATAATTTTCATAAAGGTCAGTGACAGAATAAAAGTCACAAAAAAGGCACAAATGGCTTATGGCAAGGTATTTACTAAAGACATGGCTATCTGATGTTCTTGCCTGCTGCAAAGCAATTGGCTGGGACTTTGTGCAGTTTGTTGGTATTAACTCTGGCTTCTCCCATAGAACTTCCCCACCCACAGCTTCTGGCCCCTGCAAGGCAGTGTCCTATTACTTCTTCCATTTTTCTTCAGGTTCTTTCTTTTCCAGAATGGTTGCACATACAATCAGATCTGTGCACATCCTGCTAAACAGTCTGATTTCTCTGTGAAAAACGTGCTGTGGATCATGTGGGGCGGTGTAAAATGGTTTCCTTTGGAAAGAAAAAGAGTTCTGCTTAGTCAAGACTACAGAAAAACAGATTCCTTAAACCAAGCATTTTCACTGCAATAAAATGGGAATAAGGTGTGTGTTGGGAAGCTGAGCACTCTACACTGCAGAATGACTGTGGGAGATTCCTCCAATATATCAGGGCTGTTTGTGTGCTCGGTGTGTTTCAGAGAATTTAAAAATAAAAGGTTCAAATAGAAGAAGAGGAGATTAAATATTCTCTCATAAATCAGCAGAAAATTAAGAATGTAACAACTGAAATTTCTGCTGTGTGACTTGAGGATAAAAGAATGTGACAGGAAAGATCCGCCTTCCCCACTCCAGGAGGAAATCTGGACAAAATGACCAAACAGATCTATTCCTTCTTTTACATTCATGACAGCGAATCATGTGCTGCTTTCTCATGGACCATTTCCACATTTGGAGGTTGTCCTCCTGACAACCTGACTCTTGCTGGCTTGCAGAGTCCCTCTTGTTGACCCGGTGAGCTCTGTAGGGTGCTGCCAGTTACAGAAACCCACCAGGCCATCCCCATCAGCAGTTGGCTGAGGAGAAAATTCCCATTGGGCACCAAGGCTACAGAACACACTGACCACTTCTGTCAGCATAGCAGACACCAAGAGATTTACTGCTGCTCCCAACTGTAAATCTCTCGGAGCTCCAGCCAGCAAGATGTGCATGTCCTGAAGTGTTCAGTGCTCAAGTTATCTTTCCATCATTTGTGCTGTGAAAATAGAGCATTTCATTTTCAGAGCCCGAAAGAGATTGCACTCCAAAACTCTTTACGTAAACACTTCCTCCTGGGATCGTGATCTCATTCAAACTAAAAAATGTACCAGAATTTATGATGTATTTTAATTACTATTCTTGGTACCACTCATTAAATTAGAAATTGATTGCCAGTTTCACACTTTCCTTGTTAGATGACAAAGTGCTTATCAAGGTGAAGCAATGCAAAACTGTTACTATATATTCCATGATTTGGGATGATAAAAAGGCATGCTTTCTGTTGTGGTACTCGTGTTACAGTGGTTGTTATAATGTTATAATATCACTGATTGTCCTTTTTTGTTTAAAGTTTGCTTTCCCCCATGCAAGTAAGAGTACACCATAAATTGTATAAGAGAGGATCTGGCTTTGTCTGGTTTATGCTAGCAATGTAAAAGGCATTACTGCAGACATCAGAAGTGTGTTTCATTGAACTGTGAACATCATAAACAGCTATCCTAAAGATTTAAGAGGATGATGCAAAAGATCCCTATACATAAAGGTGTTTCTCAAAATCTTTTTTTCTCTCTCTAATCCACAGTGTGACAGCGAGAGCGATATTGACGATAAGGTAAGACTGAATTTTCTTATTTCATATGCTTGGAAATTCCCTGATAGTCAAAATAAGAATGGATTTGAAAATAACATTTTCCTCCAGTCTTCATGTCAAATTTAAAAATATCTACAATTGAATGAAAAAGCATCAGATCAGCTACTCTGTGATCTTCACTAGCTTCTATTTAGAGGAAAGAGAGTCCCATTAACATAATAGTCTTTATTGATTATTATGTGAGCATTTTGTGAGACCTGAGTTAGAGCATTAGTGCTGTTTCAGAGAAAGTTTCCTCTGATAACTTGTCAGGAGCCAATATTTTATATATAGTAACCTTTGAAGATGTCAGCTTTGTAATCAGTTAGAAGATGGGACCTGCCCTCCCAAGGCAGTGTGGTAACTGTCAAGGAGTGTTTTGTCGTGTTGCATGCATATTTATCACAGAGCAATGATTTTTCTGACCTTCTTTTGAATACAGAGGTTGGTCATTGAAAGGTTGTAGTTTGTGTTTGGGGATTTCTTGTTCACCTCTGCAAGGCGAACAGACAACTTCCACTGTGTAGCACCAGTGGCACCATGCTTTTAAAAATCAAATATACAAAAGAGTTGAGTATTCTGTGCTAGCTTCTGGCAGATCAAACCTGTCAGTCTCAGGTCAGCTCTTCATCAAACCTTTGTTATATTTTGGCTGTCCAGTCTCTTGCATTCAGTGATGAGAAGCTGTGGCACAGAGTTTTCTCCTGGATCAGCATTACACAAGTAAAGGCTGACTTCAGGTAGCCCTGTGTCCTCAGCAGCACACCCGGCTGCATCAGAGGTTACCATGAGTTCAAGAGACTACTCTGAAAGCTTTTTGTTAGTATTCTTAGAGCTTTAGAAACATTAGGGTTTCTTCAACTTCTTCTTTTAAAAATCCCATGGGATACTAAATATTCTTGGAGTATGGCAAAAGCTGTGTTTTGAGATGGCAGCTTGATTGAAGAGAAACATTTAAATCGTGTTGAATGAAAGATACTGTACATATTTTATTTTATATTATTTTTAATGTATATGAGTATATATGTATAAAGTCACTCGCTGAAGCCTCCCCTCTCCCCAAGTTCTCTTTCTTGCAAGGTTACACAGCAGCAGAGCTGACAGCAGGGGTGGCGAGGGTGAAATATTGTTCCCTAAAAGCTTAGATACCATGGGGTTAAAACGTTTCTCAGACTGCCCAATCAAAGGAAGTAAAAGCAATCACTTTGAAAACTGTTTAAAGATCTGCCAGTCAAAGCTCAGATGAAGTTGTAAGTGACATGTAGTTTTATTATACAGCTATGCTATTAATGATTATCTAAATTACACTGGTAGACCCAGCTAGCGGCATTACATCTGAGACTGACGTTTGTTAGATTAGGTTTGACTTCACCTTGTAGAGAAGAAATTGAAATCTGAACAACATTGATTAGCTTTCAGAATGTGGGATCTGAGGTTACCTTCAGAGGAAGCTGCATTGTGTTTGGCTGGTAACTTGCTGTCCTTTACAGAAAATGAAAGGCTATTATAGTGTTCCTTACCATTAATATGACATTTCTTTACATTTCTGTAACTGTAATTTGACTTTCTAGGCTCACCTATTTCCCAGCTACCTTCTCCGTAAGGTGACTCTGCCTTAATAATAACATTTCTTTTCTTCATAAGGAGAGCAGCACAAGATCATCATCTTTCTATCTCTTGCCTGATCTGCAGAGATGTGAAACATGACACAGTCCTATTAAATAGGTCTCTGGAATTAAGTGGGGTTGTTTTTCTTGTCAGCAAAGATGTGGGCACATCCACATAAACTCACCAGGGTTGAAGTGAAGATGCTTCAAACCTTTCGTGGGGATAATGTAAGGGCAACATTGCCTTCCAGTTGGGGAACACAGGGGCAGCCTGACTCACTGTGTTGGTACCTGACATTCTGCACTCCCCTGGCAACTCATTCCGTGTTTGTCTCAAACTTAACCTGACTGATGCAACAAAGAGCTGTAAAAATTTTGGTGTGACTGTCCTGAGGGACTACACTCATTTTTCTCCTCCCTGTGATGGCAAAATGTGTCTCCTGCCAATGCTCCGAGGCTATTGCAGCCAGGTGGAGGATTCAGCACAGTGCCTAGCCCAGCACCAGCCTCCCCAAATTACGTGATGGGTCGGCTTCTTTCCCCACTGCTGCAGAGCAATGCTGCCTGGTCAGCAAGAACCAGCTTTCTCAAGGTACACCTACACATGCTGGCACTAAGGAAGGGCAGGGCAGGAATTACTAATGTACTTTTGATTTGCATAACATTTTTTTGTTAGTCATAAACAGCGGGTCAGTGTTGCCTGCATAAAACTCACGAGGAAAGCAGACAAAAAAAAGTTCATGTACAAGTGCAAACTGAGTCAGCGACTGAGCTAGAAGCAAAACTGAAATTTTCCACCCCCTACTTCTCTCTCTGTACCATGCTAGTAATTATCCACTATTTATTTAGTTCGTTGGTATATGGGCTATTGAGCTCCTAATGTTTTCAAACATAGATGTTAGGGTAAAATTAAGGTTTTACCTTCACTGCATTGTAAAATATAAGCACACTCCTGATGGTTTGGTTTTTTTCCCTTGTGCAGGGCTCCAGGGGAGAAAAGCAATTGAGCATAGTCAGTCACATGTACAGTGTATCAGAAAGAGGAGCCATTACTTTAGTGCAAGGTACAGTTTCACAGCAGATTGTGAGTGTTTCCAAACATTGCGCTGCTGTTTTTAATAATTGGAGAAGAGGAGCTCAAGGCAGGGGACTTGTCAAGCCCATCTACTTTCTGAGAACTGTCTCTGGCCAAGTATAGCCTTTCACTTCTGCATCACTGCTGAAATCTCAGAGGAAGTAAGTGGGATGATACTTTCTCACACCTATCATTCTGTCACCATGTGCTTCTCACAGAACTGTTTGAGATACCCAAACTAATAAAGTGAGCTGTCCAGCCATTTAACCAAGTGAGAAACTCAGCAAATCATGCATTCCCCGAGATGGAAATGCAAATCCTGTTTCCTTTACTCTGTGCTCAGTGAAGGACGTTGGTTTGGGCTCTGCAGCTGTAAGGAGGATTGCAGTGGTGCTTGCTGAAGCTGTGGAAATGATGCTGTGCTTTTTGAGAGGGAGGGAGAGAAAGGGAGTCAGTCTGATACTTGTATTACACTGTCTCTTCTCTGTGCACTAGCTGAGATGTGAAGCTCACGGTCCATAAACATTGTTACTGAAAATATATACTTCCTTTAATAGCAACAACAGCATTAACAGATAGCAATTACCCTTCATTTTCAGGAACTATAAAGTCTCCATTAATTCAAGATTTATGTAGTTATAGCATTTAGCACAGGAATAACACCACAGAGAATTGGTTTATACACATGTAATGAGAGAGCTTATGGCATACTTTAGTGAACATTAACATAATAGAGTAATATAAACCATCAACAGTTCCACTTATTGTCTCTTACCTGCTTTAGCATCACTGTGAAAAGTGGCTAGCAGCTTGGTAATGTGCTCTGTTAAATGGTGTTCTGCAGAAAGCCAAAAGTCAACTTGTGTAAAACAAGGGAATGAGTAATCTCTACTCGTTACTCCAAAATGTTGCTCTCATTTTTTTAATAACAGTGTTCAAGATTGCATTAAAAAAAGGCGCCTGTTTCTTTCTTTAAAAGTAATTCAGTGTTCATGTTCTTTCAGTCTTGGACTTCTGTCTGCTCTGTGTGAAATTGTGGGTTGTCAGCTTAATTACATGGCCCCGCCGTGTAAGTGAGCTCTCCAAATCAGGGGTTAGATATCAAGCATTCTTCATTTAATGTGGTGCTAAGTAAGATGCGCAAAAAAATGGAACTGTGTTTCTAAGTTCAGTCAGTGTTTACTGTATATTCGTTCTGTAGTTTATGTTTTAGCTATAGCAAACAACCTCTGAGACGGGCAAAGTTAAATCCAAGGTGGAGACAAAAACTTTTGAAGTCATTTTTTTCTCACAACTTTCTGCAGCAGCCCAGTGAGTTCCTGAGGCTGTGCTTGTGGCAAAGTGAATCAGCCTTGCCAGGCTGTAGTTTGCTAATGCCAGCGTCCCAGGAGGTGCCTGGAAGTCGGCAGCCACAGGAGAGCAGGTGCAGTTTAGCCTGGGATAGATGGGAGGGGAGCAGCTCGGTGGGGCTGGGATCCCTCCACCTGGGGCTGGGTTCCCATCCTGCTGCGTGCTGTAGAAACACAGAACAGCTCATGGCTTAAGGATGAGGTGAGAGAGGAGGGACCCAGGTGAGTGGGGGGACACTGTCAACAGCAGCACTTTCGGTATGCCAGCAGCCTCGTTGTTGTCCAGCTTTGATTTCGTAGGCATTGATCTAAAGGGATTT
The DNA here is from genome assembly GCF_015832195.1 of Motacilla alba alba. Classification (NCBI taxonomy): domain Eukaryota; kingdom Metazoa; phylum Chordata; class Aves; order Passeriformes; family Motacillidae; genus Motacilla; species Motacilla alba. Next base: position 7,317,178 of record NC_052030.1, on the reverse strand, counting down.
ATACGTTTAGATATAACATTTTAGGAGGCATTTGAGAGGAAAGTCAGGTAGCTTTATGGCTGTGAATGGGAAGTTATTCTCTGTAGCAAAAGACACAGTGGTAAATAGTGAGGAGGAGCTTATTTGAAAGTTTACCAAGGGGTGATGGAATGAGACCAGTGAGAGACGGAAGTTTGCAGCAATGCTGAATGTCAGTGTTGGGAAGAAGAAGTAAGCTGTGAAGGAGTCAAAACACAAAGTTTTGACTCTTCAGTTTGCCATTCAGGAAGTGAGAAGCTGTGTAGGAAGCAAGGCCACAGACTAGGAAAATGATCTTGCAGCAACTTTTCCTTGGCACAAGGACACAGTTACATCTGCTGTCACCAAAGGAAAGACAAAATGGTAGAGGAAGGGTGAGGTAGCTTGACCAAGAATGTAGCTGTGTGGATAAAGAGAGGATGCTCATTATGTTACAGAGAACGAAGATACGCAGGACTTAAAAGATAGGTTGAATATTTTGATGTCAGGAGTATTGTGAGTCAAAGAGAGTGCTGAGAACCGTGGGCTTGGCTGAGAGATGGAGGTGATAGGAGTAGAAGCAATGGGAAGAATAAACTGTATGGAAGATCTGGGGGATGAAATTATCACTGTTGTTTCAGCTGTGTTGACCTTGAAAGGATATCCACAAGCCCACAGGAAAAATCATAGATCAGGCAGCAGGAGGAAGGGATGCAATAATGAAGAGAGGCCTAGGAGTTGCTCTAGCAGGAATGGTCACTCTGTTTGTGTATGAGATTACCTAGCAATAAGAAAAGCCCCCTCCAGTGCTATTGCTGGAGCTTCTCTTCCTCTGCTCATTACATTTTATCTGGCAATGGAAAAGGTGGGTTCCATCTGATTTGTTTTTGTGAGGCTGGAAGTTTAGTTCCACTTTAGGTAATCTGTTATTTGCTGTTTTTGAAGCCTACCCAGACCTAGGTCCCCAAACTGGTTTTGTCCATCACTCAATTGTCCTTTTCTCTGAGAAATTAAACTTGGTACTTTCCCAGAAATTGACATTCATACTGGTTGCAGCAGAAGGGAAAGATCAAACATAAAATTGAACTAAGGGCTTTCACATGGCAGTATTTGCACTTCTGTTAGCATTACACTTCAGCCTATGACAGTTCTCAGCTGTGGCTAATAGTGAGAAATCTCCATTTGCCAGTTACTTCCCAGCTGGGTTCTCAGACAGAGCTGAAGTGGTTTTTACCATAGGATGCTCTGGCTTATGGACAGCAGTGCTGAATGTCCTTGTGGAGATGTGTGGCTGGGCTCCGCTGCAGGCTTGGCATCCTGCTGTAGTGATGCATGCATGCATGTGCATGCACATACATGCACAGAATCGGGGCTTCTGCTGGGGTTTATTTCTTACAGACAGAAAACCCAGTGATACGGAGTGAAAACTAGTGAGAAAGCTCTCTGCTGTATAGTAATAACTGGGTAAAGACTGTTAGTTCTCCTAATGGAAGAAAGCCTCTGTTTTACAGACAATCTGTGTGTTGTTATTAAAAACAGATCTGCTTTTTAAACAATATCAAAATATTGAATTTAAAATAACCTTGTAGCCCTTGAAAGATTTGGGTGCTATAAACAGGCAAATGTAATCTTGTTGCCAATACAGGAAGACAAAAATTCACCACTCAGTGAATTTGTTTTATTTAGTCCTTCTCCATGAATAGATTCACCAGAAAAATAGCATCCTCTAAGCCCACTGCATACCCAGTTCACTCAGTTGCTCTTTGGGAAATGCCAGATGGGGGAGAGACTTGGCATGGCCTGGGCTTCCATCCTTCCACCCACCATGTGCGTGGAGCAGACACAAAGGTTCCCACTGAGACTTGGGGCAGCTGAGTTAAGCCCTGCAAGTCCTTCCAGAGGGAGAGGAGCCTTCCAAGTTGTGCTTCTCAACTACAGCTCTGGTAAATATTATTAGTAATAATAGCCCTTCTTGACCTCTATATTTAAATAAGGCAAGAATGCAGTTAAAAAATGAAACAGAGTCAAAGTTTCAGCACCAATATGCTCCCCCCCTACTGAGATTTTGTGTTTTTTTCTTATCCAGACAAAACCTCAAATTTTAAGTACATTAGTCTGTATATAACAAGCTGAGTCATCACAGTCTGTGGTGCCCATACTCATTCTTGAAAATGTAGAAAAGAGTTTTCAGAGCAAACAATGAGAAGAGCCTTCTAGTTTGCTGAAAAAAAATCCATCATCAATTCACATGAAAGGCTTGAAGAGATCTTATGTAGAGCTCTTGGGCACAACAGGATAATACCAGTTCTGTTGCTGGCAGTCAGCATGTCCCTGGCTCCCTGCTTTCTCCATTGTTTAACATCTCCCTGTTCCAGTTCCCCATCCAGGAGCATTTTCTTATCTTACCAGGGACCTTGTGAAGAAACTTTTCAGATGAGGCAACAAAGAAGAGAACAGTTGTGTACAGCTCTCTGCCCATATCAAGAAAAACCATTATGACATGGTAAGGTAGTCTGAGTCCAAAGGGCTGCCTGTGCAATGGCAGGAACTCCTTGGAAGGTGATCAGATAGAACATAACATAACAGAGTAGGCAGGTGATAGGAATTGGCAACTGAGTTAGGCAATTCAATTAATTAAATTGAATTATATAATTAACCGTAAAGATGCCAAGGAGATGAGAATTCTGGAGGATGCATGCTCCAATAGCCACAATTGCAGGCCCTTATTTGGCTTGCAGAGTTTCTCAGTCCTGTATTCCAAAATCATTGGCCAGGTTAGGTAACACAGAAGGGCACAGTGTGCAGCACCATGTCCCTGGGCAGGAATAAAGGATACAGCTCTAGTGTACAGGCTCTGTTCCTGCCCTGGCTGCACCTGGAGTGGGAAAATGAACCTTCCTCTGCCCTGCCCACCCTTGATGCTCAAAGCACAATATCTGCAAACATGGTACTTTACCCTCAGCGTGAAATTCAAGTTAGAATGTCACTTCTGATTCCATATTAGTCATTATTGGTTTCTCTGTGTGTACTGTAAAGATTGTGTAATTCCAGTTAATACTTCACACTTTTTAATGTTTCCTTATGGTCTTTAATACTGAGTTCCACCCAGCTGCATTTTTCTTGAGAAGGAAAATGTTCTCCTTAGCCAATGGCTCACATTTGGTTTTGTAGTATCTGAAAACTTTGCTTAATTCCTGGTATGGCTCTTGACCTTACAAAGTTTCTGCCTGTTCATGAGTTTGCTCTAATTTTGTTTGGTACCTGTATGACTGTCTGAGGAATGTACATTCAGTCACAGCTGTGCACAAGTTCAAAACAGAGCAGTGGCTTGAATGAAGCTTTTGTGGGTTCTTGTCTGCTTAAGGTGAGCTCTGCAGGTTGTGCTCTGGGGCACACGGTGCAGCACAGCTCCCATCAGCTTTGTGTCTGGAGTGTCACAGGCATCAGCAGGTCTGGATTACACCCACTGATGCCCAGTCTTCCACTGTTGGATAGTCAGATTGAAATATCTCACATAACAGGCTCAGTTTCCAAGGTTTCCAAGCCTTTCCTTGGCCTTTGCCACACCTGTGTCAAAATTAGTTGGAGATCTTTGCCTAAATCTTTGGCAGCAGCTGACTTAATTTGTGGTTTACTACTCCTGACAGTTTATTGGGGAAGCAAAGCGTGCCTTCATCTCCAATAATAAACAGCCCACCCGCCGACACTTTGACAGACTTAATGGTTTTTTTATACAAAAATGGACAGACTTAATGTTTCAACTGTAGCGATCATCTGTCCTGATCTCCTTAATGAAATTAGATTAAGTGCACCTGGGAAAATGCTGAGACGGCACATTGCCTTCATCACCTTCCTTAATTTAAAACCAATTTGCGGGGAAAATATCCTCTGAAGCTGAGGGAGGCAGAGAGAAGGGGGAGGGAAGGGGATTTTAAAATCTATCTGGATAGCTACTGGCAGTTTTAATTCCTTTCCCTGCTGGCAATGTGAAATATTAACAGCCGTAAGAACTGAGAGTTTAAGGACTTACTAACCTTTTTGCCTTTCTTAGGGGAAACAGAAACAAAAAAAATATCTTTACCATCAAGATTACATATAGGAACAAAGTCCAGGATGTGCTGGGGATCAGAGTTGGGGCTGGGCAGGGAAGAGAGAAATGGCTGAAATATGAAAGTGTCTTCTTCCAAGAGCTAGACCATGTTTTCCTAAAATATATGGTAACCTCTAGGTGTTGGTGGTGCTCACTGTCTGCTTTTACCTTGATAATGATTTAGTTGTGCCGAAAAATAGTAGTTTGCCCACGTAGCTGTGAAATGAGCTGCAATACGTGCAATATAATGAAAACGACTGTGAATGTTCCTTTGGCTCATTCTGAGGAGAGCAAGAAACATGTCTTTTTAATTAAAAAGAAAACGTTACAAAGAATAACAATAACTTTTCTTTTTCTCCATGAAGGATGATTCCTGTTCTCTCAGTGACTCCACTGATTGGAAACACGCTAGCAGCTAGCTCAAGGTCTTCCAGTGCTGAGGTGGTCAGAGAGCACAGTAGTCTGTGATAGGCTGGAAAGTCTCTTTATAGCAGATTTTTAAATGCTTACAGCCTTTGTTATTTGGACTGTTACAGTCCAAGCTCAGCAATGCAGTTGATTTATCCATCTCCTGTCTCTAATTTCAGTATTGCAGGAAGAGGAAGAGTCACACTAGAGATGGGCATTTTCTACTGCTTGGAGAGGATTTTCTTCATTTGCTTAGAATTGGCTTTGTTCTTGGTGAAATCTTTCAGAGCCCAGGTTGGGCAGAGATGCCCACCTCGTGTCTGGCTGCTCTCAGGATCACTGTGAACCCCCACCAAAAGGGGAAGCCTCGTCTAAGCCAGTGCTCTGGAAATGTCTGGTAACAGGCTGGGGTTTTGTTGAGGTAATTGATGCACAGTCACTCCTGTTCCTCCAGCTGCTGCTGATCACCCCTCAGGACCTCAGTCATGGTGACCTGTGAAGAAAAAGTCATTCAGAACAACCATGCTGAAAGTCTCAGCTAAATTACATTAATTAGTGAAGGTGGGGCCCCATTTTCAAAAGTGCTCCTCACCCTAATCATAGTCAGCAGTATCTGTGGATGCTCTGTGCATCCCAAAATCTGTTCAGCCATCTTCATCCACTTGACTGGTCTATCAGTGGGACTCCTTCTGTAAGTAGGAGTTTGTATGAGTAGCCCAATTGCTGTCAATGAATAATTTAAATGATTTAAGCCTCAGACGTGCTTCTTAATAATGAGGGAAATCAGCCCCATATGTCCTTGTCCATAAATACTAGAAGATGGGGACAAGTCACTTTTAAATGGGATTCATTTATTTTTAAATGGAATCATGATAAGTGTTTTAAAGGTAATCAAGCATGTGTCGCTATCCTGAATATTATAAATATAAAAGAATATTAGCCTAAAATTGAAGGGGATTCCTTTCATATATAAACTCAACTAAGATATCATGCAAGGATAAAAGCACAGGGTAACCTTTGGTAACCAACAAAGATTTTAAGGTGTCTGTTCTTTTTATTAATTGCCACAAAGGTGACTGAAGTGACCAACGTATGTTATACATGTCACTATATATTATGGACACTCAGATCCCAGTTACTGAGTGACTGCAGCCATTTTCACCCCTTTAAATTTGTAGATAACCTCACCCTGCCTGCAGAAGGTGAAGCTGAAGGAAGTAAGATTTTTTGTACTGTGATTATTGAGCTTGTTCCCATAAAACATCATATATCCTACCAAGAAGGTCTCCTCCCATCTCTCAGTTTTTGTCTGACAGCAGCAGTGGCACCTCCTCTGCTCTGCCCGTGCTGTTGGCCCTGGGCTGTGAGGTGCCAATCTCTTGCTGGTGGTTTTCTCCATGAGACAGGCTGCCTTCAAGGACCAATCTGTGGCTCTTCCTTACAAAACCTAACAAATGTTTTATATAGGATGGTATGCAGTTAGTAATTGTTTGTATTTCTAGTGTTGCATTTTAGGATCCATAAGACAGAGAATCCATGTTGAGACGCAGGGAAGGGGAGAAGTATGCCTGCCAGTTATTTTTAGTAGCACTATAAAGTCAATTAGAACTAAAGCAGATGTGTATTAGCAGTTAATTCATATTAAGAATAGCACTGCACTAGCTGCCACTTTCATCTGGAAGCAGGTGCAAGTCTGTCTGTGCTACTTGCTTTTAATGTGATCTAGTGCAGAAAAAAAAGGATCTTTTTAAGCCATCTTATTAGCTTCAAAAGTTATTATATCCCCCCTTCTTAGTCTGTATCGTCACTGGTGTTGAATTGATTTGTCAGTGCTGCCAGTTTGCATTGCCATGGATGTAAAGGAGGTAGGAGGAAGGACAGTTCTTGCCTGGACAATCTTGCAGTTTCCAGCTACAATTCTTGGCTGTTCAGCTGGTGGATATATTTGGTACAGTAGCAGTGCTTGAAAACATTTCAAACAGTCCTGTAAGCCCCAGTGATCATAAAATCCATTCTGTCTTATAATTTCAAACTTTCTTCTCCCTCGCTACCCTGTCTCCCTTTTGCCTTCCCTCTACCTTGTGGTTCTTTCAAGTTAATGCTGTCCAAGGCAGATAAACAGCAACAAGGATTGAATGGAGGCAGGAAGGGTGATGTGGTTACCTCTCAATGTTACTCTTCTTCCTCTATTGAGCAGAATGACTGAGCAATGCTAATCATGTACCTAAGTCTCTTCTGCATCAGTTTGAATCCTTGAAGAGCTGTGAGAAGTGGATTGAGCCTGTGCCCTGCTAAAACCAGATTCAGTTTTCACTCCCTCCCAAGCACACACAGCCCAGGGGCGCTGGGATGGTGCTTGGAGTCGGGGCTGTAGCAGCACAAGAGCCATTTCTTGTGGCTGAGTGCTGAAACTCGCTGTTCTCTGACCTTCAGCTGTGGCTGTGTCTCAGGCTTGTACCTTAGGCAAAATTCCCATTCATCGTGCCATTGTAAAGAGCAAACATTGGGGGGGCAGAATAACTCTGCGGTGAGAACTGGATAATGTAGTTCAAGTCCGTGGCCTAATTCCTCTGATGATGTTGTTTAAAACATTATTTTCTCATTACCCTCTGTGAGCTGAGCTTCAGAGCTCTCCATTAAAAATAACAGCAGTGACTTGAATTAATTGGTTAGAAAACATTTCTTCTCTCAGCCATGTTCCACAACAAAACCTGAGGAAGCCAAGAAAAATGCTGGCCCAGAATTGGAAGAAGTTTTGTTTAGAGGCCTGAAGCCTACACGTTGCTCTGCAGACAAACACACACATCCGTGCCTCTGTTGTAACTGCCTTGGGTTTACAGGAAAAGAAGCCAGGCCGGCTGCAGGGCTCAAAAACAGTTGCTTGCCAGATTCTGATTTATTTGACAGCCTCTATAATAAAGTAACTATTTGTCTAACTCTTCCTGATTAGTTTGAAGAGGTTCTGCCAATCTGAAGAGGATTGACTAGTCAGGAAACCACTGGTATTTTGGCTTTTTTTTTTTCTTTAAGGGCTGTGATATTATTTGCAATAATTTCTCCTTTATTAAGTTTGGCATTTCAAAATTATTCACTGCTGCAATGTGAACATTTTCCACATCAACAATAAGTCTATTACGGAGAAATTTACAAAAACAAAATGACTTCATATTGCTTGCAGATGTATTCTGTAAAAGTAATTGTTTTTCACTAGATTTTAATGTTTCTAGGCCTTTGTAAACATAATGCCTAAATACTTTTATTCAATAAACGAGACCCATTCAGTAATTGGTTGCACATTTGAAGTCCAGTAAATAAGGAGCAGATTTCGACCAAAATCTGTGTATCATTTAAGCTGCTTAGGTCACAGCCCTAGGGCAGAAAAGAACTGGTGAGAAACTTGTGTTTTCAGAAGTGGAGAACTGTGACTTCAGAAACCAAGACAAATAAGCCCCATTTCTCTTTAATTAGTGGATTCCTGCTTTCTTTATTCTTCGTTCAGTAAGGCTGGGAATTCAAAGGAGGCTGGAGATGTTAAGCATTCTGTTCTCTGGACTTTCTTTATAGTCTAGGGATACCAAAGTCCTTGAGGCTCCATTGGAAATCCCATCACACAAATCCATATTTCTTTCCTTGAATGCATTGTTTTCAGGTTGGAAGCACCATTGTGCATAGACAGAGAACATGCACACATGTGGAATGGAAATTGTGGCTGGTGTCACTAACTGTGTGCCTTGGTTTTATGTGTATTAGGTTTAGTATGTACTAGCTTTTAAATGCCAGAAGTATGGGAGACCTCATTGAAGCTAGGAGAACCTCTAGGAAGCATCTTGTTGTCTTCAATTTGGGCAAAATGTCAAAACTTAAAACAAAAAAGGCAGTGCATGAATAACTGGATATTGCTTGTCATGCAAGAAAAATAACTTACAGAGCAAAGTAGAATCCAGAAATAAAATTGAAATAAAAACAAAAACAAATAAATACCACATGTATTGTAATTTTTGTGTGAGACATGTTTGGTGGAGTCCTTAAATCAAACAGCTTACAGACTGCATTGATGAGCTCTCATCATGCCTGAGGAGAGTAATACCCAGTGAAGTATTTTCTGTGGTGGTTTGTTTTCCTCTACAGATATTTTACAAGGCACGGGGACCTTTTAATGGAATCAAGGAGGGAAAAGGTCTAAAAGACAATGTGTAGTTTTTCCTTGGACTTTGTTACCTTCTGTTCTCCAGACACTGTATTCTCATGGGTGAATCTCTGGCCTTTTCGAAGGCAGCAATAAGATTTGTTTCATTTAAGTATGACCAAGATTTCAGCTAGTCTCAGCAAGAATGCACTCACTGTCCCTTAGGCCATCATGTTCTTTTAACATGGGTGCACAGGCAAGCAGTAGCAAAGTTGGCTTTTCTCTGGATGAAGGTGTGTGCAGGAAATGAGCAGTCATCTCTTATAACATTGGGGATGTGGGGTGCAGCAGGTCACACTGGCCCCATTCCAGGTGACAAATCATGAGAAAGCAGACCCTTTGAGAAAAACTGGCTGTGTATATATCAGCCCTTAATCGTTTGCTCGTGTGTATGGCAGGGTGTTTCCCTGCCATCACAGGTCATTCCCAGCCAGCTTGCTCCATGTCTGATTCCCTCTCCTTTCCCCCCTCCTATCCAAAGAGCAACAACCCTAAAACCCCATAAAGCTTTGCAGCTGTTTTCACACATAATTAAATTGTCCTGGGTAATCCTTGCCGGTGGCCTTTCGTACAGTGCTGGGGGAATCGCATTGAAGCCACCGCCGTGATTTGATTACTGCGATTCCTGTCCACATCAGCTGCTCCACGAAGGCCTCTCTGATGTTTCCAGGGCTCAGTAAAGCTTCACACAGGGAAGAGACATTCCTTGTTCCTCATAGCAGCTGCCTCTGCCTGCATTGGGTGAAGGAGAGACAGAGCAGGGAGAGCAGCTTTAGGCTCTGTACCTGTGGCTGTGGCTCGGATGTTGCTTGTGAGCCCTCCCTGACAGACCACTGGACAGGCTGCTGTGATCTGTTCCGTCTAGAAACTCCCTCAGTGGTTTTGGATTTATCATTTTCACTTGCCAGAGGTGTGTACCTGCTCTTCCACCTGCTTATCTTCCTCTCCTGTGCCTCTATCTTTTGGTTGCTCCTTTATCAGATATTTCATGTTAAAGCATAGTGTGAAAAACATCAAATCAAAGGAAATAAAGGGTGATTTGAAGTGACCCTTGAGCATCAAGAACTGCAGTTTTCTTCTGGAGTTTGCAGAGGCTGTAGCATTTTTCAGAGCAGGAATGAGCTGGAAAGTATTCTCTCCTTCAGAAAAGTCAGGAAAATCAGTGTAACAAACAGGGGCATACCAAAGCCTCTTTTTCTCACTGGATAGTCTCTCCAGGGGATAATATATGCTGACTATTGCCATGATACATGCTCTTTATAATGTCTCTCAGCACACAGTGCTGAAAGTACTTCCATTCTCTTGTTATCTAATCTCTGTCATCAGAGGTCAGTGGATACAGCCCAAGGTCCTCCCTTGGCTTATTTCCAAGCAAAAGCCCTGCATCCCTTGAAAAAGCCTGTTTCAAATGGAGTATGAACAGGACTTGCCTCACACACTAGCCAGGAATCCAGGTTCTTCAGTGTCACTTTCCTGGGTCGTGGTAGTCAGTCGTGCAGGTTTTTCACTGATTTCAAAGACAGCTCTGTTGGTGATGCTGGAAATGACCCCTGTGTTGTATCAAAGCCCTCAGGAGCTCTGGCCAAGGACCACATCCTCACAAGGATACTTAGGTCACAAAAAGGCTGTCCCCCCTACAGGTAGCTCATGTAGCAGAGAGAAGGCAGAGTGTGCATGAGCTCTAAAGAGATCCCCTAAGCCAACAAGGTGAGGAGTGGCTCTGTCAGACCTGGAAGGCCTAACAGCTGTCTGTGGCATTGCCATTAAGGTAATTTTGAGAAGGATAATGAGGCAGGTCTGTAGGTGTCAGTGGGAAGCTCCTCCCAGCTGTGAGGGGAGGCTGGAAGAGAGCATGGTCCAAGAAGTGGGTGCAGGAGACTGGTCTCAACCTGTTCCCACTGTGGTTGGGCTCTCAGAGAACTGGAAAATGCTGAGAGGAGATGCAGAGGAGGTGCAATGTTGTGTGCAGTAGCTGTGTTTTGTAACAACCTCTGTTATTAGAGGAACAGAAGCTTGTGTCCTAAGAAACACCCAGGCTGATAGGCTGTCCTGCAGCCTGACTAGACATTTATGCATGAAGGGAGGTCACGTCACAGTAATTGGATTACCTAATAAATAGCTGGACGTGGGCCTGTTACAGACAGGGAAGGCTTGCAGAGCATTCCCACTTCTTTAATTGCTGCTCTAGCCTGATGGTAGGAATTGGGAGGTGTTGGGAAATGACACAATAGCAGTTCCAGGAGCATTGCTCATGTCTGAGTGCATCCTCTGCTCCAGTCTGTGTCATGCAGCAAGGGGGTTTTATGACTATTTTGTTTGTTCCTGTGATTTATTCCTAGCATTCTTCTGAAGCTGCCAAGGCAAGGTAAAAGATGCTTGTCTCTCAGTGTGTTCTTGTTAAGTCTAAAGTTCAGGGTTATTTTCTAAAGGCAAAATGGAAAGGAGCATGGAAAATCTCGTCCAATCTCTGCAAATTTTTTTCCTTGAAAGAGCATTTGTCTCTGTCATGTGCAGCTGACTTCATTCTCTGCTCAAAGCTTCTTACTGGTAAGCTTTGCTGTCATCCTGGATACACAAATTATCCTTGTTTATTTTGGAATAGCTTTGGAGACATGTTCTCTTCATTCTGCTCAAGTCACAGAACACAGAGGTCTTTTCCACCCTCCTGTAAACAGGATTGGAAGGAAAGCCAGATGTCAAGGTTACCCTACAATTTATACCATGAAGCCCTGCTTTTACATGCTTAAAATCTGCCCAGACTTTGTCATTGTGAATTTCCTTATTGAGAGTCTTCTTCAGACTGAATTACTTGGGTGAATTTCAGCTGAAACACTTCAGCAGAGTGAGATCTTCCATTTAGTTCTCCTGGCTGCCAGCAAAGATCTGGAGCAGCGAATATGGTAGATGGCAAAAGCACATCCATTTACACTTACAGCTTTTCCTGTTGGCATCCAGCAGTGTGGAAGAAGATGACAGGTGCTGCAGGGTGGAGGTGTGGGCCTGATGTGGTGTTGGGGAACCAGAGCCTGTGAAGGGATTGCTGAGGAAATGTGGGAGCCAGATTTTGAAAACAAAACACAGCTACAGCATGTGTGCAAAAGAGAGCTAAACTAAGATTGCATGGACAACCCTAAGTATTTTTCTCCAGATTTTTTGAAGTGCTTTACATTGCATCTTTAAGCATTTGCTTTTTTCATGCCTGGTTTTATGGTACTTGAAATAAGTGAGACTATATAAAAAGCAGTGTTACATTTTGTATGAGCTAGAGAGCCATCCTAAAGTGAGAAGCAAGAAAGTATTTATCAAATGCCTGTGTATGTTGTTGGGTGCAAACAGATGTTCTCTATGTGAAACTTGGATAGGAACACAAGTTTAGCAAAGCCATCTCTCATCTTTTGCTGCTGCTTTTAGGGATGTATCAGCCTTCCAGAGATCAGGTTCTGCAGATGGTACAAACCATTGTTTTTTCTTAACAAAGTTTGCCAAGCTCGTCCCTGATTGTAAACCTTTATTTCCTGTAATTTAAACAAATGGTGCATTTCAGAAGTGACTCAGTTCCTTGAAATAAAGATGTATTTCTGCTAGCTGACTAGATGGAGGCCTGGCTCATCTATACTGCTGCCTTTCCCAAAGCTACTGCATGGCCCATAATGCTGCATGCAGCTCTTCTCAGCTTTGCTCTGAATACTTCCACAATCTCTTTCATGCCAACCTGAGTCTGAAAGTGTTTGGGTAAGTTTACAAACCATCAATGTTTGAGTGGATTGGCAAAAAGCAAGGCAGTTGTTTCTAGAACTGACACTGCTTTCCAGAGGAGTTTGAGATGATCTCTGGCTTTGTGTCCATGAAAGAATCAGTTCATCGCTGAACTGATCTGTAAAGGTCTAAAGTTGTTTTGAGTTGTGTAACTATTTTAACTAATCTGCCTTGTCTTTGAACCTTCGCTTGCCTTCCTTTGCCTTTCTTTGCCATACCTGTATTTTGGGTATCATAACACTGGTCTGATGCTCAGAAAGTTCTGAGCATTACCTCTAGTTAACATTCATTCTTCCTTCTAACCTGTCTTACTTGCTGCCTGATGACCCATTAGGTAATTGTTTTTAATTAGCAAGTTAACTACTAGTTTGCAGTGCCATGATTAAAAAAACCCCAAACTAAACAAAACACTTAGCTTCTCCAAAGTGTGGGTTAAGTTATTTACAATACTTCTTGTAAACTTCTTGAGTGTATTTATTAAGAATGGTGAATTTTTGTAGCTGGTGGCCTCCTTATCTTGTCCTGCAGTGTCTTTGATAAACAGGGAGAAAGAAGACAATGTTTGCTTCTGTTTGAAAAACCCCAAATTGAGCAAATTATTGTGTAGAACAGAGATTTCATCAGATACTTGTGGTCAGCCAGAGAGATTTGCACAGGCCTCAGACACCTGCATAAGAAGAGCTGCAAAACCTGTTGATGGAATGAATGACATGCAGGGACTCTACCAAAACTCTCCTTAGATTTCAGCATAAGTGAAAACAAATGTTCTGCTGTAAATATCCCCCAGGTGAATACATTTTTTCTCTTCACAGCTTTGAAACACGCTTCAGGCCAGAGAGGCTCCCTGGAGAGGGAATTTAGCGCTCAGAGCTAAAGGTCAGGGTCAGGTCACTCTGCTCCATTTGAAATTTGGCACCTAGGTACATATGGCAACTGCATCATCGCAGGGGCTAATTTGCCAAATCAGATTGCATCCTCTTTCATTGCTGTGTGCCAAGCTCTTATGTGTCTACTCCCCGCAAAGTTGAATGTCGAACATCCAAGACCTTCTTGTAGCACCAGCCACTTTCAGCAGCTGAGCTCCCTTGGAAGAAAACCAGAGCACACCTACCTGATAATAAGAACAACATTTACATGGTGGTTTTGATTTCAAAACTTTATTAAGCATCAAAGGCAAAGTTGCACTTGACCCTTGGAGGCATTTAGAAGCAGCTCTCTTCCTTGCTCATGTGCGAGGGCCGTGGAATGAATGGATGGAATTGCAGCCTCCATAGAGGCGGGTGCAGACCCTGGCTCACAGCCTCTCCTGTGAAGCCAGCACCTCCCAGGAGCTCCCCAAGAGCTTATAATCAAGGCACAGATGGATGAGAGAAGGAAGCAGAGACACTGGAGAAGGTAAATGGTGAGGATAGGGGTATCCAGGAGCATTTGTTTGGCTGAGTGCAGAATCCACGATGCTCTCGGCGTTATCGCGCTTCAGTCAGAGTCAGGTTATTACAAAGCTCCACTTGGGCTGCCATGGTTATCTTTACACTACAAGTTCTAGCAGCTTAATTAGGTTGGTCTGGGGTAGGAGGAGATTGGCAAAAACTCCTGCTGCACATACAGTTATGCTGAAAAACTAGTTTGTTTTTTTTCCGCAGCACAGCTTTGCTTTGGTAGGTGTTCCTGACAGCTTTGCTTTGGGATGAGTGTTCCTGACTCATTAATACACATAAGTTGTTAAGAGTTTCTAAACCTGGATGTCCTTTCTTCAAGACAGAAAAGAGGAGTTATGGAAGTGAAACAATGGAAGAACTGCAGTGAGTTTCTGCCAGTGATTATACTGAGATTTGGGATGGTTTTGTTCCTTCTTGTGTACCCAGGCAGCTATAAAAGGCACCTCTGTTGTGTCAGTCATCTGGATGCTTTTGCAGAGGCTGGGGCAGGGAGGCCGCTGGGGAGGGCAGAGGAAATGCTGAGATAGAGGGGGAAACTCTGGAAAACCCAGAAGGTGCTGGAGGCTTCAGCTTGCTTCAATTAGTGGAAGTCATTGTGCACCTCCTTCCCTCACTGCCTCCCTTTGATCTTTCTTAAAGGTGTAATGCTAGAAACAGATTTAATCATGATACCAAAAAAAACGGGAAATGCAGTCTGTAGCTTTTATGATTATTCCCTCAAAAGGGCCTTGGAGATTTTAGCTTTCCTTTTCTTCTGGCCTGGGAGAGAAACATGTTCATATAACCCTGCTGGTTTATCATTCCTATCAGTAACACGCCTGCTGCCAAGATCAGGCGTTTCCTGACACAGAGGCTGTGCCTAAAATTGCCAGCTCTGAGGGGCTTTTGAGGATGATGGTTGTTTTCTCTGCAGACAGGTGTGAACAGTGGTTCTGGAGAGCCCATTGCCTGCTGGATAATGATGCACCCACCCTTTGCCCTCTGTTTCTGCTGAGCAGTCAGTTGCCCTGATTTGTAGTGCTCTCCAATGCCCGTGCTCTTTTTTCCTCCCCTTTTTCAACATGACGAAAGGTTCATGTGTTTAACCTTTAGAGGCATTATTGTTGGTCTTTGTTCCCCTTGCCAAGAGGATGGGGATGTTTCTGAATAATGAAGTCCAGGAGCAGGATGGGACTTTGGACCAGAGGGTTGTGTTTATCTGCTGTGGCATCCTCACCACAGCCATGCAGTTGGGAGGAAAGATAATCTTGTTTTTCGAGTGATTGAAGTCTCCTAACAGGAGATAAAAATACCTCTCAGAAAAATAGCTGGCTAAACATCCATTGGTATTATGCTGTGTCCAAAAGTCAGGGAAGAATTTTTAGCCTGTCAAGCTGCTGAGAGCAAATGTGAGCCATGTTCTACCCTAATTCAGTAAAATAAAAAACAAGCCAAAATGTTTTGTAAAAATTAGTCTTTGATCTTTCCTAATGTGCAGCCTGTGTTAGTGGTCACAGCTGTCCAATTCTCTCAGCCTGTTTCTGTTCTCCCTGATGCCATTTTTACATTGGTGCAGTTTCAGTGGCGTCAGTGGAGTGGTTCCAGATTTATACCAGCAGTTTGGCAAACCCCAAATGTTTAAAAATCATGAGTCAGGCTCCAGAAAAAATGTGATTTTTCTTAAAAAAAAATCATTATTTAGAACGACACATTGGATTGGGGGTATGTTTTTTAATTTTCTTTTGAGTGTTTCTGGTGACGGGTACAGCAGGTTTTCTGTAACCTATCTGTGAGGTCTGGAAGATTAGTTTGCAGTTGCCTGTGGAAGCTGTGCCTCCTGCTCGAGCACAGCGCTCCTTTAAAACTTGTAAACTTGGAACTTCTAAAGCAGAACTTCAGTCAGATATTGTTCTCGCTCTCTGGGCAGCACTTGGAGGGAAGTCTCTTTTCTGGTCCATGCTCGGGACTCTAACATGTATATAAAATGTGGTAATTATTCAACACAGTTAATAATCACAGTTTTAATCAACATAATCAATATAACAGTTATCAGCATTTTATATTAAAATCCTGAGAGGTGTCAGAATTGCATTTCAGTAAGAACAGAATGCATTGATTCACCTCTCTGCTGGCTGATTTTTACCAAGCCTGGAGACAGAACACGAAGCGTCCTACGCCGAGCAAGTTTGGTTTTAGCTTGGAACCATGACACCAAGAATGCAGCCAAGTGCTGGAGTTCCTAGTGAGCTAATATTTTATACTCCTGGCTGGATTAGTTAAACAGCTCGGCAGGAAAGCCTGTGTGTGTGTGCGCTTGCACGGATCCAAACAAAGCTTCCTCACACACACACAGGAAGCCAGCCAGCTCTTCCATTGATTGTGGCTTTGTCTTTCTGTTGCCCATGCCTGTGCCTTTTATCATTTATTTGGAAAGTTAATGAAAACAAGCTTAGTACAAGGAAAAGCACCCAGCAGAGCAGCCATCAATGCTGCAGAAGTTTCTTCTTGCCTGCTTATAATTAATGCCTCTTCCAGCAGAGAGAGACTTAATGTGGCAAAGCCAGCCAGCATATGCATCAGTCTGCTGGAACGGTGATTACTGATAATGGCTGGGAGGGAAAGCTGCCTTAGGTACAAGGAAGACAGCATGTCTTACCTTGTGTCAAGGAAAGTGTGAAGACCATAATTTTTTTTTGAAAAACAATTTAAAAAAATAAATATTTCAGCTATCACAGTGACACCAGCAGCTCTGTTGGCTGTGCTGTAGAGCTGTTCTGAAAGACCTAACGTGTATTAGAAGTCCAGTCTGGCGTGCTGGTGCACAAATGCCACTTGTGTTGCTTAAAAACAGTGAGCCAAATGTATTTTGGAAACAAAAGATGAACCCAGTATGGCATCTCTGGTTAGTATAAAGCATGGACTGAGTGAACTGGAATTAAATATGTATTGAGATTAATGAGGAAAGTTGCAAGCAAAGCAGAGGAGTGATGGATCATGATCTCCACTGAGGTGGTCATGCACATCTCCTGGAATATAAATGTCATTACAGTTCATGTGGTTCATAGCACCAGGCTTACCACAAACTCCTGCAGCTCTTGGCTTTGGGCTTTGGAGACACTGCCCCACACAGAAATGCCTTCAGCCATACTCAGACCAGCATTTTTCTGCTGTGGGATTTTAGAATTCTGTGTAGATGGTGAGTTAATGACCCAGCAAATTAATTGCTTCATGAGGCTGCATTAATAATTGATGTTCTCTTACTCCTTTTCATATTATATACAAACTCTCTGTTCAGCATCTGCAACTAAAACAGGCAAAATTACAAAATTGCTTATAATCCCTCACTGAGCATGCTGCTCTGTCAGGATGGGTACTCAGGTACTGCTTTTAGTGCTATACCAGGGAAATAAATTGTATCTACAGGATCTGAAGTTGCAGGAAAACTTGCTGCCCAAGGGGTAACAAGAGGTCGCTTTTTCAGATTAGGGGTTATGCCTTTCCTACAGGAAGCTACATTTTAGTTGATGCCTGCCTGGTGTCTGGAGGAAGGAGCTGTGAAAGCTCTGACTTAAAGCCACACCAGCAAGAGAGCACATTTAATTGAGAGGCCTTATCTACACATAGAGTGTTGTTGGTTGTGTGACTTTGTTTTCTCAATACATATTTCTTATTCTTGCTCCTCTTCCTTTGAGACCCCCTGATAACAAATCACTGTGTCGCTTAATTGTCTGGGACTTTCTCCTTTCTTCAGATTATTAAATGAGGTGGTTTAAACATTAAGTGCAGGAGATCACTGATGGGCCTCTGTTAAGCTACTGTACTACTGGGAGAGATAACTAGAGATACAGAGACATGTTTTCAGGAAAAAACAAACATTTTTAGGAGGAGGTGGATGTGCTAGTGACTGGTGTTTAACCTGGTGTGAGGTTTGATGGCAGCTGATGGCCCCTGAGTCGCAGCCACGTGTTCCCTCTGGCACTGCCACCATTCTGTGTTTGTGCAGTGAGCTGCTCCAGGAAACTCAGCTAGCTGAAAAGTTGGAGGACTAGGGTACTTTTGTTTGTCTTCTCTTCATCTGGGAGAGCTCTGGATTTCTGTGTTATTTCATGAATTCCAGTGCTGGCTCTGAAGAGGAGATGGGAACGTGCAACCCACAGTGAGGGAGCCCACACTGTTTAAAGCTCCTGTGGCAGAGCATCTAGGTATCAAAGATGAAGGAAGTTTATTTCTAATCAACCAGTCTTACATTTCAATCAAAGAGTTTAAATTTATACACATAAATAATTCATGCACTTATTATGCTCCACATTCAGAATGCGGAACGCACATTAACTTGTCCTTGTCCCACTCTAACAGATATGCAAGTGTGATCATCCCTGTTTTATTAGGGGAAAATGATACCAAAGGTGAGATCTCGGTGCATTAAAATTCGTGCAGACCCGACCCCCCCCCCTTGCAACTAGATTTTCTCTTGAAATAACTGAGGTGTGTGACTGATGCTCTGAGGGTAGTAGCTGCACTTTGTAGCTCCAGTGCAATGATTGTGTCACAGAAAGGATATTAGGGTAGTTATGTAGCAGAAATAAGTGAGTGTGGCATTGCCTCAGTGCTCCCAGGAATTAATAACCCCACAGGGATGTGAATGCCTTACCTGCTTTGCCATCTTTGGTCCACGGGGCAATGCCACCTCTCATCTGAAGAACACAGAGAAGTGTGACCACTAATGCTTTATGCTAAGAAAGTATATCCTTGCCCCTTATAGAAGAATAAAATTTATTATTAAGCTTGATTGTGTTCAATTTTAAAAATTTAGCCAGTTCCTGAAAGAGTTATTTCATACTATGTACATGAGTAAGCCTTTGGCTTGGGGAAAAGTGTTGTGCCTTTCCAGTTGCTGCTCAGTTTTGTGTTGTTCTAATTCATTTTCTTTGTTTGATTTTTTATCTTAGCAAGATCCTGACTTGTTATTTCACAGTTTGAGGAATTAACATTTCCTTTTGACTGAAGATATAATTTAACATTATATGTAAACATTATATTATATTGCAGCAAGTGTCACCTAAAATGTCTAAAGTAGACTCCAAATCTGTATGAGTAATGGGTGAGTCTTTCAAGTGTTATGGACCAGCCGTGATTGATCCATCTTCCCTTGCTATAAACCCCCCCAGTTGTAAGGCTGTGCCTTCTGCAATCCACTCACAATACACACCACAAATCACTGCTCCTGACTCATTTTAAAGAGCTGCCTGGGAGAGGGCACGGAGCTGACACAATGTCCATGCCTTCCTGGCCAGGCTGCAGGTGGAGCTGGAAGCCCAGCCCGATGTGGGGATTGTCTGGCACTTCCCTTGCGGGGCTGTTGACAATTGCCTGTAGCTTTGCCAAACTTTAACTGTTGGAGCTGAAATTTTCCATGTCATGTGTCTGCCTGCAGCTGATTTCCTTTTCTTTGAAAGTTCAAATAGAAAGATTTGGCTGCCTGAAAAAATAAGGTAGGGAGAAATAAATTGGTTTGGTCATAAGTGCTTGCAAATAGTTTGCTAGAGAACTTGCACACTAGCAAACTTTGAAGCAAGGATGTGAAATTTGGCCAGGAGTTAGCCCTGTGGAAGACAGATACCTTTTGCTATCCCTACAAAAGTTGCCTAAGTCCTGCCAAATCAGAGTACTCTCAGAAGGATCAGTTTGCACATTCTAAGAGTTTCAGGAAAACACAGGTAGGCTTTTGAAAGGAAAATATCATTTCCTAAGTAGTTTGCTGGATATTCTATATAAGGAGTTTTCCAAAAGACAGCCTCATAAAGACGTGTCTTCCATCAGGAAAAAAAATGAATGCTCAGAATTGCTTAGCAGCCAAGATCACAAGAAA
Source organism: Motacilla alba alba (assembly GCF_015832195.1). Taxonomy (NCBI): domain Eukaryota; kingdom Metazoa; phylum Chordata; class Aves; order Passeriformes; family Motacillidae; genus Motacilla; species Motacilla alba. The sequence continues at coordinate 7,297,454 of NC_052030.1, read as the reverse complement.
CCCCAAGTGTACTTAAAGGGCACCTGATAAGATCAGTGAAAAAATACCCATTACTGCCTCTTGCACATCATGTAAATCTGTCTGCACTTGCCTTTCACACTTTTAATTGAAAACATAAAGGGTGGGGGGAGCATTTGAGCAGATTAGCTAATTGATAGATTATTTACAAGGAATCAAAATTAGAGGGACAATGATGTCTTTTTAGAGAGGCGTCAAGGCAAATTATATGATTATCAAGTTACCCACATGCACAGTTTGCCGTGCACGACGCTGCAGCATCTGTTTGTACACAGATCGTGCACCAGGGGCTTTCCTAGCACATTTTAAGAGAATATAACGTGCCTTTCTCAAAACCACAAAAGCAATGCCATAGTGCATTAAGAACAAGATATTTAAGTCTGGCAGCAAGCGCTTCTCTGCCTGGTGGATGCCAGTAGAGCTTTCAGTGCAGTATTGACCATGACTTTGCTGAATGCTCTGGGGCCAAATCCCTCTCCTGCTTATTCCTGGGCCAGGGACAGGCTCATGAACAATGTGTGTTAATGTGCACCATATTCTCAGCCATCTGTTGACCCCATCTGACTTGCTCTTGCCTGTGCCTGTGGGGTTGCTCTCTGGGGAGAGCCAGCAAAGGTCAGGAGGGCACCCAAGCCTTGTTGTAAGCTGCCGAGTGACAGTACCATCTGTAAGATTTTCTTCCTCTGCTTCTGTTCCAAATCTGCCTTATTGAGGGTGGTGGACAAGTATTTTGATATAATTAGCTAATCCTGAAAAAGCCAGCCCCATCCCTGACAGCCAGCAGTCCCGTCCTGGCTGGAGCAGACCTGCCAAAGGGAGGGACCTGCAAGTTCATTCTGGTTGTGCTGCTTGCTGACAGCCCTCGAAGCCCATGGGGATCGCTTGGCCAGAAGTGATTCCTTGCAATGAATGGTGTGATTTGTGCCAAGTGTTTTGAGACTATCTTTTTCTTCTTTTTTTTTTTTTTTTTTTTAATATTCATGTATTCAGTACTTTTGTCTGGGTATGGACAGCCTACCATTTTGGCATTTTGAAATTCAAGCACCTTTCTTAGTAGCAAAAGGCAAGTTCTCAAACGTTTCCCCTGGTGACATTCACTCTTGGATGTCTGTTACAATCTTGGCAAGCAGAGATGACGGATCAAGCACAGGACCTGGCCTCCTCTCCAAGTTGCCTTGATTTCTTATCTCTGAAGCTGGATTATTTTGCACAGATCTTGCTGTTTCATAGTTTTTCAGGGTCCTATTTCATTTAATGCCATCCTGGGGACACATGAGCCCAGTGTAAAATGTCATCACAATGTTTGAGAGTAGTTTTGAGAGTCTGTTCTGCACATACTAAAAACTGTGTCAATACATAGTCAGGCTTTTAAAAGTGGTGTTTATAGCACCATAATGACTCTGTATCTAGGTCTTGAATCAGAACAGGGTGTGGGCCCTTTACAATGTGAATACAATAACATGTATTAAATAACATTGAGAAGTTACTGCCAGTGCACAGTAGCCAATTTTCCAACGTTAATACCTGAGAACAACAAATGGCGATTGAGGCTGCCCAGGCTGGTGGCCTTGGGCCAGCTTTACCCCAAGCAAGTCTCTCAAGTCAGCCTGGCTCAAGGTGAGCTCAGTGCTCGGTGGGGCTGAGTCTTTGCAGCCAGCAGCAGCACCCTGTCCTTTCCCTGCAAAGGCAGGAACCCCGGCTGGACTGTCTCTGACCCCCTCCCCAGGCTGCCCTTGGATGGCTGGGTGGGGGAGCCAGACTTTAGAGACCCTGTTGTGAAAGTGTTGATCTAGATCCCCAGGAAATCCTGTTAAGCAACAACAGAAGTGCCTGGGGCAGGGGAAAAAAAAAAAAATCTGTCTGCTCTGAGCTGTGGCCCTTTCATTTGCATGCAACATATGTCCTCTTCGTTTGCGTGTCAAAATAACCCTGCCCCAGTTGCCTCAAGCAAAGAGATTAGATCTGGGGAGGAGGCTTGCACCGGGACAACTTTTAACACAACAAGGAAATTCTGAAAGAGTGAAGATAATTAAAAACAAGAGATGAAAGCTAGCTCAGTCAGCTTGCTTGACATAGCCAAGTATCTCCCAATATTTCAAGAAACCTCTCAGTATCCAGAACTGTCCATCATCCACCCTGTTTTCCCCTGCCAGCACGATCTGGCATTTTAAAATTAAAATTGTTGTGCTTGTCCTGCTGACTCATATGTTGTGCATCTCTCTTCTGTCCAGATTTGGGATGAAATCTTGGCCCTGTGCTGTAAGCCTGTGTTATGCAGGAGGTCAGAGCAGTTAATCAAAATGGATCATTCTAGCTTTATAGCACAACAGTCAGTTAAGTCATTGGCAAAACTCCTGCTGGTGCCTATAAATGCGGAATTTGAACTATATAACCCCAAGACATCCAAATGGCTGGCTGTAAGATTCTGAGCCCAGCTCTTCTGTTTAGAACTCAAGAGCCTCTGCTCATTTACTTTGCTTTTTTTCACACACGTCCCATTTGAAGTGCTGAGATTTTTGAATGACAAAAGCAAAGCCTTGTTTCTTAGGAATAAAATGTGGTTTCAATATATTGTTTTTTTGAGTGAAAATTAACGACTTGAAAATACTCCTAATCCATTTCTTGCCTTTTTCACTGTGAATTTTCTGGTGCCATTGCAATAAAGCAAATTTATTTTTAATAGGATCGAGGGGAAAAATTCTAGGATCAATTTCCACCATATTTCTGCCAACAGCTGAAATCTCAACTCTAACGTATAAACCCTTAAAAATAGTGAGGAGGAAAGGGTCATTAATAACCTTAAAACTAGTTTTGAGACTCACCATGAGAACATTATCTGTAAAGGCTGCATGTTGGTTACACTGACTTAGCAATAATAAGCAATAAAAACAAAGCATACTGCAAGGCTGAAACAAGCACGAAAGCCTGAAATGTGAATTTTGGAACGTTCCATAGTGATGTGGTTGACCAGTGCTGCTGCAGTCAGGTGTTCTGCATGAAGATACACCTGCTGTATAGCACCTTGCCCCCCTACTTTGTTTGGAAGCTCTTGCTCCTGCTTTTCATTGGCCCCATTGCTGGAAAATGCAACTGGGGCTGCACCACAGAGGATGTGGTGGTTGAAGGGCCTGTGGAACACATTTTGCTGTACACAGGTAACCTAGCAGACCTACAGTTCAGGTGAGTCCTAAATAGAATGAAAACTAGCCTTGGATCAAATGCACAGTTACCTTTGTGTCTTCTCAGGGGGCTGAGAACTCTCCATGGGGCAGAGAAAGCTCGAGTAAGTTATGCAAACGCTATTGTGTGAGACTTGTGTAAGGGCTAAATCATTTTAGCCTCTGGGCTAAATTGTTTGATTGGATGGAAACCATTTAAGATGAGACTGGGGTTTTTTTTTCCTTGAAATAGTTTATTCCCTGACCACATTTTAAGTAGCTAGAATGTTTTGCTTGGTGGAGTGTATGACTGTGGGGGGTAGAGAGCAAGGGAAAGGGAATTGGGATTCATTTTTGTGGATATCCCAAAATAACCCAAATGAAGACAATCCAACCTGAAATGTAAGAATTCCCGGAGGCTGCTTGGTCACAGGATATATTTTCACATTGTATTAGAGCAATTCCCTGAACTGGAGAAGACAGAGGCGGTACTGGCTGACTTGTAGTTTTACTGCCCAATTGTTTATTAGCAATCCTGCTGTGCAAAAGCATGGAAGAAATGGAAGTTATTCAGAGGCGACTCTGAGCCAGCCTTGATTGTTAGCAGCTTTAGGGATTTGGCTATATGCTGGTGCTTTCTGTGGTAATGGAATATTGTAAAAATGTTTATAATTAAAAGTGCAAATGTCAAGGCAGTGTGTATGTGAATAACTCTTCATACAGTAATAGTTCTTAGAAGCAAAATTTACCAGAAGTGTAACAGTAAAAAAAAAAAAAAAAAAGTTACTCTGACAGATTTGGTTAGTCTTTAATTTACTTTGCTGTAAAATCAGGTCCTTTATCCTAGCCTGCACACTGGGCCCAAATTATAGAGTTTGGAACCCCAGAACTGTCTGACCTGACTACTGATGATCAAGTCAATTCTTTTCATTACTGCCATGAGGTTTGCAGGGGCTGCAGGGTTGTGCATTGAAAGTACATCAGTGCTTTTAGGGTGAACTGGTGTTTTAGGTCGATCGGTAGGAGATAAATTGGAGCTTTCAGCACCCACTAAAGACATGGAGGTAATTTTTTTCCTCTTTTTCATCAGCAATTTGCACAGCTATTTCCAGTAATGGGGATAGGGCACATCACAGTTTGGGGGCCAAGGATGACTTGAGCAGCAGAGCATGAAAGTGGAACCCTTCATCTCCAACACAGCAAGTCACAGCTGCACCTGACTGCTCTGCTGCCCCTGTCCCCCAAAACTGCCATCCTTTTTGGACAGCCACAGAAGTGTAAATTAATTAAAGCTATCATTGCACAGTCAGCCAGTTGTATTCATCTCCAGCCTGTGCTTGGTAGGTTTCTGAATAAATGCCCACTCGTGCTGTCTCAGGGTCACTGTTCCTGCCTGTTTCCAGCCTGGATAGCTGTGGTTGCGTCAGCTTGTGCTCGAAGGTTTTCTACCCAACCAGTAGGATTACAAGGGCAATATATTTCTTAATGAAAATGTTGATTCTGGAGTACAGTTATAGGGTCATTTACATTATTATGCACATAATCTCTTTCAGAGCAGGGGGTCTAGAATGACCTTTTAAGGTCCCTTTCTGTGCTGCATTTCTATGATTCTATGAAGTCCTTGCTGAAAACAAATAAATGTTATCAACATTCCTATAAATTATTCATTTTTTAAATCCACTGGTCATTATAAGATGATTGGCATAAGTAATAATCTGTGTTAGGGATGCGAAGGAGAGCGAAACGATAAAAAGCCTCCTTGATGTTCTGCTGCTGTTTGTCGTCCTTTTGGGAGAAAGAGGGGTCTGACAGCCCTCCAGCTTTGCCCTCAGAGGACCTGGGCACCAGGCCCTGCACTTCCACTGCTTCTTTTGTGGTCTTGACAAGTCATTAGGGAAAGACTGAAACAGTGTTTTCAAAGCATCTTAGCTGCACTTCAGCTGGCTGCCCTGCTGCTCCCATCCCCCCAGACTGCCCGGCCTCGCAGACTGCATTAATCAAAACTGTCCAGAGACTTTCAGCCACTTGTATCCATCTCCAGCCTGTCCTGCTTCTGTTTGGCCCACAAGCAGTTTTTAAATGTGCTTCTTGCCTATATTTTGATTTTTCCGGGTTTCTAAAAGACCTTTGCTTTGCATTTCTGTTTTCGAACACGGATTGTAAAAAATAGATAATTGGTGTGTAAACACTGTGCCCCAAAATCAGCTTTCTTCTCCTTCTGCTCACTCTCATCGTCCAGGGAAGCTGCTTGCAAGTGGCTCAAACTCATCTGAGCAGACACCCAGGGCTGCAGCTTCATTGTGCTGTGCCAGGTCAGTGGAGTCACCACAAATACAGGGCTCCTCACACCCCTGACCGAGCTGCTGCAAAGCAAAGAACAAGAAATAAAGCTGCTCGTACTCATTTGGCTGCAATAAATGGGTTTCAGCCATAAGTCTTTGGTTTCCTCTGCAGACACTTTCAATCACTGTGCCTGTAGTTATTATTTTTAATCCCTATGAACTCACAGCACGGGCTGGATGTTGGTGACCGTGGTGGTGTGGGTTACACAGCTCCTCGAAATGTTGATTTTGAATCTCACTTTAACTTAACCAAATGTTGCTGGTGGGCTCAGATACGTACAATTAGCTCACTTAAAATGATGCCTCCGGTGTGCTAAGACACTTAAAATTAGGACCAGAAGTTAGGCAGTTAATCTGTAAAGCTCAATAAAGCCCCCTGTTTCATCCAAGGGTTGTCAGAAAATTCGTTCCACATCTGTACAGAAAAAAAGCGAGGTGTAAACTGCCAAGAACCATTTTAATGATGGCTGGAGAAAAAAGCAGCCAGATGGCAGGCTCTGCTGTGGCTGCGGTTGGTATTTAACTGCTTTTTTATTGGAAAAATATGGGGTGAAAAATTGTGTGGGACTCATTAGGCAGCCTGCTGCGATTCTGATCAGCTTGCCAATCTGTTCAGTGTGGCAAAGATCCAAACAGCCATAAATTTTTAGCAGAGGCTTATAATCTATGACTTGGAGCTTGTTAAACCTTCTCTACTCCCCCCACTTTTGTACACTGCTTGGTTTGGGGTTTTTTTCCCCCCTTTTTTATTTTTTAATAAAAGCTTTAGGGCTCAAGCTGTGCTGGGAAAAAAAAGGGGGGGGGGGGAAATCAAGTCTCTCACAAAAAAGCTCCAGTGAATAGCACATCTCTTTGCTCCTTCTCAAAGTAAGAGCCCATAACACAAGTTTAATTTTCCTGATCCTGCATACTAACTAAAAAATTGGGTGTGCAGCAACATCTAAAGCAAGAGAGTGAGTGGTGTTATCTTTCCACTGGCATAGAGGAGCAGAGGAAATCCTCCTGCTCCTCCTTTGTCATCTTCAGAGGGAGGAAGGTTGTCGGAGGAGAGGGCTGTTTTTGCAGGCAGGCAGCTCCACGGTGTTTTACCTTTTTCCTGAAACAATCCCAAAGTGAAGAATATGCAAATTTCAGGATTTCATGGCTTGGAGCAAAGTGTTAGGATCACAGCACGGCTGGCGCTCAGGGGAGACGGTAAACTGCTGGCAGGGTTTTAATTTTCCGTCGGAGTGGTGTCTGGATACCGAAGGATTCACAAAGGATCCTAAGAGGAAACTTAAAGCTTCCTTTTTCTTAATATTTGCATATTACAGAAATCAATTTCAGACAAAGGAAAAAGAGGTTTTAGAGGCTGCTGTGACATGTTTCCAAGTAACATACACAGAGCTATTGATCTGGCCACTTTTACGGAGATGGAAAATAAGCAGCCAGCACTCCTTCGTGGGAGTATAAATATTGGTTTTGAAAAATTTATGGAAGCAAGAGGCCAGCAGTGGTGTATATGGCCTCTAGTATATCTACTGTTAAAAATACTGAAGTATTTCTCAGAAATTGCCCCAAGAAATGAAATAAAATTGTAAGCTATGGAGTTTTGATGCTTAACTGAAGCACTACTCTACTGAAATTTTTTTATAATGATAACACTGGACTCACACGTGCATTTATATCTGGGCATGCACGCTGCACGTATGCTGTAGGTTCAAGGTTATTTCAAGGAAATGTTTTAAACAGAGCAGTGAGCCAGTTAAAAAAGATGTGTATGCAAATAGATCAGTGTGCACAATGGCTGTCACAAGCAGCTAAACCAGAGTCCTTCTTGCTTGGCCAAGGCAAAGGTGTTAACTTGACTCCTGCAGAAAGTGAGTGGGACTTCAGCTGATTAACTTGGATTTTTCATGCAATTTTAAATATGGCAGGGGCATTAAAATGAGCATCTGTACAGCCCTAGTGTCGATGACTGAGGTTTCTTTTTATTTGAACTAGCATTTCCAGTAGCACGTCTCTTCTCATTATGTTTTGGGACAACAGTGCAACAGAAACAGTGAAGGGCTAGCAGACTTCCTTGCAAATGCCACTGAATTTGTTTTAATGCTGGCCAAGCCTTCTCTAGTTAACTGTCTGCACCAAAATCAGAGCCCACATGGATGGGTGTTCTCCTGCTTTGTCCAAGCTCACATGTGCCTATTTCCCTCACCTTCTACTAAACTCTATGGCATTTCTTGCTACTAGCTGATTTCTTCTAGCTGTTGTCTGTCTTTGTCTAGAGTACACATGTAAATAGGGATGATAAAAGGTGAATTCTTTCTTTCACAGAATTTATTGTAAGAACAAGGAAAAAACACTATGAAAAAGCCTAGGGATGTTGTCTCATATTTGCTATAAACATAATACAATCAGAAAGTCTGTGTTGTGAAAAGAGGATAAATGAGCAGATAGCGGTAAGAAAATGCAGGGGTGCAGAGATCTACTTGCAGTTTTCCTCCTTTTTTGTGCCAGTGGGAATATTTGTATATTCCTGTTCAAAGAGAAACTGTCTGTTTTCTTCCTAAAGTAATAATTTATGATGCATGAAGGACACTTTTTATTCACATTGACTTGTCTGTGTTTAGAGAAAGTTGTGTTTTTCCTTCTCCTGCTGCAGGACTTTGGGGTTTTGGGCTCGGGCTGGTTGTGGGTTTTTTGGGATATTTCTGCCACTTGGAGTGGGTTTTCTTTAAACAAAAAGTTGAATCACGCCTCTGTCTTCCCAGCTGGCCTCAGACTTGCAAAGACAGCCAATTTTTCTTCACTTCCAGGAAGCTGGTTTATTCCTTCCCCTCCCCACCTCAACACACACACATTCATAACACAGCTCCTGCCCATGGAAAGCCTCTCTCACCCTCCAGCACACAGCATCTCCTTAAGGTGTTGAGAGGACTTTACTCTGTGTTGCCGCCTCCTTGTTTCCCTTTCTGCCTGTCTGTGGGGTGTGTAGCCATGAAAACAGCCTTATCACAGCCTGTCTAGCAATAAGATCCATGAATACTTTGGCTGTTCCCCAGGATGGTGAGAGCACAGCATGCCTGTCACTCACGGCAGAGCGGGGAGCAGAGCGGCGGGGTGACAGCCGAGTCGCTGAATTTTATTTGGTGTGGGAGGAGGCTGAAGAGGGACTACTGGAGTGTCACCAAATCTTATAATTCTGCTGCAAAACATACCCTTAAAGGCACAGCTCCTGGAAATCTGCAATGAGATTAGGAATTTGGGCTTTGCTGCAAAAGATGAGTTAACCCATGCAGCCACTAAGGAGACTTGGCAATAGGAGTGACCCCACTGCAAAGTCAGCGAGCAAATAGAAGGAAAGCTCACTGTGTTTATTTAATTATGTTTTCATCTTCCAAGTTTGAAGCCAATCTTCTGATTTGTTGGGAGAAAGGGAGGAAGGCAAATGGGCAAAGATTGATTTCTGTTCTCTACCCTTTGGTGGTTCATTGGAAACAAGAATTTTCAACATGCCTCTGGTAGTTCCTACAGGGAAGAGCTTTTCCTCCTTGTTTTGAAAAAAAATTTAAAAATGAATTAGCATAGGATCTTCTCACGCACACTAACCTCTGTCTCCAGAGGTTTCCATCAAAGGCCAGCTGTGGTTTTGTGAGGTGAATGCTCCATGTGGGGTGTATCCAGCCCCTTCTCACAGCTTCTTCTGTTCTTCTCACATAAACATCAAATACAGGCTGAAGTCAATTTATGTCAGTAACCTGGAAAGGAAGGACCAATTTCCCCAAAAGTTTTTTTTTGTTATTGCACAGTATAAGGCCTCACATCCTCCTGGCCAAGCTCTTCAGCACAGGGCAGTGTGGAAGGTGATGCCCTGAGAGCTGCTGTGATCAGGGCAGGAGGCTCCCAAGCTCTGTGCTGGGAATGGGCACCAATGCCAGCTCAGAACAGGTCCCACCTGGGCACAGCCATGTTCCAGACCAGGTGCTCACCACCATCATCTGCTGCACGGGCTGTGGGAGAGCAGAGCAGCATGTCCAGGACTAACTTTGGGTTAACAAGTGGACCAGAAAGATCTCTTTGGAGCTGCTATTATTTAACATACAGCATGATTCCAGCTGGCTGTATTTAGTGAGTGTATTTTTTTCCTGTGCATCAGCAATGTACAGAAAATGTTGTTTGCCTTGTTTTAAATGCCATGTTTCTATACAGAGCAGCTTTGTGGGGGTTACAGAACCCTCACCAAAGCTGGGGTCGACAGTCCTTTCCCTGTGCCACCTGCATGAACAAGCTGCTGCAACAGCCTCACTTTATAAGATGCTCTTTTAAATAAATAAAGACAACTCCCAGCAGGTACTAGCCCTTTACTTGCTAATAACACTCAAGTCCTTTTGGCTCTCCAAAACATCCCTGAAGAGAGGGGATTCTGCATTAAGCAACTTGTTCTGTCAGGAGCGATTCGCTCTGCGACAGGTCTGGCCCGCGGAAGAGACGGTCGTCATCTGTGCAGCCTCTGCCTGGGGAGGAGGAGACACAATAAATGAAACAGATTAGTCATCTACAGGAGGACTTGATCGTCTGTCTTCCCAGATCTCTACGCTTCCAATGGAAGATCTAATTTTTCAATAAAGATAATTCAATTAGGAGGTTTTAATTAGGGAGTTGGAGCTGATTCCCCCCCACACTCCTTCCTGTAGCTGTCAGCCTCTGCGCGGGAGCATCCGCGCTCCTCCATCCACACTTCTCTTTTATTTATTTTTTTCAATTCCTAATCATCCTGGTGGAAGAAAGCAGGGAAGGGGGAAAGATGATGAAGGGAGAACAGGGACATAAAAAAAACCAAAATAAAAAAAGACCCACAGCATGTTGTGTCATTAAAAAGTGCCTTGTATTACCCGGGAGCTTCTCCATCTGCTTTCGGTGGGCATCCCAGGAGGACTTGGCGATTATGAAGGAATTCTCGGAGGCCATTACTGGGAAGAGGAAAAAAGGCTTGCTGCAGACAGCTTAATGGACTAATTTGTAACTGTGAGAGCAGGAGAAATGAGTTGTTGGCCACGTTTTAATTTGACAGCGAGTGGCAGAACGAATGCGAAATGTGATGAGTGAGCAGGCGCGCTCCTTTTCGCAGTGCACTTTGCAGGGGCCCCTTGGCTTTCCCCTGGGGGCTGTCACTATTATTTTTTGCCTTCCCCATCCAAGCGAGGATGGTGGGGGCAAATTGGTGGGAGGTGCAAGGGGCGAGGACAGGTTGGAGGAGGGGAAGCGTGATCAAGCAAACAAGGCTCAGGATCCAATTTTTTGCCAGCATGAGGAAGACGGGAGGGGAGAGCCAAAGAAATTACCAGTGTGTCTTAATTCTTGGTGTGATGAATGAGAGGAAGGTGCCTTATGACGAGCATTTTCTCTGTACATAATGACTTTGTTGTCATCTGACATATGTGCAGCCCTGCCTTTAGTGATCCACGTGTCCAAAGGTGATGACCTGCCAGAGCAAAACTTGGTGGTCTTACCAGGAGAAACTGGAGCTCCTAATTAGGCTCATAAAGCTGATGAGCAGTTGTCGACCGTTACCCAAAACTTGTGTCCTTGCTACAGCCACTCAGAGGCCCTTACCCTCCCGTGCTGGTGCTTCCACCACCTCCTAGGGACCCCCTCACCGCTCTGGCACTGCCCAGTCCTACCTGTGCCCTTTTGGGCATGGCATTAATTCAGGTGATGTCTGACATGGAGCCAGGAAAGCGTGGCAGTTGCCACCCCTGCTTGCTGCCCCCATGACAAGCCCTGATTGTGGTCTGATGGGCAGCTTTAGCACCTAGCAGCCTCCCCTTGCCCTCAGGTGCCTCTGGGCGCATCTCTCGCCCTTTGGACTGAGGCTTCTGCCTGAGGGCAAAGGCAGTGCATTGCCTTCCCTGCCTCTGTTCCATGCTGACATTTTGTCAGATCTGTTGTTCTTTAGCTTGTGATGTTTAAAAATCAATGCTTCCCCACCCAGAGGCTATAGCAGAGCAGCTTGTATGAATTGATAGATAAATGTGTGGTTCCTTCCATGCTACCTTCTTGGCAACCAATGCTCACCAGAGCTCCCCATCATGTACTGTATTTTTTCTATTACGTGTTCTTTACTGAAGCTCACGTAAGGGGAAGAAATTCTAATTGGCTGCTGTGTTTTCCAGTGGGTTCTCTTCAGCAACTTGTTATGAAGTTGTATGATTTAAAAAATACTGATTCTGCCAGAAAACACACATGAATTGCTAATAAATTATTTGATATGTATGAGCTGAATATTTATGGTTCTCTTCCCATGCTGCACTGTCAAGGTATGATGATGACATAAATTGTATGAGAGTTGCCTGCAGGACAGCAGACCAGATACCATCCCACACCCTTGGTGGGTTCTTGGAGTTTCCAGTTCCCTCTCCTGTCTGCTGTTCCTCACAGCTGTGTGCTGTATGAAGGGCTCCTCTATGGGCTGGGGGATCCACTACATGGCCCCTCTGTGTCATGTCCAACTTTAAGTGCCTGTAAAACCTTATAGGAGCCATAAATCTTCCTCAGAGCTTTTACTGAGCATCTAGAAGGAATTTGACATTACCTGAGTGGGATTACAAGAATTTATTTCTATTACTGCTGATGGCAGGTATACAGCATCCAGCTCCCCTTGATATTCTAAATATTTCTTTAAAGATAGATTAACCTTGTTTGAGATCATCATGTTATTCATCTTAATTATATCTAGCTCTGGACTTTTAAGCGGGGTGGGAGAAGATCTAAGAAGACAGAAGCCCACACTTGGTCATGGCACAGAGAGAAGATGACAAAGAGAAAGGAGACTATTCTTACAGTACAAAACGTTGGCTTTGTGCCTCCTTAACTGGTTAAGCCTCGGCTCTTGCTTTGGTGTTTTGATAGAGGGTGATGGGCAAAGGACCTTTTCAGTGCTTATTTTCATCTCACCTACTTTCCTGTTTCATCTCTATCTGTGAACATGGATCTCCAGAAGAGAAGGCATTGGGATTTCTCCAGGCTGTCACCCAGCCTCAGGATATGATCAGTCTAGGGCAGCAGGGAAACTAAATATAAGGAAGATAGCGTGTGTATGGCTGTATTTATCAAGAAGACTAAGTGAATGAAACCCATGTTGCCTTCAGGACTTCTGTTCACACCTCAACCTGTCCCCTTTGAATCTACAAACATGGCCTTCTGGTTTCCATCCTGCGTGCACAGGCAGATGAATGGAAACTAAAATTCCTAGATAGCAGCAGCCAAGACGTTCATTTACAACAAACGTGATCTTATTTGTGGAATTCCCACTTCCACTGGGCTGTGAGTCCACTGTAAGCAGGGCTGGAGAGATGGGGTAGGGAATCTCTAGGCTGTCTCATTCCCAGGTATGGCTCATGTAAACTTTTGGGGGTCCCATGCCCTGGGTCTGTGGTACCTCAAAAAGCAGAGCTGGAGCTCGGTGGCTGTGTAAATCCCTGCCTTGCAGCAGCTTCCCTTCCCAAGCCAGCGAGGCTCCCGCTGCCGCCGTGGCCGCTCGCCCCCCTTCTACCTTCCAGCTCACTGCGTCTGTTCCTGGAGGCCCCGGGAGGCTTTAACAACCACTAGATTGTTAGTGACAGTCAGACACTTTAACACTTAAAGTAGAAGGTTTGATTTAATCGCAAGGCTGTCATTTATTATTTGTCTGCTGTGTTCCGCCGGGGCGCCCGCTGATCAACTGCCTGCTCCCAGGAGGGCTTTTTTTTTTTGCTTTTTTTTTTTTCTTTTTTTTTTTTTTTTTTGTTATGTCTAAATCCTCAATACAAATTGCAGCGCTCCTAGATCTCCCAGCGGGACCCATTACCGCCTGTGGGGCATTAAGGATCATTAATAGTGCTGTCAGCAAGCTAGCCAGTTGGTTAGCTTCTCATAAATAGGAAATTAATCCATCTACTTCATTAATAATGCCGAGTGTAGCTATTTTGTTGCACTTGATGTAAGGGGCCCTGTGTTTGTCTGTAATGCGATAAGACAGGACTCCAAATTAGCATTGAATGTCTGATACAAGAGTGCAGACTCAATTACTTAGTGGAAAGGTTTTTGTTTTGGTTGGGATTTTTTTTGTGGTTTGTTTTGTTTTATTTTTCCCCCAAACATCTTTAAAGTTCTTGAACAGCATGGAAAAAAAAAAACAACAAAACAACAACACTGATTTGCTCCATTATTTTTATTTTACAGGTTCTGTTTCCATTGCCTGTTTCTGTTTTTAAGAGTAAATTGTTGGGGAGGGAAACCAGTGAGTGAGAAATGGGGCCACACCTGGCAGGAAAAGCAAAATGCATTAATTAGAGGAAGGGCTAACTAGTTGTGCTCATCAAGCCTTCTGTGCTGAGGGCTTGGGGAGAGGGGTTTGCTTTTTACTTGTGTCTCTAGTTCAGGAATCATTACTCCACTGATGGATATTATATTTCACTTTGGAGGAGGAGGAGAGGAGGAGCAGTAATAGAGCAGGTTAAAGGAGAAAATGATCCATGGTAAGAGTCGTCCAGCTTTTTATGAGAAAATCATTTGCCTACCCAGCAAACGCAGAGTCCCTGATGGGTGGTATTGGAACCACTTAGAGGATATGAAGAATTCAGAGTACATTTATCTATTGCATTTCTAATTAGTTTTACTTAATAATATCTAAGCACCAGGAACAAAATAGAGAGTTGCATGGCAATTATCCATAAAAGTACTTCATCCTATGCTTCTGTGCTGTTTGGATCTTCCTGCATTTCCTTCCTTCCTATAACTTTCTCATCAGTGCATGGGAAAATACAAGTAATTTTTCAGCCCTAATTATTAAAGAAAAGCTTTTCAACAGGGGCATGGTTTCCCTCTTGCCCTGGAAAGACTGTACATTTGCCTTTTTGTACTTCAGCCTTGTGAGTTTGTTTTCAGCCAAACAAAAAAATTCAGCTCGGATGACTGGCTCTCACTAGAGCTGGAGTTGCAGTATGGGGAACCACTCAGTTTCATGGGAATTTTATCCAAAGCTTTGGGGAAACTTTGCTGGCAGTCTCCTTTGTGATACTTGAAGAAATTGCTTTCACTGGCTTTTGAGCAATATGCTGTTAAGTAGCATGTAGAGGAGGGATTATAAACATGTAGCCATATCAGGTCCCTGCCTCTGTCTGGGGCTCCACTGCACTGCCACAACATAAATAACAATCATTATAACTAATTACTGTTTGGGCATTGGGGAGGGAAAGCACTTGTATTTATTTTTATAATGGGAGGCAAATAAATTTCTGAAATATCAAGAGGAGGGAGGAAAGAGCTTCTATAAAGTGATGTGATAAATAGATTTGGAAACATTCCAGTTCTCAGAAGCCAGTAGTCTGGAATGGATATTTTCTGTTTACAAACTCCTCAAACCATGTGAGCTGTTCTGTACTTATTTACATCAGTTTTGCAGCAGAAATGGATTTTCCAAAAGGGGCATGTGAACAAAGAGGTACAGTACCACAGCAGGGATGATCCCAGAAGGAAAAGATGTAGAGGATTTCCATACCAGGCAATGGAGAAGTTTGCATTTTTTGTGCTAGATGCACATTGCACAGTGGTGCCATCTGAGAAATAGCCCTGAAGTGCAGAGTGTACAAAGAGATACAGGAGCCATAGACCCTATCTCTAAAAATGCCACTATGGGCACCTTCATACTTTACAAATATTCATTGTCCAAATTCCAATGATGGTTCTGGATTTCATAATTGCCCTCTAGGACAAGCAAGAACAAAGGGATAGGCCCAAACAACTTTGAATGTAGATTTGCACTGTGGGGAGAAGGAGGAAGTGTTGGAAATTCATATATAGGAACTGTGCAGATTGGCTCCATTTCCAAAGCATTTTTTTTTTTTTAGACTGCTGCCTTCTCCTGTTAGGAGCTGTTTTGTGGTGTACAGTGAGTGGCAGTCACAGCAAGCTGTCTGTCTCCATGTCCCCTCACCTATGTATTATTAGCAGCAGTGGTGCCGAGAATCCAGTGGCCGTAAAAAGCCCAGCTGCAGCCAAAATCCTAATGCACTTCCAATTCCCAGTGCATTAAGCTTGGAAGAGTCTGTTGTGTATTATCCCAGGCTCTGTCCAGTTTCTCTAGAGGTTTTCTGGTGCTAAAATCTTTGCAAGCATTTTTGTCAAATGCCTAATGCTTTAAAACTTAACCTCATTACACTCCAGTCTATTTCTGTATTGAAGGAGAAGGGAGCATGGGAAGGATCTTTTCCCTGAAATTAAAAAGTCCAGCCAACATAAGTTAGATGCTTTGGAGGTTCTTTTATTGTAAACTACAGGAAAGGACTTTGGCAATGTGTTGAAATTGTTAGATTAAAGCTTTCTCCTCCATCACGCCCCATTCTTCCATTAAAGACCAATGCTGCTGTAAACAATTTATGGCTTTCTTAAAGGAAGTCAGATAATCCTGGCTGATTTGTGGCCATTCCTTTATTGCCTTGCCAAACTCTGCTTTGTCATTTCTGGTTGGAGGAGAAAGCACACACAGCCACATATGTGCAAGTTTCTGACTTCATTTTCAATGTTATGAGAGAGTGAGCAGATGTGTCTTTGGGAAAAAAAAAAAAGTAAAAAAAAAATCCTAGAGTAAAAGAAGAATAATTTCCCTAGTAATTATGTTTTTTAAGAAATATGGGGTGTAAAATATACCATTACTGATTTTACAATCACTTGGCCAGTCAGGCAGGCGAGCTGGCTGACCCAGCCTAGCAGAGAGCACCACTCCGCATTAGTGTCAAAATGGATGTTTAGTCGTGTGCAGCCATGGTGAAATTGGAAGTGGAAAGGAGCCAATGCTTCTTTCAGTGAGAGGGGAATAAGAAACCCTCCCTCTTGTTTTACAAATCTCTCCAGGGATGATGAAAATGGCTCTCTTCAGCATCCATCTCGTCCTTAGTTCTAGATCAGCACATGTGTTAGGAAAATGTGTAGATGTGTCATGGCTTCAGAGAGACTGTGAAAATAAAAGGGGCACATTTTTCCCCTCTGCAGCCCTCCTCCTCCTTGCATTGTGAATAATTATGTTACCAATTAGTGAATATTTACTGTTATAAGCAGAGCTTGTAGTTGAGCATATAATGACGGTGGCCTGGCACATTTGGCTCGATGCGCTTTGCGGTAGCAGGTGTGCGCTGCCTGGGTCTGTCTGGTCTGCAGTGTGGATACACCCTGGATGGAGATTAAACTACTGAAGTTTTAGGATGGCACAGGTGAAAAGCAAGGACTGACAACAAATAAAAAGAGATTGATTTTTAGACCTGTCCTCTAAAATACCCGGCACTGAGATTGTTGAGCACTCGATTCTGCTGTGGCCACTGAGGGGTTTGCGAGTGCCCAGCTCCTCTCCAAGCTGGGCCAGGGGGGATTCAAGAAGTAAATCCAGAAATTCAGGGACACTGGACTACTGTGCCATTTTTATTCTTAGAAACTGTGATTCTGATATTTGTGTCCAGAGCCATACGGAGAGACTTCGATGGAACCAGACTTTCCACTTCCTGGAGTCTGCACTCTTCAAACTTTCTAAAAAGCAAGAATGTTGAGTCTTTTACCGTAATGGTGAATTGCTTCAGGAAATCTGAATCTGAAGGTGTTTTGAAAAGCTGGTAGTGAGGAGATTCTGATTTATATTGCTCAGAAATGGCTGCAGTGGAGAAGCCTACACTGGTTTTAGTGCCACAGTGCTGCTACAGACTTTTCAGATACCAACTTCATTTCTCTTTCCTTCTGTCCAGTCCAACTGTGCATGAAGCAGCAGACTAGACTGGAGGTAACTGATGTAAAACATCATTTGTCAAACTGTTAAGATCTCTCCTGAACAGAGCATAATCCATGTTTGTGGTGGGGTTGAGCTGATTGTGTTATGAAATGGCATTCGATGCAGAACAAAGTATTGCCACAGCAATCATTTCCAACATCCAGCTCTAACAATAAGTCATCCCCAGATCCCTACCACAGAGGGCCAGGCTCTTTGTTTACAGTCAAAATGAGAATTGTGAGACTGCAACCCTGCTTGGCTTAAGCAAGAGCTGTGGCATCTCACCAGTGTTGTATTAATAAGAAAATTCTTAAGACCCTACATGGCCGGGTCGTGTCTCCAGCCTGCCATGACCTCTCCCCTGACAGACTTTGAGTGGGGTTTCTCCTTGGAGAGGATCAGCAGGACTCAGCCAGAAGGGAATGTGCTCCTGAGGAAGCAATACCTGGGGAGGGAGAGCAGTGCTGAGCTCTGCCACATCTCAGCACTCGCTGTGAGCACACACTTGGAGGTAGTTCTTTCTCCAGTTTCACTGCTGAATTGGAGTTGCAGGAGCCCAGGGCAATACAGCTGTAGTAACACTTCCATTTTTTCAGAAAGTCATTGGTACGTGAACTAATCCTTTCAAAACACATGTAACATCTGTAGGTTCTTAACTACTTTCCTTATTAATACAACACTGGTGAATAAAGGGACAATGTTGTTATAGATTATTAGTACTAAACATGTCACCCCTTGAAGTATATATACTTTATTAGCCTCTTCCTAGCACAGCCCATTTTCCAACTGGTTATGATTTCTCCTACTTATTCTTTCCTTCATAAATTTTAGAAGACTTACTATGTGCATGCTTCCAGTAGTGAAAATAGCCTTTGAAGATACATGTGTACCTTTTTTCAGCCCATTTTTGAAAACTACTTTATTTTGTGTTTAGAAGGAGTGATTTTTTTTTTTTTATTGTAAACAAGGAGGACTTTTTTGGTTTTAAAGTCATAATCAATAGCAATTGCAGAGGAGCCCAGAGAACACTCTGGATTTGTAATGCCAAGAAAGCCTAAATAGGCTTTTGTGATATGATTCATTGATATCTGGTGATGCTTTAACTCAAATGATAAAGGGATTTTCCCTATCACTCTGTGTTTCGGTGATGATGTTCCACTTCTTTGCTGGCTTGTATCTGCCAATTTCCACTACCCACAGAAAAGAGAAAGAGAAAAAGTAAATGAAACACTAGCTAATAGGGTTTTTTTCAACAATTTCTTTCAACTACCAGCTTCAGCAGTGGCTGTTAGATCTCTTTAAACTGAACAGTCTCCAGTAGGAGCACATAATAATAAGCGTTCGGTGTCTTCTCCAGCCTCTTGGAGCAAAGTTGTTTCACCACTTCGTGCTCTCTGCTGGTGTTTGTATCCAGTGGTTGTTACTGAGCCCATTTCCCTGCATTTTGGGTTGTACCAGTTGAACAATCCCACACTGCCACTTCTTTATTGATACTCCAGATGCATCAAGCTCATAAAATTTAACTGGATGTGAAATGCTGCAATTAGGCTTCAGTAATATATGTGGTTTTAACACGAAATCATCACTGGTTTAATCCTGTCCATTCCTGCTTTTTCATATCCCAGTGCTTGCTCCTAATCTTTGGAAATGTAGTTCCCTCTGCATGGGGTGGGAGCCATCCCCTCCAGAGCAAACCTGCTGCAGCTGGGTCAGGGCAAACCCCATCTGGCTAATTTATGAGCAGCACTAATGGGTCCTCAAGGGACCCCATCAGGAGCCTCATCCAGGATGCAATGCCCATGACACAAACCTCCAGGGGAGACTGGGGCTGGTTTTAGGAAGAACCTCAGCATGAGTGGGGGCATGGGGAACAGGAAAGCACAGGATATCTCTGGGGGATGGAAAAATTATCACCCCCACAGCTACCATTGTTCTGTCTCTCGTGATCTCTGAACATCAGGTCAGAAATCTGCACGAATAAATTCGTGTGACATGTTTTTTCTCTCCTGTGTTTAATGGCTACCAAGTCAATAAATAATTATTAAGCAATGATATAAGAGCTGCACTCTCAGAAAATTCAAAATTTAGTTTCAAGAAAATGAATTCATCCAGGAAAAACACCTTTGTGCAATGAAGACTTGAGAAAGTAAAATGAGATTGAGGGCTTTCTTTCCCCAGGCTTGGATATTGCTTTATCAATACAGTTCTGTCAATAAGCTGTGAACAAACGCAGGCCTTGTCAGATTTACTAACTAATCACAGAAAAGTGTTGGCAGGGCTTAAAGGATTGAGTGACCAGACATAGTAACTCATTTTAAGTGTTTCTGCTTGCTGTATTTTTTTTCCTTCTTTTTTTTTTTCCTTTCCTGCTCCTTACTTTTGCTGTTTTAAGTGAATAGGACAGCAAATATCTTCTTCTGGCACCTTCTGTCACATGGAAAGGAAGGATGTGCAAACTCCATAGATTTTGCTTGTCTTCAGCCTAGTTTCTGAGCCAGGGGCACAAAAATATATATGGGCCTAAATACTGTCATTCAGTAGGTGCATGCACATCTTTACAAGCAAATATACATATTACATGTGTGTGCTGCCTGTGCAAGCACATGGAAGATTTTTAGTTGAAGGCATTCCGTGGCTCTGATGGCTCTGCAGTGATTTCCACCCTCAGCTTTAGTGGAGCTGCTCATTTGGGCTCTTGATAACAGGTTTTCCTTTAACTGAAAAGACGAAACGAGTACATTGGAAACGCTTTTTCCCTCTTCCTCTCCATAATTTCTGTCATGAATTCCTCTGTTTTTGCTGTTCGTTCCCTGCTGGCAGTTGCCATCTGTAGCAATTTTTCTTCTGCCAGAAGGATTGGCAAGCAACTCCCTCCAGTGCCCACATCAGTGATGCCTGGGCGACAGCCCGGGTGCCAGAGCGCTGCACTACCTGCACCTCTCCCCCCGTTCCCCCACCCACATATTCGTGCTCACACAGCCTCAATATGTCACTTTTGGAACAAAGCTGTGCTGCCAGGGCCCCCAAATCTCTGCCAGCCTGCCTGGGGACTCCTGGGGTCCAGCCCTGGCGTGCCCCTCCTGCAGCCTGAGCACACCCCAAAGGTAGGGCTGCTTTTCCCTCCACCTTTCTCTGCAGGCACACGAGGATTGTATTTCAGTGTTGCTTGCTTGAAAGGCACTGCTCGGCTAAAGCAGCTCCAGCTCACATTTGCTTTCCTTTGGGAGATTCAGACCTAAAGTTAGAGTTAATTAAGTCGATAGCCCCTGTTAGAAATGCTGCAAAGCAATGATGGTGTGAGGAGAATCCTCCCTCAGAAAGGCTGGGGTTTAGATTGGAAGCATTAATCTTTGCAAGAGTGAGGGAAGGAAAGAGAGAAAGAGAAAAAGAAAGAGAGAGAGAGGGAAAAAACTAAGAAAGAAAGAAAACATTATTCAAGTATGAACATTTTTTAGATCACAAAAAATAAATGTGTGCTTACAAGAGGGAGCAGATCCTCCATTTTCTAAAAAATGGGGGGAAAAGGGTTTTGTTGCAAATTTAAAATAGTTTCGTATGTGTGAAGGTTGTGATGGTTATTAACCTGCTGGTTGCTGATGTGATTTGAAGGATGGAGCTGGTGTTCTTTGTTCAGAGGCAAATTTGAGATTATTTGCTGTAAAAGGACAGATGTATTTGTGTACACATATATATGCACAAGATACTTGTTTCCATGTGGTCTTTCATTTCATTTAAAGCACCCATTCTGTACTCCTAATGCCTGAGACTCTGCATCATCTTGAAAGAAGTTCAAACAAAGACAACCCATAACTCAGCAGAGAGGTGGAAGGGATCTGGCAGCTGGAAGATGCGTTGGGGTTATCACAGCTGCCATAAATATCCCCGAGACCTGCAAGGAGCCTGATGCAGTAGCTTGGCAGGAGGGACAGGAGGGGCAGGCAGGAGCCATCTCGTGTTGGATTTTTCTGTCAGAGCCGGGCTGAGCAGGAATGCTTCTGCAAAAATGTCCTGCAGAGGATTGCTGGTGCAATTCAACAATGGCCAGTGGTCAGGGCTGGTTCATTTCTTTGCGTGTGAGAACGTGCATATGGACCTTAGTGTGGGCAAATGTTATTTCCAAAGCTGAAAGAGGAGCACATCCAGGAAAGTCTGGGGCTCTGGTAAACCAGGGCTTGTCATTTGTGGTGTGGATGAATTTGGCCATGGGACAAATGGCTGTGGGTCTCACAGGACCTGTGTGTGTCAAGCCTGGGTGCAGTACCCTGTGCATGACTTGAAGGGAGGATGCAGCATCTCAAGCCCCATCTTCCTCAGCTCTTCTCCTCCTTTCCAGAACCCCCAGAGCTCTCCCTCTGGCCATGTTTCACAGTCAGGCTTTTCCCCTCGTTTCCCTGGTGGCAGCCCAGAAGGACCTGAACTTGGCTACCTAACTGCACCTAATGGAGAGAGCAGGGCTCCTGTTTCAGCCAGAGCTGCGCAGCTTTCCCCCAAAGTCTCTGCTGGTGCAAGAGCAGTTTCAGTGGCTCAGGCTCTGGTGGAAAGACTGAGAGCCTCTCTCTCCCCCAGCTGTCAAGGAAACTTGAGGAGGCATTCAAATGAGAGACACATGGATGTTTATAATTCACAGTTTTGCCATTGTTGTCACCAGAGATTTGTTCTTCCTGCTTGGTGAAGGGAAAAAAGGAAGGATAAAATTGGTACCATAACATGGCCAGACATAACTTGTTTGAAAGATGGGCCTCCAATTATTTACTTAAGGAAATAGTGGGAGATTTATTAATAACCTCTGGCGACTTAAATAGCTCTAGTGATTTCCATGTGTGACCTGAGGCCTCAGCCTTCCTGGCTGATTAGACACGAAACTCAACTAAAGAGCTGACCTGGTTGGTTTCAAGCGCTCTGCTGGTTAAGTCCCAGATGTGAGGCCGAGGAAAAACAACGTCTGTCAGAGCCATTACAGAGCTCTCTGCTACAACAGATTTAATCTTGCCCCTGATTTCAGAGGAAACTGTGCAGTAGGAGGGCTGAAGCTGTAATGATCTCTTAACACAAAAAACTATTCTCTTCCATGCATCTGAGAGTGAGCAAAAGTCCTCATCTATCACTGCCTGCGCCGGGAAGTCTCCGCTGCCGTTTGTGAATATGTCACTTTTTTCTTCTCGACAAAAAGAAAGATTTCTTTTTAAAATATAAACCCCAGAATAGTATATTTTTTTCCTGGCTATGTGTAGTAGTATTTCCTGGGGCTGGTGTCCATATTGCTGCTGGATGGCTTTGCCAGATGTTGTCTATATAAGATAGCTGGTGACCCTGAAATATCTCTCAGGCTTTACGTCACCACAACAGGATCTGCTCATTCTCTTTGTTTCTCTTCTAATGGAAACTGCCATGGGTTGGAAACAAAACTTTTCTTAAAAAACACTGAACAACCCTCTTCCTGCCTTCCCATTGCCTCCAAATAAATAAGAGAAAAGTACCCCATGAGGGGCAAGGAAAGAGAGACAACCAGAGGAAGAGGTTTGTTGGGGACCACTGCCTCTCCTTGGCTTTTGCTGGGGTCACCACACTGATTTCTGATGCTTTTGAGCACAGGGGGGATAACTTCTTACAGATTCCAGTATGTTCCCAACTGACGGGGATGAGAAGAAATGTTAATGTCTTACAGACTTTTTGTGGGACTAGAAGACTGAAAGCAAATTAGGGAAAAACAACAAATTAAACCAGCTAGAATTGCATTAGCATAGCATGGCTCAGATTGAAATTAAGGAGATGTTCTATTACCAAATGGTTCCTGGTATCTGACCTGAAAACAACTAAACTTGAGGCAAGAAATTGAATAAAACAGCACTGAAAAATAATTTAGATCTACTTAAAGAATATGCTGATGGTGTGGAACTTGGTGCTGTGTTAGCATTCATCTTGACGTCTGTCTTCAAATTGGCTTCCATACTCAGGCCCTGCTCATGCCTTTTCTTTAATTTTGCAAAATTTATGACTAATAGAAACTGAAAGGAACAAATGGTGGTGTTGTTTATAGGTGGTAGCTTTAAAAAAGAAAAAAAGAGGCTGAAGTGTTTTCCTGTGATTTATGAAGATAGCCAAAGGCTGACTAGGGGAGTTAGGGGTTTTGTTTGGTCTGTAAATCTTGGTTTGATCTGTAAATTTTCTGCTGGTCGTGCATTGTCCAGCTGACTCTTAAGGACTTATGGAATCCATGAAATTACATGACCAGGAAGGATCATCGGATGGAAAGCTTAGAAGAATAAAATAGTTTTACTCAAGCTGTTTAGGCTTTCTGCTGCTCAAGATTCTTGTGTAAGCAGTGCAGTGGATAAAATCTCAGCAGGTATATACATGTATTGTTAAAAAAAAAGTTGTAGACCATCTTTGTACAGCACAAGGTAACACTAAAAGCACAAATGAGCCTTTGTTGGTTTTTTTAAAATCTTTTCTAAGAATTACTTTTACAAGTGCTAAGAAGTAAAATACATTCTCACCTAGGCACTGTTTGTATTCACAGTTGTACTAGTGTCTCTAACTAAGGACATGACTTAAATCATTGAGCTTAAACTATGCAAAACTCAACATGGACTTTCTTCTTCCCTTTTAAACCAGGATTAAATAGATTTATCTTGATCTTAATTTAAATTTGCCTAGGCTTAAATCAAATTGAATTTGAAACAACTGACCTAAGTTTTGCCATGCATTAGCAAAATTGTTTTTTAAAACAGTGGAAATTTGTACATAGACAGGATGTTATTGTGAATTAGGCTATTTAATTTATTAGATGGCTTTGGCTAACTGTTAGCCAAGGATTTTGGATCATGACGTTTTCATTATGTCTTGCACCAAACTTATACAGGTTCATTCCAAATCTGGGCTCTGCTTTGTAACTGAGATATGAGACTAAAGAATGTGATTAAGAACTTGTGCCATTTTGGGGTTCACAGAATATGAAATTTAAGTTACATTTGCTGCTTGCAATGTGGTACTCGGTTGAGTCTAATAAATAGATTTCAGTCACTTCCTCGAATATCAAATTTCCCAGAAAATGTTTTGTTTTTAACAGGGAGGTCTTGGTTTTTAAATAAGGTCTTTTTCTCTGCCTTACCCCAGCCTTTGGGTGATGAGGGAATGCATTTAGATCACATTTTTAAGCTTCACAGTGCTAGAAATTTATCATTTTCTGTTTCATTGAACACCAAGATTCCCACAGAATTACACTTAGAGATGGGCTTCAAGAAAAACAACAACAATCATAAGACTTAAGAATTGCACTGTGAATATAAGTCAGAGAAGGAGCTCTAGACCTCAGAATTATGTCCCTGTTCATCTGCACCCTATTGAAGCAAACTCCTCCTGCATAAAATGCCATAATAATTCTACTTTTGCAAGACATTTGGACACAGCATTGTTTAAATTACTTAGAGGAATAAGAGTCAAAAAACTCTGCTGAATATGTTCAGCTGTTTCACCAGAATTTGATCACAGTAATAGAGCAGCTGCACGATACCCACAGGAATGAACAATTTATTCAGTTTAATATCTTATTTGGATCTTCTTTTTGAACTTGGATGGCAAGAAGTGTGAGATATTTTGTCACTGAAATGATTAGTAATGCTTGTCTTTTATTGAGAGCTGTGGAAAACCTGGGAAGAAATTGGGAAGAAAAAATGGCAGCATTCTGCATGTGACCAAATTCCCCGCTTTGCAACAAATTTTAGAGCTTTGTTGGGATCCAAATGTTGTGGAGATCATAGGAATCACCATCTGGGGACGGTTTGTCTAGCACAGAAATCCCTGCTCCATCAGTGGTCTGCAGGAGAGGCTTGGGAGGGAGTGTGAGCAGCAGGATTGTGCAGGGTGAACCTTGCCCCAGTCTGATCCTCCTCTCGTCTGGCAATCGGCACTTCAGGAACTTCCTGAGCCAGAGGTCGTGTCCAGACCATTGTGTTTAATTGCCACTGGTGGACTTATCCCCCGTGAATTTGTCTAATCTTTTTTTGAACTCATTTATATTTTTGGCCTCTGCAACATCCTGTGGCAGTGAATTCCACAATTTAATGACATGTCAATGTGGAAAAACTGCTTCCTTGTGTTTGCTGTAAAGTAAGGTTTGCAGGTTTCATTCAGCAAAACTGATTTCAGCTCAAACATCAGAATTAGCACTTTTCTGAAATGAGGTCTTGATTTGAAGCTCTCTAGAGTCAAGAAGCTCTGCATTATTTTTTTGCAGAATTAAAAACATTTTAAGTTTCCAGACTTGTTTGACACTAGCAACATATTCTTCTGTCAGTCAGGCAAATTATGTGAAAGAATTTGGTCATACCACTCAAAAGATGGATTTCTGACTCTTACAGCTAATTCAGTTGCTGTTATTGATGGTGTTAGTAGTAAAAACCCACTAATACCCAGCCGGAGCAGAGTGATAGCCAACATATGGTGCTGCCTGAAGTCCTGTTCCCTCAGAATTTCATTGATAGCAAAAAGCATTCGAGCTGGAATTAGCCAAGTGTTGTTTGTAGTGGAGTATGTTTTACTTCATTTTGACCACTTCAAACAAGTGTTTTCCTTTGGCTTTCTCCCGTTCTTGGTGACATTTCAAGATTTCAGTCGAATTGGCACAAGAAGTGCTGTGGGGCTGGAGAGGGAGCAGATTTGGAGCCTTTCAAGAGAAAGGAGCACACTTCTGTTTCCTACTGTGTCATCCTCCCAGCTCAGCTTCCCTCCTGTCCTGTGAAAAGAGAAAGGAAGCGTGTCTGGGAGTCCTCAGAGAGCTGCTGGCTGCATCCAGAAGCCTGGAGCTGGCAGGCAGAGCACTCACTTGGAAGTGGTGGGTCCCTGACAGCAGGCATCCTTTCAGAAAGGAAAAGACAGGGAAAACACGAAGAGTAACCAAAATAACACAGTGATCCCAAGTGTAAAATGGAGCACCAGCCTCCTTCTTTGATGGGATAGAGCAAGGCAGGATGTGGAGGGAGGCAGAGGGTGCCTGGTGTTTGGCCAGCAGATGGAACTGCGGCAGAAGGACAAGAGTTCTGGCACACGGCCCTCACAAAAAGGCCACAGCAGAGGCTGTGTGTTCTGCCCAACTATTTAGTACAACAAAAGAATTTACCTCTGCTTATAAACCTCACCCTGTGCTTGTGGTGGCAAAAAGGGGTTAAAGTGATCAGGAATTGCAGGTCACCCAGCAGCTCTCCCTCCATGTTGCCAGGTAGCTGCTGTCTCCACACAAGGCTCTTGTGGCTTTTTCTAAAATGGAAGTGTGACAACTCATGCATCTTTCTCTATTTTTTTCCCCTAAACACTTCATCTCCTAAATCTCTTATTCTTAATGGTGGAAGTTTTTTTCTGCAGCTGCTTGAGTAGAGTTGCAGAGGGCAGAGCTGTCCCACAGCTGGTCACCTCCCCACCCAGGAGTCTCAGCAGAGCCAGAAAGGGAGCAGATGTTTCCTAAGCAGGGATTTCATTCTGGGTATTGATATCAGGAGGTTTAGTTAAATCTTTGCCTGTACTGTAAATTCATTCATATAGGTGTAAAAAGCTAAGAACCAAAATCCATTTTTGAGTTTTCAATTTGTCTTGATTTTCAGAGCTCCTTATCTCATATTGACTTAGGTATCTAATGACCCAATTCATCAAGTAGTTTAAGCATGTCGCTAATTTTAATCAAGTGCATAATCCCACATTTAGTTAGGCACACGTGTAAGTATCTTTCTAAATGAAAAATGGGTATAAAGCCTAATTTAAGACAAATCCCTGCTTGAATGTGTTGCCTTTGTTCTTCCTGAGGAAAATGAAAGTGGGAGTATTTTTGTGAGGAGATGTTTCCAGGGCAGGTCTTCAGTGTGGAGCCAGGAACATGCAGGTGAACTCTTCCCCCAAGGGCCGTCCGTAAGGTGCGGCTGCGGCGTGTCCCGAGCTCCGCCTCGTGTGCTGACCCTCGCCTCCCTGACATCCATCCCGCTCGCCTAACAATGACAAATGGAGTTATAATATTGGTTGTTGAACCATAAGCTGTAGATAAATGTGCTTCTGAGAACCACCATTAAGTCCCTAAATGGATTATATATATTTGGTTTAGAAACCTAATATTTAATATTAGTGTACTCTCCAGCGGTTGGCTTTATTTCTCTTGATAATCTATTCCCACTCCATTTCCTTTTAGATTTCTAACCTCATTAAACCTTTCATATCGCAGTTATTTTCTGTTCTAAACAAAATTAAAGACACACCATCCCCAGGTTTTAAGAGTCTAATTTTACTCCCGAACTGGAGGAAACACAGAGATAAACATTCTTTTCAGTGATGAATTTTAAAACCGCTTTACGAGTCAGCTGAAATTGCTAACCATATTGAGGATTGTAAAAGTCGGTGAAAGGCAGCATAATAAATGATGCTTGAAATGGCATTTGTTGTATGGGAGTTCAGATGCTTACATGCTATCTTCCTCTTCTTGGTTTTGTATAAAATGTGAGGCTGTATCTCACGTCATACAGTACCTTAAGAATTTATAACATTTTGCTTCTGGTCTGATTGTCTGCAAGGAATCTCAGTTACCAGCAGGGGTTCCTTAAATTCACATGGCCAGGAGAAAGCTGTATCTGTGTAATACTCTGCTCCCAGTGTGCACATTAAACTGGTTTTTCTTGATCGAGGACACATTTCTTCCTTATCATCAGGCACTTTGGCACATTGCTTGTTCTGATATATATAAGTATTGCACTCTGCCTTACTAGACACATTAAAATTGTGTTTTACCATTCTTCTTGTTACACAATGGCTTGGCCCCTGCAGTGGCTGTTAGAAAATATGCAATATTTGTGCTGTTGAAAAGAAATATGCAGGCTGGAGGAAGCTCTAAAACATATCCTTTATTTGCTTAAATCCATTTCTCTTTCCCTTGTTTTCCTGTAAGGCCTGTAATACCTCTGCTTATTATCAAATTGCATTAATGGCATTAAATCAGCGTTAAACACTTCACAGCCTGCCTACTCCTTCTCTTTCCACTTCCACCAGAGTCCTGTGGCTGAATGATGACATCCCACCAATGTGCAACACTCCCATCACAGCTGATAGGGATCTCACAAGCACAGGATCATAGGGAAGTCTCTGTTGCAGGCCTGTTGTGTGTGGTGCAACAGCAGCTCACATAGTTCTGCTACTTCTAATTCCAGTGCCAAGACCTGTAGTCTGAATTAGTAATTAGCACTTTGCATCTTAAAAAACTTGTCTTCCCTTTGCCTTGTGGCAGGGCAGACAGTGATATTTTCCATCCCTGTTATGCAGGCAGTGGCAGGGTACCCAGGATATTATACTGTGCATCAATAGCCAGAATTACCACCAGCAGCTCCTGGCTCCCTGTCCTTTGCTCATCTGTTAGTCATAAGGTGGGAGCTAACATTTTAGGGATTTAAAATCAGAGACAGGGGGCTCTGCAATTTGCAAAGCTCTCAACATGCCACAGGAGTAGGCCTGGTGACAATAGGCATTTGTTTGACATTGAAAAAATGATAGTGAAAATTGGCTGAGCAGTTTCTGATCACTGAAGTCCCTGCTGATAGCTTTGTGCTACTCTTGTTCGAATTCACTGTAAGAAACAGCATGGTGCTAATCGCTGAGAAGTTCTGGGAGAAGGCTGGTCAGCAGGGTGCTTATATGAAGAGTGATGTGATGAAATGACAAGGAAATAGGTCTTTACCCTGACCCTTTTCCTCTCCCCTCCAATTGCATGGAGCAGTTAACGATCAGCAGAAACTTTCCTGGCAAACTGACCTGCAGGCTTACGTTTGTTTTCAAGGGTTCAGCCTCGTTGTCTTCGATAGGATGCTCTCATGTGGGACTCGGTCGTGGCTGTGTATAACGTTCCTACATTTATGTTCTCCTCTTGATTTCTTCCACCATACATAACATTGACATGAGGACAATGTCCTTGAGTGCACTGTGATGCAAGAGGATGCATTATTACCACAAGGGCATTTTGAGCCAGTTTCCACCAGGATTATTACACCCTGTGAATTCATTAGGCTTCTGCTCACCTGTTCTTGGAGCATGTGAGAGTGTTATCATCCTCCTTTCCGAGGGCAGGAGCAGGCTGCTCAGTTTTAAGCTCTAATAGCTGCTTATTTAATATGCTTTTATTTTCACCCACCCATAGCAATCATCACCTTAAAAATCACCTCCGTTATATCCATTCTGTTCTCCACTGCTGAGCAAATCAATGCACAGTCATCGACAGTCAGAGGCAGTGTGAGTGTGCGGGAATCCTGAGGAATCAATAGCACCCAGGTGCAGCAGAGAGGATTAGAGGTTTTCCCCAGGGAGAAAGGGCTGGTGATAGAGGCCCCCTGTTCTCATGACTCAGCAGCTCCGCTCCAGTTTCCCATTTCAAATACAGAGCAGCAAGCTCTAAATCTTCCATGCCTGAGTGCAGAGTGGAGAGCCCAATACAAAGTCACATTTCAGTTTGCACTGACAGATGGGAAACCGTAATAACGTCCCTCTCTCCGCGAGGAGCGATGGGTTCCCACAAGGCAGCAGAGATTCCGAGTGCCGCTGCAGAGGCTCAGCAGTGCCAGGAGCTGGATGCTCATGTGAGAATCCAACGGATGTTGCGTGGTGTCTCGCCCCAGGTGGGATAGCTGCCATCTGTTCTATAGTGATGCTGTCTCAGACTGTTTGCAAATCTTCTCCAGTACCCCAAAAGTGCTGGAGGTTGGAGAAGGCACGGGGAATGAAAGCCTTTAAGGGTTGGAATAGGTTTCAGGAGGAGATCAGGGTGGGAAAGCATGTTTCTACCCCACTGCACAAGTGGAGAAAAAGGATTTTAGATGTGGGCTTGCTACATCTCTCCAATACTGTATTTGCTCTTAGGGGTTAATATGGGGCATCTGAATCCACTATCACTCAGCAGGCAGCAGGATGAAAGAGACAGAGCCTTATGACCATAAAATAGTGATAATCCAATGCCATAATGTTAATGAGCCTCAGGTTTCCAGGCTTGCCATATGCAACCCCCCGTTGGCTTTAGCAGACACTACCATATGCATCAGATGTCCAGAATCAGGCTTTTTTTCTCATTTCCCATGTTGGAAGAGATGCCTTTCTGCAGAAAAAAAAATCTGCAAGTTTGCCTGTAGGTCAAAATAAAAAGGTTTTTCATCAAAGGAACAAGTTTCCTTCCCGTTTTGCTCACTGGTGCTTTCAGAAGCTCTTCTCATCTACGTCCGTCGTGCCAAGTCAACTCTTGGTGTTCCTGTGCAGGAGACGCTCAGCCTGCCTCGGACTGACTCTGCGAGCTGGGAGCAGATGTTGGCTCCGTGACAGGTCTGTGTCAGCAACGTGTTTTGATAAGAACAGACTATTCCCAGCTGGTTTCTGAAGAGTTTTTCTCTTTTTCTCTGTTTTCCTTCTCTCTTGCTTTGAGCCCTTCATCAGCCTCAGAGCACACATTCTGAAAAGATGTGCCCAGCTCTTTTCTTGATGTTGTTTTATTTCCTGCACATTTTGAGGCCTTTTTTAAAACATTATCTTTCACATGGTTGGGAATCCCCCAAATTCAGTTTTTCCTTTGCTAATTTCCATGGAAGAAAACTGCATTTCTTTCAGTCAAGCAAGAACATGGAGACATGCAGTCCCTGTTTAATGTGGCTCTGCCACCACAAACCAAATACAAACCCAGATTTAACACAGTTAGCTACATCCTTTCTGGGAGCTCTTGGTGCTGAGCTTTGGTATCACTAATCTGGGCAGGCTGTGGGAGATGGGCACAGCTGAGCCCAAGGAGTGTCAGTGGTGGAGAATCACGTCCAAATGGGAATGCGTTCCCTGCCTGTAGCCCAGCAGTGCTGTCAGCCAAACCATGGGTTTCTGTCAATGTGTTACTGGCCTCCAAATAAAGACTTGAAGAGGAGGAAGCTTGTGATGTCTCTCTAGATTAAATGTGGGAACCGAAGTTCACCCACCACGCTTCTTATCTTCGATCAGATTCACTGTTAGATTAGTGTCAGAAGACTGAAGACTGTTGGGATAATTTTTTATTCCACCTCCACCTTCATGCATCTGCTTACCTGGTTAATTGTGGTTGGAAAATCCTGCAATCCCTTATTTTAAATATATATGACATTTCTGTTGCCTCAACAGGGCAGGAGCGCTTGGCTGAGCCCACACTCCTAGAGGATTCCTCAGAAAGAGATCCATTTGCAGAGCCAGTAGCCAATTTCCAGGCTCATTATTGAGGAAGTGTGTGAACATGTCCTCTTTATGCTGTGAATCTATAAAACCAGGGGGAAAGTAGAACCTCTTGGAGCTCCAGACAATCCAGACCCTCTGTATTCTCTTGGGTGCCAGTGAAGCTGCACGAGCCACGCTAGCCCGAGTAAATAACTCTCCTTTTTTACCAGGAGTCTGTAAGACCTGGTTGTTCATTCAGCTACTTTCTCCTGGAGTCTCAAACTCCCTGCAGCAGTTTCTAGGTGAACAGCAGGCTTGGGGACTGTGTTGTAATGGGAGACCTCTGTTTCCCTTTTAACCGGGACTTACACCCTGCAAAACAATCAGCTCTTCCCTTTCCATTGAGAGGCAGCAGTATCTAATCAGGTTTCACTCCTTTGTTGTATCTATTGATCCTCAGCACTGTAAGATGCAAATTGCCATGCCTGACAGGATTCAGGGTGTTTTATCATCAATGGAGAGTAATTATCCTTGGCTGCACCAATATTGGATTGTTAAGCCCCAGGATAATGCACAAGGTAAAGACATTTAGAAGGCAGTCCACCTTGGGGATTTGTGTAAATGTGATGGATAGAGTGAGAGCAGGATAGCTGAATTACAGCCCCAGGGACTGACAGCTGCATGGGGCTGTAGCCTTGATAATCCTTACAGAGAAGCTGGTGCTGCAGTTGGTATTGAGACACAAAGTGTGTCTAAAGCTGTAAGTTTCCCTTTCTGTTTAATCCTTGTAATGTGTATGTGCTGAAGAAGAAAACTTATGCAAGATTTTAAATGGATTCTGTGCTCTTGTGAGAATGGCCAAACAACTTCTTCTGTTCATTTATTTATTTAACCATATTTCAAGCTTTTCAATTGAGCATATTTTAGAGGCAAAAGAGGTGTTCAGGTGCTTATTTCTTTGTCTGTGGATTCCAGTTCAATACTAAAAGCAGAATTACAATTTAATAAGTAGGAGATGCTTTTATTTTTTTTTGGAAAATATCTGGTTAACCATTGCAATATTCTGGAGCATAAAGTAGTTAAGCTGTCTTAGCTGTGGGGAGAAAATGTATGTCAACAGAGATGCCATGTTAGCTGACTAATCCTCGGCTGATAGCAGCAAACCTGAAAGTAGTCTCAGGGAAGAAAATCTCTTTTTCCAGAGTTATCCATATGAGCTGAGTCTTATACCTGTCACTTTTTTTCCTTTTTTTTTTTTTTTTTTAAACAGACCATTTCTGTAGCTGTGAAATAAATAAGAACAGAGTTATAAAGAGGAAAAGGAGTGTTGGTGCCTGAACCTGCTAAGATGAATGTTGAGGGTAGTTCCCAAAGACTTTCAGGCTTCAGGTGCAACACTAAACTCGCAAGCTGCGAGTTCTGTTAACATATTTTAATGTTTTTAGTGGCAGTTCTTTCTTGTCAAGCAACTCCTTGTGTTTGACCAAGGCCATGACTAAGATCAGCCAACTTGCTTGGCATGCAAAGCACGCTTTATTCTTGTTAAAGCTGTTAAGGATACTGCGGAGCAAATGCCAGAAACTTAAGCAAATAGTCCATGTTTTACCAGAACTGGGCCAGATTTTGCAGCTCTTTGCAGCCCTGTGCTGGCAGCCCGTGCCCTGAGCTGCCACGGAGGCGCTGGGGTTACTGTGCTCCTGTGGGATTTTTCTGACATCCTTCACAAGCGCCCCTGGCTGCTTCATTTCACACATTATCATCAAAGTGTGCAACAAGCTCCTTGCAGTGCTCCAGACCTTCAGACAAGTGAGAGAGGGGGTTTGCTCTGCAGTCAATTCAGACTGCAGCTTGGAAATAGGAGAAAATGGAGAAAGATTAAGAAAATTGTCTCACATACCTATGCCGTTTGTCATGTTTTTAAAAGGGAACGAACCTCACAGATGTTTTGATTGCCAAGTCAGAAATGCACTGCTCAGGAGGATAAAGTCCAGAGAATTCAACTTGGGGGACAGAACAGCCCCCCAAGCCGGGAGGGGGTTCTGTGAACAAAGGAAAATGATGCATAGAAGCTGATGCTCGTTGGGCTTCCCCCCCTGCCCTAGGCCGCCCAGAGCTTTTGGGATGCCCTCCAGGGAATGCTGCTGGGGGAAAGCAGCTCCTGCAGCCAGCGGCCCCATCTGCCCTGCGCTGCTGAGCTGGGCTGGCCTGGGCCACATCGCTGCAGGTGATCCTGTGCCGGCTGTGAGCACAGGAGCCCCGCAGCCGCTCGGGCAGATGCTGCGGGCGAGCAGCCTGGAGCCTCAGATCCGTAATTGGCTCCCTGCAGCGCTGCAGGCAGCTCCCACCTCACCCTGTGCTTTCCTGGGAAGCTGCAGCATCGCTCTCCCTGGCTGCCCCGGCAGCCTGGGCACGAGACAGCCGTGCCCTGAACCCCCCGAGTGTGCTGGACACGCACAGCCTGGAGCAGAAACACTGAAATCCAAATTTCAATATGTCCCTGCTGCTTCTCTGCCCGTGCTCCTCCCGTGCTGCATGGGAGCACTGGGGCTTCTGCAGGCTGGCCAATTTCTGGAAATGTCAGCGTATGTAGGGCAGTATCTTTGGGGAATTTTGTTGCATGCTCCCTCTTCCCCATAATCCCTCCTTTTCTTCCCCAGAAGCATCTCAAAGCTGTGCAGTTCTGCAATTGAAATGTGCCACGGCTCATAGAGTTCCTTGGGATGCAGAGAGCAGGTTTGTGACCAGCTGACAGGGCTCACCACTGTACTCGTGGGGGGGACTCACAAGCAGAGCCATATTGTAGCTTTTAAAGATGAACTGGTGCTAAAATTCCAAACACCCCAATCCTGGAGTTTGGGGAACTCAAGATCTAGACCCCCATTTTGTAGCAGGGCCTGAATCTGACTTAGACCAAGCCAGAAATCGTGTGAGCTGAGAGGTCTGGCCCTCAGAAGGGGGAAGGTGCTGGTGCAGAACCAGAGCTGAGACCTTTTCTGCTGCATGGCATCGTGCCACAGCACAAAGCCTGCAGAATCCCGTAGTCAGTACAGATATTTTAGGTGAAGTATATGTGAGTGGAGGATCAATACCATATGGCATGCGTGTTAAAATAAAAACATGCGTACACTCAGGGCTGGATTTGCTGTATTCCACACGAAAGTAGGGGTTTTTTATTGGGAAAATGGTTAGATTTGATGGCGGTATGTAATTAGTAGTTTGCCAGCAATAATTACAGGGCTGTGCTCCAGAATAAATTATGTAGCATTCCTGTGCATATAATATGGTATACCACAAAATAGGAGTTGGAAAATTGCAACATTGCTGGATCATCATATATCTGACATGTTGAAGGGGTTTTTTTTGCTCTGATAGTTTATGAAAAATAGTAAGTATGGTGCACTGTGAACCAAAAGGCTTGCTTTGTTAAATTAACCACAATTGCAACCACAAATTATGGCTTCACAAACTATAGATTTAAGACTGGCTTTTCATAAATAGAGCTTCTTTGTGTTACAACAAAACATACATGAAAGAATGGAGCTGTACAGTGATGCCAAAGTAGCACTTTCAAAATCATCAGCCCATTCAAGCCTTTGGAATACAATCATAATATTTGTTTAAAGTTTAATATACAGAAAGGAAATTCATAGAAATCCCATAAGCTTAACACAGTTCTAGTGTAATTTCAGTATGCCTTAATGAAATAATAGCAAGATAGCAACCTTGAAAGGTAAGTTTGTATTAATTTGAAAGTTTGTGTACATTTGAAAGTTTCACTTACACGAGTGAATAATTTGACACTAAGTGACTGAGCCAAGTTTCTGCAGAATGAAACAGGATAGAAAAATCCTTCTGTGTTTTTTACACATAACATGTCCATATATGCTAAGGACCCAAATCTTTCCAAGTAGAGCCAGTTATGCCAGTTTCCACCAAAGGTGAATGTGCCCAAGAAAGAGTTTTCTCCAATACAGGATGATAGCTGTAGATTTCTCCAAGTTTTAAAATATCCTACAGATTATTGGCATGCTCATCCCAATTTTGAAAGGCATACTTTTGGCAGCAGCCAACTGAGGAGGGCCATGTGTTAACATCCTGGTTTAGCAATATGTATTCCCACATGCTAAGCTCTCGTACAAATGTAGTTTTTATTGCTGTTGACTTCAAACAAAGATGCTTTGACATCTAAAGTTGTATATGTTACAGATGCGATGCCTAACCATACTCATGCTGTGTATTTTAGGATGAGCTGGCTGAGCTCCCAATTATCCAATGGAGTATAAACACTCCTAGGATACAGGGCCCCATAGGGAGAGTCGCTTCCCTGTGTTCTGCTGTGTTGTACTGCACTGCAACATCTTGCCGTGTCTGACGTGTTGTACTCCAGCTCATTTGCACATTGTTGCTTAACACAATGTATAAATAACATATAGGAGCAGGCAACATCTCTTGTAGTCTGCCTTGGAACGTGGAACAAGCACTGTCAAGGATAGCTTGAGTTGCTCCCAACTCCACAGGGTAGCAGGCTCTCCCTTACTTTCCCATTCCATGTTCTCTCATCCTCACACTAACAGTGAGAAGGAGGATAATAATCCAGTTTGGAAACATTTCTAAGGGGAAAAAAAAAAAAAGGTGTTATTTATTGACCAAAATCTTTTGTGCTAAGCAGTTTAAGGCTTGCCATTTTGAAATGGTGGTTGGTGGTTGACTGTTCCTTTGCATCAATAGCTCTCTGGAAAAAATCCTCTAAAAGTTGAGTAAATAATTATTCCCCTTCCATCACCATATCCTCAGCAGGAAGCCAGAGTTCTGCTTTACTTCTGCACCCATCTTTACAAGTAACCTGAGCCCAGGAAGGGCTGGCTGGAGCTGTCTTCTTCTGTCCTTGTGAAAGCTCCAGGTTTTGTCCTAGCTGCTGTAACAGCTGTGTTGGGTCTCCGACGCAGTTAAGGGACGACTCATCCACTACCTGTTCTGTTTAGACTCTCCCAGCAGTAGAAATCCTGCCACTCCTTTCATTTGCATCCAGGAGGTAGCTGAGCTGGCACTTTTGAGGTGTGGAAGCACCCCCAATCTCTCAGGAGCATCCCTTGGGGATGGTTTGCCAGGAGGGAGGTCTGTGAGGGCTGACAGATCCATGGGGAGATGGGGAACCCCGGGGGCTGCACCACGCTTGGCAAGAGTCCAAAAAAATACAAGTCTCACCCGTCTCCTTGTGGTTTTGTTCTTCAAAGGTAACTGGATTTGCACATAAGGTTTTCACTCCTGCGGCTGGCAGTGTGTGTACAGGAGCTCTTGTAATAATAATTAGCTGTAAATATTTTGCATCTAATTCTGAAAGGTTACTTCAAAGAAACATTTTGTCTTATCGCTCAGGATCTTTTCTGATGTCGAAATACACATTCATGAGTGAAACACTGCAATTACAAGGATGTTTAGAGAATCACAAAGGTATTTATTCTTGTCCTGGCTAGTTTATAGTAGCAAAAATTGCAAGTGGAAAGGCTAAGAAAATGGATTCTAAAAACAAACGTGTAATTGTTTTGTTGAGAGTTAGAGTCAACAGTGTTTATTCATGAGGCTTAGCTGCCCCAGGCGAGAGCAATCAGACTGGAGGTACCACCTCCCGTATCCTTGTTCTCTTTAATTGGAGCCATAGCCTTGGATGCCCCGAGGCGAAGGGCCGTCTCTAAATGTATTCTGTTCGGTTTATGAACATTTGAAAGTGCAGTGGAAAAAAAACATTCTTTTGTTTAGACAGTTTCAGACTTCCCCTCCCTTTTCTGTTCAGCAAGTGAAAATTGTATGTCAAAATTAAGCTCTTGAGCAGTTATAGGTTTTGCATGTAATGTGATCCTCCAATGGCTAAATAGTTTTGCAGTGTTGTTGGGCCTGGGAGCAGAGCTGAGTGTCGCCAGCAGGCTCTGGGATGGATGGATGGATGGATGGATGGATGGATGGATGGATGGATGGATGGATGGATGGAGAGCTGCAGTCCTGCTCCGGTGCTGGCTGCACAGCCCTGGCACTCCTCAGCCCCACGGCACTCCCTTGCCCCGCACACACCAGCTTTAAGGCAAATCAGAGCATATTTTAACAGTTGCACTGCAAATTCCTATGTAACTTCACTTCTGCTGTAGGCCCTGTGAAGGTAAAAGCAGAGCCTCAGCCTGGGAGCAGGCTCAATAACAGATTCAATAAAACTCCTCTCCAGGTGCCTCCCAGCAGAAGCCCAGGTGGGGACACACGAGGCGGCAGCATGTTATTGAATCTCGCCCGGAGTTTATCCAAGCTCTTCCTGAGTGTTTTTCTACTCTCTCTACTGTATAATCCTGATTTCCTCATGATATCTTTATGCAACACAATGGTTGAGTGCTTTCTCTGTCTGTTGTCAGCACTGCGAGTATCAAACTGCTTGAAGCTTTTAGCTCCAAAATAAGAAGTGTGCTCTGTCTTGGGGTGAGAGTCTTCCGTGCTCTCTTCAAGCATCGGTCTGGTCTGATGGATCCTGTCTCGAGGGAGAGCTCTCCACTTGAGACAGATATGCTGGTGGAGTGGATGGCTGTGATCCTGCAGCCTTGAGTCAGGCCTGAGTGAAAACAATAGCCCCAGCCTATCTCATCTCATCTCATCTCTGAGAACAATCCTGCTGGCCCCACACCCTGGCGTCCCAGCACTCAGCACTAGCTCGGTGTGGAGTCCCTCGTGAGGTCTGCTCATGCTGTGTGTAAGGTGTTGGTGGTCAGATAGCATCTTGAAAAGATGAGAAAACAAGAATACACCCCATCTCAGCGTGGCTTTCACATTGCCCCAGCTCGGTGCCTGGCCGTGGTGCTCTGAGAGTTCAAGCAAGTAACACCCAATGTTGTCATCGTGGTTTGCACATTCGAGGGCTGAACCGAGAACACAAAATGAGCATCTGATACTGCACTCTGTGTGCACTTAGCCACCAATCCCCACCTTTCTGGAAGGGTGTTATATGGTTTCTCCTGCCATTGATGCTACTTTAGATTAATTCTGTGCTGCTTCAAACCACCTTTGTTCCCCATTGTGTTCTACTGCAGTCAGAAGCAGGCAAGAAGGGAAAGGGATGATGTGGCAGGTGACTGATGGGATGAGTCCTTGGCTCCAGGAACACTTGTCCTTCACTGGTGGTGACTCACTGCCAGTTCCTCTGTAGGTCCATGCAAATAGAGATTTGGAGCTCTTCAGTGCCCTTTCAAGGGAATGGCCTTTCATTTCCCACATCTTCTTAAAGCAGTGTTACTGAGTGGTTTACCAGATATCCCAGATTTTCCAGGCTATCACTCCAGTTCACTGCAGCAAATAACAAGGCTTAAAAAGGCACCTGTTTATTTAGTTATTTCATACAAATGGCAAGGCTTAAGTCCTGTCCCTGAATGGTATCAATTCTAGTAAGAAGTATGTCATAGCCCTGGAGACTTTATGTAAATAATCACAGCTTTCTGGAGTGCAGTTTTCAGATTTGAGTTATTAGATTTAAACTTCTGGTCTTCTTAGCAAAACACCTTTCCTTCCATCCTGTTTCCTTGCCCCTGATCCAAGGTTGAACTGTCTAGAGGATGGCATAATATTTGCTGCATATTTGCCTTGACAAATGGCTAATTCCCACTCGGATCCATGGGGGTTTGCTGTGCACCAGGGACAGCAGGCTCCTTGGTTTCCTTGCTGAGAATATTTGTTTAAATGCAGCAAGTCCTTTCTCCAATGTTGTCTTTGCAGAATGTGGAGGGGTGAGCCTTTTGATGTTTGTATTTACAGTGTTTTCACATCTGGATGTCATTTGTGACACAGGGTCTCCTCCTTTTTCTGTCCCTGTGTCTTCCTGTAAAATACATTTTGAACATACAAGCTCATGTGGCTTTAATGTGTGGTAGTTGGCCAATGCATTTAGCAGGCCTGTAGTAGGCCAATAAAGAGGTACCTTGGGTCATGCTGTGCGCTCTTGTAAATTTATCCCGAATTAACCCTGATTGGCATCCAGCTCCCCTGCTGTAAAGATACAGATGTGCATGCTCTCCAACATCTGCTGCTTTGCGAGGAGCTGTGCCATAAATCCACAACCCCCTTGTGACCTGCCGTCTGGGCTGGGGGTTTGGGGATGCTCGTGCTCCCCGGTCGGGGTGGGTAGCTGCTGGAGGCAGGTGGCAGCTCCATCCTTGCATTTTCACATGAAAATCCTGTTGGTGTTGCAAGAGGGTGTTCTTCTCCCTGAGCAACACCGAGGTACAGCCTCCAGTGTGGATCCTTCTTGTGGCTCCCTGTTTCACGCAAGTGGTTTGAATATCCTCGTCCAACAGGTTTCTTTGGGGCTCGTATTAATTCAGCATCATCTTTTAAAATGCAAACTTGGGCATGGCAGAGCAGGCTCCTTCTGCTGCCTTCACTTGCAGAGGAGAGCCGGGGAATGAGATCAGTCAGAGCAGCCAGAGCGTCGCTGCAGTCCTGCAGCCAGCCAGGATGCAAAGGGAAAAACATTCCCATCAATTTCTAAATGTCAGCTGAGATCCCCTGGAAATTATTTATTGCGTCTGCTGTCGTATTTAATGATTTAACAATATACTAATAATCATAATATATTAACTTTGTGTAGTGATATACCAATCAATATAAAATAATGAACACATCTAATGGATTTAATAGTATACAGATGTTTACCGCCTTTCTCCCTGAAGATTTTCAGATAATTTCTGCAGGCCAGCTGAAGACCAAGCTCGGGCAGCTCCTTTCCCCTACCCCAAAGGCAGTCTCAGTGCTGGGGCCATTTGGGGACACCCCAAAATCCTGCTGAGCGAGGGCCAGCAGTGCAGAGCGGGGTGTTGGGGTGTGGAACAGGCTGTGGGGGTGCAGGCTGAGTGAACACGGGCGGTGCTGGAGGCTCGTGGGAGTGACACCCCCATCCCACACGGGGAGAGGAGGGCAGGGGCTGGCCCCGTCCCCATGAATCACGTTTACTGCAGCAGGTGCTAACCAGGCATGTCAGGCAGCGGGGATTGTCGGCCCTGTGGCCATTGATTAACCATTTATTAAAGCACCTGTGAATCACGGCAATAGTAATTATATTTTAAATATACCTACTAACAACTGTTTTGCAATGGGGAAGGTTAATCACGATTAAATATTTCCTTTGCTTTTCTCTTCTCCCTTTGCCCGGAACCAGATCCCCTGGGGGTCCAGATGCATCTCAGGGACACAGGAGGCTGCAACTAACATGGAAAATAGAGGGAAAGGAGCCCAACCTCAGCCCATCCACAGGCTGGTAGGGGGAGGGAGTGTGCGCACACACGCGCACCAGGGATGCACACACCCGGGCATTCGGAGAGCACTGACATGCTTCATCCACCCTTCGACCGTGTGCACACAGGCAGAAACCTCACACACCATGCACACACCTGGACAGCGGCTGTGCACACACACACACACACACACACGCCGTGCACATGCTGGCTGTGCACGCAGACACGGCACACGCACTGCACGGAGCCGCAGACCATGGACACACACAGACACAGACTGCACACACACGGACAGACTGCACACACGGACACAGACTGCATACATGGACACAGACTGCACACACAGACACAGACTGCACACAGAGAGACTGCACACACACGGACACAGACTGCACACACACGGACAGACTGCACACACGGACACACACTGCACACACGGACACACACTGCACACACACGGACAGACTGCACACACGGACACAGACTGCACACACACGGACACAGACTGCACACACACGGACAGACTGCACACACGGACACAGACTGCACACACGGACACACACTGCACACACACGGACAGACTGCACACACGGACACACACTGCACACACACAGACAGACTGCACACGGACACAGACTGCACACATACGGACACAGACTGTGCACGCATACAGTGCACACAAGGACAGTGCACACACAGATCGCATACACGGCTCACGCACACCTGCCACGCAGACACACCCCGTGCACCGGGATGTGGGCCGCGTCCGCACGGCCCCTGCACACCTGTGCACGTGTGCGCGCCCAGACAGCCACAGGGCGCGGGGCGGGCGCCGCTGCTCCCGCGCACGGTCGCTGCCGTTCACGCACCCGCGCTGAACTCGGGCTCCCTCTCGCACCTCCGGCGTCCCCCGCCCGCGCGCTCCCGCGGCGCGCGCCCCGCGCCCGCTGCCCCGACGGCGTTTCCCGCGCGCCCCCGCGGCGGGGCGGGGCCGGGGCGCGGCGGGCGCGCGCGCGGGCGCGGCGCGGGGCCGCGCGTCTCGCGGGCGGATTGGCCCCGCGGCGCGGGCGGGCGGGCGCGGGGCGGGGCGCGGCGGCCGCGGCCGCGCGGAGCAGTCGCGCCGCGGAGCGCCCGGGGAGCGGCACCGCCGCCGCGGAGCGGAGCGGGCTCGGCGCGGTGCCTCCCCGTCCATGCTTGGGAATAATGGCTACCGAGGCGTGAACCACGAAAAGAAAGAGAGAAAGAAAGAAAGAAAGAAACCCGCCGCCGGGGGAAGCCCCTGGATGGGGCCGGGCTGGCGCTGCCTGCGGAGCTGAGCGTTCCCGTGCTCCCTTCCTCGGATGCCGGCCGGAGCCGCCGTCTGGGTCGCTTGCTTTTTCCTTTTTTCTTTATTTTTTTTTTCTGTTTTTCTTGCCTTTTTTTTTGGTGCGTCTGAGGGCTTTTCACCCCTTCGTGTGTTTTTGGCCCCGCGGGTGATGGACCCGTAGCGCCGTCTGCGCGGCGGCTCCGGAGCTGAGCGGGCGCGGGGGCGCAAACTTTGAGCCCCGTGTTCGACCGGGGGGAGAGAGAAAAAAAAAAAACAAACAAGGGGGGAAAAATAAAAAGAAGAAAAAAAAGCGAGGAGACGCTGTGCCTGCAGCCCCAGGAAGAGCGGAGGGAAGGAGCGAGCGGCGGAGGACCGCGGCGGGAGGAGGAGGCGGGGGCCGGCGGGACCCCCGGGGCACCTCCGGGCCGGGAGCCGCGTTGTGCTGCTGCGGGGGGGCCCCGAGCGGCTCCGCTCCGCGCCGCGCCCGCCCGGCCGCGCCCGGAGGATCATCCCGC
This sequence comes from Motacilla alba alba, assembly GCF_015832195.1. Classification (NCBI taxonomy): domain Eukaryota; kingdom Metazoa; phylum Chordata; class Aves; order Passeriformes; family Motacillidae; genus Motacilla; species Motacilla alba. The sequence goes on along the minus strand of NC_052030.1, from coordinate 7,254,913 downwards.
GGGGGCCCGGCGGGCCGGCGGGGCTCGCCATGGTCTGCGCGCCGCGCGGTGAGTAGCGGCGGGCGGGTGGGACCCCCCACCCCCGGGGACTTCTGTCCCCTCCCCGAGTCCCGTTCCTCGGCGGGGGAAGTGTTTTCCAGCCGGCGAGCTGGCGGCTTTGCGGTCAGCCGAGGGGAGGAAATCGCCGTGCTTCCCGCCGGTGTGGTGGTGGCTCCGTGCGTGCGGTCTCTGTGTGTTTCTCTTTTTCTTCTTTCCCTCTTGCGCCGTTTTCGGTGCAGCCGGAGAGGTTGCTTCGGTTTTCCCGGCCCCGCCAGCCCCGGTGGCTTCCTCGGGGTGGTTCGCTCCGCGTTCTCCCGAGCGGGGGTCGGGATGCGGAGGGGCAGGAGCCGCTCGTTGCCCATTCCCGGAGGCGAACCGAGGAGCTCTCCGAGCAGAATTATGGAGGGTTTTTTTGCGGGAGAAACTGGGTGTGTTTAAATAAAACAGAAGACAAGAAAGAGGCGCAGCAGCGCGGAGCTGCTTGGATGCGATGCGCTCCCGAGCTGCCTTCTTTTTTTTTTTTTTTTTTTTTCACCCTATTTCGTACATTCCTCCAGTGCGACCGCATCCCCCTTCCCACGGGAGCGAAGAGGGTGAATAATAAATACTGAAGCTCTGCCTTCTCCGGGCGGCAGCCCCGGGGCCGGGCAGCGCGGGTGACCGGCGGACACGGCTGCTGCCACCCGCGGGTGGCCGTGCCGGCCCCGCAGCGCGGCTCCCTGGGCGCCTCGGTGTCCCCTTGAGCGGAATATCGCGACTTGGCTCTGTCGGGTGTTGCCGGCTGGCTGGCGCTGTAGCCGGCTGCCGGATGAGGCCGGTGTTGGTCTGGGATTTCTGGCTGTTGAAAACGGTAACAAACTCAAAAATCCGTGCCCGGCGGTTTAACCCCTTCGGTGCGGCCACAGCCCCTCTACTCGCAAGGAATAGCAAGTCTGAAAATGGTCGTCGTGGATTTTTTTTTTTCTCTCCCTGTGTCTTTTGGCCAGAGAAATCACCGCGGCTCCCGGACCGGGCAGGTTGTGCGGGCCAGGCTGGATCGCGGGGTGCGGGGCTGCCGGGCTCTGCTCCCCTCCCCGCGCCTGCTGCGGGGCCCCTCTGCTTAGCCTGAATGAAAAATTTAATCCAATTAAGAAATTAAACCTTGTATGTTTAAAGTGACAAATTTGAGAAGGGGAGGGGGAGGCGAAATAAGATTTCCAGGTCACTGGTTAACTAAAGATGATTTGGAGAAAGAGCTGGGGAATAAGGTGAGGGCAGAGGGAAGGAAAGAAGGACCTTTTTAAATGGCAAAGGCTTGTTTTTCTCTCTGGAATTTAAACTGGTTTTTAGGCTTGTAAAATCTTCTTGAAGTTGCAAATTTATCTCAGGAGGCTGCTTGGCAGCTAATCTTCTCAAGGCATGTCCTGATTTTTTTGTAACGTTACAGTATCTGAGGTCCTTTTAACCTAATTTTGTAACAAAGATAATTTCTTGTTATGTAAGTTACTGTTCTGAATGATTGCTTTGGGTCTTGGAGAGCGTCCTTAACTGGTCTCCCCTGTGCCGCAGAAAGTGGAATTATTTACTTCGTTATCAATTCTTGAAAGAAAGCCTTGCTCAACTGGAAAAGGCTGCCAAGGTATTACAGGAAAACAGAGTGTTACCATTCTTCTTTCTGGAGAGTTAAATCTTTGGTCATCCCTGATCAGAATTTACTTCAGAGGTTTATGTTTATGTATAAATCCGATTTTCCCCACATACAGACTTACAAGGGTGAGCTGCTTGAATTATACACACGGCATTAACTTCCCACAAGTGGCAGGCTCCTAATGCTCTCTTCAAGAATTTTCTTCTTTGCTGACAGCAGTTCCCTAAAACTGCCCTGTGCTAAAGCCAAAAGGCACCAGCTTGAGATGCCTGATTTTCTTTGCCAGTGGAGATTAATGCTATAAGACAAGGCAGGCAGTATTTTATTTAGCTGGATACCAAGTTTTCACTGGTATACAGTGGGGTTTTATTTTTTTAATTTTGTTTGGAAGGTGGGCTATTCTGAGTGAAACCTTAAGCCTTGTTTATCTGAGAGGGGCAGTCTGTTCTCATAAACAAACGAAGCAGTAAAATATATCCCAGTGTTATTCTATCAGGACGTGCAGTCATCTGCTGGACCTTGTGGCCTGGGCTGGCTAAATCAAATAGCAGTGTCACACATAGCTCTGGTATTTTGGGGTTTAAAAAGGGATTGGAGTATGTCTCCAGTTCCAGTGACAAACTACAGATATTTAGCAGTAGTTGATACTTATTTTCCTCCGATTTTCAAGAATGTGCCATCTTGAAGTGTTAACTTTGAACAAGGGGTATAAATATTCGTGTTTGCTTTTGTTGCTTTTTGAAGTAAAACCTGGTAGGATGTTTGGTGGTGATATGTTGACAGAAGTGGCAGTGAAAAGGGCTGCATTCTTCAGCTGGCTGGTCTGTGCTGTATGGTACTTTTGGAGAGCACAGATGTGTATGTCATTTTGTGCCTTAAGTATTTTCTTTCTTTCTTTCTTTCTTTTCTTTCTCTTTTTTTCCTTTATTTTTTTTATTCCCCGCATCCTATGTTGAATGACCCACAATATCTAGGTCTTGTGGTATCTGAATACACTGGAATATGAAACAGTCTTTTTTTTTTAAAATCCATTCAAATGAAATTATTTGTATCATCAGGTTAAGAAATGTAAGATGCTTAATTTTAATGGCTTTATGAATTTGCAAGATTTGAGGTCGGGCAGGTGTAAGAATGTGTTACTCCTTGCTTAATAGCATGTTTGAGGAAAGATTGGCATCACACATCACAAACGGAAATTTTAGGATCTCCTGGAAGTTGTTTTTTAACCTTCTGAATAAAGATGGAAATTCTAAACTAGGTAAAGAAACATATGGTTTTACCAGAAATGATTTCCTAGACTGATCAATTACTAGGAGATGTAATGAGAAATATACTCCTTAGGGGGAGGAAGGAGGGATTGCCATTACATAATATCCCTTGGGAGAATTTCTGTATCGCATAATGAGGTTGATGATGGAGCATTTGGGGAAAATGCCTATGGATAGGAATTTGTTCTTCAAATTTCCATCAGGAAAACATATTACTGGGAAACAGACTTGTTCGAAGAAGTACTGATACGTTAGTAGGTGGGTGCTTTGCCTCTATACACATTTCTTTTGTTCTCATAACTACTGTGGAAGAGATTAGGTAACTCTAAGATTGAAACATCCGCAGAATGAAAGATGCCAGTGAATAATTTCCTCATTTACTTAACACCAAGGGTAAACCATTAAGGGCTTATGTTCTGTTCTAGGCTTTGTTAAATTATTTCTGTTCTTCTATTGAAAATAGGTCCTGAGGAGAAGCAAATCAGTAGCCTTATTGAGGGAAACTCAAATTGCCTTACCCTCATGCTGATGAAAATGAAATATATAGAAACATACACAGGTGATGCGCGGATTCAGCAAAACTTGGTAGCTGGACACATATTTTCAGAGTCTTTGTGATATCCCGAGGATCACCTAGGAGCTGTCTTTCAGATGGAGAAGCAAGCGCTTGTTAAAAGTTACTTTAATAGTCTTACTCTTTTAGTAGCAGTTGCCTTGAGGTGGTAAATAATCCATTTCCACACACCTGCCCTTCAGCACTGTTGATGCTCGGAGTCCAGGGAGACTCCAGGAGCCACAGCCTGGCCCAGAGGTGTTAAAACCAACAGAGGAAAAGGTGAGCAACCTTAGCACCTCTGTCACTGCTGGGGAATTTGCCTAATTTGAGCCGCTCATTTAAAACCTCGAGTGCTGGTGATTCTAGCAGTGTTTCAGATGGCTCGGCCAGCTTCTGTCCCTGGAGTTGCAAATGCGTTCCAGCTTGGCGGCTCCCTCTGGCAGCCGGGCTCTGGGGGCGCAGTGGCCCGGGCGGTGTGGGGCTCTGGGGGTCGCTCCCCGGGCCGTGTGGGGCTCTGGGGGTCGCTCGCCGGGCGGTGTGGGGCTCGGGGCCCCGGGCCGTGTGGGGCTCTCGGGGTCGCTCCCCGGGCAATGTGGGGCTCTGGGGGTCGCTCTCCGGGCCGTGTGGGGCTCTGGGGGTCGCTCCCCGGGCCGTGTGGGGCTCTGGGGGCTCGGGGCCCCGGGCTATGTGGGGCTCTGGGGGTCGCTCCCCGGCGCGCGCAGCCCGGGCGGCTTTGGGGCCGGGCGCGCTCGGAGCGCGGCTGCGCCACCGTGCGGCCGCGGGCGGGCACTGCGCCCAGGGGCGCCCCAGCACCGCCCCGGCCGCGGGGCCTGCGCCTGCTCGGGACAGCGTCACCTGTGTCACTTACCTGTCCTCAGCTGCGACACCCTGCCCCAGCTCGGGCCAGTGTCACCTGTGTCACTTACCTGTCCTCAGCTGCGACACCCTGCCCCAGCTCGGGCCAGTGTCACCTGTGTCACTTACCTGTCCTCAGCTGCGACACCCTGCCCCAGCTCGGGCCAGTGTCACCTGTGTCACTTACCTGTCCTCAGCTGCGACACCCTGCCCCAGCTCGGGCCAGTGTCACCTGTGTCACTTACCTGTCCTCAGCTGCGACACCCTGCCCCAGCTCGGGCCAGTGTCACCTGTGTCACTAACCTGTCCTCAGCTGCGACACCCTGCCCCAGCTCGGGCCAGTGTCACCTGTGTCACTAACCTGTCCTCAGCTGCGAGACCCTGCCCCAGCTCGGGCCAGTGTCACCTGTGTCACTTACCTGTCCTCAGCTGCGAGACCCTGCCCCAGCTCAGGGCAGCGTCACCTGTGTCACTTACCTGTCCTCAGCTGCAAGACCCTGCCCCAGCTCGGGGCAGCGTCACCTGTGTCACTTACCTATCCTCAGCCATGAGATCCTGGTCCATGGAAGCACATACCACAGTCCTGGCCACTCACTGCTGACATGTGTCTTACTGTCCAGGTGGCTTTCCAAAAATTAGGAATGTGGTGCTGGATTTCCGCACCGAGAGTTTGCATAAAGGAATTAGTGATGTTTCTGCACCGTGTAGGAACTGTTTCTGCACCGTTGTCATCAAGGAAATGGAAGATAAGCATGAGTGGTACTGGTGTCAGGACTTGATTGCAAGTGGTGATTTTCCTTGCTGGGTGTCCTGTTAGGGCTTCACAGACAGGGACCCCTGCATTAACCATCTCAGAGGCACTGGTAGTGACAGAATCTCTCAAGGTAGCTAATGTAATTTTGAGCACTATGATTGATTGTTCTTGCAAACTTCAGCTAGGGTGCTGTTGGCATGGACGTAGACAGATAGGTTCTTGAAAACACCCATTTCTGCCTTATATGGCTGCATGAGAAGGGTTAAAGATAAATGTGTGATCTTGAATACTATAAAAATAAACCTTCTTTTCTGGTGGGTGGTAAGAGGAGGGCTGGAGTTTACACGAAGCCAGCATTTCAAGGTGGCTGTTTGTGCTGTTACCAAAGATATTTCTAGCTTGCTTACAAAATGAGATTTTTTTTTTTTAATGCTTTTATTTTTGCAAGTACTCAGTCTAGCTTTTGTTCTTGTGGAAAAAGTGTTACAGTTAAATTACTGTGGAAGGTAGCTGCAAGATTTTTAGTATTGAGTTGAAGCAGTCTGGGTACATTGTTTGCCATAATGTTTCTGTGGGGGGTAAAAAACATCTGTACACGGGTGCTGTTCCTGCAGTAACTGCTATTCCAGAGGAGAATCAGGGACAATAATGGATATAAATCTTAGGGTTTTTTTTCCTGGAGGAATCAACAATAAAAAGTGTTTAGGCTATTAAGATACCTGCAAGAATATCCTCACTCCAGAGCTGTCGGTTATAAAGTTATAGTGCATTCCGCCTTCAAAATGGTTGGAAATCCGTCATAAATATCTCTTTCCCACATCCCCTCTATCTCCCTGGATGATTGGCTTTCTAGCAAAGCCTTCCGTAGAGGGTGTACTGTAATCCTTTTACATTACTCCTTCAGTGCAGATTACGCAGCAAGAAATAATTAGGAGATTAATTTTCACCTGTCACTGCCAATAATAGATAACCTTGATACAGTGACAGGGCGAGGAATCTGGGGGGGGGAGCGGAAAAGTGTTTAACCCTGTATTGCTTGCTGCAGGGACCAGGCAGAAAATGGTTGCCAGAACATGACCTCCGTGCTGGCTGTCACGGGCAGGCAGAGCCGTGAGAGGCTCCGGGCTCTCCCGCGGACGCTTCGCCTTTATCCGCGAGCGAGCGAGCGAACGCGCGCCGCGAAATTCGCCCTGTGCCGCAGCGGTGCCACGCGCGCCTCGTGCTAATCAGCCCCGAGCAGCCGTCGGAGACCTTTGTAGCTTAGGCTTTTAATTCAAACGCAGTTCTGTTGCTTTTCATGATTTCAATTCCCAATCTGACTGGTATTCCTAGGCTGCGAGGGAAAGGAGCAAACTAATGAAGATGGCTTCATTAGGCAGAGCGTGGTTTAGCCCTTGCTTCTCTCCAATAAATGCAGCTGAAAAAACATCCCAGAAGTGACTGGGGTTTTGGTCTTCAGAGAAAGCAGAGCCGAGGTGTTTCTGCTCCCTTTCAAAATTAATTACTAGCTCTCATCAGGTGAGCTTAAAAATGCAGCCTATGCTCTGAAGTGCTGAAGGTAAATGGGAAGGGGAAAAAAAGCCACTCTCCCCGCCACACACACACATACTGTCTTCTTTTTTATTTTTTCTCTCTTTTGTGCTTAAGTTTACAATCTGTTGAAAATGTAATGGGAAACCAGCCTACAGAAAATGCCATTATTCATATCATCGTGAGCTCATTTATTTTATCTGCAATAGTAATGATAAGACAGACTGCTTGGCAATGCTGATAAGCTGAGAAATATCTTAGAGCTATTTGTAAAAGTTAAAGCAGATCTTGGTACTGAGAGATAGGGAAACTGATGAGCCTTTGGGCAATCTGCAGAACTGAAAGCTAATAAAGATTTTAATAGGAAGGCCTCATTAGGATTAGGGAGATCTATTATCTGCGATTTACACAACACAAACAGTGGGGCAACTTCAATTTTTGCTTCTTTGTTCATTAAATACTATTGCTGAATGTGAAGCCTTTTAACTTGGATCCGGATCTCTTCTTCTTCAAGAACCCATCACCAGTTGATGGTTGAGCAAAGATAAGAGGGGCAGCTGATGAGGGAATGTGTTTGGCACACAGGAGCAATGCCAGCAAGCCCTCACAGTCAGGGACCAGTCGCTTGTTGGAGGTATAGAAATGCAGTTGTTTGTAGGTGCCTGGGTGGCAGGGTTCTCCGCAGTGTCTTTTTTTTTCCTCTTATTTCCTTTTATATTTATAAACTTCTGGCCCTGAACAGCATCTTTAGAAAGAAATAAACACACTGCTGTTGCACTGGTTCCCTGGATGGTGATGCTGAAATACTGCTATGGATAGCCTGCCCACCCAGCTCGGCCTGGTGGAGTGGCTCCTTCATTAATTGTGGTCACCTCATGAGTCTGTTCTAGTAGAGGAGCTGTCTCCAGTGCCACTGGGGTTGCTATGGCAGGAGCATGTGCCATGGGTGACCTGATCCAGTGGTTTGGTAGTTACACACAGGACTGATTTTAGCACCAGGTGCATTCTTAGATGTGTGATGTAGAAAACCTTGCTTTTTGAGGTTGTGCAGACACCTCATGGACTCAATGGCTTTAGTCCTCATACGTAGCACAGTGTGTAAGGTGTACGTAAGCTGCCGAAAGAACATTCGTTTACCAGGGTTTACAGATGTATTTAAATTTTTTTTTCCAAGGACCATCCAGGCATTTTTTATGGTTGAACTGAATTGTAAAGCAGGAGCAGAAGCTGTGCTGGAAAATTCTTTGGTTTCTATTTGAGGTCCAAACCATGTTGTAACCTGATTTCTGCCAACCTGCAGGTGAAACCATTTTTACACACAGATGATGAGATCTAACTGCACCTCTAATGCAGATGAAGGGCTTTGTTAGCTGATATCCACAATGGATGTGAGAGGCCACGTGTGACCACACTTGTATTTGGGAGCTGTTTTCTTCTCTGTGTGGAGCACACATGTGTACAAGAGTCTTAGCTTCTCTCCATTTTCATGGCACAGACCAGCTCCCCTGCTGCTGCTGGGTCAGATAACCCCAGTGGTACCTGCAGTAACATTGCATCCATGGAACAGTAATATTTGGAAAGCATGTTCTTGTATCTTCAGCTGCCTTTAATATGATGTAGCAGCCAAAACCCAGAAAGGACCCCAGCACCACCAGCTGCAGAGAAGTCTATTCCAATCTGTAGTTTGAGTCCTGCTGGTTCAAACCAGCGCTTTCATAGGGCCTTCAGAGAGCAGTGCAATGATGGATTTAACTCCAAGGATTCCATCCTCCATGTGCTTAAGGAACTCGGAGCAGCTGGAGCTGTAACCCCCTCCCCTTTGCCGTCAGCAGTGTGGAGACAGATGGGCAGGGCTGGGAGCACCTCCTGCCCAGGACTCAAAGAAGTTCCTCCCAGGGCTGGTGTCAGTCTGTTGTACCTTGTCTGTAACAGGTTCTGTCAGCCAACCAGCGTGGCCTCCGAAGGAAGTAGCGCTGTTTGCACCTAACCTGTTGCTCCAGCAGAGCTGCCATTTGAGACGTTTCTAATATTTATGTTTGATATGAATGAAACTTTTTGTTTTGTCTGTAGACCGCAACGGAACTGGAGCTGACTCGTATCAGGAGTGCCTTGATAACAAGCAAGGTATGAGATCAAGTCTCTCCAACATGGGCACTTGGGACTGATTTAGCTTGATTTCTTGCAGCTGAATTGGTTGCTGTCTCTGTCTCTCTCACTCTGTCTCCCTTTTTTTTTCCCCTTTTTTTTTCCCCCACTGTCTCCAAGCCAATTCACTGTTAACAGTTCCATGTCAGCTAACCCGTTAGCTCAGGGTTTCATTGCACATTTGTGACAAGTCTTCTTGTTTCTAGCACCCCAAACCCTCAGCTATTAATGGAGGAAGTGGGAAGATTGTAAAACACAAGTAGCATGTGCAGTTGCTTGCAGCTGTCTTCTTCCTCGAGGTTTAGTTGCACAGCCAAGCAGAAAAATATTAAAGTTGAGCTAAGGGAAGGCATATGCTAGGCTGGGTTACCTTAACACCAGACATGCTGTTATAATTTGTGTGCTGACATGCTGCCTCAGACTTGTCCAGCCTGCTGTCTTCTGCCATGCTAAAGTTGGTAAGAGCTGGAAACATCTCTTGTGATTTACAAGAGAGTGATGACGGTGAAGGAGGAATCTGTTATCCTTTTGCTCTAAACCTGGAAACAAGTCACATCAGTAAAAATGAAAATTGTAAAAAGTACCTTGGAAACAGGACTTCAATGGCAAAATCATGGATGTTGGATTTAGGAAAAGGGTTGGTGTGTTGTGCTCTGTTCAGATACCTCTCTGAGAACTGCAGTCAGAAGTGCCACTCCATCGCTGTAGCCATGTAGTAAGTGTTGAACCTTCTGGTAATCAGGGAGCATAAGCACCCTTCAGTCCAGAATATCATTTGTCATAAGCCACAGCAAAGAGATAAGAGGAAATGCTTATCCTAACCAGGTTATAGGCATCAATTACAGGTCAACTTTTACCCTGCTGTTGACCCAGATCTGTGACAGTAGCTAGAATGATCATTTCCTGAAATTCTGATCCTTCTTGCGTAGATTTCTAAAGCAGGACCAAGAAACATAAAAAAACTGTCCCAGTTTTGGTGCTTGCTTGGGTTTAATTTTCCACAGGTGTCTCTGCTTTCAGTATCCATCAATCAATGTTACATGTGCTTTAAGTCAAAGCTGCCATGAAGTGCATCTCCCCTTGCTTGTTGTTGGGTTTGGGATGGGGATTATTTGGGGGGCTGGGGTTGGAGTTTTTGCTTGTTTCATTTTCCTTCTCTTAAAAAAAAAAAAAAAAAGTACATTGTTTCTTTGGTGGCCTTTAGGGTCATCTTTTTCTTCACTATTTTTCTCTACTGACTGCAGTAAATACCTAATCATTGCTAAGCTTTCATTTCAGAAGTTACAACTGGAAGACTAATGTGGAAGAACTGTAATCAATAATGGCAATTCTTATTAGATTAAGTTTAAAAGTCTTGTAGAGCAGTGTAATTCAGGAGGCTCCTTTGATAGATAATTTGTTCTTAGGAAGAACAGTTTTCTCCAGTAACATTTTTCTCGTTGGCTGGGGGAGGCTGATCCACTTGTCATTCTGTAGAAAGCAATCAGGTTTCAGATTTAAAGAAAAATGAGTATTCTCATTTTTGGAAACTAATTGCAGTCCCTTTGATGTGCCAGTTACCCTGATTTATCTGACAGGTGGTATGAAATGGCGTTATATCCATTACTTTCATTTGTCTGTTAATACTCCAGATTTTTCTTGTAGTGTGATAGGTTTCTTTGGCTTCACTGTTAACACATGAACGAACTGTATCATTATAAGTACTTTCAATCCAGTATGGATTGGATCTGTTTTGGGTAATTTACCCTGTCCATCCTGCGTCACTGTGTTTAAAGCAACAACCTTTAAGAATGCAGAAGTTTAAAGGAAAAAGTATACACAGTAACTTGTAGTCAGTCTCTTACTGACTCTGTTACATTTTTTGAGCGTGCCTTGGAGTTGAATCCACCATTTGCAACAATTTACAGAATATAAAATACATAGCTGACAGTGGACCCATAATTTTGGTTGTTTCTCTTACATTCAAAACAAAACACCACCAAAGGCTGAAAGCAGCGGTGGCTGTTTAAAAGTATTAAATCTTCAAGCTATGTGAAATGCTATTGCCATGGATTCCTTTTATAACAGCATGCTTGTCTCCTGGAAATTATGCTATAATGAGGTTTGGTTTATATATTTTGCCCCTCTACTCATTAAAGTGCTGTCTCTCAGAAGAAGCACTTTGTGTTTTGAAATACTGCGTGGTTAAAACGAAGGCAGGTTTATAACGATTTAATGTACTTGGGAGCCAAGGTTTTGCAGCTTTATGGCAAAGATGTTTTAACAAAGGGCTTTATGGTAAGGGTGTGCCGTATTTTAGTCAGGCAGTTGCTCAGGGGAAAATTTTCAGTGTGAGCACGTCACAGCAGCAAGGAGAAATTCAGAGGAGGCTTCCGAGATCCAGTCACCAGCTTGGCTGATATTAAGGCTTAATTCTTTGCAATTTCAAGCCCTGATTTTTTTTTTTTTTTTTCTTTCACCTCTTCACTCGAGAAAGAGAAAGCCTTGTGGAATATAATGTAACATCACAAGCAGGCCATTTATGCCTGCCATTTTTATGCTTCAAGGTAGGGTGCAGGAGAGCGTGCTGGGAACAGCCACAGGTGGGATTATTACACCCTCAGAATGGAGCTTGCTTTTTCAGCCTTGTAACTCCAGTATTCATTATTAAAATTGTACCCTAAAAGCAAGGCATTTTCTGAGCATTTGTGGTTTGGAAGTAGAGAGGGCAGCAGTTCAGAGCAGTTGCCCATCCACTGCAGCAGAAGACGTGTCCTGGATCTGCCTCTTTCTCTGGGATACACTTAATATCCCATGGTTTCCTGAGAGCCAGGGGGTTCTGCCATGGAAAACAGGTATAAAATTACTACCAGACATAGTTGTTTCTGGATCTTCTCAATAGGAGCTCACTGTTATAGTTATTAAAACAGTGCTGGTGCAGAGGTTTAGGCAATGAAAAGCCCTTGGAGAGGGCCCTGGTGGCAGCCAGGAGGTGTCACTTCTCATCCTTTAAATAGTGCATAGAGAAATTGAAACTGATTCCAAGTGTTTCATGTTATCATGTGTAGCACCTCTTCTCTGTGTCCCTGTGCCCTCAGGTGGGCTGGTAATGGGTATTTTGCCCTAGGGGGCTCCAGCTTTCCAAGCAGAGCTCCAGGTTCCTGCCGGAGGAACCCAGTACCTTTCACTTTTCCTACTTGTCCTGAGGACTATTTCCCCACAGGTGAATTTACTGGTATTTTTCCAAGATGAACATGGCTTCATCTTTTTGATGGCACTGTTAACTCTTTCTGTTTTTCTTCGGATATGTTACACCACTTCCTGAGTTCAGTGCTGCTTGCTGCTGATGGATTTTGTTAGCTCATCTCAAGAGGGAGGATGAAGGTAATTTGGAGCAGTGTTTGGGGGCCAGGAGGAAGGATGGTTAATCTTTACAGGGTTCAAAATGTGGCTGCAGTTAAGCCAATAGCACTCTTTTTGAGGTGACAGAGGATCAAGTGTTCCTCCCCTGGGTTTGTGCTGTGAGTGGATCCCAGCTGGACTGCTGAGCAGGGGTAGGATGTCTGTAGCATCATTTGTAGCTTGATTTTGAAGTAGTGGCAGTAAACCAAAGACTTTTTCATCCTGTTTGCAGTCCCCTGAGATGTGCAGTCCCAATGGGTGTCATCTTCCATTAGTCTCGATGCAACCAATGACCTTGTTTGTGTGAGCACATTAAGCACAACATTAATAGCTAATTTGACTACTTTGGATTCAGACAGGCTGCAATCCATCACCTGAACTCTCCTGATAGCAAATATGGTTGGATGGGATTAAGGGGAAAGGATAAAATGCCTGCTTGGGCCATAACTCTAGGAAATTGGAAAACTGCTTGTGAGTCTGTGTAGCTGATGTAACTGTAGCACTTGGTGGAAGCATGTTCTTCACTGGGGAAAAAAAAAAGCTGCAAAAGTGAGAAGTGTGTGGTCTTCATAGATGTTTGTTCAGCCCTCTTCCTGCCTGTCAAATACTGGCATGGTAAATGAGACCACCACGATGCAGAGGCATCTTTTAGAAGACGTTACTGGGGTAAGTTCTAACCTGTTCCAGTTTTTGGATCCCTTTTGATCCCTAACAGGATTAGTTTCAGGATGGCAAAGATGAATTATGAAGCAGATAAATAAAAATGGCAGACTGGCATATAGCTGGACTGGAAAGTGCGGTCAAAATAGTTCTGTCACTGAAGATGTTATTTCCATTAAATGTTTTGAGAGTTAATATTGATTTCAGTGGAATTACCCTTGAAAACAGATTTCCTCCAAACCTTTTTTTTTATATATTTGTTTTGGAACTATTTTAGGAGGCAGAAAAATGAAACTCCAGCTTCAAACAGTTTTTATGTTTTGAAATGGGCTTTTTTCACTGTATGAACAATTTTTAAAATATTATTGTTATTTGTATTCCAGTCATGCCTGTGCACTCTAGTTATGGGCTGAACGTCATTTTGCCAACCACAACGCAGACTGGGGGGGATCAGTTTCTGCCTGAAAATGCTTTGGGCGTGTATTTCTGACGGGCTGCATTGACTGCCAGTGCCTATTTGAAGAAAAACTCTACAACATTCTCATTTTACAATATGTTGGCTGCCTTTTTGTTTAAAGAATTATAAATAAATCAGCAGATTTTCCACAAAAACACATATGCTTTCTTCCTGATGAGCACGATGATGCACCAAGAATCCTTGCAAGAGGCCTTGAGTTTCCTTCAAGTAGGGTAGGGCTGAGGTTGAAACTGAAATTTTAAATAACTCTCTTCTTTAAGAAGGATGCTGCTGGAGCCTTGTTAGCAGAAGAATTGCCATTTTCTGACTAATTTTTTTTTTTTGTTTGCTAGCATGGGAACAAAGAAAGAAAGGAGGAGGCAGAATAAAAGCCTGTGTGAGTGTACATACAGAGGCTGCAGCTCTCTAGACTGGTAATGGTATCTGGAAAGGGTCCAGGCTGTTGTAAATATGAACTTTTGTCAATATTCCCCAAGCTTCTTTGGACTCTAGGGTGGGCTTTATTATTTGAAGGTCACACCATTGTGCTGTCTCCCTCTCCCGAGACCTCTGATACCTTCCTGAAAGGACAGCCCATTATCCCTGGGCTTAGAAGCCAGCTTTCTCTTCAGTGGCGCTGAAGCTGATAAGCTTAAGAGGCATATTTCATCCCCCCACTGCTGCTTTCAGGAAACAAACACTGTTTATCATTCCTGATTAATTCCAGTTGAACAAAAAAATAAAATAGAAGGCATGTGTGTGTGCACACGTGCGCAGGGACGCAGAGCTGAATTTTTTTTGAGGCTGTTCTTGTGTAAGGTCAGCTCGTGGCACTGGCCACAGTCAGCAGCATCTGGAGCTTTGCTTTTCCTGGGTGCTGTGTCCAAAGATGGATTTAGTAACATGAGAGGATCCCGGGCTGCAATCAGTGTGAGGAGAAAGGGGTGGAAATGGGGATGGGGTAGCAGCAGCCTGAGCATCAAGGTTGGAATTGATTTGTGGCAATTAGGCATGAAGGTCTGCGAGAGCTGGCCCACCTGCTGGGAGATTGGCTTTCCATCACCTGGGGAAGATGAATGGCCCCAGGAGAAAAAGGGGCCGGGATTTCGTACTCAGCTACCTGAAAAGAGTCATGAAACCACCATATCTCGCCTCGGTATCTTGCAGCCCTTTTTATCACAGCTAAATCCCTTTGCTGGGAGTTGTATGCAAGCGAGTTGGAAGATAAAAATGATAGTTGCTGCTGCTTTTTCTCCATTTCTCTCTTTGGCTCTGGCTTGAAATTTGCTAGGACATGTCTTGCTTTCTTGTTAGTCCTCTCTCAGTAGGACTGTGCTCCATACATGGCTCTCAGTTTCTTAGGGGTTTTTTTCCCCCTTGTACAGAGATTGAGAGTGTGGAATTAATAATGAATGACACATGCAACAAATAACATATTGCCCCTCTGTGCTGATGCAGTATGGGAAGCACCTAGGTGGCATGTCCCAGTGGCCAGGTCACCCACTTGTGCTGTGTGCTCCTCTCCAGCATACCCCTGATGGGCAAGGCACCTCACCTGGCTGTGCATCTTGAGGTTCTCAAGTGGAAAATGGGAGTATTGGCACTGTCCACAGTCCTGTTTGTTTGGATGAATGTGTAGCTGCAGCCCAGGTCAGGTCTTTTGGTCACAGCCCAAGTTGTGTCACAGATCATGTGAGTAATGTGTGTTGTATGAAATTTTTCTTTCACTTCTGGCATGGGCTGTGTTGAAACCAGATTCTTGGTACTGAGGTTACAAGTGGCTTCATTTCCTTTGCCAGAACAGAGATGGAACAAAATTTTAAAACAATTTTGCAAAACTATATTTACTTTTTACCAGCAAGGACCGTATTTAAAGACAGATTTTGGTATTATGGCTCTAGTGCTAACATAAACAGAGTCTTATGGGAAATGCTGTAAAATAATAGGCCTATTGGTCATGTTTGGGGAAAAAGAAATTTCCATAGTAGATTTCAAACTGGAATAGCTCTGAAGGTTTGGCTGGCCAAACCCAACTAGCAATTCTGATTTAAAATTGCTATGGTAGCATGCAGTGGAACGGTGGGCCACTAGTAGCATTTTTTCAAAGGTAAACTACACAAGCCTTTCTGAATTGGGACACTTACTTTTGTGAATTGGGTTAAACTTGTCATTCTTCACATGAAATAGAACACATTTAAGCTTTAGATGAGAACCTCCTTAGGTATAATGCAGACTCCTTTCTAAGGGCAAAGCAGATTTGAGGAAGATAATTATCTAGTAATCTTAGTGAAAGCTGCATATATAGTTCTTTCTCCAGATGGGTTAACATGGTGGAAAGATTTTTATCAGTCCAGTTGTGCCCCACAGACTGCAGTAGCATATGTACTTGCTTGGACCCCAAGTTTAGTGATAAGTGAAATGTTAATATGTGCTTGGCAGAGCAAGCTCTTAATTTCCCTTAAAATGGAGGGGGCAGAAATGATCTCATTGGACAAGATGTCTTTGGGCTACTGCCCAGTGTTAGGTATGTCCTAGACAGGGTTTATTTACTCGGTGTAGGCAGATTATTTCCCTTTCCCTCCATAAATCTGGCCTGCGGTAACTGTTAGCAAAAGAGCTTTCCACCTCCTGTATTGCAGGAAGCATTTAAGCTCTTGTTGAAATATGAAGCTCCCTTCCTTTATTAAAATTAAGAACCACTTTCTCACATGGCAAAGTGATAATAAAGACTGAAATTGGATCTATAACTTCATGAAAAGAAGAAGAATTTTTTTAAAGACAAATCATGCATGGTAATGCCTTCATTGTTCTCTCGCTGTGTTCTTTGTATTGCTTAACTCCCTGCGAACAAAGAACCCATAACTGGAATTGTAAAAATAATCCGAGCATTTAAGTCAAAACTCAGAAGGCCCTTGGGAATCTCATGCGAAGGTGTGCCCTCGAAATGGTAGTTTGTGAATTGTCTGAACAGGTTTGAACATCCTGGCCCTGAGGAAATCTCTGGGAATTTTGCTGCTGACTTCAGCGGGGTCAGGATTCCACACTTGGCGCTTTGTGCGCACTGCCGGGCATTGAGCAGAGCCTCTTTCAGCCTTTGAGAAAGCCTGACTCCCTCCTCACAGGCAGGAGGGAGATTTTCTACTTGGTTGCACTTGTGAATTCTAGTTAAGGGAATTGCTTTTGGTCCCTCCATCTTTGTCACTTACTTAAACAAACATGCAAACTGGAAACATGCTCAGGCTTCAGCAGCGAGTGCCTCCTCGAGATCTCTTGTTACTGATCTAGAACTTAAACTGATTGGGAAAGTGGCTTTAAGATGAAGTTCAGTCGTGCTTAAATGAAACCAATTGGGCAGAGAAATGAGAAATTTTACTCGTACTTGCCGTTCAGATGTCTGAACCCAGCTAGTTTGAAGTATGAAGGTTCGGTCCCTAAGCTTGAACACAGATCAGGAGGGAGGTTGTAAATTGAAGCAATGAGTATATTTCTTCAGCTGTTTATTGCAAAATAATGGGGTTTTGAAAATACAGGGCTGTCCAGGGTCAAAGTCACTGGGAAAGAAAGGTACTTAAATAAACAATGAAGGAATTAGCCTGAAATTTGCATGCAGACTCAGATAACCCGGGCCCTTTAAAACCCAACTGAACATAGATTTAGCCCTGTTGAGGAGGAGACAGAGCCACAGGACCTCTCCCAGCCCCTCCTACTTCAGTGACTGATCAGATGTCTCATCCCTGCCAGGGTATTCGAGCAAACCAGTGGTTTGTCTGGCTCTGATTGTTGTAAGCATGGACATTATCTTCCTGTGTCATGTTAGAGTCCAGGGAGAAGAGGGGGGAATTGCCAGAGTTAAGAGGGAATTACCCCATATCCTCAGCCTTCCACATTCATGGTACAGTGGCCAATGACATCATCTGTTGCTTAAGAACTGCTGTTGATGAAATAAGCTCTGTATTTAATGAAAAACAAAACCCAAAGAACCCATATTCCCCAGAAACATGATCCAGGACTCCAAGAAAATTTGTACACTTTAGTTGCCTCATCCTAGTTCTCCATCAAGAGAAAAAGTTAAGGAAAAATTACTAGAGAAAACTTTCTAAGCTTTCAGCAACAATATCCCACAGGCTGTTGTTCATCCAGAGTAACCCCACAAAGCTCAACAACCTGGTTTATAGCAAACTTGTTTTTAATTAGTGCTAAAATTAGGTCCAAAATGTCAGCTGTGAGCCACTCGTGTTGCCCTCACTAGCTGGAAGGGGGAGTTGGAAATCTACATCCCGGGTACATGATGAGAGCTTATTTGGACTTCCCTGCCACTCAGGATCACAGAAATATTGCAGTGGCAGAAAGATTGGCTGTAACTTTTCTGTGTTTAGCTGTAATGGAACGTGCAAAAGCTTGAAATTTTCTGGAAGGTGCCTGCAGAGGCCTTGCCCTTGTGTTGGCAGGAGTATGCATTGAAAGCTGCTCAGGAGAGGGACATTTCTTAGAATTTTTTGCAAAAAGTAACAATCACAGCCCAGTATGGACAATTAGAGAATATTAGAAATAAATCATTAATTTTTTTCTACTTTTCTTGCCTGAAAAAGAAGCTTGGCTGTTCCTCACTGTAGCTGTGTCTTGAGGGCTTTCCTTAATGAGCCATCGCCTTCTGTCCAGTATGGAAAGAAAAACAAAAGAGTTAGAGACCTCCCTTTGTCTCCGTGTGATTTTAATCTGATTCATTCATTCCTAATCATCTTGAAGGATTATAAAATCAAAACCTGTTAAATCTTGATTCTTACTTCTTTTCTTTCTCTCCCAAACATAATCATTTGTTCCTTTACCATGTTGCATTTCTTTACCCGTGAATCAGCTGCCTTTTTATTTTTCCTCTATAACAGAAGTCGGGTGGGGAGGGAGGGGGCGATGGGAGCACTGCTTCCTTTGATTCGTTCGACACACAAGTGTTCCTTGGCCTTTCATACCGAGGAGTGGATGCAGCTCTTGAACAAATTGGACCTACTTGTTTGCTGGCCTAGGCCATCTTGTTATCCAGCCAGCTGTGTTTTGATCTTGGAGGACCATTTGAAGATTAAATTGAGACATCTTTTGTTACTATTAAGTGCAGTAATTAAATCAGCTCAGTGTTATTTAAGTGTGGAAAATGTCGCTTTGCTGGCCCATGGGTGTCTGAAGTTGCCATTAGACAGCTGTGTTGCTTCCAGTGCTAATGATGAAGAGGTAGGAGAAAAGAGCCAAGTGCTCTCTAAATAATTTTCACCTCTTTCTGGGTTATGCTGGATCCCCTCCCCACCTTTTTGTGTGCCGTTTCTCCTCCGTCTCCTCAATTCATGAGGAACGAGGTTTTTGAGAGGGAGCTCGAGCTTTGTTGGGTGGAGAGCTGGCAGCGAGTGCCCAGTCCTGAGCAGAGGGGTGGAACGGTGTGGGTGAAACACGCTGAGCTCTCTGGATGGCAGCTGCTGCCCCATCTCTGACTTAGCAGTTGTTGGCTCTGTGAACAACAAAGAGGCTGACCTAGCAGGGTGGATCTAATAAATGAGCAAATTTGACTGCCTCCCCCCCCCTTCCTCCGTAGTGGGAGTCTGCCAGTCAAGTCAAGCACAGCGAGTACATTTGTTCCCGTGAGGGTCATTGTAATACAATTTGCTGGTGCAGACGGGCCTGACTGCGCAGTGGTGGCACCTGGGAGATGTGAACTCTGGCTCAGGCCAGGGCTGGTATCACTCAGAGGTCACCTGGGGCTTACTGGGGCAAGTCAGTTGCCCTTCCCCAGCCCCCTTTGCCTGCTGCTTGCTGGGCAGATTGCTTTGAGAGAGGTGGCTGGAGGTGATGATTGGCAGCAGGGAGCAGAGCAGACAGACGCTGGAGGAGAAAGTGAGAACCTCAGTGGGAAAGGCAGCTCTTCAGAGGTCGAGTATGTTTTAATGCTGGGTTAAGTTGCACAGCAGTATTGGCTCATTGCTACTGGCAGCACTGATCGCTTGAGCATTGCCTTACCCTTCCCATCGTGCCCTTTGGAGCCCTGTCTTACCTCCTGTGTGGAGATGAACGTTCTCCTTGCTGCTCTCGCTCCCTGGCAGGAGCATCCACCGAGCTCAGCCGCAGCCCGTGCCCGCCGAGGCAGAGCGTGCTGCTCCCTGCAGCCCATGCTGCCAGCCTTCCTCCTCCTGAGCCAGCCTTCCTCCTCCTGAGCCGCCTCGTTAGCCTGGCCTCCCGGATGCACCCGGCTCTGGGCTCCCACCCCCAGTAATTGCCCAGCAACATCTATTTGCATTGCTTTTTACGCCGCCGTGTTTTATGGAGGGGGAAGTGTGTTTGCACTTCGTGAGTGTTTCTGAGCTGTGGCAAGGGCAGAAGAATGGCAGATGGGTGGGGATGGGAGAGAATCGGGGAGCGTGATGAATCTGTTTTTCTTACCTTGTTTAAAACTGCCTGTTAAAATTCAGCAGCCGCACCTCCGATCAGCCTAATGGTGTCTGCCATGTTGCGAATACACAGTCATTAGTTGGTCCAATTCATGCATGCTGAGGTAGGAGGGTGATGTGAATGCAAAGGAGCTGCAGAGAATGGGAGCTGGGGGGGCAGGGGAAGGAGGGGGAGAAGCTTGGTAATACAGTGACAATGAAACATACGGTAGTCACACTGGAAAACTTTCTCCTTCATTAGCAGGGATCTGTTGAGTTTCTGCTCACATTAGGGTAATTAACACAAGTACAGATTGTTGAACATCTGTGCAGTTTAACTATATGGCCGGTTCCCAGGCTTTAAACAGGGCTGTGAGGAGCCAAATGCAAAGCAGTATGAAAAGCCCACACACTATTCATTTTACTGAAATTAGCATTTCTGGATGAAAGCTGATGTTGCACGTCGGCTATAAATTTTCTCTGGTCTATTGCCAGGTTGGCTAATGATCTGAGGTTAGTGTTTGTTAAAAAAAATTTTAAAATTTGTTACTTTTAATATTCTGGAGGGGAAGTTTCTTAAAAGGCAAAACAAAAAGCAAGCAAAACAAAGCATATGGGTATATTATATGTAATGTTCTTCTAATCTTTTTCCAGTGGAAGCTCAGGAAGGAATTGCTGGTTCAGCCTCTCTCAGAGGCTCTTGGCTTCATGAAACTACCAAGGGTTTTTTAGTATTTCGGACCAAACTGCAGTTTTAATTTTCTAGCCTTGTAAATGCCTGGGAGGCTCCGCTTACTGTGTGTTGTAGATATGAACTGTGTAAATGAAATGCAGAATTCTGTCTGCAGGATGGTGACTACACAGGTATTGCTTCTCCCTGCATCACCATATTTATGGACAGTCTTCTGCGGTGGTTATCCCAGGGGAGTGTTGTGTTGCTGTGGCATCTCGAAGCTTCCTCCTTGCTCTTTTTACCTTGCCCAGCTGAGAGGAGATATTTTTTCCACAGGTGGAATTAATTGTTCAGGTCCAGGCTAGATGGGCTTTGAACGGTGTGGTCTAGTGGAAGATGTCCCTGCCCATGGCAAAGGGGCTGGAACTAAACAGGATCTCAAGTCCCTTCCAACCCAAACCATTCTGTGTTTCTATGAGTTGCTGTGGGATGGACAGCTCTTATAGCTGGGACAACAACTTTTGTGGCAGGAAATTTTGTCTTGATGGAGAAGATTTTTGTATGTGAAGATAAAAAGCCTACTAATGTGTGTAAAAATAAGAATCCTCATTAGCACTATTTTGTTCCTGCTGTTTTCACTACGTCAAAAAACTTTGTTCATAGTGGGGTTTTTTTTTTAATGTAATCCCTATGGGCTGATGTGAACAGAGCTGACCTTTGAAACACTATTTAAAATTTAAAAGGTTTGTATATTTTTTGTTTAATTGGGAAAGGAAGGGGCTTGGTGTCTTGCAGGAAGTGTTATTCTTACCAAGAGTGAGTGATTTGATCCTTCAGTTCAGCCTCAGCTGCTGCTCTGTAATGGCTTATGCTCCAGCCCAGAATTTAGTTTGGCATCACTTGAAATTGTTGGTGAAATTGTTGCACTCACCAGCTCTTCAAAAGTCTGCTGGCAAACATCAGGAACTGTCAGAGCTTCATATTCTTAGTGACTAAAAAACCTTCTGGGAGCAAAATCCAGTCTTGAGATTCAGTCCTGCAAATGTCTCAGCCTCAGGAGCACCGGCACCCTTGTCCCTGTAATTCAGCCTCATAAATGGTTTGTCATTGAAGGATCTCTTTCAGGGGTTAAGGTGTCCACACAAGACAGACTTGCTGAATCATACAAAACTCTGGAAATTCAGTTAAATATGTGGTTTATTTCTGAAGCACTAATTTAGTTAATCTAGTCCAAAAGGAAATTTAGTCTGGCCTACTTACTTTTGTAATAGCTTTTCAGATAATCATGTGTGTATGTGTGCACACAGGTGCACACTGGTTTAGTTAGGAAGGCAAAGACTGAGTGAAATGTTCAGCTACTTTAGACTTCTTACCTTCTCCACAAAGGATGTCAGAAGGTGGCATGTTGCTTGGTCACAAGAGCTCGGAGAGCATCTGTTACAAGAGGATGACAGAGGGCATTGGCCCTTTCAAAGCAGGGTTGCAGTGAACTGAGCACTGAGATTTCCTCTGTGGTGATCTTGCCAAAAGGGTCCTGACTCCTTGGATAAGAAGTACTTGTTTAAAAATAAATTGGAAGAAAAAAGTATCCTTACTGTTACTGTTGGGTTTTTTCCCTGGACTCAATAGTAGGGTTACTTTGAGTACTGGCAGAATAGTGTGACTGAAGTTAACAAAGTTGTTAGTCTTAACCATGGTTAACATCTGTGCTCCATGGATTTCTAACCTCTGCATCACAGCTTAGATTTTATTTTGTTTCATTCAAGGAGAACCCAGCTCTATGCAAGAGAATTAATCTCAGGAAAAAACCCAAAGAGTATTTCTGTTAAAATGAACAGACAGACCTGGATTATTGTCACTTTTAGGTATATCAAACTCACCTCTTTGGGTATGTGCAACTGGCCATGAAACTAAAGGGCTTTTGTATCTGCAGATACACAGCCAAAATTAAACAAAATTTTTCTTTATTAATGCCCTGTTCCATTTCAGCCCTGCTTTTTGAGAATATTTTCCATAAACTGGACTTAAAATGCCAGAAAATGGCAATGGATCCAGAGAAGTGGTTTTGTGATTTTGGTAGATAGGAAAACTGCAGCTGGTGAAACGTGTCTGTCAGCATTCAGTTACGTGGCTGTATCTGAGAATGTATGTGTAATGATTTTTCTAGCAGAATTTTCCAGTGTCTGGAATGCACTGAGAAACTTGAGGACATCATTTTGAAGGCCTCCCAAAGTTTCTTTGGAGTGTTCACTTCACCTATCACTAAGCCAGCTTCTGTGAAGCAGTGAGTTCTCTTCTGCTCCTGCTTTGAGCAGGCAGATGTATTTATTTAGATACCTAAAATAAGTTCAGAGAACTTGGCACTGTTGTTTGTGAGGCTGCACATCCTCAGGACCTCTCAGACCTTTATCAGCCTCCAAACTGAGCGTGTCTCGTGTCTCGCTAGCTCTGCAGTTGCGTGGTTGGAATTATCTCCATTGTGTAGATGGGAACACTGAAGCAGATTGGAAATTGCTTGCCCCAGGCCATCTAGTGCTGACAATAGACCACACAGTCCCTCGGCCTCTTTCTGTGCCAAAACCATTCTCTTGTGTCCGCATATGGAAAAAACAGAGTAGATCGAGCAGAGAGTGGTATTTGTTGTGATAACAATGTGCATGGGGTCCCAAAAGGCCACTGGACAGTGATGGATACATGGCTGTGAAATTAAAATCAGCCAGAGATGCAGAGGAGGAAGGGCTGGAGTGGTCTTTGGGCAGGGGAGCAGGCAGGGAGGTGCAGCCAGCAGTGGGTCCGGCAGCCCCTGCGCCAGCAGCACATTTGCATTCTCCTGTCAGGGAGCTGGAAGCTGCCACCGAGCAGTTTATAGTCTGTGCTGGCCTTGAATTATGCATGACCAATTTATCATGCCCCCAGCTGAAAAACTAATTGTGTCCCTGGGATATATTTACTAGAAATTGTAGTTTGCTGTGCTGGGGTCCCCGGAGTGTCCGGCAGAGCAAACGACTGGGAAGTCAGAGCATGTTCAGAACAGGACTCCTGGCTCCACTGGAGCCCCCGTGCTGTTGATAGATTTTTCACTTCGATTGCCTTTCCAAGGGTTTTCCCCCTCCTTCCTATTTTTTTACACTGCATTACACTTAATCGGGCTGCAGGAGTCCTTCCAGTAGTCTCCAGTATTAAAAAGCACACGATGTGCCTGAAAAAAGGCAGTTTATTCAGGAAATGCCAGCCAGGTTGGGAGAAGGGGGCTGATTTCCTCTGTGTGTGGTTTTACTCTTCTTTTTTTTGTCAGCACAGTGTGGCTTCGTATAATGTCTCCAATTACCGTGAAAGTCCCCTCCCTCTCCAGGTCTAGAGTGATGAGATTCCCTAATTACTGTCATTTGAGCAAGAGGTTCAGGAGGAGAGGATTTCTTTTCCTCATCCAGAGCTTGTGGGGTAGGCTGCAGCTTGCAAACTATTACCACCAGCTCTGTTGAAGGAACATGCAATGTCCCAAATGGAGTTTCTCAGGGCTGAAGTGAGAACTGCCGAAGCTGTATCAGGCTGTAAACCTCTCATGAGGTAGTGCTAAATCATAAAGATCATCAGTGGGGGCGAGGTTTTAAAGGGAAGGAGGCAATTCACTGATAAATTAATCACTGAGTTCAGTCTGTCCTCCCCCACTTGTCACAGAAGGAGGATGTCAAGGAGTTAATCACAGTAAAGGAGTCAACAGTAACAAGATTCAGAGGCAGAAGAGCCCTCTGGAATCTCTTGTTCCCTTCTTGTTCTCCTCCTTGTCTCATCTCGTACAGTTCCGCCTGATGCCGAGCAGCCACATCTCCAAGGTCATCAGGAGCCGTGCCAGCTCTGTCTGCATGGCTTCACTGCTGGCAGCACAGGCACATGAATCAGAAGGCCTGCTCTTCTGGGAGGCTGGGAGCCCACGAGCCCAGGCTTAGGAGACAAGGATTGCTCCCCTGCCCCTCCACAATGGGCAGGAGCCTTTCTTCTGACCATGCCAAAATGGGCTCCGTGGCCAGGCCAGGCTCTCCCACTGCTTTGACGGGATTTACTGCATGTCCTCTTGGGAACAGAGCTGCAGGGACTGTGAACTGGGCTGGAAGAAAGGTGCTGGCAGAGGTGCTTTCATAAATAAATTTAGGATCTATGAAATAGTTTATGCAAACTGTTTGTAGCATGGCAAGTTGGAAGAAGTGAAGGTATTTTCATGTAGTTTCTGCATGCCACAGATCTGGATCGGCTTATAAACATTCAAAAGCTCTCTACAGCTTGCCTCTTTGTAGTTCCCCAAATTTGTATTCATCATCAGTTCCCCAGAAAGATCTGGTGAAAAGATTTGTTCAGGTGACTACATGTCTTACTGCAGAAAAAGTGGAGCAGATCTGCCGTGTGATGAAACCATGCTCCTCTTTGCTGGAATACGTGATACAGCCAGCATAAAAGGGGATCTGAAGCTTGTAAGATCATTTCAGAGGGAAGGCATAAACAGGTTTGTCCCTGTATGCTGCCAACCAAAGCAAAACCACTGCAGAGTTCAAGGTTGGCATGAACTACCAGGACTACCCATAGCGTATCTCCTCAAACCCTGGTGAATGAGAAATAGTCACGAGTCAAGAGATGTCCTTGCAGATCCCACACTCTAAAGTTGCCTTGCTCCCGTGATCTGCTGATTTCCAAAGAGCAGTGGGATGGTCATGGAGCTCAGTGGTTCAGTGGGTCTGTGCAGAGGGACAAAGGAAATTCTTGAGCTGAGCTGTGCAGTGTTTATTCCAGTCTGTTTTTCTGGAGGATGTTGTAGCACTTAGGAAATTACTGTCCTTTTTGAACAGTGGGGAGAGCACAAGACAGACAGACTGGCAATAGGATGGAGACAACTTTGATGTAGCAGCATTTGTACTGGCATGGAAAAGGCAGGGTAGTGTGCATCACATCTTTTGTTAGATTTTTTTTAGCTGAGGCAACTCAGTGTCTGGATGCCTTTGCCCTTTCATCATTCAGAATGAAACACTTTAGTGAATCCAGGTTATGTTCCTTTTGCTGGTGGTTCTTGTTAGCTTGTTAATGATCTTGCTAGGTTTTAAATGCCTACAAATGTGAGTCCACGGATAACTTGAGTTCAGGGCAGCCATCCTTGGCACAGTGTCCTGATTTTTCCTATGAAAATCTTCCATGTTCTGTTCTATTCCAGCCCCTATTAACTTGTCATTATAAATAGAGGGGAAAAAACCACTGGCAGTGTGTTGCCTTATGGATATTGCTCTTCCCTGAACCTGCCTCTTATGCTCTTTCCAAGGGAGCTTGTCTGGCAATTTACAGTTTGAGTGGCTCTACTGGGGTTTTTTCTTCTCAGTTTTATTATTCAAGCACTTTTGGCTTTGCTGCTTTTTGTCAGTCTGTTGCTGTGCTGTGTTCAAGTTGCCTGAGCGGTTTGGTTTTCTCTCGTTTGCTTTGCTGCTGCAGTGGGACCAGAAGCTGCAGCGTTGCTGGGGAGGGTCAGGTGCAGAGGAACCCACAAACAAGCCATGGCTGCAGCTCAGAAGATGCAAAAAGGTGGTGAAATTTGGGTTAAATAGAAGTCAGTGACTGTTTTATAACAGGCTACGTGACACAGACTGACACTGCCCTCACTCTCTTACATTCTTCTCACCCAAAGTCCTGTCCTCCATCCTTTTCTTCCTCCTCCTTTTTCCTTCCTGTAGCTAGGATACACTGTAGTGTCAATTTTCATTTAGTCCTGTGCCTAAAGTTAATGTAAATAGAGAAAAGCAAGTTGTGATCAGCAAAGAGAGATGTGATTTTAAGAAGGGGCTTTTTTTTTAATTCATGCCAGAGTGTTGAGGGGAATTACGCTAACATCAGCTGCAACTTAAACATAGTACTTGCCACCACAGTTTCAAATCGGTGTGAACTTAGCTAAAGCACCATTCTAGCTTGGGAATTTCTTGGGAGGGGTTGGATGGAGCCCCATGTTCTGAGCATTTTTAAAGTGTCACCATGTTTCTTCCAGTCAGGAATGAGAACTAACAAAAATAGATGGAGGAAAGGAGGCAATGCATTTTTCTCATAATATAACCGTGGAAGCATCTCTGGAGACGTGTGCACACACAGTGGCACATCCACATCCCTGGCTTAGGGAGCTGTGGAGGAATTCTGAGGCGAGGGGGGGTGGCGGGGAGCGGGAGAATAAACCTCGCCGCTCTAAGAAATCCTGAAAATGTCCATCAGAAACGCAGCGAGTATTCGGAGGCTGCTGGAAGCGTTCCAGTATCGGAGTCTTTGTCTCCATCCATCAGAGGCACTGCAATCTTTGTGCCCCCAGCTTCAAACAAGGGCTTCACGCTGTCCTTGCAATCTGCCTTTATGCAGCGGAGTGTGGAGGCTTCTAATTACGAGGCCGAGCGGCGCAGCGGGTGGGGAGCCGTGCTGCGCCCCACAGCCGCGCACCTGATTATCCGTTGCTGAGGTCGTTAGAAGGGTTACTCCTGAGTTTAAGCCTGCTCTGCAAGACCCCTAATTATATGCTGCTCTGCAAGTTGCATTAAAAAGAAATTGTTGAAAAGACAAAGGACAGAATAACATTTCCTCCCTCGTCTTCCCCTCTCTCCCCCCACCCCCCCGCGGCACACACAGACACACTCCCCCACCTCTCCCTGCTGGGCCCAGAGCTACTTCTCACGCTTGAGTTGGTGCAAGCTCTGATAAAGCCATTGAAAGATGCAGCAGGGAGACAGAGCGCTCCCAGGGACAGAGGCAAGCAGAAGAGGAAGCCGAAGTAAAATGACCCCCTCCCAGGTAGATACAGCCAGGCGCTGCTTGCTGAAGGAGTTGTCCCACAGAGCAGAATTAGAGAAGAGATTAACCGTCCTTTATTGTTTTGTTTCACTTCCTAGGGAGCAATGTAATGTGGTTTCTTCCATCGTGAAAAACCTGCTTCATCTGGAGCTCCGGGAAGCCTGAATCACTATAGATAAGGCATTCAAAGTGCAGTATCCCTTGCACATGCTGCCAGTTCTCATTTTAATCTCCCCAGACATCAAAAAAATTAAAATGTAAAATTCTAAGCTATGCAGTTGAGTGACATGAAGGCTGCATTCGCTGCAATGCAATTTGCAAATCTGGGACATGCACACATGTGTCCATTCCTGTCAGAGATAACAGGTTTATGTGTGCTTTCCATGAGCCCATGAAGTGTACCACTAGCAGAGATAGAGAATTGAATGGGTTCTTCATTACCACATCTCTAATGAAACTAAACCCAGGTTGATAACAGCAGTACTAAATATTTCCAGCACTTCCTGGTGCAATGGTAACATTTTCATATTATGGTGTTGATTATTGCAGGGGTATCTGCAGTACCAAGGGCAATGTTTTTTTCAAGACTGTTGTTTCAAAGGGTGGGTGTTTTTATTACTCTCTGCATTCTAGTTGTACCTGAAGGCCTGAGTGGCAGACCAGGATTTCACCACACCAGGTTCTGTACAAACATGGTGGGGAAAAAAGGATTCTGTGCTGCCGATTGGGGTTTTTTGAGACATGGCTATGAAATTTTTTCATTGCTTCTGTAGCTGTAGAGGAACTCATATTTGAACAGGAATTTCAAAGTCAAAATGTCAAGGTTGGAGTCACTTCTGCACTGGAGTACCTTGCTGACTCTGTTGTACTGCGCTCTAATCTGTGAGCTTTAAACCTTGCTCAGTCTCTTGGATACCTCAGCAGCAGTGCTCCATGGTGTGCTCCGTGTTTCTTACTAGTTTGGCTTCATTTCATTCTGGTACAGAGCACTGGATTCACTGCCCACCCAAAGCACTAACAGCAGGGGAACTTCTGCCCTTCCTGTCTCATGAGGCACTTATTTTTTCCCCACCCATGTTTTCATGTGTTCAGTTTGTCTCTGTGTAGTGAGGAAGGTCCTTGCAGCAATCTCTGGGGTTGTCATGGCTGAAGAGAGCAGAGGTGCAGCCATGCTGGCAGCACACCACGTTGTTCCCATGCCTTTGCTGGCATTCCCTCCAAAGCTGTGGCTCAGCCCCAGGGAAGAGTTGAACACACTTCTCTTGGTCACCTTGGGCGCACCCGCATCGCTCCCTCCAAGGCAAGATCCCAACCCATTGAAGGATCACTTCCTTGTGTTTGTGTTTAATGTGAGCTCACAAGCCTCTCACCGTGCGAAATGTGAAATAATCCCAAACCCTGAATCTGATAAACACATTTTTTTTTCTCTGCATCGACTTGATGTACCCCTTTTGCTTGCTTGTGTCCTGCTTTTCACTGCTGCCTCTGGAAACATGTCTTAGGTGTGGTTATTGCGGGGCATTGTTCTGGCTACCTACCCAACAGCAGGATGAAGATGGCCCTTTTCCCACTGCAGTTTGATATGGCTTTTATGTTTTGGCAAGATGGCACAACAAAGCTCCCTGAAGTTACTCTAGAGAGCAAAATCTTTGTTTCAAACAGTGTTTGGGGATCTTGGAGTCATGCCTCATATTTTCATGACATCTGTGCCTTAAGATAATTCAAAATCTCTTTGATTTAAAAATGTCATTTTGTTTGGGCTGGAGGTGTAACCTTGTCTTCAGGCCAGGTGCAGGCGTGCTGGTACCTTTTTCGTAGCTGTGGTACTTTCCTTGTCTTGCACACTCTTCAGTGAGGCTCTTGTTGGCTTTTCGGTTTTGTTCTGTGGTATCTCCCTCCTATAAAAGGTGCAAAGAGTGATCACGGTGTTTTCATGCATGGTTTGTCGTTTCTTCAACCCCAAAGTCCCCAGAGTCTGCAAGTTGAGTCATTTTTCTGCTGCCAGAGTTGTGCAAGAGGTTTGCCTCTGGAGACATCAGAGAGTCTTGAGGCTTCAGCCATGCATTGTTGAACAGTCTCCAGAGTGAGTGTCAGTTTGAAGTAAAAGAACTTGAAATCTAAAAGCAAGGAAGATAAAAGTGAATTTGATTACAGTGCTTTTCAAACCCCATACATAGGCAGGCTCATGAAGCAGGCAGCATCTTTAGCCATAGGTCACTTAACTCATGTTTGATATCATAACCCATGGCTGCTGCTGCTGCTGCTTTTGCAACACAGCTCTCTGGCTTCCATCTGCCAGGGAGGGGTGGAAGGAACCTGGTATCTTACTTGAGTCACGACACCTTTAATGTGATCATTTTCCCCGTCTCAGAATCAAAAGTGTCTAAATTCTTACCTGTCATCTCAGAAGTCTGGCTCTGGTTCAGAGGCCACTTAGATATGAACTCAGACAAGCCAGATATGGCTCACTCCCTTTAGACTGGGAAAAGGATAGCTTAGTATTTTTATATTTTACCAGGCTTTTCTTTCCATTGTGTGAAAATGGATTTGGGAAACAGATAAGCGCTGGCTGAGATCAGGTGTATGTTTGTACTAATGGAGGTGAACAAAGAATGCTTTGATAGTGCTGTGTTTCTTCATTAATTACTTCCCTGTTATAAAGGCTAGATCTCCTGGCTGTAGCCCAGGTAGATGTGAAATATCCACCACAAAATGCTGCAGTAGCAATGCAAAAGAAGTATTCTTAGGTTTATGAGACAGTCATAAAGAGGGCCCTTAAAAACACACGTGTCTGATGCAAGCCCTGGCCCTATAGCTGGTGTTCATTCTTGGTGTTCATTCTTGCACACCAGAAGGATTTGCTGCCATGCATTGTGACTCCAGTTCCACCCTGGACTCCTTCGTTTCAGCACAAAAGAACTGAATACTTTACAGTGGCTGCTGCAGATTTGTGTTAGGATGTGTTTGTGGCATTGTCTGCATCCACTTCAGTTTGTGGCGTGGTGAAGTGTATTGAAAGAACCTGGTCTGCAAGGACTTGGAGAGATCAGGGAGCAAAGGAAGGGATACAGATGAGGCAATGACTGCTGGCAGTTATCTGAATTTCAATGGAGTGTCTTAGCTGGGACTTCCGGAACAGCTGTGAATTTGTCTGTTTGGAAAACTCAAGACAAATCTCTTCCATTCTTGTACAGCTAAAGAAAATGTTTATATTTGGAGTAAGGGATGAGCAGGTGAAAGAAAGTGACTCTGTTAGTGCCAGCCCTGAGCCTTACTATAATAGAAAGTGTAAAGTCCTAGAGTCAGTGGTCATGATTCAGACTCAAAAGGTTACAGGGTAAAAAAGAAGTGAAAAAAATAGAGTTCCTTATTTATGCCTTCTAAGTAGTTGAGTTTTGTCTGGCCAGCTGCCACAGCCTTAGGACTCTAACCAGCCTTGTGTATGGAAGGTTTTCTTTTCTTTTCCAGTTGATCCTTCAGTTTATCCCTCTCACTCTTTAGGATTGATACTAGGGAAATATGCTTTAAACATTGTCAATGGCCGCTGCTCTCGCCTTGTCTTCACCAGCACTTGTGCTGTGGCTGCAGCTGGTGGAGCTGAGTGAGCAGAAAGATGGGATGGATCAGTTCAGCAGAGGTTAATGCCACTGCTGTGCCACAAGAGCCCCATATTAAATCTGAACCTTGAAAAGATGTCTGAAAGGCAGCAGAGCGGGTGGCTGGAAGATTAACTCTGCACAGGGACACTTTGGGGAGCAGAGAGCCACAATAGCGGGTTCGGTGCCAGCTTTGTCCCAGCTGCCAGAAGGGACTTTGTCAGGGGAGTCCTTTACCGTGTCACTGCTCCTCCCAGCTGCTGGAACAATTGCTTGAGACCACTGGCAGTCAGCATGATTAAAGCAGCCTTCAGGCAGCTTTATTTTACAAGGGCAGCTACCCAGGTCCAAGGGTTGGCTTGGTCTGGAAGGATGCAGAAGGAGGTTTGCTGTGTTGTACCCTTCCACATCTCTTCCTCATCTGTGTTTAAGGGTCAGGCCTGGCTTTGTGGTTCATCTGTAGTCACCCCATGTTGAGTCCATTAATGCTCCCAGTTTCTCTAGGTATTGACTGATCTGACAGGACAGACAGTTTCTTCTATGTACATAAAGGTGCCATTTCATTGAATTAATTACCTAATCTATTGCTAGATGAAATGGGATTTTAACTGTATGAATTAATAGTACAAACCAGGAACACCCTTAAAACTTAAACCCCTTTCCTTTCTCTCAAACTGGGTTGCAGCTGTTAGATCCCATTTACAAACTGTAAGTAATGCAACTGCTGATAACACAGTTATCAGTTCCATGTTGGGATTGAGCTGCAGGAACCAAACAGGGCTGCTTGCTCAAGCTTCAGTTTCTTCCTTAGGCCAGGTAAAGCCTTTCCTTTGCCTTTGTATTTTGAAAAATGGGAGCTAGGAGGTATGTTTACCAAAATGGATTTTTATCCCAATGGGAATAGCCCTCTTTTGCTTTCTTCTGCTTTTTATATGTGAGTATGTAAATATATGTAAATGTATACAGGGGCTTGGATTTACCCTCTTCGTCTCCCCCTCCCATGTATAATGTATGTGTTAAACACGTAATCATTAATCAACTTTGTGGGGAGTGGAGACAAGAAGGGCTCTTTGATGATAGATGTATACTTGTGACTGTGCTTGTATGCGTGTTTATTAGGCAGCACAGTGCTATCAAAAGAAACTCCAGGTCCCCAAGGATAAGAAACAGCACAGGGAACAAATGAAGAGGAAAAAAAAAATCCAGCCCCTCTTACTGTAAAACCCTCTGTCTTCTACCATCTGTCTCCTTTTTTGGAGTGAAATAAATTGGGGAGAGAGCTTTGAATAAGGCGCTTATTTGTAATGCACTGAAACGCTCATGAGGAACAGAGGCAAAGTTATGGTTAATGTTGCCTCTGATGGCTGGGAGTGTTGGAAGCAGGATGACATTATTTCTTTTGTCTGTACATGCTGGAAGTGGTTTAGAGAAAAAAAGCCTTCAGGATATCATGCACAAGCACAACTATTTCTGAGGTTTTAATATCATGTTTGATGTTATGGAAGGCACAAATTAAAGGTGGTCATTGCCCTGAAGTGTTCATAATAAAGACAACAAAACCCACAGTGGTTCTTTACGAGTGCCCAGCTCAGAACATGCTTCAGGCTGCTCTCTGTTGCTGGAGGAGAACTTGGGGCTCTGGAATTACATGTCTGGAGATTAAGGTAGAGGCATAGGGATTGACTTCTTTGCATACACCAATAAGTCTTGGGACCTGAAAGCTTTGGGCTGGATGTAGAACACCAAGCATTTCCTTGGTTGTGCTAGAGGGAAGCTTAGTCTGGTAGAATTGTGCCTGTGGTCTTGCACAAAATTGTGTTGTCCAAAATAATAAAGTTGCAACAGATATGTTTGGGGGGAAGATTAAAAATCCAAAGTATTTAGGTGCCTTAGATTATTTTTTGCTGTTCTCATTAAGCTTGTGCATACAAGTGCCTATTTTGAGAAATACCGAGTCAAATATTTTAAATGAGCTGAAAGAGTGGCTTTGGCTCATTGGGTGTAGAAGTGCTGCACGGTTTGCTTTGTGCTCTTGCAGAGCTGGGCAGGAGACACCGAGGTCTGATGGGAAGCGCTGGAGTGCGTAGGCAGCAGCAGTCCCAGCTCCATCAGCCATCTGCTCCGAGTCCAGGAGCCTGCACCAGCCAGGGCACAGGGGAAGGGCTTGCAAGAGTGTTCGTGGGGAGCAGCAGCAGTGAGACAAATGGCAGGCAAATGGGAAAGCAAAATTCCATTTTCTGCAGTCTGCCCGATGTAGAGAAGCTGATGGATTGGCTGCAGCATGCCAGATTCATCGAGGTGTATGTGGGATTGTTTGAGCAAAGGGAAAAAAACAATAAAATCCCAGGAAGGTTATACTCAACAACAGAGACATACATTTGCTTTGCACTAAGCTAGGCTTTATGTATGATAACATACCCTCATCCATCCTGGCTGTTTTTCTTTATTTTCTATTTATTTCCTCCTCCAATTTGCCAGAGTCAGCACTTACAAATTGTTTTACAGATAAGCTGAAAGCCACAAAAATTCAGAAATTTTCTAAACTGTTGACTGTTCAGGTCTACATTTTTGTTTTTTGGTGGTCTTTCCACCATTTTATTTTTCACAGGAGGAAT
The DNA here is from genome assembly GCF_015832195.1 of Motacilla alba alba. Taxonomy (NCBI): domain Eukaryota; kingdom Metazoa; phylum Chordata; class Aves; order Passeriformes; family Motacillidae; genus Motacilla; species Motacilla alba. Next base: position 7,221,549 of record NC_052030.1, on the reverse strand, counting down.
AAACAAAGCTTTGGTTTAGGAAAGTGCTTCAGCTATAGTGAGATTAAGCACATACATGGAGCTAAGCATTTGATCAAGTGCTTTTCTGAATGTGCTTTCTAGAAAATTGATGTCCCTTCCACTGCTCTTGCTAAGTTAATCGGGAGATGCTGAGGTCTGATGGGAGCCTTTTGTGCATTTCCAAGATAGTGTCTCTGGAGGATCATTACACACATCCCTCTGCAGAGACTACAAGGAGATTGTCACCAGGAAAGTGTTAGTCACTGTGTATTAGCATGCAGGATTATTCTGCCTCTTTCTTCGCTGTAAGCTTTTCATCTCCTTACTAAGCAAGCACAGTCATGTCTGGGCTAAAATCACAAAGGTTTCTTACAATGCTCCATTTGTGCTTCCAGTCCAGAAATAAACTCCAGTAAAATGAGCTGTTAGCGGTCGTGGGACTTTGGAAGAGAGGCAGGGAAAGGGCAGTGGCTTCAGCCTCCCCTGCCACAAAGAATCCAAAGGGAGATCAGCCAGGACCAAGGCTCAGGAGCCCAGCACTCGGCTCCTGGAGGTGCAGTGTTCTGGGGGATTTAATGACCTGACAGCTGAATGGAGGTGTTGATGCCTTGGCCAACGAGCAGATGGTCAGCCAAGGAAGGGTCGAGTACAGCTTTTGCTCTCCTGTTCCTTCCAAAAGCATCTCCCTGCAAAGTGGTGGTTGAACACACACCAGTGATGTTCCTCCTCCAACTGGATAGCTTTCCTGCCCAGAGCCATGGCCATGCCTGTGGCAACAACAAGGCAAGCCATGTCTGTGAGTGTGCTGGAAACTCTCCAGCTGGTGGCTGAGCATGGCAAGCATTAGTCAGTGACTGAAAAAAACACTTGCCCCTCAGACATCACCATGAAGGGAGAAGAGCAAAGCCAAACCAGTGGTGCTCTGCAAATTCACTGGTCCATGAGCAAGCACAGTAGAGATTTTTAGAACACCAAACAGACAGACATCTATCGCTCACCACAGGCAAATGAAACTTTATGGGTGAAATTGTACTGGTATATATGGAAAATTAACCTAGTAATTGCCCTGCAATTGTGCCTCATCAAAGCAACTGCTGTTAGATGGCATGTCCTGCTACACCACCTTCCCCGTACGAGTCATGCATCTAAACTTACACCCTTCCATCCTTCTTGAGAACCACCACGTTCCAAGTGGAGCAGAGCCATGTTTTTGTTGGAAATAGCTGGTTAGTGATACAAACCAATTACTGGAGATGTTTCTTATAGTTTTTGCGTGAGGAAATGGCCTGTTTTTGTGGTCAGCAGTTGGCATGGTATGCATTTGACTGCTTCAATAGTTTTTGCAACCCCACCCAAATACTCACTGTAGTACAAAAGAAATAATTTTGGAAGAGTTGCTTGGGTGTAGATGATCACATATTCACCCTATTAGCTTCAGCTGGCCTGTAGAGTTCTTGTACCCAGAACATTAAGAGCACACAGCTTTTTGAAATTAAACTAACTGTTCCCTATGTCGGATCAGTTCATGTCTGTACAGATGGTTTCTCAACTGGAATTGCCAGTAACATCATTGGCAAAGGCTCTGAATGACATTTTTTGTCCATTTAGGTTTGGGGCATTTTTTTGTTTTGTCTCTCTGATTGTATTCATAAAGAAAAATTGCAAAGAAAAGAGTCAAAGGAAAGTCAAGAGGCATTGTACAAGAAGGAAAAGATTATAGCAGGGAGGCATAATGTATTGGAAGTGAAAGACTCTTCCCGTCTATTGGGAGTTTTCTCAAGAATGTGAATGTACACATCTACTAGAAGAATGGGGAAAGAAGGGCTGACACTTTGTGGGGTTCAGACAAAAGAATATAGATCCTTTTCCCTTTGCATCAAGTGGTCCATGGAAATTAAATTGTCCTCTAAATGCAGGGGGGAGTTCCTGTCCAGAATGGATCACAGCATGGTGGTGACTGTAAAGAGGGTTTCTCTTCTGCTACCCCGCTCCACAGGGCATTTGCTTGAAGAGCATAATTAGGATGTGCATCTGAAAAAACACACCGCCAGACAGAGATACAGTAACACCCTGGAACCCAAGTGTACTTTAGTCTGCTGCAGACTATAGAAAAACTGAGATGAGCACTGGCTAAACTTACTTCCCATGGACTTTCTCTCATAATTTCTTCACATACTTTGGCTTATTCACATACAGACCTCTTTCTGTAATGGAGAAAGTTGGGTTGTTTAAATGCCATTAAAGAAGTTTGATTTAAGAGGAAGTTTTAAAAAGAGAATGAAGGCCTGGCTGGCGAGGCCAGGAAAGCTTTCCGTGCTTTGGACAGAGGGCACAAAGAGCCTGGGTAACTCTGTTGGCCCAGGGTTTACAGTGTGGCTCTTGGTGCCACAGCTGGTTTCTCAGAGCTGGGAGGTGCTGAAGGGAGTTTGTTGTTGGCCAAGATAGTCTTAGATTGCAGGGGGTGGCAAGATGCAAGAACTGAGAGTCTTTTAGGATTTTTGGAGACAAGGATGAGAAGATTGTTTGTGAAAGCAGCTGGAATGGGGCATGGAAAAATCCAGGAAGGCTGTTTTACCCACGGGTGAAACTCTCTCTTTGGTTTGGACTATAGCCAGTGGCACAGAGTAACAGAAACTTTTGAATTCATGCATCTGCTGCTTGGCCAGTCCTCGCTGGAGGCTCAGATAGAGCTGCCTGTTCTGGAACTGTTTTAGCTCGAATCAGCTCCCAGAAGAAGGTCATTAATAACTCATGTCTCATCAGCCCTCTCCTCCTTCACTCCGCTCCCTAAAAACTGGGCTGGGAGACTGTGCAGGAATTCGGGCTCTGCGGGCAGGCCAGCAGCAAGGTGACAGGCTGAGGTCATCTGCTAAAGCCATCGCTGTCCTGCGGAGCAGCCACGGTGCAGAGCGCAGCCGTGCTCGCTTTCTGTCTGTTTTAATGCTTTAAACAGGGCTGTGCGTTCAGCAGTTATTTGTATAAGCATCCTCCAGTCTTGAAAAAGACTTCTGTTTTCCAGGGAAGAGGAGGAAAGGGGCCGGAAGGAACGACGTGGGGCAGAGTAGGGGCGAACGATAGGGGAGCAGCCAAAATAGAGGGGTTTGGGTAAGGGGTTTTGCTGCACATAGGCTGGATCAGCCTCCCCCACACCTGGTATTAAATCAGAGAAAAGCCTTCCACCTTCTGGTGCTGGGAGTTATGCTTTTTAGAGCCGAGTTCGACAGTTGTTATTGCAATTTTGTGGTGCTCTTTTGATTTACAGCTGTTTTTACGACCATTGAGGCAGCCACAAATCGAGGAAATCTCATAAAACAGAGAGTAAACGTCTCCTTCACAACCCAGGCAGAGTTTTGGCATCCGTGCTTATTCCATAGAGCAGGATGTGTAAACAATATTGTGTCCCCTGAGTGGCTGATATCAGTACAGTTAAGTGGTAACAGCTTGAAAAATGCATTTCTCATATATTGGTGGTAAAATTCGAAATGGGCCCCCAGGCTAAAGTAAATTGGTGACATTTTGCAGCAGAAAGGGAGGGAAAAAGGGGAAAAAAAATGGCAGCAATTGAAAATGCAGAGCCCCAGCTTTGAAAGTGGTGGGACTGGAGCCAAAGTTGGATTTATCTGCATTATTGCAGTATGGAAATAAATGGATCCACCACACTTGTTGCAAAGCGTATCTAATTGGAGAAGACAGATTATATGTTGCCTGCAAATGGGGGACTGCCCCATTCACCACCTTCTCATACAGAAGATGAGTTCAGTTAATGCCATTTTAATCAAGGTACAACAATGAGAGCTTCTTTCTTGACTTGCTGAATAGCACAGGAGAAAAGCTTGGTGACCCTTTCCTGTAGAAAGTAGGCGAGTGCACTTCACTGCCCTTGAACGAGGGAGGGATAGGAAGCCAGGTGCTCTGCAGATGTGAACCATAGGCTTCCTTCCATATTTTTTCCTCTGCAGCCTCCATTTGTAGGGAAATTTATATGCTGTCCTTTTCTAAGGTGTTCCTAATCCCTTCTTTTGGGTCCTTAAACACTTGGTCCTGTGGTGTGCCTTCTGTGGTGGGTGAGGGTGTCCACCAGTGGGAACAGAGCTGTGGGGAACAGGCAGTCCAATGGAGACTTTTTTCCCCCAAAATGTAGAAACACGAGACCTGAGACAGAGGGAGAAGTGTTGATGGGCAGACTTGATAATGAAGTTAAAAGAGTCAATCTAATAAACACCAGAGAGACAGCTTCTAGAATTTCACCATATTTTGGGATTACCGCATTCGTATTGTTTACCTAATGATTGGTTGATGCTTCCTTCATGTACACAGTTGCTGTTACGTGATGGGGGTGACAGGAGGTGTTGTAGTCCTGTAGCTTCTCCATCTGATTACCCAGGGTGTGCTGAGCATAATGAGGGGGGGTCCAGTCCAGCTCAAATTAATCTGGTGTCTGTTGGCGAAGGAGAGCCATGAGAAGACCTTGGGCAGCTGTCTGCTTCACAGAACCTGGCAGGGAGTTCTCAAATAAAAAAGCTGTCGTTCCTTTCCTGGACTCATACTCAGCATCTACATGCCCAGTTCTAATTAACCTAATGGATGGTGTTAAAACTGGGCATCTGCAAGGGTTCATAGACCAATAATCCAGGTGGTTTGGGAAATAGTTTCCTCACTGGATCAAGAGAGGAGGAGAAGGCAGATGATCATTCATTTTTGTTTGATTTTGCTTTCTGGTGCTGTCTGAAAAGAGCTAGTCTGAAGATACTAAGTTAGAAGGTGGCAGCCCTCTATTTCTGCAGTTTCCATGGGCAAGATGGGAATGGCCATTTCCCAAGATCATGCACACCCAGCGCTGTTGGTGGTAAAGCTGCAGTGAATGACACTTTATCCAGAGGTTATTTGTTAAATTCTTTACTGGTGTGTTAATAGAAAGCACTGGGTAGGAGGTGACTGCACTGTATGCTTATTATGAATGTCTTCATGTTGGTAACATTTTTATTAAAATTTTACCTTCTGGAGTCATGTTGCTGCATGGGAATCTCAGCTTCTGCACATTTTACACTTCAAAGGAAAAATCCAGCTGTGTGTCTTGGTCTCAAGGATTAAACTTGAAAACTTAAATTTAGAAATTAATGTTGACAAATGTAGACAGATGTCCAAATTGGTTTCCTTTAAAGTTGTATTAGATTTTAAGTCTTTTTAGTGTGAGCCCCTTGGTTCTTATAATTATTTTGCATTGTCCTGCCACAAGCACAAAGCTGGAGGGCTGCAGCAGGTACTAGCACTGAAGGAGAGGAGGGTAATCCCTGAACCACAGTCCACTAGCAGAGGCAAATCTCCTAAATCTCTGTGCTCTTACAGCAGCTGAGGTGCTGGGAGGGGGCAGGGCCAGCACTGCTCTGGTATGCTTCACATGACTGTAATATTCATCTTGTAATAAGAATCTCTCCTACACATAATTCTGGTGGGAATGAAGATTTCCCAGTAAACCTCTTAGCAAGGTTGCTGAATTAAAAAGAGGAGATACTTCTTAGGTGGTGAAGCCTGCCTGAATCACACAATCTCTGCAGGAGCTGCTCCTGCCTGCCAGTGCTCCCGTGCCCGGGCGCATCCTGACGCTGCTTGTCAGCTGCCGGTGGGCCAGTGGCCCCATCCAAGAGCTCTGACTCTCACGGGATTTGCCTTCACACTCAGTATGAACACATCCAGCATGCTGCAGCTGTGGCTGAAGCCAGGGATGTGCTTTGTGTCCAAACTGAGTAATCTTCTGCATGAAAGGGGAGCCCACTTCAGCAGCCCCATCCTCCTGGGTTGCACAGCTGTGCAAGGAGTGGACCTGGGAAAGAACGGTGCTTTTGTGCAGCACAGTTATGTGTTTAACATAATAAATGTTTATTGTCCTCTGGAGCAAAGGAGCAATAGGCTAAATTATAGCCCGGGGAGGGAAAGCTAGAATCATGAGGTATAGGCTGTTAATTATCTTTTTTTTTTTTTTTTTTTTTAGCTGTCATAATGTACTGGCGTTTGCCTGCAGCTCCCCCCTTCCCACTGCTCCATTACCTCCACCACCACTATCTCTAAAATATCTGCTTCCCCTACCACCGGGCCCTCCTCCTCTCTGGCCTCCTGCTCTTTCATTTGTAAGGCATCTCTGGCCTCCTGAGAGATTTGTGACTTCTCTCCCAGCAGCCGCTTATGGTGATAAAGGCCCTCAGACTGCCTCTCTCTGATTAATCAGCCCTCGTGCAGCCTCGATAGGGTGTTAATTTGTAAACTCAGTGGACAGGCAACTGTGATAAGCCTCTGCAGCTGCTGTGTGTCTGCCGGGGGGATGGGCAGATAAGGCTTCAGCCCTGGGATGCAGCCAAGAAATATTTTGGAGCAGTGAATTAGAAACAACAACAACAAAAGAGCCTTCTGCAGAGGCACTCCTTTGAGGTTGCTGTGGGTAAGACAGCAAGTTTCAATGGCAGCAGACTAGAGCCGCTTTCCTGATAAGCTCCCTGACCCCCCAGGCCCAGGAAAGGGCCACATCAGGATTGCATCCCCAGCGGGAAATTGTGTCACAGGGATGTCCGTGTGTCACGTGCCATGGTCTGGGCTAGGAGGACAATGCCATCTTCTCTGTGCCTCATGTACTCGCTGCAGTTAACCTGATGCTTTTCAGACAATTTGATGCTGGTTTGTCAGGGCTGTCTGGCATGACGTGTCACCTGCAAGGAAGGGATGGACACTAGGGGTGTCCAGAACAGCATCAGTGTCAAATGATTTTTGGGCATCCTTAAATGTTTGCTCTGTGATATGATATGGTTCACATAGAATTCTATATGGAGTTCACGATGTATCCAGTGTATGGATTTAAAACAAGAATGCAGCATTTTTCCTGGAGAGCGGACCATGCTGAGAGGTCTGAGACCACAGAGTAGTGCTCTGAGAAAGAGCAAAGCTGGGAGTTAAGCTCTGGAATATCCAGGCAGATTGGAAAAGGCTGCAGTAATGACAGGCATGTATTCTGCTTGTCTGCTCAAGGAGGTTATGTTGAATGTTTCTGGTGTGCTCATGCAATTTTCCCTTTTTTATTGATTTGATTATGTTTTCTTCAAAAATTGAAGGGAGGAGATATTTCACTGAATTTTTATCAGTGCTTTGGTTCAGCTGAATCCTAATGATCCTGCCATTGTTGGCCTCCCTAATTGTTCTAATATTATCTGACAATGTGCAACAGACGATGGAAGCGGTTCCTTTCCTGTCTGCCAATGCAGGTTGTTATTCAGTTCATTTTTGAACTGCAGCAATCCTCAGACAGACAGTGACCTTTTTATGAAATCAAATGTCTTGCAAAACCCTCTTGGTCTCTGAACTGTGATTTATAGCCATTTGTGTTGGAGAAAGCTGCAGGTGGGATTTGGGTGACACATAATTGGTTAAAAGATAAAATAAAATGAAGGTTGCCCTGCTGGTACAGTGATGGCAGGAGCTACAGGAATGAATTGCTTGGCAGTGCAGAGCCTGGCCCTCCTCCTCCCGCCCTCCTCCGTCGCTTGCCAAGTCCTGTCTGGCAGGCCATTACAATGATAAATGCAGGTAGCTGGCAAAGACCACAGCTGAGAGTTTGTTCTAGCATGCCAAGCCCTGCTTGGCATTCCCAGTTGGTGCCAGCATTTGCACTCTTACTCAGTTTGACGGAAACCAGGACATGAGGTGTGAATTTATGTCCGCATCCTTCCAGGAGAGAGTTGGGATAATGAAATGCCAAGGCAGCCCTGGGAGCAGCAGAGTAATTTGGTAGGTACCAAACAACAGTCTGCCACCTGTCATTCGCAGCACAGTCCCTGCTCTCCCCCATCGCTCTTCCTACAGCGCAGCTTTGAATTATAAGAAGTTTTAGATAGTTCTGCAAAGAGCGCTCGCCGTTCCCTTTGATTTAGTGCAAATAAAAAGCCATATCCCCGCCAAATAGATGGGCTGACCAGATAGGATCAAGCTGTAATGACAATAATACAGACTGCTGTAGCAGTGTGTTACACAGCATTCCCAACCTTCCCTACCTGGAGGTAGGTTTTCCTTCATATTTGTAGCAAAAGATAAATCAAATCTGTGCTTGCCCAAGTTTATCTGGGCAATAAAAAAAAAATTTGAATGTGGAAGTGTAGGCTGAGGTCTGTTTTGGGAGGAGTTCAGCTCTCAGAGAAAGGCATGAGGGCTCTGGTGTTTGGGATGTTTTAAAGCAGACCATACAAAGCCCTTTTCTCAGTGTGTCATGGAAATCTGTGTTTCCCTGACTGTGGTATGTATCAGTTGCCTTTAAGATGGACACATCACTGCCTCCTACTTACACTGAAAGCTGCAGCCTTATCCAGTAGCACGGGGGAAGGACTGTCCTCTGGATACCATTCATAGACCAGAACACCCAGGAGCATATGAACATGTGTTATGGGGAAATCAGTGCTGATTAAAGTGGAAAATAGCAGGAGTGTAAAGCGAAGGTAGATTTGGTAGTGGTTGGGGAGCTGAGGTTTGAAGGAGGAAGATCCTGAGATAAGGACCAAGTGCACTCTAATTTAAAGTAGGACACACAGGCACACTAACATTAAGCAAGTATTTTGGCTGGTTTTAATGAGGGACAGCTGGAAATTTTCTTTTCTTGTTGGTGTTGCTGGAAACAGCCAAGGAACGTTCTGCAGCTGTCTGACGAGGTGAGGTCCAGGAACTCCCCAGCTTCCTCCCATCTCCTTCACTAAATTTTTTTTCAGTACATGTATCTATTTATTTATTTATTGGAGCTGAGCTGGGAAGGAGAGGGAGTTTGATCTTTTCCTTTGGGGGACAGCAACTGCTCAGAGGAAGATGAATCATAAAGCATTGCTAATGGAGGGGATGGGAAGGGGAGAACTCTGGGCTGCAGCCGTTCCCCAGGGGCTTGGGGGATGGTTTGAGGAGAGAGGGAAGAGGAATTAGCAGGCCTGTGCCCCGAGGCTCTGATGGCAGACATGCTGTAGGTCAGATGTCCCTCTGTATGAGAGGATTCAGTCACCCTTTGTCAGGGAAGAGGCACATCTGTGCAATAAGCAGCACACCACAGCAGCGTGTGTTTAAGAATTACTGCTGCTGCTGCTGCTCGATTGGAACTAGTTTGTTCAGTCCCACGGTGGTTGTAAAATGATGAGGAACATGCTCAGGGTTCAAAACATTGTCAGTTTAAGCTTACCACTGTCTTGCCGAAAGAGGACCAAAACAAGATGTCGAACTTGTGGAGAAGCAATGAGCTTGATTCCTCACTGCCCTGCACTGACTGAGTCAGGCTCCATACAGAGTTTCCTTTGGTGCCTTCCAGTCCTCATCCACTTTGCCTCCCATTCCACTTGCCATTGTGTAAAGTCAGCATAATTCAGTGGTGAATTAGGACCAGTGATCTCTGCTTTTAGGCTTTCTATGGCCTAATTTAATCTGTGTTCCCAGACTCATGCTAGCTTCTCAAAGGGGCTGTTGCAAAAAACAGTCATGGTTATATAAACTGCTGAGAGAAATGAGCATTCTTGGAAGAAAATGTGACAAAGAGGCGAGTGCATGGTGACAGTCCCTTCCAGGAGCAGAGCAGTACTGAATATGTGTGTGCTAAATGAATGTAGGTGGGAACCTAAACAAGCGTGTTGCTGTATGAAGGTACAGTCCAAGAAACATTTTGTTTCTGGTGAGCTTTCTATGGAGGAAACTCACGAAAGATACAGAAGACCCATCACTACCTCTCAGGGATGGCCTTGAATCATAATTGAACTAGAAGTATCTGTGGCATTTAAGGCATTGCCAAATCAATAAGTAGTTGCTGGTTTGGGGTGTTTGTGCTGTGTGTTTCACTGTGATGTGTTATGGTGTAACTGAAGGTACAAGTGTGTCGTTAGGATTGCTGGAAAGGTGGAGACTCTTGCTTTGGAAATATTATTTATTATTATCCTTATTTGCGCTGGAGATCAACAGACAGAATTTCATCGTTGATCCCAACTATCAGCTGTAACCAATTCTTTCAAAACCACCTGGTCACCATTCAGGTTTCTAAATGGATTTTTGGAAATGCTCTATACCCAGTAGCTCCAGTCAGGCTGATGCCCCAAAGGCAGCTGCTGAGTGCTGAGCCCTCTTGAAAGCCCAGTCTATAAATTCTGTGGGAAGATAATCACTGTGTGGATTTGTGGAAGTCCTGTTCCCTCTTGCTTAATCCCTCACACAGCTGGGCTGTGCTGTGTCCCCGCCAGCTATGTACCTCAAAGAGGGATATTCCTAGTAGGTTCACAAAAATGATTGAATTGCAGGTCTTACTTTTCTTTTGTCTTCCTAACTGAGCTGCAGTTTCTCTCCAAAACTAATGCAGGTTTTGGAAAGACTGTAGGCTACCTTGAAACATCCCCTCACAATGCAGGCAGTGTTACCCATGGGCTGCTTCTATATCCTGAAATGTGTAGAGTACTTTGTTGGTCTTAAGGGGGATTTTTACATTGGGGTTTTGTGTGCATGTGTGCTATTTCTAGGGTACTCTTGCACCTTTCCATATGTATCAATTTCCATTTCCTACAGAAGAATCACAACCCAAACAATACCTTCCTGTTTTAGTTATTATTCTCATATTACTGGATGAGGGGTCTGGTATGAATGGCTTGCAGAGTGAACTGCAGAGTAGTAAAGCAGTACCGACGTGCTGAAATTCTCTGCTGGACAAGCGATCAAGTGGCATTGGAGTGGTTGGTAAAAGCAAGGGATACAGATCAAAGGAAAGAATGAAAATTGATCCAGAATTTTCAGGTAGTGTCCGTGCTTTATGCTAAAACTTTCTTGAAGCGTATCCAGCACTTCTAATTTGGAAATCTCCCAGAGAAGGGTTTTCTTGTGAGCTTTTTAGTGCTTGCTAAGTTCAGTAATTGTGCAAACAGTCTCTCTTGAGACTGCCCTTGGCTGTCTAGTAGATAGGCAGCCATCCAGATCTAAAATTTAAACTGCATTTTACTGTCTCCTTCTTCTGCCTACTGTACTGGACTCACTTGGAGGGAATGCTTGCCTTTTGCCCTGTACATGACATACATACCAGGTCCCCAACACTACTTTGCTTGTTCCTTGTGAACCAGGACTGCAGCATTATTGGCAGTCTTGCTATCAGGCTCCTGGAGTATCAGGCTTGGATCTGGCATTTGGTGCTCCAGGAGATGGCATGAAGGTCCACAGAGCCTTTGTTGTTGGTGATAAGGAGCAGTTCTAGTCCCCGTTAGCCATTTATAGGCTACGGATAAAGGGGACGAAAAGAAGTAATTGTTGTGAGGCCTGACATAATTTATAGTGCTGTCTTTGTCAGATGATGTTGTTCTGTTCTATATAACCATTAAATTATTAATCTGCAAGAGCTCTTGCACCTTTCAGCTGCCTTGGGTTGGTTGCAACCAGGATGGATGAGGCATGGACTTCATTATGCCTCACTGCTCACCTTCAGAGGTGAGGGTATGCTACATCCTTTGTGGTTACCACCTCACATTTGAGGAGGAAGTTGCCTTTGCTGAGCTTTTAGTGCTGAAAATTGAATCAGTGTTTATATGTGCTGGGTTCAAGGGGAGGAAGGGGGAGGGACTGCAGCACCACTCCTCTGCTTGCTCTCCACAAAGCAGAAAAGGGCAGAAATGTTATTTTCCTCTGCAGTGTATTCAGCCTGGTTTCAAGCTGTCACACAACTGGGTGGAGGCATTTTTCCCTTTAGGTCTAGAGTAGAAAAGAAAGAAAATCAAAAGGCGACAAAGGATTGGTAACTTCATTGAACAGGCCACAAAGGGGACCTGGAAGGCTTGGTGTCATCGAAAGGATGCTGGGTCTTAGAGATCTCAGCAACATGAGGTTACCTCAGAAACTGCTGCTCTGGGGACAGATGTCAGATGTGCTTCAAGTGCCACTGTTGTTACTGGGGATGAGGGTGGGACTGTGCAAGCAGCATTTTTATGAGCACAAGCCTGTGGTGGGTTCTGTGGCTGTGGGCTGTGCTCTGGGGCAAGGGAGATGAGCAGCCAGTGAACAAGGAAGGGTGGAGGTGTCTTCTGTCTGTGAGCTTCAGGCTGGGCAGGTCTTGCTGCCTTGTGCAGCAACAAAAAGGAATTTCAGGGGTTTGTGAAATGGTCCTTCAGATGGAGACAGGCAGGAGGCAACAAGAGGGGGAAAAAAGGAAATTTTTAGTTTCATTTTGCAATCAAAGAACACATGATTTCCTGTGATGGCTTGAACTCTGCTTAAAAGACTCCAAATGCCTGGTTTTGTTCACAAGGGAAGAATTCCTTTTTATTAATATTATTTTTAAAGCCCTTCTTAAACATATGCAAATGATTTGCTTGGAACAGCAGTATTTGGGAGGGGACTTGTTTTAGCAGTTGTGTTGGTTTGCTGGATTTTTTCAGCCATTAGTGGGCTCCCTCAGACACATAGGTTTTATTGTACGCTTTCTTTAAAGGGTGACTGATAGGGTTGAATGATGTATTCAGGCTCTTCCTCCCCCAGCTTCCCTCCTGCCTTTACAGCAGCTCGCAGAATATCCTATAGCACAGGCGTTCACTGTTTCAGAATGGTGCTCGTGCCAAAAGCTGCTCAGATCTGGAGCTAGGAACCACCAGAAGTGAGAGCAAAAGTTACTGTAAACTCTAGGTGTGAAGGTTTGTGTCTGTGAACTGAAGCTGCGATGTTGAAAACGCTGCTCTGTCAATGTTGACTCTGATTGTGGAAGGCGGTGGCACATGCTGATAGCAGAAGACTGAGCAATAATCCGGCTGTTTTACTTTGTCTTTAAAGTGAATTTTCTGGCTTGACTTCCTTAAACATTGTTTTTATACAGTCTGGACCTGTAGCGCTGAGGTCTTTAGCTCGCGGCTGAGCTGAGCCCGCGGTGCCGAGGCGCTCGGAAGGGACTGAGCTGGTGGCTGCCACAGCGTGGGGCCGTGAGCCCGGACTCTCCAGAGCAGGGGAAGCACAAAGCTTCTCCCAGCTGGGGTGACTGAGCAGGTCCTGCAGCAGTGGCTGGCTCCCCAGGAAGGGCTCTCCTGAGCAGGCTCCTCTGGAGGGCTGCACACCCCAGCATCTGGACCCGGCACTTAGGATTCGTGGCTCAGCGGCCGATTTACTGCTGGGGCTTTAGTGCAAGCCACGCTGAAGTTTCATTGCCTGTAAAATGGGGGAATCTTATTTATCCACCTGCCACGTGTCCGAGTGCTTGTGGAGTGCTTTGAGAGTAGGCCCTGGCTTTGTGTGAGCTGTTGGCAGGGGTGAGTTCCCAGAGCCTGCAGATGTGTTCTGCGTCCGTGGTGGCATGGTGGTGATTATAAGTGAAAAATCTCCTAACAATGGGTCGTAAATTCAGAGTTGGCTGTCAAACGTTTTATGCACCACTGTTGTTGCTGCTGTGTGACACTGTTACACTTTCTTTGCAAACCAGCCTAGGCAAAACATTGTTTAATCCTGGTTCTTCCTCTTTTTAATCCATGCAGTGAAGGGATCGTGCAGGTAACTGATTTTCCCTAAGATTTTAGGATCTTTTTGCTGAGCTGTGTAATGATCATACATGCCACAGCTACACGTGCAGCTTTGTCGTGGACATAATTCAGAATTTTTTTCTTATGTGTCTCAGCCTCAACCTATTTTTCATGTTGTTTTCCCTCTCTTTTTTATACATTTGCATTAAGTAAGACATTCAGTGCTTGCAGTGCCACTTTTCTTAGAAGTAACATTAATGGATCACTCTTGCTTCTTACTATATCTCATGCAGAACTTCTTGCATTTTACTATTTGTTTTTTTCCTTCTGAGTCGTCATTTAAAATATATAGCAATGTAATATAATTTGTAGTGCTCTTTATCATGCAAATCTCCTAAGGCACCTTAGAATAAAATCAATAAAATCAAAAATAAAATCAACTTAGTTCAGCCACGTGTTGAATTAATTAATTGTTTTTAAAGCAGAGCCAGGGGGAAAAGGCTTTTTTTCACTTTCAGTATCTTTTGCTCGTCAGCTTTGTATTTCACCCATTCTATTCATGCAGCAGTCAGTGCCAACACGTTGATGATACTTTCTTGTAGATGGCAGTAATGTTGATCGTGCTCCTGCTCCCAGATCAGCTTTGATTCTGGAGAGGCTGCTTGCTATTTTATCAGATAGCGAGGAGGAAAAGCTTATGCTGAAATCGGTTGACTGCTTGATATCAGTGGGGGGAGGAAAGGAAGCCATCAAATTAACTCATAAAAGCTTTAGTTACGATGAATGGACTTTTTTCCCTGTCTGTCGTTATCATCTTGTCTGTAACCCAATGACCCTGATTATCATGAAGCTGTTTACAAGGTTTAGGTTAATTGGATTTCTTTAACTGTTTCCCAGAGCTGTGAGGAGCACAAATACACTGCTGTGAAGTTCAGACAGCATAGTGCAACCCAGTCTGCAAGGAAATGGGCTTCTTCCAAGAGGAAGTCATTTTATTTCATACTCAACTAAGTGCATAGCAGCATGTACCTATCATTTGGCATAATATTGAACAACACCCTCCTTCATACAGATGTGTTCAGTTGCAACTTGTGTTTCCAATACACAAATTACATTTTGCATGTTCAGCAAGAATTGAGCTTATTTTCAGTGAGAGAGCCTTTGAAATGTGTTTTGGTTTCTTTTTTTTTTTTTTCCTTCAGCTTGATAGCAGTTTCACTGGTTTTGTTTTTATATGAGGAATCATGGATAAAATAGCTGTGCATTGCATGGCTGCCTAAACAAACGAGACAGGAGGATGTAGTTGGGTGAGATCAGGACAGTCCTCTTGCTTGGCTTTCATCTCCTCAGGATGCATGCTCGTTCTTTAATGGCACAACATTGCACCCTCCAGGTGCAATGCGCAACTGCAGGTCTCCAGATAACCCACTTGTTTTATGAGCTGTGTTTTTGTGAGCAAGCCTTCCGAATTTCTCCTTCACAATTATTCACCCTCTCTTTCTCTTCCTTTTTCAGGCTTCTGTAGGCTCTGAGAAGCTGTTCTCCCCTGCAGCAAATAAAGGTAAGTGATGTGGAGAAATGCTTTCCTTATCTTACAGCGAGAGATTTGGGTTGTGAATCCGTGTCGTGCGAATAGCAGGACATCCGTTTTTGCCAGAGCCTGTAGCTTGGCCACACACATTGTCATAAAGATCAGCTTTACAGGCTTGTGATGATTTAAGTTAAAATTTAGAGCTGCATTGTCTCAGTGTGGGGTGGGACTTCTTCCCTTCCAGTAAGATTTGTATTAAGTGTCTTGGAGAGAGGGATTACTGACAAAGGAGAAGTCAGTCCTTACTGTAGGGGATGTGCTTCTTCCTCTAATACAATCAAATCCTCATTTCTTTTATACAAATCAGTATTTCAGTGCTGTCTGTGTCATCCTGACAAGGGCTTGCGCATCCCTCCCCTGCCAGTGCCCACGGAGCATTTGTGCCTGTACATCTTGGCTCTCCAGGCCACGGTGGAGGGTGCTCAGCACGGTGCAGCTCCGCTCCTGCTGTTACTGACAGTTACCTGTGATAGGCACTGGGTGTTGCTAAGAGACTGCCTCGTTCCACAGCCCCTTGGGGGGCACAGCCACAGATCTCTAAATACGCCCAGCCCTCCTCTGAGGGCTCGGCACAGCCATAAAACCGGGCTGCTCTGCTTTCCTGTGTTCCCAGGGATAATCTCATTGAGATGGATACCGGGCAGAAATGCCAAAGAAACAGCCTTGGAGAAGGCAAACTGTGGTACATGGTGGAAAGCGCTGTGCTGGGAATGGTTCCGCTTTGCCACGCTAGGAGGTTTGTGTGGCTCCAAATTAATTGCCAGGGCTTGTGGCTGTCTGCAGCATCCTCTGCACTGAGCTGCAAAATAAAATCAGTTCACAGCAGTAGTGGATGTTAGGGGCATGCAAATACCCCAAAGAGGGGAGATGAGGCCCATCAGCAAGAAGTGATAAAATAAACTTCTTGCATTATTTCAGTGGGGCCAAGAAAGGAACAATTTGCAGTTGTGTAGGAGTAGGTGCCGGACATGGAAAGGCGTTTTGGTGGTTGTGTGCTCCATCACCTGGATCCAGGCCCAGTTTTTAGCTGGGCTCTTCAGCAGCAGTAACTATTAGGAATTCTCTTTCTTTCCAAGCTTTGCAGATTTTCAATGCCAAATGTGGAAACCGATGACAAGCCCATTATGTTATTACATTTGTAGATATTTTTACAAAAGTATGCAGCTTTATCTGGGGGAAAGAGGGAAATTTAAACAAATGGTGAGGAAGAACATTTCTCTTCTCTCACTTGGCTTGCTGATAAGGCAAACCAGATTGCCCATATGGCACTGCCTCGGCAAAACAAAAATCTTGCCATCCTGCATAATGCCTGGCACAGAGATCTGCTGGAGAGGCTTATGTTGAAGCGTTAGCAGCTTTGTTGGCTCCTCCTTGTGCTGAAGCCCAAGAACCCCCACCCCTTCATATCATGGAGCAGCTCAGCAACATGAGTTTTCAAAATACCTCCCTATCAGGAAGTTAAATGTGCGAATGCCTGCGAATTTGCTGTCTTGAAGTTTGTGTTCAGTGCTGTTTATATCCCTATAATTTCAGCCTGTTCCTGTTTGCTTTAATGTGGGTGTAGACATTGCCAGCTTTGGGTTCAGATCATGGGTTTTATCTCAGTTTTCTCTTTTACCCTGGCCCTGTACCGGTGTACCTCGCTTATGGCATGGCCTGCCATCGTGGGCAAGCTCTCCTGGGGCTACCTCAGCATTTGGCGCTTGGCTTGACAGGTGAGAGAAGTTCTCCTCGGCAAAGATTTTGTGCAGAAACCCAAACAGTGCTAAATTTTCCCCTCGCCCTGTTATCACTCCCGCAATACAAGAGCCAGATTTGTCTCTTGCACATGCAAATGAACGCCGCTCCTACACGACCAGGCTCGGGGATGCCATATGGCCGGGAGAAAGTGACTTTCAAAGCATTGCACTTAAATTCCTTTTGTGAGATAAGAGCGTTGATTTAAGGCCTGTGTTCTCCAGGGCAGGAGCCCTGGTGGCTCTGTGGGGAGGGGATTAGCTCAACACAGTTTCCTGATGGGCACACGCATGGTGCGGCACGCGCTCGTCCTCTCCCGTGGGCATTTGCACTGTGCCCTTCTTTTGTAAACACTGGCGGCCTTTTTGGAGAGATATTAGCTAGCAAGCATGCAGCATCCATGCTGCAGCTTTTATTGAAGGTAACCAGGCTTCTAGAACGCACAAAGTGGATTCATTGTCTGGTGCAACTCCCCGTGTTCCCAGTCCATTGTCTGGTGCAACTCCCTCTGTTCCCACAAACTTTCCCTGGGGATGTGTTTGGCCCTGTGTGTTTGTTTTATGCCGTCCTAGTTTATCAGCAGCTTAGCGATGCAATTAAGTATTAAGATAGGCGGGTTACGCTTATTTGAGCCTGGAACAGCTGTAAAATGTAACCTTTGACCGCATTTGAGAGCTCCACAAAAGGCCGGAGGAGCAGCGTCTTTTGTCTGGGGCTCTCTGGGTAACGTTTGCCTTTGCCCCCTCCCCGGCGGGGCCGCGGTGGTGGCCGTGCTCCTCCTGCTGACTCCAGTTCATCTGCAGCAGCAGATGCACGGCGTGCATGTCCACTTCGGGGACCAGGCACTATTATGCTGCAGAGAGAGGTGTCCTGACCCAGGGTGACCTCAGTAGTCACAGCTGTGAAATAGGCTGAATGGGGCACTTTGAGCTTCCAGCAGAAGAGGAGATTAAATCCTCCGTGTGAGGAAATAATAATTAAAAGTAAGAGCAGAGAAGCCCTGATCTGCTCTGCTGACAGTCTTTGTTTTCTGACGCAGAAAAGTGTTTGTTTGGCCAACTTGTCACTGCAGTACAGAGTTACAAGGGCATTTGCTGCCGAGGGCCGGGTGTTACATCCTCCTGGAGAATAAATCAATGAACAAATAATAAAGGTCTGTTTGCTCTCTCATGCAGCTCCTTTCTCACAGGAATCTGCCAGCCAGCCCTTCCTTTTTCTGAAGGGCAAGTGCCAGGAAAGGCAGGGGAAGCATAAGCAAAAACCAAGTCTGTCCCTCTGTCTCCAGGTAGGAGCATGAGGCAGAGGCGTGACGGTCAGATGAGTTGTGTGGCTGAGGAGGTGAGAGGGACAGTCACCCCTAAGTCACTGCAAGGACCTCCTCCTGCCTGCTGTGATCGTATTTTGAAGTGTATGGGGTAGGATAGTTGGTATTTTCTGGACTTGACCGTTGGATCCTCACTGCTGGCTCCCTCCAGCTGTGGGCTTCCCTCGTGGGTCTGGCTGGAGGCAGCTGAGCTTCCTTGCACCAGTCCTTGCTCCAGAGCTGCTGTATGCCAGGGAAAGCAGGAGAGGTTTGTACCACAATAGCCTTGCAGCTGCAGCCCAGGTGACCTGCTGAGTCCCCAGTGTTTGAGCCCAAGGCCACTGCAGCAGTGAAAGTGAAATGGATGTCTTAAAGGAGCTGTTTCTTTTGCTTGGTTTGATAGGTCTGAGGCTCCAGGGAAGAAAACCTCCATCGAAAAGTGAAGCCTGGGCAGCAGCCAGGGTTTCTTCATTCATAACCCCGGGCAGGCTGTGGGTGGGGAGGTGCCTGTGAGATGAAAGAGGTGTCCAGGAGTCCCTGGGGCATGAGATGCCCATGGAGGAGCCAGACCTGCACAGCCGCGTCTGCCCTGCAGCCCCAGGAGGCACTGGGCAGCAATGAGGGGAAAAAGAGCTTTGAAGTCTGTTGAGAACAGTATGTTGCTCCTGTCTTTGGATCCAAATCAAGCTGGGCACGGAGGGAGCAGTGTAATCCATCTGTCTGGTGGCACAGAGTGGCTGGCCAGGACCCAGCCCTGCCCTGGCTGCTGGGGGCTCGCTGAGCTCCATGCCTCAATTTCCCCCTCCTGCAAAATGAAGACTAATGCTTGTCAGCCAAGTGCGCTCAGAGACTTAATTAATGAATGTTTGTCAAGCGATTTATCAAGAGATCCTTTTAATGAGAGATTCCATAAACAGCGCAAGGCTTCATTTTCATGGCAATAATAAATGACAGTGAAAGTAAGTCTTATCCTTCCCCCGCATACGCACCCCCCAGGAAAAAAGATTGCTTACCCTCCGCTCTTACTTCTCCCTGGGTTTCTAGGCAGAGGGCTTTGAAGTGCTATCTTTCATCATGAACTGTACACATCCTCAAAGCTCTAAAGCTCACAGCCTGTGTCTTATCCCTCTGACAAGAGGGAGGCAAGCTTTCTCGGCATGCAGGTCATAATTGTCAGCCATGGGATGTGCCGCAGCCACCCGCCCCAGCGGGCTAATGCAGCTTATGCTTCTTTGAAGTTCCCTCCCTTTATTTTCTGTCCTCTTGACCACAAAACTGTGCCTTGGGCCAGCAAGAGAGATTTCTTGTTCAGAGACGACACTGAGCTCTGACAAGCACATCTGAACCAGAGAAGAACCCTTGTTCCTCTGAGATCACTGCTCCATAATGTTGTTGCCTTAAGGGGACTGTCTCTCCTTTTTCTCTCTGCTTCTTCTCTTCCTTTTTCTTCTTTTTTTTTTTTTTTCTTTAATTCAGCACTAAACTGTCACACTAAATCATTTTAAAAGCTGGAATACAAAACCTCCAGTGTAGGACATGCTGTTAAAAACTGATGGTTATTACTGTGAGATGGGGTGAGAGGGGAAAGGAGGGGCAAGGGGGGCAGGGGAGGACAGGAGAGCAGCAAGTCAGCTCTCCAGGAGGAACCTGTGAGTGCCTGGTGAAGCAGAAAACAACCTGAATGCAGCTGAGCTCAGCACACCGTGCTTGGCACAGGTTTGCAGAGCACAGCTCAGAGGATGCTCAGCACTGACAGGGCATCAGGAGCCCAGTGTCTCCCGGGCTCGCCGTGCTGCCTGCATGCCTTGGTCCTGTCCCCCGGTGCTCTGTCTCCAGTTGTCAGGGTCAGAGACTGCCTGTCTGGGCTGGGAAAGCATCTCCTGTAATCAAGTCCACCTCTCCTTCAGGGCTTTACCTTGCTGTGCCAGGAGAGAGGGCTTTCCATCACTTCAAGGTCTGCACAGACAGAGCAAACAAGTCTCACTGCACCCGGCCAGGCAGTCAGCTGTGTTTTACATGAATGGAGGTCAGGAGAGATGCCATAAATTTTCCCACTTTTCTTGTGTGGGGTCCACCGTGGGATCTGAGCTGCATCCTGTCTCTTGATCTCAGTTTTATCCCCATGTCCTAGTTAGATTTTGATGAGGTCACCATCTTGTGCTTGATTACCTGCGCAGCCAGGGAGCTTGAGGGGGATGATAATTTACAGCTGAACCTTTGGACAAGAGTCCACCATGATTACAGGCATGCAAAAATTTCCACAGCAGCATCTGTAATAATAAATAAAATAAGTAATGCATTTATTTAGATAGCAACCATATTGCTGTGATTTATACAGTGCTCAGGATGCTCTGCAGCTGCTCTGCTCCCCATGCTGCATCTCTGGTGATTTTATCACAAGCTTACAAGACCCTGTGTTTTTCATGAAACCCAGGCCCTCAGAGGATTGTACCAAAATCTAAGATTTAATTTTGTTATTTAGGCAAGGCTTCAGTCTTCCTGACTACAGAGGAGAGCCTAGAATTTTTGATTCTTCTGTGCTTCAGAGCCAGCAGACAGTTATAAAAAAGCCGAAATACTTTGGTTTCAACCTTGTTTTAAAGATAGTTTGTGATCTGTAAATGCTTCTGGGGTTGGCAGTACTGGATACCCAGAGTTTAATGATAAATCCAGTGTGTGAGCCCATCCCAGCATCCTCTTTTTGAAAAGTTCTATCTGATTTTGCCACCAGGATGAGCAAATTAGCTTTCTTGCATGTGTATAGACATAATTATACAGTGGTCTGAGAAGGAGGACTTTGATTTTCAAAAAGCATGGGTAACCAAGATAATCACCCAAGTCACAGCCAGTTACCCACATTTCAAATCAAAACTAAACACAGAAAGTAGCAAACTAGGTGCAGTCTTTTAGTATTGTAGTTTTGCTATTTTGCAGGCTAGGCTGTGGAAAGCTCAGCCTTCTCTTTGGGAATGGGAATGCACTCTGTGTCCCCCCTGTTAGCTATTTTGTGTGTATTTATTAGTCCAGGCTGTAGCCATCCCTATCTGCAGCAGCTGTCTGTGAAATTATGATGGACAAGCAAGAGCCCATTCACTGTAACCACACTGTCCGGTTAGTTTGGTAAAACTCAGACTGCAAAAGTGGATAATTTATTAACTTTGACACAAACTGAGTGTTGTGTGGCTCCCAGAGTGAGAACTACCTCGTGCAGGCCAGCAGGGTCTGCTTGCACCCGTGGCCATATGGTTTGCACAGCCATCTCCAGGCTTCTCCCCTTCCACTGAGCCAGCATAGAGCTTTCTTTGTAGCTTCAGGCTGCAGCCAGGAGAGTTGAAAAGTTGAATTATAAACATTTCCAGGCCTTCTGGTTGGTATCTTGTGTTTTGTTTTCTTACTTTAAGGATGTGGTGGAGTATGTTGCTGCATTCCTGTCAGTGGGATTAGAATGAATAGAAGCAATAGTGTAGGAGATAAAATGTGTTTAATTATTTATTTGAGAATTACAGACTGAAATTGCTTTTTGATTTAAAGCTTCCAAGTCATGGATATGTTTTTGGAGTAGAGAGAGACTCACAGAAATGTATATATGCACAATTATCTAGGGTAATGTAAGAAGTCTCTTTGCTCAACTGCCCTTCCTCCACAGAATTTGTTAATTTCCTTAAAGATTTTAAATTTCAAATGCGGCTTTGTTAAGTATCACAGAAAGCTAACAGCATGCTGTGCCTTGCCCACCAAAATGAAAATAAAATAAATAAAGTCTTCGTTGTATAAATGTTATGAAGTGGGTGGTTTATTTTCTTTAATTATACTTTTTATTTAAAATAAACTATAAAAGCAAAATATTATATATCCTGAACGGGCCAGCACAAGCTCATATTGATTGAGTAGGCACATTCTACCTTTTCTCAGTTCATGTAAAAATAGATAAAAGGACCATCAAACTGTAAATCAGAAGAAAAAGATAGAAATTGCTTCCAAGTGCCTGTAGTAGTTTACATTGCCTAGGCTTTTAAAGGACGTTTGAAAGATACCATCTTTTTATTCCTTGTTTGTAGTTTGTTTTTCTTTTTTCTTGAGTAGCAAAAGCCAATGGGTAAAGTCTCAGTGCTGTCTCCAGCTGTGGTCCCTGGTTGCATTTCAGCACAGAAGGATGCTGTAGGGGGGTGATGTTAAGAGCAGCAGTTGCAACCCCCGCAAACTGTTGGGTCTTCTCAATTCTGCTTTTAAAATACCTCAGAGACATGTTTTATTCATGGAAGATTTTGTAAAGCTTCAGTTTCTGAAGAAATTAAACGCTGGGTATAAACCTGATTCCCTCTTCCAAAGGGCGAGCAGTGCAGGATGAGGGGAGGTGTCTGGTATGGGTCTGAGCTGTACCCAGCACATCCCCAGGATTTAAATCAGCCTTGCTCCTTGCAGAGGAGAGTCCTTGTTCTCTCCAGCTGCCCAGCCTGAGACTCTGCTCAGCCCAGGCTTGTGCTGGTTTCCCAGCTCTGCAGTGCCCCTTTCGAGCCGCTCTGCAGCCTGGGCTCTGTTCCTGTGTTAGTGGAGCACTTTGACAGGGTACCCGTGGGCAGCTGAGCTCTGGGACAGACCATTAGGGACTGCTGCAGACACAGCAGCCCCTCACCAGCACAGAACAGGGCAGCCTGGCCATCCACCAGGGATTTGACAAGCAGTGCTGGTGAGGGGGGAGCTGGATCTGACCCTGGGTCAGCTGGTGTTTCCTTCTGGGCAATCAATGGGAGTGATCAATGAGACCAGGGCGTGCTGTTTAATTGCAAATGGATCTGGCTACTCTTTTGTGTGCAGTGCTGGCGAGGTCTGTAAGTCCCAGCAAGAGACCTCAGGAACAGAGGATGCTGTCAGCATGTCGCTGCTTCTCCTGCTCCTCTCACTGCCCCTCTGGAGGCTGAGCCAGTCCATCCTCCCGGGGCAGGGCTGGGGCTGACGACAGGACCCTGCTGTCCTGATCAGCCTGCAGCAGTTCATGCTGGTTCTGGTTTGGGCTTGATTTTTCTGTATTAGCTTCATTTGAAATCAGTGCTGTGAGTGATGGAGCTCTCTGTTCTTGTCCTGTGGGAGGGAGGCCAGGTTCGGGGTTTGCTGTCAGCCATGGGGTTCCTGCCGTTTTCTTCCTTAATAACCGTGTGAGCAGTGCACGCATGTGCTCGCTGCTTCCCTCACCTCCGTGCTTCGCTGGCCATCCTTCCTGCTAACAAGGGCTGAACACATTCCCTGTGGAGCCTGTTAATGTTGCTGCCGAGCTGCCTGGGGACTCACAGCATGAGGCTTTCCTTCCATTTCTGCTGCTCTGGGCACTCGGCCCCAGCTCCCGGCCTCGGTTCAGCCAGGTAAAGCCATACTGACTCCATTCACTTCCCTCTATTTATTTGGGTTTACACCAGTGTATAAGAGCAGGACTTGGCAGAGTGTTTGTGTTTGCGTGTCTGTGTTTCTCAAAAGGATACTTGTTCTAGTTTGTTGGGTTTTTTTTCCCCAAACAGTAAATATTTTCTTGTAAATCGCTGGGACAGAAAAGTGACTACAGTGCTTTTAGTTCATGTAGTTGCTTTAAATGGATGGCAAAGACTTGCAGGAGGTAATAGGAAATTAAAATCTTTTAACCATCCTGCAAAATTTATTGCAGAATTATATCCCCACTCTGGGATTCTGTCGGACAGTTCAAAAAGCCTTTGGAAAGGTTCTTGTTCACCATTAAATTTTTAAAGTTATTGAAGTAATTTTATGGAACCCTATTAAGTTTCTGAAGAAACCCACTGGTTTCATCACTAATAAATTCTTAAAGGCTTATCCGTAAGGGAGTAGTCAGAGTTCCAGATCTCTCTCCAATGAAGTGGACATTGACGTTTTGTCCTGTTGGAGATACATTCTTAAAAAGTGTCAGCAAGGTGAGTGGCAAAGCTGGGAGAGCATGATTGCACCCAAGTACATCATCAAGCACTGTGTTAGGTGCTTTGCCAGTCAACCCCGCTGGAGTTAGGGTGGAGATTTTAGAAAGTGGAAGTGTGTTTGTATTAAAAGGTAAGGAAGAAGATTGCAGATGCATCTATACAGCTAAATCCTGGTGTGGTGTTAAATTTAGACCCTGGCATCTGTTTCTGAGCACCATCATGTTAAAAAGAGGTGGCAGCCTTCTCAGAAAGAGACACAGTGAAGCCTGGAAGTCCCTGTCTCTCAGGCACTCGTGGTGCTTTCAAAATAATGCAAAATAATGCGTTCACTGTGCTTTCGCACCGCATCCAGAAAAGCACACGGAAACTTCCTCCCAGTGAAAGCAGAGCATCAAGCTGGCTTTGTGCTTCACTTAGTGCTCACAAGCGCCTTTGGTGTGTGAGTGCAGAGCCACCTGATGCACAGCACACGGGCTAGCAGGGAAATGAAATTGTGTAATTGCCAGTTTCCTTCCATTCCGCTCCCTCTCGCGTTGTGCATAAAGGAGCCTATTTAAGTCTCAGCTGGAGTGAGGCTTGGTAATAAGCAGACATCTACGAACCTGCATCTGCTGCTGGTGTCTGCTAGGTTTGTTCTGCATTTCCATATTTATTGACAATCCAGTTTTGGGAGAGATCTGCCTGAATGCTCTGGGTCCCATACTGCGAAACCTGTGGAAGATTAGTTTGTCCCTTCAGTCCCATGAGTCCTCATCCTTGGGACATCTTGGGAAGTGCAGGACCAGGCAGCATCACCAAAGCTTACATCAGAGTTTGCAAACCCACCTCAAGCTGCATTGGCTTGCAAAGCCAGAGCTGCTCCCTGGGAAGCTCTGTGCAAAGCAGGGTGACAGAAAAGGGCCAGCCTTGTTGGATGCAGCAGCTAGCATTTTAATGTTTCTCAGTATTATGTGATTTGGCTTCCAAACAGTTGAGCTGTCCCCAGCCACTTGCTTTCATACACGGCTGGCCTTCTCTGGGCACAGGAGAGGTGCTCACAGTGCAAACTCTGCAGAGACAACCTGATTTAATACAGGCATAGTGGCTGGAGGAAGAAATTTACAGGTTGAGCATTGAATGTTTATACAATAAAGAACATGTCATTATTTTTGTTATTGAACCAGTCTTTGAAACTGAGCTAGAAATATGCAACCTACAACTAGAATATGTTCATTGCATTCTGTACTGATCAATTTAGTAACCAAAGTAGAGCAGATTATTTTATGCCTTTCATTGTATCAACAAAAATGTTCTCTGAGCATAATATACCTTTTGGCCTGAAATATTTTTGTGTTACAGGCCAGTCTCTGGGCTCTTTATGTCATTCTAGCAGTATGTGCTGTAAAGCTGCCTTCAGCAGACATCTGGGGACTCCCCACTGACTGGCAGCACACTCAGCCAAGCTTAGTCCTGAGGCCAGGGCAGAAAAGGCCTGACTCAGTGGTTGTGTGCAGCAGAGCACCCTTTTGCCAGCCACGCAGATGGGAGTAATTCAGAGACCTCTGAAGGTACTCCAGATGGCTCTGTGAGCTGTACCAGGAGTTCAGATGGCCCAAGAGTCATCTCAAGGCTGGTCCTGTGAGAGATACTGCCCGGGCTACACTGCTTGCAGTCTCTCACAGTAATACCATTGCTTCACACTAATAGGCCAGCATGGCTACAAGAAGAGCCAGAGCTTGAAAACACTGCCAGAGAAGCTCTCTCCTTTTCTCTCAGCAATTCTCTCCTCCCAAAGATTGAAGAGAACTGGGTCTAGGTTTTTGGCTCAGACCCCTGCCTGCTGCATACATTTTCTCCACCAAATGGACACAACTATAAACCTCTTTCTGCATCATTTCCTGCAGGCCTGTACTAAACATGCCACCCAGGTGTCCCCGTGTAAAGCCACTTCTTGCTGTGTCTGCTTCTGTTGCTGCTGGCAGACTTGCCTTTGCGTGCTCACGGCAGGGCTCCCATCACAGCGTGTTAATTTTAAACAAACAAAGACTGCATTTTGATTTGGAAGGGACTTTCCCATCAGTCTGTGTCAGAGTTTCTTTTAAAAGGAAAGGCTGGATTTTGTTTTGTTTTATTTTCTGTTTTCTTCTCTTTTAATATGATCCCTGCAATTTTGTTTTCACTGAAATATTGACTGGCAGCATTGCAAATTGCCTGCATGCAGTCAGGAGCTTGCCAGCACTTTCTTACTCAGCTAGCCGTCAAGGTTGTGGATTCCACCACAATCGGTGCCAGGAAAGCTGTTGATCAAAAATATTCCTAACATCTGTGAGTCCTCTCCGTCCAAATGAGATGTAGTTACATTCTCCTTTTCCCTACGCTCCTTCCAAAGTGTTGCTTCAGACACCTAGAAAGCCCTGGTTGCAAATCATAAGCTGATCTCTGTTTGATTTGCAGCTCCATTTCCAGCTCTGTCGAAATCCAATATAAACTTCGAAGTGCCCTTCCCCCAAGCATAATAAGTGAAAAATATCTGCCTCCAAAGGGAGAGCAGATGGGTTTTCTTTGCCCCAAGCATCATTTGATCCAGATGCTGTCCCATGCTGTCTATGGCCACTGTGGTCACAGGCCAACAAGGAGGGTCTTGTGTGGCTGGGGAGAGAGGACAGGATGCAGAGGAGGCTGCTAGGCGTGCCCAAAGCCTCACACACACACATATGTGTGTGTGTGTGTGTGTGCGTGTGTGTGTGTGTGTGTGTGTGTGTGTGTGCAATTCTGCCAGTGCAGGGAGGGGACTGGGGCGGGGGGGAAAAGCCTGATTTCCCTTCCCCCCTTTTCCTACCACCACCACCAATTCACAAGCCAACTATTAAATAATTAACGTACCCAGTGGGGCAGGAGGAATCAAAAGCTGTTGTGTTCCCAAGTTTTCTCTGGCTCTGAAAGGCACGTCTCGCTGTGTATTCTGGCACCTCGGAGCGGGTTTTCCTCCCTCCTTCGCCTCCCCCTTATTATCCCGTATGTGTGCTGGAGAGGGAAGTGGCGTTCCCAGCCCAGCGGGGGATGCCTGTTATTTCAGACTAGCAACAGGGGAAAAGGAACAGCCTGTTGCCTGATTGATGTTTGTTTTTTGTGGACAGACACCAAAGGTTCATTAGAGACGGAAGGTTTGGGAGGAGGGGGGCGGCAGCGGGGGAGACGCTCGCTCTTAAGGAACTATTGTACCCCTGTGCACTAACCTGGGCCTGCACTTTCTTTGACTCCTGTGAATGTCTCAGCTGTACCATTTTGGCCCTGGCAACTTTAGGAAAATATACACGCCACAGAGGTTCCAGTGAAAGCTCTGCGAGGAGGGGGGGTCAGGGGAAAAGGAAGGGGAGGAGAGAACAATGCAGTAGGTTTTGCTGTAATTAATTTCAAATGTGCTGCTCATCTCTTCTCCTCGGGTTTCAAAGGGAACAAGGGGAGCTTGCAGGGCTTTTCCTACCACATCTGCATCTTTCCAGAGGTGGGCTTGGAAAGGCATCTTTCCTTTCATCTGTGGGTTTGACCAGTCTGGCAGTGTGGAACGCCGAGGGCAGCACAAACCGACGCTGAAAATGATGTGCTGTCCAGAGGTGGAGGAGAGGGAGAGGAAGGAACGGTGTGGAGGAGCTTCTTACCACACTGGATAGATGAAGCTGGAGAGACTGAGGAGGTTGGTACTGGGTAAAGCAGATTTCTCTGCAAAGAGCTAGGAGAGCACATTTACTTAAATAACAAATGTTGTTATATGCTACTGTTGGTCCTGAAATGCTGCCAGGTTTTGGTGCAGGTGAACTGCTACAAAGCTTTTAAAGATTTGGGTCAAACTCTCAATCTCTTGGTGACTTCATGCCTGTGAAAAATCTCACTTCCTAATTGGGTGGTAGCTAATAAGTTTAGTCTTAAGCCTTTGGTATTATGGCATCTTGAGTCGAAATAGTTTCTTTTGATTGCTGTGACTGAAATCTCATCTGTTGGACTGTGCTGTATCACACACAAAATAGGAGCTTGGCATCTGCCATAGGGCACTGTCCTTGTGTCCTTTGCCTTCAGGTCTTAGTATCAATGAAGTCATTCAATTGCAGCAGTAAGGAGAAGCAAAATGGGCCTGTTAGACTATTGACTTCACTCCCCTCAGCAAGATAACCAGATGCTAATTTGATAGCACTATGAATCTTAGCCAGAAAAATCAGTAAAACAGAAACTTAAATTACACTAAATTACTGTTACTGCTTTAACAGCTCTATTTTCAAATTGCTTCTTGCTTAGAAGCTTGCACTGAACCCTGGTGCTGGTGGATAATGACCTCTTGTTTAAACACGTGGCTACTTTACGACCCTTAGCTCTTAGAAAAACCAACCTCAGTATCGGGCGGTGGATATTTCTGAAGTTTGCCCATAAGGAAAACATTTCTACAGAGTGATTGAAGAAAGTGTTCTCTTTTCTGGTCAGAAACCAATTCAGTGCAGCCACCACATGCTGAATACCCCAAAGGTACTTGAGGTGGGTGCTTGTTTGTAATACAGTCCTCTCCAGGATGCCAGTGCTGGTGTGTGACAAGTAGAGCGTGACCATACGGTGATAAATGTTTCTGTGGTTCTTTGGAAGGGATGTAAATACTGCAGTGCTGTTCCAGGCTCTGCAAAGGAGTGTGTTGGGTTTTTGTAGTCTTACAAACTAAATGGACTTTCTGGCACTGGTGTGGGGCTGGCTGCTGAAAAGCTGGTCAGTGATGGAGTTTTCCCAAATGTATGTGCAGTGCATGGGGTGGGGTGGGTATAACTTCAGGCTGTGAACAGGCAGAATTGGTATGGAGAACCAAAGATACGGGGAGAAGCCCAGAGCTTCTAAATGTGGCATATCTGTAGAAGACTGCAAGGACTTCAGACCTTTTTCTCTATAAATTTCTTGTGGAGGAAGGGGAAAAACACATTTGGAGAACATTCAAAACCCACTGCCACCCCCTCTTTGTGGAGAGAAGACCATATGAGAAAGGAGGAAGAGCTGAGTCAAGTCCAGGTTTAATTTCCTGATCTTCCTCCATAGGAAGAAATATCCCTTCCTTTTAACTCTTGAACAAACAACTGCATTGGCCACATCCATAGCGAAGTATCCCTCAGATCACATCCAGATAAACTTGGATTCCAGCATTTGCTCCTGGTCGTGGATGTTTTTGCACCTTGTGCTTGCCAGCAAACACAGGAAAGAAGTAATATCTGAGGTCTCTGCAGAAAGCACATCTATTCCTCTGCCTCCTTTGCTCGTAGCTGGATTGGAGACCATATCCTAATTGCCTGCACACAGGGAGCAGCCATAACAGCACTTTGGAGCACAGCAGGGGTGCTTTGAATGCTCGCTCTCGAGTCTTGGCCATGCCTTTCCAGCTTGTCGCCTCTCCCTTCATCAGTTTTGACAATAAGGGAAGGAGAAAGGCGGATGGCAGGGCTGGAGAGGGGAGCTGGGGAGCGAGCTGCTGTCCCGGGGCTGCAGTTCTTTCCAGGAGAGCTGCTGTCTCCAAGTGCCACACAGCGAGCCCAGCCTTTGCCAGCTGTGTCCTGGGGGTCCCTTCCAAGTCAGACTTCTTTACCTGTGAAGTGTAAGGCAAGAGATTTAGGTGTATTGTTCACCTCAGTGTATTGTGATGTTTCTCTCCAAGGCTGAAGATCAGAAAGTTACTGTAGAAGGGTTTTGCT
The DNA here is from genome assembly GCF_015832195.1 of Motacilla alba alba. Taxonomy (NCBI): domain Eukaryota; kingdom Metazoa; phylum Chordata; class Aves; order Passeriformes; family Motacillidae; genus Motacilla; species Motacilla alba. The sequence continues at coordinate 7,191,838 of NC_052030.1, read as the reverse complement.
AAAGAATAAAAGCAAAGCCCCAAGGAGGGTTTTGCAGGTCTGGCTTTTTGATCTAGCACAAAACTTTGTTCAAACATTGCATGGTTTCTATACGTTTGAAAAGGATAGAGGCTTTTGCTGGTTTTGTAAAGCTAGATCTCAAATCCAGGGCAGAAGACAGACTCAGCCCTTAGCCTGTCCCATCAGGCCCTGGAACTGGTGCAGTATTCCTGAAATCCCCCATAAAGCAGGCACAGCCACCCTGCTCCCTGGCACCCCGGGAGGCAGGGGTGCAGGGACGGGGAGATGTTCATCCTGCCTGTCCTGCAGCTGCAGGGCTGGGGTGCCAGGGGGGCACAGAGCACACAGGGCTGCAGGATGTGCCCGCCATCCGAGCGACCCCCAGGGGTGCTCAGTGAAACCACGGGAATCAGACTGTTCCTCTCCTTTTGTTGGCTACAAATGGTTTTTCTCTCCTGTTGAAGGATTCCTACCACCTGTTCCTGTCAGCCAGCAAGATTTGCTTTAGAAGCTCATCTTAAAAAGGGAGAAGGGAGGGATGGGGTATGTAGGGAGCCTGGAACCACTGAGAATTTGCCTTTGGAGATTCACAAGGGAAGGGCAGGAATAGGGAATGCTGTAGGGAGGTATTAAATGAGGGCCTTTTGTTTCACTCCTTGTAGAGCATGAAAATGCCCAAGGCATGAATACTCTGTTAAGATTATTCTTGAACATTTAAATGTCTGTTCTGGTAATTTGTAAAATGAAGGGGAGGGAAATGCCTTACACAAGGAAGAAAAGGGAGACCTTTACTGGCATCCAGCACTGGTAACTGGGGAGTTGTTCTCTGCTGCTGTGGGAACAGGGGGAGAAGGTGGATTTATCTTGTGGATGCAGAAAGGCTTTAGTCCCCAGAGATGTGGTGTGGCATCGGAGAGGCTGATGCTCCCTCGTTGTCTTTTTCCTTCATAATGGGGAATATCTTTGCTTCCTTCCTGCCACTCGTGGTTGTGTTCAGCCTTAAAAGAGGACAGGATTTTTCAGAAACGTGCAGCACCCAGCATAAGGGGAATCTGGCTTTGGTTTTAACAAATTCATGGGAAGGAACATACTCATTCAGAGCAGGTTCTCCAAGCCTCTGGCAGGCTGAGAGCTTGTTGGGAACAGCCCAGCTCAGAGCCAGCCTGCCTGCAAAACTAAGGGCCGAGGAGAGCCCTCTTAAAAGCACAGGAGTACTTGCTGTCTGTGGGAGATTTTTCCATAATTTCCCCTGCTTCCCATCTCTATATATAAAATAATGGGTGCTCTGTCCCTCCTGGCCTAATTCCTGTTTGTGGAGTGACCATAAGGTAGAATGTGATGCCCCAGTCATTGCCATTAGCATAACCTGTAACTAAAGCCCTGTTTGTATTTTTCTTGTGACAATTACCCCACTCTGAGGTCCACAACCCCAGCATGGGCCAGTGCTACTATTTTCTGTCTTCTGGGAGCACTGGCAGTGCAAAGCAAATATAGGTCACTTCTCTGTTAGGGTGAGGAATCAGGAGGATGGTGTGGATTTTATTACTTTCAGATATTTGGGCTAGAGGCTCTCATGCTGTCAGAGCTGAATCAACTCTCAGCCAGTTTGCACGCAACATATGTGATAGATTTTGCAAATGAATATGTTAATATGGGAGGAGGTGGTTTTCCCTGAAACCAGCTGCTGGCACTTGGGAGTGTTGTCCTCAAAAACAAAACCATATTGTGTCCTCAAAACCAAAACCAGTGGCACCAGCCCTTGGATTCTGCCCCTTGAGAGATCAGGCATTTCATTTGTAATTGTTGAATTGATTAACCATTTTGAGGTCTATTAGAAGAAATGCATTTCCCCTCCCTGCAAGGATCTATGATGTCATCTCCAGTTAGTTTAATATGAGCAAAAACACCTCAAACCATTGCTGCAGGGCTGAGATGAGGAACTACATCACTGCGCTTCCCTGTGAGCCTCTTTGGTACAGAAACTATGAACTGCTTCTTACTGGGCTAAGATTTCCTATCAGTTGCAAATACTTCTATTTCTGAGCCTTGCCTCGTGCAGAGGGCAGCACTTCTCCAGCCTGTGGGATCTGGAGTTGATGGGGAGCCAGGTGGCTCTGGGTAGAGATGCAAAGGCTCAATTCTGACTTCACAGAGAACTGCTTGAAAGGAAATACAGATATAATGAGTGAATGGTGATGTCTGCTGTGCTAATGGGGAGTGGAAACTCTCAAGAATTAGCTGAGACCCCACTGTCCTCTCCTAATGTGCTAGAATCTGGGAATACAGGAATTTGCCAAACCCAAGTAACTGCTTAGTACTGGACTCTAGGCATGTTTCTGTGTGCAGTTTGGAAAAACTGTGACATGGAGAGGACTTGAAGGAAAAATTTAGAGTGATTTCAGTGGGATTGTTGGTACACATGGCAAACATGTAAAAACAAGAGTATGAATTATGCAGCAATTACTGTCTCGGAAAAGTATCTGCAGGCTAAGCCCACATACTTACTTGTCTCTCTTCTTTCACCCAATATTGAAATGGAAATGTGCAGCAGTTTCAGACCAGACTATTCCTGTGATTATCTTTGCAGAAGTCTGAGCCTGTACGTGTTTGTTGCCTGGCACAGAGGTTAGATGTGGCAGTGCCTGCCCATTTCCAGCTCAGAGGGTAACGTGGGGATTGTGAGAGTTGTGGCTCTGCCTGGGAAGTGGGAGAGCTCAGAGCTGTGGGCTGCTGGGGCTCCTGCAAACCCCAGGCTCCAAGAAAGCCAAATGCCTCAGTCAGTAGGGCAGTGAATACTCTCCTGAATGACTTCCCTCCCTGCAGTGAGTAGTCTCAGGCATGGCAGAATCACAAGGGTGTTCCATGGCCTGGACAACCTGCAGCAGATTCCATCCAGCAGCCTTGTGGAAATAGTTGTGCTTGATGATCTTTGCAGGGACACTGCAGTGGGTGTAAAGGGACCCCAAGGAGTCAGTGGGAAGAGAGTGTAGAGCACACATTTGGCTTTTCAAGTGCTGAGGGACTGTTCCAGGCTTTTTGGACATCCAGGCTGGCATTGCAGCAGTCCGTGCTGCCTTGCACCCTCCAGCCTCATAAGACTTTTTTCCACAGCCATAAACCCTCACACAAGAAGAGATTCAAGAGTACCTTTTCATTAATAGGGTGTGATTCCATTGCAATGCACGGCACAGTGTTCCTCTGTTAGGCCTTACTAGATGCCAGATCATACATTATCCTCCAGCATATCCAGCACTAAAATATTTCCAGAATTTCTACTGCCCATTGAAGAATTCACACTTCATCAAAGGAGAAAGCTGGAAGGAGCTTTGCAGCTGCACTTCACACACTGAGATCATGCTGAAGGAGTTTGCCTTCTGCAGTGCAGTGAAGTGTTCTTTTCTTTCCCTTATTGCATACCAAACCACTCTTTCCTGTTTAGAAGGAAAAACCAATCATCCCTCACATTTTCCTTCTCGAGCATTCTGCAAAGCCATCCCTCAGATGCTGTTGTGTTCTCTCAAGTGTGGTTCCTGTTGAACCAGGTGGGACAGAGAAGATTTTTTCAGAAGATGCAACACCTTCCAATGTGAGGAGTAGAAACACTATCACAAAAAATCAAGGGTTGAGAACTGAATTGAAGGAAAGCTCCTCTGTTCTGGAACTTTTGTTATCAGTAGTTAATAACTGTGATTCATGTGCAACACAGTCCAGTTTTCTTGATAGTAGGCATGTTTAAAGGTAGAGTGAACTTTTCAATCTTAAAAAGCAAAAGGCCATCTGTGACTTTGTGATGCTGTTTACAAACATCTTTTTGCCTGTGCTGTGCTGTCAGTAGCTGTATTTATTCATTGCTCACTCTGTGAATTGAAATGTTGAGGCAGCTCCTGACATGCTTCTTCCAGCATATCCTTTTGGAGTGAATTTTTGGTTGCCATAGGGACCAAATCCAAAGGGCACATACCATTCAAATAAATGTTCCCTGATTAACAACTTGCAGCTTGTCCCTTAAATATTTTAATTATCCATGGTGCAACTGGAAATGTTGTTGAATGTATTTAGTCTGTTAGTTTCAATATCTCAATTTTTTCTTCAGATGCCATTCCAGCATCTCAGGAGCTGGATTTTGACCTCACAAAGAGAAGTGATGCCTTAGTGCTTTTAAACTTGCAGGAAAATTCTTCCAGTTTCTCTTCACCTTGACCCTACATTCTCCACCAAGTTAATGGAAAGAGGTGTTACTTCACAGCTGCTAGTAAAATGGAGACAATTGGGTAACAGCTGAACATGTTGGTTCGTGATGCTGGTGAATCCATGGGAGGGATTTGGTAGCTACATGGATTCAGAATCCATGGAGGGATTCTGCCTGAAAGGGGCCTCCTTGTGCCTGGGAATGAAGAGGGAGGGCAGTGGGAGAATGCAGGGTACGGGGAGCTGCTGGTTGGAAAGCAGTGGCCCCACTTGACAAGCACTCGACCTCGAGTGTTGTTTTCACAAATCATGAGCATATTAGCACTAATGTGACAGCAGCTACTGAGCTGTGAGGGCTGGACATAACAAATAAACAAGATGGGATTTTGTTAATTTGTGCATGGTCGGTCTCTCCTCTGGGTTCCTGCTTAGCAGAGGCTCTGTCACCTTGCAGCACAGCTTTGCATTCTCACAGCTCCAGCCGTAACATCAGGTGTGGACCTCACTCAAGTCTCTCTCACTGAGGCTGTTTCTGAACAGATCTGTTTGCCGCCCTTTGGGGAGGAAGAAAACTGGGTTTGGGGCTCTTTCTGGCTCTGCTGCAGTGGGGAATAGATCATCTCCCTGCCTTCCTTTGGTAAAAGCTGCGTGGTGGTGGGAAGCCATGGTGAGACCCCAGCAGTAGCCCCTCTGCCTGCTGCTTTTCTTGTGGTGCCTGATCTGGTGCACTTTTCCATGCCAGCAGCAAGGGGAAGCAGCTAGGCAGGGGCTGAAGGGTAAGGTATGAACTCATCTTGCTTAGCTCTGCGGTGTGGGTCCATCACCACTTAATTGGCTGCCAATAGCTCCCCTAATGAAGGATGATGGATTGGGCTCCAGGGCTGTGCAAAGGGCCAGCCTGTCAGAAGCAAGGGTGCTCAGGAGAACATACCTCACCTGGAAAGGACTGAGAGCCAAGAGCTTGAGCACAGACAGTTCTTTCCTTGCATCAGGACAGGCATCAGTTGTCTTCCAAGGCAGAGATGGGGATTTCTGTGACCCTGCATATGCTTGGCTGGTTAGGACAATCATCTGTTCCCAGCAGAGATGATCTGGTTTTTCAGAATGTTCTTTCTTGCCTTTTTCTGGTTTTGGTTAGCAAGTGTGCTTTCTCAGCCAGACGTTGACTTAACTTCTCCAGGCTGGAAGATCCAAAAGGTCACTGACGCTCCTCCGGAACAGTCTCACTTTCTGATTTTACTTTAAATCATTCTTTGGGAGTTTGGAGCTCTCTGATGTCATTTAAAAAAAAGAGAATCAAAACCTTCATAAGACTGTGCAGATGAAACAAAATTGTTGTCTTAGCCCACACAGGGTATTATGCAGCCTGGCAGATCCCTTCCTTGTAGCAATAAGAAAAGGATTTGGCATTTAACCTCTTGAAATTAAACCAGAGTGTGAACTTCAATAGTTCAATCTTATCAGGGCTTTGCTAGAATAACAAATTGTGAAAAAATGTAATCATGTCTCCAATGTGACCTTGGCAGATCTGCCTCTGTGATGTGAGAGATTAGGTAACTCTAAGCAGATGTCTGTTTATTTTGAAAATAATAGTTATAAAATCTTTCTTTTCCCAGTTTGTTTGCACTGCCTGTGAAGGATATGACAGAGAAAATTGTGGTCTGCATGGAGCCCTGTGTTACAGGCTGCTCTATTATGCTGAGCAGTAATTGCTCTTGGAGGTTTGAGTTATTGATCTATTGGTGGGGGTTCAATTTCAGTGTAAAGACCTGTGTTCATGATTTAATTGGAGTGATTAATAACTCACTCGCAGGCTAGATGGGAATCGATATGGATTTCAAACAGCAAAAGTAGTACATTTTCTCTGGTAATGTAGTAGTTGATGGTTTATTATTTGCCCTTGTTTGCCTAATTAAAATCAAAAGATTCCTTGGTTTATAACAGTTCTGTCTGTTAAAAAGCTTACAGCTGGAGTTGAGGGTGTGTGCTTGCTTGCTTTCATATTGGAGGAGTGTCTTTCTAAATAACTTATTTGCCTTGTTGCTTGCTTGTCTGTCACTCACATTGGGTGTACAAGAGGCCCTCACACATTAAAAACAGAACAAGACAAACACACCTTTAGCATACAACTACAAGAAGCTTTAATAATGTTTTCTGGCCAGAGAAGCAGAGTGGCTCCTACGTCACTGGTTTGTAGGCATTCAGCATCTGCTTAGGAGCATTGCTGAAGAGATTTAACCCATTTGATCCAGCATTATAGCCCTGGATTAAAAAGCCTGTATGAAACTTTCAATCTCATTACAACGCCAGCATCCACAGTAGGTGATTTAGCTGCAAATCCAGTTCCAGCTTTGCATTGAGATATTGCCAGAAGCAGCATTGCTAGGAAAATGCAGTGTGACTTACTTTGGGGGGATTTGAATGGTGATCCTTCTTCTGTATGCTGTGGCCCCAATCCTTGTGTTTGGCACCCATTTTCATTCAGCTCCTGCAGCTTTGGTGTGTCATCATGCATGCTTACAGCTAACATGCCTCGATAGAGCATGGAAAGCTCCCAAATCTCTAGGAATAAAACATCCCATTAAAGAAGCATGGAGCAGCAAATAGGCATCAAGTCCATAGATCTTATTGCTGCTGCTCCTCAGTTTCTGCAGGAGGGGGTGAAAGCTTTCTGTGCTTCAAGCTTTCTCAACAAAGGCTCTTATCTATAGAGCTGGCTGAGGAAAACATGCAGTGTAGTGTGTTTGAATTTTCTTTTTGATTTATAGAGCCCAGTAAGCTTTCTGGTGGATGTCAGATTCCTATGTTCAAATTAATTCTAGTGATGGCAGACCTTTTCTTATTGATTAACATTCACAAACATCTTGGTATATATGTGAGCCACAGACTGAAAACACTAGGTGTTTCTTTAAGAAATCTTTCCTGCCAGTTCTGGAAGAGTCAAAGTAAATGTAAATTTGCCAAGCTTGAGGTTTTGGTTGAGGGAGGAACTTTTATTATACTGAGAGTGGGGGATTGCAAAGCCCTTGAGGTAGTCAGGGTACCCTGAAGCCCTTGGGTTTCATCAGCATTTCCGGGGTGTTGGTGACCCAGAGCTTGCTCTGGGGAGTGCCCACGGGATGTGTCCATGTGGGTGCAGGAGAGAGGAACTCTCTGCCCAGGTGTGCCCCTAACATGGAAATCGTGGAGCACGTCAGCCTTTCATTCTTGGGAGTTGCTGGCTCTGTGATAAAAATGAGAGCTGCTTTCTGTGTCGTGACATTATGAAAATGACTCGAAGATATTTCACTTTTTAAACTTGGGCACTTCGGGAGGGAGGGTGGGGGAGGATACCCTTGGAAGTTAATTCTGAGGACCAAGCTGACAGCTTTTTGCCACTGTTGCTTTCTTCTAGGTTGAAAAGCTGAAGGCTTGTTACAGCCCCAGCATTCAGCAATCTAGCAGGTTAAATGACTTGGGCAACACAGTTTATTAAAACTGGCAAGTGCTCGCTCCAGTTCTCTTCCTGATAGTCAGGGCTGCCTGGGAGAGTAATTGATAGTGGCAGCTGTTGGGAGGGTGTTTCAGATTGCAGCGGGCGATGTGACTTGACAGACAGCTCTGTACAAATGAGCCGAGTGAGAGGGGACGAGTCCGGACGGGCTGGGAAGAGCTCCCCACTTGGTCTTGGGAATGGGCTGTGGGAGCCGCACTGGGAACAAAGGCCAGCTCCTCGGCACACGGGTTCAGAGCTGGGCACAAGGGCTTGTGCTCACAGTTTGCTTTTCTCTGTGAGAAAGCACTGTAATTTTTAATGGAAAATCCTCCAGGAGCCCATGATGTTCAGAGGAGCCCGTGGCACTGGAGAACATTGTTTTGACGCAGCCTAATGTGTAGTACTGCTGTTGTGATGGAAACTTGGCCTTTGCTTTTCTGTAGCGTTAAAAATCGTTGTGTTGCACAACCTTGGACCCTTCCAGACAGTAGTTTTATGTGCAAGTCCCACGTCTTTATGTCTTATCTTGAGCTGATTTGCATTAAAATAGGTGGAGGAACTCTGTGCTCCCTTTGTTGGGGAGCTTCTGTGCTGTAGCTCTGCTTGCCTTACCTTTGCAAACAGCCTAATCGCTTAAAGCCTTAAGTAGTGCTACTCTCCTAAAATGCAATGAAAATGCCATTTATATAAAAGAAAAGCCATCTAGGGATAAAGAATTAGCACTTAAATATTGATTTTCACTTGTAAGCATTCTACCAGCATCAGTGTTATCGTTGTCAAAGCAAAATGCTTTATTCTCTCTTCTGCCTATTATATGTTCCATATCCACAATACATTATGCAGCAGCCTAAAAGTTGAATTTAAAATAATTTTTTTTAAAAACCCACAAAATGTTTACTGACATTTATTTAGTTATTTCTTTGTTTGACATACTGCTGTAAAGTCCTGCTCTTCTTTACTCATTCCCCTTGCCGATGTTGCAGAACTCTTCTCCGGGACTCATCAACTCACTCTGAAATTCTCAGCTTCTTGCCATGTGTAATTCCTGTGGTGCTGCTTTTCTAGCGTTTCTTGCTGGAATATGGAGCAGGGTTCACCATAGCCAGTCTGGCCTGTGTCTGTTTTCAAGGATATGTTCAGGGCGGATAGATGGGCTACAGATGGTGGTTGTTGTGTTTCTTGGGAAATTGCCATTGGTAAAGATGTCATTGATGGATGTAGGAGAGGAATTTCTTTCTCACATCACCCCATCACCCTTGCTGTTTGAATGCAACAAGGGAGACTGCAGAGGGAGGCTGCAGAAAGACGTCTGAATGACTCCACTTTTCTTTTTTTCAAGAGACAAAGGAAAGGCGTGCAAGCAAGATTAGATTATTTCCAATCACATTGTACGTGTGTTGACAGTCCCCTTTCAGCAGCAACCAGCAGCTTGCAAAGAGCAAGAGGCAGGGCTGGAACTGCTGTTGCCCTAAGTACTGTTTGTATAACACAGTAACTGCTTATTGGAGTTCTCAAAGCAGCCTTTACATGTTTAATCCCTTGCACTTGAGCTACTCTTAATCAGCTTGAAAGCAAATTCCTGTAACAGAAAGGTTTAATTTGTGTCTGGGACTTTCTGTATTGTGCTTAGGCTGCAATGCCGTGTAGTTACACAGTGGCAGGCATGTCACCCTCTGCAGCCTTGGGGATGGGCAGTGCACGGTTATTGCAGCCACAGATCCAGAATTCAGGCAGATTTCAGATGGGGTCTTGGCTGAGGGTCTCTCAGCTTTGAGTAACTCCTCCTGAAGCATGCTTTATGCAGTAATTTCAGCTGTTGTTGACTTCGGGGTTTCCCTTAAACTTCACCTCCGGTTCCTGCAGATTTACACAGCAGGAGCTAAAGCTCCCTGTGCTTTTAAAAATTGTTACGTTTTCTTCTTTACCGGTTGAAGCTGGAATTGGATGTAGCCCAAGACGTAGGGAGGTTAACCTTTTGCAACACTCCAAATGAACAAATTAGTCGATCAGGGAGGTAAGAATTACTAATCCCAGGTTGTTGGGGTTTTTTTCTAGTTAGAGCAGTTTCAGCCTTTTCTTCTTCCCTGTCTCTCACACTCAGTCATCATTCATCCCTGTGAGATCAAGACATGTTTCACTGTCTGTTCATTTAAGAAAACCTCTCAATGGAAGAAGTCCAAGGTCCTTGGTTAGAAAATAAACAAAAGTTGGCATGCTCAAAAGGGGCAGCGCTGTGCACGGTGGAGAGTGGCAGATGTGATCCAGCCTTCCTGTAGCATGGCTGGAACATGAATCATTACAAATGTCAGATTTCCTGTGAAGGGACAAGCTGAACTGACATGCGTTCAGGTTTAATTAAGGTTGAATTATTGGAGCTGACTGTCAAGTCTTAGGCAAATTGGCTCAGCCTGTTGTCATTAAGCATGAAAATTACTCTAGGACTTGGTAAAAATAAACACATTTTTGCCTCTAGAACGTTGTGGTGTGGTCGGGTGGGTCTGTGTTTTTGTTGGGGCAGTTGTGCTCAGCTCCCTGGATCCATCTGCTCAGGAGGGCTGGATTAGCAGCCCAAGAACAGAAATTTCTGAAAGGATCTCAATGCAGCCTGATCCAGCTCACACAAAAGGGAGTATTCGGTTGCTTTCCTTGGGATATTTCCATATGTGAGCAGCAGTCAACCTGGTCAGAGCTTGGGCATGCAGGAGTGTAGTTCTCTTAGGGGGAATATTCAAGCATCCTGCAGAGAAACTACAAAGTTTGAGATCCTGATCAGAATGGGCAACATCCCTCATTAAAATCATTAAGATTAACTTTCTGAGGGAGTTCAAGAAAGACAGTCAGAGACTTCCATGTGTGCACTGCAGCCATCAGGAGGAAAAATGACAAAGTCACCAAACACCAGGATTCTCCCCTTCCTGTGTGGTATCTGGGAAGGCTTGGGGCCTGCTCCCTCAGATGTTTTTCCCCTCTTTTCCATGAATTCACATCGTATCTTTCCCTTCTCAGTGCTTCTGCTTTTGTGCAACATGGCTGCAAAAGGAGAACAGATACTCCCACTCGTGCCTGTAGCTTTTCTGGCGAAGGGGAAACTGGCATGTGGATATTTTCATTGCTGTAGAGAATGAAATGCAAAAACATTGTGGTACTGCAGCCTGAGAGATGGAAGTTGGCAGCAGGAATCAGTCATGTACCCCTAGTACTAACTAGCACAACCAGGCTTGGCTGGTCAATTCAGTCAGCAAGGGAGACTGAGCTTTTGCTTTGAGAAAATTGCAAATGAGAACTAATGCTGAAACCACAGGGAATCAATAGTTGCACATAAAACTGGTCAAACAGCTGCTTTTAATGTGGGACTTTATTGATTTGTTTTGGATCTAATTGACTTTTTACTCAACTGACTTTGGTGGTGCCGGTGTGTTTTGAATATACACCATTAGTCTACATTGCCTATAATTACACAATATGAAGTTTAACTCTGTAGGAGGAGGCCTGTTGGATGCAAAGAGCTAATGGGCTCTGAGGAAACCTATGCTCAGGAATGAAACCCAATTGCTTTTAATGGGTAGCTCCTGAAAAATAGTGGAATCTACAGCTGTGAACACACTTGCTCCAAAATGCAGTGTGGGGAGCCCTGGCTTGACTAGACAATGACAATTTTTCAACTGTTAGCAGTAAAAACTGAGGAAAATTTACAAACGTATTATAAAAAATAATGATGCGCAAAAGCATTGAGAATTTTACTTCAAAAATAAATTCTGAATAGCATTGGAACCAAGTCTAGCTACAGCACACAACCAGGTTACCTGTGATGCATGAATTCATATTTGGTAAAGAAATTCACTGGAATGAGAGGCTGGTATTTATTGTAGAGATTAATTTAGGATCTCCAGACATTGTGTCAAACCTGTAAAGATGTATAAGGTGCTGGAAAGTACAGTGTTGATGGTACTTGCTGCCAGCCAAAACACTGGTGTTTGGAAAGGCTTCTGTTCCTGTTACTTGTGGGTTTGAGGCCCCAAGACCTCAAGACATTTTCAGCTGATAAATATAGTTCATATGTTTCCATTCATCCTCTTCTTGCATTCTGAATTTCTACATACACAGTGATGAGCTGATTGACTGATGGCTGTGGGAAATGGTGCATTGGTGAGAGTGCAGGCAGAGCCAGAAGCAGTGTGGGAAGCTGCCTTTTATCTCAAGGGAGGAGATGCCATCACCACGTGGGCATTCTGGGTACAGAACATGAGCTGCTGTGCTGCAGGCTCTGATTCAGTGCTGTCCTCCTCCCATCTGAGGCCAGCACGGTGGCACTCAGGCTGTGGAAGTGGCACTGGGGGCTCTGGCCTCGCAGGGGCTGCTTCACAAATGCTGGTCAGAGCTTCTGCACGGCCAGAATTAGCTCATGGGGTGTGCTGTGTGTTATTTCCACACCCTCCTACATCAGGAACTGGCTCGGTCCTTTGATGAGACGGGAGAATTTCAAAGGTGGAATTTGTTTGTGAGGGTGTTGGGAGCGTGGTAATGAGTGTAGGTAGCATCTCCTGCGTGTCTGCAAGGCAGCGAAATGCCTGCAGCCCCCAGCACGTTTTGCTGGGTAACAAAAGCGTCTCCTAAAAGTCAGAGGTGCTGTGTGTGCACAGTGGGATGTGTGTGAAACACACCAACAACCTTGTAGCCCATGAAGAGCTTCTCTTGTAATTGTGCGTATGTGTGCACTTAGGGATACACAGATTAGGGTGAAAAGGGAGTTACAGTGGGAGTTGATTTGCTTTCATGTTGGTCTTTTCAGTCGTCTTCAACCTTTTGGATACTGCTTGATCTGAAATATCTCTTCCTTCCTCCCTTTTTCCTTTCCAGCCTTTTAACTCTTTGGGATGCTTTGTTTAGCTTAGTTATGAAAAATGGCAGGGTTTGGCACCACAGAAGAAGTAATTCCCTATGGAATTCTCTCTGTAGGTGCATTTTGCAAGGTTGCAGCATCCCTGATAGTTTTAGCATGCTGAGCATTCAGAAGTTTGCTGTTTAGGGTGAGCAGAACTACATTTGGGTGCCCACTGAACTTCTGACTGGATTTTCCCAGCGTTCTCTTCTCTGTTCTGTTCTTCCACACAAATGTGTGGCCAGGGGACAGCAGTGTCACAGCTTCTCTTCAGAGCTGTCCCATCCTTGGCTGCAGAGATCTCAGGTAGTCTCCATCCTAGAAGACAGGTAGGGTTAGCATTAAGGATTGATGCTTGGCTCCTGGTGCATTGGAGCTGGAGTTGAGCCTAAATCCAATGTGGGTTACCTTGAAAGAGCATTGAGAAAATGAAATGTTTAATGATGAGGCCTGTGTCGCATGAACATGAAACTTACATTGAGCAGGAAATACTGTAGCAGTAACTTGAGACATGTTCACACTCCTATTGTGCATAACCTTGGGCCCCTGAAGAAGTCACAAAGCTGTGTGTTCTCTGTAGCATGCATTCATTTAATGACAGCTAAGTCTCTTGCACACATGCTGAAAGTGCTGTGGACCAGCCAGTCAAGGACAGCGGAAGGACAGACTCAAACACACATCCATCTTGCAGCAGCAGCGCTCCCACGGCGCTCCCACGAGCTGAAACATGACTTGTTTTTTCCCAGGCATATGTTCTACCAAGCACAGAAAGAAACACAAACCTTTCAGCGTGCGCTTTGTTCTTTTTCTTGTTGCTCCATAAGGTCCCACCTTGAATGACAAGCCTGAAGCAAAAGCAGCCAATGTCCCAAAGGTGTCTGGGCTAGAGCGGAGCCGGGAGCTGAGCACCGACGTGCCCTTCGCCCTGCCCATCCCCAGCCCCCAGCCGGTCGCTGCCGTCGTCACTTCGACTTCCTCAGCGCCCACGTCAAGTGCCAGAGCAAGCCCCCTGCTGAAGAAGGAGCCAGTGATTTCAGCACCAGCACCACCCAGGCTCACGCCTCAGCCGCAGCCCCGGCCGCAGTCCCAGCCGCAGCCTCGGCCGCAGTCGCAGCCTCAGCTCATCCCTGACCTTCGGAGCCAGCCTCCGAGCCACATCCCTCCGCCTCTCAACTACCAAGTGCATCACCAGGTGGCCCACAACGGACTCAATAACATCAGGTAGGGGGAAGGGGTGCTCGCCTCAGCTTCAGGGCTGCAGGGCTAAAGTTTGTGTTTCCAATAGGTGGAAATTGCTGGGAGGCAAAGCGAGCGCTCACCTGGGGTGAGATGGTCTGAGCTTTGGATATTGGACTTCATGGCTGACCCCAGGCTGGCTGGATCAGTGCATTTGAAATCTGATAAATGAGGGGATAAATGCACACCTTCTGGAGAAAGGAACGTGTTCCTTTCAGCCCAGTTTCAAGTAAAATTTTGCATGGTCTTGTCTGAGCTGGCTAGTTCTTGACTTAGACATTTAAGGTGGTTTGAGTTTGAGCAACACCTTTGTTCCATATTCAGAAATACTTCCACTGCTCATGGTTCTCAGGTTTTTTGGCTCGTCAGCATCAAAAGAGGGATATCTGTCTGGGACTATGATCCTTGTGGGTCCCTTCCAGCTCAGAATATCCTGTGATCTGTATTGGAAAATGCTGTGTCCCTGGAGACCAGGGCTCCCGTGTGGGCTGAAAACTCTGCTTCAATCTGACATGTTCAGATCTTGCAGGAGGCTTAGCTCTGCTGTTTAAATTGCCTCCATCCAGTCAGGAGGGTGGGTGAAAATGGTATGGATAAAATGTTTCTAGAGAAAAGAGTCTAGTCAGTCATCTGGAACCTGTATAGTCTTTTTGCTGGTACAGAAAACATGCCTTGCCTCCCAAGCAAGAGCTAGACTAGTTTAAACAAGATGAGAAAACTGATTTAAAGCATAATATTTGACTGCACAAAGGTCAAAATATGAATACAGAGAGCTGCCATCAATGTGCATTTCCTTAAGTATCCTGCATACTTAAGCTCTGTTGTGGTTTTATCTTGTAAATGCCACCATAGTATAAATGGTGAATAATATTTCAAGCTATTCAAGATCTCTCTGAGGTTTAGCTTGCAACAGATATTCAGTATTGTGGGGATTACACAACTAATAACTGCAGTGATAGTGTGTTTCAGCCCACGAAACTTAGATCACTTGCAGTGCAGTAATAATAACAGAAGAAGATGTAAATTACAAATTACTATGAGAAAAATTATTAACATGGTGTGCATTTGCATGCTTGTGTGACTACAACTGCACAGCACATGAGCAGCAGATCCAGCGGGGTCCCAGTCACTCGTGCTGTGCAGCTCTGCACACCCAGAGCAGCAGAAAAAGGAATTGCTGTCACTGTGTCCTCTGGTCACAAGGATCCGCTTGGACACTGCAAGGCCAACAGAGGCCCCATAAAGGTGCAAAATCCCGCTGCCTCTGTGGCCCTCACCAGTACTTACAGATAGCTCTGAGGATTGTAGCACAGGAGGAGATGTCCCTCCAGAGAGCCCAAGGCCCGTTCTGCCCTGCTGGAGACGTTCATTAAGATTCACTAACTATCTCCACTGCCATTAAGACAGCAAAAGCATGAGCCTGGGGAGATCAATGTTCCATAGTTGTGTTGTTTCTGGTAGTGTATTTCTTGCACCGTTTCAGTCCCGCATTGTAACACACTCTTTGTCTGTCTGTCTGTCTCCCTCCCTCCCATCTCTCTCTCTGCAGCCGGAGCAGCAGTGCTAGCAGTGCAACGAGCATCAGCCTCCCGAAGCACCTGCCCCTGTCTCCCCAGATTCCACCACACCATTCCTCCGGCCCAGCTCTGCCCCTCTCCATCTCTAATCTTGCTACCTCGCACTTCTCTCTCAGATCGCAGACCCAGCACCAGCACCATCCGGCCATGTTCGCCACCCCACCCACGCTGCCACCTCCACCAGCGTTACCCACCAACAGCCTCGTGATACCAGGACACCCTGCGGGTAGGTCCCTTCTTCTCCAGGGCTAAGCAGCCGTGCATGCACTGGAGGGTGTTGAGAGATGGGCTGGCTGGTGGGCAGGTGAAATCCCTTGACACGGACCCCTCAGTGTGTGCTGGAACTGTGACAGTGCTCATGAAACAGGTAGGAGACCTTGACATGCTTTACCAGATGAGAGATTGTAGACACATCACTTCCTATAGGAAGTCTTCAAAACAAATGCTTCAAAAAAAAAAAAAAAAGTCCTGTTCAGGGCATGAGTTGTCCAGTGTGGCATTCCATAGTCATCAGACATTTTTTACATTAACGGAGGAGTGATGCACAGTTTGCCATTCTCTCCTTCTCTCTCCCCTCTCCAAAGACAGCTGGTGCTGTTAGAACTGATGAGAAAATACTGTTTCTACAATTGCTCTAACCGAGCACTTGAATCTCACTGAATCCCCTGCCTGATCCTTCGACCAGCAGCACATCCTGCTGGCAGAGCAGGATCCTCTGCCTGCAGCAGCACAACTGCTCTGTGCCCACGGCTCCCTGCCTTTCAGTCTGAGTCAGAGACAGCTCAGCTGACAAGCTCTGCTGTTCTACTCTCACTATCTTTGCATCCTTTTAAAAGTTTCCATTGTTCACCCTGGCCCCCATTCTATTGTCACTTCTGCCCTAAATGCCCTGTTTATAGCTTATCCATTAGCCTACAGCTGTCCCTGGAAGAGACCCTGGCAGCTGGAGACTTCCCAGCAACTTTCACTTACTGGGGCCTCCTTTTGATCTGGCATTTGAATCCACAACTAACTCAGCAGGGATTAAACAGGACAAGCATTTTGCAAAAAACACACTCTCTGTTTCCTATGAAGTCAGTTAAAGGAATAAGGAAATGACAGATTTGCTGTGGAAAAATCTGATGGTCTTCCATCTCCCTTTTTTGCTTCCAGGAGCTAAATAATGTCTCATTATTTATTACTGCTTCTCTAAGTGAAAAAAATAAAAGTATGAATTGGTCCAAAATGAGCTCTGAGAACGATGATAGTGCTGTGGGTTCCCTGCCAGAGACAGGACCACATAGGCCAAAGCTGGCAGCTGTCACGAGCCCTGGCACCATCTAGAATTTCAACCACATGGCTGGGAAGATGTTGGCAGCGCTGTGGGAGACCTATTCATTGCTTCCCCTGTTTAAGGCGAAGGACTACTGTGATGGAGACTTTGAAAGCCTAGCAAAAGGAAATAGCAGAGCTCTCACTAAAAGCATGATATTGCAGTCACTGAAAGCAAGTATGTTTTCACCATTAACTTCAGGAGATGCAAGATCAAGTGACCTATTCACATTCAGCAGCTTGCCAGGAAACAGTAACAGTCTTGCTCCTACTAAAAGGATTTCTCCTGCAATTTAAGTAGGAGAAGCCGAAGTTAGTGGAGGGAAAGGTCTGGGTGTCTAACCCTGCAGACAGTGAAATGCCTCTTGTCTGCACTATGTGAAATGCCTGCAAAATGGCACATCATAAAATCAATACAGAGTGCTGCAGAGCCAGGAGCTTCTGTTGTCATTCACATAAAACTTCCTTAAAAGCAAACAATATTGCTGAGCAGCCCTGAAGAGTGAGACAAGAATGCGCTTCTGGTGGCATTTCTTCTTTTTGAAACCTAAAACTAATACAGTAGCTTAGGAGCAACCCTTGCTGGGCTTCTGCTGTCTGCTCAAGGGCTGCCCTGATGTGGGATACCCAGAGGAAACAGTGGTCTGTGTCTCTCCTCTCCTGAATGGGAGGGCACCGTGAGCAGGAGTGACCTTTTTGTGCCATGCCCAGCTCGTGTGGGCACGCAGGACAGTGTTGGCAGGTCCCAAGGGCTGCTCAGCACCCTGCTCCTGGTTGTGTCACTGTGTGACTGGACCTGACATCACTGGCAGGTACAAGTACTGAGTTCTGATCCATAGCTCAGAGCCCCTCACAGAGCTGGGCTATTCCTTTGCAATTCCATCCTTACTATGAAGCAGCCACTCCTCCAAGTGCCACTCAGCTTCTCCAAACATCTCCAGGCCTTTTCTTTTCCTGACAGGGAGGCCAAAGTTGTGGTAGAGGGCTATGGGCTGGAGCCAGCTGCAAATCTATCAGTCTGACTTCCAGTCTCTTAAAGAAATTGGATATCAGAGCACTTACAACTGCCAGCTCTCTTTTATCTCTCCCTCCAGAAAAGTGGATTATCTTGATGCTAACAGAAGGATTCAGTTTCTTTAAATCGTGCCAGATTTAAAAGCGTAAACACACGCACACGTGAAATCATGCTCATATTCTCTAAAGAGGTTAGGTTTTGGACCTAAGTGCTGTAGTTTTTTCTTATTGCTCAGTCCAAGGAGAACCCATTATAGACTCTTTTGCTCCAGAGCCTTAGGCTTCAGTATCACAAATATATATACTTTCTGCTTTTGTATTAATTATTATATGGATTGTAGCAGTACACAGTACCTGCTCTTAGCGGTAAATTTATTACTGAAAAGCAAATTACTTAGGCACCCAAAATTTGCTTTCAAATGTGACTTTCAATTGTAGTCTTCTAAGTGGTAGTAGAGACCTTGAAGTTCCCCATCAGAGTGCCTGTTTTTAAAGATCTTAACCATGTCACTTCAGAAAGTGATTGATTTAGACATTTCTAATGTTACTGTAAAAATTGAAGTGAAAGAAATCCCTGCAGAACATGAAATAAAACTTTAAAGTGCAGGTGTTCTTTTGCCCCTTTATATTCAGAGCTGTAGTTTAAAGGGGTTGTTACAGTGAAAGAAGTGGATTCATGTAAATTCAGAAGCAAGTAGATCAGTCAGGACTGGGTGTGTGTCATCCACAGCTGGGGACACAGGTTGGTCTTCACTTAAAAAATATATATAACATGTTGGATGTTTAAAGTTCTTAAGCAAAGCCACAGATAGATTTAATTGTTATACCAGCAGACATTTTGGAGAAGTGGACATTGGTCCTTATTGTCTTCAGTGCCATCATTTCTAAAGCACAGATGTCTTCCCCTGCCCTGCACATTCAATGCAAGTTGTTATTCCAGAGGAAGATGCTGAGAAGAGGCCACATCATATGGTGGAACATTTTGTTTCAGCAGTCATTGCAACCTTGATGAGATCTTGAGCCACTTCAGTGTTTGTCTCCCTCCCCACTGATTCCTCCTCTGTATTTTCTCAGAGGAGAAAAGCCTAGAGGCAACAACAGAAAACAAGAATTACAGCCTTTTATAAATTGAGGAAAGGACCTCTTGCTATTTAAGATCTCAAAAAAAAAAAAAAACCCTTACTGCAAAGAAGGCCTTGATTTATAGGATAGATATTTCTGGTCACTGTGTGCATGTCCTGCAGCTGAGAAGGGGGGGGATGGCACAGGGATGGATGTCCAAGCAGGCAGTTTCCAGCCACCCAAACCCACAGTTATCTCATTGCACTGCAGATCTTACCAAGATGCTACCTGTGAAGTGCCTGTATGGCAGAGCTTAACACACATCAATTCTCAGAGTGTGTGTGTGTGTGTGTGTGTGTCTGTGTCTGTGTCTGTGTGTCTGTGTGTGTGTGTGTCTGTGTGTGTGTGTGCCTCTGACTGTCACACACCCAGAGGATGAAGGTCAGTACTGCTCATTTCAAAGTGAGCTCTTGGCCTCCAGAGCACTCCCCAGCACCTCGGTGGTGCAGGAAGGTGCAGCTCTCCATCCCCAGAGGGGAGGCTGGACCCCTGAGGTGTGACCCCAGAGGTGAGGCTGGACCTCTGAGGTGTGACCCCAGAGGGGAGGCTGGACCCCTGAGGTGTGACCCCAGAGGTGAGGCTGGATCTCTGAGGTGTGACCCCAGAGGTGAGGCTGGATCTCTGAGGTGTGACCCCAGAGGTGGGGCTGGATCCCTGAGGTGTGACCCCAGAGGTGGGGCTGGATCCCTGAGGTGTGACCCCAGAGGTGGGGCTGGATCCCTGAGGTGTGACCCCAGAGGGGAGGCTGGCCTCTGGGGCACGCTCCCGGACACACCTGGCTGCGGCAGGTGCGGGGAGGAGAGCCGGGCGGGCGCGGGCGGGCGGGCGGCCGGGCGGAGTGCGAGCCCCGATGATGTTTTCTGCTGTGATGACTCATGGTGTTCTCTCTTGTCTTTAGATACCAGCCTGTTGATATCATTCAACCAACCAATCATGTATTGCCAGCCTCATTCGGGGATTCTGATTGGTACTTTGTCACAGGCATCTCTCTTACCTCCACCAATGAGTCCTCACGTAGAAAACCACCACAGCATGACCTGCAGAAACAGGGAATGCCAGGTGAATATTGACTCTTTCTCCTCCGTCTTTGTGGTACTCACAGGCCCACGGGCCTCTGTGTCTTTTTTTTTTCTCTCTCTCTCTCCTCTAGATCACGAACTGCTCAGGCAAGAGCTGAACAACCGGTTTTTGGTTCAGAGTTCGGACCGGGCCGCTGCCTCACTTGGCCCGGTGCCGCTGCTGAGAGCGGAGTTTCACCAGCACCAACACACGCATCAGCACCAACACACCCACCAGCACACATTCACTCCTTTTCCATCCAGCTTGCCCCAGACGCCGCTCATGCCGCCCTCTGCACCTCCCATGGTGCGTACCCCAGCCCAAAATGTGAGGATAAGTAGAGCATCTCTGGTCAAAAAGCCTAACCCGCTCTTGTCAAACAAAACCCAGCCCTCTTCATTTCAGCCAGGTGTGCTGTCCCTGCCCTTCCCATCTGGAGGCCAGCGCTCCCAAAGGGACCCCTTTCCACCCAGAGCCCCCACGCCAAGCCTCCTGGTCCCCCGTGCTGCTCCCCATGAGCAGATACAGCACCCACGAGACAAGTCTAGAATCCCTTTATTTTCCTTTTTGTGTGTCCTGCTGTGTATTTCTATTCCCCCTTTCCCAGAGCCAGCTGCCTTGACACATCAAAAGATGACACCAACCAGGATGGGTGGCTTCCAGCCCCAAACACTGTCTCCACAACTGCTGGGTGCAGGGCAGACAGTGCTGGCTTACCCAGAGCTCTCACCACAGTGCAGCATCTCATCTGATACCAGTTCTGTCCCTCTTCCTCCGAATGTCTGATCTGTATTGATTTAGGCATTTTATTACTTGATTACATCAACAAGCACTAATTTGTGTGTGGCTGGTTCTGCTGGGAGAGATCCTCCTGGCCGTGTAATAAGCATTTGAATTTGCTTGTAACACAATGGGACTTTGCTGCAGCTGTTACAAAATTGTTAGGGATCTGCTACAAATGGATTTTGTCAGTACTTTAAAATGCACTCTCTCCCCATTTCTGGCAATTACTTTGTGAGATTGAAAGCACAAGATTGAGCTTTTTTCCCCCTCTCAGTTTCACACTGTGTCCAAAATGCAGAAACAACCCTGTTTAAGGCTAGCAAAAGCAGCCTTTGGGAAGAACTACCAAGGACTCAAGGAGCATAATGTTTCCCACTTTTCTTTCCCACTGCTGACTGCTCAATGACGTTATTGGGTTGTAATCTGCTTAGCAGCAAGACAATTAAAAGCAATATCATCCACCCAAAATCCAGCCCCAGGTGTTTGCTCAGTGTACTTGTGTGTAAACACCTTCCCTTCTTTGCTTGGTCTGTGTAAAACAATCCTGAATCTTTTCTCAGAAGTCTCCTGTGTTATTTAAGAACTGTGATACCCAAGCTTCTGAACAGCTCCCTCTCCTCCCACCCATGCCCATTGATGACAGCCTTCAGACCAAAAACAACTTGCAAGGCTCTTTTGTTATATTTCACTCACATCTTCTATTCCACTAGATCAGGTCTGCTAATCCTAACACCAGAGAAGAGTGTTGAAATTACAGCTGCATGTGTTTGGTAATTTATGGTATTTACACTGGAGGGGACATGGCTCCAGTAATAACTGTAATTAATGAAATTACAAATCTACTCTCCTGCACATAGAGGAGTGTGAAACAGCAGCTGACTTGCCAAATAAGCAGCTTTTCCTGGGGTCCTACAGCTCCCTTCCCTGCCTTCCTTCCCATTCCCTCCTCCCCAGCAGAATGTACATACTGTTCAGAAATGCAATGGCTGTGTGCTTTGGGTTTTCTTCCGAGATGGTACAGGACAAACAGGGCACAGACTACAGACATGGAGGTGTTAAAACCCCGTGCTGGAATGGAAAAAGTTTACAGTCACGTTTTCTCTGGGGATCTCTCCCTTTTAAAGGGGAGGGCAAATATATCGAGTTTTGTGTATCTAAAGTAATTCAGCCCTTTCCCAAAGAATTTTGGTGCTCACAGGAGCCCAGGAAACTGGGAATTGGAATTGGCTGCCCCACAGTAGATGTTGGGGTCTAATGGGAAATGTTTCTTACCTGCTAGTCTGTGATCTAGTTCAGCCATCCAGGGGCAGATCCTGTTTGTGGGCCTGGAGCTGAACTTCCCTGTGTTTCACTGAGCTGCAGTATCAGGACTGCTCTCTTCCCAGGGCAGGAGCCTGTTCCTGCAGTGCCTGAGACAGGGTTCTGCAGCGAGCCTTGGCAGCGCCCAGCGTGGCCCGGGGGCTCCTCTGTTGTCCTGGGGAAATCAGTCATCTCCCTGATGAGCGAGTATGGAATAACCAGTCAGTTCTACTCTGTCAAACGCTTACACACGGGCCATGATTATTTGTCTGTGTTGAAATCCTGATGTGTCTGCTCCTGCCAAAACCAAACTCACCCGTTTCCTTTTTTTCTCTTTTCTTTCCAGTTTGACAAGTACGCTCCCAAATTAGACAACCCTTACTTTCGACATTCCAACGTGAGTGCTCACCTTCCTCATTGGTTTCTTTGTTAACGGTTCTGCTTGCTCTTCTTTTGCTTGTTTTCAATTGATGAGTAGTGTTTTGATCCATTCATTTCTAAAGCTCTTTTTCTGTCTTGATTTTTTTTTTTTTATGTTTTTAAGGTACCAAGTTTTCTTTGGGCTTTTTTTTTTTTTAATTTTTTTTTTTTTTAATTCTCTGTCTCCTGCATTTTTGCTGCTGCGGCTCTGTATGGCTGTGCCTGGGATGGCAGGGAATGCGCAGGAATTGCTGTCAGTGGTCACTGCAGTACCTTTGCAGCTGGTGCTTCTCCCAGTGCAGCAGCCCGGAGTGCATGGCTCTTTCACAAGGTTTTGCTCAGGTCACAGGAGTAAGTCAGACTGGTGGTTTCTTCCTGGTGCTCCCCACTGCTCCAAAGCACAAAAAAACTACATGTTTTGGGACTTGTAAAACTGCTGTGTGTGCTCAGGAGAGGCCTAAGCAAAATTTCACCCAGCCTACACAACTACAAGGTGGTGTGCATGTTGCCTGTGGTTAGAGTGCAGTGCAGCATCTTGTGGTTCCTTTTGCTTTAAAAATTAAAGCAGGTCACATTTCAAAACAGGATCTATTTGTTTGCAACAGCAGAAAAATGCAAAGTTAATGGAAAGTGAACATAAACCCCAAATTACGCTCTGTGCTTCCTGCAATAGTCCACAATTTTTAAAGACACATTCATTCAGCACTATCTAGAAAATTTAGCAGATGAGTGCATTTTTCAAGTTTTGGCTTTGCTCTTAAAAATTTTGAAAGCAAATTTATTGTGTATTTTCACTGTGGCACTTGTTCAGCACAGTACTATTTTTGTATGTGCCAGGCTTGGCACCTACCTCCATTATTGTTCAAGTCATCCTGTGACATAAGCATCTCTTTTTCTTTTGTAGTTCTTTCCAACCTATCCTCCAGCAATGCCTGGAATGCCACCCATGCTTCCACATTCAGGTCCCTTTGGGTCACTTCAGGGAGCATTTCAACCGAAGGTACAAACTTCTTCTTCTGAAGGCTTTGTTCTTTTGCTGGGAGAGAAACTGTGTTCAGAGTCCTGTCTCTGGTGATTTTGCAGCACATGATTTGAATAGCAGAAGTGCAGCACAGGGTTGGAAAGGATCACCCCGCAGAACTGTGAGCATCCCCTGCACAAAGCAGCCAACACTTTAGCAGAAATTTTCTCTTGGCACTGCAGATCCTTCCTTGGAAAGGATGTAGTGGTTCACTTGGGAGGTCTGCTGAAACTGGAGGAGAAACATGCAGTGAAGTGCATTATTTTGATTGAAATATTTACAGCTCATAATAGACCAATGAGTCCCAAATCATTTTATAAATCTAATGGTCTGCGATTGCAAAAGATAAACTGTGTTTATTCCCAGAAAAAACAATGAGAATTTGACTGCACAAGTGTGGGAACAATAGGGAGAGACTGCTGGAAATGGGTAGAGCAATTTGAAGGAGCTGAATTTTTATTCCCAGCTCCAACACAGTCTGACCTTGGGCAAGTTGCTTAAACCTTCTGTTCCTCAGCTTCCTCATCTATAAAGTTATCTTGCAGTGGGTTTTATAAGGGTTGATTAATGCCTGCAAGCTTCTTTGAGATAATGTGTTTGAAAGGTGCACTGCAGCTGTAACATGTCATTACAACTAGCACTGACTGGCATTTGGAAATGTTGCCATCATAACCCCCATTTTTTGGCAAATTCTGTGGTGTGCACTGCTTTTTTTTTTCCCCTCCCAGATGTGTTCTTTTTATTAACTATTTTAAATGTACCAAAACTGTTAAATCTCTCCAGACAAGAAATAATGGATTGTATCTGTATAGCATTTGTTTGAAAGTGGAGCATGTACTCCATTTGTAAGGTGACATGTTCAGCTTCCTCACATGCTGTGATTCTAGAGATTTCTTATCTTGAACTGCATTTCCATAGAACTCTGCTACTGTGTAAGAAGGCTTGAAGGAGAGCACTGTAGCCAGGCCATTCCTGTTTGCATTTTGAAGGTGATTTTCATATCCACACCAGGCAGGTCTGAGGGATGTGCTTCCCTCAGCAGTCTCACTGATGTCAGTGGAAGTCAGCAATTAGCAACTGCAAAAAAGGCCTTTTACAACCTGCCCCCTTAATGCTTTTAATGGAAGCCAGAGGATTTCCTCAGTGCCCACCAAATCCTTGACATTCTTTTATTTTAGGGATACATTACAAATAGCAAAGTCTCTAAAATAGCAAATGTTTTAGGGATACATTACAAATAGCAAAGTCTCTAAAGTGGCTTTGTTCAGAGGCAGTTTTGGACGTGGTGGCTGCAGGCCTAGAGAAGGAGCAGTTCATGGAAGCAGAGGGGGCAAAAGGGACAGAGCATGGCCATCCCTTGATGGAGTTTGTCTGCCACTGTTAATGGTTGTTACTCTTGCAAGGGGTAACAGGGAGTCCCTACAGAACCTGAGCAGTCAGGGTGTGAACTTGATTTTCCAAGAAAAGGAGCTGCAGGAATAAGGTGGAATTGGACAAATTTTGCTCACGTGCAGCCAGGGCTGTTTTGCCATAAGGCTCCTTCCTGCTCATGAGGAGCTGCTGGTGCACCAGTGGCACATTCTTCTACTTTCCATCTTCACTGTAAAATACCATTCGGCCAAGGAGCAGTGACATGGTGAGAAGGAAAAAGTGAGCACAGACCCTTTACATTTTTAGGCAGTTCCTAGTGCTGTTATAACTGCCTTTTAATTCATTTTAGATACATCCAGCATTTGCTAGCTTGAGTTTAAGCAGTGCAAGGTCACACTCTGGTGCTGTGGTTAATCACTGACATCATTTGATCTTTGCACAGTGCAGTATTTACATACAATCTAACATCTGAAAAAGAGAGGGATAGGTTGAAAAATGTATCTGCTGCTTTGGCATGTTACTTTCCAGTTTCCCAGAGGAGGCAGAGCTGAACTCTAGGCGAAGCCACTCCAGTCATTGTTACTGCATCGTTCTTCCGTGGTCTCTCCCTCCCAAGCTGTTTGACTAAAGCCTGCATAATCACCACAGACCTGATGATTTGGCTTTAGCACTCTGACTCCTGCACTTCTTGCTTTCCAAGGCAGAGATCTTGGCTTTGTTTTTCCCCTTCCCATGTCATTTGCCTACAGCTGTGCGTGTGAGTCCACTGCACATAAATCCAGGCTGACGGTGAATTTCTCTCTGAGATTCCTGAAGGCCATTTCTCACAAGCTAAGAACTTGAAAAGGTCAGAAGTATTCAGTTTGCTTTGCCGGAGGAAGCATTCACGTCTTTCTCCAGGGGACAAAGGGACAGGATGACACCATACTATTAACATGTTGTGATCTTTAAGCTCTTGCCTGTATGAAAGCTGTAACTTATTTGCCACCTTATATCTACCTCAGCTGTCAGAGAGGCCCTGAGAGCTCCAATCTGCCTGGGGAGTGCATTGACTTACCTACACACACACACGAGAATTCACTTTTTAATGAGTCTGGAAGTTACATAGCCTTAGACAAACTAAAACTTACCTTCCCTCCTACACCCAGGATTATACTCATGCCTCGTACTGTTTGAAATCTGCTACAATTTGACCTAAAACATGAGTGAAATAATCTCTTGGGGAATGAGGTTTAACCCCTCTGCACTCAGCTGTGCAGAGGCACCAGGTGCAGTCGCTGAGGGAGTGGGAGATGGATGAATGCCGGAGTGAGGAGATGGACGAGTTCTTGGGGATCATTAGGACAGGACAACAGGTGGGATCCGGAGGAGGAGGAGCAGGGATTCGTTCAATGAGGTGTTTAATTCTTGCTGCAAGTGATGGGGTAAACAATGCAAAGCTGTAAAAGGCCCACAAGCGCCTTCTAAGGTTTCTCATTTTTGCCTTGTCGAAGCAAATAGATGGGCTGTTGCTGGTGAGGCATTGTGTTACCTGGCCCCAGTCAGAGAGGGGCCATGGTCCAGCGTGTGCAATATGGGACTGGGATGCTCAAGTTGTTCTGTTCCTGTCTGCTGTGCTGGTTGCTGCCTGGAAGATGGAGGGAGTCAGGCCACCTCTCTTGTTCTCTCTCCAACCTCCTGCCTGTTTTGTCTAAAGAATAAGCTTGGGGGGCAGGGTCTGTCTCTACCCATGCACATGCACAGCACAACGGGGTGTGATCTCAGCAGGGCTTAGGGGTGCTACTGGAATACTGTTACTGCTGCTCAGAAATAATAAATGCCATGGTGGTTAAATGCTGTTGGCTGTCAGTAAGAGATAACATTTAGCACTAATGTAGCAATATGCGTGCTCAAAGCACAGTGCAAACATGGACTAATTAATGCTGTTAACATCAGATAGAGATGTTAAATGTACCGCTGGTGTGATACAGTATTATTCACGCTCTCTTCTTGTCTTTCAGACTTCAAACCCTATTGATGTAGCAGGTAGACCAGGCACAGTCCACCATACGCTGCTGCAGAAGACTCCAGGGGTAGGCAACAATATATAAACTTCTTTTCAGCTTATCTGGGTGTACAGTAAACACAGTGATTGCTGATAAAAAAATGAGAGTAGGCTGGTGAGCAAATTGGTCTTCTAGACTGGGAACATGCAGTGAGGAGAGAAGTTGTCTTTTTCTGGTGAGACAGCAATCTCCACCAGTCCTGAATCCAAAAGGATGTATTGGCTTCTTTCAAAAGTCAAAAGAGAATGGGGCAGGAAACCCCTTCAATGTCTTTCCTCTAGGTATTGCTTGGAAAGTACTTTCATGCACTCCATTTCAGAATAATTACAAGGCTCAGAAAAGCACTGGCACTGTTCAGTTGCTGGCCTGAAGCTGCTTTGTTTATCATAAAATTCTGCTGAGTTTGGTTGAAGGAATGAAAGAGAAGTTTTAAGCCTTCTTTAAACCTTTTAGGTTTCCCGTGTCACAGGGGACTTCTCTGGAACGTTGCTTTCTAAATGCTTTCACTTGTTCAGAGGAAGGAAGTTCCCCACCTTTCTGTATATTGGCTAGTTTTAGAAAGACTGATTGTTTTATTTCTGCTTTTTCCATAGGTGTCAGACCCTTATAGGCCTCCAGTAAGAGTAAGTAAGGTTTGTGGGGGATTTTATATACATACTTTTACGCAGACACTTGGAATATTGTGCATGTGCTTTTGAAATTTAACATATCCAGTAGAAAATCTCATGCTCATCCTTTACTTCAAGCAAAATGTCAGTTAGCTCTCTGCCACTTCTGATTAATACCATTTAGGTTGAATCCCGGCCTTATTTTGCATCCATTTATGTGCATTAATAGTTCACAGTATGAAATGAGGGTCACGGAAGTAAATGACTGCGAGCATGGGCAGACATTCACCAGTGAACAGATCGGCGGTGGCTTAGGTCAATGTGCTGCTGTTCCACATAAACAGTGGAACAGTGAGTACCATAGCTGAAAACAGGGACTTGTTCAGCTGTGGCACTGCTCATCCTGGGGATTGTTTGTCCCTACCCTTTCCCTCCCCAAAAGCCAGTAGCCATAATAACCACGCATGACTTAGCCTGCAGTGCAGCAGGGGTGAATGAACAGGGCTCTTTTCAGAAACAGAACTCTCAGCCATTAGTTGCTTTCTCTTAAGCATGGCATACTGTTCTTTGCTGCCATTCATTTCAATTTGAGAAGGGGGGAGCGCAAGTAGGAAAGAACAAGGCAGGATCTCAGATGTCCATGAGATGGGGATGATAGCCCACATTCTTCCTGTTTCCTTCTTAATTTAAACATCATCTGCTGCAGTACAGCAGAAAATGTTGATCACCCATTGTGCCGTTTTAGTAATCAGCCTTTCTCATTGCTTAGCTGCCTGGTTGACAGTAAGGGAAATGAAATGTTCTATCTGATGTAGATTGCTAACGTATAAATTAATCTGAATTCTTGTGCTTTCCACTGCAGAAACCCGGGAAGTGGTGTGCGGTTCATGTACAGATCGCCTGGCAGATCTACCATCACCAGCAAAAGATAAAGGTAATTCAGATGGTTTCTGGAGCACAGCCAAGTCTTTTAGCTTACAGATTGTATTTGAGTGAGTAATGGGCAGGAAGCAGTTACTGTGGTGATTCTCAAGCTTGCCTGTATTGATTAACTAATACTTACACTCCTTTAACATTTATTGTAGCAACTGTAAAGTTTATCTGAGGGCAGAGGAGCTGGGTGGAAGGGTGTACAGCCAGAAAGAGAGGAAGAAAGTGAGGGGCAGAGTAATTTCCCCAAGTCAATCTTTTTTTTTACAAAGCATGCACATTTAATGTCGCTTCCCTTCTGCATTAGTACCTCCTGTGGAGGAGGTAATGAAATGGCCAATGCAGTGAAGAACATTACAGAGCAGAGAGCAGCAGAGTAGATTGATAACATCAGTGTTGGAGGTTGTGGGGCTTCCTGTGATGGTGGGCAGAGGGAGGGGGTTTAACACTCTAGAGGTAACAGGATGTAGGTACCTGGGGTGCTGTTGCAGGCTTTAGATCCCCTATGGCAGGTAGAATAGCTGATAAAGGGACTTGTGTAGGTTTTATTTTTTCACAGCTCCTAGAGTAGTTTTTTGTCCCATTATTGAAGGCTATTCTCTGCTTAAGTAGATGCCTCTGAAAGGAGTGTATGTCCATATATTTTTGTAAGCAAATACATAATCTTTAAGCTATTCATAGGTGTCTGTGACTAAGGTGCAGTTCTGGCCACGCTCACTTCTACAGGGCAAGGATAAAAACAGTCTCTGGAGAAGCCTCATAGCTTCCTTCATCCTTTGTCCCTGGCCTGCACACTGAGCTGTCCTGGCTGCAGGAAGGGCACAGTATGGGCACGTCTCTCTCAAGCTGGAGAGGCAGAACAGACGAGCCCATCACCCAGCTCTCGAGCTTCTGTCGGCAGCTTTGTGCCTGCAGAGGATTTTTGTCAGGCTGAGAGCGCCGGCTGCCCCTGGGGTGCCAAGCACTCGGTGTGTCACGTTCCTGCCTGTGCTGGGGGCTGAGTGCTCCCCGCTGACCTTAGCCTGGCACGGGGCAGGCAGCTGAGAGGCTGCGGGCTGGGGTGGCCCTGCAGAGCCTGGCAGAGCACGGCCGCGGCTGCGCTGCGTGAGCGGGGACGCTGCTGTCACTCTGGCTAACGCTCCCTGGCAGGGCTAGGGAGGAATGAGCCTTAACTCCCTCTCTTGTTTTCCCATAAAAAAGGAAGTGTGTAATGAGATTGGTTTTGTATCATTTGACAGCAAATGCAGCTGGATCCCCACAAGCTAGAGATAGGTGGTAAACTTGACCTGTTCAGCAGACCTCCTGCCCCTGGAGTGTTTCCAGGCTTCCATTACCCACAAGATCTTGCCAGGCCTCTGTTTTCTACCACAGGTAAGGGAAGATCATTCCTTTTTGATTAAAAACAAACCAAAACAAACAAGAAACAGTCAGTGTATGTCGTGCATGACTTTACAGCTACATAGGCCTCAAAAATAGAAGCAAGGTTGGTTCAAGGGGTGCAGAGACACTGCTGTGACCAGGGCTCTGCCACCACCTCCAGTGCAGGATCCTCTGCACATCACTGAGCTGCAGCAGTTGGCCCACAGTCCTGTGTGTGCAGCTGGTTCTTATGTGCCTGATTAGTAGGCTATTGAGTGATTTTTTAAAAGCGATTCTGACAAAACATTTGAAAATGTTTCCATTGCACAGGATTGGAAGTGGCCCCAGTCTGTTTCTTGCTTTTATATTTGCCATGCTAGCCTTCTCAGCTCCTCCACTCACCGAGTTTCTGTTTGTTTTCTGAAAACAAGGGTTTTTTTGTAAAAGGAAAACTTCAATAACAGCAATGAAAATTTCACAGAAGGTGTATTTGTCAAGTGTTTGTTTTTTAAATAGAAAATTCCTCTATGTGTTACAAAGTTAAGCAAAGTTCAAGGCTTAAAATGATATATTGAATTTACAAGGAGCCCCAAAGAATTAAATACAGTTTACACTGATCAATTGTTTTCCAATATGTTGGAGAAGTAATTACAATTACACAATTACCAAAGGACAGTAACCTTCACTGTGTTGTTCTGGATGGCTCTGACCATGGGAGACTGCATCTCTACCATTCTGGTCTAGGATGGCAGCATGGATTCATGTGGACACCTGTCTACAAAATGCTAAATGTTGTTTTTATTCTCAAACTTAACTTTCTTCTCAGCTTCCTCACATTTTCTCTCTGTGTTAGAGATGCCAAAGTCTGCATTCTGAATGAGCTGCATCAATTGACGATATGTAACTTAGCTCTTTATGTATGGGATTAACTGGAAAATAATGTAATTTTCTTCCCTAATGTTACTCTGGTTTTATGATGCAATATTGCATAATCACCTTAACTCAGTGCAGACATGGTCATATTCAGCCTTGGTTCAACCCTGTGGAAATTAATGACTTTAGTTTTGAACTCAGTCCCAAAAGTGACAGAAAAGCAACAGATGACAATCAAGCTGAAATTCCTGTGAGAAGTGAGTTTCAAATGCAGATGCCAAATAGCCTTCAGGAACTCCACCAGTGCTTCAGTCTGTCTTTCTGCTCTGTCTGTGGATAGAAATTCTTAAGCATCAAATGCACGCTTCTACCACACGTAATCAGTGCTGGTACCAGCTCTACACTGTAGGGTGCTACCCTGTATTTTGGTCTCTATAAAGGTGCTTTGATAGTACAAGGTCAAGATACTCATTGCATCTACTTGGATGCATAAGCACTGCTTATTTACAAACCTCTGGCTGTTTTCCTGTGGTAGATGTTTCCCTATCACTGTCCTGTGTTGTCATTACAAGAATCTTGTTTCATATCTGGTTTTGCTACTGTAGGCTGTTCTGGACAGAATTACCCTAACAGACAGAAAAGCACCAGTCCAGTTGGTATCTGGAGTTTTTTTTCCCTTAAAAGATGCAAGCATGGCTTGCTTTTCAGTCGTAAAAGCAAGAGGGAAAATAGTATGAAATAGAAACATTAAAGAAGGCAAACTAATGGAAAACTTTCACTAGAGAGAAACAACCTTACAACAACTTGTCTGTGAGTGTATTAATCATAAGAGCCATCACACAGTAAATCCAAGTAAAGAGTGCTGTCAGTGTGAGCAAACACTGCAGCTGGAACACGTGGAGGAATAAAGCTTTTACTCTGGAATATCTGAGGCATTCTTTTCACCTTACTGAGCACGTGTGCAGTTGGTGTGAATCATTGGTTCTGCTGCATTGCCTGGTTACTGGGGGAGGCATAAGTTATCTTAGGGCCACCTGTCTCCAGGAGGGATGCTGGCTGCCTGGCAGACAGTCTCTTTAATAACTGCCTGACAGCCTGCAATGCTGCTCCTGGCTTTCTCCGGAGGATTTTTTATTATCAGCCCATGTAGGGGAGTTTGTAAGCTGTCTCCTTTGAAGAAATCTCCCATCCATTATACACCTTCTGAAATCTTAAAGGATTAGAAAGATGACAGTCTCCATCCATCTTGAAGCATTGGAGCAGTCAGAATGTTTATAGAGAGGTACTGGATAGGTCTCCTTGCCGTGGTCTCTCTTAAGTTTCTTCAACTCATTTTCTGGCTGCTTAGGTTTGAGGTGCCCAAGCTGGTGAGGGACACAGAGCTCTGTCTCCCTCTCGGGTTTCACAGTTTGCTCATGTTCTGGACACATGAGTGCTTTTCACAGCAGCCATCAGGGGTTGGGCTCTGTCTCCAAGGAAGGCCAGGTCAGGGGCTGACCGAGTACCCCAGTGACAGGTGACACCAGTGCTTCTCACACTGAGGTTGTGAGCCCATTCAGATTGCCACATGCCCGCTTGGAAAGGAAGAAAATCTCTCATTTTCTGCTCTGAAAGGAGAGCAGAATTTTCTGCATGAGCCTGGTCCACCTTGAAATACAGGGCAGACCTGCTTGTTTCAGCCCTTCCTTCCCATCTCCTCAGCCTGGTGTAATCCAGCATGCTCAGCAGTGGTGTTCTTTCCCACAAGGAAGTGAGGCACCATGGCAATGAGCAGTGTCTAGGAAAGAGAAAAAATACCAGGGGGGAGCCTGTGGATGCAGAGACAGATGTGAGAACGTAGCTGGAGCTCTCATGGGAGAGGCATGATTGATGTTCCCTGTGTGCCTGTCATTAACTGGTGTTTCATACACACTAATCAGTCACTTCTGAGCACCTTCTGGCTGGGCTCATAACCTGGGCTGACCCTTTTTCTTGTAAACATGGAGTAATGACTGAAAATGTCAGACAAAGAGCTTGGCTTCCCTGTTTCTCCAGGTGAGCAGCAGCTCTCAATGCAAGGTCTCCTCCTGCCTCCTGGGGCCCTGTTAGACTCCTTGGTAGGGCTCCCAGGGAGATCCATGTTGCTCACTCAGCCAAGGTTTGGGGTCTTCCCCTGCCTTTGTTGTTTAAATGTGGCCTTTGCATCGAGCTCTTGGATGTGTGGCCAGGAGCTCTGTGTAAACAAGGAGTCACCTGCCCCTGAACTAAAAAGGGACCTTGTTCTCACAGGTGCAACACATCCAGCCACCACCCCGTTTGGTCCCTCGCCTCACCACAGCAGTTTCCTGCCTACAAACCACTTGGCAGGTAAGTGGAAGTAGCCCTGCCTTCACCTCTGTACCTCTGCCCCCTTCCTGGCTCTCAGTGTGCTCCTGCACTAGGGGAGGGAAAGGCTTAAACTGCCTGAGGATCCCGAAGCTGGCCAGCTTCTCATCCCTGCCAGCTCCTAGCACATGCCCTCACTGTCCCCCAAAGGAGAGGGCAGTGCAGAGCTGTCACATCTGTCACTGCTGGGACACTGCACTGGAGCCCAAATGTGACATGTAGAGTCCTGTGCTCCTGAATGTGCCTGAAGAAATGGGGGAAATTTATGCAAAGATACCTCAGACAAGCCTCAGCTTAAAATGGGCTCCTCCTGTACCATTTTCCACCTGTGAAAGGTCTTGACCAGGTTCTTTAAAAGAGTTCAGGGAACAGTTCCTGGCAAGTAGATGTTCTGCACATTTTGCCAGATTTTCAGTTTCCTAATTGGCAGTAAGTAAAGCCTGATTTTGTCAAATTTCCTCATTTTAGAACCTCACAAGCAGCTCATTGCCAATTAAAGTTCAAGCTCTGTTGATTAATGTTTTAGTAACATTCATCCAATCAGTAAATGTGGCATGCCACATGACCTAGTAGACTTTTTTCTCTTGCAAATACCCAGATTTACATCAATTCCTGAACATTCTGTCAAAATTAACTATCTCTACCGAGTCACTCAGCCATTTAAGATCAAAGAGGAAGGACAAGAACTGTTTTAAATAAGTAAATAAGCAAATAGCAGTTTGCTTTAAGCTACAAGCTATTTGTGCCACTTGCCTTGATATTTTAAATGTGATATCTGTGAGGAAGTGGAGAGCAGCATTACCTCCTGAAACATGGCAAGTTAAGGGCTTGAAGGGGACAGTCAAAAAGCCAGCAGGAGGAGTTGTTTAGTGATGACCAGTAGAAACGAAAACAGGTACACTGGTAGGATTTAACCCATAGCTGTCTCTGGAGTGTGGAAACCTGAGATGGGCTATGTGCCCTCAGAGAGGAACCTCTTCTGGTGATGGGTGCCTTTACTGGGAAAAAAGTGCAGAAACAAGACAGTCATCTCCTCGGTGCTGGCCTAGAGGCCTGCTGAGATTCTTCTTTCAAGGCAATTGCAATGTTTCTTCTAGTACTGATAAGGAAAGAGAGTTATAGCTCAGCAGCCACCCTAATTTCAGCTATTAGACCTTAATTTCTAACTCACTTCTGACGCGCATACAAAAGTTTATTACAGCACCTGTTTGCAGAGCGAGCACTGAATCCCTTCTCCATTTTAACATGATGGGAATTTTCTGTGCAAAGAACCTTGCAATGAGAAGGATCAGCTTAAAGTCTGGCCTAATCCTACTTGGATTCAAACCGTTAAGAAGGGGAGGGGTGCGTTTCATTCTCCAACATTCTTGGCTAAATGCCTGCTAAATCCCTGTTTGCCTTTCCAGATCCATTTAGCAGGTCAAGCACCTTCAGCGGCCTTGGGAACTTAGGCAGCAATGCCTTTGGAGGATTAGGCAGTCATGCTCTGAGTAAGTACTGGCTGGGTTACTGCAGACAAACATC
Source organism: Motacilla alba alba (assembly GCF_015832195.1). NCBI lineage: Eukaryota > Metazoa > Chordata > Aves > Passeriformes > Motacillidae > Motacilla > Motacilla alba. The sequence continues at coordinate 7,157,380 of NC_052030.1, read as the reverse complement.
CCTTCCAGAAAAGCCACATGCTAATATTTACAGCAGCTGGTGGTAGTTTTTAAAGAAGTTTAATTCCTAACCTCCATTCTCCTATCTGAAAACACTGCACCTAAGATTTCCAGGTCTCTGCGGTGGGAGCTTTTCTGCATGTCACAGAGATCAGTAGCTGTGCTCTGTGCCTCCTCACTGCTGAGGGTTGGTACCTTGAGTGCTCAGAGAGGCACTGGAGCTGCAAAACCCCGAGCTCTGGGACCCTGTGGGCACCTAAAGTAACACCCTTCACCAGCGAAGATGCACAGTGGAGCAGCTATTGATACTTCTTCTAATTCGTGTAGACATCCTCTGTAACCGTTGGCTGAAGTTTAAATTACCTGTATAAAACAATTCTACCTCAAAAACACGTTACCTGTAGGCAAAACATGCTTGAGAGCCACACATAAGAGAGCACATAAGAGAGCATGCTTGTGCATCTCATGGTGCAACAGGAATCAGCTGAAGATGGATGGAGGAAAATCGAGTGACTGTTCTGAAAGCCTGCAGCCAAGCTCTGTGTTTATACACGCACATACATACCACCAAATAGTCTGGGTTCTTCTACAAAAAAAGTCCCTGAAGCTTCAGCTGCAGGCAGCTGATTGCTTGTAACTACCCACAAATTAAAGTTTCTGCCAGAGAGAGGAGCTGAGGAAAAATACTGCTTTTGTGCTGGAGCCCTTGCCTGGGGTGGGGGGAGAAAAGAGAAGCTGGGCATTTTCAGTAGTCTCTGAGTTATTGAAATGTATAAAGCTTTCTCCAACAACGGCCTTTAAAGAGCTGGTGGATCTTACACCCAGTGTTGGAATTATCTGTCTCCACTCACTGAGTAGTTCCCCCTCACCATTAAAAAGCCTTAAAAGGACAGTTCTGGTTGTAACTAATAGTGTGAAAAATGTCTGTATAATGATTGGCTTTGAATTATTTTTAACTCTTCCTCCCCCTGCCATTATTCTAGCTCACAACAACATTTTTACTCACAAAGATGGCCCAAACCTGCAGAATTTCAATAACCCCCATGAGCCATGGAATAGACTCCACCGGACCCCGCCGTCCTTCCCAACACCTCCCCAGTGGCCCAAGCCCTCGGATTCGGAGCGGAGCTCCTCGGTGACAAACCATGACAGGGACAGAGAGCGGGAGCCCGAGAAGAGGGATCTTTCTCTGAGCAAGGACGACAGAGACAAAGAGAGGTGAGCACTGTGGCCTGACCACTTCCTCCTGGGACTGTTTTTCCTCTATATTTTTTCTGTTTTCCCTAAAATGTTGCTGATCCTTAAAGCAGCTGATAGGCATTTTCCCCAGATGAGCACAAGTAGTAGCAGCACCAAAAAAATTCCTCTTTGCCTTTTAGGATTTGTCTTCTGTGGAAATACAGTAACCCAGTCCCCACTAGTTGGTTAACAAATCACACCAGGCTGAGGAATTGAGTGTGGTGCTGTTTTCAGTGTACTGAAAACTTGGTTGTTCTCAGTGCAGCTGCTTTAGGATTGCTGTGTATTCTGAAATTGTGATGGGTCCTTTGGAGACTGTCATAGTTCTCATTAATGTACAGGTATGCTGATGAATTCAAATGTTAGCTGGACATTAACAAGATAGCAATGCAAATGCCTGAATCTGGAGCAGCGTGCATGAATCCATTAGCAAAACTGATTTTAAAAAATTGCATTGTGGGCAAATCCTTATTACGGATGACAGGCCTGTATCACCTGGGCTATAGTTACTTCATTAGCTCCCAGTTATACAATTTTGAATCTGTGAAACCCTTTATATTTCAGAGCCCAGTTGTCTCCAACAGGCTACTTCTTTGTAGGCAATAAGAGCCTGCAAGTCTTAGATGTGTGTGCTTGACTAGTGATAGGGGTTCATAGTTTGCTGGAGTGCTTTTAATGAGATCTTCAGGCAGTACCTGTGAACAAGATTATATGGAAGCAGTAGGCTGAAAATCTTCTTGCTTTACGTGTTAAATTGCCTCACATCCTTGCACAGATTTTGTTCAGGTAGGGAAGGTATCCCTTCTTGGCTCTAATAAAATTCATTTGCAGACCAAGGTTACTTTCCTCTCAGGAGTGTTCACACAGGGGTTAACAGCTCTATTACACTTCTATTAATTTAGCTTAAGCTGTCCCCAGCATCCCTATTTGGCCATGGTTTTAATAAACCACATCCTTGACCAGCAATCAGGACTACCACCGAGAAAGAAAGCTGGGTTAGCAAATGTAATCATAAGGGATAAATACTTACACAGCTCCCCAAAACATCTCCAGCTTTCAGCACTCAGGTCTTACAGCTCTCAAAAACAAACACAACATAAAACTTAGGCAAAGTGAGCCTCTCAGCTGCATAATGCAGTTCTCTCAATCACACGATCATATTTTGCATTTAAAGTGTCTCTCATTCAGCGCAAAGTGCTTTTAGAAGGTGAGCATTATTTATTCCCCTGTTAAAAAGGTGGGATTACTGTGACTAATTGGCTTGCTCAGAGGCAGAGGTGCAGTTGGAAATGTAAACCTTTGTGCCTCTCTTTCTAAACCGTGGATATTGTCATCAGACCCCTTGTTTATCACAGCAGGTCCTCTTGAAACGCAGCTCAGTTGCTCAGTTTCATGGCTGATTCAAGGGTGTTTCTCCTGAAGCATCTGGCTTACCTGCAAGAACTGCCAAGAACAAAAACTCTTGCAGTTCTGTAGGAAAATCAGTTTCACCTTATGGCTGCTTCCAGTCAATGAGGCTGACTTGGGAAGGACCTGCATACATTTCTGTAGGCTTCTGTTTTGTGTGCCTGATCTGTGTTTTAGGAAAGGAACCCAAGTTTTACAGCTGAGAAGGTCATTGCCTAGCAGCAAGATGTACACATGAGCACACAATAAGCTTTTTTTAAAGAAAAATAAGCTGTCTAAAATTCTTCTTTCCCTACATTTCTCAGTGAAATGGTGTTAGGGTGAATATAGTATTTTTCCAGCCACATCCCCAGTTTAGTCCTACATTTGTGAGCATTTAACTTTTTTTTGTCTTTAAGGTATGTAAAGGCAGATTGTGCGTATCGCTTAGCATCGCATCACAGCTGTAGCTGATGTTTGTAGAGCTTTCCAAATCCTTTCCTGAGCAATTTCAAAGTGTACAACTGAGCACAGCACTGTGCATGCCCAACATCACACATAACCAAGGACGCACCTTCTGTCTTTTTGCAGAGACCTCATGGATAAAAACAGACATTCGAACAGATCCTCGCCGGCATCCGCCCCAGTGACGCACCAGATCAGCAATCTCATCCGCAGCAACAGCCAGAGCTCCAGCGAGCCCATCAGGCAGGTCAGCCTTGGGGACAGGGAGAGGTCCAAGGAGCCCGAGAGAGAGCACCCTGACCGGCTGAGAGAGCCGCCCATAGCTGAACACAAGATCAAAGAGAGCCGTTCCCCAGTGAAGGAAACTCCAAGCCATGATAAGAGACCCTCTGAGGACAACACAAAGCCAGTAATCCAGTCTGTATCCCCATACAGCAAACCTGCACTAAGTGAGAGCTTGAAGCTGACCAATCTAATGAGCAAGGACATGGAGAGAAAGACTGAGCTTCCCAGCGACCTCCAGAAGATTAAGAATGACATCAAAGTCAAGGAGGAGAGGAAGGAAGACAGTGATGTGCTAGTGGTTGGGTCTGAGCCTTCCCAGCACTCCCGGTCAGTGGAGCATCCCCCACCACCCACTCTCCACGGATTATCATTGCCCCACTCGATGGCTGCCTCCATGCCCATCTCCATGGGCAGCGTGCACCAGATGAACAACATGAATGTCCTGGACCGCAGCAGGATGATGACCCCGCTCATAGGCATGAACCCTTTGTCAGGAAGAGAGAGGCTGCCGCATCCCGGATTTTCCTGGGACCCGATGAGGGACCCGTTGCGAGATGCCTACCGGAGCTTAGACCTGCACCGTCGAATGGACTTCCAGCTCCGGACAGATCCTATCCATAGGTTTCCTACCACCTCTGGCTTTTATGACCACGAGCGTTCCTACAGAGACAGGGAACCACACGACTACAACCACGAGAACCTTCTGGAAGCCCGCCGAGAGCAGGAGCGGTTGCGGCAAGTGGAGGAGCGCGAGCGCTTGCACTTACGGGAAGAACTTGAGCGTGCCAGAATGCACCACTTGCACTCGTCCCCCATCGAAAGCCACCTGGCACACGTGCCATCCTTCATGCCTCATTTGAGCGGGATGCATTACCCCAGACTGAGTCCATCCACTGCCATGCACAACGGGATTTTGAACAGGAACCCGCCGACCGCAGCGCTGAGCGCGCCGCCGCCTCTCGTACCAGCCAGCAGCACCAGACCTGCCTCCCCTCGCAGGACTACTCCACTCACAAACTCAGAGTCCAGGGACTATTCCCCCTCTAGGAACCCCAAAGAAGTAGAGGCACGATAGTCCCCAACATTGAATTTTAAACCCACCTGTACATAAAACAAGCAAGCAAACAAACAAGCAAGCGACAACAAAAAAAAAAACACAAACAGGAAAAAAAAAACAACAAAAAAGAAAACAACAAACCTTTTACAAAATGCACTGCTGTAAACTTTTTTTTTTAATGTAAAATTTGTAGAAGTTAAGCACATTTCCATAAATTACGGGGTTGGGGACTTTCCAACAAGAAGGTTGCTGAGAATGGGAATTTAATATATAGGTATTGATTTTTGGTTTTGTTTTTTGTTTCTGTGCTAAAAAAAAAAATGAGTTAAGAATATCAAGTTTGTACATTTTTTCCCAAATGTGAGAAACATTTTTAATGGATTTGTATTTTTTTTAATTTTGTGCTCTTTATTCACTTAAAAAAAGAAGAAATTTTGCTTTTGTTTTTAGTTAAATTTGCATTTTAAAGGCCTCAGATCCTTAAGAAAAAAAATACCCAGGGTTTCTTAAAAGTATTATTTATGGAAATACTGTAGTTTTACAGTCCACTGTGAGGTTCCCTTCTGAGGCCAATTGATCACTTACCTTGGTACTTTGGAACCGAAGTTACAGATATATATTAAAATATTAATAATAATAATAATGTACAAAACTGTTTGTTTTTTGCCTTATTATATTATGCAGAAATTTAAGAGGAATTTTTTTTGACTTCTTGTTTTAAACAAAAAAAAAAGAAAACAAACTGTAAATATTCTGTTAATATAAATGTACACCAATATTAAATTCTTAACATAGGTAGACTTTATAAAAATGGTTTCTAGAACCACTCTGGTTATTTGTTAACATGGTTACAACTCATACTCTTGTCACAGTCAGAAATTCACACTCAGAAAGCTCAGTATGGCATATAAACTTCAACTATGCAAGAACTCGGAGGCAGGTCTTAGTGGATGTTGGGGGGAGGAAGGTTTTAAAATAAAAAAATTTAAAAAAAAAAACAACCCAAAAACAACCAACTCGCAACTCTGGAGACAAAATGGCAATGGCATGTGAACAGGAAGAAGGATGCTTGTGTTTAGCAAAAAAAAAAAAAAAAAGAGAGACTGAATTTTTTTGTACAAACACAAGGGACAGTTCGTCAAGGAAAGAGAAAGACACACGCTTCTGGAAGGGAATTTTGGTTTCCTACTTTTCAAGCTGGCAAAAGCAGATGGAACTGGCACAGTACCATGCGGCAGACCCTTTCCTTATTTTTTTTTCCTTTTTTTTTCTCTTTTTTTGTGTTGTGGGCAGGATCGCTGGCAAGCAAGGACAATTTTCCGTGGACCCCTTGTGCTAATTGTGCAGTGTTCTTATTGGAATCTGTATACAAGACAAAGTAGAATTTTAGGAGTGCAAAAAAAAGTCTAATGGTTGATTAAAAAAAAAAAAAAGAAATTCTGATATATTATCTATAGTACATGAAGACCATAAGCAAATGTTTGTTTCAGTGTGGTTCTGCCTTGAACTGCTTTTTGGCATGATTTATTTTTTATTTCCAATTTTACTTTTCATCCATATGTAAATTTTGCCATGTTTTACTTGCTGTACCATCCCCCCTTCCCTTATTTTATTTTTCAGTGTCCATGTTTTATATATCCTGGGCTTTTTCTCTCTAGTTAATTCAGCCATCCGCTACTATTTTCTTGGCTCTGTAACTCTTGTTTCCCCCCCCTCCCCGTCCTCCCCCCTGCACCCCCTGTAATTTTAAACATTCAGTTTCCTTGTAGATCAATGAAGATAAATACAACATTGATTTTGGATGAAAAAGGCAGTTGAGTGTTTGTGTGTCGTAGCCAGCGCTGTTGACTCGAGGCTAATGGTTTATTGACGGCTGGGAAGGGGCTGGTGCTGGGACAGGGATTTGCTTCTGCCTGTGAATCCTTCCCAGCAGAAGGAACACGCTTTGGAGGTCGGGATTTGGGGGTTTGGAGAGGAGAGCAGAGCAGTGCCCCCAGCCCTGCAGCATCTCCACCGCACAGCCCGGGGGCACCTCGGGCTCTGACCCAGCATCTCCTGCCAGGGGAAGGAAGGACAGCAAAGGAAGCACGGCCTGCGTGCAGCAGCTCGTGTGAGGGACCCTGCTGCTGGCATCACCACGGGAAGGTTACCACCTCCAGCGCTGCTCTGCACTCCCGTTTGCTTGCCCAGGCTCTCCCCGGGCTGAGCCGTCTGCAGGGGATGGAGCCGAGCCCCCGCGCGGCGCGGCTGACGGAGCGCCGGGCCACGGGGCTCCAGCAGCGTGGTACAGCTCCTGGGTCTAAGCCCGCGTGTGACCGAATTACTGAGCGTGAAAAAATAAAATGAAATAAAATAGCAGGGTCCTTAATCTGATGAAAGGAGGCTTAAAACAAAATAGGCATTAAAAATCAGCACCTGCTCTCCCAGCTGAAATTGGAGGAACATGGAACACATGGTGGATGTGAAAAGCGTGTTGGACTCGGCATTAAGATTCATAATGTTGGCTCAGGGGGATTGTAATTCTCCTGGTGCCAGTGTCCGACTTGGGATCTTGTTTAACACCATTTCTGTCATGGATCTGCATAAATGAGCCCTCCTAACCTCTGCTAGAGCCCATAGCTGCATGTTCCTAGTGCAGGTACATGCGAGCAAGGAGATTGTTACTGCAAACCTCAGAAAAAGAAATGCAGAAATGGGCCATACCCTTTGGAAGCATTTGGTCTGTGTATGACTTAAAAAGTGAGCATTAAATCAATGCTATGCTCCCCTGGCATTCCTCCTGAAGGATTGCTTATTGCAGCCACCCTGGTGCCAGAAGAATTCATCATGACTGATGTTGTGGTGGTCTGAATATTAAAAGAAAATCAGTGGTTTGCCATTTACTGTATTAGGAGGCATTGCTCTCACGCCTTCGGAGGATGACCCATCAATAATGCTGCACTACAGTGGGATTCCTGTGGAATTGCACAGTGTCGAGTATCAGCCTTCTCGCAAAATGGTTCATCATGATTAATGGTATTATTACCTAAACAGAGAAACTAATTAATTCAGCCTTATTCCTTTAAGCCACCCCAGCTGAGCTGCCTTCTGCTAAAAGAACTGGTACAGAAGGACTTCCTGGGTTTTACGCATTTCTACCACTGTTCAGCTTTCATTTTGTGCCGTTTTCACCATTTTTATTCTACTTTTGGCTGTGTCCCCAAAGACTTCCCTCAGTCACCAAAAAAGGGTGGAATTTAGCAAACAAATGACAGTGGGTGGGAGGAAAAAGATGGGATTTGGAAGGTTCATTGCTTGCCTCAGGCAGCCTGTGTTTAAAAAGATACTCAGGAAGCCGTAAGGAGGGAGACCAGTGGTTGCACTTACATTACCTTTTGTCCAAAATGCCATTGGGGCTCCATGGAAGATGTGTGCACCAGCTTCAGTTAATGGGGGTCACTCTTGGCCCAGTCAGTAAAATAGACAACCAGGATACCAGGGGGTGAGGGAAAAAGCCAATCTGTAAAGCTGTGACACATCCTCAGATCACTTGTCAAAAATATTAACTGTTCCTTGATGAAAAAGATCTAGTGCTTCCCCAAAAAGCCTGCTTTATTGCCTAAAATAAGCGTATGGGAATTGTCCTTTCCAGCCTATATAGATGCCATAAATGTGTAGTTAGCTGTTGGTGGCCTGGAGTTAGACAAACAGAGGGTTGATGCAGGGAGCCCAAGGGCTCGGCAGCAGGCTGAGCTTCCACGGGCAGGTCTGCAACGCCAGCCCACCTGGGCCCAGAGGAGGGAAAGCCAAAGGAGCCAACTCTTCAGGAATGCAGTGTCCTGAGAGCTCCCCAACTCTTCAGGAACGCAGTGTCCTGAGAGCTCCGGGAAGAGCGAGACACACCAGCTGTGCTTCGGGCAGCCCAGCAAGTGCCAGAATGAGAGCAGGGGTAGAGATCAGTGGTGTGCAGCTCAGGCTGGAGCCGAGAAACCGTCAACAGAGGGGAAAACAAGATGTGTGCTTTCCTTGGCTTGTGCCAAGCAAAAAAAAAAAAAAAAAAAAAAAAAAAAAAAAAAAAAAAAAAAAACAAAACAAAACTTTCCCTTACCTCCCTCAGGAAATTCCTTTTTGCCCAAGTCTTAAGAAAATAGTTGTGTTGCAGTTTTGGGGGATTTTGGTTATGGTCTTGTGAGAGGCCAAACTGGCATTACCCGTCACCAAGGGTGTCCCCATGCCAACACCCCTCGCAGAGCTCTCCCCAGTGCTTCCTGGTGCCCCTTTGCACAGGCAGCTGGCTTTGGGGAGAAAGCCAACAGCTAAGGAAATAAAGAGAAATGGGGCTTGGGCAAAGAAATTTAGCTTTTTTGCTCAAATCTTGGGGAGCTGGTAGCCCAGGGAACACGGAGCTTTGGGAAGGGCAGGGCAGGTCATGGGCTCAGCCTCAAGCTGGGCATCACTGGGGGCAAGCGGCATTGTCCGGGGAGCCGCTTCTTGAGCACTTGTGTCCAGCAAGATGGCATCCTCCTGCTGAGGCCACGGCTCTTCCACAGCACCAAGATCAATACTTCGTCAGGAAAATGCCTTTCCTAGTCGTGCACTGTATTATGTGAAACTGAATAAAAAGCAAGGAGTGGGGGAAGGCTACACCAAGCCCAAATTACAGGCTCCCGTTTCTGAACACAATGGAGAAAAAGAAAAATCAAATGATGTTTTGAAGTTTAACTTGGAAAATATTTTTCCAAAGCCTTTGAGGGATGTGTGTGTGAAGTAAAAAGGTCGGCTCCCCTCATCCCAGCCCCTGCTGCTGCGGCACAGCTGGAGGCTCCCTGCGCAGCGCCTGGGACCTCCTTGCAGGTGTCGGCACGGCAATTCCTTTGTCTTCTCACAAAAAACCTTCTGCTCCATTAAGCTTCCCTAATTGCTGCATTTATCATCAGCCATTTTCTGCTTGTTCTCTTCCTCATTCAGCGAGGATGTGTCAAAATAGAGATCCACCCGCCGTCCCTCGGAGATGAAGCTGTCGGAGGCAGCGGCTGCTCAATTGGCCGTTCAGCAGAAGGTCCCTCATTACCGGCTCGTGTGTCACTCGCATCGCAGCAGCCGGGCTCTGCTGGCCGGGTGTCAGGCCCTCTGCACTGAGCCTTGATAAATAGCTGAGAGGAGAAAAATACAGGGCTTCTTTTTTGACTCCAAACCCAGCCAGCTTCGTCCTCCTCCTCCTCCAGCTCCTGATTGGAATTCACGCAGCCAAGTGCAGCTGCCCGCAGCGGGGTGAAGCCCTTCATCCCCCCAGAGCAGCCTGAGGAGCAGAGGATGCGTCTGACACCCAAAGGAGATGCGGCCCGGCTCACACCCACCCCGGCCTCGGTCACACAGCAGCAGCAGGAGGAACCCTGGAAGAAAACCACTGCGGCTCAGCGGGGCGGGCAGGTTTCTGCAGCTGCTTTCCAGAGGAGCTGCCGTCATATACGAAGTCATAGTTAGCTCTTCTGCAGCATTTGCTCACTGTTTTATCAAAACCACTCCTGCTAATATTATTATTTCAGGAAAAGGCAATTATTTCAGTCAAGACACTGAAGGAAGTGACCAGCTTTTCAAAAATGCTTCATTCCCTTCCACAGCCTCCCTTCCCTCCAGCATTTCCAGCTGATGGAGGGCCAGAGCCCAGCGACGTTCCCCAGACATGCTGGTGGTGGTGGGATCACCCAGAGGAAATTGCAAAGCAGAAGAATTCAGCAAATCCAGATTCAAAGTGCTGGCCAGAGAAAAACACAATGGTGAGGAACTAGTTTGGGAAAGCTGTTAGGTTTCAGTATTCAAAAATCTTTCCTTCCTTTTTGAATGCTATTAAAAAGCCTCCTCCTGTGGAGGGAACAAAGGAAAAGGGATTAATTTTATGGGGCTTTTTTCAAAACTAAGATGGTTCAGGATTTTTGGTTTGTTAATGGACATCTAAGAAACTACAGAGAGTGAAAAACGTCTGACAAGGGAACCTCATCTGAGAGGTGATTTGCACTAAGCCACTTGGACAGGGGTGGTGGTAGTACCATAAAACACACAGTTACAGCTTCCCTTTAAAAGAAACCCATCTTAACTCGCAGCACATACCTGAAAAGGCCAAAAGCTGTTCTCTGCTGTCATGGGGCTCTGCAGGTTAACCATGTGTCTGCAGCTGGGAAAGCAGGGACCCAAAGCAGCCCAGCTATTGAAGGAATTAATTCAGCTGCTGGGGCTGGCTCTGGAGATCACGCATGGCCAGATTAGCCTTTCCAAGAGCTCAGCATTTTCTGCCATGTCCTGTGGAGTTTCACTTGTCCAACTGCAGAATTTAAAGGTTAAGCCTGAGGCACGACGCAGCTACTTTGCTGTCAGACACAGAACCAGCACCACTTCTCTGGCCAGCACACAGGGGCACTGGGCTGCTAATGGCCCTTGCCCAGGGCACAGCAGAGCCACAGCAGCAAGGACACCCTTTCCCACCTGGGTCTGCAAAGTCCACAGTGGCCTGTTGGAGCCATTACTGACAGATCTCGTGGCAGAGGCACAGAACGGTTTTTCTACACCCTGCCTCCAATGTGTTCACTAGATGACTTCACGCAGCCAGACAGGGCCAAAAATGTGCCTCTGTGAACTAATGAATTGGTTTAATTGTCTGCCAAACCTGAGAGCGGCCAAAAGTAACAAATTAAAGTTTACAATCCTGTGGTCTCATTTACAAGGGGATAATACAGCAACTGTTTATTTTGTGAGATGTTGGAGTGAGTCGGGAGAAAATTACAGCCTCTATATAATATTAATAATAATCAACATCATAAAAATACTTTTAATAGGAAACACCGATGGTTGTTTTGCTCCGTTAACTTGCACTATTGTTCCAGTCTGGCTGCCAGCTCACAGGACAGGGGGTGTTGATTCCCTGGAGGCCAAGCTGGCTCCACAGCCACAGCAGCTCACAGCAGCTTCACACTCAGAGTTTAATAATCGCTCTGGCTGTAGCACGGCAGCACCCATGGGAGGATCCACAGGGCTAGATGATGCTTCACAGGGCCACGGAAAGGGCTCCAGGGGATGAAAGGAGATGCCAGGATGCCTGGAAGCTCCAGGGAGAGCACAGCCGAGGTCCCCAGCCCAGAAGGAGCAGGCTGGGCAGGGAGGTAGGAGCAGCAGCTTTTGGAAGACGTATGAGCCATGGTCTTTGCCAAGAGATGGAGGTGCAAGATCATCCCTGATCACCCCTGCAGCTGTGTCCCAGGCAGGAGGGAGAGCCTGCCAGGCCCAGGGACACATCTCTGCTGCCCTGGCACATGCCCTGGGAACACCCTACGGGCAGCTGGTGTCAGCTCAGCCCTGTGTCAGTGGTTCTGCTCCTGCTGCTCTCCAGGACAGGGCAGCAGAGCCGTGACACTGCCAGGGCGGGAGCAGGAGCCTCCTGGGCTGGAGACAGCCATGAGCCCAGCACTGCAGGCACCAGCACAGGCCCCGGTGGCACAAAGCAGTGACCAGCTGAAGCAGGTGACAACATGCTTGCACAAGGATAGTCTCAGGCTTTCAGCCTTTTTCAAGCCAGTGCATCAGAAGCCCTGGGTGCACCTTCCCTTATGCACGGATTGCTGAGCGTGGGGTTCCCCCAGGCCCTGGCACCCCCTTCACTCCAGCCACAGGCTCCAGAGAGGTGGGGCTGGTGAGACAGGCTCTGGGATGAGGGACAGTCCTAAATATGGGGAAATTGCCACAACAGACTTATTTTTCCTGCAGAAGAGATGAGGCCCACATGAAGCTCAGCAGCTGGGTGAACGGCTGTGTCGCCAAAGGCTGTTGAACAGGAATGCAAGAGGGGGAAAAATAAATAAATATGTCTGTACATCCCCATGAAATGAATCCATCCCCATTCAGCCATTTCCCTTTATTTCTTCCTTTTAGAAGCAAGGTTATCGGGTCTAACATCACATCCAAACATTTCAGCACTAGCATTATATGGGATGCTCCAAGGTCAGCGCCTGCAGCTGTAAACTCATTAGTCTTGTCTTTTGTGAGAGAAGAAAGCCTCTTCATTCCTCTCTCACCCCCTTCCCCCCTAATTAAAATTAAAGTATTTCCTGGCCAAAAGTCATTTCTGCATTCATTCATCTCAATTCTTTTCTGTTTGGATAAACCACCCTTTGGTACTCCCAGGGTGTTATGTATACAAACTATAAACTCTTAATGGTCCTGCAGTGTGTTATGACTGGCCTAAAGAGCTAAAGCAGGCTCCGAAAAAGTGGTTCTTGGCAACGCTGTGTATGGAGTTCAGGCTCATCAGTCATATGCAATTAGAGATTAAAAGTGCTTGATGGACTATAGGAGAGACCAGCACAGAGGGAGATTAGGAATGTAGGAGAGAAAAGGCAAACAAAAGCTTTTATCTCAGCACAGCAGTTGCTACTACAAAAGCAGCAATGGAAGGACAGTCCCCATTTTCCAGAGGCACCCATGGCCTTTCCAGCTCGAGGGCCCCAGCATGCCCCATCCCCATTCTGATGACCACCCACACTCCAGCAGGGTGATGCAAGTCCTCAGGAACACCAGGGCTGGTGGCTGCTGCCCAGGGAGGGCTCGGGCAGGCCAGGCTCTGGAGGAGGCTCGTGCTGCAGCCCAGGTTTTCCAGATCCTGCTGCCAGCTGCCTGGTGCCTGGCAAACCAAACCCCCCCAGGTGCTGCAAGGGCAAGTCTGCCCAGAACAGGGGCACCTGGGAGGCATCAGGAGCCTGGTGGGTCTGTAGGCATGGAGAGGGAACCGTAGCTCCTCTTCTTTGAACAAAGGGGTGTTTCCCCATTAGGGTCCTCTTGCCCTGAAGAGGAGGTGGGTGGATGGCATGTAAATGCTTTTGAAAGGTTTGTGGCCATTTATTTCCTGTTTTGCTGAGTGTGGGAGCCTGCTGCATGCTAAACAGCCTACAGGGCACAGCAACTCCCTGCTGACCATCCCTGCTGGATGCTCCCTAAGACAGGAAGGAGCAGGACACAAGGGTTGGCAGGGACTGCCTTCCCCTCTCTTTCCACACCCTCAGCCTATGCAACCTCTCCAGTTTTGGGCAGGCTTAAAACGCTAGGCTAACGTAAGATATGGGGAGACACAGAAATTCTGTTTCTTCCAGCAGAGAAATATTGGAGTTTATAGACTGGAGGCAGTTTGTGCTTTGTGCAGGGGGAAGGTCTGAGCAGCTCTTCAGAGCACAGTGATCACAGTCTGATAAATTGATTGTTATAGTACCAGGAGATGCAAGTGAGACTTAGTACCTTGTGCCCTTCTTGGTGAGGCTCAGAGTGTCAGCCCTGGAAAGCAAGGAGCCTTCCCTCCTTTCTGACCCCACAGCACAGTTGAGCTCCCGTTCATTTGTTTTTCCCACCCACAGCTAACAAGAGAGCCATGGAGGCACTTGGAATGCCCAGCCTGAAGGAAGGAGCTGACTCTTTATGGAGTTTCATTATAGAAGTTTCAATCAGCCATTAGAGGTTCATTTAAATGGGTTTTCTTGAGCATTAATAGGATATGGTAGTGCATTCATAGCCAGCTTTCCTCAGGTTTTACTGAAAGTGGCATAAGTGGGTTTCTTCAAGTACATGTGATTGCTCATAGCCCCTGAAGTTGATTTGAATCACTTGCTACCAGGCTCACCAATTTAGCCTGATAAATTGTGCATTATTAAATGGGGGAAGGGAACAAAGCTGTGTTCTCCCAGAGAAGAAAATGCAGGATTTCTCATCAATGAAGAATGATTCCTCTCATCAGCACAGTCTGAAAAAGGCCATAATGAACCATTTGCACCTAAGAGCACAAGCCTTCCGTCTCCTTCCTGATCAGTCCTTGCGCTCCGAAATTCAGGGATGATGGGCTCTGCCCAGAGCCAGCCATGAGGGCAGGTAAATCTGACCAGCAACTCTCTGTGTTTAGCTAAGAGTGTGCTTATATCAGAGCTGCCTGGCTGTGCTCATCAGCCATCAGCGTATCCTCTGTACAGGCGGCTCTGCCTTTCTGCTCAGGAGCACTTACGGGCAAAGGGGATTCAACCCCTCACTCCAGGCATTAGTTCTTGATAAAGAAACAAACATAGTTGGAAGGCGTTTTCTTTGTGCTGAATGGGAAGCGTCTGCCCTGCGGGAAATCACTCTCTGACTCCGGGGAGCTGGTCTCACCCTCAGCCACACAAGCTGCTTGCCAGTCAACTCGGGAGCACACAGGAGCCCGTGGAGTGGGGTTTGGGAAGGGGCTGCTCTCCATTACTGCCGTAATGAGAGTATTGTTTTGGGTTCATGTTCTGAAATGCATTTTAGGCGGTTTCAAACCCGACCCCAGCTGCAACAGCGTCTGGGTATGCAAACAGCCCACTCTGCTTGGATGACACTGAATTCAGTGGTTTTAATACAAGGCTTTCTGGATCCCACTGCTCCATCAAGACTGGCATCCTGCTTAAGTGTCCCAGCCTGCGTGGGGCTGTGTAATCAGGCACCAGGCAGCATTTCCCCGTCTCAGCAGGGTTATTAAAGCGCTCCGTGTGACAGCCCCGTGCCTGGCTGTGCCGCGGCCCCGCGGGGCCCCGGCTCCGTGCGGCTCCGCTCTCACTCGTGGCCTGATGGATGGACCCGCGTTAATGAGCTCCGAAGGGAGCCACACGGAGCCCTCCCTGCTGCAGGCACAGGCCTCTAAGGGAGGGAGTTAAAAGGGGGCAAAAAAGAACAGTAGAGAAAAGGGATAGACTCCAGATAGCTCCTTTGGGGATGTGAGGGTTGTGCTTGATTAAAAGCAGTGCTTTATGAAAATGTTATTTGCTATGCTTGGAAGATGACATTCAGTGCAATAAGAGCGTACAGCAAACCTAATATGGTCCCTGTGGAAAGGGCTGGGGTGTGGGCCTGGGAATGCATCCTGCCCTCTTATCTTTGATCACTTCTCTGCAGTAGCTGGATTTTTCCTCCTGGTGCTGGGAGGTTCCACTTTCTCCCAAATACACAGGCATCCTTACTCTGTGCCAGTGTGCAAGGAATGGTGTGGAAAACCTCTTTCATGAGCAGATTCTCACAAGCAGAGGACTGTGACTGCCTCTCTGGGAGACAAGGATGACTGGTACCCAAATCTCAACCCTCCAATCCTGTCCTGAACTCACAGGGTGTATTTGTTTTGGCCGCCATCAGCTTGGCTACACCAGCACAGCTGGAATGAGCCTTTCAGAAGGTGATGCACAGATCTATTTCCAAGTAGTTTGCACTAGACTTTGTCTGGATGTGTTTGGTTTTTAATGCTTTCCCAGAACACTTGTAAATTTTTTATTTCTGCTGAGAGCAGGAGAAACTAGCTGCTGTGCACAGAATAAAGTTGATTGTCTACGAAGTTTAATGCTGTTTTCTTGCTCTATTATTTGGCAGTTCTCTGTTTGTGCAAAACTGGTTTAAAGCTCACTCAGAGCTCCTGGGCTGTGCAAGGAAGAGAAAGGGGAAAAGTTATTTCTCTGCTCTGCCAAAATATACAAAATTTTATGTACCATGATGGAAAGTTAAGGTGAAAAGGGCTGGATCTGAGACAAGAAACATTTCTTTAATTTTCTCTAGTTTTTTTAACAGGATTTGCTGTTGCTTTGAAAGCCTCCTGCTATTTTACAGGCAATAAAAAAGAGAGACTGAAAGCATTTATTTCCTGAGACCTGCTTGTTTCTTGAGCTCTGTTAAACTGAGCTTGCGTAGCAAAGGAAGGGAGTGGCATGAGCCCAGCTGGGGAGACCAGGCTTTGCCTGCCTGGCCAGAATAACTGAAAGCTTCATCCTGCCTTGCAGCCCTTGTGCTGTGCCCTGTCCCGTGCAGCCCTGGGAGCCCCTGAGGATGGGAGCTGCCTCCTGGAGCCAGGTGAGCTCCTGGTGCTGAGAAGCTGTGCAGGAGAGCAGCTCCCTCCTGTGTGCCTGTAGCAGATATTTTCAGGCACCCCCGACAAAGGCAGGGATGATGAGGAGGACTGCATCTTATCAGAAGGCTAATTAATTACTTTATTATACTATCTTATTCTATACTATATTACATTACATCTAAACTGAATCTGCCAAGCACTCCACTGCACTCCCCTGCACAGCATCTCCTGTCAGCCACACTCCCAACACACACACCTGGATCCAGTTGGTCAGTGAATCAAAACGCTCACACCAGAATCCAGTTATCAATTCCCTTCAGGTAAACAATCTTCCACCATGCATTCCACATGTGAACAACACAGGAGAGTAAATGAGATAAGAATTGTTTTTTCTTTCTCTGAGGTTCAGAGACTGTGAAACCCAGAAATATTCTTGGGAAGAACTGTGCCTTGCTTTTCTCTGTGAAGAGAAATGTGGTGACATGTGCCTGCATCGGTGCCTGCTCTGGGCTCACAGGTAGGGCTGGAGATTTTTCCCCCTGCTTGCCCCACAGTGCCAGGCAGTGCCCTCCCCAAGGGCTGGCAGGGGTTGCAGGTGGCAACAGCCTCAGGTGTGGCCCATCCCCAGCCTGGGGAGGCACAGGAGCTCCTCCCGCGGCACAGGCTGTGCCAGGGCTCCAGCAGGACAGTGACCCTGTGCTTCCTCGACTGTTGGCACATCCAGGCCATGGACGTGAGGGCCAAACCTGCAGCTGCACGTTAACATTCACAGACCATTTCAGAAGCATGTGCTGTAAATGAGAGGATGTGTGAAATCAAAAATATTTTCACATGATTCTCATGCAGTTTAGCCTTCCTTTGACCCACAGCTTTACTTTCACTTACTGCCATTGTTTTTGGCTGAAAATTACAAAGCTGAAAGAGCATCTGTTCCAAATAATGCCGGTCAGGCTTCTGGATAACAGCTTGGCAGCTTCCTGCCAGGAGCAGTTGCTGTGGCTTCTTGATTACTCTTAAGTATTCAATGTTTTGAGGAGGATAAGAACGTATCATGAGGATATCATTATCCATTCCAAGATATTTATTAGCAAAAATAATGGGAGTATAGCCACAAGTTGTACAAAAGCTAGCATTTTAGCTTTTAAACAGAATAAATAAATAAAAATAAAACCCATTGCTGAGTCTGTGACTTGATCTCTCCAGCAGCAATAGCTGGAGACTGGGAGTTACTGAACCTGCAAGCCCAGGGGTTGCTGATGGGATCTTGTGTACACAGATCCTGTGCTGGTCTGCATTCCTGCCAGATGGAAATGCACAGCGGGTTCCTTGTGTTTCTTGGGATGGGGTAGGAAGATCTGGTTTTCTCCTCATTTACTTGCCTCCTGGTTTCTCTGGTATCTTGGATGACTCTTGTTTGTGAACATGCCTCAAAGTTTCTCAGCATTTTTTTTCTCTCCCTCAGTTCAGATTATTCCCTAGCTCACAGTACTTTTCTATTATCTATTCAGATGGCTAAACTAGAAATTAAATGGAGTAAAAAGTTATTACATTAAAAAAAAGAAACTTCTAATTTTTTTTGGCTGAATTCCCTTGACTAAATTATATGGGGTTTTTATTTGCTACAGCAGGTCTCCAGGCTCCTGACTAACGGTGCAAAATGTAAATGGTTTGTCTCACTTTCCTGCACTCTTTCACCCACCCCCAACCAATATCATGGTCTTCCCATCCTGAGTGGAGCTTTTGGGTTGCTTTTTAAATTTTTTTAAAGACTTTACTTCCCCATGGTAACAATTCTAGTGTAAGCACACATGGGCCATGTGGTTACCCCTAGGCTGTCCAAATCTGTACCCTAATCTTCACAGGATGCAGATTATCAAAGAAATTATAAGAGGGAAATCAGTCACATTGCCATACTTGTCACTAATTTACACCCATGTGTAAATAAATATTTTCTTGCAGTCATGTGGCTAAGCCTGAAGGTAGACAGCTGAGTCTTTCAAGGATAAAACTGATCTTGCAGTGCTGGGCTATGAAGTGAATTCTTGGGATCTCATGGTGGAGCAGGCTGAAGCATGCCAGGAGGTTTTGGCCAAAGTGGCTGCCTGAAGGTGACATCCTCCTCTGGAGTGTTTGGAGTTTGGGAATAAACAGAGCTTCCTTGGCAGAGAGCAGCCGTAAGTTAGGGACAGACCCAGGGTGGGAGAGGCTCCAGGAGCCACTTGCCCAAAGCACAATCCCCCATTAATTACCAGGAAGGTTTCCATGTGCTGCACATTCCAAGAGGCTTTGCTTGGCAGCCCTGTCAATCATTCCCAATGCACTCTGAGAAGGGAAATTTGGGCAGTTCATAACTCTTTGTTGACTGCTGTGTGTTGAGCACAGACTTTTACACCTGCCCTGCTGGTGTACCAGGCAAATGCTTTAGGGGGGCTGCTTTGCCTTGGGATGGGGCACGTGAACAGCTGGCAAAGCAGAGTCATATCCCTCCCACTCCTATGTATGTGCTGTAGAGGCCAAAACCTTGCTGAAATGTTCATTTTTCTAACACCCTGCAAGACATGACACAGCCCTGCATTCTGGGGTCTGTCATGCACAAACCAGCTGCAGGTGGCGAGAGGGCAGACTACAACAGCATTGTTTCAAATCTTTGGGCTTATTCCCATACCAAAAACTCTACAAATATTTTTCCCTGGGTTTTCCATGAAATGACGCTCAATATTTCCAAGGCAGTGAAAAAAAAAAAAGAAAACCAAACCAAAAACAACTAATATAAGGGAATTGTTATTCCCCAAACAATCATTAAAAATGTAGGAACCCACAATTTGAGCCACATTTTCAAGACACTGCTCTAAAAGCCCAAGCAGAGCACAAACAAACAAACAAAAAGGTGATTTTATGGGTATGACATCCCCAGCAACCTCAACCTGACCCTGCGGTGACCTACAGGATTGTGGTTTAGGCTTGATCACTTCAGACTGAGCTTTCCAAGCAATGAACAGTGGGGGATGTTGGTTTTTTTTTGTTTTCTTGACCCTTTTTGGCACTGTTGTGGGCAGCTTTGGTGTGAAGCAGCTGGACAAAGCAGACTGGAGGTGCTTTGCAGCCGCAAAACATTTCCACAGGGACATGGAAATCACTGGAGCTAAAACCAGGAGTTTGCCACCACAGGTCACCCTCTGTGAGCTGTACAGCTCCTGCAGTGCACCTGGTGCTGGGGTAAGGGCATGCCTGATGTGGGGATGGATTGAATGTGGAGCTGAATTTGGAGCTAATTCAGTGATTTATAGACCATGCCAGACCCTGTGCCAAAGGCTGCAGCGCTTTAAAGGGGTTGCATTCCACTTCAGTTTGTCGCCCTCACTAGTGCTACCCTAAAGCAGAGGAAAGGGGCAGCCCTTAATGCTCTGGTTTGGGGCACTCACATGAACTTAAAAACAGGGGCAGCTGAGCCAGCTCATCTCCCAAAGCATCCCCTTCTGATGGAGCACTTGTCCCAGAGACATCCTTCCCCTTGTGCAGACCATCAGTCACAGGAAGGAGGTGAGAGGCTGAGTTCTTCTGTCATAATAACTCCACTTTCATTCCTTGAGGTTATTTGTAGCCTATATAATCATAGCAATTAGATACAACCACTCTTAGCTGCATAGCTTAATTACAACTAATGCACGTCATTTCAATTATTTTTAATTATACGGAAAATGTGAATAGTCTGTTATTCCATTGTTAAAATCATTTGGGACAAACAAGACTAAAGTGCTAAATTTCATAGAGGACCTAGTTATTAATTTTAACTCACTAATGAATGGATGTATCTCTAAATTCTCTGAAGATATTGTCTCTACTTGAAGAGTCAGTGCTGTAGATTTATGGATATGCCAGCTTGTACAGAGATACTCAGTCCCAGATTTAAATGCAAACTACTGCTGTCTCAAGCAATACTACCAAAGTTATTTCATGTTAATTAAAATTAACATCCACTGTTGCTGAAATATCACTGTGTGGACTTACTTCTGACAAAATAAATGTAGGCATGACCATTTACTTGGAATAATTTTAGCTTCTAATTAATCCAACCATTTTCTAAGACACTGAAATCTACCTCCTACTAGCTCATTTCTATTTAGTCTTTGAAATAAAATGTTTCATGCTCCTCAGGCAAGTTTGGAAAGTCTAATTTATGGTATGTACTATTTTTATCTGCTCTTAACAAATACAACTCCCTTAGAAATAAAATGTTTCTGGAGTTTGCTACATTAAAAGGAAAAGAAAACATAGCAGAAACTTTGAGTCCAGTTTTAAAGCATAAAAGGGTTTATCTTATCTAGAGCAACCAGTACAGGATAACCAGTGTTATCTTATCACCACATATTGATGTCAGGGTTTAAAAGGACTTGAGGCTGTTATGCTACACGGAGCAGAACTCCTACACTGATAAACACTGATAAAGCTGCAGTGCTCTAATCTAAACTACACCTTCTTTCTGCCCCAAATACACATGAGAAGAGCCAGAAACATTTTTTTCCTTGCACAGCACAATCCTCCGAGTGAGGGTGGGCTCCTTGTCCCACTGGTGCTGCCAGGGAAGGTCCCTGAGCGTAGCCAAGGCTGACAACAACCTTGAGGAAAAGAAACAAAACCTGTCTCCTGGCTGAGCTTTGCCCATGGGGATTGCTGAGCTCCAGCCTCACAGGAATAACCTGAACCAAAAGCATGGGGTTTGTCAAAGGGTGATGTTCATGTGAGAGGGCAATGAATGGCCCTAAACCCAATTCCCTTCTGTAAGTGGCAGCAGCTCACACTTGCAGTATTGACTGCCCCAGCTCCAGCCCTTCACCAGCCTGGCTGGAATCATCTGCAGTTTCTTTAGGAAGGGATGTTCAGCCCTAAGGACTTTGCTTGGAGAAAAAGAGACACACCAAGTGAATCAGGTCCTGCAAAGTGAGAGCTTGTCAGGTGGGGGATGCAGGCTGCATAAGTGGTTTCTTCCTGCCTGAGTAATGTGGGTGCCAGTGACTGATGCTAGTGCAATCTTCCTGTGTTAGGCCAGGGGATCAGCCTTCAAAAGGAGCAACATGGGTTCCAATTAATAGAAGGATGTTAATGACTTCAGGGGTCCTGCTTTGCCCTGCACAGCCAGGTGCTGCACTCCAGTGTTGCTCACTCACAATACCAGGCTCTGGACGTAACCTATAGCTGGCCTAAGTTTGCTTCAGGTGTGACACTGATAACTTTGAGGCTGTTGGAGCCAAGAAGAAACCAAGCCATGGACGAGGTCCTGGCTCACCTCTGTCTGCACACAGCCTGTCAGTGGGAGTGGTGCAGTGCAACGAGGCAAAGGGCACAAAGGAGTACAACAGAAATAAGGATGTACAACATCAGTAACCAACATGAAAGCTCGTAGCAAGGACCAAAGTACAAGGCAGAGAGAGCCATGCTGCAGATGTTCAAAATGTCGTACATAGGACACCCACACAATCTATGCATGAACTCAGAGCTTGACACCTCTTGCCTGTTCGTGCAATTCCAATTAAATTTGGGTGCATTAATCTCTCTATTCTTAATAGAAACTCACTCGCTTGCTCTCTCTCACCTCCATTTTTCTGCCAACTGCAGATAAAACACGCAGTCAGCCCTCTGCTTATTTGATCCTAAGGTGAAGCGATCAAACACGCTTGCAGCCTCGCTGAAGGATCACACAGAATGAGAAAGTGGCCTGCAAGGCAGATTAGTGAAATCACTTCCATTGCAGCTCCAGGCACGGACAGTTGCTGTCTTGGCATGTTTCTTTTATGACAAGCCTAACTTTTCCTACCTTTCCCTTCAGCTCTGCTGTGGTGTTGGTGTCCCTTTCTCTGGGTGGTGAGGTTAAAATCCCACACCTGGGAAGCATGGCAGCCTTGAAGGGCCTGATGGTGTACTCTACCATCAGCTGCATCAGCTTCTTTTACTCCAGTAGAGCTGCTCTACCCAGATGTAGGTGTCATGACACATATGGTACAACATACATCCTCTCTGTGTTGCCTTGAGCTGACAGAGTGTGATTCCCAGCTGTGTGGCAGCAGAGCCACTGCTCTACAGTCCTGGGACCAAGATTCTGCTCACTCTTTCCACACTTTTTTATAAACAATATGTGGCAATTTTACCAATTAAGTGTGTGGGGAAGCAGCGAGTTTGGATCAGATGCACACAGCAGCTGCCACAGCATGACTGCGCAGCACACAGAGGCTGCAAGCACTTAAGCAAGACAGAATTATCGTAGCACAAGATTAGTTCAGATATCATAAAGCACTGTTCCAACAGCTCCCCACCAGGAAATCTCCACCCATCCCTGCAGTGAGATGTGTATCCATCTTACAATGTTAATTGTGCTGGCCCTGCCATTTTGCCGTGGTTTCTGTAGGCAGCTCAACATAACAAACCTGGACAGTAAGGGCATCCCAGTGCTGGAGTGCACAGTCCAAAAAGGAATAAATGTAAGTCATGCAGTTCTGCTGAACCTGTGGTTTAAAGCTTCTAATTGCTAACTTTCATCTTTTACCAGCATAAATAATAAATGTGGCATGTTCCCCATTTTCCATCACCACCACATTATTAAAGCAATAAAACAATTTCAAAGGTGTGGTTATCATAAGCTAATGGCACCTCTAGGGGATCACTAACACCCCAGGAGACTTCTTAGTCTTAAAAAACCCGATACCCACTGTCAGTGTCTATTAGCTCAGTTGTGTGCCAGCGTGTGCACAGCGGGCCCTGCTCATGCGATGCCACTCAGCACGCAGGACAAGCCAAGTGACACAACTGCGGGCATAATTAGGTCAGAACATGCTTCCAGGCAGACAAATAAAAGAGAGGGACCCTGCAGTCACACACAGTTCAGATGATGCACACACGCAGGTAACCCAGCTGCCTACGAGCCAGCTGCAGCTCCTTCCAACCCAGTTCAGAGTGGAGGGAGAGAATCCCCCTGATGGGGAGAACTGGGGAGCAAGAGCTCCCTGGCAGAGCACTGCAGAGTGAATGCTCTCCTTGCTGCACACCTGACAGCATCTCCTCAAGAGCAGGCTGGTGGGAAGGGAGTAGGTGACTTTGAGAGAGCCACCCTGGAGCATTGCTTGGTGGGGTTTTGTTGTGCTGACAGCAGAGCTGTCTGTGAGGACGAGACTCCCGTCTGCCACATCGGGTGATTTGGGAACACTCCTTACACACCACTGCCTTGTGGATACTCCTCCCTTACCTCCCCAGCCTCTGTAATCTTGGGATGACATCATCGGGAATTAGTTAGTCAGTTTTAGTATCTGCTGGGGCGTTAAGCCCAAGCTATTTAGCACATCAAAACAACAGTATTAGCAAACAGACCTTCCTTTAAGGTAATTACGCACCAAGGAGACTGCCTTATCTTTCATCTCCTGTTTATTTTGCTAACAGTCACCCAGATTCTTTAAGTAATACCTTCCCTGCTATCAGTTATCAAAGCAATGATGGAGGTGGAAGACAGCTGAATGCTCTAAGATCTAACAGCAAAAGCTTCACAGGTGGGAGGAGAAGTAGGAGGAGGAGGAGGGACAGCTGAATAAGGATGAGGGATGAGGACTATCTGTCTCTGCCTTTGTCTGCCTGTCAGCAATGCTAAGCTGGGAGTTCTGATCCTACAGGACTTTGCACAGCCTGGAGCAGGGATGGGATTTGGAGGACATGCCCTACACTCTGTCATACCATGGAGCCTTTGCAGGAGCACAGACTTTTGCTAATTGCTCTTGCAAATGATCACAGTGAACCTTCAACTTCCACTGTGCCCAGACTTCACTACCATCCACAGTGAAAATAAAGGGGCAAGAGTAGGAGGATCTAGAGAATGGACATCAGGCAAAGCACAACAGCCTCAAAGATCAGTATCAGGCTAAGCAAGTCTCTAGGTGAGCACTGCCATCCTCCCCCACATGAAGGATGCGTTCACAGTCTATGGAAGGCAGCAGAAGGCACCAGTGTCTTGGCCACATCCTCCAGAATGCTGGGAACTGAGCTGCTTGACCCCATGCTGAGCTTTAAAATAATAATGAACAAAGGAATCTTAGGAACATTAGAAGCCCTGCAGAAGGGAGTGGAATGGAGTGGGGGTGAGTCCTGTCTTGGTGATACTAAAGCAATGGAGTACTTGAGTTTGGGGAAAAGTATTGAAATTGGGGAGTCTTGCTGTGGTTTTCGGGCAACATGATAGGCCATGAGACCAGCTGTAGAGGTAAAAATCCTCTTCCTGTGACTCATCAGAAGGACACAGTACCTGTGTCCTGTCTCTCAAGTGCATTCCAAAGAAAGAGCAGTGAAATGCCTTGAGAGAACAAGACCTTGGAGAAAGTCACAGCGCAGTGCTCAAATTGCAAACCTACTGGGAATAAGAGCGAACATAAGATGTAGGGTCTGCCTCCATTAAGAAAAGAGCAGAGGGAAATGGAAGTAGCTCTGGCTGTAAGCAAGGCTGGGACACAAGCAGACAATGATGTGAGTGTGCTGTGTAGTGCTCACCAGCAGGGAGCTCGGGGAGTGAGCACTGAGCCACCTCCCTCTCCTCACCTAGGGCCAACAAAGCTGTACAGACCAGGAACTGGGGCTGCCCCGCAGCCGCTGGGATGCACTGGTCTGCACTGGCACTCTGGGCAGCTCTGCCATCTCTGTGTCCTTCAAGGGCAGCTTTCTCACAGGCTGTCCTAACAGGGAGCTTTAGGGGCTGTGGCAGCCCCACTTGTTGGCACAGCCACAGCCTCCAGCTCTGCTCCTTTTTCTCGAGACAGGTTGTGTAGCATTTGACCTCAGAGCACGAGGGTTGAAAATAACAGCATATCTGGATGGAATACAGGAATGCTGACAAGAGGAAGTAGGTTTTGGGGACACAGTCTACATATGCTCTGATCCTGAATTCAATACATGGATTAAACAAAGGGTGGAAAATGTACTCTTTAAATTCACTCACCATCTCATTTCATTCTGTTGTTAGATATGATTGCTGCCATTCAAAAATTTTCATTTATTTTATGGGCCTATTTATAATGTTATATCCATGAATTAAAGGACAAAATAATATTTTCTGCTAGCTACCACTAAGCAATGGACAATTGATATTATACTGGCAGAAAATAGGGTGAAAATTAAACATGCAAGCAATTTTCAAACAGGAATCAAAAGTAATCTGGAAGTTACTGTTAGCTTATATTTAGTAAAATAATGCAGATACTAAGAGGAAAATCTTTTAACATTCAAAAGATAATGTAATTATGGCTGATAAGCAGAACAATTGGGGGAGTTATTCTGGTTTTTATAGCTTTTTCATATGTGACTGATGGAAACAGTAATTTAAATCCTTTTGGGTATTGGCACAGTCATGCAGATGACAAAAGCATGAACTGTAAACAAAGGACTGCAGGAAGTGAATGCACTGTGTTAAAGAAGGACATCCAGGAATGTGTGATTCATTCATAGCTGAATACAAAGAGTAAATTGGGATACCAGAGCACTCTGCTGACTCCACTAAATGGGGAGATTTTTTAATGCACCTGGAGGAATAATAACAAAAAAAGGACCTAGATAGACTAGAAAGCAACAAAATAGGGAGATTTAATGTGGAAAACTGTAAGTAAATCTGTCAAGGGAAAACTAATCCAAAACACAGATGTTTTCCTGGAGAGAGAAATCTTGAAAGCAATCATGTTAAAGCAGACAAGGAATGACAACAGAGTTAATGGTAAGTCCCTGGTGCAACAGGCAGCACAAATTAGGCTGGGGAGTTTGTCTGCATGGACTGACAGCCCAGTGTTCATCCCATACTCCTGCAGAGCACAGCTCTTGCTGTGAAATGCTAATTCTAGCTGTGCCATGGGCACAGAGAGAACTCAGAGGGGAGGCAACCCTAAGAAGTAAGGTATAAGACAGGGGATAAGCCCATTAATTCTGAAACTGAAATGTTCCTTGGAATGGCAGATCTAAAAACTAAACAGAAGCTAGAAACCCAGTGGCAGATCATCTCTGTGTTGCAGAGTTCAGGGTGTCCTTTATCATTCATCTGAAAATTTCCTCTTAAAAACCTGCCCATGACTGACAGATAAAACTCCGTCCAAAGGCAACAATAGAAAAGGCTCTGTCTGTGACTTTTTATTAAGAAAAATGCTTTCCTTTTAAAGAAAAATTCACTGGATTAAGGGTGATTAATAAAATTTCCAGAAACCAACTCTCAGAAATGTTATTCTGGACTCAGGAAAGGAAATGTTAACTCCTTCTGGGCAGAAAATCTGCAGAAGGCATCTAGTGGTGGCAGTGCCTGGTGGTGCCCAGGCTGGTATGCCCCAGCACTGCCTGCAGAGCCGCAGCTATGTGGCCTGGTGACAATTTGGGGACAAATGCAATGCTGGCACATGGGTTTCATGCCACATCCTGTCTTCCATGGATACCATGGGCCCCGGCAGTAGCAGGCTGGGCTGGGCAGGGAGATGCTGCTCCCCTCGGCAGGAGCACGGCCAGCACTGAAGGGCTCTGCTGCTGGCTGCAGCTTTTATTTCTGGCACTGGATAAAATCTCATTTGGGAAGAGGCAGTTGATGGAGGCACAGGACAATGACAGACACCCAAGCAGCATTTCTTTCCACGTTTTGCCTGAGCTCTTGCGGGGGTTACAGGGCGGGGTGCAGAGGAGCGTGCAGGGATGCGCGGTGATGCTCGGGGTGCCCAGGGGTACCCACCCCCCGGGCTCCCCCAGGGCTGCCGTCGCAGGGCTGCTGAAGAGCCACATTGCCATCTAGTGCCGCCGGAGCACAAGGACAGCGGCAGACATCGCACAGGTGGCCCCGGGCCGCTCGCCCTGGAGCCCGCAGCTCCCCTCGCTGCGGAAGCGCAAGGCGGGGCCGTAAATCTTGGGCTGCTCTGCCAAAACTCAGCGAGTCTTGTGCAGCCCTGCCACAGACCCTGCTTTGTCCCGCGGACACTGAAGGGCTTAAGAAACGTGCAAATAGCTTTGCTTAAGAGCAAAATATTACAGCTACTAACAAGCTCATCCTATCAACAGAGCAACTGAAATGAGGTTCTGCAGTGTCTGAAGTACTGAATATTTCTATATTTTCATGGAGCTTTACATGCTGATGTTCTTCTTACCTACCCACCCTCAGCCCGGCTGCTGTGGCCCTGCTCTGCCCCGGTGCCAAGCAGGGCTGGGTGGGTGCAGGTTTAGTGCCCACAGGAGCATTGAGGTGCTGCAAAGCACTTCGGTCAGGTAACAATAAATGGTGACAGTTCTGGTGAGAACTGGGGTGTTCACCTCAACAGCCAGGATCCAGCTGTGATAGCTCAGCTCTGCCAGCTGCGGTTTGCCTGCAGGGAGAAGGGAGGGGAAGGAGAGGCTGAGCAGGTTGGGTGCCGGCCTGTTCCTGGTGCAGACCCTGTGTGTCTGTCCTGGCAGTGCTGCTGCTGCTCCTGCGCTCTCCCCCCAGAGGTGAGCACGTTGCAGCAGTAAATCTCTACCTCCAAAAGACAAGACTGTAATTACAGTATTTTCTGTGGTGTCCTTTCATCCGATCACTTTTATACACAAAAAGGCTCATACTAAGTATTTTTCATGGGACTTCCCACCGTAAGAGATTGAACTGTAAAGTGTTATTATGTGTGTTACGAGAACACCTAGAAGCCTCAGGTGACACAAGGGTTGCAGTGTGCCCAGTAGAGTATGCAGGCTTAATAAAACTCAAGGCTTGTGTGTGTAGAGCTGGCAATCTGATCGGGACGGGACAGAGGAGTGAACACGGCACAGTGATTTGTTCCACATAATAAAACAGTTCAGTAGCTGACCCACGTCTCCCAAGTTTCAGCTTGCCAGCCAGTCTTTTCAGTTAAATGTCGTACATGGTGGACTTTGTTTATTTTTCAGACTGTGGTTATGCTCGTGTAACAGAGGACTCCCAGAAAAAAAAAGAGCCCCTACATGGTTTCATGGATTCAGTGATAGAGGAGAGACCCTGCTCACTTGCCTTCCCTTCTCATGCCATAACTGGGAACTCTGAGAACCACTTGGCAAAGGCAGAGAGATGTGGCACACTCAGCTGAAAGGACTCCTGAAAATTGTACCAAGCATCTTCATGACAGTGTGCAGCTACTACACTTCAACACTGAAGTGACAGTCTGTGACCAGCAAGAACTCAGGGCTTTCCAGCAATGCAGGTACAACTGATGAGGTGCAGAGCAAGATCAGCCTGCTCTTGTCCCAGGAAGGATGGCTGGAAGGGGTGAAGCTTGAGGGCAAAAGTCATCCTTGCATATCTTGGTCTTCTGCCAGGAAACCTCATAAAGAAAAAGCCACTCAGAAGCATCAACTGATTGTGATCAGTTTCTCAGCCCTCACAGGAGTGTATGTGCTCTGAGGGTCACTCATCAGGCAATGAAAGGGAGAAGAGTACTGCTTTGGTAGCGGAATGTTTGCAGGTGTTCAGAAGCTTGGGGGGAAGAGGGGGCTTACACTCTTTCCACATTTTGCCTAGGAGTCTGTCTCGGGTCTTACAGGTGTCACGGGGGGGAGACAGAGGGGTATGCAGGGATGAACAGTGATGCTCAGGAGAGTCCAGAGGTACCCACCTTCCCTTACATTACTGCTCTCTGGAAAAACATCACCTGCTGAAACCCTGTAAGCAAAACAACCTTTTATGGAGACAAGCAAACTTTTAGAAATCCAGTCACTGAAAGATCTTTCACCCCTAATATCAATTTTTCACTGAAATCTGTTTATTTTAGCCCTGCTGTGTCATAACAGATCCAAGAGCTGCATCTTCTCTTGGAAAGAGACAACGTTTTGTTTAAAAATATAAACTTTTCATGACATTCAGTCTCAATGTCTATACAAGCTTTTAAACTCTGGCTCTCTGGTGCAGATGAAGGAACAGCTTCTTCCTCGGTGTAATTCTGCGTAAGCCCATGCATTTACGAGGGGGGGTGAATTTTGTCCATAAGGTTTGTGATTCTCAGGCAGAGGCTTATTGACAGGCAGTGTGCTGAAGATATTTACATTCAGCAAGGCTCATAAGCCACTGAACATCTGTTCTCTCGTTAGCAGCCTCCTCAGCATTTGCCCTGTAGGCAATAATCTACAGGACAAGTTTCCCAGCATCTAAACTACTGTAGGATAATTCTTTAACTAAATGGAAAGCAAAGCCCAAGGCCCTGGGAATTCGCTTTTGTACAATAATCTTTTGTGTGCATACAGTGGAAACCAGAGGATTATGGAGTCAAATCATGAGAATTCAGGTCAAGTGAGATTTGGAGGGGGGAGGAGAAGATGACAGAAGCACCAGTGGGAAGGTAGTGATCCCAGGGGAAGTAACGTGACGCTTGCAGATAAGCCTGTTCTGCTGTCATGGTTTAATTTTACACATCAGTATTAAAATTTCTGAGCATTGCCGAACATCAACTCTCCTTTGCTGCATGAGGTCCCTTTGTGTTGGTTTTTTTGTCCTCTATCAACTGCGTTATTTTAGAGTATCCCTATGTCTGAGTTATTGTCTTGTGGCATGCCTCCATTTATTAACTCTTTATTATTTTTTTCTATCTGAGAATTTTTGTATTTAAATCTCCTTCCTCCATTCAGCTCCCTGTTATAGTGGATATTTTTGCCCCCGATGAAGGAGAGGAATGACAGGGAGGACTCCATCTTATCAGAAGGCTAATTAATTACTTTATTATACTATCTTATTCTATACTATATTACATTACATCTAAACTGAATCTGCCAAGCACTCCACTGCACTCCCCTGCACAGCATCTCCTGTCAGCCACACTCCCAACACACACACCTGGATCCAGTTGGTCAGTGAATCAAAACACTCACACCAGAATCCAGTTATCAATTCCCTTCAGGTAAACAATCTTCCACGATGCATTCCACTTGTGAACAACACAAGTGAGCAGTAAATGAGATAAGAATTGTTTTTTCTTTCTCTGAGGTTCAGAGACTGTGAAACCCAGAAATATTCTTGGGAAGAATTGTGCCTTGCTTTTCTCTCTGAATAGAAATGTGGCGACACCCTGTTATTTTTCTCATTCTTGCTAGATCAAGGGTTTCAAAGATCCTCTAGATATACAAAGCAATTCATTTATCTCCCCTGGACATTTGCTTAATGGAAGGAAGGAAATGTCACTAAAGAAAAGCACTATGAAAAATGTGATGCTGCTTTTTCTCTTTCTGGCAAGGGATTGATGTGGATGTCCAGACCAACACCCAGAAACTCTATTCAAAATCTTGTCTGCTCTTCCCACAATGCAGAAAGATCCAGCTGAATCCAATCAAATGTTTAATGTGCTCTTGGCTGGTTTACACTGCTAAGCTGATGGGAGGATGTGCTGTTGGGCAGTGACTGCTGGGAAAAAGTGAAATAGGAGGTGTTAAATTAGACATTGGTGTAAGCAAAGGAGAAAGTAGCATCAAGGAAAATGCTCGAGACTTCTGCAAAACTGAACAGATGTACAGCTTGTCTAAACATGAGGATTTCCCTTATGTTGGTAAGAGATAGGCAATATGGTAGAAAGGTGATGTTCTACCTGTCGCCTAAAATTCTGTCTCAATTGCCGTATGTGAGACCTGGAACAAAATACCTTCTCTACTGCCTTTGTGAAATACAACATGCTAAGCAAGAGACTGCAAAAAGCAGCTTTACTTTCTGCTCTTCAGTGGTGGTGGTGATGATAGCAAAAGTTTGAGTCTCTAAGTGTTTGGAACCATGAATGTGCTGCAGATTGGGAAATGTAGGGGGAAGAGGGTTTGGTTGGTTTTTGTGGGGTTTTTTTATGTTTTGTGGGGGTTTTCTGGTTTGTTTGAGTTTTTTTGTTCTGGTTTTATTAGGGTCTCTTTTTTTTGGTCACAGCATTTCACACTTCCAAGAAAAGAGTAAATGGCCTGCCTGGATGGGATAGACCTCAGGTTGTCCAAAGAATTGTAATTCAGTCTTTCTCTGTGTGTGTTATGATAGGCCTGAGCTATGTGCCTACACAGTTTTCCTTAAGACGTCTGAGATGGTCTATGTTCTTGCTCTTTTTGCTTTGTGTCCCCTTTTTAGTTGTTTAATTCATATGATTCAAATGAGGACAGACTGCATGCTGGGCCAGGGAGGAGGCAGGAGGGATAATAGAAGCCTTTGTGGGGAGCAACCCACAGTTTGGATGTCATATTTTAAAAGTATGATACAGAGTACAGATGTTATGGGTTGTATTAGCTTGGTCTGCAGGGAATGACATCCTGTATTGGATGAAATGGTTTGACCTCTTCTATTGAAATGCTAATGTTTGACCATTTCCTCCAGCAAAGAGAGTCTCATTATTTCTCATTGTAGCCTACATTTACCCTTCCTCCACTCTGCGCCACCCTGACCCCAGAGTTTCTGCTTTTCCAATATGCACTTAAAATTTGTCTGCTATGTGATCGTTTTATGAGGTGATATCATGAAGCATAAGTATGTGTTCCAGCTGTGTTAGTGACCCTGCCTATAAACCAGGGAGGTTGGCTAAGCACTCTCTTGCCCTCTTGCTTAATGTGACTCACAACAAGAAGATGCAATGATCCAGGCTGCAAATGTGAGAGAGAGTGAAAAATCCAGATTAGACCCTGGAAAAAGGAAACTCTAAGTGAAACTGACTTTTTATCTCTTTGTGTCTTCATGTTGACACTACATTAGGAAGGCTGACATCAGATATCTCCAGAGGCCCAAATCCAATTTTGAATCAAATGTAAAAGACCAGCTTGTAAAGGCCAAGAATGAATTGGTTCTGCCAGAAGAAAAATTAGCACAGAAACAAGCTTATTTCCAGAGAATCTGAAATAATGACATGATGCCTTAATAGGGATTGTGCTTGCCTGATTTTATTTTTTAAATTAGTGGAAGTTTGAAATGACCCTTTGAAATGACCAATCTGTATAAGGAACACATCCACCTCCAAATTTGTTGCATGCCATATTCTGTAGTTAAGATTACTTAGTTAGCATTGAGACAGACTGCCCTTTTTCTTCTCTGTGTCTGTTTTAACACTAATCCCTGAACAAATACAGAGGCAAAACGGATGTGTGCCTGTCCTATTCCCTTCCACTTACATCTGTGAGAATCTGCAGCAATTTTGGGCTGCTTAGCTTTCATGCCATTTCTTAGTGCCAAGTTCTCATATTGCTGCAATTCTAGGTCTTTTGCTGTTGCAGAAGATTTAGGTCAGTGGTTTTTCAACATTTTTTTGATTTGTGGACCCCTAAAAAATTTCCAGCAGTAGTGCAGACTCCTTTAGGAATTTCACATATGTAGATTGCTGTCTGGCACATATTAATTTTCTTTTTCTCAATCACTTTTTTTTTTCAGATTATTTAGAAGTTTCTCATGAGCTTGCCAGGCTCTGCAGACCATAAACTGCAAACCAATGATTTAGGTGAGCTCTTGAACCATTGGTTCTCCACAAATACACTGCTGTAAAAGATGAGAATGCCATAAAACGAGTAACAAGACCAATGTTTGGGGATTGTGACTTCCAGTACTTTACAGTCTGTCAAAGCTGAATGTAGGGTATTTAAGTAGCCAGGGTTCACATATGAAAAGCCACATGGTGATGGTGTGCCAACACCCTCGTTGTCCCATGCTCTCAGTGCCTGTGGATGTTGAGCTATGGGTGTTCCAACACCCCCATAAATCATAGCCAGTTGCCTCCAGAGTTAGCCAGCAGATAATAAAGGCTTTTTGGCTTCTCAAAGCCTACCCCAAATAACAGTCTCCAATTTGATTTCTTTAGACTGAGACCAGGCTTAGGAGGAAATGTGGAGAAATGGAACAAAGAGGTGATACAGACTGACAAAGTGGCAGGTAAGAGGTGAGCTTTGACTCCTAAAAGTTAATTAAAATTATAACCTGGATAGACTTGGGTCAAAAATTAATAGAGTAGCTTTTTCCTTGCTGCACTAAAGAATGATGAATCAAAGGAGAGTTGTAAATAGAAAGTGATTTGGTCAAAACAGGCCACTGGCTAGGAAAAGGAATGAGGCAAAAAAACAGAGAGAATAATGCAGCAGTGGAGATGCAAAGCACAGAGAACATAATTATGGGTACCAGCTCCATGGATGGAGAGAAACCATACATCTGATTTGGTTTACAGAAAGAAACTATAAATGTGGGCATCTTTTGACCAGGAGTGCCAAGAATGAGTTCGAAGTTGAAGATGATGTCTTGACCTGCATTTCCTCTTCCTCTCCTTTACTTGGCCTTTGTTGTAAACCTACTATTCTCTAGCCTGACACTGATCTCAAGGTCACTGTTTTCATTCTGTTCTTATCCCTCCTGCCAAGAGGTTTATAGAACTTGGTGTGCTTTATAATGAAAGTACAGTGTCCATCAGCCAATACTTCCAGATTTTCAATTTTCTTTTTGGCCTCCTAAGGCTTTAATATGAAGCCTTCCATCTCACTGTCCATCAGAACTACTGCTCCTGAATTATGGCTGATTTCCTCTTAATATCCACAGCAGGGATTTTTAAGAAATCAAATAACAAATAAAAAATGTCGCCACATCCCCCAGGGTTGACTCCCTGCCAATAATAGGCCAGAAAAGATGCTATGGGACCTTTTGTTTCTGTACAGGACATAGAAGATAGAGCCTTCCCTTTCTCAGGGGACAGTTCAGCATAAACCAGGCTAGTTTACAACCAACTGCACCAGTCTGCACCTACAAAGGTAATGCCAAAGAAAAATATAAACGTGTCTCTAGAATATGGCATTGAGAGAAAGTGAGGAATAAAGTAAAATGTTCCATTAATCCCAGTGTCTGGTCTGAAGATCATGCTATTTAGGGCATGTTATCATTTACCAAAACCATCACTAGACTTCCAGGTATGTACTGCAAGTGATTTTTAATTATTATCTGTTGTTTCTGCTTCAGTGCCTACACCAGGCACAGCTCCCTACACGGTCCCAGAAACCACTCCCAGCACTCAAGGCTTTGGTTCATGAATTCGCTGTGCTTCCACAGCAATTCAAAGTCTACACAAGCGATCATATTTTTAGCTGATGAAAAATTGCTGATCAGCGACTGCGCTGGAGCTCCACTGTTATAAGCAGCTGAGAATTGAGTGAGGTGATTTTTTGGAATAAGCATCTCTTCTGCATCTCAGTAGGGTGTTAACTGTCAGCCCTGGGTCCAACATCACTCTAATAACGGATTAATATAACATTCAGGGTCTCCTTTCATTCTGACAATGTCCACACTTATGTGATATTGTGGATTAATTATGTTGGTTTTCACTGCTAGCTTGGACTGTTGTTGCTAATCTCAAAGTAAGAAAAGTAAAATTGTAAGAGGTCAAATTAAGTATATTTCAGAGATTTTGTCTTTTAGTATTGGAGCCTCACAGAAATTGTCTCCTTAAATACTTATTCAGCAGAGATTTTACTGTCAAGTAGAAGATAACCAGGCACTTTTTCAGTAATATTTCTGTGGGAACCAGAATGGCTTGACTGTGTGATTATTTTAGCTGCTGTGTAGATAAAAGAAAAACATGAGCAGTGAAATGTTGAAAAGGTTTTGATATTATTATATGACTTCTCAACAATTTTCTTTTTTTTCTTGCTCCTTTGTCTGGAAATAGTGATTAGATCAGTTTCCTTAAGAGTAAAGCAGTCGCCTGTTCAAGGCAAAGTTTCTGTTTTAAGTGACAGATTTCTATTTTCTGGGCCAGTGAAACTTCTCCACTGCTCTAATGACATTTACAGACATCCTACTCATAGCTGACATTCCCTGCAGACCTACAGAAAACCTGATGACACTCCTGACCATGTTTTCTCCAGCTTTTCTGTGTCATTTTAGTTCTTGTGTCCAGGTTTCTGTCCTTATTCATAAGCTTGTTGAAGCTACATACAGCTGCCACTGCATTTGTTACTTCTTCCTTCCCTGAGGTCTCTTTTTTTCAAAGGCTGAGATGGATGTATTTCTCCACTCAGCCACTCTTAAAGCTCTTTTCTGAGGGATGTAGCCTATCTGAACTCGGCAGAACATGTGTGTGACATTAATTGTAGGACCAGTCAGCAGTTTCTGACTTCAAGAGAGTTTTACAAGTGAACAGCTGAAAAATTTCCCTCTGGACACTGGAGCCTTTGGCTCAGACTGGAGGGTTGCATCACTCACGAGGTACTTTGAAATGTGCAGGATGGACAGTTCTGTCCTTGGTGTGGATAATTCACATATTTTTATTTTCCAGTGGTGTTAATCTGGCACCCCCTGGAGGAAGTATATTTCAAAACACTCAAAGGAAAGGAATATTTTAAAAACCCCCTTTGATGCAATCAATTCTGCAACCAGACTGTAAATTTTCCCAATTTTCTACAGATTCTTTGCAGAAGTACTAATGTAATTTTTCTGTAGGCAGCTTTTCATCCTGAGATAATACATGCAATTTTCTTCTTCCTTAGACTAAACATGTCAATCTAAGATTTACTGATGAAATGCTGGAGGATTTCTCAAACTTCATGAATTCCGTGATCAAAAAGAAAACTTGGACTGTCAGCTATAAATGACAAGAAGAACCATCAAAAAGGTCTGTGTAAATCTGGTCCAAAAGTGAGAATAAATGTATGCCCATATGCTTGTGGCTAGGGTGGGCTCCTGTCAGGTAAGATGGGGGAAGACTTTACTGTAGGGCTGAGCCTGGATCTGCAAAAAAAACCCAAACCCACGTCTTGTAAAACCTAAGGCTATTAGGGATAGTTCCATTTTTCAAATCAAGAGGAATTGCTTTCTTTATTAGACAGAAGAGACCATCTGCTGAGGCTTGCAAGCTACCTACAGAGTTTGATGTTCAGTTCAAGAATTTGAACTGCTTTCCCCCACCAGCCTGAGGAGAAGGGAGTAAATAATGCCAAAAGATGTCTTTATACAGCTTTAAAATTCTACTTAAATGTAACAAAATAGTTGTTAGCAATTTCTAAGCGTCAATAAGGTTTGCTTTAAATTATTATTATTATTATTAGCTCTCTTTGGGAAATACCTGGCTGCATTTACAAAATGGTTTCAGAGACAACTAGGAGTGTTGTTGATCAGTGCTGCATCCAGTGAAGCTCACTGGGGAAGTGTGAACAACAGCTGCACTATTTTTGATCTGTGTTTGCCAGTTGGGCACAGACCAGCCTCTCCTCATTGCTCCTTCTCCCCCAGCAACAAAACTCAGCTGTGGTCCCTTGGTCCCTGGTGAGAGGATCTTCTCCCTGGGAACTGCATTCCTGGAAGGTCCTCTTAATTTCCCAGGGAGTCCTTCCTTTGGAGGTACTTAGACTCATTGCTGCTTAACTTTGCAATTCATGGGTAATTCCATGCTGGTTTTCCCCACTCTGAAAGTGTCCCAAACACTAGCAGTGGTCAGTAATGGATATCTGGATGAAAAGCATAAGAAAAAGGACATAAGTGACACTTTTCTTCTTTCCTTTGCATGTGATGTCTCTGGCTGCCTTCCTTTCTCTACCACATATAAGGAAGAAATCTGGGGCTGGCTGCCTGACGTGGAAAACCCTTCATGTTAATAGTGTATTCTCATTTACAGCATAGCAGGAACATAGATTATCTGCAGGACTCGGCTATCAGTATTTGGGAAAATGCTTGAGTAAAAGCATGTCCTTGGTATGTTTTCTTTTGCACTACAAAATTGTTTTTTCCTTACCTACAGACAAGCAGCCAGTGGT
Organism: Motacilla alba alba; assembly: GCF_015832195.1. NCBI lineage: Eukaryota > Metazoa > Chordata > Aves > Passeriformes > Motacillidae > Motacilla > Motacilla alba. The sequence goes on along the minus strand of NC_052030.1, from coordinate 7,120,389 downwards.
CAGAAAACACAGCTGAAGATGGCTGTGGGATAGCATTACTCTTGCTGGCTTAGGATGATTTTAAATACTTTATTTTCCATGCAGAACACATAGTTATTAGTTTAATAATGAAATATGTTTTCCAAGTTGCTTTTTCCAGATCTGATATTAAGAATTTGATAATGCTTCCTCCAGAGGTGGGAAAAAAAATTGAGGAGAAAATTAAACAGCACCAGTCTTTCTGAATGTTATCTACATGGTGATAGAGAGCTTCAAACATTAATGCAATACAAATGCATTTGAACATTTACAGTAGGATTTGGGTAGCTGCCTTCAGGTCCTTTTCAACGGAACTCATTTTTATATTGTACTCTGTAAGGATGCCCTAAATTTCTTTTGCTAGAACCAGCATCAGAGGTGACAGTTTCTAGCTTGTACCCCTCCATCCATGATGGCATATTTTCAAACTGCTGGTTTGTGTATCACTACTTGTAGGGGAAAAAGAAGTAATATTTGTAGCTTCTTTTTCTCCTGGTATATCTGTACCTACACAGTTCAGAGCCTGAAAACTGATTCCATCTAGAATGAGCTTGAACAAAGCTAGGAACAAAGAAGAGAGGGAGGTATATTGCTAAACAAACATTAACTGAGGGAACAGATGGGAAAGGTGATCTCTAGAAAGAGATCCTCTCCATTCTGCCCAGCTCTGGAGGGTGACAAGTACAAAATGGGGCTGTTGAGAGATGGATTATTTGGAATGTGGTATAAAACTACCATGAGCTGGGAGGGAAGTGTGGTGAGTGTACATGGAGAGCAGTTACAGCAGTCAACTGCACACAGCAGATCAGTACATCTCTAATTATTATTTGTCTGGCTGGCTAAGCAGTGCAGCATTTAAAACCTAATTTGTTGTATAATTTAATTTTAATTGAGTCTCCTAGCCACACAGGACTCGTTAAGCTAGCTGTATGTTTCACTTGCTGTCTTTTTACATGGATACTATGGGAGAGCTGCAGGAGCTGAACCAATTGTGTGCTTGCTTTGTGCAATCACTGAGGTGCAGTAATTCCTTGGTATGATTGCAGAGGGATCTCTTGGCAGGAATATTTGAAAAATACGTCTTCTCAATGCCACAATATAACAAAACAACTTCTTCTCTCAGCTAATGCTACAGTTTACACAAAAGATTTGGTTGTTGGGTTGTTAGTTGCATCTCCCATGTGCTGGTGTTTTCCTCTGCCACTCAGAGATAACAATTACCAGTCACTGTGAGCAGTAATAAAAATGAAGCACCATGACAATGCTTTTGAGTGATTGTAACTTCCATTGATATGCCTCTCTTGAAATGTATAAAAGGCTCTATTCCTCAGTGAGGACAAAGTTGAAAGCAAGCAGGGTATTTTACAGACAAATCCTTTTGGAGGAATGTAGACATTCAGGTCTCAAAGAACCATTTTTTCACAGTATTATTACTAAGGGAAGAGTTATAGACTAAGGTCAGTAACACAAAGCTCTTAAGTACATGCATCAATTTTGACTCGTGTGCTTATATTTTTTTTCCTCACCTGGGGCTCATGTGATTGGGACTGTGGAACAATACTATGTTAGGTATCAGTCAAAACTGCAGATCCAAACACAGCAGTATTTGAATAATTTTGCTTCTATCAGTGGCCCTGTACAGATGTCTTGCACAGGCTGGCATTACAGTGAAACTTCTGTGGCCAAGGGGATCTGCAGGGCTTCCAGGAGAGGTAAAAAACCAAAATCGGAGAGCTCAAGCAGTAAAAGCAGCCTTGGGCTAAGGCTGGTTCCAAGGATAAAGCTGTGGAGGCAACCATGTTGTGGCTGCTCTGTTCCCCTTGGCATGCCCTCTGCGGCTGCAGTGTGCCTGGAGCTCTGGGCTTTGCGGTTTTCAGAACCCTAACAAAACAAATGTTTTGGTTTTTTTTCTTTTTTTTTCTTCCCCGTCTTGTCATTTAGTCCAAACTTCTGAATCTTTTTAGTGAAGGGGAAAAAAAGGTGCCACTGCCTCTGTATATATTAGATGACTAATTTAAGAAGCAGGGACGTCCCGGATAGCTCAGCTTCTTGTTCTGTTTTTATGAAAATAAAACTGTATGGAGTCCTTCAGATAAATATAATAAAGAGATCTGTCGCTAGAAGAATGCTGCGCAAAAGGACCACAATTCCTTTGGCCAGGCAGCCACTTTATACAGGGCGCTAATTGGTCTAAACAAATTATGGTGCACGTGGTACAAATGTCCCACGAAAAAGAAACAAAACCTGTATAAACGAGCACATCAACAAGTGCACAGCAGTGATACTGTTTTACACAAAGGACCACCAAGCAGTGGACATGGCAATGAGGTGGTCGATGTGGTAACAAAGAGACAAGTGACGAGTCTCAAAGTTCGGAAAGCTCTGTCCCCCGCTCTTGTCCCCGACAATGCCGGGGTTTACTTCATAAGAGTCTCCTGAGCAAAACTGGGGCTGCCCCCTCCGTGCGTGACCCCTTCATCAGCGGCCCCGGACCCTGCCTCAGTCCCAGCTTGCTTTTTAAAGCCTGGCCCTGGACCAGCAGGGTGTGTTCTTTATTTAGCCGCTGCCGGCAAGCCAATGCCTGCTCAACATCCAAGAGTTCTTGTTCCAATCAACAATTCTTTAGTGGATGAGACCGCTGAAACCACCTCAGCCGGCTGTGGGCACACACGGTCGCAGTGAGGCGACCGATCTGCCCGTAACAAAGATGGCGGCGCAGCCTGTCCCGCCGGCGGGCCCGCCCACACCCAAGGTGTGTGCCCACACCCAAGATGGCCGCCGGGGCGTCGCCGCCGCCTCAGCCACGCTTTTCCCTACGGGCGGCGCGGGGCGCGGCCTCACCGGAAGCGGCGGCGCTCCGGCCGGCTCGGCGGCGGGCGGCGGAAGGCCCGCCCCGCGCGGCGCGCCGGCCAATGGGCGCGCGGGCCCGCCCCGGCCGCATCAGCTGATGGGGCAATGTCTGTTGACAGCCGCCGCCCGGGCCGCGGCGCTGGGGTGAGGGGCCCGGGACGGGCCGCGCCGCGGGGCCGCCGCACCCCCGGGCCTCGCCGGCCGCCCCCGCCCCGCTCCAGGGAAGGCAGCGGACGGACGGAGGCCGCCCCCGCTGGCTCCCCCGGCTCGGTCCCCGTCGGGCGGGGAGCGGCCCTGCGGGGTGGGGGCGCAGGGAAGGCGCTGGGCTGGCTGCGGGGGGCCGAGGCGGAGGGAGGGTTTTGCGGCGCCGCACCAAAGGGAGCGGCGGGGCCGGGGGAGCCCCGGGGGTGCGAAGGGGCTGCGGGGCAGCGGCGCGCAGGGCCCGGTGCCGGGGGTGCCGGGGGTGCCGGGGAGCGCTGTGCCGCCCCGGGTGCCGTGTGGTGATGGGGTTTGGGTTCGCTTTGTTTGTTTGTCAGATGTGAATCCAAATGGAGCAGTCGGAAGGAGGCGAGCAGAGCCAGCCGCAGCCCTGGGGGAAGCTGATCCGGCTGGGTGCTGATGAGGCAGAGCCGCACGTCCTGCTGCTGAAAAGAGAATGGACCATTGGGCGGAAGAAAGGTGGGACAGGGGCGGTGTTCGGGGGACAGCAGCCATCCCTCCTCCTGGCCTTCACAGCGTTGGGAGGTGGACTGAAACTAGTTGGGTTTGGTGCTTCCAGCTGTTGGAGGTGCTTGCCAGACTCCCCCGTCTTCCCAATTTACCTCTTAGCTGTGTGAATAAGTAATTTTATGGTGATCTTTTTCAGTAACTTTTGACACGTTTTAAAGTCAGTGTGCCTTTTAGGTAGTCTGTGGCAGTTTGTGTAAATAAGGAAACCCGATTGTTGATTCAGAAGTTTCTGTGCTTCAGTCTTGTTTACTTTCTAGTTTCGTTTCTGTGGTTAAAATAAGTTGGAACTGCAATGCAAAATGCTTTGGCTTCACAGGGAAGAAAACACCCACATAAAAGCCCTTAATTCTTTTGACCATATAAAGACTGCCAGCAAGTACTGAAAGTTTCTCTGAGAGTCGATTTGAAAGCTTTATTCCCAGAGTCTAGGACTTGTACCATTTGCCTTTATTTTAAAGGATTTCATGCTCACAGTGTTTGAAACAAGGACTGAAGTGTTTTAACTTTCTTTTGTGCTGCCTTGGCAGTGCTAATTTTCTTTTTCCTGTTCATCAGTCCAGGCTGTTCGGCCGATCAGTCACTTCCTGTAAATAGCTGTGAACAATCACCAGATGCTATAGCTCTGTAAGAAAGGCAGACAGTGTCTTGAAGGAAAAACGTTTTGCAAATTTACAGTTGGTGATATCTATTGAGATTGTTTATCATTAAGCTGTGGGTAAATTCTTCAAGCTGATGTCTGTTTGAGGGTTGTCTGGCAGAAAAAAAAGGTGAATTCTTTCTTGTTCAGTTGCAAACAGCTTTCCATAGCTGTTTGCTAATGGATTAGTTAAATGGATGGTTATTGGAATACCACATTGTGACTTTATAGCAATATGAGGTAGTGCTTGCTGCTTTCCTGCTGGATCTGTTGAGATCAGTTCATTCACAGTGTGTATAGGTGGAGGGGAATCGTGGTTGTTAATTATAACTTTGGTGTAAGCTAGTGCTTTGTGAGAGAACCTTGAGTGTTGCTTTGAATATTCAATGTTAAAAAGACAAGATTTTCTCAGAGTCCTTGAGTTGGAGGTAGGAAGGTTTTTATTACATCATCATGACTCTTCTCCTGTGTATCCCTAAATCCTAGTCCTGGATTTGTAATTCTCTTCAGCTTTGTTAACATAATAATGTTGTCAACTGAGATGAGGAAAACTTTCCTGTTTAAAAACAAACAAAAGACTGTAAGATAGAACACTGATAAGAATTTTTAAATATTTTTTTAATCAGTTATTGGTTGGTTCCCACTACTTCCCCCCAATACACCAGAACAAAACAGAAGTTAAATCCAATGAAACAGTATTACAATGATGTGGAAAAAGAAGTGAGTGCTGTGACAAGTGTGCCTTTGGGAGTTAAATTGAGCACCTCAGATATGTGTGGATATTTCTGTAGCACTCTAGAACAGAGTAATTGTGATTTGATTTCCATCTTTGAGGGCTAGGATGGGGGGGAAGGGAACTGAAACATCTTCACATGGTTGAAATGGTTATATCAGCACATGGGGCTGTCTCACTCCTTGTAGTTATGTGTCTCACTCTTGGCTGTGCTGCTGCCTGTGTGACAGCAGAAGTTCTGAACTATTGCAGATGTCAGTTTATGTTGCATTTATAGCCATGTAGAATGCTGATCTGACTGTGTAATGTGTATTTTTAAGCTTGCTGGAAAATCTTTCTTTTTAAGGCTGTGATTTATCTTTCCCTGGCAACAAGTTGGTGTCTGGAGATCACTGTAAAATCATAGTGGATGAAGAGTCTGGTCAAGTGTCATTGGAAGATACAAGGTTGGTTTCTCAAAGTGTTCTTGGAGGGACTTTAGTCAAAAGCTCAGCAGGTGATACTAACCCTGAGTGACCATAACAACATATTTAATTGCCTTCAGGGTTGAAACAGGGATTGAACATGATATCCTTCACAACCTCAAATATGAAACTTTCCTGTTTATCTTTGTACGTCATGGGCACATTCTGCTGGCCTTCCAAAGTGCCCCCAGCTCTGCCCCTGCTTTGATGTCATCTGCAAACCTGATAAGGGTGTATTTCCTCTCCTCTTCAAGGTTGTAATTAGGGATAGATCCAGGATAGATTCCTGTAGGGTTTATACTCCCAGAAACTGTAGGACAGAATGCTAAATTTTTGGGGAAAAAAAGATTCACTGGGATGTCTGGGAAAGGTTTATAGTTGTCATGCTCCAGTATAATCCTAAATTTCAGGATGTTGCAAACAACAAACCAAACGATGTTTGCCTATCATGGCAGTCTCAGAGTGTAGCTATAAATCTCACTTGAGAAACTGTCCCTGGCAGAGTTGGTTTAGACCAATGTTATGACAGAACAAGCTAAATAAATTGTACATGATGCAGAAACATTCCTGCCTATTTTTGTTTTCCCCTTACCCACCCCCTGAGGCAGAAGGTGCAGCCAGCTGAATACTAGCAAAGCCAAATTAAAGTTAATTTTGTCTATGGTATATTCATGAAAAGGTGAGGCTTGTTACAAGGTAGTACAGCAGAAAGGCTGCACCCACGGAGCATTGCCAGGGAGCTGCTTGTGCCTGTTACACTTCTGTGTTTCTAACAAAGAGTAAATCCCTGAGTGCTCCCCCTCTTGTGTTGAAGTGTGGCTGCCAATTGCTGAATCAAGAAACCAAACAGGTTTGATATGACTCCCTGCCCAAGACTCTTCTGGTTCTTCTGGGTCTTCCAATGTTTGTGCCAAATAGCAGATGAGTCCCAAAAAGTCAGCCTGAAAGAAGATGGTTCTTGAATGTCTGAGTTGGCAGTACAGATGTTTAGAGTCACAGAAAAATACTGCAAGGTCAGCTTCTTCTTCTCTGAAGTGGAAAATAATTTGGAAACATTGCTGTGGTCAAGCTCAGATTTTTCTGGTGAAGAGGAATGCATTGAAGGAGGCAGTGAGTGTGGGACAGTCAAACCAAGTGGACTTTGTTTCTCTGTTGTGCCTAATCCAAAGAATTTAATCAAATATATGTAGACAGCCAACATTTTGTGTTCTGTTAGCCTAATGAGTTCTTGAATGTACTTGAAAAGAATTCCCCAAAATTTGGAGGTGAAAGAAAATGTGTAGAGCATTCAAAATTATTGAGTAAATAAAAGTTTGGAAGTAACAAAAGCCAAGAGTTAGCAAACAGTAAAATAAAATACTCAGACTCGCCCTTTTTTGGGATGTGTTTCTGCTTTATTTTCCAAACCATGCACTAGTTGCTTTATACTGCTTGAAAGAAAACAAATTGTACAAGCTGACCTAATACAGTGGAGGCAGCAGTTGGATTTCTCCCAGTAAAAGCAGTTGTAAGATTCTCCATTTTGAAAAAGAAATTTTAAAGGCAACTAGTGTAATTCTTGTTATTTTGTAGGCTTTTTCCTTTTAAGATTCTTAGTAGGTGATCTTTCTGATCAGGATACTATTTAGACAAGGCTGATGCTCATATGACAGGAAAGCAGATACTCCCTTTCTATGGGTAAATCAGAGGTTGATCTGCACTTAGTGCTGGTGTCCCTTCTGCTACTGAATTCTCTTCACCCTCCAGTCAAAACTATGTCTGTGAACATTGAAAGAGTGGAGAATTACAATACAGAAGGGTTCTGTACCTTAAGAGAATTCAAAACTCTCAGTTTACAGTGTGTTCAGGATTATATGTACTTTAATATCAGATAACTGCTAACCCAGAAGCTTTAACATAAACTACATTCTTTTCCTGGATGGATACAAATAAATATTAGAAATTATTAGACTGGCATTTTTCTTGGAAGGATATGAAAGTTTTTTACAACACATAGATCATTCATCTACTTCAAAAGTAGCCCTGTTCTGAGTGAAGCTGTTCATATCAATTCTGCACAGCAGATGGGATTGGGAAGTAAACAGAATTTATGGTTCATTAATGAAACTGTAGAGACATCAACCATATTGGAATTGAGTCAAGGCCTGATTTTTTTCGTTAACTGTTTGAAAAAGTGACATTGGAACCTTTTGTGACATAGTTTCACAACACATTTTATATCTGATAGTACTGTTTTTCTTCTCCACTTGAAAAATGGTACAGCCAGTTGGCATCAATTCAGTATCTAGTCCTAATGAATGGCCTTCATATTTGGCATTCTCATTGTACTTTCTACTTATTTTATGGGGAGCTTAATTTGAAACATCAGAATAAAGTATAAAAGTTATAATTTATCATGTGTGTCTACCCACAACATTAATCTGGAATGTCACCATATCTGTTAAAAACCTCATGCTAAAGCCTAGAATTGGAAGTAAAAGGCTGATACAATTATCTGGGATAGTTGAATAATTTTTTCCCTTTGGTTGCTGGCTGAGAGATAAATACAACTGCTTTCATTTACTAATGCATTGAAGAAAAGCTTATGCTTTTCTGTGTTAAGTGATAGCCGTTCATTCCTATTTCATTTGGGTCCATGGGTGCCAAATAATTCATTAGTCAGCTCTCATTGAAGTCTGTGTAACTACAGAACTGAAAAGATTTGGCTGTCTGTGGTCAATTTGATGACTGGGGTCTTGCATAGCTATTTCTGCATCTTGCTTTGTGAAACCAAGCCTGAGTGGTTACTAGATGTGTGATATTTTGGGCTTTTTCCTTTCCCCAAAAATACCTTGTGTTATTGTCCCCCAGAACAATCTTGGAACTCAGCAGTCATGACAGAGTTACTTCATAAAATACATGATTGTGACATTTTCCCCCCTTTGCTTAGTGAAATGTTTGGGCTAGGCATTGCCTGTAGAAGTTAAATTCAACTAACAAGACTTGTCTTTCACTGAATTTTAGCTGATTTATTACAAAAGAAGGTCTAGAACACTTGGGGCAGATGGGAGATGCCTTCTGGAAAACTGAGAGGTCAAATTTGATGTTTCCTAGTTTTGTTAAAGGACCTCTGACAGGTTTCAGAGGTTGGTGTAAACTTAACTGTTTATTTGGCAATTGAAGGAGATACATTTTTTGCTTCAACATAATTTTTTAAAATGTTATCACTACCATCAGTATGAAGTAAAAAATCAGTGTTGTTTTTAACAGAGTGACTAAAATTCTGTTTTCCTCTTAATTGCTAACCTTTGGCAGTCATTTAGTGATTTCTCTGTTCTGCTGGTTCTTCAGTGCTTATGTCTTACAGCCGAGTCATCTGTATAGTCAAAACTGCTATAAATAGTTTTCTTGCTTGTAGGAGAAGCTTGAAATTTCATCAGTGTGGCCCAAATGTTTTTTTTTTTTCATTTCTTGAAAGTTTAAAGTAGCATCTCATTTATGTTGGGTTAGTTGATTCAGCCACGTAGACTGTGGAAGCAGCTGCAGCAGCAAGACCAAGAACTAATACTTTGATCACGACTTGCTGTAGTGCTTCCAAAGGGCCAAACAAGACAAAGGGCTTGTTTTTGCTTTTGAACTTTGAATTCATACTTCTGTGTCAGGAAAGAGGAGAGGGAAGGTGCTTATTTCCAGATAACTCCCCTGCAGTGAGGGACAGTCTGCTGTGCCCTGGGCATGGGCCGTGCCTCCAGGAGATGGCAGCAGAGCTTTGCTGTTATTTCTTGCAGCTGCTCTGCAGAGAGGGAAAAGCAGAAAAAAACCAGTTATTTTCTGTTCATTCATATTTGGTACCAGTTGCTGAGATTTTGAGTGGCAGAAGTCTGTAATTCGAGAGGGCTGCAGCCCTGAAGGATGCTTACTGCAAGTGAGCTGGAATTATTCAGTACTTGAATAACTTGACTTGGTTATAAAACATTAATGGCTTGTGTGTACAACATCACCCATAGTTAAGGGGATAAAGAAATTAATCAGCAATGATCTGCATTTTCATTTTCCCTAGTTTAATTTCTTCTACAAGTATTGAATTTTTTATCAATATCAAAATAATTCATTCCAATTCATCTTTCATTATGTATCACTTTTTTTCACCTTGTTAACTTCTCACTTTCAAGTTGCAAACAGTCCAAGTAACCTCACAATTTTAGGGTTTTTTTTCCTTTTTGAAAGAGGAGGGGGCAAATAAATTAACACTGCCTGGCATCCGTGACTGTACAGGAGTACAGGAGAAGTTCCTTTGTCACAGAACATCTCAGGAGATTTCCAGTATTAAATGGAAAACACAGCCTGGAACTTTTTGAATAGAATTCATATTGTCCTTTTGGTTTTATACTTAAATGGTGAATGCTATTGTACAGAAACAATCATCTAATTATTTGGAGACATTGGCCAAATATCAGGGGTCTTTTGTCTGTCAGCTGCCCTCTCTTTACCAGTAGTTGCAAATGAGCTTTGAAGTTCCAGTAGCTCTGCATTTCTGTCTTTGGGAGAATTTTTTTGTTGTTAGACTTCCTTTTTTTAAAAAAGTTTTTTTTTGTCCGCTTACATTTTTAGGGGGTAGCCAATAGCTTTTCCTCTGTAAATGTATCTTGTGTTTTCCCTTCCTTCTCCTGTGTAATTATGAAAACATTTATGCTAAGTTATATTTTCTTTTTCTTTACAGTACTAATGGAACAGTAATTAATAAACTGAAAGTGGTTAAGAAGCAGACATACCCATTACAGACTGGGGATGTGATCTATGTTGTTTACAGAAAAAATGAGCCAGAGAACAGTAAGTGAATAATACTTTTTAAATTGTGTGCTTAGTCATTTTCTTTTGAGTCATGAGGGAAAAGAAATATCTGTATAATAAAATTGAGTAGTTCTGCTTTAAAGAGAAATGTGTTTAAAAACAAGTCTCTAGAGAAGAGGTCATGGATGTGCCAGTTTTTACAGAGACAAATCTGAGCAACTGTCTGAAATTTAAATGTGCCTAGAAGTAATTTTGGTAGAACTAATGCATGGAATGGTAAGTAATGAGGTTCTAATCACATGTCCAGTGCTTCTTTTAGAAGTCAAATTGCAGGGGTAGTTAGTGATACTTTATATATCCCAGTGAAACAGTTTTTAGCACCAGTAGGAAAGGCTGCAGAAGCTTTTTGGTTTGTGTGTGTAGGTTGGCTTTTTTGTTTTAAAGAGGGAAGAGGCAAAATGGGGGGGAGAGCCCTACAGTGAAAGTAGAATTGGTAAACCTGGAACAATGCTGTATTTACAATTTCCATACAGTAATAAAGATATAAACTGTTAATTAAAAAATTCTAGATACATACGCACTGTTTAAATACTTCATTTATGAAATTGTTGTTAATTTATATACAGACAGATTTATACTGTCTGGTGTCAATGTTACATGAAGCAGTGATAAGCTGTATTTTTCTGTCTGTGGAGTTTCTCTCACGAATCCTTTCTGAGTTGGCACTATTGCACTTGATGCTACTTAGATGAATCACTTGGGTGAGTTTTCCAGGCAATGAACTGAATCACTGATTTCCGTTTGGGTTAATAAGCAGTTAAATTACCAAGCCTCCAGTTTTGCTTTTTCAGCTTGTCCATTTCAAACACAGAGAAAAATTGGGATAGGGCATGCCTGTTTGGCCAGTCTAAGTCCTGCTGAAGGGGACAATATTTTAACTTCTGATCAGAAAAAGGATTGCTGCCAACTAAGACAGTCTTATTTGCTTGTAGGTGGTTGTAGGTGACAAAAAGGTAGCAAGGTAGAGGAATTTTTGGAACAATATTAAATTCAAGTAAGATTGAAAAGAAAAGGATATTATCCAGTTGGCTTTATTAATAGATTCTAAATTAGTTTCTGGCTGAAACTTATGACATGTCCCAGTCTGTATTTTTGAGAGTTCATGTATCTCACAAAGAAATGAAATAATGTTGATTGAAGAGGTTGAGAAGTGAGCTCAGAAGTAATAAGCTTCTTCGAAGAACTTTGATTCAAGTATCAGTAAAAATACAGTCTGTTCTGACAGAGCAGATTTTAGGTTTAAGAAATGATTAAGCCTCTGGTTCCATGGCTGGCACAAGTTAAACGTCACACAAAAGCTGCTCTGCCTGGTTTCCTGGGAAGAAAAGATCTTGCTGTGCTGCTCCTAATTGCCTCCTAAGTAGGAGTATTAACATGGTACTATTGAGGTGACCCCTCATTTGCCTCTTCCATTGTCAGACACTTTAGGGATGCAGCCACTTGTGAATAGAAGTTGTTTATGTGGGATTAAGTGAATTTTTGTTTAAAGAGCATGATTAATATTTTTAAATCTCTTTCAGATGTTGCTTATCTTTATGAATCCTTAAACACAAAACATGATGCAACTCAAGAAGCAGTAGGTAAGGAAGTAATTAAAGACCCATGCAGAGGAGCTAAGCTCCAATGACTGATGTAACACTCTTGAGAGAGTTTGATTTCTTGGAATTTTGAAGCCATGATGTGGTGACTGTCACAAAGATATTTTTCTTTCCTTTCCCCCTTTCCAACTGTAGAAGTTAATGTAGAAGACCAATGCCATGTGACCAAAGATACCTCAAGTACAGGAAGAAGTAATGATGAGACCCAAATTACCTCATCACTGTCAGCTACTCAGTCTTGCTATGAGGAACCACAGCCATCTACTTCTACATCAAACCTCTTTAATGCTTCTCCTACCTCTCCGGTTGAGTCTGCATCTCTTCAGCAGGATAATCCGTCTACATCTGGTGAGGCTGGGGTCGAGTGACGTTTGATCATACGATCATAGAATATGCTGAGTTGGAGGGGACCCATCAGGATCACCGAGTCCAGCTCATCAACTGTTAGTCCAGTTTTTAGTTTAAACAGATTGATCTCTTGTCCCTATCTCAGTTTAGAATTTGCTTTGTAAAGTTCTAGTGAAAATACCAGGTGGATATGTGCATTTTAACTTTCTGTCTGTGGGCAGGCAGGGCATCCTGATGGACGAGTGAAGGAATTGTGAGAATTCCTGGATGCATTTGTCAGCAGTTCATTGGGACCTCATTGGCTCCTATGGAAACAAAGCTTTCCCTTTGCTGTGATCCCAACCTGTTACGTATGATCAGTATTGCATAACCCAGCCTGGCATCTTTGTCAGGAAGACCTGATGTGGATAATAGTCTTAAGAATAAATACTCTCCAATTGAAAGAGGAATGGGGATTTTAAGTAGGGTTACACAACTAATAGGTTGTTCTCCCCCCAGGTTTTCCAATTAGCAGATTGGTTCAGAGTGTGTTTAGTAAGTTATGCAGATTTGCTTTTCTGCTCCACTTTTTCCTATTCAGATGTTTGGATTGATGTGTGTGCCACGTCAGGGTTTGAGTACCTTTTGTTTTCACACATCCCATAGCTGTGTGCAGCCATGTTCGTGTTTCTGTTTTTATTTTATAGGATCACAGTCCTCAGTTGTCACTCCTGTGCCTGCTTTCCCCATCTTAGAATCCATGTGTGTAAGAGCACTGCATGCCAAGCATGAAAAGGTGGATGTGAATGCTGAAGCTTCTGCAATTGCTCCAGAAATCACTGACAAAGAAAACGCAGAATCAGATTCTCAAAGAACAGGGGAGGAGGAAGGTTTGGAACCTGCTAAGAAGAAACTAAAAGGAGGCTAGTATATTATAGTATTCTGCAACTTAACCCTCACCCCCACCACTCCAAATTGAATTACAGCAGCTGTCATCAGTCCTTCAGCTTGTTTCTTGTGTCTCACTTACTTGATTTTTGGTCCCATGAAAATAATGTCTCCAGTAGCAGAAGCTGTAGTGTGTAAAGCAAGAGCCTCTTTTGGGACTGTTGCCAGTGAACAGTGAATCAGTGCAGATCTTTCAGGGATTTTTTTTAATACTTGAATAAAAATAAGTTAAAAAAAGCTTTAAAATCTATCTCCTTCTGTCTTTGTAGATGAAGATACTTGTCCAAATCTTTCACCAGCAGCTCCAAGTGAATGTATAATTAAAATTGGCTCTGAAGATGCAAAAACATCAAATGTGAAACCAGATAAGATGGAAGAGACGTTAACTTGCATTATCTGCCAAGAACTGCTGCATGACTGTGTAAGGTATGTAAGAGTGACAAAAGCTTTCATCATGTGGTAAAAATGCAAGACCTTGAGTGACAGCTGTTTGAGGAGGTCAGGATAATCAGCATTTTCACAGACCCTCTTGATTTTCCTTTTCCTACCCTATGTAGATAGTCAAATCAATGCCAAATAGTTTTTTCAGGGAAATGGATGCATCTGAAAAACATGAAAGATTTGTATTTTGACCCCATTTCTTTGTTTTCCAGCTTGCAGCCTTGTATGCATACTTTTTGTGCTGCCTGCTACTCAGGATGGATGGAAAGATCTTCTTTGTGTCCAACTTGTCGTTGTCCAGTAGAACGTATTTGTAAAAACCATATATTGAACAACTTGGTTGAAGCTTATCTGATTCAGCATCCAGGCAAGTTGAACAGTGTCTGTGGCAGAATCCAATGGATTTCACACATGAGCTGCATAACTGATGTTGGGACACACTGTTATCTATGAAATACCTGTGTGCTTTTCTACCCTGCTGTTTTCTCTAACATGGCTTGTCAGAAAACAAGTGTATTTAACATGACATAATAACCTGTAGAAGGTGATTTAATAATGTGAGTGTGCTAAGAATGCTTCATTTTAATTTGTTACTTAATCATGAGTAGGATACTTTTGAAAAACATACTTAAATGTGGATTTGATGAACTTTGATCCTGGCCTCTTGAAAACAAAACTTAAGTTGCCTGATACTGGACCTCCTTAACAGAGAGGGGAATTTAACTAAGATGATCTAGAGCTCTCTCATCCAAAAACAAGTCTTATGGAAATGAAAACACAATAATGGTAACTGCATTAAGAAAGCAGAGTGCAGATAAGGGATGTGAGGTGTTATTTTCTCTTGAAATTTGAATTTGGTTCTCGTGCCAGATAAATGTCGCAATGAAGATGATGTTCGGAGCATGGATGCCAGAAACAAAATTACTCAAGACATGTTGCAGCCTAAGGTGCGGAGATCTTTTTCAGATGAGGAAGGAAGTTCTGAAGATTTACTGGAATTGTCTGATGTAGATAGTGAATCCTCAGATATCAGGTATGTCTGTTTTTAAGTTGTGTGCCTGTGTTTGAATGCACAGACCCACAAACTGAGCTAGTTTCACAAATGCTCGTATTGCTGATAGTATTTCCATGATCATTGCCAGAATCTGTTTGTAGATTAAGTTCATTCTTGACAGTAATTAACTCGGTAGTTTTGCTGGCCATCCTTTTGAACCTTGAGCAATCACCAGAAATAAGAACTTCCTAGAAATCCAGCAAGATTCAGTTTGTGACCAACAGTTCTATGTTGAATTGTGCAATAAAAAAAGACAGGTTTCTGGCTAAGATCTTATCAGGAGATAAAGCAGTCCATGATTCTATGAATGTATTTGCAATTATTGTGCTTTCTTATGTGACTGGAATGCTGCTTTCACTTGGTGTATGGTACTAAAGCAGCTGGTGCTTGACTCTAGGAATTCCCAAGTACCAAAATACTTCCTCTTTCTTTTCAACAGCAAACACTTTTTGCTCAATGTCTACAGAGGAACAGAAGGATTCTTGTAGATAACTATTCCAGCTTTGTTCTTCTCTCTTTTGGTCACATTGCTCTTTTTTTTTTTCCTTTTCCTTTTATTTAAAAGTTCTTGAGGAATTCTACAAAACCCAAAGTTTTTATCTGTCACAACTCCAGCAGAGCTAGGTACTGAGTAACATAAACTTTCATCTGTTACTGAAGGATGAAATCCTAAATTTAAACTTTGAGAGTCTGACCAACCTTGTCTAGCATAATGATGAAAGTTGTATTTACATTTGTTTGGTATAATTTCATATTGTTCTTTCAGTCAGCCATATATAGTATGCAGACAGTGCCCAGGGTACCGAAGACACTCTGTTCCAACTGTGCCTGGCACAGGCCAGGAGACAGAGGCAGGAGGAATGCAGGCTCTGGGAGATGCTCCATCAACCTCTGCCAACTTCCCTGCAGGTCAGTGTCACATTGCCCCAGCAGTGCAGCACTAAAATACTGCAACTCAGACACTCAGGGCAGAATCACAGAATGGCTGGGGTTGGAAGGGACCCTTGAATATCATCTCCAACTCCCCTGAGCTAAGCAATGAGCTGTGCTACAACAGGGAACTAAGTTAGACCTAAGCAAGCTCCCTCTCACAGGACTGTGAGAACAACTCCACACCAACATCTTTGCAGATACAGCGTTTGGCTGTGTTTGTCCAAAATGGGTTGCTGATGCTTGATGAGATGGTTGAAAACCTTTAACCTTTTCTATATACTGAAATATTTTACATACTTGTGCAGTTCAGAAGTCTGAATGCTGTTTTCCTGCTGCTTCATAGAGTCTTTGTAAAAAGGTTGCTTGTTACTTCAAGATTTTTATGTTGTTAATATTCCCTAAGATTCCTCATCCAAATTGCAATTGTGTAAATTGTTCCATCTTTTTTTTTTTCCTGCCTTTTTAACTCATCCAGCTGTTCAGGAGTACGTGTGTCCTGCTCAAGGAAGTCATGTAATATGCACCTGCTGCTTTCAGCCAATGCCTGACCGTAGAGCAGAGCGTGAACAGAATCCTCATGTTGCTCCTCAGCAATGTGTGTACACATTTTATTTTATTTTCTACAGAACCCTCTCCTTATTTATTATTAAACTTAAATTTACTTGGAAGACTGTTTTTTATATGAATCTTCTTTATTTGGACACTTGTAGTGAAAGCATGCAAGAATCTTCCTTTAAAGAATTTATTAGTCCTTTAAAGAATATATTTTAAATTCATTGAAATTGAAAAAATTGAGAAAGTTGTACCTTTTTTAAACCAAGTTTATTAGGGCTCTGTTGTTGCTGATTTATGAGAATGGTAACTGTTGAGTTCTGTTGTGTTCAGGTCCTTACAGGGGTTTTCTTTGTTATTTTACAGGCACAGTTTGTCTGCAGCCCTTCTGTCACTTGTACTGGGGCTGCACTCGCGTGGCGTGTTTTGGCTGCTTGGCACCATTCTGTGGTATTGTGGAGTAATTTTTTGCTTATCAGCCTGTTCACTTTGCAGTAATGTCTGCCTGTCTTGAACTTTAATGAACTTAAGAGACAGACTAGTTTGTAGCACAGTCATGCAAAGAGAAGCAAGGCCTCTGTCCTCACATCACAAACACAAAAAATTGAAGTGGCACGTGTCTTAACTTTGAGAGGATTTAACTTTGTGTCTTCATACAGTATTGGGGTTAGAAACTACACTTGCCGAGCACAGTTCTTTCCAGTGTAAAAAACTATGCTGTATTTCAGTCTAGTAGGAGAATCCTACAAACCAGTGCAAAAGCACTGAACACCTGATGGTATCAGATTAGAAAAGAATCTTGCCCTCTTAAACATGCAGACTTGTGAAACTCAAGGCTTTTTGACCTTTAAAAAAGTAAATTAGAACAGTTACAATGGCTTGGCTGCAGTTTGGAGCTAATAGAATATGCTTTATTAGCACTGGTGATTTGTGCAGCTTGCTAGTGTTTGTGGACTGAAGCTGAAATTTTAAAATCTCAGTATCTTGTCTGTGCCACTAGAAGCTACAAATCACATGCATTAGCACATGTTGAATGCAGTCATGTACTTGGTGCTCACATGAGCCTGCGCATATTATTTCAGGAAACAGAAGAATCTTCAGAAAATGTGTGAGGGCCACAGGGTTTGGGCAAGAAATAGTAACTTTTCTTCTTCTTCTCGTTCTGATTAGAAATAAATCTTGGTGATAAGTGTTTAGATGGCGTCCTGAATAACAACCACTATGAATCAGATATCCTAAAGGTATGTTTAAAAGTCATTGTGTGTGATAGTAACAAATGTGCAAAGTTTTAAGATGTACTCAGTAATGAAATGGAAGTGATGTGCTGCCTAATAGTTACAGTGGCAGCACTGTGTCACTTGCAGAACCTGATTCTGAAAGGCTGATTAAATGAGCTCTAAATGATCATCCAAAATACTGTTTAAGAGAAAAATAATTAAATAAAAACATGCCAGGAAAGCAATGATTATTAAATGTTTTGTCCCAGACTAGTTAAATTTCACACTAACTTGTATGGAAAATATTTTGCCCATACTATAACAGGGTTGCCTAAATTAGGTAAACTGGATGGAATCTTGATTTGAGGGAAATGAGAATGTGACTGGAACGAATCTATTTGCAAACTTCTGGCAAAAGTGAAGAGGTGAAAAAAAGATACTTAGTGGAAGGTTTTATTGGTGGTCTGAATGTATCATGCTAATTAAGTTACAGGTATTTTATTTTTACTTGTCATCAGCATAAACCCATTCTGAAAATGTAGTTACTGGTAGATTTGGAAATATTTGAGAATAAATGGCTTGCTTACTCTTAAAGATTGGAGATTTCTAGATTAAACACTTAAAATTGCTCTTTTCAGGATTACCTGGCATCCAGGGGTCTGACATGGAAAAATATGTTAAATGAAAGTCTCTTAGCTCTTCAAAGAGGAGTTTTTATGTTGTCAGGTATGTGTTGTGTTCAGTCTGCACGTGCATGACTCCTTGTCTGGATGTAACTCAGCAACGTTGTCAAGAAGTTTGGAGTTCTGTGTACAGAACCAGTGCAGTCCTGGCTCTTTAGTTAAACCTGATTTATTAAGCTTTACATTTTTACAAACTGGTTTTCTCCCCAGATTACAGAATTACTGGGAACACAGTGCTTTGCTACTGTTGTGGCCTTCGCAGCTTTCGAGAACTTGCCTACCAGTACAGGCAGAATATTCCTGTTGCTGAATTGCCAGGTGGGGATTGTTTTGCACAGTAAGGAGGGAAAAAGTAATTTAAAGAGTTAACATGAGTTTTATCTTTGTATCGGTGTTCTTTTGGCACTTGGCAGGGCTAATGTCTTAGTTCCTTGCTTTACTTGTCAGCTGCAAAGCTTGTGTATAGTTATTTTCAGACTCCCTAATGGAACCTTTTCTTTCAGTATCATTTCTCATGTGTAGAATAAGTATATCTGCAGAGTGAAAAGAGGAACTCAGTAAAATCAGAATATAGTAAACCAATTAGCAATATAGGAACCAATTGCTGTAATTAAATTTTTTCCCCTTTAAATGCATAAAATGATGCATCTTCTGAACAATTTAACATTTTACCAGCTCTCAACAAGGAACAAGAATGCTTTCATAAACTGATCTGAAATCTTTGCATTTACAATTTTAGTATAAAATGGCATGCAAGCAACTGTCCCTCATTCAGACCTAAATTTGTTTGGGACAGAAGCTGTTCCAACAGTTCGTTTTTAAATATTACTTAGTTCTTGCTGTTAACAACAGCTTCCCAGTCTTAAGTTGTTGAGAACTCTGCTTTTGCTGCTGTGCATAATGAGCAAAAATTGTGTACCTGGTTTGCCCTTAGCATTGCTTTTCACTTCAGCTGCTGGACAGCTGAGTTGTAATGTATGTGAAGGCAGAGGCAAGCAGCAAACTCTACCCAAATTAATAATTTTTCTTTTATATGGAAGTGCATCTAGACAAATGCTGAGTGTCTAATCTAGTCCATCTCTAATAAAATAAATGGTAAAACTTCAGTTGACAGCACTGAGAAGCAAATACTTTCATCATGTCTGTATTAACATTAAAAACTAATTTTTTGTCCTTCACAGAGTGTTTGCTTTGTTTCCAGAATGATGAAACAATATAGTTCTACAGTCATTTCTTGCCAATCATGTGTTGTTTCTGATGAGTAACCACCTTTAGCAGTGGCTTAATAATCTGGGTCACTTTAATGACTTCTGTAATAAATGCAGCATTTCATTTGCTCCTCTTGTAGTGACTGTCACGTCACGTCCTGATTGCTACTGGGGACGCAACTGTCGAACTCAGGTCAAAGCACACCACGCCATGTAAGTTGTACCCTTTAGAAGGTGATTTTGCTTTGCGTTTCTTAAAAAAAACCAAGCCAACAACAATCTAAATGCAGCCTTTCAAATGCCAGAACTTGCAGCATAAAGCAGGATTGGGTGAGCATCGGGGAATTTTTTGTCATTTTTGTTCTTAACACAACTTTGAAATGAGCCCTCCGTGCATCTCAAGGGCAGTGCCAGCGCTTGTAAGTCGATGTAACCCATGGCTGACACTTCTTGAGTCTGTTTTTCCACCCACTGGGGTGGAAGGATTCTTTTAGTGAAGTGCAGCTTCCATTGAAGGGATCAATTGGTGGGAATAATTAGCAACAGGAGCAGCTTGGAGCATGTAACATAAGCCACAGCAGGTTCCCGAGGAGTTTCTAGGTCTTACATCTCTGACCCAAGGAATCTTGCATGCCTCAAAAATTAAATACTGAGTCTGAAAAGAGATTAACCCTCTACTTGTCAAGAGTTTTCATACCAGCCTTGGACTCCTGGTATCTGGTGAGAAATGTCCTTCCAAAGTAAATCAAGCTTCTTGAATAAAAATATCAAGGCCTCTGATGGCCAGTGCAGTTTTATTCTTATAAAAAATTGCACATGTAGTAAAAAAATATTAAAAACTCATAAAACAAAACGAAAATTTTCTTCCTAAGAACTAACTGGTTTCAGGGAGGGTTGAAAAATCATTCTTGCCTTATGAATAATTCTCTAAATTCTCAGTGTAATTTAAAATAGAGGAGCTGTTACCCCTTATTGAGAAATTGCCTTAATGAATAGAAGATTCTGCAGTATCTTTCTAATGTTGCAATGTACATACCCGCTTAGCATAATTCCTTTAATATTTCAGGTACTGTGGGTTGAAAATAACCAGTCTGTGCAGCTCAGGCAAGCAGATCATAAGACAGACTTGTAAAATATTAATCTGCAGTCTCTTACAAATTCAAGGGTTTTACCAAATAGCTTTCAAAAATAATTTTGGATTTAAGTTGCAGATGTAATTTGAAGTACCACTGCTATCTGTAACTTCACATTATAGGACTGTCTGTGTTCCCAGAGGAGATTTTGTTTTGAAATGTTAGCGTTAATTCAATATCAAAGTACTCACCAGTCATCTTTGTTCATGTTGTGGATAATTTCATCTAGAATAAAAATGACTCAGGGGTTTTTTGCTTTTTTTTCCTTCTTTCTTTTTTTTCCCCAAGCATTAGTCCTTCCTAGAACTTTACTGCCTGCTGCTCTTAGTTCCTAAAATCCATAAAAGCAAACAGTCCTGTCATACCACTCCTTTATATCCAGATAACATTTAATTTTTTTAATTGAGCTAAATTGTTCTACTAAGTAGTTAGATTATGTGAGCAAGGTTTTTCTGATCTTTGATCTAATCTAGCTGAGGGGGAAATTCAGGGTCTCCTTTGCACCATTTCCTCCACATGTAGTGACACACTCAACACTCCAGCTTCTGTTTCAGTTGTGTGTGAGGGCCTGCATGGCCCAAGCAAGAGAAAAACAAGGAACAGAGAAGTGTTTTTGAGAAGTGGGAGGAAGTGCTTGGTACTAAATTGTTATCTGTTTAATCCATGAAGACAGGTTTGCCATTCCCATAAAACTTACATAATACAGGCTGAGAAAATTTTTTTCTTTCCAGAAGATTCTAAGCCACTCAGAGAATGTGTTTATGTTGAAATGTAAAGATAGCCTAGTTAATTCTAGTTCTTAATGACTTGTGTAATGCTGTCTACTAAAAGTTACTAACACCTTGCAGGGGAAAATTAAATCACTGATTCCTGTTTTAATTGCCTTCTGGGTTTGAAGTATGCAGAAGTATAGAGAAATGGTTTTTAATAACAGGTTTTCTGTGTGCATAATAAAACTAATGAGAATTAGGCATCAGAGATGTTGAAAATCTTGTTACATGTGAAATGACAGTAAAGTATGATCTAAACAGGTTCTGAAAAAGAGATTTTAGTGTGTAAATGGTCTGCTTTAGACTGTTTAACATTTAAAATACCCTGTGCAAAATGCTGACTTGCTTTTGTTGCCGGACTTCTGAGAACTTTGTTACATTTTAATATTCTTATGTTTTTCTTTATTTTAGGAAATTCAATCACATTTGTGAGCAAACAAGATTCAAGAACTGAAAACTTGTAGTCTGTAGAGAGGGGACAAAAGCCTGTTACACTGCTTGTACAGTTTAAGGTTTCAGGGGATCTGCTCAGTTCCCCCATAGCAGGGAATCATTAACTTTTCCATCAGGTAACCTGATGGGAAATTTTTAATTTGTAGAATTTTACAGCTGTACATGAATAAGGTAGATTTTTTTTTTTCCAAGGTAGTCCAGCAAGCATTGCATTCCATGCTCATGACTACAGTGTCCCTGTGTCACTTCAGTGAAGAACACAAACCAATCACACTCACAAAAACCAGCCATATCTTGGGATGACCTAAGAATAAGGAGTGTATTTGCACTACTTGTGAAGAAACTAAGAAAAATCGTTAGACTTAAAATAGAGAGGTTTTGTAAAAGTATCTGCTGGGTATTTCAAGAGCCATTAATATTTAAGAAGGATATTGTCAGTGTATATTTGTAACTGCATTTTGCGGTAGTCCAATATTTTGTTGCTACCCATTGCATTTGGGCTAGAAACCACATTAATATTCCTTTTTAAGAAATCCATCCAATAAACAGCTGTTTCAACTTCAAGCTTCTACCGTATGTGCAGTGTTACAGTGGAGGTAGTTTCCTTTCTTAGATTAGACACGTTGGTGTTTTTATTCACGTGAAATTACAAAAAGAATTGCACAAATATTGGAAGATCACATTAAAAGTTGGGGTAATACTTGAAGCAGAACAGACATCTGCTAATATTACTTCTGTAGTGTTTTATATCAGAAGACCAAACAGTGCTTTTGACATAGAGCAGCCAGTAGGACACACTGGTTCACTTTTTTGTATTTCTTTTTTGGTTTGATACCATGTGCTAAATATGTACCTCTGCAATGCAGCTGTTCTCCAGCATGCATACACTGGTGAAAATGTAGAAAAAGCTATCATTTAAAACAGAATATAGCAGCTTTACTGGAAGGAACAATCTTACAGAAAATGAGTGAATTTGGACAAATTGTAGCAATATGGAGGCATTTCTGGATAGGGATAGAGATAGGGATCATGAAGGGGCACACTGGTGTCACTGACATGGGAAATGTAGATTTTGTTTTCATGCCTTCTGCAGAGCTCATTCATGCGATGTCCCAAGTGTCATTAAAAATAAAGAAATCCCAACTTTCCCCCTTCCCTACAAATTGATATGACCATAATCTGGTTGCCAATGTTGACAAACCTCGACTGGGACCAATTTTGTTCTCATCATACCTAGAAGAGTGAAGCAGAATGAGAAGAAAGCATACACAGTTACCTCTGTAGAGACCATGTTGTTTTAAGTATGCCTTATTTTATGAGCAGGATTTATACTTGGATGTTAAAAAGTGTACACACAGTATCTTGTGATATAATGGAGCACAAATGATGCAGCACATCGTGTCTACTGGTTGCAATGAATTAAGCAACTATTTCCAGTAATGCACATCTTGATATGAATGCTAATTAGAATGATGTCTTTCTGTTTAGATTTTTTATTTTTGAAAATAGCTGTCGCGAGGATGGGTCTGTTGACCATGCCCTTATGCTATTAAAAATACACTTTGGTGTGGACTTCTCTTCCTAATCTCTGGGCATTTTCTCCTGTGAGTAGGATTGAAATTGGATCTGGAATATTACTTGAAACTTCTTTTAACAACAACAGTGTGTTTCTGTCTTTTAGTATTAACAATGTTCTGTTGCTTCTGTATTTGTATTTTATGTTTAGATTTTTTAATGGTTATTGTATCTTCTCAGGACAACCATTCCCAGCTGGTTTTGATCTCATTTCATCTCTGGCTGTGCATGTAGCAAATTGAGTGCAGTTGTGGAGATCAAGCCTTTGCACATTATATGCAGAAATGTGCTTTACATTCTCATTCACCACTCCCACACCCCAGATGGGCTTTCAGCACAGCCTTGTCACTGTGCTGGTGCTCAAGCCTCTTGTGCTGAAGTTTTGTTGGTCAGGAGTAACTTGCACTTACTCAAGTTATGTTTGCTTAGGGGTGTACTGTGTGACCATAAGAAAAAAAAATGGGGGAAAAAACCCAAACAGCAGAACTCATGTGCTTAACATCTAAAGTACCTGTGTGCAGTAGATGTTCTTCAAATTCTTTTTCTAAACCCCTCTTCCTTTTCCCTGTCACAGGTAATTAATCTGCCTTTCTATGCATATAGGGTTGCAGTAGTGCAATGGAATGAAGGGATTTTTTTTGTCATTTATATTGTACCAGGAAGAGATCAGAAATTGACTTGCAGATGGGGAGGGTGAATAAATCCTGATTTTTATATGCTCTTAAGTAAGTAAGAGTATCTGTCATGGGTATTACATACTCTACATTAGACCTTTTTAAATGTATGGTTACCAGGTGATAGTTAATGTGATAAATGTATGAACTATGCTTGGTGTAATTGTTTAAATACTTTAAAGGTGCAGCATATTTTTAACCTGTCTAAAGCACATCCCCACCTCCTTTATAAGAGATGTTTGGAAGCTGAGCATGAAATGTGGTAGAATAGATGTGGAAACCAAGGTGATTATGATAGGATTTGACATAGTGGTGAACAAGGTATATAGTCTGTCTCTTCGAGAAAAGTTCTTTTATAAAGAAGGTGGAGAGTAGTTCTTCCAGTTCTCTTTTGTGGTTTATTTTTTTTTCCTGAACTAAGAAGTTATTAATTAAAAAAAGAAAAAAAAAGCTTCTGAAGTTGTCTGTGTTTCTTCTGTGGCATGTACTGTCACCACAGAAATGGATGTATGCAACACTTGCTAATACTCACTGAAGCTTTCAGTTATTTGAATGTTGAGATTTTACAAGCAAATGCCATCCCTGAACTTGTAGTAACTGAAAATGACATGAGTTTTTATGTCATTCTCAAACATCCTTAAAAGTGTCAGATGATACTGCAAAGGATCATCAGTATCCCTACAGGATGTATAATAAATTGTATGAGCAAGAGATTATTAAATAGAAGTAAGAGATGCTTACAAATTAAAAAGAAGTAAGTTCAAGATGCTTACAAATTAAAAAGCTTGCTACTTTTTAAAAAGTAGTTACTATTTCAGTTTCTTGCAACACCATAAACCCCGAAGTGACAAGTATTTTACCACCTGATTTAACAGCAGCCTGGATGAAATTACTGTAATACTGTGTTCATCTTTATTACACTTGTATAAATTATAAGGTTTCAAATGACTACTGTTAGTACAACTTTTTCTGCACAGAACTTTAGCCTTGCTGAGTAAATAGGAGGACTTCCTGCACCCTGTTGTATCTGAGGTGGAAAACAGTGATGCCAGAGTTGCTAAGCTTCAAGTTGCAGTTTAGCATCCCAGGATTTTTGTGCTGCTGCCATTCTCGTATTTGAAGCTGGATACCCTTTAATGTTGTAGCTAATCTATGTTGCTGTTCTTAAACCAGCTGTCAGGCTAAATTTAAGTGAAACTCAAACTCAGTTTGAGTATTGTAAAAGTGAAAACATGGTGTTGTTCAGTGCCCCAGAAAGATGAGCTGATAGCCTGTAAAACTGGTAATTTTGGCTGGCCTTGCACTTGCAGGGGTGGATTTAAATGATTTCTACTCCATTATGTCCACAAATTACTTGTAACTAATTTAGTTTGAGGAAGCTGCTGATTTGGGATTAATGCACTCTTGAGAGATCAGGTCTGGCACAGCCAAAGCTCTTTCAAGCATTTTCTGCATAAAGAAAAAAGACAAATGTTGGTGGGATTGAAGGGAGCAAACGTATGGCCACTGGCAGCTCCTCGAGCCCTGGAGTGGCTCAGGTACTCAAACTCTACAGGATAATTTCTGCTTGAATTCTGAAACTGTTTTCATTGTATTTAACAGGAAAAACTTGGTGTTTGACAGTCCAAGGTTAACCATTAGCTCTTTCACAAGACACATGCATTTGGTACCAATTTCTAGTCTTCAGTAGAACTGTGTAGGGCAGATGGCTTAGCCTGCAGCAAGAGCTTAGGGAAATAAGTTGGTTCAAGAAAAAGGAGTTAGGAATTTGGGAAGTGAATGCTTATTCCAAATTATGCTCTGAAAATCTGGTTTCATATGGCCCCTTAGAAGTCTGCTGGAAAGGAGCCTTATTTTTTATGGTCTGCCCTCTTAAAAATAAGTCAACAGTCACTGAAAGTTAGGGAAAAAAATCTTGATTTTAAGAACATGTGAGGGCTTTGCATTTTTTCCACCTATTTTATCTAACATTCTTTCTGCATGATGTTTGGGAGCTGAAATACCACTTATACAATTCCAAGGAATAAGTTCTGAAGAAAACTAATTATACTATTTCCCACAGCAATGCTTAATATGCAAAGATTGCTTCTAAATCTGCTTTCCAGGTCATCCTTCTTTTCTTCACACTTCCATTTTGACTTTCAATGAGGTAATTTCACCCTTAAGCTCATTAGTTTCCATAGGAAATGAATTATAAAAAATGCTAAGTGTGCCATATGAGGTTTAACATCAAAGACATTTCTAGACAGACCATGAATATATGTTGAAGCTGTATTTAGTCTCTGTTGGGTATTCTTTTCAGTGCTGCTGAGTTTCACTTGCTTTCATTAGGTAAGTGTTGGCTTAGGACTTACCTTTTCTTTTCCCTTGCAACTCAAAATAATCTTTAATTGTTTAGAATAAAATCTACTGACTGGACTGTTTGAGTCAAATGTGTTTTGGCACATGTGGGGCTCATGTGCCACCCTCCTGAGGGAAAAAAAACCCCAACAAAACAGTTCTGAGTAGAAAGAGTTGCAACCAACTGCTCTTAACAAAAATTAGAGTTGTGAAAGGAAACCTCAGTTCATGTTTTCCTACTAAGTTATAGGTGGGTTTTTCTTGCTAGATGCTATTCTAAATCTTCCAAGTTAGAATGCATTACCTCGATATTAAATGTGTTGTTTTCCCTTTCCCAGCCTCCATTCCCAACCAGTTCAAGTACCTGACAGTGAGAACCTCAGCACACCAGATTCTTGTCAGCTTGTATAGCTTCAAGCTACTTTGAAGCACTGTTTGTACAGTGAAAAATAGGGAATGCCCACATATTTTTGTTCTATTTAGTCTACCTAATACATTGGCTAGAGGGTTTAATATAGGATATTCCAGAATAATTAATTTTAAAAAGAATAAAGGTAAATATTACTCAGTTTTGTTGAAAATAATACTTCTCTTTGCTAGCTCCATAATGTTTTTTTTACATTTTTTTCCCCATGCAATTGTGATTGGAATGATTATATTTCCCCCTCTTCAGTGAGTGGAGTGCTTATCCCATGCTGCTTGCTTACAGAGCACAGAATCACGCAGCAAACCCTGCACTACACAGGGGTAAAACTGAATCCAAGCCCATGCATGAGGGATGAGGTTTTCTGTCATTAAAAGTGGCAGCACAGCTCTCCAAAGTAATAATAGCTGTTAGGAACAAAATAAATGCCATAAGTAATACTATTTAAAAACTAATCCTAGTCAATATTTACAGCTGAGAGTATTAAAGTGCTTTATCCCACCCAGAGCTTTCAGAATTTCTTAACTCTGCACTGTGACTTTTTGGAAGAGTTTAGGTAGAAGCTGTTTGTGTTCCTGGGGGAAAAAAAAAGAAAATATGAGATCTTCAAAACAGTTGCTTTAGCTATAAGAGGAGGAAAATATTTTATACATTTTTGAAGGTACAAAATATAACATAAATACATTTTTATCAGTTAATTTAAGTGATCTGCCTAAAAAAAAATCCAAAAAACCCCTAATCAAACAAAACTTCAAAAGGCAGGTCAGGAACTGAAGTCTCCCCTGGGGTACCTGCAGCACCCACCTGCAGGCCCTGGGCTTCAGCATCTTCTAGTGCCAGAAGGCATCACCTTTAAATAGTTGGTAAATCAGGCACCTCTGTTCAGGGAATAAGCAGCAGTGTTCAACATTGCATGTTCATCAGGAGCAGGGCCTCTCTCACCACAAATGTGTGTGTGTATACATGGATATATACACATGTATGTGTGTGTGTGCAGTCCATGCAGGTATGTATATATATATATACATGTGTGTGTGTGCAGTCCATGCATGTATGTATATATACACGTGTGTGTGTGTGCAGTCCATGCAGGTATGTATATATATATATACATGTGTGTGTGTGCAGTCCATGCATGTATGTATATATACACATGTGTGTGTGTGCAGTCCATGCAGGTATGTATATATATATATACATGTGTGTGTGTGCAGTCCATGCATGTATGTATATATACACGTGTGTGTGTGTGCAGTCCATGCAGGTATGTATATATATATATACATGTGTGTGTGTGCAGTCCATGCATGTATGTATATATACACATGTGTGTGTGTGCAGTCCATGCATGTATGTATATATATACACATGTATGTGTATGTGTGCAGTCCATGCATGTATGTATATATATAACATGTATGTGTGTGTGTGCAGTCCATGCATATATGTATATACACACATGTATGTGTGTGCAGTCCATGCATGTATGTATATACACACACGTGTGTGTGTGTGTGCAGTCCATACATGTATGTATATATACACATATATGTGTGTGTGCAGTCCATGCACATATGTATATACACACGTGTATGTGTGTGTGCAGTCCATGTAGATATGTATATACACACATCTGTGTGTGTGCAGTCCATGCAGGTATGTATATATACATGCTGCAGCCCATGCTGCAGCCCATGCTGCAGCCAGGGTGCCTGGTGCAGTCCATGCTGCAGCCATGCTGCAGCCAGGGTGCCTGGTGCAGTCCCGTGGATCATTGCCCATATGCTGCTGCAGCAGGCACTGATGGATCTGAAAGGAAACACAAACTCCCACGGAAGCCTCCTCTGGCAGCAGTTAGACAAACCTGGTGAGCAAAGTCTGGGCTTTGGTTACACAACAGGTAGTGGAGGAGGTCGGTGTAAACAACCACCTCATCTTCAGCCTTGGAGAAATTGGGAGGGATCTAAAAAGGAGTGTTTGCTTTTCTGTGTCTGCCACCACTGGGGTACCCCACACGCTCTCCTGGTGCTCTGAGGCACAACTCAGGCTTTCAGCAAAACAAATTAAGTGTTGTTGCACCATAGGAATGAGTGGTTAAACATGCTTTTATTGAAAAAGCCGCTTTTTTCCAGCCCTTCAAATGTAACTATTGTCAATAATTGAACACAAGTACTTTTCAAAAGTAGATTTTAGTATTTCAAACTTTAGAAATGTAATAGAACATTAAATTAAGATGTATATGAACTTAATGCAGTGGAAGTTATTGTTAGAGTACTGAAGACTTCTAAATATTTTTAAAACCATAAATATATTAATCTCTTCCCTTTGAATCAAGTAGCATTAATTTAAAACAACAACAACAAAAAAAAAATACCCACCAATAAAGAACCAACCAACACGGAGCCAGACTTTGGCACTGAACACAGTCTGGAAATAATAAAGGCAGAGACTTGTTTGCTGTTCATGTTTGAGTCAACTGCTAAAGGGCAAATGTGTTTTTGCTTCCACTGCTACCAGCTGCACAGCTTCTATGTCTAGGTAGACATGTAAACACCCAGAGAAAATCTAAGGCAAAACCTATAGTCGTGTGTTGCATATCTCAGACATTAGAGGAGGCAAATGGAAGCTGTAACAGCAGGTGAAATCATAAATAATTCAGTTAAATATTTCAGCAATCAGTCTTAAATGCCTTCACAGAGAAGGATTAAGATAACTGGATGCACACTGCAGCTAATACAGGGGAAGACTTGTGCAGAAGATTTCTTTCTGACACCTGTTTTATGACATACTATTGCTTTAAAACAATGTGCTGTCTCAGCTGCAAAATGCAGCTTCAAGAGGGAATTGTTTCATTTAAGAAAGAAAAACAATTCTGAATTGTGGGACGAGCATGCAGGAGTCTTTTGCAAAGATAGGAAAATATCACCAGGAGGAAATTAAAATACTGATGGGGTTATTAAAGGCAATAGGACTAGCAGGCTTCCCTTTGGTTCAGTGTTCCATCGAATGCCCTGGATTTGTACTCAGGGAGGCACAGCCATGTCGGGTTAATTTCTAAAGAAAGTGAGCACTCAAAGTTTGCCCCACCTTAATTTTGTCTTTCAAGTCTTGCCTGCTAAAAGAAGGGGAATAGTTCTCTAGTCAATGTGCGTTACCAGCAATAAATAGCTGGTGAATGTAGGATCAGAGCAGCTGCAAATATCCAAGTGTTGGATGCTGAAGACTATTCCTAGTATTTCAATGTTTTTGTACACATGCTCCCGTTGCCATGAGGAGTCATTTAATGTAGTGGACTGAGGTGTTCTGAGCCTATGTAGACCTAGCAAAGATAAAGCTACATCAGACT
Organism: Motacilla alba alba; assembly: GCF_015832195.1. NCBI lineage: Eukaryota > Metazoa > Chordata > Aves > Passeriformes > Motacillidae > Motacilla > Motacilla alba. The sequence goes on along the minus strand of NC_052030.1, from coordinate 7,090,452 downwards.
TTAATAGAACAAGCATCTGGTATTGGGTTGCTCAGCTTGTCTGTACACTTCTCTAAAGAGTTAGGAGATGAGATAATCTTGCTGTTTAATATTAGAGTTGCTAATGCTTGGTAAGCTTTGTGTAGACTGCAGAAGTTATGAAATACTTAAAATGAAGTTTACAAAACTGTATGCAAACATGCATGATTGAATTCCTACCCTTGGCTTGGCAAGGCTTGGATTGTACAGGCAGAGCTATAAACAGAAGCTAACTCAGAGCTCCCAACAGACAGACTCAAGTGATGCCACAGGGACAGGGGACTGATTTACATTTCAGATAAAAACCACGGTGTGACTGCCCCCGGTTACTTTCATTCCCATCCCAGAAAAGGGGTTCTGCAGTCTGAAGTACCTTTTCAGAGGATGCTTTCTGGTACAAACTACATCCAAGTCTCATGCAGGAGAAGAGAGATGAGGTTGGTGAGCTGAAGGGGAGGTGGCATCGGTGCTGTGCTGTGGTTTGTATCCTTGTATCTCAGTCCCAACACGTGGGAAGCAAAGACTGCTCTCAACGAAGCTGCCATATGTGACTGCCACACAACTGCTGGACACAGCTTCTGCTCTGCTCATGTCCCTGTTCCCTCTGGCTTTGGGAACTGATGTCTCAGTCTTTCCGAGGACATCACTGGGCTGAGGCTTGGCACAGCGTAGGAGCAGCGGGGGTGCTGCAGTTCTGTGAGGGCTCAGTAGTGTTGGCATCTCCACCTGCTGAGCTCTGCTGGTCCCTGGAGGAGCTGGGGGCCTTCCCATGGCCTTTGTATGAAGTGGGGGATTTAGCCCAAAGGGGAAGGCTCGATGTGAAGGGGGCAGAGCTGTTCCTCTCCGCACTCAGAACCGCCGGCTGTTTCTCTGGCACGGCTGGAGCATACGCAGCATTTTGCTCTGACAGGTGATCTCCACACTGACTGAGGTGTTCCGCCAGGACCAGAGGCTGCTGATCATCCCCTTCTTCAGAAATAACAAAAACTGGTTTGTTTTTATCTGTTTCTACCATCAGCTCCTTTGTTTTTGAACCGTTGACCAAGTTGATTTTCAGTGGGTTGGAGCTCTCTAGAAGATTTTTGGGGCTTTGGCTGTTAGCTGGAGATGCTGCCCCTAGATGTCTTGAGGGATCCAAGGACCTCATATGTTTGCTGTCAGGAGAACTGGCTAAAAATCCAAAATAAGGGTTTCCAAATCTGGATTTCTTCAAATTGCAGGAGGTCAGCTTTCGCTGCCTCTGTGCAGACAGAGTGAGGGGATATGAGGCATTACTGGCAGATGAATCGGAGTAAACAGTCTCTGATGCTCCCTCTATCTCAGTGGCTGAGATTACTTTCCTGGTTGGCACACCTTGGGGTCTTGCAGCTGTAGAAAAACCCTGCACAAAATAGTACAAAAATTAGCAGACATGCCATGAAAAGCAGCTCTCTCTCAAAACTTTGATCCTGAGAGAACTAAAAGTTAAATTTCCTGGTTATTTTGGAGGTAAGATGCATTCTTTAGGATAAACCCGTGTTATTACCTTAAAAAGGAAGAAACATCCTTTATTAGCTTTGTAACAAGCTGTTGGTTTGATGATTACAGTCAGTGAGACCCAGATATCCCTGCCACACCTATGGGTTCCTTGCAGTGCAATAATAATACATCAATTATAATAAATTCAAGGCATAACCAGGGGGAAAAAAGCACATGTCAGAACACTCAATGAGATAATCTTGTCTGAAGGCATTTTTTAATGTTTTTCTGGACTGGGGATAATTTCTTAACCAGGTGCCAACTGCTGGAAAATACAGCTGCTTAATATTTTAGGAAAGCCTGGGTAAATTACAATATAATTAGGCCAGAGAGTTTCCCATACACCAAGGAAGATGGACTGAGATGTGTTTGCACTGCAGGACAGAGAGGTGAGGCACTGGCCAAGGGGAAAACGTGTTCCATCAGTGAACAGTGGGGAAATACTGGAGCTGAGACCCCAACATGCTCCCCTCCCTGCAGGACTCACACTGCTGTCAACCAGCTTTGTGAAGGGGCTGTTGGTGCTCCAGCTGCACCATTTTTTCTGCAGCTGTGGAATTGGAGCCAGGAGGTCGTGGAAGGTGCGGGCGCTCCAGGTGCGCTGCCTGGGACAGGGATTCTCCAGCTGCACGTTCCCCTTCTCAGCAGCCTCTGCCCCTGCAGCCGTGGGGTGGGAGCTCAGCCAGTCTGACACAGAGGCCGGGCTTGTGACGCTTCTTTTCAGGTTTTTGTCCTGAAAAGAGTAAACAAAGATGGTTTATAGGCATCTTGCATCAAAACATTTTTTAAACACTTTAAAAACAGGCTGTTAGTGCAAGAGACTGATTGACTCAGTCGTTCTCAGAGGACTCAGGAATGCAACTTCTCCTCGTTGTTCTCCCAGTGTGCTGCCTGAAGCTCACTGGCTTCCCAGGAGTGTGGAAACCCAGGGCACTGGGAATATTTCTCTGCTCTGGGGTGCCCTGACCCCCAGGAGAGCACTGACTTTGACCCTCATTCATGGAGAAAGTTTCCTAGGCTTCAAGATAGACTGGAATCCACAAAAGTGTGCAATAGATTGTAGAGAGCAGTGTTGGTGTATCACTTGGTGGGAAATTGAGGGTTTGGGATTTTTAGTATGCTGTGGATGGGAGCAAGATGGAGGGCACAGGGTGCTCCTGGGTTTCTTCTTCATGCTTCTCCTTCATTCTTCTTCATGGGTTTGGGTGACATTTTGTAACTGGGCAGAAAAGTCCCCATTGCAGGCTCTTTGGGATCAGTTATTGGGTTAAAAGAGAAAAGAATCTAGGGGTCAGTTCTTAATTGGATAGTTTAGCCTTAAAAGACCTCGTAACCAGAGATTGTTGGCCATTTTGTGCCTTCTAATGAAAAGCTGCCAAACTCACAGAAGTGAGACTGTTTTACTGCTAAGAAATAATAAACACTTGAGTCCAAACATGAACTACCATCTCAAGTGCCTTCAATCCAGACCAAGAGAAACCCACAACTGGTACCCCCACACTGGAGGAAAGTTTTACTTTGCTCCCCCAGTTTCAGGTTTAAAGCTGAAGTGGGAAAATTCAGTGACATAAGATATAGTCCTACAACCCTCACTAAATATATGAAATATCTACAGCTTAATTTTACTGGAAGTATTTGACAGAGCAGAGTTATAAACTTCACTGTGTAAAACAGAATTCTTCCACTCTGCTTGGCTCTTGGAAGGCTCCTGGTGTGTCTGTCTGGGGAAATAAAACTTAAGGGGGGTGGAGCCTACTGAAAGAACTCCAGAAGCAAGCAAGAAGAGAATCAGAAGTCTCAAAAAAGCAAACTTTGGGTGAAAAGATTGAAGTAAGTGGTGCTCTTTATCCTATGTAAGGGAAGAATTAAAAATAATGAAAAATAAAGAGAAGGGAAATAATCTGTTCTCGGTGTCTGTGCTGAATAGAACATGAAGCACAAGAACTGGATTGGAGCCAAGGGGATTTGCATTTCACGTAAAAAATGCTCTTCAGGTGGACAACATGCTGTAGGAGCAGAACAAGACATCCAGACAGCTGTAAAATTGGCATCATCAGAAGGTGAGACTACATTAAACTGCTGTCACCAGCCCTGGGAATGAGCAGAGTTGACCAGACATGGGAATAAACTATAGACAAACTGCTCTTCCATACTTTATGAGTTGTGGTGTTGCATTTGAAATCCCAATTTTTGTCCTTAGTATTGATATGAGCTTAGAGCCAGGAAAGTTAGAGAATTCCTGACATTCCTGTGAATCTCCTTTCATTCTTACTAATACTTCACCTGTTATTTAAGCCTCCCGTTACACAACTCTATACATATTTTTAATTTTCAGCTGTGCGAATATGGTTGTCATGAGAAGAATGCAAAATCCATATTTCCAAAGTTTACACAGTCCTTAAAGAGAAATAAATCCCACAGTGTCCTGGATTTTAAAATCCTGAGAAACCAGAAACATGTAATTTGTTATTTCTGAGAATCTGAATCTCCCGAGTTTCTGCAAATCAAAGAAACTATTTAGTGAATGTGTCATATTGGAAATGGATGGGCAGAGAGGCAAGAAATTAGCACTAGATCAGAAAAAGAAACTCAGTAGGAAGCCAGGAGAGGCAGCAGGCTCTGGATAAGTTGGTTTCAATATTAAGCTTCTAGTCTAAGATTTTATTAAAGGGACAATCTTTATTTATAAAATTTAATCCACCTGTCTTCTCCTTAGTGGCCCCTTCAGGCTGTCTTAGGATTTATTTTTCTAATATTATTATAAATACCTCCAAACTGATGCAAAAATTAGCCTCTGGTTTTGAGATAGGTACACTGGAAGTAACTGGGAAGATGAACAGTGTATTTTCTAAACTTTGGAAAATGTTTTGGCAATAAATGTTTGTTAAACTTCCATGATCATACTTTTAACTCAAACCTTTGCATCTGAAACTTGCAGTGTCTGATCAGAAGTCAGAGATCATAGTCATAAGTCAGCCAAAGGGTGAATGATGCCTTAAACCAAAGGGGATTTAGCAAGCCATGACTACTGGAGGACACCTGGAATCTCCCCAAAAGCCATCCCACCCTCTGTTTCCTCACACCAGTCACAAGCAGAGGGGTTTTTTGTTCTCCTAGCTCTTCCCTTCCCTGTGAAGACACAGGACTGGTGTCTTCAAATAGGTTTGAAAAGCTGCAGAGCAAAAGCCATTTAATCACTGGCTCGGGCCCAGCTGAGCTCAGGCTCACACTTGGTGGGCAGCACAGGACCAAGCAGCCAGACACAATTGCTCAGGGAAAGGTCAAGATAATTTTTTTTAATGAAAGCTCCTTATAATTTAACAAATTCTAGTCAAGCATTTTGCATGAGGTGAGTCTGCTGGCATTATTCACTGTGCTGTGAAGGCTCAGGATTTCACACATGTTTTCACAAGGGGATAACTGCTCAGCTCCTGCCAAGGAACGGGCTGTGCTCCAGCAGATATCTCATCCCACTGCCTGGTGCTGGCCACAAAGCCACACACCACATCCTCTGTGAGGCTGGAGGCTGGCTGGCCAGCAGCATTTCACACCCTAAAAATACACACCTCAAAATTCAACTGCAAACACATCTGACAGCCAGGAGCCCTCAGTATCAAGCGGCCTGATGAGAACCCGTTGGAGTGCAGGTTTGTCATTGTTCTGCTGTGCTCAATTTCCACAGCCCTGGAGAGGATGGTCTTCAGCTGTGGGGAAAGGCCCAGAGCTTTTCAAAAGGTCCTGCCGTGCTTCCAGCCTTGGTTCCTTGAGGAATTTGGTTGGGAGTATTGCCTCACTTGTGTGCTGCATGGGCATCACTGAGGAGATGCTTTCTGACTTAATGTGTTTATTTCTTTGTTGCTTTCACTGTTTTAATGCTCTTTTATTTTTTTATGTATAAATGCCCTCTGAAGGTTGCTTGCAGAAGCAATGTCAGAATAGAAACGGGGGTGTTATATGTATTTGTTCCTTCTGACTAAAGTGGGGAAAAGGGGCAGGAAAATGGTTTTCCCTCCTGCCTAGAAGCTGGATGTGTGTGGGGCTGCCACCAGGTGAAGCTCTCTGCTCTGGAAAGGAGTGGGGAGTGCAGGTGTTTGTTCAAGGGTGTCCAGTCTGGCTACAACTCCCAGTGCCCTGCTCCACAGAAGGTCACATTCAGGCAAGGGAGGGCTCCAGAGCTGTTTTCCCTTCTTTCCCTCTTTTTGTTCATCAGCATGGCCAGCTGGAGGAAAAGCTCAGCACGTGTCTTACACCAGTGTAGGAAAATCCTGACCAGCCTGGCCTCCTGGCTAATTTCCTAATCAAATGCAGGGATACAGAATGCTTTTGTTTTGTAAACGGTGACAGAAGTATTACACAGCCTGTCCTGGGCATGTGAGTTCCTTGTGCTGGTTGTTTATCCTCTAGTGGGAAAAAGAGACAGGGCACTGGAGAAGAGAGTATTGACCAGGGAAAGGCTTTAGCAGACACTTGCAATGGATGTGCTCTGTGTGCACTCACTCGAGGTAGAAGAGGTGACAGCCAGACCTGAGGCTTCTGAGCCCTCATCTGCTTCTAGACAAATAAAGGACCAGGAGTCCAGGGGAAAGAGCTAAAATAAGAGAGAACCTGCTGAATCAATTCAGGTTTCTGTCTGTGAATTTGTGAGGACCTCAGTGCTTTCCCTTGAAGTATTTGATTTTTTTTGGAGCCTCAGCTGTTAATTTTCACATCAGCTTGGTGAGACACTTTCTGCCCAGCTGAGGAGCTGAGTAACTTCCCTGATCACTTGGAGCAGTGGGCAGGGGTAGGTCTGACTCTCAGGTCTTTCAGTTGCTACAGGTGGTAATTCTAATGGAACCTCAGCTTTGCCAATTAACACTTCTGCAGGTTGGTCCTACTGTCTGCTGGCAAACATCTCCATTATTTGCCAGTAGGGTTCTGCATTTGCTCTTCCCAAAGCTGGGAAGATACTGGCTCAGGGGATCACAGTCCACATCGTTTGATGGCAGCTCAGCTTGAGGGGTAGGAGAACTGCCTGGTTCAGTCCCTGCCTTTCTAGAAAGTGGGCATTAGGCAAAAATGGACAGGTATGACAAGTGCTGTCCAAAAGGGACATCCTGCAGCCTGCTAGAGATGCTGGGGGATGTACCTGTATCCTGTAGGTGGTAAAGCTCAGCCCACTGGTGCCAGGTCCAGCAGAAATGATGAACACTTCATCACTCCCAGTCTCAGTGGTCACTGCAGAGATGGAGGAGGGCACATCTGGGTCAGTGTCCTGAGGAGACCGTTCTGTGCTGCCTCGGCAGGAAGTCACTGAGAAAGGAAGAAAATCAATAAAGATTGCTTGCAAGAGTCCAAAACATCTGTTTCCAACTCCTCCCTCCCTCACCAGGCAATCTAGAACAGCCTTTGGCTAGCTGTTGCACCAGCCAGAACAAAATTCCAGTCAACAGTCAGCTCTCCTGAAACTGCAAGCTTTTAAAAACAAAACAAAAGAGGAGAAGAGAAACACCCTTGGGTCTGCTTTCTAATAAAAACAGACATGAACTGAAATTCCTTGTGTTAAACACATGAGGTTATGTTGCAGATCAGACACTTACAAACTCGCTCAACTCATTATTTATTTTTATTTACTCATACCTGCTAATATTGGGAGCTGTAGCTTTTGGTGAAACCCCAGTGAATCTGCTCCTACAGGCAGCCTGATGCTCCAGGGACTGCCATGGAGGGGGGGATGTGTGTCTGCGTGTGTCCCCAAGGCCTGTCATCTGGTCCAGGCAAGGAGAACTCTGGCCACAACCTCCTCAAGAAGGAAATGGGAAGCTGTCCTGGCTGGGAGTACAGGATTAGCTTTTTATGGAGGTATCCTTGTGAGAGCTGAGTGTGTAGTGGCTGATGGTTCACTGGGAACCTGATGGTGAGTCACTACACAGCACAAAGTTCCTCCCTGTTGGCCTCCACTAATCAAAAGGGGCACTGGGACAGTTCATGTGTTGTGACTCAGAATTGCAGCACGTGACATTCTCTGCAGCTTGGCTGGGATGCCTTTTCCAGGAAGGACACTGTGAGGTAAATGTCACCCAAAGCACCTCCATCCATCCAGACCCACGGAAACACGGAGCTCTGGGAGCTGGAGTTGGCCAGAGGCAATCTGAGCATCGTAAAACCCATCCTTTCTGGACAAAGCTAGGCCCAGGGCAGGTCAATCTCTTCCCCAGTTTATGGGTCTGTGTAAGTTGATTGTAGCAGCCTGAACCCAACGCATTTGCTCTGCTAACCCAGTGTCTCTGCAGTGCCATGTGCTGTGACAGCTTGTGTTGGCAGCGTGCTGGAGCTCTGCTTGCGTGAGCTCTTGCCAGGGGAATTACCCGACCAGGGAGGGGGGAGCAGCAAGGGACAGTCCCCAGAACAAAGGCTTTCTGCTGTGGAGTAGCTCTCCAGCTGTGCTTGGGTGAGACAGTGATGAGGGCTGGGGCAGGAAGGATCCGATGGAGTGGCCCGGGGCGCGGGGTGCCCTGACCCGCTGCGGCCCACGCCCCGCACTCACCCGCCTGCTCCCGGCTCACAGAGTGGTTGTTGTTTTCATTCTCCCGGCTTGGCACCACCAGCTGGAGCTCATTGATATCGACAGTGGAGTTCTGGATCCTGTTCTACAACTCAGAACATGCCCCAGTAAACATCGTCAGATAAACAGTGCAACAGCCAACATGAAAGAGAGAAACAGAAATTGCTGAAGCCATGAGCACTAACCTCCTGGTCACTGCATGCGTTGGATGAGCTCCTTTTGGGGCACGTTCTCTGCCTGAAAAGGAGAGACAGCAACAACAACAACAAGCCCTCGAGTGAGTTAAAGATCCAGAGCAGGAAAGTTCTCGGCTCTGCTCATCCTGCGAGGGGAACCCAGCAGGTTATGAGCATCCAAAATACTTGCCAAGACTCAAGGCAGCAAGGCCTGTAAGCAAGGGGAGAAAATGATATGCTCATGTGGTGGAAAGTCAGCTGAAGAAGAGAAGAAGCTGTCATCCTCTTCCTCTACTCGCTGCAAAGCAGCAGCAGAGCTCAGACCTCTGCCAAGTCCCACCAGGCTCCCCCCTGACAGCTGCCCTTCCACATCAGTAACTGAACAGCAGGACTGAGATCCTTCAGTCTGGGCAGTGACATCCCTCTTGTCCTGCTAGACAGAATATCTCATCTGCATAGCTAATGCTGCATACTGGGTTATATTTAGCAAGCAGAGAGCATCAGATGCTGCTCATTTGTGTGACTGTTTCAGTAAAAGGCAGCGCCGTGGCAGATGATGATGGGATGAACGTGCCTCTTGGCTGAAGGGAGACACATGCATGTTCTTAACCGTTTTTCCATGTTTTTACTAAAACTGAGATTACAAAACAACTAGTGTTATAATCTTTTGGATGAATAAGACAAAGATATCACAAAGATAGGCTGGCACTGGTGATAATGACTGAAACAAGGGTAGCCTGTGACCAATGGTTCTCCAGGGGACAATGCAGACACGGGGGAGCATTAGGCACTGACTGATGGGATGCAACCCAGGGTATTGCAACGGCAAATTCTCACCCCAGGTGATGGGTGGGCAGCAGGCAGTGACGGGCAGGGCGGCTTGTGTGGGGAGAGATGGCAACACTGAAGGCTTGGCGGAGTCACTGCACACTCAAGGGCTGGGAGGCGATGCAGGTGTAAAGTGCAGCTGCAATTCATGGGTTGCAACCATACAGGGAAAGTTTGACTGCACGGGACAGGATTAAAATTAAATAAGATGGACGTATCTGTTGTTCCTGGGGCTTGGGAAAGAAAATAAAAAATCCCCCATTACTCGAGCCAGGCTTCATGGCCAAAAGTAATTAGAATTATTGGCCAACTAACAACTGAAGCTTTCATTCCCTCCCCAAGTAGAAAACAAAAGCTGCAGTGTGGCAGAGACTTGGAGTTTCCCCAGAGAGCTTTGCCCTGCTCAATGCAATGAGCCTGAGCAGATACTGCTGATGACTTGGTGCACCGGAGTGGCAGCGGGTGCCAAGCCCATCCCAGGCCATTTCTACTCCTGGCAAGGCAGAGCCTGCTACTTTTAGCTAAGCAAGAGCAACAGATAGAAATGGAAAAAAAAAAAAATCAACAGCTGAACCTGGTACCAGAGGAATAAATAAAGTATGAAGAGAAAAGAAAGTTGAGGGCAAGTTTACAAGGCCAAGAGCTTCCAGGTTCCTCTTGGCATCCCCTGCAGTGCCCAGTCCAGCCAGGACAGTGTCCCTGTGCCTCAGGGGGCTGCTCCCAGTTCTGAGTGTGCTGCACTGGTAAAGCAGCCTCATCTCCCCCCTGAGCCCACCCCACGTCTCCCTGACATTTTCTGCAGTGAGGACAGACTGTGGCTAATACACATTTGACAACTCATTTCAAGCCCCTATTTAGGACAAGAAGCATAAAATAGAGCTTGATGGGCTCAATCTAAAAGAAGTTTAGTGCTTAATGGCCTCAGCAGTCTTATTCTGAGCTGCATTAAAAACCCACAGCTGCCAGCTGTAGGCAAGCTCCAACCAGTGCCAGTGGTTCTGAGCCAGAGACCAATACCCTTGCAGCAGTTAGCACAGTGAAGAGGGAGAAAAGGTTCTTCCAGTGCAACACAGGTGAGGTAACTCAGCACAGGTCATGGCATCACTTCCACCTGGTCTCACCTGAACGCTCTAAGTCTGACAAATAGAGTGGTGTAATCAAGGCTTCCAGGAGCAGCATGCAGGGAATACAGGAGGCTGGGATAGTAAACACCCTGTCAAGAGGCTAAAGGAGGAGGGGTAGTCTCGATTCAATAGCTGGCTGAGGTATAGGTATCTTCTTAAAAAAAAAAAAAAAAAAAAAAAAAAAGAAAGAAAAAAAAAAGAGAAAGAGTTGCAGAGCAATGAAGAGGCAGAAATGCCAGTGTTGAAAGAAGCAAGCCTAATCCTGTGCCATAGGGACCCCTGTAGGAAGTGTTCCCAGCGACCAGAACACACAAACATTGGTGTGTGGGGCTGAAGCCCTGTGGACTGTTTTTTCTGTTGGTCAGCAGAAGCAGAACATTATTTTGTAAACATCTGACAAACAAAAAGCCAAACTGTGAGTGTGAGCAGCATGGCCTGACTTTCTAAACAGGCTTTGCAGGGGAAACCTCAGCCAGTGGAGCCTCAGATTGCCAGTGCACTTTTTGGGCTGAATAATACTCTGCTTCATGGATCGTTACAGTGAAATTAAATAGGGGTATTGGAGCAAGAACAGCCTACTCAACATGTGTATCAGCCCAGACTGCTGCCATAGCAAAGGGAGCCTGTTTCTGTCTCTTTTGAAGATTGGCAAGGGTATAAAAAAAAAGTATTTGGTATCTGGAAGACATTTTCCACCAGATTTTTCCTTTAGAGCTAGCAAAAAATTGTGGTCTAAATTAGTGCTCTGTAAGCTCTTTAAAAACAAAAAGGTTAGCTAGATGTAGTACATGCAAGTTTAACTCTTACACCTACAAAAAATTCAGATCCCTAAAGCAGGAATTTCTATGTATACAGAAACAGAGATGATATTTAAGCTTCACCACTGTGCCCATGTTCTCTGGTGCCCAGCGTGATTGGCCTGCATTTCATGTTTATTCTGCCAGAGCTGCAAAATGCAGCCTCCATCAGGACAAGGAAAACCAAATTGCTCTGCCAAACCAGCCCCAGTGTTGAGAGTGTCTGGGCAATCCTGAGACTCTGGGGCTGGAGGATTCACACTGGATGAGGCAGGGGATGCAGGAAGGGAGAAACCAGAGCAGCTGCTTGATGGCTCTGGGAAATGAACACTCCTGCCAATTCCCAGCCCAGAGTGGAGCCCTGCAAGGGGCACTGTTTGTTTCAGTTTACCTGATGTTTTCATGGAAGTCAAATCATTTGGAAAACGGTGTTTATTTTGACAAAAACCTGGGGAGAATGGGCTCTGTTTTGAATTTGTTGGAAGGGAGAGAAATAAATCACGGTTTCTACAAAAATGTTTTCACTAGGGAGTTAGAAAAATGCAAACATATGCTGGGGGGCGGAGAAGTGTTCCTTGGATAGATATAGAGAAAAGAAATACATAAAAGAAAAGCAATTGACTGGAGAGGCATGCTTGTGTAACTGTTAGCATTTAACTAGTTAGCATCAGGACCTGGAAAGCCACAACCTAGCCTGACCATCAGCTCATTTGACTGGATTGTTTTGGATTGCATTTGGGAACAATGAGAGCTACTGCAGCATGGCTCTGGGCTCTTCCCCAGCACCAAAGGGATGTGCAGATGACTTCTGAACATACTGAATGCATTGGATTTAGAATTTCTGCACAGTCTCTTGGATAAAATATGCTACAGATGGGAAAATATTTTTAAATCTTAATTCTATGTGGTAATACTTTGGTTATTATTTACTTTTCTGCAGAGTGCTAGTGATGGTTAGTTAGAGCCAAACTGTGGGATCTCTGTGAAAAGATGCAGTGACTGTCAGCTCAGACTGCTCAGGAGACTCAGGGAAGGATGATCTTTCTCTGCTGAATTTGTCCATCAGCCAAAAGCTGAGATTCAAAGGCCCCACTGCCATTGAAACAAAAAAATGCCCAGGAAAGTCCTGACTATTCAGGTATTTCTGCAGGAAAAAGAAAATAAATCTGAGGTACAGGAGCTGTAGAAGTAGGAAAGAAAACTGAGGAGCCACGGGCAGGAGCAGTGAGGGGCACTGATTTCCTCTGTACCCACTCTACCATATTTGGAGGACAGCAGGAGCTGGCAGAGCAAAGGAAAGGTAACTCTTCTCTGGAAATGTAACTCTTCTCTGGTCATTTCCCTACACGTAACATCACATGCTTCCAAGGCTCTGGCATCACCTTACCTGCAAGCTATGCAGAGGGCAGAGAGCAAAGCGAGAGCAAAGACAACAATCCCTGTTACAATTGCCAGCACCATCATGTTTTCCTTCCTCTCCTGCCTCACAGCATCCACAGTGCTGGGGTCAGTGATGTTCCTGTACTCGAACAGCATCGCAAAGCCTCGGCCCCGGTCCGTGGTGGTGATCAGCTCCATGATAACCTCGACCATTTCCAGAGATGAACCAAAGACCATGGTCTTGTTTACAGGGGAATTTGGGCCGCAGAAGCGAGAGGAAAAGGTGATGAGATCAGAAACATATAATACATCATGGGGACATACATCCCCTGCTGACTGAGGGCTGGAGGAGATTTCCATGGGCAGTGCTGTTGAGGGAAGTGTCCAGCTCTCTGCTGTGACTTCATCTCTCTCACTAGCAGCTAGGTGGGCAAGCAACATCTTCCCTTCAAAATCCTCTCCTGCTTCCAGGCCACTGGTATTTTGCCTCTGCATTGAGGCACTACCAGCCACAGGGAGTGGCAGCTCCTCTGGCTGAGCCTTGGAAATTGCTTTGGGTTCCTTCATCTGCTTCCACTGGTTTTCTTCAGATGCTTGTTTGGCTTCATTTTTTTTGGAGATGGTTCCTGGAAGTTCATCCAGGTGACCAGCAAGGTCCTTTGACTGGTCTCCAGGGCTGCTCAGATTCTGAGCTGCCTTTGATGTCGAGGTCCGCAGAGGAGGTTTTGTGGTGTGGACAGCAAAGTCCAGGTTTTCCTCAAGAGAAGGCATGTCCTGATTTTCTGTTGTAGCAGGGGCTGAAAAGCCATCCCAGGGGGTTGGAGTTTCACTAGAGCTCTCAAAAATGTCAAAGTCAAATATTTCCAAGATGAGATGGGTCCTCATGGGAATGAAAAACTGCCAGACGCAGTGTGTCCCCGGGTAGTAGTTGTTGGGAAAACCTGGCGACAAAATCAGGCCTCTTTCCATTGATTCCACCACTGCACCACAGGAGTAATACACCTGGGAAATGAAACAAAGACTCTTACATCTTGCCATAGATTATACCCAGCATGCAGTCTGCCAGACCAATGGAAGGTCCAGCTCTTTTCTTTCCCTTCAGAGACTGGTTTAAGATACCCCCAAGAGAGGGAAATTCATTAAGCTTGTGCAAGTCTTAGCTCCTACTTTTGTGGAGCATCAATCTAATATGGGAAGCCACTCTTAGAGACTATGGAAGTGCATATTGGATGGTCAACCTCCAAGAGAAATAGAACCCACATAAGTAATTCACATAATTCTCACTTCCTACTACTGATAATTTGTGCTGTTGGCAAACATACAACTTTTTGACCACACAAATGTGTTGCCCTAAACAGTTGGTTGTGTGAGAAAAAACCTTAAGAAGCTAAAGGAAAAATGTGTCACAGCATTTAAAACTCTGTGTTATTTTCCTTACAAAAACGTTTTCATGTAAAAAAAGAACCTTTGCATTGATGATCACCCATGATTCATCCAACCAACTCATCTTCTGTTTCAAGGACATTCAGCCTTATTTACTTCAGTAAAATGTAGCTGCTTTTGATTGGACAAATTGCCTCTTTTTCAAGTGCAAAGCTTCTCAAAATAGTGACAGCAGATACCACTCTCACCAGTAAACCAGCAACCAACATGCATTTTACATAACACAGTGACAGTTCCATGTAAATCTGCTATTTCTTCCTTCTCCACAAATAGCCTCCAGCCTCCAAGGAGGAAGGAAGTCCATAAATGGTGGCCATAAAAACCACCATTCTCTGCTTTTCTAAAGGTGCATGAGGCTGCTTTTGCACATCATATTTACAACTACCTTCTCCCAAAGCCACTCTCATGACTTTTTTCAAGGTTCTTTCATAAATTTGCAGAGCACAGAGCCCAGTCTGTGCCTTAGGCAATTGTTTTTGAAAAGGGAAAGAAAAAAAACAAAACAGAAGTGCTTAAGTCACAAGCCTGGTCCAGGAGCATGGGTTTACGAGCATTAATTGGAAAAGAAAGGGAATGCTTTGGGTTTGGTGTGGTTTTTTATTGGAAATGATTAGTTGTCTTGGTCTGTTATCTATTTAAACACAAAGGAACTTGGCAGTAGAACAAACGAAGCTTATGAAGTCCATATAAAGCCACAAAGATCAAAATACTCCAGATTTTTTTTCTCTTGGTCCCTCCCCTTGGCTCATATTGAAATGGAAAGAAAAAAAATGCAATGCCAAATGTTAAAAGCTCCTAAATAGAAACAAAAAGCCAGACCTGTTCTACGAGGCACAACCTTTGTTTTCCAGCAGGTGCTGCTCATATTCTGGGGGGGTTTCAGGGTGGATGCAGGATGGCCACAGAAAAGGACCAAAACAGTAATGTGGGTGGAAACTGTGCTCTGTATTCAACTTGGAATCCAATATTTGACTTGTAAAAGTGTCATCTAAATCAAAGCTTATGTTAATTATAGTGGAATAAACTACAGGCTGCTCATTTAAGGCACCTGGGCTGGATTATGGCTGGAAGTCTCAAGTGGAAAAGAAACCACATTCATTGCCACACACATATTATTCTTTGTCTAATGCATTAAGAGTCCCACATATAAAACCAAAACATATTAATAGAAATTTACTGATCTTTTCTCCAAGAGGTGAAGTATTGGGGTTCAGTCTGGATTAGTTAATTAATTACAAAAATCCAGGGGAAACAAGCAAAGCAAAACTTTATGTCAATTTAAGAGGCTACAGGTCCTAACAGATCCATTTACTAATTCCCATCAGAATTGTAGACACAGTTGTTGCCACTTGGATTTTACTGAAAACTTGCTGGTTTCCAGTGAATATGCTCCTCTTTCCTCAGGGAGAGGATGCTTCTTACACTTGGAAGAATAGAGGGATTTTCTGACACTTCTCTTGTATTCCTTCCCTTCATCCCAGCATACCAGTGCAGTCTTGCCTTTGCTCCACACTAATCTTCTGAGCTCACTTTTAAACAAGTATTTGCATAGGAAGAAACAGTAAACACCACCTAACTTTTGCACTAAAATATGTGCCCAGTTTAGGAGGCAGAATGCGCACCAGAACTGCTGCTCTCGCAGGGTGGCACTCCTGGATGTGGGAGGATCACAGATTGGCTCAAGCCTCCTTAAATTAGCAGTGATTGAGGGCTGAGATTTTGTTTTGGGGAGTATGTGAACTGATCCAGTTGCCTTTTTTCAGACACTGAGAAGGCGCTTGGAGGCGTTCACAGCCCCTCCTCTACTACCAGGAGACTTTGTTAACACCCCAGAGCTGCAGCCACCAGATCAGAGGGTCCTTGGGATTCAGCACCAGAGTGCTGAATGGGGAAGTGCCTCCCCCACAAATCCCTCGCCCCCACCCTCAGGATAAGCTCCCTTTCCTGCCTTCACTTTCACTCAGATCTGTCAAACTGTCATCATTTGAGGAGGAATATCTTGCACATTCTGTGTACATCCAAGGAGTCTCAGATGCAAGACGCCTCTTGAGCCACCAGCTGGCTACAATAAAAACCCCAAGAGCTGCCCTGCACTCCCAAATCTGGGCAGAGGGGGAAGTGCAATGTGTGAATTCCAGAAATATGGCTGAAAGGTTGTGGCAGTGGGGGAATTGTTAATTTATTATGGCTTGTGAGACCAAAAAGATTGAAGACTTGCTCTGAGATCAGGGGAAAAAAACCCACAAGGGAGAGGAAATGCAAGATAGATCTGAGGGAAGGGGAGGGGGAAGGATTTCTGATTAGTTTATAATCCCCAACTGAATGAATGACAAAATGGTTTTGTTCATTTGAATCACCCATTATGAACCCTGAGTTTTGCCAATTAGAGACAGATGTTCCCTTCTGCAGCAAGCTACAGACTTGTGGGCTTTTGACAGATGCATGCAAAAAAAATTGGCACATTTTTAATCTTTGCAAATGATAGGTTGTTGTCTTTTTAAAACCAACATTTGATATATGCCCACACGAATTAGATGAATTATGAGCGGGGAGAACCAGATTACCAGTCCTGTTTGTCTGCTTTCCAGTACTTTCCTCTCTGGCCAGAGATTCCAAATGCTTCCAACAGTTGTGTTGAACTGAACCTCCAGTCCATCGTGGTCAGACAAATCCTATCAGCTTTCTGTACTGGGGGAACTGGGGAACTGCATTTAGTATGTTTAGAAGTAACTCAAATCTCAGCTACTGCTGCTCGGCCATAGACACAATGGTTGGCTATTTCAGAACATGCCAAGATGTTGCATTTCCCCCTTTGACACTACACAGCCCACTCAAAAGCTTAAATCTTGTGCCATTACTAAAAAATGCCCCATTGTCATGTACTTACCTCCTCCTGTGCTGGTGTTTGGACTGAGAAGTTAATATTGACATCAGCTTTGAGCTATTTAAGATACACATGTGTAAGGAGTTATAAAGCCTCTGCACCAGGAAACACAGGGCTAAGGAGTACAAGGATGACCTGGTGCTTGTCCCTCAAAGGTGACAGTGGAAGTGGTGCTCCGGTGGTGCTGAGAATTCCCTGCTGCCCCCTGAGGAGCACAACTGCAGCCAACCCACGTGTGATGCAGTTGCAGGGAGTTTTCCTTACACATAAAGCTGTGCTGGGTTGGAACAGAAGTGACTGCAGGACACTGTTCAGGAATCTCACTGCAGACACCAGCAGCTGCTTCCTGAGGAGCACCAGCTCCCCAAGACAGAGAAGCCCCTGCTGTGTTCTACAGGGGTGCAGCACAAAGCCAGCGTGTCCCTGCTGCAAACTGGATTCTGTACATCAAAGAGCTCTTGAGAAGCAGGAGGCACTGATGAAAAGCAGAATTCCCATGCATAAAAAGGAGAAAATTATTGTTTTGGCCAGATGGGATTTTACCATAAGGCCCACCCAAGAATATTCACAGGGAAGAGTAGTTATCATCATCTGATATATAATATAACTCTTAACTCTGTTCTCCACTCACACAACACCTACAAATGTAGGCCTGGAGCCTCTGCATTCTTCCTGTAAGAACACTGTCAGGGAATCAACACATTCTAAGGGAATCCCACTCTACAAGATTAATTTAATTTAATAATATAATTATCACCCTTTAGTCACAATTACTGCCAAAGAAGGCACCAGGCTGGAGCTGGACTAGAAGCAGGCTCCTCACTTTGCCAGGACAGGACAAGTTCTTGCAGCAGCTCAGAGCAACCCCATGCTCAAAACCTGCAGAGGTCTTGCAAAAAGCCACGAATGGCAAGTTGTGGCAGCCTTTAGCTGGCCCACAGCCTCTTCAGTGCTGGGTACCAGCCCCTGCCTCAACCACAGGGAGCAGGCATGGCTTGGTTTCTCAAGCTTCCCTGTCCTGCCTCCAGGAGAGAAGCGCTGCTGGCCTGAGGTGATGCTGGGAACCCAGAGGGAACGTGGAGGATGCCGTGAGATGCAGCTGGGAAGAGAAGGTGACCATGGCCATGTGGTTCAGCTTGTACAGATACAAGGCCTGCTGAAGAGAAGTGGAAACAAAGTGATGCAAGGCCCTGGGTGGGGAAATCCTCAGCCCAGTTGTGTTCTTAGATTTTGCTTCTCTTTCTTCATTCATGTTAATGCTGGTTACAAGGAGCTGCTGGTCGCCACATCCTAGAGGACACTGTCTCACTTGCATCCCAAAGACTGTTTATTTTTAAAGTGTATTTATTTCAAAGAAGGGGAAGGAGAACATCCTATCTTGATGTTTGATATTCCTCTGTGAGCACGATCTCAGATTCTCCGGCTTGGGACCTATTGAATGTAGCTTGTTTTCTTTTATAAAATACCCAAGAAATAGCAAGTTCTTGTGGTGCATAACCAGAGTCAAAGCTCAGCAAAGGGACACACAGCTGAGCCACTGAATTTCCACTACATCCTTGGGGCCAAAACCCTCACCTAATAGAGATACCCAGCTGCAGGCCTGCAAGGAAATGATGTGCAAAGTTCATAACCCACTTTGTCCTCATTAATGCTTTATGCACATCTCAACTTCTGTGCATTTCTCACATGTATTTCGAGTTTCAGGCAGATTTAAAAATGTCACTTCCACTTCTTTTTAGAAACAAGCGTAGGAATAATCCACTATATTTCCAGCTGACTGAACATTAAGAAGTGCTGCATTTATTAGTCTTTTCAAGCACAGATGTGTATTAACTCCTTATCCAGGCAAAAGGGCTTTTTGGTCTTTGCTTGAAAGGAAAAAAACTAGTACTGGAGTAATTAGTGGAGGTGAGGATAGCAGCTTTTCATGCAGATCGTAGGCCCTCTAAAAAATCATTCTGAAGAGAGGATATTTGGTTATGATCCCATGATTTGAATCAGAGGGTTATTTTCTGTTTTGTCCCTTCCTGTAAAACAGCCCCTCAACTTAAACACTTCTAAGAGTAAAAAAGAAAGAACTCCTCTAGAGGTAGCTTTTTTTTTTGCTTAATTTAAAAATCAAAATCCACTGCAGTTGCCTAGTGCCAGAACAGACAGTGCATGGGCATCCCACAGCAGCCTTATCTGGTCAGCCTACAACTGATTCCACAGAAGCCACAGGGGTAAGCAAATAGTTTCTGCACAGAGATGGATGCAGTCTTAGAATCCAAGATTGTTCAGCATGGATGATTAAATTTAGCCTTCTGAGCTCAACATAGCATCAGTGGGATGAAAATCCAGCAAGCTTTATTTGGGATCACTAACCCCTCCAAAATTAAAAACATCTTATGTGCACACATGCACACACACGTGTGCTTCTTTCAAAGAGCTGGAAACGCTTCAAGGCTCCTTCACCAGCTCCTTCACATTTATCCTGCCCAAGGGACCTCTTTAAAACTCTGGCTACACCAACATCTTGCTCAAAACACAGAGGGAGAGGTATGGCATCCCAGCTACTTCCCCCTTCTCCCTTCCAAACATTGGAAGTTCATTCCAAGTTAAAGATCACTCGGGCTCCTGAGGACATTTGAACAGAGCCAGCCACCTGGGGTAATTATGAAGTGGCCCAAACATTCAGCCAGAGCAGGGAGAAAATGCTAAACTTGGGGCTTTAAGAAGAAAATGAGAAGGAAAAAGGGAAAGTTGTCATTCCACAATTCCAGCTTACAAGGGAAAAACAAAATAAAGACAAGTCTTTGCTTGCTGACATGGCTGGAACTCCCTGCAAAGCTACCAGAAATACGATTCTTGTGGTTCCCAGCAAAAGCCCCAAGTTTTCCTCTCACAGTACTTCCAAGCTAGGGAAGTCTGAGCTTTTTGGATGCTCATCAAATACAGGATCTGAGGAAAGACTATCCCTAGAGTGAAATAGAAAACTCCAGTCTGTTGGTTTAAGAAATGACCACATTTCCTTCACTAGCTGACTGATCTAGAGATCAAAGCTGGTAGGACTTTTTCCAAGCACAGGACAAAGTTAATCACAGACTTTGGAAAATTAGTGCTCTATTTAATTTTGCATTTTCAGCTCATCATTGCATGCAAGGTTTATTTTCTTCCATTAGAATGGTCTAGATACAGCTGCAGCACATCTAACCTATTTTTTTCCACCTGGCAGTACAAGAGTTCCTAGAAATGCCTTGGAATCGCCACTTTCCTCTCTGCCAAATTGCCTTTGCTGTTGAAGCATGAGCAAAAGGAGACTCTCTCATCCCACATTAGAGCAACTCTTCGAGTGTCTCTGGATGATTGAAAGTAGCAGAGTTAGCACAAGCAGATCAGACATGGGATTGACAGAGCCCAACAAATATTGCTGACACTTTGCTTAGTTATTACCTTCTCCTGTCTCCTTTTTTTTAGTCTTTATTTGTAATTATTTTTCAGCTTGATCTCCAAAAGAGTTTCCACCAACTTTGAGAGTACCTTGCTTGCCCTCCCCATATCCCTGTCCCAACACAAAGCCACCTTCTGCACACATGTGTGTTCTCCTTGCTCCCTGAGGCCATCCACACAAACAAGCTCTGAACAGGGCTCAGTGAGGGACTCAAGCTGGGCTGAGCATACATTTGCTTTTAATACATTTATGGTACCAGAGCAGTTGCACTCATGTTTTTAAACGAGGACCTAAAACTTCTTGAAATGAGTGCAACCTGCTGGATTTAAGCAAAACCAAAGCCACATTTTTTAACAGATGCTCTGTTATTTTAGTGGTGGGCAGCAGCAGTTCCACCCCTTGAAAGTGATTATGGATGTGACATTTCCACTCTGCAAATCCCATTTTCAGGAAAAGGACTTGTCTTGTATTCCTTCTTGGCACACATCAGACAGCTTCACGGGGCCCTATTCTCACATTTATCTCTGAGTTTTCTATTGTTTTCAATAATTTGCAGGACATTTGAAGAGAACAAATATGCAGGTAGGAAGGGAAGGAGGCTGTGAAAGCCTCTTACTGAAGGAGACAAGGAGAACAAAAATACTGCTAGAAGAGTAGGGGAGGGAAGCAGGAATGCAGTTCAGCAATTAGAGCAAAGAATGCAAAGTCTGAATGAGACTTGAGGACTTGGAGGCCCAAATATGCCTCAGACTGCAGACATGCTATTCTCCCTTATTCTTCCCATATGTGACTCTGCTGCAGCTCAAGCATCACAAGGAGATTGCTGGGAAGGCACTGCTTTATTTCACTGGAGAACAGGCAACCTTCTCCTCACTTTCTACGAAAAAAACAATAATCAGGGGGGAAGGAATGTTTTCATACCCTTGGATGGAGGGAAATAAGCCCTGCTGGGATGGAAAGAGGCTGGCAGGGCTCAGGGTACCCTCACCTGCTGTAGGTCTCCAGGGCCAGCTCCCAGCGCCGGCCTGTGGATGCAGCATTCCCTGCAGCAGCTTTCCAAACCGTTAGGCAGGCATGGCCACAACAAATCCCTGGGAATCAAAGCAGCTGCAGAAGAAGTGGCAGGAGAAGGTCAGTGATCTCATTAGAGCCAGGAGGCCAGGGCCCCCAGCCACAGCGAGGTCCCAGCTCCACAGCTGCAGTGTGTTTTGATACCTGGCTCTGGCAGATTGCATAACTGCACCATGAGGTCACCATCCCTCCTCCTTGATCCTCGCTCAGAACAGGAGGTGGGGAAAAGGAAAATCACAAGAAAACAAACACGGGCACTCCGACAACCACCAGGCACAGCGACGCACTCCAGCTCTGTGGAGAACAACAGCCCTCCTCATTTAACTCCAGAGATGCTTGTTCCCAAACAACAAAAAAATGCTTGTTCCCAGGGACACAAGCAGGGGCTGTGTTGTGAACAATCACCCATGGAACAGCCCAGCTTTCCATAGCATGATCAGCAGTATAGGCAGCCTGAGCATACATTGACATTTTGTGCTTGCCTTCAGAGCATGCAGAGTAAAGGCAGCAGAATGCTCTGCTGATTTTGGGAGGTTCTGGTGAGAAGGAAAACCAGTTCATCCTCATTAGGCCAGAGATGCCAACCATAGTTATGAGCAGTGGGCAGATTTTTCTGCAGCAGCCATAGACCTTTTTTGAGTATCTGCTGCAAGATTCCTATATTAAATGAGGAACACCCAGCTCTGGGTGCAAGGAATGCTGCCTAATTTAGCTCATTTCCTTCTGCAGGCAGAAGCCAGAGTTGTTTCCTACAGAGGGAGATTCAGAGCAATAGACAGAGATGGTCTTAACAGCCCTCTGGAAGAGTATGTCCCTCTCTCAGCAAAGGTGGGACTGCAGGAGGCTCATTGCTAACTCAGCCACATAAGAGCTCAGAGGTGAAGTCTCAGAACACTGAAAATAACTCTTGTTCTTTTCCACCA
The DNA here is from genome assembly GCF_015832195.1 of Motacilla alba alba. Taxonomy (NCBI): domain Eukaryota; kingdom Metazoa; phylum Chordata; class Aves; order Passeriformes; family Motacillidae; genus Motacilla; species Motacilla alba. The sequence continues at coordinate 7,068,316 of NC_052030.1, read as the reverse complement.
CATCACAAATAGGCAGAAGTTTAAGTAAGTTCTCCCCTTTCAATTCTCTAATTAGGGTGGAGTTGGATTCACCTACAAGATCTCTTACAAGTTACAACTATGATCTATATTTTTAGAGCTAGAAATGCTTATGCTAAATAGTTTTTCTCTGGGCTTGGCAGCTCATGGGTACATTTGCTACCTGTTAGATTCTCAGACTTAAGATATCATTACAGGAGCAATCCTAGCATTCACTGATTACTCAATAGTTGTTACATGTCAAGGTGCAGACATGCTTATGAAGAGGATAAAATGTTGGTGGAGTGTGAAATACAGATAGAAATGCTCTGGAAGAGACCTAGGCCAAGGCATAGGTTTTTCTTTAATTTAATTTACATCCAGGTGCTTTTACTAGAAACTAAGTGTCAAGTCTTATTCTGAACTTTTCTCTACCTTGACTGCAGTCCCACATTACAATATTAATTTCCTTCTTCTCATTTCAGTCTGAAAGGACAAAAGCCAGATTGTTTTTCTATCAAATGATTTGAAAAATCTATTTAAAATACGCAAATCCAGTGCTTGGAAAGACCCACTTGACTAGGCAATGTTCCCTTGGGGATTGTAACCATTACACCCAGAAAGCAGAACTATTTTAAGCAGAAACCTCTCATAACTGTCTCATAAATTTACTGTGCTATGCTCATGCAACAAATGTGATCCATGTCCCTAGGAGAGCAGTCTGAACATCGGCTTTCCCCTTTCATCACAACATCAGCTTTTATCCCAAGGAAGCATACAACATATCTGACATAACATCCACCAGGGAGTGCTGGAATTCTCAGCCTTTTCTTGTGGACCTTTCAGACTAATCCTTGCAGGGGGGGAAGAACAAAGCTAACTCTTGTGACTGGACACTCAGCAAACAAATAGAGATTCTCCAACAAAGATGCAAGATGCCCTATCAAATAAGATCCTTCATCTACACAAAGCTGCTATCCATGTTCTAGTTTGTTGGGTTCCTTTTTCAGAAAATACCCTCATTCAAACATACAAAAAAATGTAAAGCCTTAGAAAGAGAAACAAAGACATCATTTAGAGTGTCTCCTCAGGCAAATAATCCTGAATATGATGGGACCATGGTAAATAAAAGTAAGGCAGTGTAATGAAGAGTTCAAGATGCCATGGCCATTTGCTTCAGGGCTTTAATAGGTCACATAGGTCTATTCTCTACTGGAGCAAGTTCTCATTAACAAAGTGTACACAACACACCATAGAAAAATTAATAGTAAATGATAGGGTTGGTGGGAACTGGCAGGGGTGATGGGGCAATTTCCAGAACATCAATCTGGTTTTCATTTTCTATAAATTGAGCAGTTTAAAGCAGCTCAAATTAAAGAGTAGAAAACATGGTCAGATTGTTTTCTACTGCTTGGTAACCAGATGGAATATATAACAAAACAAAAGCTATAGTCCTGCAGTAAAAGTTTACTTGTGGAGTTCAGCATAAAAATTGAACACCCTTGAACAAGTTATGTATATCCATAGGAATCTGTAAAACGAATGTTCCCAAATTAACTTCATCTATATCACCTCCCAAATACATGGGGGAGATTTAAATAATGAAATCCATATGGATTAGGTGCCCAAAACTGTTATGCTTCATTTTGAAAGGACAAGAAACAGGAGAAAGGAGAATTGAAAGGCAATCCCAGGCAAAATTTCCAGGCCACTTCCTGGGCCAGCAAACTGGAACTAAACCTGGACTTTTAAAAGCAAACAAAACACACACATGTACATGTAAACTGGCCTGGCAAAAGAAGAGCTGTTTGTGCTTGGACTTCCAGCTACGTGACCCTATTGTTTCATTCAGACACTTCAGATGTTTCACATGCTGGAAGCCTATTGTACAAACATATGGAGAAGAAAACATTCCATATGTGAATGCCAAACCTGCAAATATTCTGTGTCACCATTACTGCTGTAGAGCTGTTATCCCAGCTTTTTGGGAGCCAGGTTGTTGTGTCACTAAATGTCACTAGCAGGTGGGAGGGCTTGTGCAGAAGACATTGGTAGTGATCTTCCAAATGCAAGCAAAGAAATACCCTCTCCCTTTCATGCAATCTTTTTAGCTGGGCTTCCACATGAGCCATTGCTGCAGCTGCAGCTGGAGCATCCAGGGGTCTGCTACGGTCTGAGTGCTCATCCTTACTTTTGGATGGTAAACACACAGCAGCACTTCACCTTGTTCTCCCAGGATTATTCTCTGCTTGTGCACTCTGGAAAGGGAAATTTCCAAGACCCTGTCTTTGCCAGGATTTCAGAGAGCAGGATGCTTGTAAATTTTACTTTATTGCTTACACATAAGGAGAGACCATGAGGGCACAGCAGGGAGGGTTGGGGGAAAGCTGAAAAAATTATCACAGATACTGCAGACAGAGGAAAAACTTAGCCTGGGTTTGTTATTACAGGGTCCCAACCAGTGAGCCCTTTGTTTTCCTAAATAAATCTGCTTTGCAGACATCCTTTCTTCTTCCCCATTCAAGTTCCAACCAGGAAACCTGGAATAAGTTACTGTTGATTTTAGAGGCAAATCAAAGTGTTCAGCCTGCTAAGCTCGCATTTAAAGTTAGTCTTGATGAGCAGCTCCTTGGGGCCCTTGTATTCAAATAGTGAAGGCTCAGATTTACCTGAAGTGCCCACCCATGCAGATCTAGAGCACAGGAGGAAGTCAAGGGCATGGGCAGCCTGGGCTTTGAGCCTCAGTGCTACCAGTAAAGGCTTCACATTTTCAGTCAAAAAATCCCTTTAATAAAAAACGCAGTCTCTAAACAGTGGAATATTTACTAACCAAGACCAGGTGAGAGAAGGACTTAAGTAGAATAAATGGATTAGATCTCCCACTGCTAATCCCAAATGAAGCACAGTACAGAGCAGGCACACTGTCCTTGCAAAGGCTGAGTGACCAACTTTCTGGGATTTGGATCAGCCTGGACTTTCAGAGGCATGTCATCCCAGAGCTCCTGTACCCAGGAAGCTGTCATTATTGGCCTCCTTGGCACCTGACCCTCGCTAAGTCCTGCTACACCTTAACAGAATAAATAAATACAAATACTACAAAAACAGATCAGTAAGAGATGGATGAACTTCCAAAATCCCTTCCTAAGAGCTGACAGTAGTTCTGAATGGAGGCTTGTGGCAGCCCATTTTGTTGAGCTCATTTAGTGTTGAAACCTGGCTGCTAATATAAAGAAATGAGAGGAGTAAAACACAGGATGAAAATGAGATAGTGTAGCAGGTTACGGCTTGCATGTGAAAAATTGCTTTTGTTTTGCCACTTTGAACACCACCCACCCCTGCTTTCTATTGAAGCATAATGGTACTGCCTGTACTCCCCCAGGACCAAGGATTTCACTTAGTTTAATAGTTTCTGTAATTAGATATTTGTGAAACTCTGAAATGCTCTGATGAAAGGTACTGTAAAAGTATTACCAACTCTTCCACCATGAAAGGGCTCCGCCCAAACCCAAATACAGATGTTGTCCTCAATGCACATCATTACTAATCCAAGCCAGAAGTACTTATGGCCTGATTTAAATCCTCCTGAAATCTCAGATTACTTCTGTGATCTCCAGTAGGGCTCCAAGAACTCTAGAAAGGAAATACAGGCAAATTAGCCTTTGCTCCTCTCAAAACTGGAACCTCCTTTCCATTGGCAATGACATGAGTAAGGTTATTCAAAATGGACCATGGGGCCATTTGCTGCTGAGAGCTTGTAAGAGGAATGACAATGTTTTAACACTGAGTTTGAAAACCAAGACTGACAGTCAGGCTTCTCCCTACAGCTGTAAGATTGTTACACATATTAATGCAAGTCCCTTCAGTGCCCTGTCCCTGCTCCGCTCTTCTCCTGCCATGAATTTGTACAAGAAGAGGACTTTTCTATGTTCTACTTCCCATACTCAAGCAAATATCTAAACACCACGCTGAATATTTATCATTTATAGATCTGGGATATCAGTGCATACAAAGGACAGTGTGTAATGGCAAGAACTGCTTTACCAGACCTGGTCTAGCTACACTACTGCTGGGTAGCCACTCTCTGGTACAAAATATGCCATGAGTTCCTTTTTTTTTAATGAAGAAAGGGAGGCAGGAAGAAATAGACCTGAATACTTTACCACCATTCCTGGTCTGTCACACAAAAAAGCAGAGAGAATAGTAATTATTGGTTACCACAGGAAAGTTTGTTTGCTGGGTCTTTGCAAAGCAGTGCAACAGGATTGTTTGCTCCAACCTCTTGGATAGTAAGGGGAAAAAAAATATTTCAGAGTTTTCACCTCAAGGATGGTTGTATCTCTACCAGCACAACAGTCTTTTAGATCCTTCTGCGCAAAAATTACCCACACAATTCCAGAAATCTTCTGCTACTGTCTTGTTTCTCTTACCTTGGCTGCTGCTTCCATTGCTGGCCTTGGTGAACGAGAATTATGGTTCAGCTCTACAAAGAGAGAATCCCCTGTGCTGTGCAGGACTTGAGGCCAGCCTTGTCCATCTTCTCAGCTTTCAGCTTCTCCAGTGCTTCCGTAATTAGAATTATCAGGACTAAAACACTGTGGACATTATTGCTGCTTAGCGTGAAGCTAACAAGCGAGCGCCAGATTTATAACACTCAGGCCAGACAGAATTAAAAAAGAGTTACAAATCATTGCCCAGTTCCAGGGATATGTACTCCAGGATCTTATTTTGCCAGAGACTCCATGTGAACTTTAGCCTCTAGAAGAAATCCGCCTGCAATTTTCTAATTTAAATACCAGTCAGACCAGTGGCGGGATGTAAACTAACATGCATGAAAAATAAGGGTTCAATGACCCAAATCAATTATGTTTTAAGGGCACTGCTCTGGACTCAGTAGGAAATATTTTAAACAGGAAAAAGAACTAAATAGGATCATTCATTGAACTGACTTGGAAATGAGGCAGAAATTTGGTAAATAAGAAGTCCAATGCAAGCCAGCTTTATGAACCAAATTTAGTGGATTAAAAAAAACCCAGCAAAACAACAACAACCAAAAAAAGTCAAACCAAAGCCAGAAAAAAATTAACCAAAACAACAAAAAAGCCCAGGTCCAGATAATTTTTAGACTCAAATAAAGTTTCAGGCTCCTGGGTACTAAAGTGAACAGTACAATAAAACAAAGCAATTCTCACGCCTTCCTTGAGCCAGGCAGTTTAACACCATTTACTTCCAGACATTAAAAAAAAAAAAAAAAAAAAGTGAAAAAAAAAAGTGGTTTATAGAAACCCTGAAACTGCTTTTTTTTATTAAAATAGGACAACCTGCAGGTCTTCTGTATAAAGAAAAATTAATAATTTAAAGAAAAAACAGCTTCTGAAGTTCAGAACCAGCCCCTGTGACTGGATTTTTAAGGCACGTACACAGAGGCTAGGGAGAAACAGCTCTACTGCTTCAGAATATATGAAGATAGCTGCTCCCCAAACTGGCCAAACATCCAAACTCTCTGCATGGTAAACATCTGATCTGCCAAGATACATTGTAAACACAATAGGATGCAGTTATGGCAATTAATCAAGATACAAAGAAAACAGGAAAGACCTATCATTTCTCTGCTCCTCAAGCACAAAATGCTTTCACAAACAGTGAAGAGATTAATAGATATTAAGTCCACTGCCAGCAAAACTTTCAGGTTCTTTGAAGGTGCCTTATTTGTCTTGACTGGCTTCATCTCTTGAGACAGGAAAACAGCCTGGTGTGCATGCCCAGTGCTGTACAGTGAGAAATAAAGCAAAAGCTACCTGGACCTAAAAATCCCATTAAAGTGTTACTAAAATAACCTCCACACCTGGCAGCTGCTGGGATTGGAACCAGATGTGCAGTACATCTGGTACAGAATGGGACTGCTGCTAACAAACACCGAGCTATTTGAGGGACGTAATTTTCCACTCCAGCAAGGGTCCAGAAAGACTTAGCAAAAGTTATTTATTTTGCCCCTACTTTTCTAAAGGCAGATGCTGACCACTGACAGACCTATTGTGTGTCAATTTAAAACGTTTGAGACGTTTCCTATCCTCCTGCCCCAATCAGAAGTGCATATTTTGCTGCTCCAGTTGCATAATTTACTGATTCAGCTGCATGCTTGGTTGATCTGGTAGGAGACTAGTACAGTAGTTGAGATTCTGGATACATTGCCAACTGTGCAGCGTGCTTTGTTGATCAGGGCTGTAGAATTTAATAGCTGAAATTTCATACACTTTACTAATCAGGCCACATTCTTTGCTAATTGAGGTGCATATTTTAGTAGTTGATTTTTTTTTTTTAATCTTTCACTGATCTTGGGAAGGATCCTGCTCCCTCTGAAACTAGCAGGAATTTTGCCATAGTTCTTGCTGGGTAAAGGACTAAGACTTTCACTAGAGGGTCTAGGATTGCTAAGATTTCTTCTCTTAAACAGAACAAGAAAGGCTTGATTTTTTTTATTTAAGCCAGCAAGTGAACAGAAGAATACCAGATGAAGGATGGCACTGAGAACTCCTCCATAGAGATTTGATTAAGCAGATAATATTTAATGGACATACAGAAACATAATTTTGACTGTGTTACTCTTTCATCAGGCTTACATTCTTCCTTCAGGATAAACAAGCCGCTTATCTGCACATCTTGTTCCATTTGATACAGACATGCAGGAGGAAACATCATGCACCTTATCTTCAAACCCTCTTTCATTTGATCTAACTCCTACTTCTAAATTGCTGTAGTACTTGGTGAAGGATTCCAGAGAGAGCTCTACTTTGCCACAAAACATGTTGCAAACATCCACGCTACCTCACAGCGTCACAAATTTTCTCAGCTCTTACTGGCAGAGACCACCTTCCTGGATGAAAAGAACAATTCAGTTCCCCGTACCTCATTCAGAACTTGCCCTTGCCAAGGGAGTTTCTGTTGTGTTTTTACATTGTTAACTCTAAGCCAGAAGACAAAAAAATTCTCATAAATCGTTGAATACCTTTTTTCAACTGATAAATTGAACTATATTTGAACCACTAACTTAGAGTGGGATGTATATTTCTTTACTAGCATAGCAACACTATCAGTGTAGCCAAAAAGATAAAAATAGTGACGCCTACGCAGCACAGTGCAGTCCTTGATGAGTGAAGAGCAAGTGCAACTTACTCCAAGAAATAATAAAAACAGGGAGCAAGAGATGTACACACACGTCTGTTTGGACACAGAATTCCCTGTCACATTGAGGAAGATAAGCAATAGAAAATGCTTTTCATTCTGCAAAAGAAATTGTCCAGTATGTTAAGAGCCTATAAACAATGTGATCAAAAGAATAATTGACACAGCAAGAAGTCAAGTTGGGGAAAGCAGGCAGGAGATTGCTGCTTCTTCATTGAGAAGGCAGTTTCTTTTCTATAGTGCTCTTGGTCAATACTTGAGTTACTGCCTGGTGTGAAATCAAACACTCCTGATTTCAGAGTTAGAGAAAAATTGAAGTTGACTAGGAAACATTAGAGAAAAAATGGCAAAAATTAGAGAGCTTGCTGATGCATTCAGAGTCCCACCATTGCCTTTCACCCCCAAATGCACAGCACACGGCCAGTACTTGCTCCTCATGACTGTACAGGCAAAGGCAGAAGAGAAGCAGCACAGGAAGGATGCAATAATTCAGGGAAGCAAGCAAGTTATGTAGTTTAATAAGAGAGGTATGCAACTGGATGAGGGTAAGCTTGCATTCTGCAATGCAATCCTGACTTGAAAGAGAAACAAAATACAAAGCCCCATACAATTACAACCATACAATTCAATAGATCTTGGTAAATTTATTATTTCAGGGCCAGAAATGTGGCTTAATTAAGTTCTCACTGTAGCTATCTTCACTAGGATACCAAAGTGAGATAAAATATCTTCATTTCAACCACAGTCATTGACGTGTGTTTGTGTGCTGTGGCAGGGAATGACTTTATCAGGCAGAATTATAATGCTGTTTGCCATCAGAGAAAGCAACTCCACACCTTTTTTTCTTTATATATATATATATATGTTTTATATATATATGTTTTCTATATTTTTATACATATATATGTAGCAAGACATTAATGTATGGAATTATATTTTCTTATACTCTAGCGGCTCATGTTTTATAGAATTGAGAATCTCTACTGGAAGCGTCAAACCGTGGTTCTATCAGGGTCCACAGGAAAAGTCCCGCTCCCTTTAGCGGGACCAGGACTGCTCATCCTTCCCAAAGCTCAGAGCGACTGCTCCGCAGCTGCCCCTGGCTGTGGGGTGCTCGGTGTTTCCTCCTCTGCCTTCCCACCGCAGCTCGGGTGCCGCCCGTGCTCAGCCTCTCTCAGCTCCCCGTGCCCACTTGCTCTGAGCTCTGCCCGGATCCCTGCCCTGGGAGCTGTACCTGTCACTTGCAGAGTTTACCTGCTCCCCCAGCTCCAGCCGAGGTGCCAAGAGCGGGCACTGTAAAACAGCACCAGGTATTTGGTTTGGACTCCCCAAGCCAGGCTGTGCCCGTGGCAGGGATGCCTTTGGGCAAGCGTTCTCCTTTCTGCTGGGAATCCGTAGTCATTGGGCTTTCACCGGATTTCGAGTCCGGCTGTACCGGAGCGGTGGGGTTGATCCGGAGTCCCGGAGCATCGCGTCTCGCGGTGCCTTTCGCACTCCGAGCCGAGTCCCCGGCCAACCCCACACCCCAAACACCGAGAGGCAGGGGCCGAAGGGACCCGCAGCCGCCCCCGCCGCGGCCGCCCCGCTGCATCCCTCCTGCCGGTGTCCGCGGCGCATCCCTCGTCCCGGGAGCACCGGCGCACCCCTCGCCCGGGCTGCCGGCAGCTCTGCTGCACCCCTCGCCCCGGGACTCCCGGTCCCTCCTCTCCTCCCGGCGGGGCTCCCGGGGCTCCCCCTCCCCGTCGGGCTCGCCGCTGCCGCGCTGCCCTGCCCGGAGCGGGCGGGGGCCGGTGCCGCCGCTGCCGGGGGTTACCTTGGCTCCCGCCCCGCCGAGGCAGAGCGCCGCGGCCGCCGCCAGGACGAGCCCCGCGCCGGGGCCGCTGCGGAGCATGGCGCGCCGTGCCGAGCCGCGCCAAGCCGTGCCGCGCCGCGCTCAGCCAGCGCAGCTGCCGCGCCGAGCCGTGCCCCGAGCGGCGCCGCTGACAGCGACCCCCCGAGCCCGGCCTCCCCGCCCCTCGCCCCCTCCCCCGGCCGCTCCCGGCCCCTGCCCTCCCCCGGGGGGTCACCTGCGGCGCGGAGCTCGGCGGGGGACGGGCGGGGACCGGGCTGGAGGGGAGCGGGGGTAGCCCGGTCCGAGCAGCCTCCCCGGGGTGCTGCATCCTCGGCAGGCTTGCGAGCCGCCGGGCTGGAGGCAGCTCAGCCCCTGCGAGCAGCGGCGGGAGCGGGCTCCTGCGGGAAAAGTTTCTCCTGCGGGGCCGGGGGAGATGGAGGGGCTGCGGTGCTGGCCCTGGAGAGGGCGGCTGCCCTGGGCAGCGCACCCGGCCGCTGCTCCAGTCCCCTGCCCGACCCTGGAGCCCAGTCAGGAGAGTGAACGGTCAGAGGAATGGGAAATGAGAAATGGGAAAAGGGCTCAGGTCTTTCCAAGCTAAAAGCACCACGGCTTCATCTGAGCACGAAGCAAGGGACGGGAAAGGAATATTCACGGGCATCCTGGGGAGCCCAAAGCACAGGACCTGCACAAAAACCAGCAGCCAGGGTACAGCAGCCACTTAACCTTTCTGAAGGTGATAGGAGGGCAAGGGACATTCCTTGTTTCTGATGCAGCTTTCTGGTTTACATTCTCCTGTACCCATTGACTCACACCACATCCTGCAGTGAGTGTCAGACAGCAATTTAATCAATGGGAAAAAATGGATAACACCTTCAGTTGGTGTCCAAGCGGGTGCATATAACAAGAATGAAGTTGAAGGGCTGGGGTCAAATAAATTTTGTTTTTTCATAAATGTAGTCTTGTGTTGAATGCATCCTGGCACTGACCTCATGTCTAGTCCAGGCCATTCACCTGCTCCGTGGGTTTGATGTCCTGATTGTAGGAGATAATGCCTGAATCCCAAAGAAGTGAAACAGATCTCCACCTAATCCTTCCAGTGCTCGTGAAATGAAGCTGCCTGTTCGCCTTTACTGAACACCTACAAAAAGTAACAACATGATTAGCCTAAGGCTGAGGGAGGCTCAGGGACAGGACTGCTCACTGCCCACAGGAACCATGCTGCCTCCCTGGGAAATGTACATATGCTAATTTAGAAGTAGCCCTTCTACGGAAGGACACATAAGGAATGTCTTGATAGCTTAATTGGCTTGTTTATACTTCTTGCACTGAAAGCAGAAGATGCAAATAATTCTTTGTGTGACCAATTCTTATTTTACCCTCCTTTTTTTCAGGGCAACCTCTTTTAAAGGGTGTTCCTGAGCTCTGACCTTGTCAGTTATTTAATGTGACTGCCTGTGTTTGAATTTACATTTTTCTCCTCCTGGGTAATATTTCTTTGAGTTACCTGTCAGATGAAAAAGCATATATCAGAGAATTTATAACTACATTTTATCTGTTCTGAATAAACACAAAACCCAGGACACTTGGCATCCTTGGCAGGAGGGTTTTTCTGAGCAGAACACTTCTGCCTGAAGGGCAGTCTGGTCTCTGTAGCATAGCACTGTGGCACATTGCTTTTCTCAACACTCACAGTTAAATCTCAGGGCGATGTCACCATAAATGTTTGTTAAGCTTTGAAAAATCCCTGAAACAAGAAATCTACTTTTTTTTTTCCACAAGGCTCAGTGTGACAAGAAGTAAGTGCAGAGATTCCATCTGCTGTTTCCTTATGCTGATGTGCAGTTGTTGAGGATGTAAGTCAAAGACTAGCTGGCAGAAAAGGACATTCAAAACCCTTCTTTGCTCGGACACTGCTGGAATAATAATATAAAAATATCTAAATGAAAGGGAAAGAACGAGTCCAAGTCTAGCAGCTCTTGTTTAAAGGATCTTACACCCCTGATATTTGGATTCCTTTCCAGGGGTCATCTGAGTGCAGGCATCTGTAATCCTTTGGAGGCAAAGAGGGTGCTCTGTGGGCCACACTGCCATTCCAAGCTGTAGACCTTGGGCATGTAGCACAGACACAGCTGTATGTTGATTTCTCAAGTTTGTGTTTGCCCTGTTGTTGGCCTCACATGCTCTGTCAGTATGTCTTTGTTCCCTTATCTCAGCATCCCTCTGCTAGCAGAACCTGTCCACACCACATTTCATCACTACAGCTTAGCAATGACTTAGCATCTAGAATTAAGGATCAAACGTACAGTAGTCTGCTCATAAAGTATTTTCAGCTCAGGTTGTTGACCTTTTCAAACCATATTTTTAATGAGGATTATGTTTTATATTTATGATCTCCTTCTGTGAGCAGGTAGGAGGACTCTGTATGGGCTTGAACAACTTCCCACAGCAGCCAGGAGCACCTGGCTCCAAAAGGTGTCTGACTGCCCACTGGAGGTAACAACTGCGAAGCCAGGCTTGCAAATGGTACCTGCCAACCTCTTCCAGGTGAGCTGCCTTCCCCCAGTGTCACAGCTGCCTGTTAGACAGATGTGTCAGGCAGCTGGAGGATTTACTGGGAGGATCAAGAAAGGACAGAAGGGTAAAAGGCACTTTGTTTCCTGCCTAGTCTTTATTCCCCGCATCCCACTCCCCACAGCCTCACATCTCACAGAGTTGCCACACAGATCAGAGCTGTAGCCTATTCTCACCACACATCAGGGAAGGGGAGATACAGGGCAACAACTGTGCACATCCCTGAACAAAGGCCAAGCCTCTTCCACAGTCACTGAGATATCTTTAAGAAAGTAAATGTCCTGTTCTCTGTGTTGGACTCCCTGTTGAAAACTTCAGGGTTTACATGCTCTTTTAGCAAGTCCTTCCAAGGATAATGTTTTCTATTGTACCATGCCATTTTGAGAGCTCCTGAAATGCTGAAGCAAGCACCAATTTCAGTAGAATAGTGACATTTATGAAGTCAGTGGATAGGACTTGTGTGTGTAATGGCAGCACTTTCTTAACCAGTAGCTCCAGGCTGGGAAAGTAATTTCCAGGGAAAAAAAAAAAACCTAGAAACTTACTGCTTCCAGACTGGCAGCAAAAATCACTTATTGTGGGAAATCTGAGCTTGAAATAAACCCCAGTAATTTCCATCAACTCTTTCTCTACCACACACACAGAGATACATGGAAAGAACTTTCTGAATTAATTTCCTGGAATATCAAGGCATCCTGATACCAAAAGTAACTCTCCTCGCCCAGAGAGACTATTGTAGAACGTCCCACAGAAATGAATGCAGCTCGTAGCAGTTTCTGTTTTTCAAAACAGCTGGTGTGACCAAACCGAATCCAGATTTAAACAGGAGGAGGGCATTGGCAAGATACTTTCAGTAACAAGGCCTTAAATCTTAGTTTATTCCCTAGACGCAAGAGCTCCCATATGCAAACCTTATGGTTACACAACATGGCTTTTTATGCTTTCTCAGCTTTCTCTTAGGTACAGTAAAGGTTGATTAAATCCATTCTGAGCTCTGTTGTTATATCAGACACACCACAGTTGCATCTGTCTTCACTGTTTATAGAAATGAGTCAGGAAAGCAACATTTTAAATACTTACCCATGCTAGAAAAGACATGCTAAAAATTGCTTAGGTATAATGCTGTAAAAATGTTTCACATGTATAAATAAAATTTATGGGTAAACAAAATGCATAAATTTAATATTAAGGCAATGTCTAATAAAACATGTTTCTGAAGACCTGCATTCTAGTTCCATGGTCTGTATTTAATACAAAACCATACTTTTCCTCAGAGGGTGTGAGAGGCGAGCTGGATGCCTGAGTCTGATTGCAATCTGCCAGCAATAGAGCTATTTTTATGTGGTTAGCACAGGTTTCTTTTTTGATGAAGTTTTTGCAGACTGAGTGACACCAAATAATAGAAATATATAAGCAGAAAAACATGCAGCAAGCACAGGGAATTGGAACATTGTGTTGTAAGTGGCTAGAGAGCAAGAACTTCCCTAAGGAAATATTTAGAGAAACGTGTTTGTAGCTATAAAAACTGTAAGTGGAAAGCACCATGCTTGGGCTTTGTGCTGTGCAGACAGTGCCACCCTCTGCTCCTGCAGAGTATGGAGCCTTTCTCTCCTACCTGACTCTTCTTCTTTCACTAGTGCAATTCTCATGCAGTGAGTTACAAAATTAGCCAGCTGGACAGGAACTCTACAAATGGCCCGTATTCTCTGGTAATTTTGTTAGGTCATCTCTTTAATTGCACTATAAGCCACTTTTTTTTTTTTTTTTTTTTTTCCCTCAGAGGAAATATGAATAAATTTCCCTTCCCCTTTCAGGAACAAGGCCCTGAAAAAGACAATTTCTATTAAGGTGTGACAGAGCTCATTTGGAGAGAAGGCAGCATGGCAGCTCCTGTATGCAGTCTAGTTGCAGGATGAGATAATGCTGCAGCTGGCTGTGGTTAAAGAATTTGTTGTGGTACCTTCTGAACTTTCTTCCTGAAGAATTAAAGAGTGCTCAGCAACAAGAACTCTAACAGGCTTTGGGATAAGCCATGGGCTCTTTCACTGCTGGAGACAGAGACTGCACTTTATACAAGTTGTCTCCTGCAAATTTACAGGAGTTCCTTCCCTTGAAGGCCTCCTTTTGTGATAGTGTTTGACTTTTTTCTGGCTTTTTAAACCACAACACTCCTCTGTTGTGCTAAAAATTACATTACTGATTATAGACATCTTTCAGTATGAAGGATTCACTTTCAGCCAGCCTGATGAAGCCTGTTGCAGCTTTGTGCCTTTCTTGGGCAATAGTCTCCAAACAAGTGGCTGTTCCTGTAGCTGGGGCTTTGGTGATATGTGGAAGAGTAGCAAGTAAAAAAGAGATACTTTGGAGCTTTACCCAAGCATTACACTTTTCTAGAGAGATGGGATCAAAGTCAAGAAGCAAACATAGACAAATATTCCAACTGAAGAGAAAAGCTACTTCAGTGACTCAACAATTGAGCTTTCTGTTAGTTATTGTTTTCTGGTTTTGAGTTCTCTGCGAGAGGCAAAACTCCAAGCTCTTACGTTCTTACAAGAAAATCAAAACCAGATCAAATGAAGATCAAGCATTCAAGTCCTCCTCACCATATTGTTTTTGACATCTTCTGTGTAAGAGTACCCAGTGAAGGTCCCTACTAAAGATTTGGAACACTCATGCAATTCACGCATGCAATTCTCAGGGTTTCCTCTCATACCTCAGCAGAGCTTCGCTCTCTTTCACTCAGCTCCCCTTCACGCATTCAAATGCCACATATGGTTTATGAGCTCAGTGCCAAACGTGCACGCAGCCAAGAAGGTCAAACTTCAGATGTGGTATTGAGCCACAGCCCGGGATTGCCCTTTCATACCGGCATCTGGCTCCGGCAGCAGAACAGCAGGAGGCTGTCCTGTGAATCCAGAGCCACTTATCTGGATACCTCTGATCATCACGCTGGGAGCCTCTCTTACATCCATGCATTTGCACTTGAGAACAGTCCTCTTCCTGACTTAGTTTATAAAGTAATGGTCTCTTCCAAATAATACCTAGAGGGCTGTGTAATGTATGCAGGAAAACACCCAGTTGCTGGCAATATCCAGGAACTCGGTTAACAGGTTTGCAGCTCAAACAACATGCTGGTATTTTGGTTTATCAACCTTCTTGACTTGTGGAACAGCCTCCTGTCTTCCTAGAGAAACAGCTCAGAGGATTCGTGTTCATAATAAAGAGAATTTGGAAAGGTTGATAACAGAGGAATATCTGGCAAAGCGAACACTGTTTACCTGGGGATTATATTAAGGGTGGCAGTATGACATTAGCAGCAGTTTTCATTATGAAATTATGTGCTCCGATGCACCAGCTCCCAATACCCCAAAGGACTTGTGGGATGCCCGGCTCCAGAAAGACGCTGGAAACTCTAAGGACTGATTTATGAGGAAAGGGCAATCGGGAACGCTGAAAACGTGACATCTACAGGACATGTCACGGGGCTCTCCTGACTCAGACCCTGTAAAAGGCAACGCTAATGCAGGAACATGAATGATGCAGATACACGAGGCTGCGAGGGGAGCACCCCCTTCACAAAGAAATTTTAGTTTTTAATTCATGCACAACTTAATTTTAATGTATTCACATGGCTGCCGGCCCCAGGGTCCCAACGGAGCGGCCGGTCACTTCCCCGCCCCTCAGAGTGCCCCGGCACAGCCCGGGGCGGGCGCTGAGGCGGCCCGGCCCGAGAGCCGCTCCCCCTCCGTGCCTCCCTGCCCTCCGTGCGCTGCCGGAAGGGTCCGTCTGGAAAAGCCGCCGCTTCTGCACGGGCCCGGCGGCCCCGCGGCCGCCCCGGAGCGCCCGGGCCTCGGCCGCGACTGTGCCCGGCGGGGGCCGCGGCCGGCGGCGCGCGGGCGGCAGAACCGTGGGGCCCGCGGGCCCGCGCTCGGCAGCGGCGGCAGCGCCGGGCCGGCGGCGGAGGGAGAACCGCGCTGCACCGCCCCGCCCGCCCCTTCCCGGCGCAGGCAGCGCCACGTCTCGGGCAGGAGCCGGCGCCGGGCGGGCGGCCTCAGGTCTGCGGGGGCTGGCCGGGATGGGGGCGGCGGGGGCGGCTCGGGGCGGGGGTGTGGGGGCCGCTGCAGGCCGCGGGGTGCTCGGGGCTGCCCGGGGGACCGGGGAACCGCCCGGCCCGGCCCGGCTCGGCTCGGCTCGGCTCGGCTCCATGAGCTGCGGCCCCGGGCCTCCCGCTGCTTCTTCTGGCTCCCAGGGACGTGCCCGGCCCAGAGACCCCGCGGCCGTGTCTGCCGGTGCCTCCCGGTCTGTGACCGGGACCCGCTGTGGTCCTGACTGTTCGTGTTTTAAGCAAAATCGGTGACTTTTATACAGCTCTTTCCATATGGGCTTATTGCTGTGTTCCCGTGGCATGCCTACATTTATGTGTGTGTGTGTGTCTGCTTGTGCGCAGCACAGGGATACAAAAGGACTCGGAGGCCAGAATACTCTTCCGTTTAATATTGGGAATGGGCGGTACAAGAGAAAGCCATTCTTCATCACCTTTATCATTTAAACGCATTTTATGATAAGAAAAACAAATCATCTCGTGTTGGCTGGATTTTGACAAGGTGTGAGGAGCCAGAATCTTGCTTGCCTTTTGTCTGTGGTTCCTCTTGGTAACCTGTCACATAGCATCTATCGGCTACAGTACAGTAGCACTAATAGGAGTTTTATTGAAAGCTTTATTATACTGAAAATCTTTTAAAATTAGTAACAAATCACAGTGAAGGTATTAATTTTTTTTTGTTTGGTGGAAAGGTGCTGCAGGTTTCTGCTCCTTCACAGCTCACCTCTGCAAGGATCACCTACATAACCGTGTTTTCCTATGTATCCTGAGCTGCTTGCTGCTTCAGTAACATTTTGGAGGTGATGATGGTGTTGCAGGGTGACCAGGGCAGTGTGGCATAGTAGCAGTTACACAAGTGCTCCCTGGTGATATGGAAGGAATGTTGTCAAAAATGTTTGTGTTCATGTAAAAATGCAGTCAAAATATTCCTGATTAGACATTCTCCAAAACCACAGCCCCCTCACCCCCCCCTTCCTCCCAGAGGTTAGATTAAGTATTCAGAAGTTAGATCTGAATACCTGAAGAATCATTTGCAAATTCCATAAACTGTGTTTGGAAATGCTTTTCTTGGCTGGTCACAGGAGAAGGCAATGTTGAGCTGCAGTCCAGGCCATGTTCTGACTGCCAGCTTGTGCTGTAATGAGTAGTTCAGAGTCTGTACAGTGATTCATACTTGTTATTCTGTAGACAAGTAAACAGTAATGATGTAATTTAATTTTTAAAAAGTTAAATCTGAATTCCATACTTCATTTTAACAAGATATATTGAAACACATTCCTTGAAATTAAATATATAGCATGTTTGCATATATATACTGTAATTTACAGAGGCGAATACTAGTCTGTTACTGGCTTTATTCTTAAAGCACAGGCCAAAGAGATCTTTCCATTAAAAGGGACAATGATTCTAAATCAGCTGTCTTGCCTAAATCCTTCTGCATCCTTTTGCAGTGTATCAGTGGTACTAAAATAGTGAGCATAAACAGATCACTTTTTATCCCCAGATCTGGATACTTGGTTGTATTTCATTGTCTCTGTTGTTACCGCATGTCCTGGTTCTGTCTGTGGGCACTACTTTATTTTTAACTCATATTTTCAGAGCTCTAGTAAATGTTTGTAAATTCACTACATTTTGTTTCTAGAGGATGCAGCTCCTTGGTGATTACGACTTTGGCTGCAAGCTGTTCCCGTGATGTGGAGTTAGCAGCTGCCTGCTGCACACCAACAGCTCGACAGCTCAGAGCTGTGCTCTTGGTGACACCTTGATGCTGTTCTTGCTGATGGAGAGAAACAGGACTTGGTAGTTCACTTGGTGGCAAATTGTTGAGAAGAAGAACTTTCCAGGGATCTGGATCATTTTTACCATGGACTCCTCATCTGTCCAGCAGGATGTTCACTTGGAGAGCAGAAGCAGTAATGGGGCTCCCAGCAGCTCCGAAGAACTTTCAGATTGTAAAACCAAGTCACAGCTAGTTACTACAGATGAAATTAACAGTAAGTTATTTAATATGCACCAAATAATTTCCTATCTTACCCAGGCTATATATAATCATCTGTGTTATTGTTC
The DNA here is from genome assembly GCF_015832195.1 of Motacilla alba alba. Lineage (NCBI taxonomy): Eukaryota > Metazoa > Chordata > Aves > Passeriformes > Motacillidae > Motacilla > Motacilla alba. The sequence continues at coordinate 7,050,569 of NC_052030.1, read as the reverse complement.
AGGTGAAGTTTTTCCTTGGGGTCAGGAATTTTTTGTACAGCAGTTTTAAGCAAGTTTGGTGAAGTCTATGGCTCTTTGTGCATGTAAAACTGTTTTTTTTAAGCTGTAGAACTTGTTCTTTTGAAAGCAAAACAAAACTATTAACTTAAATACTATCAGCTGTCAGGTGAGTATTTATTGTTCAGGGTGTCAGCCTGCCTTCAGATAATGTTTCCAAGAGTGTACACCTGAAACTCTCCAGAACGATCAGTTCTGAAATGACTGTTCCAGAGTAAGCTTGTGACTGGAGTACTTTATTCTGGCAGAAGAAATCTTCCTAATGAATTAAATCACTTAGGCAAAACCCAAAACGTCTGACTCTGCTTCCCTTTATGAAAGAGAGATGCTGGCATGTACTTTCCAGTTTATCTCAAAGTAATTTTTATGCACAGACAAGCTCTATAATAAAATAATCATGCAGCTGTTTACGAGAAACTGTTTAGAGTCCAGTATCTGAGTAGATTATAGAATCAAACTTGAGTTGGAAGTGAGCTGTGCAGGTTATCTAGTCCAACCTGCTGCACTGAGCACACCTAGTTCTGGAGCAAGATCAGGTTGCTCAGGCCCATGTCCTGTTGAATTCTGAAAGTGTCTGTAGAGGGAGGTTCATCAGCCTCCCTGCCCATTCCGGTATTTAACTGCTTTCATTGTGAAAGTATTTTCCCTGCCCTGAATTGAAATCTCCATGTTTTCCTGGCAGGAGCCTGAGGATATGTTGGTGTATAAGATGTGGGGGTGGCTGGGTGGAGAGGTGTGTACATTGTGGCTGCCTAGATACACAAAACCACAGTGGTTCCTTATGTGAAGGGGGTGACGTGGTGAGGCTGGGGCCTTCTGGTAGCACAGGTTTGTCACCATGCCACAGGCAGCAGAGGAGGCCCTGACACTTTATTTGCTTTTCTTACTCTGCCTGTTATCAGAGTGGCAGAGTGTAGTTAGGTGATGATTCGTTCATCTTTTCTGAAGCTGGAGATCACACATTCCTGTCATCTCCTGTGTTGGACAATCAAATTGTGACTTACAAATAGATAGTGTGTCTTTCTACTGTTTTTATTCTAATTGCATCTTCTTGCCCATTGTTCTAAAAAGACTGCATCTGTATTAACACTACTGCCTTTAAATTACTTTAGTTCAAGGAGTGTTTAGATATTGAGTGTCTCCTGGCCTCAGGAAGTTGACAGGAAACCATTCCTCCAGAATTTTGCTCCAGCATCCATTTGGTATATGTGTACCACTCACTGCTGGGAAGAAAAAATGTGAATAAAGTGTAAACCTGATGCAGTTTCTGAGATGGGCAGAAACAGTATTTCTGAATGTATGACCTGTAATCTTATTTTTGGCTTCTTGTGGCTATTCTTAGCATTGACACCTATTTCAAATTCAGTTTTGCTAATATTCTAGTTTTAAAATGTTAGTCATTAAAAAGCAGTCTTTCCTTCTGTCCTCCTTTACATCCTTGTTGAACTCACCCCTTCCATCATGTCTGCAACTGTTTTTGTGACATGATGATCTAAATCAGAGAAGTGATTAAGGCTAAATGGCCTGAAATATTGTCTGCATGACAAATAAGATTCTCAGAAGTATTTTATTCTAATCTTAGAGCTGAGGAGTTTTGGCAGCCTAAGTCTGAAAGCTTTGTATATCTACCCAAATTCAGTTTCCTCATTCAGTTTCCTCTATGCTGGTTCTCACTGAGCTGGCTTGAGGGAAGATGCACTGCAGAGGTGGGAACTTGATTTTTGCACTTGCAAATACTTTGTGATCATAAGTGTCAAATATTTCCCACCATATTTAGGAAAAAAAATTAAATCTTGCATATTATTCCAGTGGGTTGCAGTTAATTCAGTGATAACATGGTGTGGGAATGAACAGAAAGGCAGTGGCTGTTTCAGTGCTCTGTTCATTTGATATATACAACAATTAATTTAAAGTTAGATACATGTTTTCTTTGCAACAGCAGGTTCATAAATGTTAGTAGTCCCCAGCCAAGTGAAATAAAATGAGAAATCCAGAGTATAAACCTGTGAAATGTTTATCTGGTTTTGAATATGCATTTTTCCTGCTGGAAAAGAAAAATACTAGTAAGTGGGCATAAAACTGGTGTTGAAGTGGTTCTTGAAGTGCATTTTAATTGGTTGGTTTATCTGATACATATGAGCTTTGCTACTGTGCTTTTGATGAATATATCCTATTTGAAAAAACGTAAGCTCAGTTTAAAATTGAGAAACTGCTTGGGCCAGGCTGGAAATCAGGATGGTGGATGCTTTCTCCCCAGTGCCCAGCTGCACATCAAAGAGCTGAATCATTCAGCACAGGCCTGCAGCTGCTGAGGCTTACTTGTAGTAGATTGCCCCTCAGAGTTCCTTACACTTGGTCTTTCATGCTTCTAAACTTAACAAGATTTAAAAACCTCTGTGAAGTTTTGAAGATATGTTTTATGATGACTTTTGAGGTCCTGCTTGAGGGCAACATAATAAAGCAAATGAAAAGTACTTGTTCTGGTCTTTTAAAGTAAAGAATCAGAAATCCTCTCTGAAATGTCTCCTGCCAGTTGCTGTCAGTAGCAGTTTCTGTATTCATACAATGTAGAGGCAGTAGTGCTGGCATTGTATTTGGGTGCAGCTGTGAAGATGAATTAAGTGGCTTGAAGTTGTAGCTCAGTAAAACTTTCTTTTCCAGCTAACAGTAATAACATCAACGAAGTGCCAAATGAAGAGGGAAGTCTGGAGATAAACAGCAAAGTGGATGCCTGCCAGAATGGGCCAGAGTCGCTCTGCCTTGACTCTCCTGGATCTTTTGATCCTACCAGCAGTGAGCAGGGTGAAGAGTCATCCCCAGGTGTGACTGGTTTCCATGACAGCCTAAGGAAGTCTCAGGGAACTAGTGCTGAGGGCATAGCTCTTAGAAAAGAAGCTTTGCAGTCTCTCAAACTAAGTCTTCCAATGCAAGAAACTGAATTGTGTAAGCATCTGTTTATGATGGTGCCCCTGCTTTCTCTTGCTGCATAAAGCTTTATACTCTGAGCCTGGCTCTGGACTTCTGTAACATCATTTAAGCTTGAACTAAACTTCATTTTTGCAGTAAACTTTTACTTAGAACTTCAATTCATTTTCTTTCAGTAAACCACCCTCTGCTACAGCTAAGGCACGTGCCTTACCATTTAAAACTGGCTCTTCACTGGAGGGGAATTCACGCTTTCTGGGGCTGAAGCTATTCTAATCTTCTTGATTATTAGAAGTAACAGGTGACATTAAAAAAAAAGAACAGCAGAACCAGGTGATTTTAAGCTAAGAAAAAAAGGAAAGGAGAGAAGAACAATGAAGCAGGGAAGAAGGGAAAGTCTTTATATTATGGTTTCTAAAAGTCTTACTATACTACAGGAAAGGTTTAATGTGAGTTAAGGTTTAATGTCAGTTAATAAAAGGTAAGAAAATATATCTAGGGAACCATTTTCCACTATTTGTAGGGAATGAGTGGACTGTGTAGGTCTTGCTTAGTTTTACAATTTTAGTACTGTCAGAAATGCAGGACAGGTGAGATTAAGTGACAGCAACATTTTTTTCTTGTTGTATAATCTCTTGTCATCTCCTCCATCTGTGGAGGAACTATAGCATTTGCAAATTGAGCAGTGGAAGTCCACAGGCTTTATCAGTGCTTACACAAGGATGTATTTGAAGAGGGTCATTTGAGGTGCATGTCAGTGGGCTTTCCTTTTGTTCCTTGCTTAAGCATGAAGCATGTTGCTGATGGTAGAAGGGGCTTTTATCTTTTGCATCCCTTTTATCTGCGTTGGAGTTTTCTGTTTGACTGTGAAGATGCCTTTCCCTTACAGGCTCAGTAGAGTCTTCACTGCCACTGGAAAATGAAGAACAAATCAGACTTCAGGCAAGAAGGCGTCTGGAAGAACAGCTCAAACAGTACCGAGTGAAGAGACACCAAGAAAGAGTGAGTGCTTCACAACACATCTTCTAGATTGTGTTTTGTTGAGAAGCTTGAAAATTTTACCATTTCTATTCCCTGAATTAAAACATTCAGTAGTTTTCTCAAATGAGAGAAAGCATTTTTGTCTTCTGGACAGGCAAAATTTGGTTCTGTTACCTCATCAGTAATGTACCATTTTGTGCTACTTAAAATAGGGGAGGGAAAAACAGACACCAAACTTAGAGTAGCCTAAATGTTCAATTTTGCCTATATTTTTCAGTTGCCTTTTGGAGTCTCACATTAACATTTTCAACATCTATATACTGAAGCTTGATAGGGTTCATTGCTGGTATAATTTACCTTGTTTATGAAAGGACGTATGTTTAATATCAGTGTAAAAGTGTAGAGCTTTATATCTTTAGTTACAGCAAAATAAGTCTTTGATGCTATTTCAAAGCTAACATTCTGGAATTTATTGTTGACTCTTTGCTTCTTTTAGTCGAGTCAGTCTACATCCAAAACCCGTCCCTCCAGCACCCTGGATCCTGAGCTGATGTTAAATCCAGAAATCCTGCCAAGAGCCAGCACTGTAGCAATGACAAAAGAATACTCCTTTTTGCGGACCAGCGTCCCCAGGGGGCCAAAGCTGGGTAGCCTGGGACTTCCAGCATCCTCAAAAGAAAGAAGAAGCTCAAAATCTAAGGCCAGCAAGATCCGGTCCTTGGCTGACTACAGAACTGAAGATTCAGATGCTCGAAATGCTACTGGGAATTCTGTGGCTACTGACTTACCTGGGGGGGCTCTGATGCAAAGCAGAAGTGGCCCAACATCAGTTGTGTCTGAGATCAGTCTGCCCTCTGACGTGGATGATCGAGTAGAGAATTCCTCCTTGGCAGGAGACAGCATTTCAGAGATTGACGGGAGTGAAGTGGGAATGAGGCTGGATGGAAATGAGAGCGACAGCTCTACCTACAGCAGCGTGTCAGGGAAAGGGCTTTATAGCAGTTTGCAGAATGCAGAGGGCAAACAGGACACTCCATATACAATAAATGGCCAGAAGATACATCCTGAAGCAATGGGGCAATTTCCTTCCATCAGTGAGGTGCTGCAGGCTGCAGCAGTGGAGCATCAGGCCCAAGAGCAAGAAGTTAATGGAGAGGTACGGAGCAGGAGAGACAGTATTTCCAGCAGGTAAGAATATCTATTGTTAGTTAATGGTATTTTCTTGGAATAGGCAGCCTATTGCTTTTCTTTCTTACTAACTTTAGATCCAGTTTTAACTTACACTGCTATTGAGTCTGTTAGTAGCTTACAAATTCTAAAAGAATCTGAGAGGTCACTTCACTTGAGTACCTATTTACTAAGTATATCTTTGGAGAAAGATATTTTTGCCACTGGCTCTGTTAAATGTACTGCACACAGTTGTTTCTGTCTGTATAGAAGGACTTCATTCACCGAGTCACTCATGAGCCTTTGTCTATCAATCTGAAAGTACAGACTTGACTGTCTCAATGATATTTAGTATTGTCTTTTTCCTCATCTCTGCATGTACCTTTCAGACCTCACATAGTTAAGGAATGCCAAGAGTCTTGTCCTAGATATCTTATCCTCTTCAGCCCTTTGAGAATGAGATTTAGTTTCCCAAGCTTATGTGTATATGACAGGTATTAAACTGATTCAGAAAGCAAGTGCATAACTGGTGAAGCCCTTAACAATGTGTGCTTTTTATCAGTTGTCTGCAGATGCATATTTTATATGTCCTACTTTTGAAATTACTTCCCCCCACTTTATTGGAATAAAGTGTCGTGCCCAAATATGTTGAGGTGTACAATCAGTTGTTGATTATTATTCTGGCTTAGATTTATTTCTTATGGTAATGAGAAAAGATCTTTTTCTCCAGATGCCTTGGCTGTACAGCAAGGAATCAGCATAAGGAATCCCTTATGCCAAATACCTGTTATTCCTTCTTTTGCAGCAGCTGATGGCATTTTTCAGGCACATTAAAGCAGACAGTTATGAGAATAACCGTGAAGGTTTTGTGATCCCATCATGTCCAGTTGTCTGCTTAAAATGAGATCTGTAAATACAGAATATGATGAAGTCAGTGATTGCAGTTCTGAAAAATAACGAATATATGGTGCCACACTAGATTCTAGTTGCTGCAAGTACAGGAAGCTAAAGTATAAAACCTTAGCAGGAATATGATTTCTTTCTCTTATTATCAGAGGTTGTTACACTGTGTTCTGAATCTCTCATAAACCGGAAAAAATGTCCTGCAGTTTGAGCCACATGGATTCTGAGTACCTCTTAATTTCAGAGCCACTTTTCTTCAACTAGACAAGTGTTGTATTCTAACCCTGTAACTGTGCTTGTGCTGTCTCTGTCTCCAGTGTTTCTATGGAAAGCTCTATCGCAGGAACTCATGACGAGGTGCTGCAGGTTATGAAGGAGAAGATGAGACTTGAAGGGCAACTAGAAGCACTCTCACTAGAAGCCAATCAGGTAGAAAATGAATTTGGAATTCTGTATTCAGCAAATCAAAATAAGATTTTAATTAATTTTCAAGAACCTCTTGGTTATTACTTGTGGAGTTGTGTTTTGTAAAAACATTGTTGAATGAGGTACTTTAAAAGAATGCCACGGTGGGCTGACCCTGGCTGGATGCCGGGTGTCCACCAAAGCTGCCAGTCCCTCTCCTCCTCAGCTGGCCAGGGAAGAGAAGAAATGACAATGAGAGGCTCATGGGTTGAGATGAGGACAGAGATGGGGAATCTCAGCTCCAGAGCATTGGTCCTTTGGTCTTTGCCTTATCAAAGCCACTTTGCTGGGCATCTTTTTTAGTCAGCCACCAATATATTTTCTCATGAGACTCCTGCATTTTGATTTTCTGGACACATTCAGGCTCTCAAAGAGAAGACTGAGCTACAAGCCCAACTTGCAGCTTTGAACATGAAGCTTCAGGCACAGATGGAGCACAGCCAAAACAGCCAGCAGAAGCAGGAATCCCTGAGCTCAGAAGTGGCCACATTAAAGCAGTCTTGCTGGGATCTGGAACGAGCAATGGCTGATCTGCAAAATGCCTTGGAAGCAAAGAATGCCAGTTTGGCTTCTTCAAACAATGATTTGCAGTTAGCAGAGGAGCAGTACCAGAGACTCCTGCAGAAGGTTGAAGATATGCAAAAAAATGTTCTCACCAGAGACAGTACAGGTGGGATGATGAAAATGTCAGTCTTTAAAATGTGTTGTTCCATAAATCATTTTATTCCAACTTGATTATGAAGTCCAAGGAGAAGAAATTTAAACTTGTGTTTATTAATAAAATGGTCTCAATTTTAAGGTGTTTGGTTTTGATTTTGTGTCACAGAAGTGTCACAGTTTGCAAGCTGCCACTGTCAGCCTGGAGAGGGAGGCATAAATATTTAGTCCAGACAGTGGCCTAGTTGTTTTTTTGGAAAATTGTACAAATGCTGATTTGTAATGATGACTCTATGTGCCAGGACACCTACTTCCTGATGTTTAGTTAGTTCATATTTTCTGCCTCTAAGGAACTGTGAATGCTTACAGAAGTGATTCATTTAGTTTAATTTTATTCTGCTTATGACCTGGTACTTTGGATTCGAGCACTTTGGCAGGAAAAGCCAATCTTTCTATAATTAGGCATATGTGCTTTTGTTCAACAATTAAGGAAAAATAGATAAAATTACAAATACAGCAATAATCCTTGGAAAAGTGTGCATAAAAATAGCACAATGGGGTGTGTTAGTCCAAGTTCTTTATTTTTGTTTTCCTAGTTCATGACCTGCGACAGCAGTTGGCTTCCTTGCAGACCCAGCTTCAGAAGGTGCAGCTGGAACGGACCACACTGACCAACAAGCTGAAGGCATCTGAAACAGAAATCACATCTCTCCAAAATGTGAGGCAGTGGTACCAGCAGCAGCTGGTCCTGGCACAGGAGGCCCGTGTCAGGCTGCAGAGTGAGATGGCCAATATACAGGTATTGTGATTTATTGCATATGGGAGAACTGAGAATCTCTTTTTTGTCAGTTCTATCCACAGGACAACCTAGTGGCCTTCTGCAGTGGCCTGACTGTACCAATGCCATGAAAATAATAGCTGAAATAAGGCACACACAGTTTCAACATGTTTTGGGTTTTTTTTTTTCCCCTTTAAACTCTTAAATTCTTGTTGGTATTATCTGTGATTTTCTTTTCCTTCCTTTAGGCTGGGCAGATGACTCAAGCAGGGATGTTGGAACATCTCAAACTAGAGAATGTGGCCCTGTCTCAGCAGCTGACTGAAACCCAGCACAGGTCCATTAAAGAAAAGGAACGTATTGCAGCACAACTACAAAATATTGAGGTATGGCTGTAGATGATATTCATGAGTTATGTTCTGCCTAGGTTGTGTATTTATGTTTTGCAAAATCAAGGTTATTCTGGCAAAGTAACATAGAATTCGTATTAATTGGTTCAAACCCTGCATTATAAAAGCAGTAAATATTTCAGAGCAAATAAATTTGTATGGCATTATGAACAATTAGAGGGAACAAGGCCATATATTTCCCATTCAAAGGTGATACTTGCATTTTCAGTTCTGGTATTTGTTTTTAATTGAACTTTGAAGGCAAATGTAAATGTTGTCCTTTGCCCATCCATGAACTTGTTCAAGAGGAAACTTAATTGGAAGTTAATCTAAACCAGTAATGTGCTTTTTAAGTGTGTGAAATTGCTCAGTAATCAGGTTTGCCCTTCCTTCCCTCCAGTAAGAAAAGTTGGGTAAAATCTAAAGTGCAGTACAGTCACTTCCAAAGCTCTTAGAACCTTAAAATCCCCTGATTTTCAGTGACATTTCTGCTTCTGAGTCTCAGAGGAAAGTAAAGCAGCAGGTTAGTGGAAGCACCCATCTGCAGTGTTACTGACAGCTTGTATAAATGACAGGACTGTTTCCTGAGTAGCTACAGTGTCCAAGGAATCCCTTTTGGTTTGGAATTTTCCCAGACAGCTTCATTTTAATAAAGATTCTTTTTCTTCATGTCTTGCTCATCAACTGAGAAAGGACAAGGTGTTAATTAATAGGAATTCATATTGTCACAAGTATGCAAGACATTCACTATTACTCCAGGGTGTTTTAAGTATAGGAATGAGTGACTTCAGTAAAAGCATACAGGTGTGTAAGGCAGACATCAGAATTATTGTTGTGTTTTTCCTCTACAAATTTTCTTGATAATTTACTTCTCTTTTCCTATTTTTTTCCCACTCCTTCCCCTCCATTGACACTGTAGAAGTTGATTCCATGCTTTTTCTATGCAGGCTGACATGTTAGATCAGGAAGCTGCCTTCATGCAGATCCAGGAGGCTAAAACCATGGTGGAAGAAGACTTGCAGAGAAAACTAGAGGAGTTTGAGGATGAGAAAGAACAGCTCCAGAAAATGGCTGATTCTGCAGCAACATTGGAGCAAGAATTGGAACAGGTAGACTGTTCTTAATCAACTTCCCAGGAATTCCAAGGGAAATACTGGTTTGGCAGAAAAAGCAATAGTAAATAGATGCTGACCTCCAAACTTCTTTTTGAAACCTGAAAGATTGCTGCAAAAATGAAGTGCATACTAAAATCGTTCTGTTCCAGGTGAAAAGGCCTTTTTTCCAACCATGTCAGTAATAATACTTTTTAAAAATTTCGTAACTACTGTCTTGCCAGATGCTGGGGTTTTTTTGTGAATTCAGTATGTGATTATTGTAAGCATAGACAAAAACCACAGATCCATGTTCAAAGTTGTTAGGCAGTCAGGATATCATTACATACATTTACACTCACAGAGCCCAGCTTTAAACTTGTAACCTTATGCTGGCAGCATGTCAAGGGCTGCAGTGACATGAAATGTGTGATAGCTCAGTACTATATTCCATGTAATGATATGGTATTAATAATGCTGAATTTACCTGAATTTGCTGTGGACACATTTTTCAAGTAAAACTTTCGAATACAGTGAATATTATGAACATTTTAGGTTTGTCATTCTGGTGATTGCTTAGCCTATAAGGTAACAAGGCAGTTGATACAATTAACAGAGCAAATACAAGTGGCCTAGGAAAGTTGAAAAATATTTTCACCTTCTGCTATTTTCTCCTACAGGCTGAAATATTAAATATAATACTTGATTTTTATTAGAGTGCTTTTGCAAAGTTAATCTTTGTTTTGTATTAATTTAATTTTAAAATATTTCCTGTCAGGTCAAGTTGACTTTGCATCAGCGAGATCTGCAGCTTGAATCCTTGCAGCAAGAACACCTCGACCTGATGAAGCAATTGACTCTAACCCAGGAGACACTACACACCAAAGAGCAGTCCCTGGATGACCTGCAAACACAGTATGATGAACTGAAGGCCAGGCTAGAAGAGCTCCAGAGTGATGCTGCTTCTAAGGATGACACCATCCAGTATTTGCAGAACGAAAAGATTGTGTTGGAGGTGGCTCTGCAGGCAGCAAAAGCAAGTAAAGAGCAACTTGATGAAGGGGCAACACGCCTTGGAGAAGGTACAGAGGTAACATCACAAATCTTGGAGCAGCTGAAGCAAGAAATGGCAGTCAAATCAAGCCAGGTAATGATCTTTCTGAAATCTTACCAGTTTTAAAACACAAGAATTTGGAGTACAGGTCACAGTTTGGGTAGTAACTTGTAGTGTGCTCTTTTCTGTGGCACTGTGGGTCAAACATCTTTGTTGTGCAGTAATGTAGTTCGCAGTGTGGTGACCTAGTGAGTGTATTTCTGTATAAAATGTTGTGTTATCTAACCAATGAGATACTTAGTCAGAAACAGGATCCTTGTTAGATTAGGTAATTGTTACAAATCAGACAGATAAGCTCACCGAAGAAATCAGGTATAATATGACATTTGGCACATAAAGCAATGTTTGCTTTTTTCCCCTCTGGCAGGTGGAAAATCTGCAACAAGAAAATGCCAGCCTCAAAAAACAGCTTCAAAAAGTGAAGGAACAGTTCCTGAAGGAGAAGGTAAGTAAAACCAAAGAAATTTCAGATACATTAACCCAAAGAATACACCTTTTTTTTTACAGTGAAGGCATGTACTTCTGGGAAGGTTTTGAGGGTATTTAGATCTATTTTTTGTGTCACAGAACTTTGTGACATTAAAATACAGAAAATGTATGACTTTCAGTTGAATTTCTATCTGTAACTAATGTGAAAGCTGATCCACCAACAAATGCATGCTTTGATAGGGCTTTGGCCTTTGCCAGGTGATCCACCATAGAAAATCTGTCTTTGATTTGTTGATTAGGTTTGCTTTTGCAAAAGCACTCATGGAAATCTTCAAGTGTTGTCATTTCCTTGCGGTTTTGAAAAATAATAGTTGCTTCAGTAATTAGATGGTAAATAAGTGGTTTACTGCAAATTTTATTCTGAATTTACACAGTTCTGAAACAGTAATTTGAAATGGATATGTCATTGGTGTTGCACATATATGTGTCTTATTTATAAGGTGGCACCATTAATTTGCTGCTTGATTGCTTATTAATCCAATGTCAAAGTTTGTTTTAGCTTGTTGTATTTAAGTTTGGGAAGGCTGTTTAAACTGTCAGTCATAGTTAAGCCCTCTTCTCATGGCAAAATTCCTAATTATGTGCATAGGATGGGTAATTTTTTTACAATCACTTTGGTTTTTAAAAGTGGCACATAATGCAGTTTCCATAAAGAACATGAAGAAGAGTATCCCTTACTGCAGAGGACACTGAGGTTTTCATTTAATAAACTGCTAATATGAACTGTTATTTGATATCAAGCCTTTGAACCAGAGTAAATATCTTACAAAAGCTGGTGCTGGTTTGCATGACACCTCCACCCCCCCAACCTAAAAGAATATCAGTAAATACTTTCTAGTAAATTAGTAAAAAATTTGCAAAGCTGAAACGGAGGTGACATTGTCCTCTTGAAACTCTTGTGTGCAAGGTCATGGTGGAAGCTTATCGAAGAGATGCGAGTTCCAAGGACCAGCTCATCAGTGAGCTGAAAGCTACAAAGAAGCGGCTGGACTCGGAGCTGAAGGAGATAAAACAAGAGCTGCTGAGAATCCAAGTTGAGAAACAGTCACTCGAATCTGAGCATTCAAAACTACAGAAGGAAGTGTCTCAGGTTCACCAGCAGATGGTGGAACTAGAAAATCATCTGCAGTCAGTGCAGAAAGAACGAGATGATATGGAAACACGCCTACAGGTATGGAAGGTGTAAGGCTTTGGAGAGTGTACATCCAGGATACACTGCTGTGTCTGTTAACTTTGCAAAGAAACAGAATGGCCACCTGCAAGTTAATGTTCTTGGTTATATATTTAAAATAGTCTAGACATTTCAACATATACCTACCAAAATTCTGTAAATGCATGACTGCTTACTAACATCTCATGTAAGTCAGTGGGGAGAAGCACTACAGGAGTGGTAGAAGACTGATGTGGAAGCAGGTTCCTTGGTCCTACAGTGAGCTCCATCTGAGAACAAGATCCAAACACTCTTCATATGTGTTAACAGTGGTAGCTTCAAAGGAAAGAGTTAAAGAGAAAATAAAAGGGAAAGAGAATGTTGGGGACTGGAGAGCAATTTATATTTAGAGATGGAAGTAATTTTGAAATTTCATTATTTTTCTTTTATAATCAAACATACACAGCAAACATGCTTTTGTTTTTACACTCATGGGTCTTCTTTTCTTTCCTGTTAAGTCTTTGCAGTTTGATAAGGAACAAATGGAATCTCTTGCTGAGGCAAATCAGGCATTAAAACAACAAGTAGAACAAATGCAAGAAGAAGCAAAAAAGTAAGTGTTCTTCTAGTACAGACAAAAGAACTACAGCATTTGGTTTTCGTATTTGGCTTTCAGATGTTGGGTTTTGTTGGGTCATGTGAAAAATTAATCTTGTAGTACTATTTGTCAAGCAGCTTTTGTTTTTACTTGGTGTTTTCCTTTCACACCAGGGCCATTACAGAGCAGAAACAGAAAATGAAGCGTCTCGGGTCAGACCTGACGAGTGCTCAGAAAGAGATGAAAGCAAAGCACAAAGCCTATGAGAATGCAGTCAGCATTCTCAGTCGGAGGCTGCAGGAATCTCTTACTGCAAAGGAATCTGCTGAGGCAGAGCTGAGCAAACTAAAAGCACAAATTACTGATGGTGGGAATGACCAGATTGCTCAGGTATGCAGATGTCCTTTGACAGATGTCCATTTGTACAAAGACAGAGCTATAAGTCTTGGAATACTATTTCACCCTGAAGTGATGAAAATATTTGGAAAATAAAGCTAAATAAGAGCATGATGTCAGGGTTCTGAACACTGAGAACTTCTTTATGTTTGAGAGGTGATTTGGCAAGCTAGATTTACTGATTAAATTTTTATTGTTGGTTGGTTTTTTTGGTGGAATTGTTAATTTTTTTTTAAGGGTTAGTATCTGAAAGTTTTCCAAGATTTTAGCTCTTACTGCTTTTTTCTCATAGACAGCTAAAAGTTTTTCAAGGTAGCCATAGCTTATTTATATATGTTAGGCCTGTAACAAGAAAACTAATTTACTAAGGCAAGCTCCAATTTCTTGAACCAATGGAGCAAGATATCAAATACACCTACAGCAGTAGCTGGATGCAGAGGTGGAAAACTCTGAGCAAGACCTTTAAATTAAACACTAGCACCTTGTTTCATATTTGCTAGAGAAGCAGGCTTTTTAGCCAAAGCAGAAGTGACTCCTGAAGATGGGTGATGCACTAATCACGTTGACCCCTTTGTCTTTAGGAGAAGATTCAAGCTCTGAAGACAGAACTGCGAGCTCTGAGTGGCAGTAAGTTGATGCTGGAAAAAGAGTTGCAAGAAGTGATTTCACTGACCAGCCAGGAGCTTGAAGAATACAGAGAGAAAGTGCTGGAACTTGAGGATGAGGTGATTGCTTGAATTTGCTTGGTAGATGGGCATATGACAGTAAACAGTGCCTATGAGACGGGGAAAAATTTTAGTACCAAAATTTTATTCCAATGGTGGAGAAAATCAGAATCATGGATAGGAAACATCATGTCAGTGGTACGCGCAAATTTTGTTGCCTTGTGTTTGTTCTTTGTGGTTTCATGAGTCATTGTCCTATAGGGAAAGAGGATGAGAGAGAAGAGTAGTTCCTGTAGTAGATATCAGCTGTGTCTGGTCATGAGACAGTGAGGATACATAAACCATTCGCTTTTGGAACTGCTGGGAGTCATAGATCCCCAGTGACGCTGGGGGCCAGGTGATGGTGTTCAGTTGTAGAGTGGCACAAAAAAATTATATATATCAACTGCTCTGGATCTGCACCTGAACAGTACTCCTGGATTCTTTCTGGCAAGCATTTTAGTCTTCCAACAGGAAAAAAATACCAAAGTGAACTTATTTTTTAATGTTCATTTAAAAAATAAAAAAAAAAAAAAAAAAAGAAATCCCACTCCCAAACAAGATATTTAATGAGTTTAACTCACAGTTTTTTATAATAGTAGCACAAAGCTGGTTATGTTTGTTTGAGTTGTGTGTTGATTTGTTGTGTTTGTTTTTCTTTGACTATAGCTTCAGGAATCTAGAGGCTTCAGGAAGAAGATAAAACGTTTAGAAGACATGAATAAGAAGTTGGCCCTTGAACTGGAACATGAACGTGGAAAACTTACAGGTCTCAGCCAGTCCAACGCTGCTTTGCGGGAACACAATAATATCCTCGAAACAGCACTAGCAAAAAGAGAGGCAGACTTGGTACAACTGAATCTACAGGTATTTGACTTCTTGATGCAATAACTTCAGAAGGGAGTTGGCTTGGATGATACAAAGCTGGTGCATTTTCTTCAGTTCTGGGTCCCCCGCGTGTTGCATAGCAGGATCAATATGGGGGTTGGACAAGAGATCAGAAGTGGGACTTGGCACTAAAAAGAGTTTTCTTTAGAAAAAGAATTAATAAAATTGCACTACAATATTTGCAATAAAGTGTAGTTAGTTGGAGCATACCAAATCCACATGTGTTACATATGGATTCATTGAGATAAATAATTTTTATTCCAATACATTCATGTGGACATAGGCAATGAGCTGCCATTAACCATAGCTACTTGTAAGGCTGAAGGTACTGTGTGGAGAGTAATCAATGAACAGCAGAGAGTTGTTCTGCAATCCCTGTGTTGGCTTGTGTTTATATTTCCTCTACTTCCAGTGAGCCCACACAAAGTGTGCATTTGTTTTTGTGATTTGTTACAGGTTCAGGCAGTCTTAAAGCGGAAAGAGGAAGAGGATCAGCAAATGCAACAACTCATTCAAGCTTTACAGGCTTCCCTAGAGAAGGAAAAGTTAAAAGTTAAAGCCCTTCAGAAGCAGGTAATGGCTCATCTTTTATTTACTTACAAAGCAATTTAAAGGTATTTTAAAAGTATATTGAAATGAAATCTATGTTTTGTAACATCCTGCTTCCTCCAGAGGTCTGTCAGGATGGCCAGTGGCTGAAAGATCACCTGATGGCTCCTCTGTTGTGTCCTGTGTTAAGCTCCCTTTATGATTCACCTGCAGAGAAAAAACAAAGTAAAACTGCATCTTTTTGTCCTGTTAGGAAGCAGCAGCCAAAGCAGATGCAGCCCATAACCGGCGACACCACCGGGCAGCGATGCTGGAGCTCAGTGAGATCAAGAAGGAGCTCCACGCCAAAGAGCTGCTGGTCCAGGCCCTGCAGGCTGAGGTGGACAAGCTGCAGTAAGTAAATGTCTCAAATAGAACAGTAATTACAACAAATCCTCTCAAAAAGCCATACATCAGTGAATTTTTGGGTTTGCCCCTTTGGGATGTTGAATGTTCCTCAGCAGAACCTGACCATGGATGCTTGTTTGGACTCTGAGCAAATACTTGCATTTGTCTCTCTTTATAATTCAGTTAGGCCTGAGGTACACTGTTTTTAGGCTTCACTATCTGCTTTTTTTTCTCTTTGACCACACACTTCTACTACTTCACATTGCATATATATATATATATATATATATATATATATATATATATATATATATATACTATTATTCTTTTCTTTTACATCCCTGAGGAACTACATAGAGAATTAATTTGATTATGGATTATGTTCCACAGTGTATCAAAATTCAGTTTGCTCATATATAAAATTTTTTCTTAAATTATAAGAAACTATCAGACCTACATGAAAATGGATATAAGCCTAACTCTGTTCCTCCAGAAACAAAGCAAAATTGCTGACAGGGTTTTGTTTTTTGGTTTGTTTTTTTTCTTCCTGCATAATCTGTTGTTTGTAATTGGACTATTACCGGTGCTCAAGAATCTCATAAATTTTTTTTCAATATTTAATATTTATACATATCTTTCATAAAATCTTCTTGTGATTTAACACTTGCTCTGTGAATGTGTTGGCAAAGCCCTCAGTCAAAGCTGTGATTAACCAGGTTCCATGCACAGTCATGTCATTTATAGTTAACTGGCTAACCCAGTGAGGTTCTTGTTTTAAAGAGCAGATTGAGTAACTGCTGTGTCTGTTAATCTTGCTGTGCAGGGTAGAGGATGAAAAACATTCCCAGGAGGTATCTCAGTTCCAGCAAGAGCTGGCAGAAGCCACATCTCAGCTCCAAGTTCTGCAGAAAAACCTGGATGACAAACTTAGTGAACAGCCTCTAGTAAGCCAAGAGGTAAAAAATGAACACTTACTGTGTTTATCTGTATTTCTATTGCATGGTATGACTTTGCCTTTATTTCAGCATATTTAATAAAGTTTTGCTAGGTTTTCTTAAGAAGATTTTCATGAGACATAAGAATATATTTCGGATTTTGTGGTTGATTGCACCTGTAGATAATTCCAATTATATATTTTTTTTCCCCTGGAAGGTGGAAGACCTGAAGTGGGAAGTAGAACGAAAAGAAAGAGAAATTGAAACACTTAAGCAGCAGCTGGACATGACTGAACAGCGCAGCCACAAGGAGTTAGAAGGGATACAAGTTGTCTTGCAGGTATTTAATCGAGCCAATTCTGATGGATGGAAACTTTGATTGCTGTAGGGGGATAATTAAAACTATATTTTTATTTTTTAAAAGCATACTTACACTTTTTTCTGAATTTTTATTTTGACTGTACTGTTACCTTTGTAGCTCTTCAACTTCTATGCCATTAAAATAGGCTACTGACTTTCTTTTAACCTAACCTCTGATTTTCTGCCATTTGCCAAATCTGGCAAATTTGTTTCAAACAGCAAACAGTTTCATATAGTGTTGCTGTTTTTTTTTCTTCTAGTTTCCTCTGGAAACTGAAAAGATTATAAAAACATTAGTTGGCTGGAACTTTCGTGCTGTTTCTCTACATCACATTGATTCTCTTCCCATTTAGAACATCAAGACTGAGTTGGAGATGGTGAGGGAAGACCTGTCAGTGACTCAGAAGGATAAGTTCATGCTGCAGGCTAAAGTGACTGAACTGAAGAACAGCATGAAGTCACTGCTGCAGCAAAACCAGCAGCTGAAGTTGGACCTGAAGCATGGCAAGATGAAGAAGGTATTTAAATAGAAAGAACACTTTTTGTAAAGTACAGGAAAGTTCTCTGCTAATGCTCTTAAATAACCTAACATGAATGTGCCTGTGATTCCTGCTCCTCAGTGCAGATGTGCACCAGTAGCGCGATCAGAGACTCTTTCTAGGTGGGAAAAGTTATATTGATGAAATAAAATTGTGTTTCTGACTCCTTTTTTTTCCTTTTACCAGAGGAAAGAACTGAAAGGCGAGAATAACTCTTCCAATCCAGTGACTCCAGTCAAGATTCCTGATTGTCCAGTGCCTGCTGCCTTGCTGGAAGAGCTGCTGAAACCAACAGCTGTGAGCAAGGAGCCTCTAAAGAATCTGAACAGCTGTCTTCGGCAACTGAAGTATGGCCTGTTGTTTTAAACCACATTAAGGAATCTTAAAAATGTTTTCAGGAAGCCAGCTGCCACCATGAGGAAAAAAGGATTTGTAAAATTAATTATTTATTGAGACTATATTTAGGACAGTAGAATGTTCTGTCTTTGTAAGTGCTTGCTTATATGGTCATTGCCATAGTGAAAGAATACTTTACAGTAAACTAAATAAAATGTCCATCCTGAATTGTACACCGCAGAAAAAATCAAAACCAGCTATTAATATTTTTAAATTAAGCACATTATATTTGTTTTGCTCTTAAGACAGTTCCTAAGCTTCTTGTAGATTTCTTTCTCTTGTATACAGCTATATCTTAGGTAGTCTTGGAGTAGGTATCAAGAATCAGAAAAGTAATTTTTTGGTCTTGCATTTAGCAGTTTTCTGCTTGCTAATTTTTGCTTTTTTTGTTCTCAATACATTCAAAGGCAAGAAATGGACAGTCTTCAGCGCCAGATGGAGGAACACACCATTACAGTACATGAATCAATGTCTTCATGGACTCAGATTGAGGGCAAGTTAATGGACCTTACGTCTACAAGTCCTACAACTGCATCAGACCAGCAGGAGACTCCTACTGCAGATGAAAAGAAAGAGAATTGTAGTGTTAGTGACAAGGAAGCTTTGACACTATAACCTCCTCATCAGTTGTCTTTCTTCCTATTGCTTTAAGAATATAAACAAATCTTTATAAAAATTATTTATTTCATTTTTTTAAATGGTGTTCAGAGTTGTGCTTTTGCCTTTAGAAGCAAAGGGCACTGATTTGAGAAACTGATGGAATAGTAAATGCAGAATGTGCTATTCTAAGGGTTTGTTTGAAACAATTCTGTCATGTTGGGTACTGCCAAGTGGTGAATCTAGCTCATTTGAGGGTTTAGTAAGAGATTGAGATGAAGATTTAAAATGAGGTCAAGAGGAGCATCTGGTTTCAAGTATGTAATTGTTCAATCTGGGTGAGTTTGTTAAGGAATTACTGTTAATTATGTAACATCTAGGTTTTCTTGTTTGGTTGTGTTTTTTTTTTAATTTGTGGGAGTAGGATGTATTTTTCCCTCATCTTGGATTGTAGCCAAACTACAGAGAAAAATAGGTTCTCATGTTCAGCCATTAGCAGTGGTTGAGAACTGGCTCTGCTTGAGTATTCTCTTGTCCCTCCTATAATCTCTTACTCTTGAAATTCAGATTATAAATATCTGTATTTGAAGGACAATAAGTTATTGTAAACCATTTCCAGTTTTGAAGATGACCTCTGACCTATAGCAGAAGAAACAAGACTGTAAAGACAAGCAACACAGAGCAGTTGGTATCTTTGGCAGATTTGCCTGGCACGTTTGCTGATGTTTTTCTCTTACAGTCACAGGCCAGTAGTGAGCTTTGCTTCACTGCACAAATACTTTGCACCTTTTTATTTCAAGTTTTGAAGTAGACACCCATTTAAAAGTACGTGTGTAAAATATATATATATATATATATACATAAGAAAAAAATCATAATTTTCTGACTTTGAATATCTGGTTTAATATGCTTATATACTGTAAGTTAAGGCTACAATGAGGGGTTTTGTTACTGTCCTTGTTTTAATGTTACGTTTAAGTTTGCTCTTCTTTGACATACTGTACAAATGGCTTAGGGAAATGAGCCCCTAAAGCCAGAGCTTTTAGATATGTAATTATTTTTACTTTAAAAGACATAATTATAATGCCTATAAAATTATTTTTTTTAATAGCTTTATCTTCTCCCACACACTCCCTCTACTTTTTGCACCTTCTATTCCAAGGTGTCCAGGGTGAATGGAAGTGTTGGTACTGTGGCAGTCCCTCTGCAGAGCACCTTGACTAAGTTATTTTTAAAGCAGCTCACTTCAGTGTCCTTCATCTTTGGTCCCGTTGCTCCATGTGGCTCATAGTGCAGTGACAAGCTCTAAAATTCAGTGTTAGGGTATTTGGAAGATTTAGTGGTTACTCATGTACTAGAATGTTTTTGTCCTTAAAACAAGTCAATTATATCCACTGTAGTTTGGCGTTCACCAAAAAAAAAAAAAAAATCTATTAAGTACAAGTGGATTCAAAGGCTGGGGGAAAAAAATTCTAGTTCATGTATTTTTCCAAAGAGGCTGTCGCTGTTTTTGGGTTTGGTTGTTGCAGAGGAGGGGGAAGGATATTGCATTTTGTTTAGCAGTAAGGCGAAAAATAACCAAACAAAACTCCCAAACCCACTTATATTTATCCATAGTCTGATTTCACTTCAAGCTCTAGTCCAGTTGAACACTTTGCACTATAAGTGTTTTTACTGAATGATTTCATGCCCTGCAGCTACTGGATTTTAACTTAGATTTTATTGGGATCAAAGTCAAGTGATGCTGACAGTCAAGGTTTTGCAACTGGTAAAGGAAGAAATGCATTGATGTGGCATTAGATGCCCATCAGATGGATTTACCAAACAATTCAAAATGAAAAGCTTTACAAACTAGCTTAAGACATGTCTGCACACTGCTGCAGTCTGCTTTGTAGAGTAAATGGTACTAATTATCTCGCTGTTGTCATGTTCTTGAAGTTGCCTGTATATTAAGCTCAAAGAAGGAAAAAAACAAACCACAGTATTGTTAAAGAAAAAAAAAACAACAAACTGTAATGAATAATATATTCAGTTCAAGAAACTACCAAATGTCCAGGATTTAAAATACTACTTGTGCAGCATTAATGTTGCTGTTCGCTTTATTACATACATTGCCTACAGTTCAGAATCCACCATGTTCTAATCTGTTAGTTCAGCAGTGGTTGTATTGATAAAGGTTTTATCTGGTATCAAAGAAGCCAGAATTTTTAGAAACTTTCCTAGTTGTTCTGAATGTCAGCTCTCCTTTTTGTGTCCATTCTGCATCCTGCTGCAGTTTCTCACTAGCTCCTGAAGACATCTGAGCTTGCACAATCAAGTAGCCTTAGATGTGTGTTTCCCTTTCCAAGATGAGGGAGCTGTTGTGGATTAGATTCCTGCACTGGCCCAGCTGCTGCTGGCAGTACCTGGACACTGGGTACTGTCCTGTTACATTCACCATGTGCTTTTTCTACAAACACCGTGTCATTTACTTAAATGAAGGACAGTGAGACTTTAGAGGGTCTAAATCTGGTGAGGTACTAAGTGAAGTTACAGAAGTCTTTGGGAGGTCTTCTAGAAGGAGCATTCAGTGTGTGATAAAGGCAAGGCCATTTCTTTGAAGCTCATCAACTATGATTTTAATGACCCAGAGAAATAGTTGCTGCTTTATTAAAAAGCCTCACCCTGAGGCTGAGCGTGCTCAGTCTACAAAGCTTCAGGTCACTGCTGTCTAGGCAATAAAATAACTCAGCTGTAGGAATGAAAATTGTCTCCCCTCTGCCTGTCACAGCACTGCCAAATAATCAGGAGAATCTGAAAAATAATCTCTTAAAATTTTATTTTACCTTTTCAAGCACTGCAATAGAATGTATTTTCTGTGTTTCTTCAGTGGTTGCTACGTACTAAACCAAATCTAGTTAATGAAGGAGAAATGTCACTGCAATGTGAGAGTGTTCCCCAGTGCTGAAAGCTGGTAGATGGTGCAGCATTTTTTTTAAAGATGCTGTTGAGTTTTTGAGGGCTCTTGAATAACTGTGCATTTAAAAAAAATATCACAACCGAGACCAGCAAACCCTACAATAGAATAAAATGTTACTGAGTCTCTGGCATTGCTGAATATTGCATAATGCTCCATTCTGCTGTCTTCCAGATTTCTTGGAAATATTTGTGCACTGTATTGGGATCAGCTGAGCTCCCTATCCACTCATGCAGCGGGAGGATCTGATCCCATACTGTTTATTCAGGCAATATCCTAGCAGAAATCTATGGGACTTTCACCCGTGTAAAGTAATGTCCAGGATGAATGTTCTAGTGTTCATATTGTCATGGATTATACATTCCTCCTCAGGGGACAGAACTGCAGTGGCACAGCTATTTTAGTGTTAGCTGTGACAACATCAAAGGTGTGCTGGGGACAGGTGGTATTACCAATATAAATTTACCTTAAAGAGGACAGATTCACTCCTGGTGATGCAGAAGCTTGTGATGTACATTTTATTAACTTCGTGGGGACAGTGGGAATAGCTGCATGTGACTTGCTGTGATCAGAGCCTTTAAGTATTTTCCTGTGAAAGCAATTGCTGTCCAGAGGAATTACTAATGCTCATCAGCTATCTTCTGATCACTCTGCCTCCTGCTAATGAGCAACACTTGGGTCTTGGGCAGCCTCATTTCCAATACAGATGCACAGATTTCTAGGAGAGGGAAAGATGTTCTGGATATTGTAAATGGAATGGTTCTGTTTCATGTATGACATTCAGTAATGTCTGCTTAGGCTGTATTTGTAAAGATAGAAGTTAATAATTCCATGTTCTTGAAAAATGGATAACCCAGGGGCTGGGGGAGTTACACTATGTACAATTAATGTTTATGATCATACAAAGCATGTTGATTATAAAAATTATGTGCATAGGGATTCCTTTAAAAGTTTTGTGCAATAAACTATTTTTGCTAAAGGGCCCCATGTTGTTTCTGCTTCAAAAGAGTTACCATTTTCTCTTCAATTTTCGACAGTAATTTTTGTGTTGGGATCCTGAATATGCTGTGGAGCCACCTTTAAGGGAAAAAAAAATCTTATTTTGAAGGACAACGTTATTGTGTATTGATTTTTCACATAGCTAAACTTCATTGTGTTTGTATTTCCATTATATTTTCTTTTTCTCGGTAAGTTGAACTCATCAGGGAAGAAACACAATTCCTTGGCCTGAATTTATCAGCCTGAGGAGTTTGAGTGTACAAAATAGAACAATGCAGAAATGTAATCTTCGTTCTAACTTAGCCAGTTAAAATGATGAGGAGAGAAATTCCTGTACCTTCCTCGCAATACTAAACAGGGTGAGTTAAAGCAATAATTTCTTCTTTAAGGACAACAACTTAAACCACCAAGTGACTGCACTGCACATAGCACAGGTGCCTGTACCCCAAAGGTAGGAATGTTGCACTTGCTGGGAGGGCTGGTTCACATCTGTGCAGGGAATTGTTTTCTTCTCATGCACCAGAGGCCTCCTGCTCCCTCTGTTTTCCATCTTGCATGCCTCATACGAGGCTGCGGCAGCATTTTAAGGTTAATCTCCGGACGGAACCTTTCTACAGCGGCCTCTGAAGTGCCTGTGCGTTGCCGGTCCCCAGGGCTGGTGCAGTTCAAACGCTGCCCGCCCGTCCCGGCCTTGGGCCGCGCCCGCCCGCCCGGCAGCTGCGGCTGCAGCGCGGAGCTCCGGCGGAAGCGGCACCGCGCTCCCCCGGCCTCCCCGGCCCTTCCCCGCCGCCCGGGAGCGGCGCCGAGCGGAGCCGCGGTCACGGTGAGGCCCAGGGCGGCGGCGGAGCCCCGTCAGCGCCGGGCGGAGCCGCCGCCGCGTCTGTTGGGGGGCGGGCGCGGGGCGGAGGAGGTGGAAGCCGCGAGGCCGCGGAGGTACCGTCCCTGAGGGCGTGCGGGCACGGCCGGCGTGCGGCGGGCGGGCCGCGGGCCGGGCATGGAGCGGTGGGTCGGGGCCGCCGCGGGCTGGGATTCGCTGTGGGGAGCCGGCTGGGGCCGATGGCCGTGCTGGGAGCTCCTGGCCGCCTGCGCCGTCATCGGCGCCGTGGGCTGGCTGCTGCGGCTGCGGGACAGGAGGCCGGGCGGCCGGCGGGCGGCGGCGGCGGCCGCCATCTCCTCCCCGACCCCCATCGCGACCCCGGCTCCCCACTCGGCCCCGGCGCCGCTCGCCGCGGGGAGCCAGCGCTGCAGCGGGAGCCGCCCAGGTGAGAGACTCGGGGGAGGCCGGGGGATGGTGCTGCCCCTCGCCCCGCGGGAGGGCCGGGAGCGGGCACCGGGCACCGCCCGGGGAGGCCGCGCGGCCCTGCCCGCCTCCCTGCGCGGCCCCAGCGCCCGCGGGCCCCGCCGGGCCCGGCCCCGCCGCCCCGTTCCCCTTCCCGCTTTGTCACGGCCGGGCCCCGCCGGCTCCGGCTCGGCGGCAGAGGCGGCTCTGCCCGCCCCGCCCCGGCCCCGCTCCCGCGGCCCTGCTGCTGCTCCCGCATCCCCTCCCGGCCCGCGTCGAGACGTAGCTGTGCGTTTCTCCTCCCTGAAAAGTTGTCCCTTTTCCCTTCCCTTTTTTCTTTTCCCGTGGCTTATTTCAAGTTTGTTCAGCAGTTCCCTTTCAGCCACGTAGTTCATAACTGGTGGCTCATTTGCCCACAGGCGGTACAGACAAATCACCCCATCTGGGAGCCGCGGTTGCTCTAACATATGCAAATCCTATCAGCCGAATACAGCCAAAGACAGGATGTGACTCTCCATTCCTGCCTCGGAAAAAATAAATGAAAAAAGAACACAGCCAAAAAGAGTACTTTTCTTATATTATTCATTTATTGAAAGACTTAAGGAGGGTAGTAGAGTAAAATAAAATACTGCCATCCTTAGAAGTCAGTCGTTCATTCTGTCATGGCTGTAGTCTTAATTTTTTTTTTTAAAGCAGATTCTGCTGTTTCATTCTGACCCAGTGAGATAAAGGAAAATACGATTCTTGCCCATTCTTGTAGGTTTTGATCGATTTGGAAGAACCCTAGAACATGATGTTGTTAAAGCAGTTACTCATATTTGCAAAGGTAACTCGTAAGGCCTTACATGCTGAACTAGAAGAGGTAGCAACCTCAGTGCTGGCTGTGCTCTGGATCATTTGTAGTTATATAATACATTTTACAGTTCAAATAATCTCATTTTGCACCTGCACGTAACAAAGGGTTGAAGGATTGTCTCAATATGAGCAGTTGCTGTTTCTCCGCTTTGCAAGTGACACATTTTCTTTTGGACGGATTAAAATAGGTAATGAAATTAAAAACCAATAATGCTTATCTAAGTTAGCTGAAATCTCATTGTCAGAACACAAATGGATTTTGTGAGAATTCTGTGTTATCACTCCAACAGTGTTTTCCCTTTTTCCACACCAAATGCCCTGTAGAAAACTCCTCATACTAAGAGCAGATCTTAAACCTGATTCTTCACTGCTTGGTGAATGGTCTGCTTTGCCATCTCATTTTGATTCAGCTGTGCCAGAGTTGTAATAGACACACAAAAGAAATGACTTTTTTTTTTTTTTTTTTTAAACAGACAAAATTTTGAGCACTAAGATTTAGGTACCAGGTTCTGTCAAAACATGAGAAATCACTCCCTCACAGCATTTTTTTGCTTAACCGTAAGGCAGGAAGGATTTTTGCATGTTCCTGTCTACTCTCCATACATGAATTATATATACGTACAGGTCTGCTCTTCTGCACAATGATTGTGCTAGTTCTGAACCCTAAAAATAGGAGCATTTCTCAGCTAATTCTTTAAGGCATTATGTTGACTGCTCAAAGTGTTTTCATTGAGCTGTTTTTGCAATGAACTTTCTCACCCCTGAGTTTTCATCTTTCTTGTAATTTTACAGTTATGCAGTCTCAAAAGGAAAATCCCTAGAATAGCAAGTTTGGATATTTTGATAGCCTTAGGGGCACATCCCTTGATTAAAACATACTGGTATCAAATTTTATTTTAAAAAATAGAGGATTAAGAATTAAAAACAAGGAAGAGGATCTTTCATATCTGTTGTTGTAGTCTTGTGGGGAAGTCAGATAATTGAAACAGTGAGGTTGCTTGGAAGCTCAGGAATCACAGGGGAACTACAGTCCCTTGGGGAAGTGGCTCAGCAGCATCAGCTGTGGCTCTGCTGCTGTTTGGTGGGGTTTTTTCCTTGGAAATACTCTCATTTCTCGTTGTTTCAGTGAGGTTCCAGTTAATACTTGTGAAATCTTCAGGGCTGAGGTTATGTTGTTCTCTAACCACAGACATTCAAAATAAGATGTTCATAAAAAAGAGACAGCTCTCAAAGAAAATGTCCCTCCAAGGAAACAGCCCTGAAACTCACATGACTGTTGACTTGTAATAATTGAAGGACTGTTGAAGTTTGGCATTAAGTACATTTTCATAGTGTCTCCTAATATTTGGAGTGTGTTTGTTCTAACTCAGATTGCAGTGAAACTTAATGTGGTGCTGTATTGTTGCTGGAAGCTACAAAAACTTACTGTGTGCATTTGGGTTTTTTTAGTATATGAAAAGTAGTCTTAAGTTTCATTAACTGAGGAGGAAACCTAAAAGTGAAAATAAAGTACTAAAATGGCCATGCACCCTGTTCAAAGCAGTCCAAGCCTCATGAAATGGCTCAGCACTGGAGGAGGGGGCAGCACAAGGCAGGAGTGAAGGCAAGCTGAGGGAATAGCACAGCTGAATCATTCCTGTCTGGAGCTTCCCTTCCTGAGCAGGGTGTGCCAGGGGAGTCGCAGCCTGCGTGCAGGTACATGGCTGCAGCACTGATGAAATAATGAGAAAGCTTCTTACGTTTTTGAGCTGCCCAAATCCTGTATTTTTCAGCTGTGTTTTTCAGAGCAAGGAATTTGTGTTGGCATCAGCTTGGCTTTAGTATC
The DNA here is from genome assembly GCF_015832195.1 of Motacilla alba alba. NCBI lineage: Eukaryota > Metazoa > Chordata > Aves > Passeriformes > Motacillidae > Motacilla > Motacilla alba. Next base: position 7,024,140 of record NC_052030.1, on the reverse strand, counting down.
TTCTTGCTGACCAGTGTGGAAGCTGTCAGTGTGGATTACATGGAGGGACGTGAGCCTGGGGAATTGTATCATAGCAGAGAGAAGGATGTTCCTTTGGAAATGGAGAAATTCTCCCAGCTTCTGTTTTTTGTTGCAGAGGGAGATCTGAAAAGATCAGTTGTTTTTGTCTTCTGGCTGTTTGCTCTCAAAGCAGGCCTGGGAAACAACATGCTGTGTACATATTTCCAGCCTTGCATCACAGCCAGAGAAAGCCTGCCCTGGTTGCTGCATTGTGCTTGTCCCCTAGACTTCTGTCAGCCAGAAAGTCCTAGGGAAACACTAGAAATAGTTCTGTGCCTTTAGCTGGAGGTGCAGCCCCTTGTCTTGGGGCTGAGTGGTGCTCGTGTCCTTGTATTGCATTGCACAAATAGATTGTGCCTTCTTGTCAGGAATCAAATATTTCTCAGCCTGTCATAAATTTTAATGAGTAAATGCTCTAGATTGAATTTTCACTCCAGAAAAAATTGAAAAAGGACTACCAAGAACAAAATGTAAGCTGTAAATATTATTTTAAGTAGTCGAGAGAGGAGGAAATAAACTTGTTATGGGTCTGGTAGCTTAAAACATTGAATTGAAAAATTGAAAATTTGTCTTCTCTGCACTGCAAGGATCTCTTCAGAATCAGAAGAAATTGCTAAGAGGCATTTTTTTCCTTGGCTTTAATACCCCATTTAAGTAGCAGAAGAAAGATTTTGGTTTTTAAATTTTTCTCCTCTTCTTTTCTGCCTTTCCTGTAGGTGGAATAACAATGGATACAATATTATCCCGATTAAAGAAGCTCAGCCACGATGAGCTTCGAGAAGAGATCGTGAGAGCAGGACTTAAATGTGGCCCCATTACTGCAACTACAAGGTTTATTTTTGAAAAGAAATTGGCTCAGGCACTGTTGGAGCAGCAAGGAGCACTGGAGGAGGAAGGGTCTGCTCTGTCAGAGGAGGCTGCTGGGAATGTCCCAGTGAATCACAACGGCCATGGAAGTGCTTCTGAGGAGGTAGACTTTGGGTACTGTGTGGGTCTGAACCCTCCAGAAGAAGATGCTGTGACACACATGAACTGTTCAGCTCCAGCCTGTGGTGCTGATTCACAAATCACTGCTCAGACACCGTCCAGAGATCCTCCACTATTCTACGGTGTTTGCCCAGTTTATGACGACATATTGGCCAGGAATGGTAAATACTCACTTCCCTTATTTCCAGTGATAGGCATTTCAGGCACGTCTGAGTAGAATTGTTTTATGTAACAGGTGTTCTCAACACCACTGCATTAGTATTGTAAGCATTGTTTGAAGTATTCCTTTGTTCCTATAAATAGTGTTTGTTCTGAGGCAAAGAAACAACAGTTCAGGACATCCCAGGTGTTTGCCATTACAGTTCCTACATATGAGGATCCTCTGCCCTGTGTAGCTCAGATCCCTCTCAAGAATAAAAAGTAATCTTGTAAATAAACAATCAAAAAACTATTTATATTGTCATCAGTTGAAGCTTAAATGATCTCTTCTAAAAATTTTCACATTTTCCTTTCTGTTCCTGACAGGAGTAGAGTAGTGCACAGGATCATTTCCTCTGAGAGAGTAGTAAGAATTCTTACTAAGAAAAGGTACATTAAGATAGCCTTATTTGAACGATATCATTTAAAGGAGAAGGAGAAGGATTTGTTTATTATCTAAGATTCTCTGTAGAGATCTTAAAGTTGTGGATCAGTTACAAAGTTGGCCTTTCTGAACAAGGCAGCATCAAAAGTAATGCAGGGTGAATAAGCTCTGAGTTAGCTTTTCCATCTGGAAGTGAAATGCTTTGTTGAAGGTGGCCCATCCATTAAAAGGGTGTTGATTGATGGGATCACCTGACATTACCTGGAGTGTGTGGGAGGTGCCTACTCAGTTTCCAAGAGACAAGATTTAATAGGACTTTAGACCTTTATGTCATGTTTGGAAGAGAAATTATCTGAGACCAACGCTGGAATGATAGCCTTGAAATTCTGTAATCTGTCTAGGAGTTGAAATCCGAGATTATTGAAACAACATAACTTTGGTGGTTCTTTGTTGCAGAGAGAATACATGTTTATGAAGATAGGAAGCAAGCTCTCCAGGCTGTTAAGATGATTAAGGGTTCCCGTTTTAAAGCTTTTACAAACAGAGAGGATGCTGAGAAATTTGCTAAAGGAATCTGTGATTATTTCCCATCTCCAGGCAAGTCCTCTTTATGTTTGTCTCCAGTGAAAATGGGATCATTTAACAGAGGTAAGTGGGGAACTTCATCTCTCTACAGTAGATGCAATAGATAGCATTTTTTTTTTTTTTGTGTGTGAGAGAAGCAACAACTGCCTTACCAATACACTAATAACAGAAAAAATTCAAAGGTGAAGCACTAAATAAATTGAAGCTTAAAATAACTTTTATTTTAAATGTAGAAATGTAGGTAATGGGCTGCATGGATTCCTTGCTTAGTATTCCATGGTCATATTTGTTAGGATTCAATTTTACTCATGGACTTCAGGATTTTCAGGTTTAGTAAGATGCTGGTAAAATTGCACAGTATATTAAAACTGTACTCAATTCTTAAGTAAATTTGCTAGTTCAGAAATAAAATGGTAAGCGCTGATCATATTTCACAGTGTTCCCAGCTGCTAGATTAAAGTGATTTAGGAGTTACAGAACTGCAGAAGCAATTTTAATAATCAGAAAATGGTTGTTTCTTGCTGAATTTTGCTTTTAAATTTGGATAGGAGCAGACTTTACAAAGTTTTAATTAAAATAATTACAAAGTTTTAAATAAGGTGATTACAAAGTTTACCTGTCCCTATTAAAGTCTGGAACAGTTTTACAAGTTGATTCATCATTTTCCTCTCCCTCCCTATGACTGACTACTAGTGTATTTAAATGTCCTTTTACTGAGATCAGATTCCTTACTCCTGTATATTAAAGATGCCAGATTAATACGTGGTTTGGATTAAAAGCATACTTTTAATGGTCTGGATGTGCAGATGGTGATCACTGGAAAGAATGTATCTAGAAAGAAGTGATCTATGTTTTGATAGATGGTTTGTGCTCCCCTGAGAGCGACACTGCGAATAAGGAGAGAGCCAACAGCTACAAAAGTCCACGGACTCAAGATCTCACAGCTAAGCTTCGGAAAGCTGTGGAGAAAGGAGACACAGCAACGTTTTCAGACCTTATTTGGAGTAACCCTCGTTACCTGATCGGGTCAGGAGACAACCCAACGATTGTACAGGTGAAAAACCAAAACAAAACAGGAAAATCTGTGTTCTGGTTTAGTGATGTAGCTTTTGGGGGCTGAGAGCAGAAGTGGAAGGAGTGATGTTTCCTGCTCCTCCTTCAAGACACCTCGTTCCACCCAGGGCAGGGTTTCTCTCTTCATTGACAGCAGCTGGGGCACTTCTCTGTAAGTCACCCTGAGAACTCCCTTTGCTCCAGCAGAGCTGAAGGAACTGAGTGTGCTGCTCTTCATGGGAGGGATAGTTGTATTCAGTGGTGCAAGAATAGTCTTGTCTTCTGTTCTATTCTTTGGTCTCCTCCAAGTCATTGCAATCTTTTTTAAAACAGACTCAATTTAAGGACCAGGGTAGGGCCAAGGCTGTAATTAGGTGTTCCTACAGCATTGCTTACCTAAGCACCTCTATTAAATTCCAAAACCATGTGTAAGGTGCCATTTAGCAAACACTGACTATCTTACTTCAACTTATATCAGACCAGCTTTGTGAGAATTTTTTATGTAATATAGCAAAGCAGCTGAATTTTTATATCTATACCCATTTTCCTGCTCTTTATCTAAAATGAACTTCCTACCTCCATTTAGTGTGTAATATTTTAATGTACCTTTTTGCCACATTCTTTCCTTAAATAAAGGCTCTGAGTGTAAGAATAATTCCATTAATTATAAGAGTAATTTGGGTGTAAAGATGAGTCTTTACAAAAATATCCATATTAAACTCAGTGTAGGAACCCATGCATTTTCACAGTTAAATCAGTTGCATCTCTGGGTGTAAGAAAACTGTTTAGATTGAGGTTCATTCTAATACTGATCTTTTTTTTTCCAGGAAGGGTGTAGGTACAATGTCATGCATGTTGCTGCCAAGGAGAATCAGCCTGCTATCTGCCAGTTATTGCTGGACACTCTGGAAAATCCAGAATTTATGCGGCTGATGTACCCAGATGATAACGATGTCATGTTGAAGAAACGCATCCAATATATTGTTGACCTTTACCTGAACACTCCAGATAAAATGGTAGGATTTGGGGGCCTTACATTATTATTATTATTATTATTACTATTACTATTACTATTATTGTTATTATTATTATTATCATCATCATCATTTTTATTATTATTACTGGAAGGGGTTAAGGATGTGTAGGGGAGGCTGAAAGAGAAGGGAAGCTGTCCATGAGTTCTTTGGGTTTTGGTAATCATTATTCTGCACTGTGGTGGGAACAGATTTGTTCAGAGCTGAGATAATTAGTCATGACATGTATTTACTTTCCTCAGTCTCAAAATTAAATATGTGGTATTGCCTTTATAATCTTTCTAAGTGCATGTGAATTTTTCCCTTTTTCCCACTGCAGTGGTTTGATACTCCGTTGCATTTTGCTTGCAAGTTTGGGAATGTGGATGTGGTTAACGTGCTTACCTCGCACCCAGCCATTGTAAAAAATCCAAGAAACAAATACGATCAAACTCCAGCAGAGGTAAGTCTCTCCATGTGCACAGCAAACCCAGAAATGTTATCCTGATCAGCATTTTTCATCTTCAGACATTACTGACAACCATAGACAGAAGGCTAAGGTGCTAGTGTCATAATTAAGGAGTCAATTCTGTATAACATTAAAAATATTTTAAGCTGATTGTGTCTGTGGAAAAGTTTTAAAATTGATGAAGTTGGATGTATTTTAGTGAAACTATGAGTTGAAAGTACTGGGTGAGATGGGTGGGGGCCAGTAATGTGATTGCTCAGGGAGAACACACGTTGCTGCGTGCAGTGAGGTTATTATGCTGCCCTAACAAGTACAATTCTATTAACAGGTAGTTTGTGAAAGAAGCAAGAACAAATCTGCTGAATTGAAAGAAAAGATAAGAGAGTACTTGAAAGGTCTGTATGCCGAGTTTTGTACTATATCAGGCGTGTATTTTGGCTCTTGGCTGTCTTCTGTTTGTTTTCTGTAGATCTGAGTTCATAAATGATGCTGCTGTACAGTGCTCTGAAAACCAAGGGGAAATTCTAACGTTGAGCAGAGACAGAGAACTTCTTGTCTTTTAAATGACAGTCAGAACTCTTAATGTATGGATCACAAGGTTGCCCTCATGGCTCTGTAACATAGGCAAGGCCCTGATTCAGTAAGCCTGGAGCAGTGCTCAATCTCAAAGACTGAACTAAAAAATCTAAAAACTTTTTTATGTTTTTAGGGCAAGAGATGTACCTGTCACGCTGGGGAGTCCTGTCATTTTATAATTTCCTTGATGCAGAACTTTCTCAGTTTTGTCATGTGTGTGTTTAGACATTTGCAAAAGGAGGTTGTGAAAAATGTTAAAGACCCTGAGGGAAGGGCTTTATGGATTATTGCAAGTGTGTTTGAAAGAGAAGGGAACCTACACATAAATGTGATCTGTAATCACTGAAGCAGTGAGTCTGAATTCCAAGTGGTTTTACAAATGAAGTAAAGTCAGCTGGTTCAGCGTACGGGTGCATTGGTAGTCCAGGAAGAAGCAGCAGGCTGATGTAACATAAACTGAATGAGAAGGCTTTGTATGATTTATTTTAGGTCGCTATTATGTCCCACTCCTGAGGGCAGAGGACAATTCCTCAGCTCCGGTCATTGGGGCACCGTGGTCGCCCGACCAGACGGACGACGGCCCCCAGAGAACTTGGCCTAAATACCCTGGCAGCCCCAAAGACCCAGTGCTGTCCATCAGGGCTTTTGCAGGCCCCATGAGCCCCTCAAAGGTAAGGAGAGAACTCCCTGGGGCTCCAATGCCCGTACTCATCCGTTTTATGAATAAAGAAGATCCCCACAGGGTTCCTTGTGTGGTGTAGCTTGCTCCTGGCACAGATTGTGGCTCTCTCTTTGCTGAGGAGATGGATCTTCCTCCATGGAGAAGCACTGAAACTTGTAAATATTTTTTTTATTGCTGAAAACAGAAATGTGGTATAAATAAGAAGAATAGAAGTTCGGTCAAAATCGGTTTTCTTTTTCCTCTTGAAATCTATTCAAAGAGCACCTTTGGCAAACCTTTCATTTCTTACAGATAATTGCTGTAACTTTCTCACCTGAAGCAAAGCCTTTCAAAGCAGCTATGAATCAGTTTTTAAAACCTTACCTGTATCGTTATCTCATTTCTAGAAGTTGCCATTGGATGTTAACCTCTGCTTATTGAATTAACATATATTTTTCTAGATGGAAAAAGTGACAACCAAGTAGTAGGTGTTGGGATGGTTTTGGAAATGTATTGTCTGTATAGTGGAAAAGCAAAATCTTCAGTTTTCAGAAGAAATACCTAGATATCTGTTAAATATATTCCAAACTTACAGGTGTTTGACTCATTTATTTAATGTGAACATGTTGCAAATATGACAGCTTTAGAAACAGTGAATAAATACAGTGGAGGACTGATGGTTGCATTCTTTAAGACTGAGTTCTGCCAAAATGCTTAATGCTTTTTCTCCTCTAAATGTTCTTGATCAATTTTCTGTTCAACTGACAGAAATTTAAATATAATTTATACTCCAAAAAATATTCTCTAGGGTATAAACAGTTCATAATTTTGATTGCTGACATGAATTTTTAGTGTCTGAATGTAATTCTTAGTCATCGTGGTGATCTTTGTCATATAAAGTGAAGTGCAGGATTTTGGAAAAAATTTCCCCTGAGGCATTCCAATTTCAAAATAGACAGCAAGAATTTATTCTAATAAAATAAGAATAATAGAAGCAAGTCTGTACATAAATGTAGCAAGTCTGTACATGAAAAATATCCCATTTGCATCCTAGAAAGCAATGACCAGGAAGCATTTGTAATTAAACAGAATGACATGGCAAAATCACAAGACACTTCTGTTTCCTGCTGCACACACATTAAAACCAGGCAGATGTGGTGTCTGTGCAGTTGATTTTCAGATGATTGTACATGATGGTCCTTCTCTTTCATGAGCACTTAAGAGATCAGAGTAACCACCAGTAGAGAAAGGAGTAACTTTAGATCCAGTGTGAGATCCTTCATAGCTGGAGTTGAGCAGCACTTGTGGACAGCAAACAGCTGAAGATCTTCTAGACCTGTAGGTAGTTGTGTAGCCAGCACTGAGTTAGTTCATACTGTGGGGGGTAGTTTTTGAATTTATTCCTGTTTTTTAAAGGCTGAAGAATTTCGCCGGCTGTGGAAGACTCCACCTCGAGAGAGAGCTGGCTTCTTTCACAATGTCAGGAAATCTGATCTGGAGAGAGGTGTTGAAAGAGTTGGAAGGTATCTAAAAGACTGTCAATATAAAAACTTAATAATAGAGCATGTAAAAGCAAAAGAATGTGCCAAGAGTACGGTTATTGCTCACTGCACAATATCTTGGGGCAAAAGCTACTGCAGAAAAATTTCATGAAATATTTTACAGTTTGATTTTTACTGTTTTTTTGTGTAAATAAGATAGTTAAAATGTGAGACCTGGCTTTCTTAGCTTTGGCAATAAAGATATTTTAGCTGTTATTGATGGTATGTATGGAATGCTTTTCACAGACATTTTCTTGCCTCATTTGTCAGATCTAAAATTATGGATAGCCTGTTTGTTCTGTGAAAGGGAGGGATTGTTAAAAGGGAGCAAAATGAAAAGATCCCAATACAAATTTGCTGTTTTATAACAGCTCTGTACATGTGGTGTGTCCTTGCACCTAAAATACCTTCTGTCAGCAACATATGGAAAAAATACTTTGTTAAAAGCTGATGCATTTCATTCTTTAAAATAATCCCTCACTTCCTCCTCCCTCTCCCATTCCCAAATAGAAAAAGCTGGTGCATGCAGTATCACTGGGGATTCTTCTCTGTCTGATGTCTAGATACAGTCAGCTTAAAGATAGCAGTGTTTATGCTGCCAACTGTAAAAATAGTAGATGAAATGTGAAAAATGCTTAGAACAAATGAGGTGATACTTTGATTGCTAAAGATGTGTCTGTGCTTTTGCAGACTGTTGATTGTGGTGGGATTGTGTTGCCTGGTTGCACGTTTGTGCTCCTGTTTGTAGCTGTTAAATTGTAATCTGAAAAGTTGTTGTCAAACTGATATTTATGTCTTCACAAATGATTCGTTTTATTTTATTTATTGCAGGGAGTTAGCTCATGAACTGGGGTTCCCGTGGGTTGAATACTGGGAATTTCTGGGCTGTTTTGTTGATCTGTCTTCCCAGGAGGGGCTGCGAAAGTTAGAAGAGTACCTGAGTCATCGTGAAATGAGCGAAAAGGCTCAGCCAGAAACAGGGGAAAATGAAACCTGCAATAGATATAAAACTCCACATCCCTCTGGTAAGAAAAGGGCAAATGCTGCAAACAATGGGTTGTACCCGGGGAGAAGAGGGACAGAAAAAGCTTGGTGCCCAGGGGAAGCACTATTCACCTGTTGTGGTTGCTATTATTCATCTGTTATCCAGAGAGTCTGATTACTGCATCAGAAAAGGAGCCCACAGCACTGTGAATGTAGAAGTACAGTCTTTATCTTTCATGTGAAGTAGTTTGAGTGTAGCCCCTGAATGAAATCTCTGTAAGAAAACCTCTATCTTCAGTATGTTTTCACTCAGAGCATTTGGGCATTCATCTTAAAGTGTAGAATTTTGTAATCCACAGATATGGAATAAATAACATTTTAAAAATAAAAGAATAATTCTTTACAACTGTGAACCTGAAAAGACACAAGAAGCAAAACCCAGGAAAGCTTTTATACCTTAGACCACTGCTTGCCATGTGTGTATTTTACATTTGTAGCTTTAGTCAGGTGAGTTCATGATGTTACATATAGTCAGAGAGGTCTTCAGGAAATAGAATAAGGCATAAGGATTGTGCATTTTTTTCCTAGCTTATGGACTTGACATTCTGTTTAAAGTCTTCTTATGTGTTGCTCTTGTTAAAATTGTTTACAGGCAAAAGCAAAAAGTCCTGCAATTCCATTTCTGTTGGAGCATTTTTGGATGAGGATGATGATGACATGAGCTTAGAAGAAATTAAAAACAGACAAAATGCAGCACGAAATATCAGCCCCTCTCTGGTGTCCAAGGAGCCCAGCATTGATGCCATTGGAGATGCTGAGTGTGATATCCTGTCCATGGAGTGTGCAGGAAACATCATAGAGACCTCAGCTCACCCTCGGCACTATGAGAAGGGGGCTGCTGCCAGCAAAAACGGCTTTTGCAGTCCTGTGTCCAGTAAAAGGATCATCAGTGACAGAAGGCAGCTGCATGATGGGTCAGAATGCCTCGTGTCACCTGTTTCCAATTTGATGTCAGAATTTGAAAGCATGTCATTCCAAGAACAAGAGGTTGCAGGAGTATCTCATAAAATCACTGAAAAAACTGAGAATGAGGGTGTTCTGGACAAGACCTACTCTGCAGTGTCGCTGGCAAGTTCTTCTGAGCCAAGTGTTACAGGAAAACATGGAGAGACCAAGTTAAGGACAGACCACAAAATACCATTAGAAAAGGAAAGAGTGTCCAGAGAACCTGGAATTCAGACTAGGGAGCCACAGCAACGTCAAGAACTTTCTTCCCAGAAGTTTCTTTCGAAGACTTCACCCACAAATGACAATTTAAAGTTATTCCTTCTTGGGTAAGAATTGCCTTTTTTAACTCTTACTTGCACAGACAATATCTTTGCTGATATAAAACTGTGTTGGAATTGGGGTGTTTCGTTGCCTGAACAAATAAATACATGGTTGTGTTTTCATCTAGTTCTGTTTCCATTCTAGGGAGCAGCCCTCGAAGCTGGATGGTGATGTCTTAGCAGCTTTAGAAGGAGCAGAGATTGATCCCCAGAAATTCCCAATGATTTACAAATGGAAACACGCAGTGCAATCCTACTCCTCATCTGACAGGCAAAGGTATTGCTGCAAACTCAGTCACAGGAGCTGAAGTACATTTTTAGCGGGTCAGCCTGAATAGCAGAATTTCAGGCCTTGTTGCCCCCAAACCCATATTTTAAATTCAGCAGAATTAACTGTGTTCTGAAGTTAATCACCAAAGCCTTTTTTGACTGGTGTCTATTGATAAGGAGTTTCCTGATGCCGCAGTCATGTTCTTTCCGTTCTGCTGCTGTTCCAAGTAACTTGAGCATGTCTCCACAGACAAATCAGATGTGACTTTTCCACTTGGCCAGTGTCTCATTTTACTGATTTGGTACCTGGATCCTTCAGTGGACTCGGTGATAGTTGTGCTGTTGGTTTGTCATTCATCCCTGCTGTTGGTGCAGTGCAGGAATGTTGTGTTTGTTGCCTTGTGGTACTTACATTGCGCTGAGGGATATTAAGGTGAATTTAATATCTTTAGGCATCTTTTTATTAGTGTTTTTATTTTTACCCTTTATTACCCCAGTCCAAAAGAATTGTTCCTGTGAAGGATGGTGTGTGTCATCAGGCCATTTTGAAAGCAATTATGTTATTGATTTAAACAACACATCTATATGGAATATTTCGTGCTCTTCCTCTTCCTTCTCTTCTTCCAGACCTGTCTCTTACCAGACAGGATTTTTCTCAGCTGGTGCACTGGTTCTGAGATCAAAAGTGATTCTGAGTGAAAGTGCTGCTCTCATTATTGCAGTTTCCTTTAAAACGTGTGCAATGACTTCTGGTTTCTTTCAGTTGGCCGAGTCCAGCTTTGAAGGCAAGATTCCAGTCCCAGTCCATGGCTGCTGGCCTTCCAAATGCTTCGGTGTACCCCAGTTCAGGAAGAAGCAGTCCCATACCAGGAAGTCCGGGGAAGCACGGCGGCGCTGCCTCCTTCCCTCCGGAGCCCGGGAGCCCTGGGCGCTACAGCCCCGCCTGCGTCCTGCGCTATTTTGCAGAGCCTCCTGCCCACTAGAATGCAGCTCCTCATGCTGGGACTTCAGTTCTGTTCTCATTGTTAGAGTGGAGGAAAAACTACAATGTTACTAAGGTGACATGAGGTTTGTACTCAGCTATTTATTTTTCCTCAATTGAGGACAACTGTATGTTTAAACAATGGAGTATATGTCTTAATGCCACATACGAGGTAGATTGTTACTGGTGATAAGCAAGAAGTTTGGAGTGCAGTTGTCCAGTAGCTGAATTAACCCTTGTTGCCAGTACCACGGTGGGCTGAACTGTCCTTAGCAGTGGTGGTAATTGCTGTCACTACTTATCCTCATTGTAATGAACACACAGCCCTCAACTGCCTTTCTTGACCTTGGATAGTCGAGGAAATGCATCATCAGCAAACAGAATGTGGGAGAGGAGATTGATGGCAGAAAGTGAAACATTCTCCTGCTTTGCAGGGGGAAAAGCCTAAAACATGCCTGGGAATGCGAGGAAAGCTTTGCAGTGTGGAGCAGCCAGCTGGGCTGGGCAGTTCATACCCACAGCCACCGTCACCTGTCTGTCCATGTGTGTGCACAGATTTGCACAGAGACCCTCGAGTCTCTGCTTGTTCTGAGGCTGTTACAGACACTGAGATCTACCGAGTGCTTTAGAAACAGGGCACTGTAGAAACTATTGGGATTCCTTTAGTGGTAGTGGGAAGATTTAAGGAAAAGAAAAGCTTAAAAATTAGCTGGTTATTTTTTTCCCCAGAGAAGCTGTTAACACTAGCAGATTTGACTAGTTACTACACAAAAGCACATCAGCAATAATCTCAGCAAATTTACCAGCAAGACACTTTATCGTAATGGTCTGGTTTGTAATATATTAGCATGGTAGCCAGTGGCCCAGGAGGTGGCTATTTCCCAGCTGTAAAGAGAGAGGACTAAGGACAAAATATTTTTATGAAATCTGAGCTTTTACTGTGTCTCTAGTGTTGATGTGGTAATGAGTTTTTGTAACAGCAGTCAATAATTTTATTCTGCAGCCTTCTGTGAGAATGACTTGTTTTGACAGTGTGATGCTGAGAATAAGAAAGCTTTTCAAAACTCCAGAGAGTTTTCCATATCAAGCCTAGTGCTTGTAATGTTGCATGAAAGGCTTCCAGAAACAGCTCTCTAGGTTAAAAAAAAAGAAAAAAAAAAAGAAGAAAGACCTATCCACTGTTACAAGATAAATCTGATCAGAAAGGAAGTTCTGCAGGACTGTGCTGGGGAGAAGGGATGGATTAGGATGGGCTGGTGCCACACAGTCAGTGAGAGCTCAGAGCCATCTGGCAGGGCTGGAAGAGAAGGGCACCGAGTTGAGCAAACACCGGTGGGAGGCAGGAGGGTCCCACCCCTTGGGGGCCATTCCAGAGCCCGGGGCTCTCACAGGGCAGTGACTGTTCTACACAAACTGTGCACCCTCACAGGTTCGTGATTGGTACAAACCTAAACACTGCACTTAATGCTTTTGCAAGCTCAGTAGTGCCTTTTGTAATATATTTTTTAATTAAATTTTTTGTTCTTTTGGAAGTTTTTTTTAAAAAAAAGTGGCATCCACTTACTATGGGCAGATAAAATACAGTTTTTCTCTGGGCTTTCTGAACAGGATGTCTTTTAATGTCTCTTAAGTTGGATTATTTGGTGCGATAGCTCTCCATGGGAGGAGAGACTCCTCTTTTAGAAATTATTCTTAAAAAAAAAAAAAAGGCTTATTTTGCTCTTTGTTAAAATTGAACCTAGTTCTATGGAGCTGGTCATTAGGAAGAGCTACTTTACATAAATGCCTCTCATTCAATCATATTCCAGACAAGTACCAGGGGCCTGGGGGGTGTCATACTTCAGGAAATATGTTTTAAAAAAACCCAGAACCAAAAACATAACCTTCTGCTACTAAGTATGCTAACTGACTTATTTCATAAGGGTTTTTTGTTGTCTTTAAAAAAAAAACTCTTTTTATGTAGCAGGCTCCATGGTTGCAAAATATTTTAAGATCCCACATACATAAATTTTTACTCCAAAAGGATTGAGATTGGCTTTTTTTTTTTTTTCTGGGTGGTTGGGTTTTTTCAATAATTTATTGTAAATTACATCTTTATCATTCTGGAGAAATTGATCAGCTGATGTAATTGCCTAATACCATGTTAGAGCCAAACTGCTGGGGTAAGTTGCTGTGGGTGCAGCTGCTGTTCTCCACCCTGGTCCTTCAGAGCCGTGGTACAGCAGCGTTGCCCTTTTGCTAAGAGGTTGTTACTGAGCCAGGAGACTGAGACTGACACTCTAGTTCTATGTCCTTTTTACTTTTATTATGCTTCACTTAATTTTTTTAATATTTAAATGTATGTTACTGGTATGTACATGTAGCCAGACACCCCCCACACACCCACCACACCCTTGCCTTTCACTTTGTAATGTTGTTTTGGTCCAGTCAGGAGAGTATTTTTTTAACTGTGTTATATAATGTGCATTAGTCCAGTTGTACTTCACTTAAGAGGTCATTTTTCTAACAATGTTACTTCAGCTATGACAAAAATAGCAATTTATGCAGCAATTGGATCATTTGTGATTTTGTGAAGAAAGCCCTTCAACACTGAGCCTGTGGAGACACTAAATCAGAGTGATAGTGCTTGAATTGTGTTTTCTTGGCCAAAAGTTCACTTTTAAAGGTGCAAAATAGCTGTGTTTTTGTTGGTTGTTTTTTAATTAGCAAAGTGTCATGTTAAAAATACAGAAGTATCCCACTTTCTATTAAAAGCAAACGAATAGCTGAAATGAATAGCTGTGTTGAATATGGGATGTGGGGAGAAGGAGCTGGGCATGACAGGGCAACTCACTGGCTTGTCCAGGCCTTGCTTGTACAATACTGCAGCTTTTGTGTGTCTTGGTGACAATGTGACAATGGACTACACCACCAAAGACTTTAAAGAAGAATCTGACGGTGTTGAAGAGACAGGAACTCAGACTGTGGTAAAAAAGACATAATTTTAAATTTCACACTTTCCACACCCACCTCAAGTGTCACCAAAACTATTGTTAATTTCTGTACCTGTGCAAAGAGGTGTTGTGTCCTCTGGTTGCTCACCAAGAGCTCGTGCACTGACACAGGGGATGTAGAAGGAGATGTGCACCCACACAACACTAAAAATCACAGAATTTTCATCTCACAGGTGCTGGTTCCTCGGGGTGGTGACACAGCAAAGGGCTGTGCTTGGGCTACAGCAGTTCTGCTCTCGGGCAGCTCTGAGGCTGATGACAATTAACTGCTCTGGCTCCCACCTCCAGTCTACATTCCAGGGGGTTGGTGAAAGAGCTGTTGCCCTGAGCAGTTTGGGACACACCAGGTCCTGCACCAGCAGTCCCTGCAGAGCTCCAGCCACACCTGCTACAGCTGCCCATGCAGCCATTCAGCTGAAGAGACAGGAAAGACAGACAGACAAAGTCTTTTATTCAAAACTTTAAAAAAGTTAATAGACAAAAACTGATAAATTATTCTCATTGTACAATGAGAGATACGTCATGATGGTTTCCTCTTGCCCCCCACATCTTACACTACACAATAATCAGTTTGTTCCCTACCCTGTTCCTTGAACTTATCCTGATGTAGCAGCAGTTCCATATCAAGCCCTTAAATCCTCTTCTCCATAGGCTGTGTGCCCTGATTATGCTTCATACAGCTCTGATAGGAGTAAGTTCAGCATCTCATCAACATCGTTATTGATCAGACAACCTGTCAAACAACTTAGTTATGTCTGCTGTCCCACTATAAACCGAGCCAAGTTCCTACATTGGCTCAGGGCAGCCGGCAAGCTTCAGAATGCTCCTGCGGCCTCCCCTCGCACAGGCCCAGCAGCATCAGAGGAGGAGGCCCTTGAAGCATTCTGCCCCATGCCTGTCCTGTACACTCCACCCTAGACAAGCCATCCCATGGCCACCTGCTCACCATTCTGGCAACAGCAGTTTGCTCCAGTGCTGCAGCACCTCTGACCTGCACCATCACTACCCTGAACTCAGCGGTGGTATTGCTCTACTCTGAAAGTAAGGTATCAACAAACACAAATCAATGGGAAAGAGCACTCAAAAATACGTCAGTAACTGAAAGCACTTTGAGGAGGTTGCTGCTTTCCTTTCCTCCCATCTTACTGCTACAGTCTCATCCCAACAGCCTTCTCCAGACCATGTTTTGGTTAAAGGCTTTACAAGACTGAAAAATATTCTTAAAGAACATCTTAAAAGACATCCTGAGGATGGTGGAACACTTAATATAAGCAGCAG
Source organism: Motacilla alba alba (assembly GCF_015832195.1). Taxonomy (NCBI): domain Eukaryota; kingdom Metazoa; phylum Chordata; class Aves; order Passeriformes; family Motacillidae; genus Motacilla; species Motacilla alba. The sequence goes on along the minus strand of NC_052030.1, from coordinate 7,008,777 downwards.
TTAGTTCTAGCACCACAGCTCTGAGGCAAATGGTTTTTTTACCCTCTTTCCTTTATGCTCATAACCTCCAGGCACAGTTTACATGGGCTTTTTTGGGGGCAGAGGGGAACACTGACACAACATCAACATACACACTCAACAGCTTACAAAAACTGAAGCTTTATCCCTTTGTCCTTTGGACAGCAGAATTCCCTGTTTGTCACTTCTGCAGGAGCTGGAACAAGCTGGCTCATCTTTTGTTTCAGCTGCAGTGTGATACAAGGCTGTTACCACACCAGTCGCTTTCCTGCACAAGAAAAATATCCACAGGAGCAAGCTTTGGTTAGAGAAATTCACAGCGGGGTGAGGGAAAAGTCAGTGCTCTTGCAACTGCTGAGCAGACATCCAACCTGTATTCCACGCTCAGCTTAGAGTTTTGGGGAATACTTAAGGACTGGACGTGTTCAGGCTTACAAAGGTTTCTTCGTTTCTGGACTGAAAGGCAGATATGAATATGAAGGAGGAATGGAGCTAAAGGACATTTTAAGACAGCATCACACCCCAACGTAATAAAAATCTAGTGGTACTGTAGCAGAATGTGCTAGTGCAAAGAGACTAGAGGCAGCTCCTGGACAGCCCTGTATCCATTTGGCTCACTCAAGTGCGTGTGATTTTGTCGGGAGGCATGAAACCTGTGTCACCCAGTGTTCGAAGGGCCACTCTGCCGTTGGGCCGTATCACCAAGTGCGTGATGCTGCCGTTGTTGAGAGACAGTCGCAGCCAACCTTCCGGGGGGAACTGCAGTGCTCTGGTGACAGAAACACATAGATTAGTAATTTATGAACAGTGAGATGAACAAGCCCTCACAGCATCACCTTCTGTCCCAGATAGGGGGAGAAGGAAGGGGAAACTCAAAATTAGTGGGCATTGTGCAGCTTGCATACCAATGCCCCCAGTCAGCCTTGGATAAAAGCCTTTTCTTGTGGAAAAGCTGTAAAACCGCAGCGTTGGTAACTGGAGCGGGGCCAAGAGTGCCCTTGGCGAAGCAGAGTCCAGCAGATGGGTGTGATTACTGCTGACAGGATTAGTTCAAGTGCACAGAAGGCAGCAGCTCCAACAGTGAGGCTGCCAGGAGTGCTCTGAGCAGCCCCTCACAGACAGGGCAGGGCATGGCCCAGCCAGGCTGCAGCACCACAGAAGCTGTGCAGGTGGGACAGGCAGAGCTGGCTCAGCACCCAAGGACTGGCCGAGCAGAGAGGACCTGGATGTGGCAAACAGTGACTGTCACACTCCATTTCGGCCACACCTGCACAGCAAGGCAGCGCCTCCAGTGGCCTGCACGTCCCTAGGGAAGAAATTCACTGGAACTACTTTGCATCGGCTACATCATTCCCCAGGATGGACAACGACAAGTACCCTGTGCCTTCCACAGAAACACAGCATCACAGCTGGCCTGCAGCCATTCGGAATTTCCTAACTCAACAGCCTCAGGAGCTCCATCACTTGTATTAAACAGCTGGAAAAAATACCATGTTGCATCAAACAGCTTTTGCCTCTGATACTGAGGAATAACTTGGTTTTGGCTCTTATGACAGTCTTGTAGAAAGCCCAAAAAATTAAATACCAGCTGCAGCCAAGCTAGATTTGAAGGACATGTTACATGGATTGTGTTCAATTGTACTATCAGATTGACTGCAATCAAAGGCACAGAAGAGATACAAAAATGAAGAGGAAGGCAACAGCAAAGAGAAAAGGTATGTAAGTATTTCAGATAAGCCTTGGCAGGAACAACGTGGTATTTTTTAGCACAGGAAGGAATAGCCTGTTTACCTGATCAATAAGTATAGCAATTTTGAAAAGCTCTAAAGCAGCCCACAGAGCAGACAGGCTAGTATTTACCTAGCTCAGCTAAAAAAAGCTAACTGAAACTGCTGTAGGTATTGATCAGATTAAAGTTTAATCACATCTGTCCTGCTCACAACAAACTATCTTACAGACAGTGCTTTGTTGATGGGCAAGAGGAATAAAATAGACTCAGCTGACTGGATACAGAGACAGGCAAATATCCAGAACTGTTTTCTCCTTTATGAACAACCTTGATGTTATTGGAAAGATCCACTCTCCCTCTCCCTTTAATCCAATACTGGATGGTACTGCAAAAACACACTAATGCAACTTCAACATAACTCAAAAATATCCATTAGTAAAGAATTCCCAAAACGGAATCAATCTTTAATTATGTAAGCTTAAATTCATGTCACCTCAAAGAGATGCATCCAATAATGCATCCATTTGTAATCTTTCCCAACAGGCACTACCCTCAGGTTTATGGAAGCAGAAGCATACAGGAATTTAAGTAACTGTCCAGATGTACAGAAAAGGTTAAGTTTCACTGACTTAGCCATTTTTGCTTTAGAATTAAAGTGTTCTAATTATCAAATGTACCTCGATGAAGCTGCAGAAGCAGCTGCTCACAATGCAGGCACTGATCTCCAACACTTCAAAGAAGTGAAATCAACACATCTGCTCCCTCAGTGGTGGCACAAGCCAGCCGTGTTAGAGTGAAGGCTCCCTGGAGCAGCCCCAGGAGAGCAGGGCAGCCGGGCCGTACCTGCAGACGATGTAGCGGATGACGTTGGCGTGGCACACGAAGATCTCGTAGCTGTCCTCCTCCTGCTTGGCATCAGCTCTATGAATGAAGTTTCGAAAAGCAGCCTCAATCCGAGCTCCATCTTCGTAATACTGCTGAGGGCACCGAGGTCACAGTTACACACAGCTCAGAGCAGCACTGCCCGCACGCCTCACCTCCTCACCAGCTCCTGCTCACTGGCTGCACGCTTGGGCTGAACTAACGCTCAAGGACTGCAGGTTATTTAACTGTTCTGCACACTTACTGAGGAGGAAAGAATGCAGTTATCTAAGGGCTGCGATAACAAACATCAGCTCAAACACTGCAAGTTATCGCTACTGTCCATACAGAGTATACTGAAAAAAAACCCAAACCATAAATAATAATAATAAAAAAAAAAACTTCAAAGAAAAACTTACCACAGCTTCTGGTTTCCAGTGGGAGACTGGAGGGTCTGGTTCTATAGGTGCTCCCTCTCTCAGCAGATCAGTACTGATTTTTTTGACTCCTGGAATATTAGGTACACATTCAGAAACAAGTTGCTCACATGCCATTACAAACAGCCCCACAACTCTCCAATCAATACATTTTTCACGGTCTTTCTTTGAGGAAGGCTTACTCCCCAACAGTAATCTCCCCAACAAAACTGTTTTGCCATCAGCAAGACAATTTATTCCAACTGACGAGAAGCCTGTTTCACTTTGGAAAAGTGTATTTGTACTTTTAAAGATAAACTGGAAACAAGCAGAATTACAGCTGTAGGTTTCTTTATAAATACAGACATTCACACAGGGCTGGGAAATGGCTAAATAACATCTCATCCTTAAGGACAAGCTTAGAATTCTACTGGAAGCAGTTTTAAGGATCAGAAGACAATGAAAAATTTAGGGAAGTCTCCTACCTGGGAGATGTTTGCTGATGATTTCAGTTGTTTCAGTTGCTCTAGTCATGGAGGAGTGGATAATCTGATCAAATTTTAATCCCAAGCTTGCCAGCCTGCGTCCAGTCAGTTCAGCCTGCTCTCGACCTTTTTAAAAAGCACATTCATTATATAAACTGGTGACACTGGAACCTCACAGAAACTACCAAGAGAGTTGTCCAGCAGACATAAAAGGTCTACATCGATGCTGGACTTTTTCCTTTCAAAAAGCAACTGGAAAACATTTTCATCAGAGCCACTACTCAGGCCAAGCTTACTGGTTGAACAATTTCAAGCCATACTTGCATCAGTAGGAAAAAAAATTCTTTGTTTCAATTAGGAAAAAAAAATCCAAAACCCCAAACTTACTCAGCAACTTTCACTGAAGTACTCAATATCCCTGCCAGCCCCATCCCCAGGAAGCAACAATCCCCCTCAGGCCTGAAAGTGTGCTGCTGTTCACAAAGGCAACACCAGCTTGGCACAGTTCACAGCACCTGGGCAGCCTCAGGAAGGTTCAGCCCACCTTTCAGGCAGGCAGGTGAAAAGACACCAGACAGGTTAAGTCACTTACTTAAGGCACAGGATGAGACAGGATTAACATTTTGCTTTGTTACCAGTTAAAGATAGCACTTGAGGCCTGCAATTAGCATTTCACTCCTGTTTGCACACCAATAATTGAGATGTGGGTGGGAAAAAAGTCCACAGTAATAATTCTTCCCCCTCTGAAAACAGTGTTGGCAAATATATCATGAAGGAAGTGTTCACTGCTTTTCAAGTACATTATTAAAAGTAATACTAATTAGCATCTGAGACCTAGTCACAGGATCAGTGAGTGAAGATTAACACAAAGGTTATCCTCATTTCATGTAGGTGATTAGCAGTACTCTCAGAAACAGTGACAGCAGCAAAAGTGCAATGCATTTAATTACAAACACTCCAGCTGAAAGTCAGAGACTTTTCCTTTTTAATAAATCAGCAGATTAAATTAAGAGAAACATAAGAAAAATCCATCTCAGTGAAGTTTAAAAGCCCCAGCCCTTAGGAATTACATCAGCTGGCACAAAAGTTTGCTACAGGAACCTTAAGATAATTTGGAGTTCCCTTTGACAAGTGTCTTTACAACTGAGTGTGTTTATAACTCTCTAAATCACACAGTAATGTTTGGATCAAAACTGAAGAAAACAAACTTATTCATGACATCTTTCTGCCACAAAGGAATACAGAAAGTAGACTGAGGTTTGGCAGCAAGACCCAGTGCTGAGTTACTGACCTCATCAGGGAAAAAAATCATTTCCTCAAAATGCAAAGCACGATGCTGCTAGTGATACCTACCCAGTGGGGTCAGCGTTCTGTCTTTATCAGCCCGGCCATCCAGGTGGTACTGGGAATGACGGATCAGGAATATGTGCCTGGTGGCTTTTGCTTTGCAGTGATCTAAGCGAGAGGCAAGCTCTTCTTCCCCAGTTTCTTCATGTTTCTTTTTGAGGTTGATAAGAGCCAGTGGTTCCCGTCTAAACAAACACATTGAAAGAGTCATTTTTAGATAGGGGGAGACTGAGAGGCAGGGGAATTTTACAGATATGTAGTCTTGCCTTATTCCAGACATAGCTGAAGAACTGACAGTTTAGCCACTTGTATCATGAAACTGATTCAAACCTTTGAAAAGTAAAAAAAAAAAAAAAACCTGCATTTAAAAAAAAGTTAATGTTATGGGTTAAAGGGCGTAACTTGACAAAAGTAAATTTGCCACTTAGTGCCAGCCACCTGAATTAATTACTGGGGGAAAAAAAAGCAATGAGCAACAGAAAAACCTGTAGGGTATAACAGTATGGTTTTTGACAAGAAAAAATAACAAGGAAGGATACCCAGGAAAAGAAGAAAAGGTGCTGACTGACCATTAAAGAAAGAAAATGCTTTGTATCTAAAAGGCCCTGTGATAACACCTACAAAATTTGCATTTTATCAATCCCATTTATATCAAATGACTAAAAAATCACCCCTGCAACAACATCCTAGAAAGACTCCAACCTTCTGCAGTGCACATTGAGAATTATTTTCTGCTTGAAACTAGGTCACATCAGGTCTCTCCAGTAAAATTTTTATTTTTCAGCCTGGAGTGTTTTTTTTATCCTTTCATCTTTTCAGCACTCTCTCCCCTCATGCCACTTTCATCTCTCTTCCACTTGTCACAGTGCACACAAGCACCCAGAGAGCTGACCCGGTTCCTCCTGAGGACAGGGATCTCCCCCTCTCTCTGCTCTCCCAGGTTTAGTGCTACAGACCTCCCACCTCCAGCACCAACCCTGCCCCATCAGCACAAACCCTGCCCAAACCTTCCCACGTTAGCCTGGGCCCTCTCTGCACTGGTCCTCCACCCCATTCATGCAAATCCTTTTCTACGTCACTCCACCTCAGAGTGTATTTTATTCACACCACACCCCACTCCTTCCAGTATTAAACTTGTTTATCTGAGGGCAAATTTTTAATGGAAAAGAATTTTTATTCAGTTTGGGACAAAGTAATTTGTTCACAGAAAATTGCTGCTTCCCACACCTGTTTCTCACAGCAAGACTGGCTGTACAAAGCCCTCCTGCCTCCATTTTGCTTTGCTGAACACATGATTTCCATTAGACAATGAGGCTCTGCACATTCCTCAAGCTGCTAATTCCTCAGCAAGGCATTAAAAGTGAAACAACAGGCCAGTAACAAGTTCTATTGCTACTTCACAGGATACTTTTGATTCACTGGAAACTGTACTGCTGGCAAGATACAATAGGAAAACAAAAAAAATCTTTAAAATCAATTCAAGCACATTAGCAAAGCAGCAAGGGGAATAACTCATCTGATGTCTGCCATTAGGTATTCCACATGAATGAAACCAGATCTGTCCTGAGAACTGAACTGCACAATTCCTCTGCAAGGGGCAGAGACCAACACTCCATGTGTGATACTCTGTCAGACCAAGAACAAGTTTGATATTTGCATTTCTTTGTTTCAAACTTGAAAAGCCATTGGTTGTCAAGAATATTGTAGTATGCAGTTATCTGCTCAAGACTTGACTTTCTAAACAATCCCTGCCCCAAAGCACAGTGGTCAGATACTCTGTGTATTTATAAGCCATTTAACAACTTTGCACATTAACTGCTTCTGCCAATAACATCCAAAAGTCAAGATTAGGATTTCAAGCAGGCACAACCTAAGCCACAACTGGTAGACCACAAGCAGCAGAAAACAAATTGATCTGGGGTAAGTAACACATTCCACTGCCACTGTTTGCACACTGTGGTGAATGGTGATTCGCTATCCTGCCCTGCTAGGACTTATCACCTGGCCATGTTTGCTCAGGCAGTGGTGACAGCTCTGTAACCTAAAGCACAATCTCTACTTCCTGGATTGGTTTAAAAAAATGACTTGAGTCTGAAAGTACTGTAGAATCCTTGACGAAAATCAACCATTTAGCAGAACCAGGAAGGCCTGGAGCTGCAGTTAAACAAGCAGCTTTAGTACCTCCCACGGTATAATTCTGTAACCAGCTGTAACCTTATTTAATGAAGGTATTTTTATCACTGGGGTGTACATAGCCCTATTTACATGAGCATTTGATCCTGTAGCCTCTCAAAAACCAAAATGATGCATTATACAATAAAAATCTGTTAGTGCTTAGGTTTGGATTTACTATGATTAAACTGGAGCCTGACATAAGTCTTCCCTGGGAGATAATTCTACCAGACCGAAGCCAAATGAGCCAAAGCTCCACGCAGATATCTGCACACTCTAATTAAAGATTCAGAAAAAATGTAGCCAACCCTTGTGTGAATGTGTTTCAACGCTGAAGAACATGAGTGAATTGGGTTCCAAGCCACACTGCCTTGACGAGGATTTAAGCCCAGGCAGCTTCATGAGCAGCAGGCCCCTGCCTTGCCTGCCCAGCACGCGAGAGCGCCTGGCACCACAGGGAGCTGCTGCCGAGCTGAAAAACCCTGGTGCGGACACACAGCAACACCGAGGCATGGCTGGGAGAAAAAAAAAAAAGAAAAAAAAAAGGCAGGCTTCTGCCCAGTGCTTACATTTATCACAAGCCTGAGGCTTGGCAGTCTCGCTGGCTGAAAGCATCCGAATAAAGGGATCTGCACAGGGTAAGTCTCCGAGCTGTCCGAACAAAACCCAGCGCCCGCACACCCTACCAGAGCTCCAGCGCTCCATGGGTGTTCACGAACTTCAGCTGGATTCTGCTCTGAGCAGGTCACCACACGCAATTTCACCGGGAAACGAGACCCGTCGAGCCGGGGGCTGCTCCCGCGGGGGCCCGGGGCCTCCCGACCCCCGAGGGGCCCTGCCCCGGCCCGCGGGGCTCCGGAGAGGGGCTCAGGGCAGCTCCCGCCGCTCCCCGGATCCCTCCGGCCCCTCACCACAGCCGCGACCTGCCCGGGCGAGGAGGCGGCGCCGCCACCGCAGCCCGGCCGCGCCCACCTGTCCCAGTTGCTGTCCCAGTAGCTGCCGGTGCCCGCGGGTCTCTCGATCCAGCCGGCGGTCGGCGGGCAGGAGGCGGTGGGCGGCAGCAGCAGCAAGCCGGGCGGCGCGGCGGAGGGCACGGAACCCCCCGGGCGCGGCTCGCTATCGCCACCGCCGCGGGCCGGCTGCTTGCCCACGACGACGGCGGAGAGCAGGACGGAGCCGCCCGCCAGCCCGCAGGCGGCGAGCGCCAGGGCGCGGCGGACCGACATGGCGGGGCGGCCGCGTGCCCCTCACCGGCGAGCCCGCCCCGCTCCGCCCCGCCCCGGACGGAGCGCGGTGCGGGGCAAGATTCCTCCGCGAACGGGGAGCACGGGGCTGCACCGACGGAGCCCACCGACCCCCCGGCCCTCACAGACCCTCCGGGCCCCGCCCGGGCCCCTCTCCCCCGGCCGCGGTGCCCGCGGAGCTGCGCCCGCCTCAGGCCTGGCTCAGGGGCTGGTCCTGCCTGGCCGCTCCCAAAGCGGTTTCCACCCATGGCGGGTCACCGTGTAGGGGTGGGATCCCCGGGGATCCCCGCCAGCCCTGCCTCGTTTAATCGCCTGGTGTGATCAGTCCTTCAGGGTGAAAAAGACCTGTACATTGAGACCAGCCACTAACCCGGCACTGCCGGGTCCGTCATATTTAATTACAAGCCCTGAGACTTATCACTGTGCCCAGCTGCTCCTCAGTACAACAAAGGCCAGGAGTGCGGGAGAGGGTCCAGCAGAGGCCGCAAGGTTGATGAGGGGTCTGGAGCATCTCTTATGAGGGCAGGCTGTGGGAGCTGGGCCTGTTTAGTCTGAAGACTTTTTCACTTGTGCCCAGTGACAGGATAAGGACCAATGGCCTTAAACTGAACACAAGAAGTTTCACCTCAACATGAGGAAGAATTTTACGTTTAGGGTGGCAGAGCACTGGGACAGCTGCCCAGGGAGGTCGTGGGGTCTCCTGTGGAGACCTTCCAAACCCACCTGGATGCATTCCTCTGTCGCCTGTTCTCGGTGACCCTGCTTTGGCTGGGGGGTGGGACTGGATGATCTCCAGAGGTCCCTTCCAACCCCAATGACTCTGTGATTCTGTCATACTGGAATAGATCTCTTACAGGCAGCACTGGGGCCCTGGCACTGGAAACCAGGAACCTGCGTTTTGGGAAATAAAAGTGGTCACCAGCCAGGTGGACTCAGCAGAGCTGAGCTGGCAGCACCCACTGGGCATTCCCTTCCCACCATCTTGTGCCTCTGGCCTGAACGCTGCTCCTCTCTTCACATGGAGACTCCCTTCAGAAGCCAGAGCTCATTGCAGCTCCACACATTGCCTTGTGCAGAAGAAAGACAGGTGGAACTTGCATGTTAATTACTCACACTGGAATGTTAATTACCTGTAGATGGCCAATGGTGCTGTCTTAACCTCACAACAGAGGCCTCAGGGAGAGAGAATCAGAACAGAGACCCCTTTTTCTGAGCTGACATCCCAAATTCAGCACTGGTTTCTACATGTCAGATTCAGTGGTTTGCAAATGGTGACAGAACTGCTCCTGAATGTGAATCTTGGGATGCCAGCAGATTCTACAGATTCCATTATCCAGCCTTTGCTTATTTAATTATGCATTCTTACCACTTCTGTCCACCTGTTGAAGCTCCAACTCCATTCCCACATTCCCCACACCACAAATTCTATAGTACTATTCCTGCTATTCCACTGGCACACCAGCTGGGCAGACAGTTTCCAGCTGCCAAATTTCAGCCAGTGTGAGTGACTCCAGAGCCACTGAGACCAGAGCCTGTCCCCTGCCGAGCACACAGAGATGTGTTCCCCTGAGCCCAGAGTTAACAGGCTCACAATCCTGCAGCACCAACAGCAGGGGTACACAAGGACGCTGTGCTTGCCCAAAAGAAAATGGTCTTTCTGTTAAAGTTAAGCCACCTTCCAGCTTTCCCTGTGGAGTGTCTTTCCCCTGCCCACCACTCCGTGTCTCTGTCTCACACACATAAGATGCAGAGGAGGCACATCTGACTGGAGCACAGGTCCTTTGGCCCTGGGGCATTTCACAGACTGACAGTGGCTCCTAGGGGTCACATAAGTAAATCAGACCCTGATGAAAATCTGCTATACACCTTCCTTTATCCTTCTTGCCTGCTCATTCTCTGTATTTAAGATACTCAGCTTTCTCTTTCTTACATAGCTTTAAAATGTTAATTTTTTTCCTTCAGTTTATCTTATTATATAAGCAGGTGTGTGTATTTATACTGTGTATGTTCTTTCTTACCAAGAGCCCAGAAGAAAAAAGTTTGGTTTCAAAACTTCACATCCAATTCCTCCTAAAGTAGCATGGTCCCTTTTCCCCAGGTCTCAGTCTCCCACAGTCGTGCAAATGCTTTCTCAGAATGCCTTTTCTCTTTTGTCCCTAGTAATACTTATTCTCCATTAAATGCTCCCACTTGTGTCCTACGTCTTCCTCTCCAGCCTGCCCTCTCACTGAATCCCATTTGACCTCCAGCATCTCACAAAAGAAGGAAAAAACTGCACCAGACAGCATCACTCACTTGGGGACAGGGACAGGCTGAAGCCGGATCGGACAAATAAAACTATTCCTGATAAATCTCTCAGTAGCTTGAACTGAATTCTAAAATCCTATGGTTCCATTTGAAATCTCAGAGCCATTTGAGGTGCATTGATTGCACAAGGACCTGCCATTTGAGATCAAAATCCCCGTAATAAACACAGGCAAGTTTCTGGATGACAGTGTCACCAAATGCACCAGGGCTGAGCTCTGCTCACCACCAGAAAAGTTTCAGACTGTTATTAAGCAATAGTCAAAACTGTTTCCCCAGCACAAAAAAAGTATTGCTGAACATCTGGGCAATCTCATTATGCTAGAAAATGAAAATGGAAAATATTGATTGTTTGCCTCAGTGCTGCATTTTGGCTGTCATTCTTTTGCACTAACACTTCACCATCAGGAATCTCCTGTGCCTGTGCTCCATTCTGCAGTTTATTTTTGCTTGGGTTAGGTACTAATACACTTAGACAATTTATGTTCAAAAGTCTTTTGACGTCTTAGATTTTCCTTGGCATGTCCAAAAATGTTATTAATCAGATTATGTTTACCACTTTTTAAACCTTGCAATTCAATTAGGTAAAGAAAACCTCAGAAATAATTTGTTGAAGATTACCACTAGCTTGAATATACAGTCCTGTGTTCCATCAATAACTACCCAGCTTCTTGCTCTTTGTTCTTTTTATATGTATTTATATTGCTGCTGTTTTAATCCAGTTTTATTGTGTTGTATTTCATCTGTAAGCAGAAAATCCATCTAAGAGGATAACAATCTACTGATGCCCACTAATGGAATTATTCTGTTAGTGAAAACAGTAAATGCTTGCGCTACCGATGCCAGAGGTCCAATCCTCAGGGATGATTCCCAGGGGCTTATCCCATTTCTGTGGTTTGATGCAGACATACCTTCAAGGAGGATGCCCAAGGTTAGGGCAGCCTCTGAACTGTGCTGTGACCAGAACAAAGAAAAGAGAAGTCAGAAAGCCAGCAAAAGGTTCCAGAAAGGTCAGCACAGGTGGGGCCCAACAAATGGTTTCCCCAGGCAGGCAGAAAAACCCTGTGGCTGAAGCAGGCCCACAGCAGCCCTCGGGGTTAACTTCACCAGAAATACAAACAGCTCATCTCTGGAGGGGACTTGGATCAGCACAGGGATGAGTCAGTGTTTGGATGTTTTACCATTAGCTGGAGGGAGAGCAAAGGCAGGTCTCTAGCCTACAACTGGCAAGCAAAAGTTTATGAACTTTCAGGCTTTTTTTTCTTTAGACAAAACAGAATAATAAAAGGGCATTTGAAACAAGGAAAATGTGGTTTTGAAAGCCTCTTTCATGACCTTAAAAATTTTTACTCACTATGTATCACCTTCCCACTATTACAAAAAAAATAAACCAAAAAAAAAGTGTAAATTTATTCTCGAAAGAACAACAGAGAGAGGAAAAAAGTTAACATTATGTCATTTGAACCACATGTATTCAGACATACACTGTGGACTTACTGCTGGCCTTCTTAAAGGAAATGTTGATGTCATCCTGGCCTGCTTCAGATCCTGCAACATTTAAATGGTACACTAAACTTTTGAGTTATAAAATGATGCTACTTAAATTCACTTTTTTTTTTTTTTTTTTTTTTTAATGGAGCAAGAGAGAATACCGGTTTTAAGCAACTTTGGTTAGTATGATTTGATTAGTTAAAAAAATAATTTTGAAGCAGATGCTGGCTTCCTGACTGCATCTGACTGCATCACTGAAGGGTAACCAGGACAAATACTGTGTTGGTTAAATACAGCACAAAAATTTGGGAGATTGTGGGATGAAAGAAACTCTACATGTATATATTATAGCAGTGATTCAGGTCTTGAATTTAATCTAGGTGGTGTGAATCACCTACTAGAGGATTTTTCAGATTTCCTTTGACCAGAAAAAAAATGAGAAGCACATTTTTAAGATGAAAGACTTGTCCTCTTCACCAGGCACACTCTCTATAAGCATATTTAAAAGCAGGCTTTGCCTCATCTAAAGCATACAAAGTCTTTATATCATCAATGATTAATCTATTTCTTAATTTTGCTCTCACAGTCACCATCTTTCTAATTGAAGTAGATTGAAAGAATTTTTTTAATAACAGTGGTAACTGTAGTATCTCAAACACACCGATAAAGAACTGCTCATTTCCTGGGACTGAATCCTTTTCCCTACTCCTTTAGTAAGGAGTGAGTGAGCCTCTTCAGTACACTGGGACTGAGAATTAAAAAAAAGTCTCCTTGCAAGGTTTTGTGTTTCTTAAACTGTCCCCAAATGGTTGAGACTGCAGTGACAGGACAGTTCTAGGACCAAGGCCAGTCTTCTGTCTACTGGCATGTGAAGCTTTGCCTCTGCAGGAAAGCTTAGAAAAAAAAGAGTTTCTACAGAGGACAACAATGAAAATGCAGAAAATTCCTTCAGATGGGGGGGGTATTACCTGCCAGATCTTTGTGTGCTCTAGAATCACAGGGGGTGTGCCTTGGATGCTACAGGGCATTGGAGATTTCTGGAAATGGCTGTCACCCCATCCTGTGCAGGGACTGTGTTTCCAGCCTTAGGTGTCTCACAGTTTGTTTCTGACAAGTCCTTCTCAGTACCTTTGCTTTCAGTCATCTAAATGCACAAGTTTTCACTCTACCAAACGCGTTCAGAGTTGCAGATCAAGACACACCAGAAATGTAATTGTGAAAGACCTATTAAAAAAAATCATTTCTGAGCTGGGAAACCAGTTTTATTAACAGTCTCTGGCCCTTTCATTAAGTAAACACCCCAGTTCTGTCCCTGAAGCCACGCTCATGAAGCTAAGGGTTTATAACAGCCATACTAACACTGCATTATCTAATGTAACGCTCTAATAAATGATGATGTATCCTGCCAGAAGGGTTTAATTTGAAACAGATGGTCTAAAGAATGGAAACATAAGCAAAGTATTTCACTGTAATCATTCTCCAGGAAACAAAAGGGGATTTGATATTATTGCCTCAAGGACCACCTGCCCCCCCAACGTTTTTGTCTTAGATAACAGTAAACTTTGATTTTGCTAATGAAGCACAGGTGCTGCTGATAGCTCCCAACAATGAAACAACTCAGGCATTTCTCCTAATCCTTATTAGCAAGTGAGAATTTGCTTTTGCAATAGCACATGCTGATTTGCAAGGTTCAGCTGATCTCCCTTTGCAGCGTTTTCCTTTACTTCTCTGTTTTAGACAGAAAAATAAATAGTTGTTATGGGCTTGACAGTGGTGGCTTCTATTGTGTTTGATAGCAACTGTCACTACTGAGCATTTAATATTTAGGCACTGCAGTCTGTAAACCCAGCACTGCTTTTAGGTGCCCTTGCAAACCACAAAAAAAAAAACTGCTCTGCAAAATTCCCTTAGCAGGAAAGAGAGTGCTCTGCCTGCAGAACCATCTGAGACACCATGACGTACATAATTACACACTTTAAGAGATTTCTAGTTCTAAGGATCCCTTTAATGCTTTACAAGAAATACAAAGGCAAAATTCTAGCTCCCTCAAATATTCTTTCCTATCTCTCTGCCAGGAGCTGTTTTAGATATTCCCTGCTTTACTTCAGAAATATCACCCTAGAGATGAGCTTGGCACAGACTGTCTAAACCCTGCTGATTCTTTTTTTGGCAACAGCATTTAAATGCAGTGTTTTCACATACAGGCTGCATTGAGGATGTGTAGGCAAAACCCTGGGATGAAATAGTTTTAGGGGAAGTGATGCTAGCTCCAGGTCTGGAGAGCCTGGGAGATACTCAGCCACACAGGTGACATTCTCTGCTGGCCACAGGGCAGAAATACAGCTGTGGCAGCGATTTAGCCAAATGAGCTCTCCCAACACCACTCCCCCTTCAGACAGACCACGGCCCAGGCCAAGCCAGGAACTTGCTTACACTGCACCCACCTTAAAATACATGAATAATCTTTCTGAAAGCACTGGACCTTGTCAGTATTGTGCCAGAGTTTAAAAAAACCCCACACTGTGCAGGGAAATAATGACCTTTGGAGAGATTCCATTTTTTGTATTTCAAGGTTCTTTCTGAAATGCTGAAGACTATTTCTTCCCCTCACCTCTCATGAAAAACTCAGAAACCCCCAGAGCAACCATTTACTTGAGAATGCAGGAGCTTCAGGCCATAAAAATCCCAAGCATTGTGAGACCAGTCCAAATAGCTTGGAAGTAAGAAAAGTTAATGGGATATTCAACTGTTTCAACACAGATGTGTGCTTCAGTGTCTCCTCCACATTAGTCACACTATCTAGTAAGCTTGGTACAAAGCCAGGAGCTAAGAAATCTTTAATATTAATGGCTATTCTCCTGACTCACTGTGTGACCACTCTTCTGTAGCTAACTGGCTGAGAGCATTGTCCTGGGTGCTGTGCAGTCTGTGTGAGCACAGGTGCCCTCCAGACCCCGCAGGGAGGAATTTCACACTGTGCTCACTGGATTTATACCTCTAGGGAGAACACCAGTGGAAAGGAGAATTTGTCCCAGTGACAGTATCTCTTGAAGAAAAAAAGGGATGTAACACACATCTACATGACTGCTGGAACACAGAAATAGCCTTGCCTCTGCTGACAGAGGTGATGAGCAGAGCACCAGGCAGCACAGTGCTCTCTTCTGACGGTGCAGTTGTGAGCACTGCTTCCACATAAAAGGAGCTAATGCAGTTCCTATGTCTGATCAGGGTTTGTTTTCGCCTGAACACAAACTGTGAAGTCCAGGATGGAGGAAACAATCTCATTTCAGTTGTGACAGTCAGCACCTGGATCCTGTGGAAGTATTCCAAGGTTCCACTAGTCTGAGACCTCTCCTACAGCATAGCACACGAACTCCAAGTCTGAATCTCGTAGCTGGGAGCAGCACATAATGATGTTATTTCACCTGAGAGGGTTTTTTACAATTTTTTTTCTCTCAACAATTAGAAAATCATGGAGAGTGTCTTCTCATATTACAATACTCATTACTACACATGCCGTCTTTCTGTCTCATCCTCAACACTAATAAGCACGGGACCTAATTATCCCCATTTATAAATAACTTTCCTCATCCTATCTCTGTCCAACAATGTCTTGGCAGGCATCCTCAGCAGAAGATTTGAAATTATGTCCCTGCCAAAAACTATTGCTGCTGATGAATCACAGCACACACAACTGAAAGGCTGTGGTTGGTTTTATAAATATCTGGGCACATACATATATATGTAAATGTATGTGTATATTTCTGTGTGTGTAACAACTTGGAAATTGCTATAGGTATAGATCAGACAAAATGGCATTGTGGTTCTTCCTCTCTTCCAAATTATGTTACTGAACCTATTCCATCAAATTTCCACTAATGTATTCATGCATTTCCTAGGGAAATGTTAAGGACCCTCAGGTGAAAATCAGCCTGCTGCACTGAGCCAGTCTGAGCACCACATTAGTGTAAGTTATTCAAGTCACTAGTTGTAGGATTCAAGTGATTAATTTATCCGTAAGCCTAGGATTAGGCAGTCATGGAGCATCCAAGGAACTCAGCTTCAAAAATCAAGTAATGTCAACCCAGGCTAAGGAGAGCGTTGCTTTCCCAACCCATGCAGGGGATTGCTAATAATAGAAGCAGAGTGTGTATGTATTTTTATACATATAGAACTGAACCAAAAGCAGAGAGCACACCCCCAAGTCTCTTATGCCCAAAAAGGACTCTTGCCTTCATTTGTGTCACACTGCTGAAATGCAGTCCTGCAGCATCCAGGTCTTCAGAGATACATAAACAGAAGCTGTGTAAATATCCCTAGAATTTGAGTACATATATAATAAAAATATTATTCTCAAAAAGAAATGAAAATATTCATAGAGAACCATATTAAAAATTCTGTTAAAATGAGGGAGAAATACACTAAATTTCTATTATTACGATTCATACAAAGGTTTTTACATGTTTTTAAAAATGTAGCTATTTTGTTGTTCAGTATAAGTGGGAACGATTTTTTTTTGCCTTTACAGTTAAATAAACTGATGTGACTTCTGTTTACACATGGACACACCTATTTTTCCTATTCCTTAAATCAGGATGTGCTTTCCTGTGTTAAAATCTCAGGAATTAATAATTTCCATCTTATTCCTGCTCCTTGAGTGAAAGACCATACTAGAAAAGGAATAATTTTGTGCACTAATAGACATTATTCCTTCTTTGACTAGCTTTATGTGCTGTTAATTTGACAATGTAGATAAATGGATACGTACTTCTGTACAACACTAAAAGAGACACAAAAAAGACAGAAATTAGTAACATTTTTCACATGGCAACACAGCAGCTCAGTCCTTGCCCTCAAGAGATGTGAAAGCCTGGGTTTCCTCAGCTGCCCACGACATGTCAACGTCTGTGGAACTCAGCTCTTGATGTGTTCTGTGCCTCACCAGCACATCCCAGTGTCCCCACTTCTCGAGGTCACTCCCAAGCTACAGCCATTTCTTTTACTGCATTTCTGCTCAGTCATTTTGGATATTATTATACACATGTACCACTGCTCCAAGAAGCAGGCAGGGAAGAGCAGAACTGCTTAAGGCAATGAAGCATATGGTCTCTTGGAATGAGGATTGTGCTGTGTCGGTAATGTGCAGAGGCTTTGGATTATAGGGAAATATGCAGGGAGTCAGTGGAAGGATCAAGGCAGAAATGTCTTTATCTGTTTACTAAAACAGCTTGCCAAAGTCAGCGTGAAATACCAAGATTATTGTCAAAAACACCCATCACAAACACCCAAAGACTTCCTCCTCAAGTACACTACCTAAGTGATGCTTTCCTTTGAGGCTAAATGTGCCCCAGATAGCTCCTACTGCTCCAGGATACCTATGGGAGGCATCTGCCTGTCTTCAGCTACAGAGCTGATTGCAGAACAGTAGGGCTTGAGCCTCTCACAAACACAACACATTTGTGAGTCAGGAACTCACATCCCCATCCAACATGGAGCAAAGAGGCACAGAAAGACAAACGAGGCAGCAGGAATCTGCAGTGGAGTCAGGAACTGCTGCCAGAAGGCCTGAAGCCCATTCCTGTGCCTCACGTGCAGCCTGTGTTTGGAGAAGAACATCTGGCTGGTACCTCTGTCACTGTGAGTCACAGCTGGAAGCTGAGGAGCTCCCACCAACAGCAGTGCAAAGCATGTGAGTTCTGATGGAGGAGATTGTGGCCAACAACAGAGCAGTTTGTCTCCACTATGTCACAGTGTGCTCGAAAAATTAGTCATAACCAAGTACCACCTATTTATAACAACTTACTTCTCTGGTTTTAAGTCTGTTGTTTTAGGTATCTGTCAATGAGACAATAAGGGCTGATCCCAAGGCCAGATGGATCCATAATATACAGGCTGCAAAAAATGGATTATGCTGTTACTCACTGAATTTACTCAGACACTGCAGTTTCTACAAGAAGAGCTTTTCCTAAGAAAAAGTAGCCTTGCTTGTATTTAAAAAAGACCCTCAACAATCCTTTCACCATCTGTTCCAATGACTGTACAGGAGAAAAAGCTGACAGCAAAGCTGTATTCTGCTAAACCACCTGTGCCCGTGACTAGAACCAGAATATAATGCAACTTTATGAGCTTCCACAGTCAGCTCTGACCCAAAGATCCCCATGTGCTCTGCTCCTATGTAACTGAAAGAGGCTTTCAAGATATATGAGTGTGCAACTGGCACACCAGGAGCCATCCACCTCATATCCATGGGAACAGTGAACGTAGGAGGAAACCACTGCCCAGGAGCCACTCCCCTGCACAGTGCATGAAAGGACAAGCCAGAAGGCAGAAGAGCCCACACTGCTGCTCCACCACTAATCCCAAATTCCTCCTTGCTGCCTGCCACTCAAAAGTGCTTCTGTGAAGACTATCTCTGTTCTGTGGAGTAGGGACAGAAGTTCCATTAAAAATAGAGTTGACCCCTAGAATGGGATGTGTTTATGAAATTCCACTTTTCCCTTTGTGCTGTTTTGAGAAAAAAAAAAAAAACAAAACAAAACCCATGGCAAGTATTTTATTTGCTCCATGTCAGAGGCTTGAAGAATCCTAATGTCAATGAACTACAGCAGAGAGCAAATTCCTGTGGGTGCCACTCCTAATGGCATGTAAAGTATAATGAGGCACTATTAAAGGAAAAACTACTACTGATTTCAGGGGAAGTAAGATAGCAGTGGGAGCTAGGCATGGCATCCATGAGCTCGATATGTTATTGTTATTCTGAAAGCAGGAATTCTCATTTTAGGTGTTCATTTGGGGTATCAAATCTTGTGGTTTTGGTGCTGAAAGCCCTACTTTGAGTCCTCATGGCTGGCTGTATGCAATGGTAAGATTTATTGAAGCCAAACCCAGGAGCATGCTTTAGCTCCAAAACAACAGTGCTAAGTAAAGGACAGTTCTTCACTTGTATGGAAGGCAACTTTCCCTTAAAGAGTTCCAGGCATTGCCAATTCTCTGGCTAACCACACAATTCCTTCCCATTATTTCTTTCAGTTACCACTGAACTCAGTGGGAGGGTTTCACACACACACAGACAATGCTCAAATAAATCCTTGAAAATCCTGCTCGTACCCCATATTAAAGATATAGATAGATAGTCCAAGCCCCATGTGGAGGCTGGAAGTTAAAAGGCGTGAAATAAACCTCAGAAGGCAGCACACAGCCTTTATGGCTTTTACATGGCAGATACTTCACCAAGTCTGCTGAAAGAAAGGTTTTTGAATTACTGATGTTCATAAAAGAATTTCATTGCAGAAAGGGGATATTTTTTAAAATAAAAGACTTACCCGTGGTACTCCTTTTTTCTGCAATGCAACTAAACCCCTAGAAAAGCTCCTGGTGTGGCAGAATCTGCTGCCTAAGCCATGTTGTGCCCTTCTGCCCTTCTGTAGTCTGATCAAACTGGCCCATGCCCACAAAGGCAGAAATTACTTCCATTAATGAGGAGCAGATTGACAGAACATCTTAACACAGTCTAGAAATGTTATTAAACCTCAGCATTGCCCACAGTGCTCACTGTCCATCCCAGGCCAGGGGTATTCTACATCCAATATCAATGGACAGACTATGTCAGTGCTTTATAAATTACTGTCTGAAAAATCCACACAAGGGATGGATGTGTAAAAGGTGAACAGGATGGCAACACAAATTTTAAGGTAAGTTGCTCTTACATATTGTCTACTTTCTCCAAGCTTCCAGCACTGCCTCCCTTCTCTCTGAATATCCCCTAAAATGGTGTATCTGTCTTCCAGTCTTCCATAGCCTGGAACATAACCACTGGCAGAAACACTGTTTCCAGTCTACTTTATTTGCTTACATTTTTTAAAGTAATTTTGGTTTTGTATTTTGGTGCTACTACAACCATTTTCTTTCTATCAAGACAGATCAGTTCCATTTAAAATATATCAGAGAGAGACACCTGTAACTAGTTTTACCTGACTCTATGTACACAGTTACATATACATTATATACATATAGGCATTATATATATATATATACATATAAATATATACACATATATATAAGGCACTGTAAAATGTACCATCACTTCTCCAGGACTGTTTTAATCTTTAAAAGTAGATCATATTTCTTCATATAATTTGAAATGTTTTTAAACAATTAAAAAAATATTTCAGGGTTAGAGATATTGGCTGTGAAATAAGCCTTATGTTAAATTTCAAGTTATTGTGACAAGATGAACAAAACCAATTTTGACAGTAATTCTAATCTATTTATTGTAAAACTGATTCTCTCTTTTTAAAAGACATATTCACCTGTATAAATAGTTTCCTTTGTCTCTCCTTATTATGTTCCAAAATGTGAACCTAAACTTGTCCTGCAGAATGAAAAATAACAACAATGAAAAAATGAAATACAAACTTGGAAAATTTACTCATTATTTAGAGAGAGGAAAACCAAGATTGCTGTAAGTCAAGATATCTTTAAATAAAATGTATTGAAACAGATCACAGCCTTATATAATCCTGCTTGATGTAGGCAACATCCATGGAGCGTGGTGATTACAGTTTGGGCCATTTTATATAAAAGGTAATCTCTGCCACGTGAGGACACAACAGCACACAAATATGACTGGCATTTATAACCAACACGCTTGAATGGATCCTTGCTTAATGCAATTAGCCTATATATGCAAATTATGGCATCAAAAATCCTGCAGCAGCTGCAGGGCTTGGCAGCTGTGTGTGTTGTAAGACAGTCTGACAGATCAAATGGACATATTTCCAAAGACTAGAAACAGATAGACAGATGAAGACAGATTAAGAATTGCGCATGTTTGGGATTTATAAACCCACATGACCTGGACAGAATGTATTCAACAAATACCAATATAAAAATGTTTCCAGTTACTCTGTGGCAGTGATTCAAAACTGTGCTGGCCCACAGGATCCCTATTAACTCCACAACTTAATTAAACAGTACAGAAAACTTCATTTTGTGCCGTTACATGGACCACTTGCTGTGGCCTCCCAAACATGATTCATTGGTCACAACTGGGAGACACTCTTTTAAAGACTCACCATATCTCTTACTCTACCATAGGCATCTTGAAAATGAGATTTAACGTGCAGTTACTTCTTTTAATATTTTGTCAGTTTTGTCCTTTGCACTGGAACTGGCCTTTCCAGTTCTGCTCTTCCAGTTCAGGTTTTGCACAAGTGGAAGTGAGAAATGGCAGCGCACCGTGAACCACCTCAGCAAACGAATGCAGCTGAGGCAGAAACAGACACTTGAAAATACTGAAGTGACTCAAAGGTTTAAAAAATATATATGTATTACGAGAGCCACAAAAAAGGTTACAGACAGAGCTCCACAAAGCCTGCACGGATACATTCCAACAATTCAAGGTGGCAGAACAGGTGAAATACAGACCATAAAAACGGTTCGACATTAACTTTCCAGACTGTCAGAGACAGAAAAGCTTGACCCCATCTTTCCCACACACACAAAAAAATATTGACTATATATATATCTCTCTATATATCTCTAGTCTGGACCACAGATATAGTCCAAAGAAAACCACATTGCAATTTCCATATTAGGCTTGTAGGAGAGTAGGCATCATCTGAGGAACGTCCACTGTAAGGCCCGGGAGGGATCCTCGTGGGCCGAGTTGACACAACATCATGCTTGGTTAGAATTAGAACAGCAACACCCCACAGCTCATGTGCTGCACATGGCTACCAACACAGAGCTCTGTGCAACCCCCCGAGCTGGCTGAACCAAACTGAGTAAATGCATTTGTTTTGCTTAATTAAAAAAAAAAAAAAAACAAACCAAAAACAACCAGATGTAAGATATTAGGGCAGTTCCTGCTATCACCTTTCTTAAAAATTCAAGACTTGAAGACTTCTTTAATGTACTTGCTTACAGACATATTTTGAGACTGTATTAATGATCTTCAGGAAAATATGCCACCCTGAGGCTTTTTTCCTTGTTCACTTCAGGTTATGTCTGCATCCAGTTTTGACATGGGGGCCAAATGCTGGTTGTCTGTCAGTGCAGTATTTGGCCCGGAGTTTCAAAGTCTTTGCTATTCAGACTTTCCTATGAGGTCAACAAACAAAGTAGTAAAAAAAGAAAATATTAAGGCTTCAAGTAAAAATATTTTCTCTCTCTCCCACCCATGTAGTAAGGTACATTTAATTCCATAATACTCAATACATTATACAACTAAAGATATAGAGATCCAACTTTTCAAGGCAGAAAAGTACTACAATGAAAACCTGGAGGCTAAATGGGAGCATATGAACAGGGAACAAACGGATAATAAAATGCAATATGCAATGAAAACTGATGCGTAAACTAAAAACCCTATTGCTCTTTTTTAAATAAGTAATACAATCCACAGTTACAAATAAAAACATGTTGAAAATATTTAAGACTTTTGAAACATGAAATAAGCATGACAAAAATAAAGAAGCTACTTTACAGGATGTGTTAACTCGTGCTGGATTTTCATGGCTGATCCCCACCTACTATAAATTAGAATCAATTAAATGAGCTTTCATGGAGCCACACCAATTTACATAAGCTGAAGATTTGGCCTGCAGTGTCTGTAAAAACAGGGTATCTTGACAGAAGAACTTTACTGCTGATCTGTAAACTGCTTAAAGAGCTATGCTTTAATATGGGCTGGATTCTGCTCAAAAATTAGATTTAATAAATAGGTCCCCAGTCCCACAACAGGAACTATGGAACAGACACTTACATTTATGAGTAAATAGCTGCAGGTTCAGTGCCTTGGATGGAAATGAGGCTGGATTTGCTGCATGCAATCTCCTGTTAACAGTTCTGCTTAGATTATTCTTTCAGAAAATCTGAATCATTTACTCCAGGCTATGTGCACTGAATTAAATGCAAACCTCAAAAGGAAAAAAAAAAACAAAAAAACAAAAACAAACAATACTTTGGTACCATTGTAAACCTATGAAAAAGTTGAATGTCTCTCAACTGTGGGCAAAACTACTCACAAAATACATAATCCTTACTGCTGAACCTGTACTGACACAGTGCATCCTTTTTTTCTCCCTTACCCCTTGTGAACTATGTCAAAATAACCCTGGATATTAGTGCTTTATACACACAATACTGTGTTTAGTCTTACTGAGAAATTCTCTCATGAACTAATGTAGTTAACTTCAAAGGCTCTTTGGCCCTTCAAGTTCCTCAGTAGCTTTTTCATTTATAAATGCAAGAGAAAGAACGATCAAAGAGGAGCATCACTGGGATGCAAATCTCAAATATTACATTGGTGCAAATTTTCAGCCTTGCTTGCATGAATTTCATGTACGTATTCAAAGATACATGATAAAATGTGCCCTTGTCTCACTCCCTAATCCCATGTGTTTCCTACCCCCTCTTTTCCAGGGCTTACATATGGCATACATGATACTTTAAAAACAAGTAATTTTGTGATACTCTATGCACCAGAGTGAATTCCAGTCCTTAAAGAAGTACTGCATCTTCCTGAGGAGCTAACATCAGGGTAGACTGCAGATTAATAACAGTTAAAGATGGAAGAAATCTGTAAGGCCATCTGGTCTACCCCTTGTCCCTACAGACTCACCTCTCACCGAAATTTTTTAATGACTTGTCCAAATACAGTTTGACTGTCCTAAACAGTTTGTTCAAAACTCTGCTTGGAAGACTATTCACTGCCCCTTCCTCTCCATCTTTTCTGCCCCATTCTAAATGTAGACCATTGGTTACCAGTGACAACCCTTGGATTTGCCTTTGGTTTTCCAACTTTTAAGTAACATATTTGTAAAATTATCATACTCAAATTCCACTTCATTGCTTAGCCAGTGGCATGTTTTAGCCCTTCAAATCTTCTCATTAGCCAGCCCATCCAGTTAATATATATTGCTGCATCTATACCTGATCCAGTTTGCCAGCATCCTTCTGGTACCATGGTGCCTCCAACTAAAGACAATGTTTTACATGCCAGTGAGCAAATCTGCACAGAAAGACTATTGCTTCTCTGCTCTGCAACACCAGGCATTTAAAATATCACCAAGGCAATAAAATGCACACTGATTTCTACTTCACTTTCTCAGAACTTTAGCCCACTGCAGATGCATTGCTTTCCATGTTTCTTCCTTCAGGCAACACAGAGCATTACACAGAGAGATGATTAACTTTCTTACGTTCTCTTCAACCTTTGTCTCCAAAAAATAATGTGATATACAAGGGACATAATAACCATGTATTGCAGCAGATGTCAAGATTAATCAAATCAAAATATAAATCGTAACCAGGCAAAATTACGGTCAATATTGGCCTTCTGGAATAATTAACCTCAACATACATGAAAACAAATAAGATATTATGAACACATTCTGAATTGCTACCAAATACCTGGAGAGTGTTCCATTATAGTCAAGGACTGAAAAGGATTTAACCCCTTGAAACAATATCCTGAAAAATGATGGATTTAGATCTCTAATCAAAACTATTCACCAAGAGAACCAGGTGGGAAGTCAAGGTCTTGTATGCTGACTGGCTCAGTGATAAATAATAATTTCTAGTGACTTTGGCAACAGTTGCTCAGGATATTCTTAATTGCACACATGATCTGGCTAGTCAGCATTGGTCCAGATCTCAGTACTTTTGACTTCTGAGGTGGTAACTGAATGGTAAGGAAAAGGAGATAAGGAATAGAGAAATAAAAATCCATTTGTCCCAAAATTAGCTTTGCCAGAGTCCTCATATTTTTGACAAAAGTAATGCACCTCTTTCTTGTTTTTTACGGTAAAGTTGTCTTTAAATCCAACAAAGTAAATGTAGTTTTTTGGAGACAGGAAAAAGAAACCTCAGAATGTTAAATAGATTTGATTGATATTATTTTAAAAAGTTGTTCCCCGGGGGGGGAAAACCCAAATTGAAAATCCTTTGTCTAACAGTATTGAAGACCAGAGGGAATGTGCTAGTAATTAGGCAGACAGAAAATTTATATCCTTTAGATGCACGCTTGGCTCAGTTACACACACTGTAAATTCGACAGCTTATGATAACCTTGCTGCGGGATTACACTGACGGCACCAGGGCAAGGCAGTAAACTCTGTTATTGCCTAAATCCAACAGGTAAGGAGGGTGCAGGGAAAGCAGCTGATGACTGTTTAAAATATGTTTCCATCTGAACATTTCATTTTTTATCTGCTTGGTTTTGTTGCTGGGTCAGAGAAGCCTTTCAAACACAGAGGGAGCAGGAGGTCAGAGTGGCAGATCCTCGCTGGTGTTGCAGTCCTTTTCCGTGGAGACAAACACGCGCACACACACACAGCTTCACACACAGGGAGGCCAATGGCAGACAGGGAGAAGCCGTTGCTATCCTTTCTCCTGCCCCCATCCGGGACCAGGGAGGCTTTTAAAGAAGACACGGTGTCTGCAGCCCAAGTGGCCTTGCCTTGTTCCTTCCCACGAGGAGGAACCTGAGCTGCAGTGCCAGGGGGACAAGGAGAAGCTCCTGCCCAGTGCAGGAACCCTACTTTCCATGTCAGCAGGAAAACAGCAGTTGGTCCTCTGGCTCCTGCCAGACACATCGCTAGCCAGAAGAACTGGGAAGGGGCATGGGAGAACTGACTGATCCTGGCTGACAGAACTGTTTCACAGCACAACTGGTACACAACAGAGTGGTTGGACAGACACACGCACAATGGCTTTAGCGCTCTCTTGCAGGAAGGAATTCCGCTCGGGGGTGGTCTTAGGTCATAGCCAGTTCCCGCCTGTCGGTTCAGGAAGAGTCTGATAGACTGCACAATTTTATTATTCCCTCAAGAATAAGGCTGCAGCTGGTTTTTGGCCAAAAGAGAAAGATGAAAACAGAACAAACCCAAAACAAGAAAAGGAGAGTGGCCGACTGCTGCTGCTCCTTCTTTGTTGTTGTTTGAGTCTTCACAGTGCTCCTAGCTTCATGGCTGGCTGAGTGGATGGCTCTTTGTTTTTAATTCATTTTATTTTACACTGAAATTTCATAGGTTGTTCCACCAACTCCAGACACCTTCTTAACATTTGAGTGTCTAGCAGGGCTGACTGGCGTCCCCTGGGAACTTGATGTTGAACCCAACCTGGCTATTCCTTTTGGCTGTCCATTTATTTTACTGTGAGGTGTCTTCAACTGCATGTCATCCCTGCATCAAAAGAAATATCAAAAGATGCAATATTAGTGACAAAGTGTGATACAGAATGGCTTCATTCAGAATAAACAATTACCCCTGTCACCCTGAGTTCCCAGCATTGCAAAATATTCAAGCCTGGGAGCAAGCTGGTTGAAGCCAGTGCATTCAGTGAAAAGCCACTGAAATGAGAGAATTAATTTGGCCATTAGGGTAGTGGACCACGCCTGAGTAATATTTGTTAATTTAATTACTTGCTTAAATGCTTTGTTGTTCCAAACTAATTGTACAGGCATTTGTAGGACGCAGAAGAGTTTAACTGTTACCACTGCTCACCACTGACCTTACGCCAAACTGTTTTAAAATCAGAAAAAAAATTCTCAGAGAAAACATTTTCCAGTTAAATATCCAGGTAAACACAACTTAGTTGCTCATCTCTGAAACAACTTGTTTGCACTTAACTTCAGGAGATCAACAATAATGGTTCTCCCACATTTCAGCAAGTTTTCCAAAACTGTTGGATAGCAGGAGAGAGAAACCTGGGACCTTAACCAGAGGCCAGCACAGCACAATAAGTACCAGATACAAAGGCAACTTAGATATTTCTGAAGAGCAGCCCTCCATGTCCCAACTAAGCTGAAATACCGCATCCTCAGCAGGATCATGATCTCTTCAAGCTTTGCAAGCTCCATGGCTTCCAGAAATAAAACAGAAGCAGATGCAGTAGCTGCAGCTGAGCATCTTACTCAGGTGGCAGTTGCTGAGGCTTTCAGCACACCAAATCCCTTCTCTCCATGCTTTCTCACAGAAAGGAAGGAAGCAGAAAGCCCTTAAGGTAATATCATGAAGCTCTGTGCTTTTATCAGCAGTTAGGTACTATGGACACTCAACACGGCTAAATACAGACTCTCTATGCCAAGCACCAGGATCTCAGCCTGTTTCCTTCAGTGGAGGGTATGTTGCACAAGTAGGGTCCCAGCTCTGCCTCTGTATCCATGCAATGTCTGGGTCAGCCCCCCTTCAGGCTGCAAAGTAGAACAGTTCCACCCTTTCGTGCGGAAGGGGAGGAATAATCTGCCTCACACCTCGGAAATAATTCCCCAGTTCAGCTATGGCACCGTATCACTATGAATTTACAGCAAAACTGACCACCTGCAGTTCAAGGTACAGCAGAAGTGCAAACATTTTGTCATGATGAGGTTGCTGTGGGGGTGTGACAGAACTGAAGAGCACCCACAAATCTCCCACCTCCCATCATGGCCCACAGCAAACACCTCATCAGGGTGTGCCTCCAGCGCAGCTCCAGCTCCAGCCCTTGCTCGCAAGCAGATTCCCAGTGCTCTCAGCCCCTCAAGCAATACATACCTCTGTGCTCCCACTGACTGCACCTCTGTAATTTCCACAGTGTTTACGAACGACACAGCCTTCGGGCCTCCGTAAGAGGGTGACCTAGGCATCCCTGTGGGGGACGATGGGGCCTGGTGGCCTGGGGATTTGTAGGAGCCATTGCTCACCCTGCCCTGTAGTGCTTGATGGGACTGCACATTATTATTGGCTAAATCAGCTTGCAGAGAGGTTGTGGAAGTCCTTGGGGCTCTTGTCATTGCACTTGAGAGTGAAGACACTGAGGACTGCAGTATAGGGTTCCTTGTGCTAAAGCTGGTAGCAGCCATCAGATTGTCCCTGGATCCGTATCTCATGGCCATGCTGCGTGGGTCTTCCGAGAGCGTGCTCACTTGCTGAAGGCTGTAGGAGCTGGGCGTGTCATAGACACCTGAGTCTGCAAACACCGAATCAGGGTGCGAGTGGAGGAGCTTCTCCCTCTCTTCCATCTCTTTCCTCTCCTGGATGGATGCCATAATTGTCTTGGAAAGGTTATCATAGCGCACCGGGGAGGGGTCTCGCTGATGCGGGGCTGGGCTGCCCAGCACCGGGCTGAAGCTCTGCGGTGGCTGGCGCTGCAGCTCGCTGCCCCGGAGGTGGCACATTTTGGCTGACAAATATGGGGAGTGGTACCCAACAGAGCTGACTGCAGAATGGGCAATGCACTTCCTCCCCGAGGGAGACATGGGGTTCAGCAAACTGTCATACGAAAGACTCCCATTTCTGTTTGACAGGGAATTGGGAGAGAAGATGCTTTTGTAAGGGGTGGAAGCCGCTCCTTCAGACTTCATTGGATGAAGGGGCACTTTGTCTGTCCCTCTCCTGCCAGCAGATTTCAGGCTCAGGGATCGTGAATTGATGGCAAAGGAATCTATCTGGAGTGGGGAAGACTGATAGGTCTTGTGGAGGGAGCTCTTCCGGTAGCTGGGGATGTCCAAGCTGGGTTCGGACTGGTAATCAAGGCTCCTGCCATCCTCTTCTATCAGAGCCCCTTGACTGTGTCCCTCCTGCAAGGTGATCTAAAACAGAGGTGAGTATGAGAAACAGAAGCCAGTGACATGTAAGTACAGGTTTTTTTTCTTGGTGAGTGCATGGGAAGAACAGAGCTGAAGGTCTTCCCTCTGACTGTCAGCCCAGGTTCATTACAAAAAAATCTCCTGACTCCTGTTCCACATATGGATTAGCACCTTAGAAGCAAGGAGGAGTTATTCATAGTAAGTGCTAAATAACGTTGACAGTAAAAAGTAAGTTAATACATGGACAGTGAAAACACTGAATGAGACCCAAGCTGAGACTCAAGTCTCAGTCAAGGTAAATCAGATTGTTATCTGATAATACTGCCCTTGGAAAAAGCACTGCACTTCACGTTTTCTACAAATAGCTCTTGAGTTGAGGGATGTCTGGTCTTGTGTGCTGAGACAGAAATACTTTGAGCTTCATTTCAACACGCTGGGGACCAGCACACTCTTATCCACTCTACTCTGCACTATGAATATTCAGTAATTCTGAATTTCTGGTCATAGGTCTTCAAAATTAGGCACTTAACCTTAATTAAAGCAGAGAGACTCCTTCCCACCATTTAGACAACTAAATGAAGCAATTTTATCTTTTTTATTGCCTATGTAGGAGAAAGTGGCCACATCAAAAAAGGAAACAAAGCCCATAGTTTATTTATGTGCTCTGAAAATAGATAGGACTTTACTTTGTTTTACTCTGTGAAAATTGCTCAGAGTTCTGTTCACTTAAAATGCCATTCTGTGCTAAGCAAACAGTTTTCACTGTTATTTTTAAGGAAGAGTTTGCCACAATGCACAATAAATTGGCTACACTGGCTCTGCAAACAGAGAGTTATTATCAATCACATATTTAATCAGAAATGCAGTTGGCACAGCTTGTTCTTTAGTTTCTTTTAAAGGAAAACTATTGAAAAAAATAAATGGAATAACAAACCCCGGGTTTATTGTGGATGTTTTTAAAAAGCTTTTTTCTTTCAGCTAGAAGATAGAGAAATATGCAAAACAGCTCACTCTCTTCTAGAGCATGGTGCTAAATTTGGCCTTCTCTGGAAAAAGGAGACCAAGTGACAGCCTGTAAAGGAGGATGAGAGCAATGACGTAGCTTTTAAGTATATTTGTGCTACTTATCCTTTTGTCCCAATGCCTCTTTCCTAGCAGCTTTCACTGCTCAAAAGCAGAATTACACTGTCAGGCTGAAGAACTGATACAGAACAGACACCCTGGCATTCCTCATACAGCCCAGCCTCTTTCCCTCTGTGCCTCCTACTTAGGCTTGGCAGACAAATCCATGCCTTCCTATCAGCTCACCACGTGAACCCCATTTTATGATACTCCCCGTTGACCACTAGAGAGTTGTGACTACTATAAAACTGAACAAGTCCCCAGAGCTTGTGCACCAGTCAGCAACAGCAACAGCACTGTTTTGGGTTAGGATTGAAACAGCAACCCTCAGAGTGAAGGTGCTGTTCCCTGTTGTCATTTCACAGCACTGCCCAGTCCTGGCCTAATTAGAACCTGCCCTGTATCTATATTGCATCTCTGGATGAACACAACAAGCCTACCTTCCTTGGCTCTCTGACTTTTGTCATTATGACTCAGAATGCTGTGGCTTCCACAGCTCAAAATTGCTAGATGATGCCTGTAAATAGAGTATTTTGAACTGGATGTCAAGCCATTTTTCATGTAATAAAATGAAAATGATAGGATATTAAACTTTTTGGACGCAGTGAACACACTGTTGTTCTTGTGTTCCCTCTCATAAGCCACTCGTTTCTTCATTAAGTGGACAAATCCAGAGAATAAGATTTACCATTACTGCAGCAAGACTAAAACTTAAACTTGGTCATAGCTGGAATTCCACTATCTATCACCATCTTTCTTTTCAAAATGAGAAGGATTCAGGAAAAGCCTTCCTTGTCATATAAGGAACATTCTGTCTTATTACAGTGTTGCTACAGTCAATTGTTTTTATCTACCATATTTTCCTTTCCTTACTTCTTTCATAATACTCCTTCCTATAACCTCCTTCTTGTTATTCCAGGAGTGATACTGAAGGACCTGATGAAATTAATTTTGAGAAAACTGCACTGTGTGTGTGGCCTGTGTTTTTTAAGGGTGTCTCCACTGGTGCGAGAAGACTTGGACACCTATTGCCAATATACAAGTTAGACCAGTGATTTTCCAGATACTGTTCTCAGGTCTTGGGGGCCAAGGAATATTTGCAATAAATCCATGAGAAATAAGTTTCCTAACTTCTAAGCAAAAGAGAAAACTGTCAAAATTCCACAGAAAATCTGTCTAATTGTTCGGACCTCAGTGTTCTTCATAGGTGAAAATGATGCCAAGAGTTAGGAAGGTGTTTTTTTTTCCATATAATCCAAATGCACTGAATAGGTGCTAAGGAAGGTCAAACATAAACATGAGGAGTTTTCTGTTAATTTTCACTAAAATATCTCTTGGGATGCTTTAAAAGTTCTTTCTATTTTGCAAGCTGACATCTTAAGGAATCAGTGAGTACACTGAGTGTTGGCTAAGGGAAGCACTCAGCATGCCCAGCTCTCTCTGAAGGGAATGTGAGGTGGCACCTCTGCCAGGAGAAGCCAACGGGAGGTGACACTTCTCAGCACCCCAGGATCAGGCTGAGACACTGCAGCAGCAGCAGTGCACGCCTGGCAGCGGGACAGACGTGTCAGCAGGGGGAAGCTGTGAAACCAGACACGTTTCCATAAGGAGCACAGTGAAAATAATACACTGCCACACAACAGTGCCAAGTGTTGTTATTTACTTTTACACTCTGGCACTCACTGGAGCCCTGCAGTGAATTCCTCCTCAGCTCCACAGTGCCTGGCGCTAGCTGGGAGCAGGAACTCGCGGGCTCGCTCACCTGCTCGGCCGTGGCGTGGTAGTGGACTTTGGGATTGTTGCTGAAAGCTGGTCGGTATTTGTACATGGCAGGAGTGGGAGGGCTGATGAGTTTGGGTGAGAGGCCACCTTCTGCAAAAGAAAAAAAAAAGTACTTTCTATTAAAATGTGTGTGGTCAGAAAGCTGTCGGCCATAATTCCTTGCCATCCATCGTGCTCTGCAAACGGAGCTGTTCTGGAGAGAATAGAACTTGCAGTACTTTTGTGTAGCATTCCACCAAAATCAATGGGGTCCCTATGGCAGTAACAGCACATTGCTGCCAGATCAGCCATCTACAGAGAAGAAGAAACAAGACACAATATATTGAGTGGGATGATATGTTTTGGTGAGCAGAAATTTTGCCTAATTTGAAATACTAAATGTTTGGGTTGAATCCAGCAACTAGTTCCGTCTGAAAAAAAAAGGGTTTTTTAATAGTATCAAAGCATAAAGTTCACATTCTTACAAATGAAATAATTCAGTCTGCAATGCCTAAGAATTTCGTGCCTAATTCAGTCTGCAATGCCTAGCATTTCTGATTCCTTAGTCAATTATAATTAAAAAATTGATTTAAGGGGTTTAAAAGAGTTTATAGAAGTTGCAAAACTGACATGAAAAATTCAACCTAGGCTTGAATAAACCACTTCAAGCTGGCTTTTCTCTCCCTTTCCTGCTGCTAATTCCCCTAGTCTGGAAATCTTATAAATAGAAAAAAATCCTTCACCCAGATCCCATGTTTTGAAAGAATACATGAAACATTTTGAAGAGGCTAAAATAGTTTCTTATAAATAAAAATAAAATACTGATCATGCAACTATACCTTCACTGGTGCCCAGCTGCCCTTTTAGCTCAGAGTACTTGCTTGGATCTCCTTTGGGTGGGAGAGTTGGTTGCACATCCATACTCTTATCCTCCAGACCTTCCAGGCTGATTTTAGACTGAAAATGATCCCAAAAAATCAATCACTACATGCAACTTGGTTAAATAACAGCATGTGGCAGAGTGCTGGATGTACCAAAGAACCAGAATGACCTATACCTATAATGACAAACAGGATTCAGCATCCACTGCAGGCAAGGACTGTCACATGTAAAATTAGCATTGTCATAACCAGCCAGTAGAATTTTAAATGCACTATCCTGGTCTGCTTGGCAGGCTAAGTACTATAATCATCATGCTAATTAATATGTGGTAAAAGACAATAGTGCTTTCTAGCATTTTTCAGCAACTTTCCAGGTAGCTCTCAGCAAGTGACTATCCAAAGTTACTTCCAAAGGAAGGAACTATCCACAAAAATCTTGCAAGCTGGCTTCGTTTGAATCCACCACTTTTTATGGGACTAAATAAATCCTTCTCTATTACTCATGCCAGGAGAAACTGAAAAGAGGAGAGAACTCAGCTTCTGAGTCAATATTCCTTGCCCTGGCCCACAAGCCTTCCTGCAGCCTGGAAGCTCAGAACATTCTTTGAAGCAGAACAGCTGACCTGGTCTGGTGGTACAAGAGTTCATTAAAATTAATTTGAACACCAAGAGGTGACAGCTCTTGGGACAGAAAATAACTACTGCAAAGAACAGGCAACTCTTCCAAAAGAAGCCCAGAGGGATTCCATGCCAGAGCTGCCTGTTACTGGATCAAGAGCTGCTGTTACTGACCCTGCGTTACTTTCAGAGCACGAAGTATGTGACAAGGACTCAAACTCCAGCTTCTGCCTCATCTCAAAGAGATTTGTCAATGACAGACTCATTCCCAGGCTTGATAATGCTCAATCCATGCCCTCCAAAAGCAGAGCTGGGAGATTTCCTCACCTTGCTGCGGTTGAGGTTGGCTTGGATGCCGTTGTCGCTGATCTTCACCGTGATCTGTCGCTCGGACAAGTCCGGTCTCAGGAAAGGAGGCTTCACACTCACAGCTTGCTTCTTCTTGGGCTCAACCACGTACCTGATTAATTGTGCAACAGTCATCATTAAAATAAACAATAACCTAAGAAAAGGCTTAAAAATCTTCCCACTTCCAGGTTGTGATTTAAGAATGTGTCAGAATCTAGGTAAGAACCTCCATTTATTTCAGTGAATGAAAGCAGCAGTGAATGAATTAAGCAGCAATAAAAAAAATAAATTAGTGAGCAAAAGGAGAAGATGCATTAAGAAAATCAGCAATTTTTAAAGCACTAATGGACAAGAGAACAAAGAGAGCAAGAGAGACCTGCTACCAACAGAAGTGACTGACTACATCATCCCAGGTAACATGAAACAGCTGCCCTGTGGTGGGAGTCAGTGACTGGGGAACAAGACCCAGCACATGGGGAGTTACCATGGAGAAGATGATGTGCTGCCAGTTCTAACTTACCACATGGTGACTTGTTTCTGTAGCATGTTTAGTGTTAAAATAAATGGAGGTAAAAGAGACTGCCAAGTCTACAGGAAGCAAAAAATCTAAGAGGAAATGGCTGATTTTAGATATCTAATTTCCCTCCAGTGGAATAGAATTCTCTAAGTGCAATTGGCCAGTGTCTGTACAATGCCTAAATGTTAATACACACACCAGCTTTCTCTGTTTTATGTAGTGAACAGGACATTCTAGTAGTGATGGCTCAGGGACCTTCAATATACAGAACAGTCTGACCAGGTCTTCCCGAACACAAATGTTCTGCTCGTTACAATTCTGTGAATAGCCATGATGATAGAACTCACAACCCCTCTCGGAACACAAGTCACAAGTGTCTCACAGCATTTAATACCCAGCGCTTCTATCCACCTTGACCTGATTTCCATGTTTTGGAAGGTCTGAGAAGCAGCTACTCCAATGTCTTTAACACATGTAACAGTCCTTTAGGAATTATTTGTTGTATAAAAAAAGAGGAAAAAAAAGGCAGATAAGAGTGTCAGGGTCTGGAATTGTTCAACACCCCAAAAAGGCTCAAATAAGTCTTGTAGTAAGATTATGAACATGTTTGCAGGCTGGACAGCTCAGCACCTAGAATTATTTATAATCCATCTGATCTACTGCATTAAGATCCCGATTTCAAAATGTGAAACGATAACTCCATTTCCCCAAAAATAGAAAGCCATAAATAAAATCTCAAGTTTCATGATGTAGATCTCATTGATAATCTGTTTTATGATAATGAAAGTGCCAGTGAGATTGAAAACCACAGCAGCCTTACATTAGATTTAAGTCTTAAGGAGAAAGGGTGATTTTTAGCATCCTTCCTTCTCCCTAGCAGACTGGACATTGCCTGTACAGTGTAAGAAGTAGTGTGGGCAATATATACATATGGATATTTACCTTGTTACCAAAATCCTGGATAAACAAGCTGGTGCAGACAAGGGTATGAGCTCGACAAAATTTGACAAGCTCATTCCAAAAAAGTATTTCTGCGATAAGGGTGGTAAATTACAGGTTACAGCCATGCAACAGGGAAGCAGCTATCATAGAGCTCTACCTTCAGGACTGTTTTGCTTTGCTTTCCTCTTATTCCATCAATGATGCTTGGTTTGTGAGCCCAGCCAAGCACATTTCTCCCCCTGTCCCAACAGGGACTCTTGCTTCCTCATTCCCAGCTGAGAGCATTTCTCTTACCTGGGAGCCAAGGGGCTGCAGAGCACATGTTCCACGTTTCCACAGCATCCACGGGTAAAAGGATTCACTCCCCCACGGAATTTCCCTGTCACCTGGAAACATGTTCAGGACAGTGCTCAAACCTCTGGTTATATAAAAGTCATCATCCAAACCTCAGAAAGCCAAGAACAAGTCTGACCCCTCTGTCCTTCCCAAACAGATAGTTTTTCTCTGAATGCTGCACTTTTTCACTCCAGCTGTAACACACCACCTCTGTCAGCTAATTCCAGCTAGGAGGCACTCAACTCAAGATCCTTCCCAAAAGGACATTGCTGAATGTGACTGGATTTCAAAGTGATGTGTTCACCTCTCCATGCTGCTCCTGCCCTGGATTTGTGTCTGCTCCCAGCCAGACATCCTGTTTGAGTCTCTTTCATTCCCATCACTTCCCCTCCTCTGCCTTGGCGAGTCCCCTCCAAACCAACAGCAAAGCTGAATCGACGTTCCCAAATGCTGGATGAGAGCAATGTTTCCTCTCTCTCAGATCCCATCCTGAGCTGCAATCAGTACAAACCACTGCCTTATGTGGGAGGGTGCCAGGAACTCCCTGGTGATTACAATGTTTGCTTGTAAACGAGCAGGTTTAATAAAAGCCAAGCCTCATTAGACTGGCGGGATCTATTCAAGGCTTCATAAGCATTATAAAGAGTTTGTACTCTACAGGCACATGCTCAAAAGTCACCATATGGGGATAAATACCAATAAAGCCAGGGAGATTAATAGTGGTTGCCATTAAAAGCATTGCTGTTGCTGTTGTTTGCAAGTAAAGCATTTTAATCAGCTCATAGTTCTGATCTAGCAACAAGTTTACAGAGCGCCAGAAATACTTTAATAACTTGCACATAAAATAACAACATTAAATGATTCTGCAATATATTATGCTGGCCTTGTTGATATAACATAAAGCTCTTTAAGAGGCCGAGAGAGAGGCTGGAAATTCTGAGATTTGGAAGAGCAACCTTTTGATGAAAACATGGGCCTGGGACATTTGGCACATCTGCATTCAATCCTAGGCTCATGCTGAATTGTGCCAGATGCTGGCAAAGTATTTCATATCTCTGTGCCCATTTTCTCAAACACAGTATGAAAATAAAATTTCTCCAACTCACAGATTACAGTACTAATTATATCAGTTTGGTTTCTAAAGTAGTTTGAAAATCACTGCTAGAAAGCAGTCTAAGAAGGAAGGGTATTTATTTACTCTATTCAGAAACTAAAAATACCAGAATATGAGCAGATGTTGGGTTATGGGTTATTTTTATTCCATAAAAGAATTTCAGAGGCATTCAGAAAGCTCAGAAACATCTAAACCCAGCCACTATGCACTTTTCAATCACAGTCTGCCTACTGTGAATGCTCAGAACTTGCAAACTCCAGAACGAATAAACACCAAAATTTACAGTAAAAACCCAAAAATGTCTGTACCACTGGCCTATAAAATGTACTGGGAAAACAGAACAAGATGAGCTGAGCACATTGCAACTGCAAAGCTGACAGTAGATAACTACCAGTGTGAGAAAAGAGAATCAGCACTGAGACTGCAGGAGAAAAGAGAATGTTTTAGAACAGTGGCAAAGCCAGGAGCAGATCTCATATCCATCTCTCCTGGTCTGGTGCTCTAATTACTTAGATATGCTTCCTCTGAAAGGACCTCAGGGCTGGGAACATCCATCCTTTCAGTTACAGATAACCCCTACATATGACTAAGCAGAAATTAAGACCAGATTATATTTAATTTTCAAAATGGCATGGGAAGATGTAATAAATCTCAAGTGGTTTGGTAGCTCAGGAAACCAAACCAAGCTAGAATACATTTTCCAATGGTTATTTTGATCACAGAAAAATCCTCAACTTTTCTAAATTCTTGTGCAGTCACAAACATATGAAGTTAAATTTTACATTTTTTGAAAGTTAAATTTTTCCTTCTTTTTCAGCCTAAAATTTTCATGGAGAGTTTTTATCACTGCACAAAGACGAGCCTAAGGCAAACCACAATTTGGGCTATGAGATCAAAATGCCTTGTGTTTCATGCTACTATTATTAGCACTATCAAATCTAATACTTGGCCAAAATTAATTTTAAAATGAAGAGCAGATGATTCTGAGCAGGACAGAGAAAAGCATTTGAAGATGACAGCTATGGAAGCTTGCTTTGTTCAAAGGCCATGTTAGGCAACTGTTCAGGATGACTTCAGATTCCTTGCTTATGTAAACCTCCCACACTCTTCTGGATAAGAGTTTTTATTGTCTCTTGTGGGATGGAGACAATGTCATCTCAGTTTACGAAGGCCTGGCCTCAGACAGATGTTTTCATCACTCACAGCCTGCCCAGGAGCCAGACAGCTCCACAGCATGGAGCCAGCAGCCCCCAGGACAGCCAACACAGCGCAGTGGGAGCTGCAGAGCACCCATGGGGGCAAGGGCAGCAAAAACCCATCTGAAAAAAACCCCAAACCACAAGGGAAAAGAAGTATGGTGGGGAAAAATGTGAAAAAAACCCAGATGTGAGGGGCACTTTGGAGCTGGAGCTGTGGAAGGGTAAAGCATTGGAATGCACAGAGTTCACGAGCCTTGGGATGAGGGCTGAGACCAGTGTCACACCTGCAAACTGTCCTTGGGGTGGCAGGGACCTGCTATTGATCCCATCACTCTGATCTCTACCAGCCACACCAAGCCATTAATGTGCACATGAATGCAGGTCTGCATCAACCACAGGGACTGTGGGTCATGGACACTGAGCAACTGCAGGGGAACTGGAGTTTTACAGCCTTTTTGGCACAAGGTGTCATGTTGGAACTTGGTTTGGAGAAGCAAAGCAAGTTGGGTCCAACAGCACTGTGTGTGTGTGTGAGTTCATTTGCCTGAGAACAAGAGAGACACAGAGGGAGACAAAGAGCTAGCTCAGACCCTACTGTGGGCAGTGAGGGCTTGCTGGGGGAGTTCAAAATACCAGGAGAGAGTGCAAATGATTCAATCTTTTCCTTTCTTTCTTTCACTCAATCTCATGGATTGTTCAGTCTGACTCATAAAGTTTGAACTTCTGGGCTTGATGGTACTTATGGTACTTACCATATAAAACCTATTTCAAGGTCATGAGTAGATTTTTAAATAATAAATAAGCCTGGGGTGATACTCTGTGGCTAAAAAAGGGAAACCTTTGTCTGCAGTGTATTAAAAAAAATCTGAAAACAAAAAAATAGGCAACCTTCCTAGATCTTCACAAAAGCTCCAATAAGAGCATTACTGGTAAGATTTGGACCATCTTCAACTTTACCCAAGCTGACTTGCTGACTTTCCTTCCCACCTCAACAGCTCAGCCACAAACATGGAGAAAGGATTGCTTCTTACCTGTTCATTCGTGGTGCGCCCTCGGGCCACTAGAACAATGTGGAAGCCAGTGAGACCAATGACTGGGATAAAGAATAACCCAGCCACACACATGACAGCCATTCTGTATCCAAGAGTTAAAGAAACTGGGATGAGTGAAGGGAAAAAGACAGGGAGAGGAAAAGGAGAAAAAAAATAGGGGAGTGTCACAGTGTCATAGAATGGTTTGGGTTGGAAGGGACCGTAAAGATCACCTAGCTCCAACTCCCCTGTTGTCAGGACATATTTCACTATCCCAGGCTGCTCCAAGCCCTGTCCAACCTGGCCTTGGACACTTCCAGGGATCCAGGGCCAGCCGCAGCTTCTCTGGGCAACCTGTGCCAGGGCCTTATAGTGAAGAATTTCATGCTAATATCTCATCTAAGCCTGCCCTCTTTCAGTTTGAAGCTGCTCCCCCTCATCCTTTCACTCCAGACCCTTTTCCAAAGTCTGTCTCCAGCTCCCCTGGAGCCCATTTAGGCAGTGGAAAGGGCTCTAAGGTCTCCCTACAGCCTTCTCTTCTCCAGGCTGAACAACATCAACTCTCCCAGCCTGTCTCCAGAGCAGAGGGATTCTCTGAGCACCTCCGTAGCCTCCTCTGGACTTGCTCCAGCAGCTCCACATCCTTCTGATATTGGTACAGCACTCCAGGTGGGGTCTCATGAGTGCAGAGTAGAGTGTTCCTCACCTTTAGCAAGGTCTAACTAAATTTCATCTCAAAGTTAAGTCCATCTGCTCCTAGCCTAGGTCCTCACCCTTGAGATGGTTAAAAAGTAAGGTGAACTCAGTGATTCTGGCTTTACCTTTCTACCTTATAAAGAATATTCTGCACTAACCTATTGAGCAGTATCACCCCTCAGAGCCAGGAATTCACGTGTTACACCAGCATGCAAGGGGCTACTTCCAGAGCACACTTTGCTCCAAAGCACAGCAACAGAGTTTTAAACACAGCAAACAGCAGTTGAGAGCTACACTTGGGTTGTAAGTAAAATTCCAGGAGGTAGCTCATCCTTCTGCTGGGTTGTCATGACAAAGATTGAGAAAGACAAAGGGTCACCTACAGTTTCTGGAGCAATCCATGCTCACACAGGTACAATGGGAACAGAGGAAAACCTGCACTGCTCATTTACAGGAGAGCAGTGGGGGATGAGCAGAGGCTCCACCAGCTCCCTGAGAACAAATATTCAGATTCATTCTTGCCCATTTTCCTCAGTCACCTTGAGTCTGGAAAGACCAAAAGGAAGGATACGTAATGGTAGTGTGAGCTGCTCCCAGCTTTTCCATATGGTTTAGCACGAAGATGAGCCCAAAGGTGAACACTCCAACCATGTGCGTACTTAAGGACAGCAAGAAGAGAAAAAAATAGCGGTAGTTCCTCCGTCCTATGCAATTGTTGACCCATGGGCAGTGATGGTCAAAATCCTTGTAAAGAAAGGGAGAGATAGGGAAAAATATCCAAACAGTGAAAGAAAATACATTGCCTTGGAGATGAATCTGAACCACTGTCATATAAAATTACATCAGACTAGTTCTGCAGCTTTACAAAATGCTTGACTTTCTTTTATAAGACTTTTTAGGACCAAGTTGTTTCTCTTTCCATGAATGGAGAGGTACTTGAGTGTTTATAAGGTTTGAAGAAAGGATATATCAATCATAAAGGACAGGCTATTTATCTGCTAGCAGCAGAAGCCCTCATTTTTTATCATCCTTAGCATGAGTCAATTACAATGAAGTTATTATAACCTAGAATGGTTTGAAGATGCAATAGGGCTGCAGAATGCCCTGTCCCACATTTCAGTATTTATACACCACTGAATGAGTCCACTTTGAACAATGAGTCCATTTTGAACACAAAAGTACCTTTTTACCAAGCAGGTCACAAAGAAAAAGAACAGCAGGATCAGACAGAAGCAAACTTATGCACAGGTTCATTAAGTCATGAATCCAAACCTAACTATTTGTCTCAGTCACAAGTCCAAAGTCCCTTACAAAGTCAGATCCCTTTTAACAGGAGATTTAATAATGAGGGCAAGCCACAGACACCCTCCAAGTGCCTTTACACAGTTTTGTAAGCATGTAAATCCACTGTCTCCAACGGGATTATTCCTGACGTGAAGACAAGATCAGGTGCAAGAAATAAACCCTTCTTACCTCTGTGTTCTTCAGAGCAGATATTACACATTCATTGCACTGACAAATGAACTGTTTATTCTTCACTTTGTGGCAATGCTATTTTTAAGCACTGCTCAATGATGACACAGGGGGTTTTGTATTTCTAAGTTTTGCACAATTCACAAAAAAATTACAAAATACAAAAAAATGGACTACAGCTTTCTCAAAGCACATTAGCAAATGACGGGGCAACTTAAATATTAACATCATTTCAGACTATATCTGAGATGCTGACATAACATCTGTCTGTTATGCAAACCTGGCTGTATGCAGCCCAAAATACCTGTGGATTATGAAATTGTGTTAAGTACTCACTGCAAACATTTCAATTAAGAAAACAAAAATCTGACTACTTTTGTGACAGATTCATTTTTGGGTCCCTCTGGTAACAGCATACTTTAAGTTTTGATTTGTTTTATTTCTGCAAGTGTTATCTGCTTTTGCTGTTTACTAATTTTTATCAAACTGGTTCAGAAGTTTTATACCTGGAAAAATAATTTTTATTGTACATTCTAGACTGACAGTGAAAACATGTGAACTACAACACTGAGTGGATCCTACATGGAAAGCCAGCAGAGTCACTCCTGTTACTGTCTCAAAGCTCTTCCAGAATATGACAGGTGAGTAGAAATAAGCATCACAAGAATCAATAAAACATGTTTAAGGCCATGATTTATCGATTCAGAAGTCATTAATACTTTTTGCCTGCATTCCTTCACAGCAATAGTAATTTAATTACAAGCAGAGCTCTTTACTTGTGCACCAGAATAGCAGGGAACATTCAGCTGACCTATCAATAGAACTTGTGGAGAGCTAGCCAGAGTCACCTTGCTTCTGCTATTTTATGCAGGTTCCTTTTGGATTCTCTCCCATTTTCATTTCTGCTGCAGAACTGACTCCCATGGAGGCCTTACATCAGCATGAAACTTCAAGTGTTTATACCACTGAATTTTGAGCAATCTTTTTCTGAGAAAACTTCATTTCCTGGAAATGAATTTTTATGCTGAGCCACCGGGGAAGGTGGAAGAAAGAACCTCCATGGAACAACCAAGAATTTATCATAATCTAAACAATCCTCAGAACCTAGAATTAGTGAAAACATTTATGTTTTAAAACTAGTAACTAGTACGATTCAGGTTTTCTACCAAAAATCCAGCTCTATGCAACAATTCACAGCAGTCTAAACAAACTGTGTGTCACAACTTACAAACAGCTGTGGCTACTTCCCTCTACCCAGGGACCTTAGCAGCTCCTCACTCTCAGGCTTCTAAAATCCCACATCCTTCTAAAGCCTTCCAGGCTTGTCCTATTTATCAATGGTTACAAGGCACAGCACTGCTTCCAGATAATTATAACTTAGATATATGACTGACACAAGATAAATCCAGGCAGCCTTTCTCTCACTGGTAACTGTGCTGCTCTCTTTGGGACTATTCCCTTGCTTATGGCAAAGAGGATTAGGACAAAGGTAGTGTATACAGCATTCCAGCTGACTCTGGTATTTTTTCCCCTTCTGATTAGTAATTCCTTTCATTTTAATGGCACAGCTGAATATATTTTAGACATATTAAGATTTCATCTTTCTATTGAAAAAAAATAGACCTTGCAGCAGAAATGATCCTTTAGAAGTAGAATTTTTAGCTCAGCAATAAAAAGTCCCCTGGCAATACACTGCTGTGAATACAGTGCTCTGTACCTACATGTCTGGGAGACACTTATAGCCCAAAAGCACATCTTACTGTTTAGGGTTATTTTTTAAAAATCCTGTGTGGTGCCCTAAAGGTAACAAGAATTAAGAAAGTCCCCTAATTCAGAGCAATCAACATTAGAAACATGAGTGAGTTCATGCTGTGAGTTTGGGTTGGTTGAAAAACACATGGGCTCCTTCTATTGACTGGAGAACCATTTGCTGAACTCCGAGTTTTGCTCTCCTGAACTCACACACCATTGAAGCTTCTGCTTGGCCACTAATGTAGGCACCAGTTTGCTCCAAATTAAATGACGAACCTTAAGCTCACACATGAAAAGCTGAAATGGTTCACTCTGAATTTCCTGCTCTCTAGAATTCAGCCCCAACTCTCTCATTCACTCCTTTTTTAAATTCACAATCCCTTAGCTACCTCAAGGAAGATGCAGCCAGCATTCTAAATTTTGATTTTAATCCTCACTGGCGACAGGGCTGACACCAAGCATCGCTGCACTTGTAACACACATAACTGAGGGCTGTGCTTTGAATGGCACTGCCCAGTGGGAGTCCAGGGAGGCTGCAGCCGTGAGCTGCCCAGAACTGGAACTCTGGGGAGCCCAGCAGGCTGTTCCCAGCAGCAGAGGCAAGCGCAGAGCCCGGGCGGGGCAGCCCAGCAGCGTTACCTCCACGCAGTTGTCGCAGACGCTGCAGTGGGAGCAGCGGGGCGGGCGGTAGAAGTGGCAGGTGGCGCACCACTTCATCCGTACTTGGATTCCTTTGATCTCCACGTTCTTGTACAGCGGCGCGCGGAAGTCGTCGTCTTTATCCTCATCTTCGTCTGCTGCTCAACGCAAAACTCAGAGTTAGTGCAGGTAGCAGAGGGCAAGGAGTAAAGAGCTGATCCTCTCAGTGCCCGGGACACAGGGACACTGCACAGTCCCTTACTGGGGACAGTGCAGAGGACAGATGGTTTATCCCCTCTGCCCTCTTTAAGAAAAGAGTCCGTTTAAAAATAAATACACAAAAAAACCCCCAGTCTAGAACAGACGAATATATACTGGGAGGAAAAAATATTATTCTAGATTCCTGTGATCTTTATTT
Source organism: Motacilla alba alba (assembly GCF_015832195.1). Lineage (NCBI taxonomy): Eukaryota > Metazoa > Chordata > Aves > Passeriformes > Motacillidae > Motacilla > Motacilla alba. The sequence goes on along the minus strand of NC_052030.1, from coordinate 6,965,293 downwards.
GTTTCCTCTTGACAGAAAATCTAAGAAGTTCACATCTATTTAACACCTGGTTAAACATTATAGCGCAGCTGGCATTGGTTGACTGGCTCCAAATTAGGTGGAATTTGATAATGTTGTCCCAGAGGAGCATCAATTACTGTCATGCAGTTCTATATTAAATCTTCTCTAGATGTGTTATCATGATCCAATTTCCATTGACTTCAGAGGGAATTTCTCCCTTTACCTAGATGAGCTTGGGATCTGGCTCAGCTACAGTATTTATCTGCAAGAGTATTCTCTGGATCATGTTTGTGCGTGGAAGCAGAGTGCTGTCCTGGCACCATTCCCTATAATTTTCTTTCCTAACTAGTCAGTGGGACTCTTAGAGAGAGCCAGACTCTAAATCCCTTAGGCACTTCTATAAATACAGTCTGTAGGTTCTCCAATACCATTATAAACCTGCCCCAGCCATATAATACATGTGGGCAGATGAAAAAAAGACACTGGAACAGTCAAACCATTGAAGCTCTTATAAAAAATCTGATGATGCAGACAAAAAGTCTGTACGTGATATATACCTACATGCATTTAAACATGTTCCTTTTGCAGAATTCAAACACGGAGTTTGTACAAAACAGATCCACATCAAAAATACTGAAAGCCGATTGTAGTTGTTATAATTAGCCAGCAAGAACATTGCCAGTCTCAGCCTAGACTGTAAATCAGATTTTTCAAGGCAGCCCCAAATTCAGTTACTTGATACTTCCTTTCCTACTCATTCATTCTGGTGTATTACCAGAAATTCACTCACACAGAGCCAATACTGATTCATACCAGAAAGATTCAGAGAGCCAACAAGTTAAAAAAAAAACCAAAAAAAAAAAAAACCCCAAAAAACCTAAAAAATGAGTAACAGAGCTGTGAGTTTGATTAAGCTCCTCTTCAACAAGCTGGGTTTCTGCAGCCCAACTTTTATCATTTCCCCCCACAGGCCAAGTTCTGTCTGCCAGACCTGCAAGCTCATATAATATAGCTAGAAATGTGCTTATTTCCAGTTTCCAGAGACCTGAGCAGAAGAATACATTGACAAAGGAATGTATCTTACTACACAGATTCTCATACACTGATCCACTGACATGGAGCAGCCAAGTCTCATATTTTTCAACAGATTTTTGGTGGTTTCCTTAAGGAATTGTGTGATTTCACTAGAGTCTCAGCTTTTGTACTGCTTATTTGTTGTTTTGGTTTTGAAGTAATTCAAATTCCTAACTATCAGAAATGTGCTAAGAAGCTTGAAAACCAAGAAGACTAAACCTAATTTCAACAGCAGAAAGCAAATAGAGTGATTGTGTATTCATTTTAAGTCACTCCTACAATTCCTGAAGTCCTTGCGCTGGCAGCTCTGCGGGCGGCGTGGGGTGGTGATAAGATTTTTTTCACATGCACACTTGTGATCTGAAATAACATCTGCTCCTCTTTCCTCCCAGCACTGGTATTTATAGTCTTTTCCATCTTTTCCCTTACCAGTTTGCTTCCTTCACACATCTAAACTCCTACTCCATTACCTTCTCCCAGGACGAATGCCTTTCTCTCCCCTTGCTCCCAGCATCTTCCTGACAAAGCCCAGGCACAGAGATGCAAGGCCAAGGCCACAAATGAAGTGAGAGACAGTCGAGGGGTGAACTTTAGGAACTCCTCCCCTTCCTGCTTTGCTCCTGACTCCCTTGTGTAAAGGGAAATGGGATGGGAGGGAAGGTGATGACCAAGTTTTTGTTTGATCTCCCCTTGTCTTTCTTCCTTAAATGCAAAGTCCAAAATGAAGAACTCGTTTGCAAAAGGAAGTGAGAGAAGCCCAGAGGAAGGTATGAACTGACAATACACTCAGCACTGATCACTCCCTGGGCCTGGTGATGTCCAGCTCTGCCCTGAGGGAACTGCCCTGCACAAACACACTGGATTCTCAGATTGATAATGTTTAATGTTTAATTAACCACTGCTATCTCTGCTGAGATAAAGAAACTAACAAGTCCAGGAAACTCCTTAAAACTCTACCTGCGTGAGTTCTTTTGAAATCACGAGCATTTGTAGCTTTAGGTATCTATACAGTGTATCACTTGATCTTACACAAGTGACTGAATCTTGCCTCTGCCTTAGATTGCCTTTACACACAATAATTCCCTTAACTGGAGTGCTGCAACACTTAATCAGGGGTTCAGAAGCTTCAGCTGAGAGGAATGGCAGAAAGATGCTCATCATTACACCATGCTACCTGGAGAAACCTGGCCTTGCTATTCAGGGAAACCAGCAGGACTGGTACCTTGCTCTTGTCAGGTAGCAATTCAAAACAGACACTGAACGTGGTGAATAGAGGTGAAGAAGCACAGCTTGCAGACAGCACAGATCCATTGGTTTAGACAGACTGCCTAGAGCAGTCTCTGCTGCAAACTGCATGTGAATAATTATTGGAAGACAGATAAAATGAGGTGATAATTCTCTCATTAGGATGTGTTAAAAGAGATAGCTACACTGTGGTTCCCATTACAAAAGCTGAGTGATCTCTCTCCTATTTAATCAGCTGTGAATCAGTACTAATTTAAGCAGGAATATCTTTCTAAATGTATACATTTTTAGACACTCTAAGGCAAGCCTTAATCATTATCTGTTCTAGCGTTCAATGCTTCTGCATTTCTTTTAAGGTATTCTGGAAGGACTGCTTTGATGAAACTTGCAGGAAGTTTAGCCTCTCTCCTCTGCCATGCTCTGCTACCTATTGTGAAGACAGTGACTTAAATCCAGTGTGCCAGCATGACACAGGGGATAGCAATCAAAATCACATCACTCAGGAGAGCTATCCAAGGAGAACCGTTCTACACAACCCTGTGCCCTCGAGTGCCAGTCTGAGCAAGTGTGAGGACACCCAGGAGCTCAGAAGGGAGCTGGAGGGTACTCAGCATTTCACTGCCATCCCACCCCTAATGACAGTCAAGTACAGCAAAGAAATAAATAAAGTCTACAAGATTAATCAGCAACTTGTGTGTTTGGATACCTGGCACCTCCTTTGGCTTGGATTTTCCATGTCCCCCCTCCCCCCCACCCCTGCAACAGTCCCATTTCTGTTACCTCGTGGGAAAACTCCAGGGTCCATGAAAGTTGCCATGCTGAAGTTTGCCAGCACAAACAAGAAAACGAGTCCATTGTACACTGGGATGGCTGGGGAGATGGCTTTTGTCAACCAGGGGCACCTGTGGAGAAGAAAAGTTATGGGTAAGGGCTCTTTCAGGTGTAACACATGTTTTCTTCCCACTCACTACCATCACACAGAGAAGTACTCTGGGCCACCCCAGCCGTGCAGCAAGGCTGAATTTGCAATGTAGCAGAAATTTCCACGGAGCCAGTTTCAGTGATCACTGCAACACCCTCTGTAAAGCTGCTTTGTTCCAGAGCACAGAAAGCCCTGATTGTTCACTGGGCTTTGCAACCCTATTGTCTTATCTGCAACCTGGCGTTTTACTACTCTGTGTAGCAGCTTCATCCCATTGTTGCAATTCTTTTACCTTCTCTACTGCCTTGTTGCAGCTGGGGTTACTTTCAATTTTCCCTGGTGTAATGCACAATAGGATTCAAACCATTGATCCCCAAAGCAGGGGCAAAGAGAATCACATTTGCTTTTCACTAAGCTTCCATGGTTTTCAACACTCGGAACCAACACTACAAAACCTCTCCTTGGGGGAAAGTTTTGTGAGACCAGGCTTTGCAGGTGTCAGCAGAAAATGCAGTATCAAAAAGAAAGTAGATGGCATATGCCATGTGAACAATGTTCAGAAGCACCAGAAAGATTTGTTGCTTACCAGTGAGTGTCACTGAGAGGAACTGAAGATAAAGGGTAAAGGAGAACGAGTAGGAGACTTTGGAAAGAGGATGGGGAAATGCCTGTTTATTAGAGGAAAATTGTTCAAACTGCAAAGAACACTTCCCACCAGCAGAGAAGGGCATGATGAGGCAGAAAAGAGCCTGCCTTACAGGCAGCTTCACCACAAGCAGTGTGCATTCACTCAGCCATTCACAACCTCGGAACACTCCACCAAATTCATTTCTCCAGTCTGCAGGAGGAGGTTTGGTGTTACAGAGCCACTGAGGAGAAAAATCTGATCAATCTCATGACGCTTGCAAATATAAATAAGAATGTGGGTCAAAGTATCTAATTGAAAAAAAGACCCCTCACTGAGTTGCTCCTTAGATTTCCACTTGTCTTGACAGCCAAGGACTCTTCCAAGGCTGCTGAGCAGGCAGACATTCAGCAGTGCCTGCTGCCATTAGCATAAAGCACACTCTGGCCCATGTATTCTGGTATTTTGCCTGCATTACATCTACAGGTGGGTCTGCCAGGCTGAAGCCTGTGCAAACAAGGAGAAAACAACAAGCAAGCACCCTTCTTCCACGAATTTGCACTGGGTTTGCTACCAAGAGGCTGTTTTGAACAGCTGAGAATGGTGTTACTGACCTTGAAGGGACACTGTCAAACGTGCTCTTGTGACCAGTGTTAGGAAGTCACCACGTTTTCTCCTCCTGTTTCCTCGTGGGCAGGCAAAAAGAGATTGTTTTGCACTCCCCACCTCTTCACAGCTGGGCTTTTATCAGTGCACTGCTGAAACTGCTTTTAAAAGCACCTTTCCTTGCGTGTGCTTCACTCAGCCTAGCCTGGACTGAGGAAAAGATGGACAAGTCCTACCCAGGGTGAATGAACTGTAAAGCCATGAGCAAGACACGTCTGTGGCCAGGGCCAAACCTCCAGGCTGACTAAGAGAGAAGGTAAAAAAACCAGCCAAAGACAGCTTTACTCCAGGAGGTACCTACCCTAGGAACCTTATGTTTCCCAAAAGGTGGAATGTCAACAAGTAGTGAGATCATACTGACTCGATGCCTTGCTTAGTTTGCCTCAGAGCAGATGCTGATGACTGAAAACCAAAGCAAGGCACAAGTTTCTCACTTGCCAGGAAAGGAGCTGCTGCAGTGACCTTGCCAAGCAAACCGCAGGCCTGCCACTAGCAACAGTTTCTGCCACATCTCTGGAGGAAAGCAAAATAAGTCCTGAAGTAAGCGGTTATAAAATCAATTCTACTCAGGGAAGAATTCTTCCCTCTAAATTATAGTAAAATTAGATTCAGTAATGGGCATGACTGACTTAATTTCTTCCCATGAAGAAATTGCCTACACAGAGAAAGATTATGAAGTTACCCATTGCTTGTCAAGCATAGAGGAGAGATGTCCTTGGCAGTGAAGTCACGTAGGTTGGCAAAACAAGGGACAGGAAACCCTTTCTGCAGATAACTAGTTACTCTGAACGAGATTATAATGAGAGAGACTGTCTCAGATGATTAATGTAAGCACTTTTTAACATTCTCATTTGTGATTTATTTTGTCATGTTCCCAACAAATATATCAAAATATTAGGAAGAATTTTAGCCATAAGATAAACTGCACAGCTCATTTAATGGGTAAACAGCGTATCTGAAAAGACTTCACGGAAGTTGAAATAAAGAATAGAGTGAGTCACTGTACATACTAGCCACAAGGTCAGTTCACAATCCTTCCATTTCTTCTTCCCAGAATTGTTATGCAGCATCACAGATTACATAAAATTAGATGGGACAAAAGGGGCCTCATTTGTAAACTAGACTGGCCAATAAAAACAGATGTGGAGATCAAGTCCTGGCTCATAACTGTAAAGAGGTCTGAAAAAAAAAATTCCAATAGGATTCACCAAAATGATGCAGCCTCCCTGCCCCTCACTAATGCACATATGATTTTTGGCAAAATAACAGAAATTCTAATCTGAGCCTAGCAGGTTGTTTTATCACTAATCCATCATGTGAAAGCCTGGCTTCTGCCCCTCTGCCTCAAGAAGAAAGCTGCAGAAGTGTTCAAGCAGGACCTACCTGTAGCAAGTTTCTTTTTACTTTGTGCATATTCTCTCTCCAGGAGATCTATTTCCAGCAGCAATTATGCCTATTATATAGGAACAATTAGAGCTGAACTTTTCCTTTCCTTTTTCCTAACAGAAGTTATTGTGAATCCAGACAAACAGCACGTACAATTTAAACCTTTCTTTGGCTGGTGAACCCAAAATTTCAAGAGGCTACAGTTTTGTGTCTTTAACTCATCTCACAGTGGAATTATATATCAGGAAGGGTACCACAAGTTTTATAGGGCTACATGAATTACATAGAGCCAGTACCTGTGTATAATCCCCTAATGGAGCACCGCCAGATTTTTCTCTGAGATAAAGTAATTGTACAATGTGTGTCCTATTCCAAGTTAATTTGGATCCCTCCCTTGAACCAGAAGACCTGCAGGGTAATGTTGCAGGTACCAGCCATACTGCACCAAGGACTGCTCCAAAGAGAAACTTCCCTTGGCTTTGTTTACTGCAGAGATTCAGAGCCAGCACACGCCACCATGGCACGCTGGGGATAATTACAGATCTCAAATTTTTCCAAACAAAGCACACAATTACTCAGGCAGCATTTCCCTCATAATTACACTACTCTGACACAGAGTGATTCTGTTCATAACTCAGTGGAGAGTAATTCAGGGTGACAGATTTAATCTCATTTATCCTATTTGCTCTTGAAACCCTATCCTAATAAAACGGAAAGTTAAAAAGATTAACAAATAGGATCACACAACTTGCTATGTGTCAGATAGACTTAGCATGATCAGCTGCCTTCCTCTGCTAAATTAAACAACAAATAATCCTGTCTGCTTTTTTGCCTGGTGCTTTGTAGCAAGACATGTTTGTGTCTTACAATTATAGTTCACCTATGATTAAGTAATTGAATAGGACATTTTTCTTGAATCCTGCTGTAAATTAAGATTTTGTATTTTTCATTAAAAAAATGTTAGAGAGACAGCAGGCCACAGAGAATGGAGTCTGGGATTTCATGAACTAGGTTCTAGTTTTGGCTCTGACATTGGCCCACAAGCCACCAAAAGTCACCTACTCCCCCCCAGCCACCCCAGTTACATATTCTGCAAATGAGACCAAACTCCTGTTAGATCACCTCCCCCACTGCAGGGCAGAGAGTTTGAAAGTTTTAAAGATCTCTGTTAGGGCCAGGCTGGTGGCTGTGGTGTTTGTGTCCCTGGAGGCAGCTCTGGGCACCCAGCAGCCTCCCCTGAACAGGGCAGTGGTGTGAGGATGGGTCTGTGATTCACCCAGCAAACAAGGCTGGCTCCTTTTACAGCCTGCCTGCAGCACCTCAAGCACACGTGAGCACGTCTGGAGGCCAGAGACAAGGAGCAGGACACGGGGCAGGAGGCCACAACCCTGCCCCTTCCTGAAGCTGCTTGTGCAGTGCACAGAGGTGTGGGGACCTCAAGAGATGGGCATCCAAGCTTTGGACACTTATCCACACCTAACAAGAAGACCCTCAAGGATTGTCTAATTGGGTGCTCAGCTGCACCTAATACTTGATCTGAGATTGCCACACATCCTTCCCCTCAGCCTCAAACAGATGGCTGATGCACAACAAAACAATTTATTTCTCCACAAATCACAAGGCATGGGGTAACAACATGGAAAAGAAAGCATCTCTTAGCTCAAAGGTACTTCTGCCATTACAGCAGTAAAAGAGTAATGTGGAATAGCTGATTCAGTGCATGCAAGCAGAAGCAGCTCAGCAAAGTAGGGACTAATTAGATAAGAGGGGTCAACAAGCAAACATAATTTGACTAAGAACAAGTACTAATTTCACTGGAAACTTTCAAACAATGTCCACAGACTGTAGAAGCCTGTCCCTGACTCCTTTCCAAGAGTTTCTAGCCAAACCCTGACTGCTAAGAACATATTTGCACTGCAAAATCCATATAAACAATTTCTAATCATCTAACCAAAGATTTAACATTTCTAATATCAACCCTGGGAGCTGGAACCAACATCCTGGGCTGTCCAAAAGCTGCCCTACCCTACCCTGGGCTGTCCAAAAGCTGCCCTACCCTGTAAGGCAAAACAGTCAGGAAGGCTGAGAGGACACACCAGAGCAGGGACAGGTCCACAGAGGTAAAAGTCCTCCTCAACCAGCACTGCATCAGCTGGAACATAAATGAAAGGGCTAACAACTGTCTGATTCTGAACACCCACGCTGTGGAAGGATTTGGAGTTGGATGTAAACACTGTACTGTGAAAAATCATTCCACCAGTTTGTATGTGGAACAGAGAAGGTGCAAGACACATCCTGAAGGCTGTGCATGGCCCAGTCTGCACCACAGAGCAGAGAAGGGCAGAGCTCTCTTAATCTTTAGCAGTGTTAATCTAAAACATTTCTCACATTTCCCAGTCTGGGCGAGATTTTTCTATATACTTTTATATACTTTTTCCAATCCCGAAATCACAGAAAAGTACCTTTCTGGAATAGTAACAGAAGAAAAAAAATTGCTCATTTTCCATTTTTTGTCACTATCAAAGACAGCGTGAAGATTATTGTACGTCTAAAAATATTTTCCAAGGTGCTGAGACATCTGTAGATTTAACAAGGCATCACTGGAAACAGTCAGAGAGAATTTATGTGAGTGTCAAAACCAATGTGAAACAGAACAGCAAGTCTTGTGAAAATAGCAGGAGGTTCTGGACTGCCAGGTTCTTTGCTCAGCTCTGCACATCAGATTTTGATAAGTGAACTAATTTCTGCACCATATCTTACTCATTGGCAAGACTGCAGATAATACATCGTTGCCATAGCACTACACTCTCACTGTGAGTATGGCAGTTGTACTGACAGAAAGTGATATCAAAGTATAGGATAACAAATCCAAATGTTACCAAAAAATGGGAAAAGGACAAGTAAATACTGGAAAATTTATTACTGAAAAGCAGTAAATGATGAGAGCTGACTGCTACACAGAACAGCTCATGCTGGTGATAAATAGGACCTACCAAAACATCTGCCCTGAGTTTTCAGGTGCAGTTATCCAGCAGAAGAGGCAAAAAATCACCCCAAATCCCACCACCAAAAACCTCATTAATTTCATGAGTCCCTTGCTCACTGAAATAGATGAACACTAGAGACAGAGGTTCAAATCCATCACCTGCTTAAATGTGTTTAATTATTCACAAGAAATGTGCTGGGCTGGAATTCACTCAGGTTTAACAAGAGCTGATGGGGTTTCAGTGAACTTTCCATTACACTCTGGACTCCATCCAAAGGCTAGTGGTTCATGTCTGGCAACTCACAGATCAGAGGAGCTAAATCAATTAAAAAGCCAACTTGAGATGTAATGGTCCTTGGTGAAAAATCTTATCCGGGCTATACATCACCCCCAAAGTAAAACACAATCTACTCTTTTCCCAAAGCTGCCTGAAAGCTCTGGATCATGTTCCCTTCCTCCCTTTTTTAACGGTCTCCAAATATCCGAGAAAAGCCAGTACTGTCATGTGAACTGATGTGGGAGAAACACAGAGAAGGAACAAGAATACCAATAACCCAATCTGAGTGAGACCACCAGAGGTGCAAACCCACCCATCACCCTCACATTCAGAAGCTGTCCAGCCACCCCAGACCTATAGTCCAGGCACAGGCTGACCCTGCAGCCAGTGGGCAGCACGTGCTGTGTGAGCTGTGACACTGTGTGACTTCACACCACGTGCACAGCCAGCAGATTGGCCTGGGCTGGGCTGGACTTAGTGCTGAGGCCTTGCAGAGATGCTCTCTGCACACTCAGTGAGCCCAGGAACCTGAAAGAGCAAGCCCAGCTGTAGCCAAGCCATTGGCTACTGCCAGGAGCTGCACTCACACTGCTCAGAGCAGGGCTTGGGCAGGCAGGGGCTGGGCTCACACAGCAGCCCAGCAAAATCCTGCTCAGAAATGTGCACTGTCCTGCAGGCAGTTAAGGCCCTACTCAGAGTCAGTTTGCACCTACTGACTACAGGAAGGCCCAGGACAGAGGTTTTGATGTGCTTGTAAAGGAATATGCTGCAATAGTGCAGCAGCACTTGAAATACCCAGCTCTTGGTTTGCACCTCAAAAGGAAGGTGTCCACTGCACACTGATCTGGGGTGCAGCCAGGCTGCAGTTCAGGAACACGGCACACAGGAACATTTTTGTACAAGGAGAAGGATGATGCTCACAGCAAAGTGAGGCAGAAGGTCTTCATGGCACTTCAAGTGTCCAATGGGCTGTGAGCAGCATCACTCCAAGCAGCAGAGAATGCTCTGGTGCCTCAGGAAAGGAGCCAATTGCCAGTGCTTGGGCAAATCAGAGCAGATTCTGGGTGCAGGCACCTGGGGTGAATTCAAAAATCCAGAGACAAAACAGCTTTTGTTTGCTTTTTCAATCCTGGACTTTGCAAAGCCTAAAATGCTGGAAGGGGCAAGGAGAAGCGTAATGCAGGGCTTCTCAGACGTACATCAACCTTTTATTAATACCATGCTGGGCAGCTGGAAATGAACTCTGCTTTTCCCAGCAGCCAGTGACAGAGCTGAGTGTATGGGTGATACTGGGTCATGACAGAAGAGAAGAGCAATAAGGAGTAACTGCAAAATAACCACAGCAGGAGAGACACTAGTTGCCTGTCACACTGAAAGTTTTAAATCAACTTGGTTAGCAAAAGAAGGAACTGCTACTCAGTAACATTCCTGTGCAGCCCTGCCTGCACAGGGCTGGCCACAGGCATGCTGCAGTGCAACAGCTGAGCGACTTCCAGCCCATTCCAAAGGTCACACAAGCGAGTCGGCAAGCCATGGAAGCCTTGCTAAATGGGAAATCAGAGAATTATCTCCAAAAGATGCTGTATGAACCAGTAATTCATAACACAGCAGAGTCCTCAGTGCATGAGGCTGCACTGCCCTGTCTGTGCCCCCATGTGCACCACTTCCAGCAATAATGACAGTCCAGCTGCCCAAGCCACTGTCCAGGGAGGGCAGAAGATGCCTCCCAGGGTCTGAAAGGGACACACAGTGCTACACAAGCTGAGTTTTTCTGAGCATTTTTGAAAACACCATGTGGAATGCAAACCTGTGCTTCCAATTTGTAAACATCAAACTATGAAATGAATGTCACACTGACTACAGCAGTGCTAAAAAGGACAGCACCTCATCCTGAGTCCTCCAGAGTTCCATTTCCCTGAGCAATGAAGAACATGGTTTATTTGGTCACCACTAGTGACTCTTGTGACCTTCCAGACCTCTCAGCAATCAGTAACACAGGTTTTGGTTGGATAGAAGAAATTGCATTTGCCAGATCCCAAGTTGGAAAAAAGACACAGGATAGCTCCTCCTTGGCTGAAGGATGTTCTCCTGTTTCTCTATTGTCTTCATCCTTCTCAATACACATGAGTCCAGCAATGTGGAAAGCTAAGGTGGGCTGCTGCTACAGAGTTGCTTTTTAAAACAAGTTTAAATTATCAGCAGCCTAATTCAGACCCTTGAGGTGATCCCAGCTACTGGCACTCAAGGATTTGTACACTTGCTCACTGTATTCCCCAACCACAGACTGGCAGAACTTCTAGTACACATTCAGCGTTTGAGTTCATGATAGTGGGGTACTGGAAACAAGGCAGCTCTTTTTAAGTATGTGGTGATGAGAGAGAGAGAAACAAGAAATATTATGATATAAGGAGGGAGGTGGTGACATCAGTGAAAAGGCAGTCTATATTACCCTTGTTGAAAAGTTAATTTGATTTTTTAGCTATTCCTTTTCCACATGAGCTCAGTAGAAAGAAATTAAACTTCACAAGATACCATCCCTTTACAGCTACTGGAGCAATTACCTAACTAAAAGACAGCATCTATTAGATTAAAGTATGTGCCACTTAAGTTAACAATGAGCCAATATGCATAAGAAGCATTCAGTGTGATCTCTGAACTCTGTGATCGTGTCCTCGGTGGATTAGCAGAGAACAGGGTAACACAATGTGCTTTCAAAAATGCAGGGGAAAAGAAGAAAAGCAGGAACACCAGCAGAGCCAGCCCAGGTGTCTGAGGCTGATCCTGGGCAGCCTGGGTGTCCTGGTGCAGTCACAGGGCTGCCTGGGGGAGTGGGCACTGCCAGGGAATATCTCACTGGAGGATCTCATCCCTCCACCACAGGTGCCACTCCTCCAAGAACCAGCAGTGAGAGCCCAGCCGGCCCTGCCAGGGAGCCCACAAGCAGCCCGGGACAGGATGGACCATCCACTGCAGGTGAGGTCTGACACTGCCCCCACCACCCAGGTGTCTGGCAGGGCAAATGTACCAATGTACCCAAATGTACCAGTGTACCCAAAACCCAGCTGGCTCTGACAGATCTGCCGGCTGCTCTTCAGAGCTGGGGCACTCAGAGACTTGGACAAAGGAGGGGCAGGAAAATCCTGTCAGGTGGGTGATAACTGTTACATTTCTTCCAGGCTGGAAAATGCTGTTCAGGAAATTTACAACTAATTGAGACCAGAGGTGCTTGCAGACCTGTCTGGATCTTGTATTGCCTTTGAAATCTGGAAACAATACCTGTCCACGGCCTGAATAACATGCTTCAGAGCTGCTACACAAGACTGTTCATCTATGCAATCGCTTGCCCATGTGGGGAAACGAAACCAGTTCCAATCTGAACTCTCTTGTTTCAAGATTTCTAGACATATGGAGCAGCAAAATTACTACAGTTATTGCAGGCTTCCCCTGTGTGAACCAAAATGATTAGGGACTTCATATTTTACAGAAGAGATGAACAAAACAAAGAGATAAAGGTGCCTCTACTGCAAATAGATACAGAAGATAGGGTAGAAAGTGTAAACATTCTCATATATCAAGTACTGGAGCAAATATATAATAATAAAACAAAGGTCTCTCTTAGAATCCCATCTTTAATTTCCCTCTGGAATATCCTCTTGAAGGGGTTTTATGGAAACCTGAACTGGGAGCATGACATTTTTATACCTCATTCTCACTACACTGAAAAAGAACATTTGCACAGCAGATACAAAGCCTTAATATATTAAGATTTTACGCAGGGAATGAAAAATCAAAATTATTTTAGCTGATTTAAGAAAAATATAAGAGACTGTCATGTTTCAACATCTAAAACTTTGCATCTGGAAAGAACATGCTTCTGTGGCCACCTGCTTTGGGATGTTTCACCCATTCTTCAAGCCACCAGCTTGAAGGTACCAGTCACCTTTTGAAACTGGACATCACAGGAGAATCATCAGTGATTCAGCCTATTTTGGCCACACCTTTAATCATAAACTGGAACAGACCTGACATTTATGGCCAAGGTAACAAAACAGACCAGGACACCCCTTCCATTCAGCCCCCTACTACCACAGACACCACGTGCACACCTCTCCTGGCCATGCACTGTTCTGAAATCCAGCCACACATTTTTATACCCCACATCTCTTCCCTGCAGGGTGGATGCCAGCAACAGCAGGGCAGAACTGGGGTCCTCCCAAACTGCTTCCCAGCCTATTTCTGCTGGAGATTTGGGACTCTTTTGGGGCTCGACAGAGGCGAAAAATCCTCATTTCTTCCAGCAGAGGGTAGTGGGGCACACAAGCCTGCAAGCAAATGTGTAAGACTACATTGCAAGTGAGAGATAGACGCAGTTCAAACCAAACCAAGGGTGCAAAACCACAACTCCACTGCCTAACCTGGTGGAAATGGTACAAAACTAAACACATTTCTTCATTTGTTTTCATCAAATGAAGAAACACATCAAACTCAGCTTGTTCTCATTATCTCCACCCTCCCCTAGTAACAACATCATCTTCATTCCCCTTTCTAATTTTGGGAAGGACACCCCCAGGCAGCAGCAGAGTCCAAAGAGCCTTTTTCTAAACAGCTCTACAAGAAATCTGCCTTTTTCTTCCCTCTGTGGAACTATTCTCCTTTCCTTGGATCTCCTTGACTTTCAGACACTGTTTCATCTTCTCTCCCTCCCTTTGTCCTGTTCTAAATCAAATGACTGAGCAGTCCCACACGTCCTCCTGCAGCAGAGCAGCACCATGCAGCTGCTGCTTTAATCTGGGTGTGTGGCCACTCAAAGGCATTCTCAGGTGCCTCCACGGGTCTGGAAGCCCATGGGCACACAGAGCTGCACACAGATGTCCCAGGCTCAGGGCAAAGGTGACACATGCAGAGGACTCGTGGCTCTTCCCATGCATTCTCTCAACCTATACCAAGAAGAAAAACTAAGAGGGAACAGTCACAGCCTTCTCAAACTATTAAATCACTGTCCCAAGACTCCCCTGCCTGCACATCAATGACTGAAACATCTCTGCTTACCATCTAACAGGATTAGGGCAGGCTTCTGGAGGCAGTTTCTCCTGCAGGGAAAATCTTATTACAGAACCCATCAAAAACCAAAATGCTTTTGGGGAGCAATAAAAACCTAAAACAGACCACAGTGACTGTCACATTAACAGTAATTTTTTTTTTATTTAAATGATGAAACCTAGCAGCATCACCACCTTAGGTCTAAGTGTCTCTGTCAGCTTAGACAAAATATAAAGCCAGTCTTCCAATATTTGTGCTGGAGCACAGGTATTCAATTCAGGATGACAGAAAACAAAATTACTTTCTTAGAAAACATCCTATGAGGGGATAGCATCTTAATTACAGGGACAGGGAAATGGGATTCAGGCTGGTATATAGATTTGTTTCTTGTCAATCCCACTCCAAAGTGCACAAGGCGAGGATCCCCCAGGAGCCACAAAGGTGGGGAAGTGTCACTGCTTTACTTTTCTATTATTGACTATACCCCCAAACTCAGAACTTTTAAAGGCAGAAGAACAGCTTGCTCACACAGTGCAGTGGACACAGGGTAGCTGTTTTCCCTATTAATTCCTCATTGTTCACTAAAAGCTCATGGGTTTTGCCATTTTGGGGTGCATTTCTTTGGCAGAATCACAGAGTCACTAGAAAAGCTACAATTATGCACTGGATGTGATGAATGAAAACCCTTCCAACTCTGTGGCCATAATTCAGGAACATAAGCTAATTACAATTACCTGAGATGCATTAACAAAGCTTAATTCTCCCAAGTCAAAATGGGACAATTAGCAGCTCCTGTACCAAAATAGAAGACTATGGAAATGACCTATGTGCCACCATCTGCTAATGACATGCAATAGGCAAACCAATTCAGAGATGGAAAAGAAAAGAAAAATAAAAAAAAAGAAACAGTTTCTTGATGTAACTCATTCCCATTTCCAAGAATCAAAGTGAATATTCAGCTTAAACATTACACTTTCCAGATTCCCAGCTGGGACGAGAATGAGGAGTGTCAAGCATCTTATGATTTAACTGTTGAGAAATTTCCAGGCCAAATTTTAAAGCAAGCAAGAGGTCTGCCTACAGATCTGAACTGTAGGATGCTTTGTCTGTGGAGTTCTGTCCTTGCTTCCAGTGGCAATAGCTTGCACTAATATGTGTACTTTTAAAATATCCAGCTGCTCCTGAACTTTGTTAAGTTCTTAATTAATGGTTTTTTTTCCTTTGATTTAAAGAGTAGGGACCATCATTCTGCTTTTCAGAAAAAAATGAACATTTAGTTCTTGCTGAACACAGTGCAATGAAAATAATTTATTGTTCAGTTTTTCTGAATGAATCCCTTATCCCTCCTGTCCTTTCTTCCTTGAATATTTCCTGAAAGTCATAAACCACCAGCAACTAATTTTGGCTTATAGTAGAAAACTTCTTTAACTCTGGGATACCTCACTGCCTCTTTAAAAGCAGATGAGTCTGTCAAAGTGGACAGGGGAAGTGTGGAGCTGCACATCACAGGAGAACAGCCACAGAGACATAAGCAAAGCTTGCTAAGATGAAACTTCCCCATCATCTCCTTTGACTGGGGGGCACAAAATAAAAAAAAAAAAAAAGAAAATCAGAGTAATCAGAAAATTCAAGCACAGAGCTGCAATTCATACTCTGAGGAAATCTTTGAAGAAAAAAACCTTGTAATTTCTGAAATTGTAGTACAGTGCACCTGATTCCACAGGTCAAGAACACAGTAGAAATGAACCATGTTCTGGGGAGTTAAATCCCTGAAGTACCCTTTGGTGAATATGAAAAGCAATTTCTTTTCCAGAGCCAGAAGAGTGGCTTTTTAATGTTTTAATTCCAGGGTGCACATTTGAGTCATCCAGATAATATTTTTCTCACTCACCCAATGGACTAAAAACAGGCTCTTGCTTATTTACCTGAAGAAGCACAGTCAGGTATTTCGAGTGACCTGGTTGGGGGTTATTTTTTTCATAAGTTTGTTTATATATTCCACAATTCAGCACTTTTTTCCCCCCCCTCTGGAAACACCTCACTTTTAACATTAACTTCAGCAATTTTGGCAAGTTTTCCATTTAAAACAATACAAAGATATGTCAATAAAAATTAACTGGAAAGGACTATAGCCTGTCCCAAGAGAGGTTCACCAACTAGGGACAGAGATTTACTAAAAGAATGGCTGAAATGAATGACTCTCAGCAAGAGACTAGTCCATCCTTAAACAAGAGATTTACTCTGCTGAAGGTTGGGCATGGAGATGCAGATGAGGAGTGGGGCCCCATCCTCTTCCTCATCTTCTGTCACAGCCCTCCCAAAGCTTGCTTGTGATATTAATTCTGCCACTCTTACAGGCCAGCTTCCACACACTACTGAGAGGAAAAGAGCCTTCAACATTGTTTATTCCTTGGACATGAGCGACACACTCATTTTATCAGCTCGTCAACATCTGCTGTTCAACAACAGACAGAGATATCAGCAGGTTTTATTTTTTTTTACAATACCAGATCCAGCAAGTCATTGACAAGTTAACAAATGTGCTTGCTTTTCATGGTGCTTTGCTTTGATTTTTTGTAATTAAACATAAGATTGTTTGGATCTTGTCTTTTCCCTCAAAATGGAGCACTGCCATACAGCAGTTTAACTCCGTATTTAAATTCTAAAGCATCATATTTTCTCTTCTCCTTCCCCACAACAGCTCAAGGCAAACCACAGTCCCTGGGACATCTGGAGGTTGGGGTTTGACTGCATCCCTTCCTGCCATGAACAAAAGCAATCAGCTTTGCCGAATTAATAATTATTTAGGAATTGTTAGTATTTCTGAATTGCAAAACTCCATGCTTGCAAAGGCTGTAGGGAATACAGCCCTCCTCCAGAAGGTTATTAGAAAGAAAATAAAAGCTTCATGTTAGTTGTCTTAACTGTGCAAGATGAGAAAATGCATCTGCCTTGTTTCTTTAGTAACTGCTATGCAGCAACTCCTTTGGTATTCCTTGCTTCTCTCAAATTCACATAACCATGGCTTAGTTTAACCAGGGATTTCTTGTGGATGTTGGAAAAAAAATAACAGCTAGAGAGAATGATATGGTTATGCTAAAGATAGAGTAAACACAGCCAGCAAGAAAATGCAAGTATCCTTGTTCTGAATAAGATCAGATGCCAAGACAGCAGAACCCTGCCTTGAACTGGAACTGTTTTCAGTTATTCTCAATTTGTGCCAGCAAAACAAAAAAGGGGTTAAAGTGAATTCAGAACATCCTAATAGATGTAGAAAAAGCAGAGCCTGTGCAGAGGGTGTGCTCCACTGGAGCCCCTGTGCCAGCGCTCCAGACACCGAGGGGCCTCTCAGTGATGGTTTAAGTGATGGTTTAACTGTATCCCTGCACTTAAACCATCCCAGCAACGCTGCGCCCTTCGGAAAAGCCAACCTGGGTGTGCACTTCTGGCAGAAGGGCTGCTTGGGCAGAGGGGAGGAGCAGCCAAGGAGAACAGATTCCCTTTCTACCAGGATTTTGTTTGCTACGTGTTTGACTCCACTGCGAGCCCTCGCCTGCACAAACACGCGGGCGTTGAATTGTTCAAATTACACAGCCTTGTGTTGCTCATTTACAACACCACAGCCAGTGACAAAGAAAAGAACTTAAAGTGCTCAGCGCCCTTCAAACAGGAAGAAAGCCCGTGGTGACAGGCTAGAGAATGCGTGACTTGTTTTTCCACCACCCCACGATGCACACACACACACCACATGGAGCTTGGACGCTCCAGAACAGTCTGCACACAGGCTCACAGTTGTCTGCAAGAGAGTTAAACCTCCAGCTCCCCCTCCCCGAGTTAGGAGCACAAAGCACGAAAAGCAGAACCTCTCTGGAACATCTCTCTTGCAAATTGTTGTAATTTCCCATCTGTCTTCAGCTTGGATGACTTTGCCAGGTCCACAGGGGACAATTTCCAGCATTCGTTTTGGATTAAGGGTTCCCTGACTGTGACTCAGGAGGCAGAGTAAATGACCTGCAGCTGCCTCCCAGAGCCATGGCAAACGGTGAAAGTGCCAGTCCCAAGGGGCTCTGCTAGTGGGTCCTAAGCCAGTTAAAATCCAGCAGTTACCACCTGATCTCAAATTATAGGAACCAATGACTGTGTCAAGTTGATTTGCAGACTGATAACAATGTGAAAGATTTGTTGGATAACCTCCATCAGAAAGGACAGGGTTTGTTCAGGCAGTTTTTATTATAACTAGCAAAGTTGTTGGCTGAACCAACCCAATTCTTTTTTTTTTCTACAAGTGAAATCTATTGTTTGTCATTTGCTTTTCTGCTGAAAACTACTTCTAACACCACACCTTGCTTTGTGTGCAAACAATATTACTAACAGTTGTGTTTGGCTTGACACCTAGTCTAACTGTAGTGTGACTTCACAGAAGTTCACAAAGACTAACAGGCATAATAAGAACAGCATCTCCTGGATCAAAAACTGTTTTCACAAAGGACACATAAATTTGCTCATTATTTCTCTGGAAACTTCTGGGTTTTGGAAATTTCTGGACTTTTCAGTAAGCACAAAGTCCTTTTTCTAGTGAATAGGAAAAACATGTTTTACCTTTGTCCTTTATGATGGCATTTTCTATATACTCAGTGAAAGCCAACACTGTAACACTGTGCTACTGCACCTTCCTCTCAATTTTCAGTTTCCATAAATTTTAGCTCATCAGTGTTGTTGTCTCCAGTGCTATATGGACTTTCCTGTACTCTAACACTCTCAAGTGGAGGCCTGGCTGTGAGAGTCACCTTGAAATGTTTTGCTCCTTAAGCATCCCATCTCTGCAGAGTGGATACACCCTCACAAGTGGATGCTGCCAGCCGGTATTGGGTAATTAACTGCAGTCTGGTAGAAAAATTGTATTAGCACAGCCAAGCCTAGCATCGATCTACCAGGTCAGTGCAAATCTGCAATGCAGATGCAGAAGCCTATTTAGTCTGCTTGCTTAAGTATTTTAATTTCAGTAACTGAAGCAACTCTACTAGTTTGCTGCTCAGCATCTTCCACACTGTGGCAGATTCTCCAAAACTGACCTTAGCTCTTGGCCACTGAGTGCTCTGTGTTGAAACAGGGGCAGTGCCTGCAGTGTGTGCAGACTGCTCAGAGACTCACACACAGCAACTAAATAAGCATAAAGAAACACATAAAGTGCTGTGGGTATTATAATCACTTAGTACTCCCTCATCTCCTGCCACTACAGCTGTGTGAGAGGAAAATGGGTCAAGGAAAGATACACCCTCAACTTTCAGATACTTCCAGTTATGTCCTGTCTTAATGTGGCTGCATAGTCTGGCCCCTCAAAGCTTTGGCAACCACTCACTGCAACTCCACTGTGTCAGACCCTACTCCATATTCTCATTTAAACCAATTACAATGTGGACTTTGCAATTCACTGATAACATAAAACAGACTAAGAGACTAACATGGTGCCTAAGCACACAGGAAGACAATTGTCCTTGGGTTTAAGTGCATCCCTTCCTTCTGATCCAAGATCTGACAGCAACAGGATGTAGTACAAGCACAGGAATCAAAAAACTACCTTCCAGCACAGCTGGAGCTGAGCACCAGCTGGAGCCAGCCTTGAGCCTGGTCAAAAGGACAGACAGAAGCCTCAAACTTTTGCCTTCCAGAGAAGATGGGCACCAACACTGTCACCAACATCCTGCTGTACCAGCTGGCCCTGTCTACAGAGCAGCACACAGACAGGAAAGCAGGACTTCTACAGCTTTTCCTACAACTTCCATTTGCATCAAGGAGAGAACTAGTTAAACCACTGCTCCCTGCCAGCTGATAAATTCTGTTCAGAAACCAAGTAAGCATTTTGAAAAAGGTTTGAATACAGCTGCCTGGGGGCCTGGCAAGATGCAGGAAACTTATGTGACCCACTTATATTGCTGATCAGAAGCCTCTCCCTAGCACACGGTGAGATGGTGCATGAGGACAGCCAGAGAAACGTCAGGGGAAAGCTCTGTACAGAAATACTCTGCCATTCATTGTCTCCCACTTTCATTACCATCACCATGGAGCACCACAACTCTTCTGGGCCTTTGTCCTCAAGCAATTCCTCTAACTTTTGATTTGAACTTGTTTCATTCAATGGAGCTTTTTCTTAACTCTGAAAAACTTTGCATACTAATAATGTGTCAGGAATACTCCCTGTGCATAAAGAATTTACACACTATGCAGCAAGAATCTTTTACAACTGTTTACTTCTGACCAGAAAGAAGGCTCAGAAAGAAGCCCCTGATGGCTCATAAGTGGCAGCAATGGTAAAGTAGGAGTAAAATGCTGCAGCCATGAAAGAGAAAAATAATGTAGTTGAATCATGAAGTAGATGCTTGGAACATATGTCAAGGCCAGATCAAAACAGCCAATTGTTGCTATTATCTACTTAATCTTCTGTTGTGTGGAAAAGGGAGTTAGGAAATTCTTTTCAGCCAACGCGTCTGCCTAAGCCAATGCCCAAGGCAAATAGTGCTCTAAACAATAAGGCATTTTGTATAACTCTGCAATAAATATTAAATTTGCAAAGACAGCTGTTTGGTTGCAGTCTCCTCCTGCAATTTCCAGTCAATGTTTTATATTTACACAAATGCATAACAGTACATAATCCCCCCACCCTCAAGTCTCAGCTCCTTGAGAGAGCAGGCAAAAGAGTGGAAACTGGGGCTTAGAAGTTTAATCCTCGAAACAAAAAATTAGGTCTCTTCCTTGAGAGCTGCCACATGGTGTCTGTTCGAAGAAGGGACATTTGTAAATTTTTACTTTAGAGTTATTGAAATCTTTTCACAAGGTTATAAATCACGGAACAGTTTCACTGCAGAAAGATCTCTAGCAGAAGAAAAAATAGACAGGAGCAGCTCTTGTGGCAGGGGAACTTGGAACAACCATAGGTCAGGGCAGCAATTTTTAACCTTTGTTTTCAGGGGAGCCTGACCTTGACAAATTACCAGCATCTGCCTGTACCATGAAGTGGTCCCTGATCTTTTAGCAGCTGTATTATTCATACAGGAGATTAACATTATAGTTTGCCCTGTTGTTTGATTGTGAAAAGCTAATAAATCAAAATTGGCTGGAAAAGGTACATGCAAATCCATGCTATTATACTGAAATTATTATACAGAAATCTTAATTGAAAGGGACACTACCCTGAAGGTGCACTTACCTTCCTCTAAACCCAGTAAAGTTCTATCATCTGTCTTTGACTATTGGGAATACAATATTCATTCACAGGTTATAATACAGACTGTAGAAAAACAGAAGCATCTAAGTTTTAAAATATTTAATAACCCTCAAAATGCAGGGTTCAGGAAGCTCACAACTCTTTGCCAAGCAGTTATCCACTCTTGCATTAACACCAAACTCTGCTAAATTTTCCATTCCAAGACCACCAGACCACCAGAGTCCCCTGAATAAAGATGAACAGACATGGTTGTTTGCAGATACAGGAGCAGACAGACAGAGCCTCTCCACCATAAGCATTCCCACCCATGGCCAGATTTCTGCATGATGGCTCAGAACACCAGAGATGCTAATCCAGTCACTGCTGAAAACTCTGAGGATAAAGAAGTTTTGAATCTAACATCATCCTTCTGAAAAAAAAAAAGTAATTTTTTTCCTATATGATTCAATGCAAGGCACAAGCCCTTGTGTTCAGTGAGATGAGTACAAATCTTTAACTTGATTTGGATCCTCTGCCATTTCCTTTTAAAAGTTAACTTGCATATGGCCACACTAAGGCTAAAATAAATACATTCTAATGGAACCACAGACCACCCATGGACTGGATCTACAGCACAAAAACTCAGGTGTCTGATGTGCTACTGAAACTGCGGATGCTTGAAATGTGAAAGGAGGAAAAGCACATGAGCCCCAGCATAGCTCTTGCTTCCCCTTCCCTCCTTCCTCAGCAGGCACACAGCCCATGCCTTGACAAGAGAGCTCTCCCAGTTTGGTTTCCTGGGAGTCTCTAATGGCTGCACACCAAGCCAAATGTTCACTTTGCTATCAACATAGCCAGGGGGCTCAGAGATGCTCGCCAACCCTTGTTCAACCACTGTTTCTGTTTTACAACATGTCATGCTTGGTGATATTGAAAAGAAAAGCCAATAAAAGGAAAAATTAATCTTGTGATTAAACAAAACACTTTGGATTGCTGGCTGCTGACACTGGCACCAAGCCACCTTCTTCGAGGACAGAATAGAACCTGCCTGCTCTCTTCACCAACAAAAGGATTTTTACAAAATAAGGGTGTCTTGCAATGAATGATCAAAATGAGCAGCTTGGCAAATGGACCTGGCCAATCCTCAATTACAGCTTGGTTTGACCCCAGCTTAAAGATGATTTTGCTGAGTACCAGAATGACATGATCCTGCTCTTGCAGAATTTCTGCATGCCATACAAGTTACATCTAAATTCACAAAACACAGAGTTTATAGCAAATTTGTAAGAGAATAAGAGTCTGGAAATTTGTTTTTAAGGTATTTGCATGATCAATGCAGTGTACAGTTTGGAAATCAGAATCCTCAGGGCTTGCTAAGCACCTGCTCCCTCAAAAGCAGGGTTATGTGCCATTCAAAGATTTGTGCTGGCCCTTTGGAAAGGGATCAATGCCTTTTCAACTAAGAATATTTGCATAGGGTACTGTGTTGTGCCAAAGTCCTCCTTGATACTTGCATAAACTGTAGTTTTTATCATCATTTGTACAATGTTCCTTTTTATTCTGGCAAATGGTAAAGTTTAATTTAAACACTGCTTAGCCGGTCTCTCTTAGGCAAATTCAGATATGCAAATAAAATTAATGAAAACAAAAAAGCTCATTAGCTCAGTCAAATCAGAACATGTTCCTGACTTGCTTCTCACCATTGCTGTGCTAGAGAACAGGACATAAACTCCACACTATAAACAGCAGGGGCTGGCTCTGTTGTTTGAGCTGGAAGATCTTTCCCAAATTCTATGATCTATGTTTCTATCTAGGGCGAATCACGTGAACGACCAATATAACATCACCACCAGAACCATCAACACCACCTTCATACAAAAACATTTAAAAAGTTATTAAATCCAGACCCCTAATTTTTTATTTCAATAGGGTTGCTGATGTTACAGTGTACCCATTAGTCTTGGCAACACCAAGGCCCTTCAGTGGATCAGTGATGAATGTCACTTCTTATAAACCAGCTTTCCAAAAACCAGTTCCATCCAGCAGCTGTACACAGCTGCCTCCCAACAAATGTGATGACAAAGTTGCTTCCCAGTAATAAATGGTAAAGATACCACTGCTTCCCCAAACGAATGCTATCTCTATGAAAACCTCTCCATTTTTTTTTATGATCTTCAGTCATTCCTAAACTCATCACAGGGGACATTGAGAAGTCTTACTGAGAGGCAAGTTTATGAAGACACAAATAATTTGATCAGAAGAAAACTTTGACCAAATCTCTGATGTAGAATGACAAAATACCTGGAATCAATGTCTCCAATCTGAAATGGCTGTGGCAGACAGAAGTGGTTCAGAGACATAAATCCCATAATCTGACATGGAGTACTACCTGCCTGTTTGTGTGCTTCCTCTACCAAAGGAACTGTAAGAACCTTTTCTGCAGCTCACCAGGCAGGAAAAATCATGTGTTGATAGAAGAGTTGTGCTACCTAATGCTGTGAATCTATAAAGGTGATGGATAGCCCAAATGTTGATGCAGCTGGTGAGAAGATGCTGTCAGATCATTAAGCAAAGCCAGGTGATTTGTCAGTGTTCAAAGACGCAGAATTTCCTATCTTCCACTTCCTCCCTCAGGCTCCTTGCACATGCACATGTCCTCCAAAGCCATCTTTCATTACAGCCTAAAAATCATATTTTATTTCCTCTTCACCCAACTCACAAATCTGACAGGTTTCCAGGGATGATTTTCAGCTCAGTCTCTCCATTCTCAGAGAGGCTGGGTCTGAGCACAAACCTTTATTAGCAAGTTTAGGCTAACACACTGCACTGTGATTATCATGTTCACTGTTCTAAGGAGAGTCTTTGTTGATGCAGTAGCTGAATGCATGTGGACTTTTTTTCTCCCTCTCTTATGGCTACAGACAATAAGCACTACTGATGTGTGCTTTTTACAGAGCAGCAGATTGATGTTAGATTAATTCTAAAACCCATTTTATCAGATTAGTTTGATTAGCTTGGATTTCACATCTGTTCTGTAAGACATACTCAACATCTCTCTCCAGTTTAAGTTCTGTGAGAAAAAGCAGTGAATTCACAAATGTAACCTAATAGAGACATAAAACTAATCCTAAAGAAAAACCCAGAAGTAAGAGGCACCAAGGCAATGACAAATGAAAGGAGTAAAAGCACAGATAAGCATGAGGAAAGCTCCTCCAATAACACCCTACCATGACCAGTGTGCCCATGACTTTGTTAAGCAGCACTGCAAGATCCCATTGAATTTTTTTACTCATGTCAGCAGTCCTGTTTGGGCCAGAATGACAGAGCAACCTGGCAGGGATGTTCATGGTTTAGTCCCACAGACATGGGTAAGAAGATAATTGGAATATACTCCACGTTGCTCACAGGATGGATGCTCTTCTGACTTATCCATCATGGTTTAAGTGAAACATCTCACTGGAGACAAGAGGAACAGACACAAATACAGTGTGAGAAAAGGATCTTCAAAAACACCATATAAAGCAAGTGTTTTTCACACTTGTGCAACTAAGGTAATTTCTACTGGAAAAATCCATCCCTCCTGCAGGCTAATATTTTGCATATAGTGAACATAACCCTGAGCATGGAGGTTTCAACTATGACACACAGAAAAACAGATTCTCAAAGCAAGCAAACTTTTGACTGGCTAGGGGAGAGTTGGAGACACGGGAACCTCATTTTTTGGTCTCAACTGACTGCCTTCCTGTAACTCAGCAGCAGCTCTGCACTGCATTAATCTTACTTTGCAAATGCTCCACAACATGGACTGGCTGGGCTTCAGGACAGTCAAAAAAAGCTAAATTGGAAACTGCTTGTGTTTGCTCAACGCTTCATTTTCAGGCCACTTGTCATCTTGGTATTAACAATGCCATGGCAATTCTACTGTGGAACAAATTCCTTATAAATATGGATTTCCAAAACTGAAATGCTTAGGTAATAAAAACAGCAGAGACACAAACCCACAAGCAGGATCATGTTTAAGACTGGTTGCAAAATGTGACTTTACTGACAACTCTTCTTAACATCTTTATAAATTTCATATATAAGAAATATGCATTTAGACAATACAGTGAAAAACGAAAGTAGCATAAGAAGACTCAAATGAATGCAAGTCACAGAAATTTAAATAGAGTATTTTATTATTGCACTACATTTTCAAGCTGCATAAATAAGTGTACATATATTGGTGGCTGTACTAAGCCACTGTGACAACTATGACTTTATTGTGGCAACAAAATGCCAAGAAATCCTCAGAGATTTAGCAATATTTTCTGACACCACAATCCTGCAGCTATCTCCACAAGCAATTAAATGAAAATGCTGCACTGCCTCCTGCTACATTCCAGAGAGCTGTATCAGGCAATTCAGCCTGTCTAAGCAAAACACTGACAATGTCCAGCCAGTGACTGACAGCTGCCAATCAGCCACAACCTCCTGAAACGGTTCAGATAGGCTGGCAAGAGAAATACTACACTGCATTACCCCACAGATGTCAAGAATACCTTCCAAACAGGTTAAAAGGAAACCTATATTCTTCAAGGTATTAAAAAATAAAGTTGTGGACGATGCCAGGTTGGTTTGCACTTTCTGTGCCAACCCTCCCTGCCACCCTCAGCACTGAGAGAGAAACTGGGCCATAAAGGGGGGAGCATGGTAGCAGCCACCAGGAATATCCAAAGGGGAGATGCTCAGCTGAGGCCAGTCAGGCACCCAGGCTGTTGCTATCAACTTCTTGCTCAGCTGGAGGAGAAGGAAGTTTGCAGCTGGCTGAGATGCACCAATGCTGGCATTAAAAAAAAGCCCCTGGGTTAGGGAACAGAAAGGATATAGATGTTTCCCAGGGAATAAAGCAAAAACCCCGTTTAGAACTGACTGCCTTGAATTAAATGTGTAAAGGAACAGTAAGCGAAAACAGGGGGAGACGTAGAGGAGAGAACAGTGAGGCCGAAGTACAGAAGACAGAAAGGAAAGAAGGGTAAAGGAGGTGGCAGAAAGAGCTGCAAGAAAACAATAAGCCTGTTTTCCACAGCAGTGACATACTGGAGCCAGTGTGGGTAATTTTTGTTCCAGCAATGGCTTTGGGGAAGACAATCCTTCCACCTTCTTTCCTTCCAGTGTGATGCTGTTCAATCAGGCCCAGTAAAAACCTCTGCCTCAGAAGGACTACTGGCAACCAACTAAGCTTGTCCTTAGAATAAAGCAGGGAGCTGAACATGGAAATGCTTGGCATCACACAAGACAGGTCATTGAGTGCTGCTAAGAAATCTTGTACATCTTCAAGCTCAAAGCTACCAAGGGCACTTCCACAGTAAATTTACAGCATTTCAGTGGTCAAGTCAGAATCATGTAGCCTTTAGCTCTTAGAGGTTATTCAACGACTAGCTGCAAATTTTGGCTTCTCTTTTTTGGGGGGTGTTCTCTTGCCCAGCTTTGGCTCTGTGTCCACTGTGAGCTAGGTTAAGCTTAAATAGTTGATAGCTCTGCTTTGCCATTCCAGAGCCGGAGTTCACAGAGGTGCAGCCTGTATGTGTGTGACAGCCTTTTCCTTGGGTTGTCCAGGCAACTCCTGTGTGTACCAAAGAACATTTGCTATGCAGGAATCTGACACACAGGAATTGATTTTAACATGTTATTCAGGATTATGTCTGTTTTCATCATGCATTTCTGTTACAAGCAAAATTACTTTCTGGAACTATTGAAGGACCTGGCATCAAATAAAGCAGAGCCTCAGTTCCTGCCTGGAGGGTCCATGCTGCAGCACAGACTCAATCAAAAGGCAAAGTTTGCTGATAGACAGCCAGACTTTTAAACTTCATTTGCTCAGGCTGTACCAGAAGCATCCAGCACTAATACAATTCTAGCAAACACAGCAATCATTTGTTCTGCTTGACAAAAGGTCACCAGACATCAGCTTGAATCTCCCACTGAAGTCCCTTCACCAAATTCTGCTTTCAGTGGCAGAACCAAAGCTGGTTCACAATAAGCTGGGCCCCATTTTTTATAATAAGCAGTCAAGAACATTATGTGTTTTTTATACTCTACAATTTTAAATTTATAGGGTATAATCCTGAAAACTAGGATTAAGTTTAATATGCTTTGAATTCTCATGATCTCATTACAGGATGAGATGATTCTAGACAGACTCTGCACAACTACATGGTGAATGTACTCAGGGGCCCAGCATGTGACAACTACACACGTAACTCAGCAATTCCGCCTGCAAAGGAGGGTTTGTATAATTTTACTCAAAGAACCTTTTGATTTCAGTCTTAGTCTTTTGGCTAACTGGCAAATTCTGAACACTAAAGTAGCCTGTCATTTAGCAGCAACTTCCCTTAAAGCTCTTAGATTTTATTCTGGGGCACAAAAAAGGCACACAGTTTTAAAGAACTTTAAGCTGGTCTCTTTCCCCATAGCAAGGTATCAACTTGCTCTTATCTTGCAGTAGGATTTGCAAGGTAACAGCAGGTCGATACCTTGTCTAAATCACAAGTGCAGAGTTATGTGGCTTGTGTGTCTAATTTATACATGGACATTTCCAGCTTTCAAAGGGGAAAATGTGATTTAAGTACATGATTGTTAGCCAAATTCCTCAAACAATCACAGATGTTTCATGTATGTCTGACTTAAGAGGGCTGACTGCTGAAACCCAGACTTATCCAAACCCCTACAAATTCCTCTACAAGCCATTTGTCTAGAGGCAAAGGACAAGATTTAGATTTATGGATCATGACACAAACTTATAAATCTTTGCTCTTAGTTTACGATTTAAAAAACATTTAAATGTGGAGTTTGTCAGTCGAAGTAGCTTTTGGTCCTTTAATCCTGAGCTCCAGTTTAATGGAGCAGAAGCAGCACTTGTGTTTCCCTGCCTTAATGTGCACTTACTGGTTTTGTACAGTGCCAGTGTTTGCAGCATGAACACAAGCAACCAAACCTGCAGAACTGTGGGAATGCAGCTGCCACCTCCACCGTGGGGAACAGCAAAGATGAGGAAGCTTTTCCCCCCAGCCTCACCAGTGGGAGGAAGAGCCTGCAGGGTTCCCTGCAGAAAACTGCTGCTGCCACAGCAGCTATTGCTTCTCCATCCTCCTGAGGAGGTTGCCTGGCATGGAAGGAGCAGGCGAGCTCCTGAAAACCCACCTGCCCAACACACAGAGTCTGTGCTGTGTGTCAGTGTCACTCAGCTGAGGATGGGGTTTGGTTTTTCAAACTGCTCGTCTTGGTAACTGTGGAGCAACCCCAGAACTGCCTCATGTTCAGCTTCTATTCTACATCAAGTTGCCCTCAAATCACTGTTGCTTGACAATTCCAAAAAAAAGAACTTGTCTTCAGTTTCATCTAATGTACCAAACTTCAACAATTTTGGGGTGACTGAACATAAAATTTTCAATCTGTGACAAATGTCCTTTTCAGTTAATTTTTTTAACAAGCAAAAGAAAACCACTTCCTGCCCAGTTAAAATCCAGTAACTTAATCTTTACGATACTAATGGTGATGATGTTTGGGGCCTAAAATTTGGCAGGGTGTTGCCACTGATTTCTTCAAACCAAAACTTTTAATCATATATTATCCCAATTTTTAAAATAGCTTTAGCTGGTTCAAAACACCATTTTCTCAGTGAATGAGCTATTCAAAAATCCTAATCAGGGACCCATTTTACTAGAAACTGTATAAACACAGCTGCTAGAAAGGCTCTGGTACAGATTGCAACATAATGGTTTGAATTCTGTTTGGAGAAGAACCTCACAGTGGCAACTTAAACATGTCAAACACGCTTCTGTGGCCCAAAAAGTAATGTGATATGGTTTGATTAAAAATAAACCATAACAAGTGAAATGTAATACTGAAATACAAAGAGCAGAATGTGGAGCCAAAGCAACCACGATGTAAGTTTATGAGAATTTGCTCTTGAAGAGCAACACCCACGAGTAAAAGAGGAAGAAGAGGAGCTGATGAGGAAAGACAGCCCTGAGGAAAGAGAAGTGAAAATAACCTGAGGTAAAACCAGAGCCAACGAGGCCACCTGAGAGGCGCTGTGCCTGTGAGAGCACTGCCAGCCCTGGCCATTGAAGCATTTGAGGAACCCCTAATCCTGAAGGGAGGCTTCCAGGATATAGCACTAACATGTGGAAGACTCTTCAAATTGCATTCTGCTTCAGTCAGGTCATTTTCATTCAAAAGAATTCACTGCTTTCAGGGTTCAGGAGGAATCCATTGCAGAGCCAAAACCAGATGGGAAAGTGTTTAACAACATGCAGAGTACTCAGTGCCAGGAGGAAGGCCCAGTGCAGCTATTTGGAGACAAGGCTCATGAGGCTGCAGGTGGAAAACAGGGAGAGGGCTGCTCCAGGTAGCTGCTTCCACAGACTCTTCTGGATGCTGCAGAAAAAGATCAAATACAGGTTATACAAACTCTGCAGTGGTTTTGCTGAGTGGGGTGGGGAATGGGAAGGTTGTTTGGTTAT
The DNA here is from genome assembly GCF_015832195.1 of Motacilla alba alba. NCBI lineage: Eukaryota > Metazoa > Chordata > Aves > Passeriformes > Motacillidae > Motacilla > Motacilla alba. The sequence goes on along the minus strand of NC_052030.1, from coordinate 6,935,364 downwards.
TTGCTCAGTGTTGAAATAGCTCTCAGTTGCAGCTACAGAGAGCTATAATCCCTGCAATCATTTTATTGTGTCACAGAAACATATATTTGAGGTAGTCTGGCTGGGATTTATTCAGTACATATAACAGCAGCAAGGATTTTTCAAAAACGGGTTTGTGGTTGGATTGATGGACATGTAATCACTTTGGAAGGCATGATGAATCACTCAAACTAGTGGGGTGAAGCAAAAATACACACTGAATTCCCCTCAGCCAAGGAAACAAAAGAATAAATTATCACATTCTACATGAACTGGGTAGAAAAAAAGGACCAGAAAATTTTCCAAGACAACTGACTTCAAACAGTACTTGAATTTCATATTCAAAGGATTTCTAGGAAGACTCTTTTTGGAATGGATGTGAAATTTGTAATAACTCACTACACAGCTTACCTTCTTGCTAGTACTTGAATTCTCATTCCTAGGAGAAAAGAGGAACATATCAGTGTTGAACCACCGGGCTGAAGTTGGGGGTGTTCTTAAGGGAATTGTCAAAAAGATCTACTTACCAAACTCTGTGCCTCTCAGATGAGGAAGGTCCCTGTAATTTGGGTTCTTTTGATCATCTTCAATTAAAAAAGGAAAAAAAAAGAAAAAGAAAGAAAAAAGGGGGCTGCATTCTCAGATTGCAAATGCTGGAGTTACCCCACTTGAACAATCAGTCTTGGCTGCTGCAGGTGAAATTGGCTATGGCAAAGTATGCATGTTGCATAGCAGATGACTTAATTCTCTTCTCAGGCCCACCTGTACCATACAAAGAGAAGGCTGCATTCAATTCAATAACCAGGCTGGGTTGCCTGAGCTTTTCCTTGGGTATTTCTGCTTGTTCCTTAAACTTATCAGCTCTTTTGACTGGACAATTTTGTACAGAATAAATGGGTCCTTCCAAAAAATCCCATTATAGACTATGGATTTCCTCCCCCCACCCCCCGCCCAGATTCTACTTCTACTGAAGTCCAAGTCTTCTCCTGGACTTTCCCTGCTGGCAAGGCAAGAGATCATTGCTGTCCTTTGAATTGTTTTGGCTTGCTTGTTTATAGGAAGCAGTCTGGACTTCCTAATAGGCTGCACCTGTGAGAGATTTGCCCAAGCAGCAAAGTCACCAGGAAAACAGTTCTTAACCACACTACTTAATAATGATCTTTGGGATGTACTGCCTGAACTGTGGATTTCAGCATGCTGACTCACAAAATGTTTCCATGAAATGGAGCTTTTGGTCTTATTATGAGAATACTTCTTGCTGGGAATGATCTTGATGTTCGTTTTCTTTATGCAGAGATTGCTGATTTGGGGAGGGAGACGAGGATAGCCTAGGAGAGCTCCAGAGGTCAAATCAAGGACAGGAGCCAGGCCACGTGGTAGGGTAACTATAGATCCCTGTATTTTGCTGCAGTATTGTACATCAGGCACTGCATTAAGAAATCCGACACAAAAGCCACAAACTCTGCACCGTGTTCAATTCTGGCAACCTGAGTGAGCTACGAAGTCCAAGCCCAGTAGGAGGAAACCTCTACAACATGTCTGACATATGTTTGTTCTTACACACCCCTCCCTGTAATGGCACCCAGAGACTCCAGTGCTCGAGTGCATGGCTCTCTGTTTTTCAGTTTTGGAAGGTATTTACAATCCTGACAGAGGATCTTATTTCTACCATAACAGTTACTCAGACTCTCTGACAGGACACAGGACAAGATGATTTCAGGCATAAACTGACTACAGGAGAGTTCAATGTGTTTATTTTGCAGCTTTATGAAGAAAACACTGATGGATTTTCCATGCCTTATCACATCTCTTCCATGCCGTGTGATCGGCATTACTTTGGACCTTTAAGCAAAGAAAACTTTCAACTCCACTAATAGATATGAGCCAAGGAATGTTTTTTGGTGAACTCACAGGACTGCTTACAGGTCAACTAAATGCCTGTAATTACTGATAAATTCTTATCTGGGGTTGAACATAATTAAGATTTCTGTTGATTATCCAAAGCCTTGGAGATCTCTTAACTTTGCACAGTGTGTTTATTCCAATTGACATAAGTCAAGTTTTCTTGAGCCTGTAAGGAAATCCTTCTGGGATGGATGCTGAGTTGGTCAGAAGTGTTTGATTCAGTTGTGGAAGCTGAGGACTTCTGCCTTCCCCAGTGCAGTAAAATAGAGTCTAAGTTCAAGTTTCTATACTTGCTGTGACAATTTGTCCTTTCTATCCATTTTTTCTTGCTAGCAAAGTCTTCGCATGCTTTCTCAGTCTCTGCTGAGATTAAGCTGCTATACTTTAACAGACAATAGAAGCAATATTCAAGCCAGTAACTTAGATATGATGGGACTGCTTTGCTAACAGGATTTTTGAGGAGGATAATGGAGATATTTGTTCCAGTCTCAAACTCTAAAAGTTAAAACCTACAAGTTAAAACTTTCTCTTAACTTCTCGGACTCTCAGTCACTGGCAGCACAACCAGAAGTATTAGGGGTGTACAGTATGATACTACAAGTGGAGAAGATAAAACTGTGTGGCCACAGTGTGGCCTTTCCATTTTCATAAAATAGACAGAACCTTGTCTGACTGATTCTTTAAAGAACTGACCTAAGGAATTAGCTAAAAGATTAAGTTATACTACCTTCTGAAGTACAAGAATGAAGTTACAAGTGGGACACAGACTGTGTCAAGTTTTGATTTTTCCTTATTTAAATCCTCTTGCCAAATATAATTAAAACATTGCTTAGATTGCACTTATCTTTTTTTCATAGTACCAGAATACAAACACAAACATAAATTACCTCACAGTTCTCAATATTATCTTAAGATGGAGCTTAAAACCTTCTTTCTAATGTACACCTTTGACTATCTTAGGTTTTGATTATTAACAGCAAAGTTATTTTTGGAGAAGTAAATGTTTATTTCCAAATTAAAAAGACAAAAAACGTTGCTATTAAACAAATTGCTTTTCTCAGTAATCAAATTCTCCCCATCAAAACTAGACTGACTCTCAAATGAATGACCTCTTACATCAAGACTCCAGCAACAACCAGAGATAAACTGACCATTGTCACAGCACAGAAAGGGTCAAGTTTCAAGACTTATTTATTGCCCCATTTCACAAACAGAGAAGGGATGCACTGAGGATATTCAAATATTTATCAAGTATGAAGGTAATACGAATAAATCTTCTTAAAATGTTGTGGGCCAGCTCCCACAGCTGGGATTTAGCTTTTATGTTGAAAGACCTTGGTTCAAACCCACAAACTCTTTTGGGGTCACTGCATAAGTGCTTTAAGTTTCCAAAGATAAGTAAAAGATCAGGTTCATGGTCTGTTCTCCTTAATAAACAACAGTAATAATATGAATCATTCTCCCCTTTCTGAGTCAAAGCTTCCCAGAATCATTCCAAACTTCCCCCCTCCAGCCCTATTTTCTAAAAGAAATCCCTAGTAAAGTAAAATGAGGAAATTCAGTGCTTGTTTGCAAGAAGTATTCCCTCCCACAGAGCCAGCATTTTTCCACCCTTGGAAAAACACTGCTTCCCAAAATGGGGCACTGCATTACATCAATATCCCTGTACATGAACAGGCAGCATGAATTCCCCTTGTCTCTGGAGGGCAGGGCAGCCCCCAGTGTGATAAAAACCTGACCCAGCAGGTGTCTATTCCCAGCCCAGGTATCTGGTGACAGAAGTGCTGGAGCTGTGCTGCTCTGCCAGGGAACTGCACTGGCCAAATCCCCACCAAGTCTGTTCCACACAGGCACACACTGTCAGTCTCCTGGGAAACCTCTTCCTGCTTCAGTTCTGAGAGCATTTGAAACTCTTAATGGAGTATTTGACTCAGCCTTAACAAAATCAGATCGATCAGATGAAGAGGTAGAAAATGGTTACCAAAAACTATTAATTTCAGTGTTTTCTCTGGCAGAAACAAAAATAAGTTCTGGTAAGGATGAAAATGTCAGGGGAAAACATCCCCAAAGGATGAGAGAGAAACTGGAGTCACAAAGGCAAACACATGGTAGAGAATCAGAAAATCCTCCACTGGGTTCCAACTCCTAAATTAACAATATTCTGACGCACGCTGGGGAAAGGCAGCAGTGAGACAATCTGGTTGTTCCCTTTATGAGAATGAAAACAATCTCTTCTCCTTGCTCAACCTTTCACAACAATCCCATGAGGAATCGCTCCAGCCAGGGACACATAGAGCCAGCACACCCACTCAGCCAGGCTGCATGGGGGCATGTTTTCCCCAACACCAATCTCCTGGGTCCAAAGGGTCAGTCCACAACCTCCCAGCTCTTCCAGGGACTGGAATGTGTGTGGAAGGCACAAGTGACAGACCGGCAAGCCCACCTGCAGGACTCCATGGCATGTGGGAAGGGGAGGAAGGTTACCTTTTGACGGTAGAAAAGAAATGCAAACTTTAATTGCTATATATGCAGTGCCTAGCACATGTGAGCAGGGATGATAAGGAAAATACCTATAGCAGTTCAAATTGGGTTTTAAAGAGAAAGGGCTTAATCCATTTCTAATTAACTCCCACGAAATAGTGAATTGACATTCTAAGCGTATGCATGCAAAAGCAGCTGAGAAGAGAAGCTGGGTAACTCCTCTCAGCACAAGCTGGATCACTTCTGCAATCTGTAACTCATCTACGGACAGCACTCACCGTGCCAAAACTCCACGTGGCCACTTGGAACTGGAAAAGAAGCCAACAGCAGAGGACAGGCTTCCAAAGGGAACACAAAAGCAGATTCCAGCAGCTTTGCTTAGGGGCTCTATTCACGCTGCTTAACCCCACACAATGCAGCCTGGCAGCCCTTGCCTGACCAAATTAGCAGCATGTCCCTAATGAGCCTGACATCTCAGGATGCTGCCATTCACCGAAGAGTCGATGAGACTTCCCTGCTGCCTGCCCAGGTGACAGACCTGTCCCTCTCACACATGGCCACTTCCTTAGGGGCAGGCTGGCGACCTGTTACAGAGGGTTGTGATTTTGGATTTTTACAATGGTGTTTTCAGTTTACAGATAATTACAGCCTTAAGCCAAAGGGCAGAGAAAGAACTCAAATCATCCTAGATTTGCTGAAATTACTTTTGCCCATAGAACTGTGCTCAATAAAAAGATACAGAATGGGAATCCCCTGCATTGATCTCCACTCAGAAACTGCTCAGCCAGCAGTTGTCCAGGACTCTGGCAGCCAAACACCATTGTGTCCTTCCTCAGGGAAGCAGCCTTGTTGCTTGGTCTGATGTTTTTGTAAGGACCTCCATCCCTCCACCCACTCCAGTTCCAATCTCCAATGTCAGACACTAAATAAGAGCCTTCTTACAAGCATTCCCAACCAAAAAGGAACTGATTGGTAGATCTGAGTCTTCTTGACCTTGAATTTTTTGATGGATATATGATTCAAGATGAGCTAGCACCACACTACTGAACTTCAAACCTAAGCTGTGAAAAGGCTTGGATAGAATTGTTCAATATTTAATTACGAAGTTTAGTCTCCTGATAGATGATGTTATCTAGATTCAGAATTCTGTGGTCTAGTTCTATTCACCTCTTTCCTCCCTAGTGTGTATTCAAGGGCTCTCACAAACAAAATTTTCATAAAAACAGAACCATCAGCCTAAAGGACACTTCAACTCTTACAAACCTCCCTAAATGTTTACAGTGCAAATGTAGCATGGGAAGCTTTCTTCTCTAAATTAGAATTCAGCTGGGTTGATCTCTAAAGCAGTTCAGACAGAGAGTGTAACCCCGAGGTTTTTCCTAGGCTTCATCCTACAGCTGGCTCTTTCACTGAAAGATGGAGTGCTATGATACTGCACTGCGGATTCAAAAGCAGGATACTGGGCATAAGATACACATTCAAAGTGCCTGCAAGGATCAAACATAAAAGATACAGAGCATAGTGCTGCTTTCAGAGAGATGAAAGATGATGATTTGTTCTATGTTAGATTAAAATCTTCCAATATCAGGTCAGCAGCCGCAAGACTTGGGAAAGCTGTAATGACACTTTACTCACACTCTGCATATTAGGTAGGCAATTGCCATAGTAAGGAGACCTCAGCTATCCCAAACTGCAGCCTCTTTAACCTGGGTTAGTTAAACTGCTTTCCAGCCTGTGGTTCTTTCCTCATTATTTAAGCACAGACAGGAGGAAGGTGCATGATTTCAAGCAGGATGGCAGCTGAAATAGCTCACTGAAATCCGTAGTGACTCCTGGTCATCCGAACAGGACCTGCACATCTGCGTGAAACATGGGCTCCAGTATGTCAAAGCCAAAGTTTCCAGCTCTAACAGCCTCATTCTCCAAGAGACAAATTTCACTGATAACAATTGCTTCTCCAGACCACGACTGTCTTTCATTCTCAAATCCTTGTTTCATCTCACTAACAAAGCAAACAGTACTTCAGCAGCCTGGAGATGTCATGCACAGAGAGTTAGGCAGTCTCATGGAGCTATTTTACATTTTAAAAAGCACTTATATTTTTACATGTCTAAATGTTATGACTTACATTAAAAAAATAAAGTCAATCAACATTTCTATCTGTTAACACTACAAAAAATTTTTTTTAATTTCACATAGGATATTTTTTCTTAAATTCCTTTGAGAAGGAAGTTTCAAAACTAATCTGAGTGGAATTCTGGGTAGACAAAATTCTGAACAGAAGACATTTTGCTATTTGCCCCAACACTGACAAAACTCTGACAACAGCAAAGCATACAACTCGCTCTGTCCAAATGATACTTCTGTTCAGCTTTTTTCACACTTACTTAAGATGCTCTGAGAATAGTTGTAAAAAAATATCCTGATCCTAATAAAACCTAAGTAATACCAAAAAATAAGGAACTATTCCTTCAAAGTAAAGTTCTTAAAAAACCCCAAGCAAACCCTTCAGTTTCACCTATATGCCAGCTTTCTAAAAAGGAAGTATTGCTGAAGAGTCTTATCTCCTATAAAATGATCTGAAATTAAAGCAGAACAATTTAAAAAAACCCTCAAACACCACCAAAAAAGTCCTCTAAACCACTTCTGTGACCCTCTTGCACTGTTGGCTCTCCAGAGGGAGGACTGCAAATGAAACGAATCCATGAAAGCAGCAGTACACATTGGTTTCAACTGGTTTTGAAGTCTCACCTCCTTTTCTATCAAACAAAAAACCCACCCTTTTTTGCTTAAGCCAACTGAACAATAATTTGCTTTCACACAAGCTCAGATACCTTACAGTAATTACAATAATAATTTGAGTCTTGATTTTAGAAGTTAATTTCTCAGCCATATTGCTTGGGGGAGGAAAAAAGGGCAAAAGAAACCTCCAAAGCATAGATAATAGTAGCAACAAAGATATTTGGGTTCAGATTTCTCTGAGAGGCACTAACCTAACCTTACTCTTGCTGGTTTAATGGTATTGCTCATCCTTGTTTTCTGCATCTTGCAGAGCAAGAAGATATGGGAGGAGATGCAGATTTTTGTCTCAAATCTGCCACTGTGGACTTTAGATCAGAAAGAATTTCTGGATGGAAGACAGAGAGAGAAGATACATCCCACATGACACAACCCAACACCACACAGAATACAACCTTACTTAAGAGAGAAAAATACAGATAGGAAGCTGTATTTAATTCCTGTCCATTTTACTAATTATTCCAAAATGTATGTCTGTGCTCAGTGCTGCTAATCAGAGTGTGCAGAAACAATACCCTCTCTGCACTTAGAGCCAAATTTAGAGATCTGCTGTCCAGTTCATAAAGTTTAGGGTTTCTATGAATAAGCTTAATTAAGCCTTGGAGAATATCCAGGCTTCAGGACGTAATTCCCACACAGAGCCTTTGAAACAAGATTTCAGCATCAATCCTCCAGGAGACAAATGGATTTGAGTGATATGGCATCATATTTTTTCTCCTTTAACCTGAGACAGCTTAAAATGGAATATTGTTATTGAGCAGGAACCAGCTCTTCCTTTATGTATTTTGTGTATTATATCCTGGAATTTATCCAGATGCATCATCAGAAAGCATCCAGAAATAAAACGAGGAAAAGAGTATATGAGCAGCCCCAAGCTAAAATGAACAGCCCCTTACCCTTGTTTTTTTTTTTTAAATTCATTCCATGTACCACCAAACTGCTGGAAAAACTCTTTCTTCCCAAGCCCTCTCTTCTCCCTGCCTCATCACAGGTTCCCATTCAAGGCCAGTGACTCAACACCTCTACAGGGAAAACAGTCCAGGCTGAAATTTATACCCAACAGGATGGGAGAATGTTAAGATCATTTCAAGGAGGAAGGAAGGAAAAGCCATTAGCAGTCAGAAAGGAAGCACATTTCAATAAGGCTCTTTTGTCTTTAGAAAAGGGAAAGCATGCTAAGAAAAGTTCTCCCCACTACCACAGTTGCGCTTACATAGGCTTCTTGCTTGGAAAAATCTTTGATTTTGGCAAAAACGACACAAAAGAAGAAAAAAGCTAAACTGCTTAAGAAAAGAAACCTTCTAAATAACAATAACACAGATTTGTTCTGGAAGAGATGTAAATATTTGCACCTTCCAAGTAAAGAGGAGGAGTCAAGGCCTGAAGGTGCCAGATAAAGAACATGCACAGAGTCATTTTTCACAGGAGCAATGACTGCCTGTCAGAATGGCTCTGGGTGAGTGGCTGGGCACACACCAGGGACGTGGTGCTGGACCTTCTTTTCTTTTCTGCCTCACAAAGAACATAAGAAACAACACCCCAGCGTGTTGAATCCCAGAGGATTCTCTGGTTGCCTCTGTGAGCCCACCAAGGTACAAGAACTCTTTATCACACAACTGTCCACTCCAAAATGGAGAATTCAGCAGGGACACAGGGCAATGAGGTGCTGCTGCAAAGGAGGTAATGCTACTTGGAAACATAAATAAGTCTTTGATGCATTTTTCTTCTACTACAGTGAGCAAATCCTGGAAACAGGCAAGTGTACAGAGCTGGGAGAAATGCCAGGCAGGTTCCTCCCCAAAATGGCATCTCCCTGAGCTGCAGGGGCTGTGGGACCATCCATCCACTAGCACGGAGCTGAGGGCCTGTGCAGAACAGCAGTTCTGTCCTGGTGTCCCTGCTTGTAGCACATGCCTGGGTAGTTTTTCCAGAGAAGGTGCAGCTCCTCCTGCAGCTGTGCCCATCCATCTGTTTCCTGCCTTTGATGAAAACTCTGCAGCTTGGCTAGGCTGGATTTGAGCCTTAACAGGAATTGTTTTACTTTATTCCAACCCTCTCCAGTGGAAATCAGATGCATAAGCACAGCTATCTCTCAAGATCACAGAAGTATTATGGGTTATCATATTAGCTCCCTTCCATCTGACAACTCCAAGAATAGGAACATTATGTACCTGTCACTGCTTGTCCCCAGTGAACAAAGCCATAGGACTTTATGCTTTCATTGACAAGTTTAGGCCAAGAAGAACAAGTTTAAAGCACCCCCAACCCAACCACCCAGTGGTGGGTGGCACCAGCTCCAGCCCAGAGCACCTTTGCATACACTGCAGACACAGCTTAGCCTGGTTTGTGCCACCACACATAATGTGCTCTTCAGAAAAGGGCCAAACAATAGAAGATTTGTGAGATAATGTACTGGAGCAAAGCTGAGCACTTAACATTTTGAAAAGCAAGGGCCTGATGGGGCCGAGCAGAGGCACACACTGAACAAAACCTTTCAGAGGCAGACTGGAGCTGCCCACATGTTACCAGCTACCGGCCTCCGACACGCACGAACTGAGGCTCGATTGTGTAACGCAGATCAGAGCCTTTCACCAGAAGCCTGCAAATTGAAAAGCTCTCTTAAGTTTTCAACAGTGGGGCTGTTAGCAGGAAGCACAGTTCATGTGACCCTCACTGCCTTCCCCAGAAGAAAAGCACCGGCAAAGAAATGCAATGGAGAGTTGGGATCAGCACTTCTGTGATAGTAAAACAGATCCTAATAACATCTGCTGCCCTTTATTTTATCTGAGGAGGCTTTTCCTAAGCATATTTCAACTCTCCGCTTCAGCTGAATAGTTTTTGATACAGGTGTTCTTAACTTATTTAGCTTTCTTACAACAATTATTTAGACTAAGAACCTATTATTCTTCAGTTATGCCCAAAGCATAACATTGCTTGAGCTCAGGAAAGCAAACTCCCTTCCCAGGCCTGTTCCTAGTAGCTGTGGTGTTGGACTGCTGCCCAGGCCCTGCTGGTGACGAAGGAGCCACACGCTCACCTGAGCAGACTTGTCCCTCCCCAGCTGGGGACCAGCACAGCTTCTCCATGGAGACAGCTGGGGCTGGATCTCCTGACTCCTCCACACAAGGAGCCAAAAGCTGGCAGCCCCAGCCCTGGCACGAGCTGCGCCGCCAGCGCACTCTCTGCAACACACAACACACTCTGCGATCCTTGCCTGACACTGTGCAAAGAAGGCACCACTGCTGATTTAAGAGCACTCTGGACTGCAGTTGTGGGAATCAGGGACAGTATTTTGGCCAAGCATCTCATCTGGCTTGTTCCAACACTCCTTTTCAGGCAACTGCTACTGTCTACAGTCACAGACAGGATATAGGGCTAGGTGGACCCAGCACAGCTGAATTCATAGTTGCAAAAGAGCTCTGTAAGAGGAAATACATATCAACACAGATTAAGTTTTTTAGGTGTCATACTGGGAATAATTTGGCCTGCAGAACTTTGGCAACAAGGGTTGAATAGCATGCTGCGACTTCCAGATCTGCATGCCTCACAGAGCTCCTCAGTCAAACAGCAATTCTCATCAAGAGCCTCTCTGGTCATTCACTGTGAAATACTCTGTTCAGAGGAAAAACTACTTTCAAGTTAAAGCAGGGATTTTTGATTTAAAATTATTTTTAAACCTATTGCTTCTTGGCCTGAAGCCAGTAGACAAAATTCCATTTATATTTATAGATCAGATTACCTCCTCATCATTCACACATCCATCTGTTTAGAAGGTACACTTTTCATTTATACCTTCTTAGGGGAAAAAACAAACAAACAAACCCCAAGCCTTTAAATTTTTTCATAGCCTTTCAGTGACTATAACTGAAATTAACAGCACCCACATGGGCATAACTTCATTTCATTGCTATTTGTCATATAAGCCTACATAGCATAAATACAATAACTTAAATGACAGTAAGAAGTAAGGAAATGGACAGAAACCTGTAGAAATATGAACAAGCCTGTAGAAAGATAAATAAACCTGGGGTGGGGGTTTGGGCTATCTGAAACTGAATGGAGCTCCTGCCTGCCAACACCCTCCTCGCTTCCCATGCTGCCAGAGCTTAACACCACACTACAGGCTGTAAAACCCAAACCAGGAAAAAAGGAACAGGCCAATACACTCCTGTACAACTAACAATCACTTTTAACAAACACTACCTTGGATGGATGCTACAATCAGACAGATTAAAGATCTGGAGGAGGGGGGGGCGGGTTTTAGGGTTTTTTTTTTTAGTAAAAGCTTGTCATCTGCCTCACAGACAGATATGTAATGCAAATTCATGTTACAGACCACAGATAACAAAAAATGTTTGGATAGTTCCCTCCTCAGGCATACTCACAAACAAGAACAGTATATCAGTATCTCTTCACACAATCCTTCCCCTTTGCAGTTATCTCAAAATAGTTCAACCTGCAGAAATTCAAACTTTAGTATCTGCTGCTACAGTAAGCAAGAGGGAACCACGCCTAAAATGGAAATGTTGATTATCAAAGCCATTCATGCTTTGGCCCAGATTTTGGCAGTGGCAGCTTAAATCCTGGCCCGAATATCCCCCTGCTGCCCCCGTTTCAGCCCTGGCACAGCCCCACAGAGCAGAACAGCCCTGAACCGAATACCTGAGAGCCAGTTCCCCACAACAGCTCTTCCCAGAACTACTGTCATTCCCCCTTACCTAGGCAGGTTAAAGATAATAACGCTAATATAAAGGAAAATATTTACTTAAGCTGTAATCTCAACAGTGATTATTCTGGAACGAGCAGTGGTAACAATGCCTCCATCACTGTGAGCAAAGGCCTGTTCTGCAGAGCGGCCTTGGAAGCCCCACCTGCATCTCTGAGCTCACCTGCCAGCAGCTGCAGATGCTTAGTCACCTCCTCAGCACAGCAAACAACCCAGCAGCCTCGTCTGTGCCTGCCTCTGATTTCATTTGCAAAGTTACAGATGTGCCTACTCAAAAGCACCCTTTACAGGCAGCTCCTCACGACATTAAAGCCCCTTTACACTTTCTGAATAATTCTAGCTGCCTGTACAGCAGGGATGTTATTTGTTATCCCATCTTTAGGGATTACAGTGGAATTACTTTGCTGTATATTATCCTCTACCCAAATATTCAAAAATCACGCTGACTGCTTGTCTGTGCAGGAAGTAAGAGTTTCAGCTGTATCAAAGGGGAGGAAAAATCCAAGCTGTGTCTACAGTGAACCTCCTCTCATGTCCCTCCCCCCACCTGGTACTGTGCAATTTCAATGTCAGCACTACTGTAGGTTCAGCCAGGCTGCCAAAGCCTGCTTAAAAACTGAGCAACGGAGATTAGAGATGGAGTGGCTCAAAAATGAAGTTAAGCAAAACCTTTATGCATTTATCATAAAATGATAGGCTTCATAGTCCATGAGGATATTACTTGGAAAACAATCTGTAACTGTGATGAATTTCCTTAAGCTTCTGCAACCACAGGTCTGTACAAAATGGGATTAATTCAAAGCCTTATCAGCAAAAATTCATATGGGCCAGTTCATGGATCCTGCTTTACAGGGTTAAAATTTAAGCTATCTGGTATACTATGGAGGAAAAAAATTGTTTTTATAACCACACTTAGGATTCTCAGAGCACAATTCCGCCCTTGAGCAGGTTTGCTATTTCATTGTTAATAATGAAAGCCTAAAGGAAAAGCTCAAAGCAACTAAAAGGAAAAAGAAGAAATCACAAAGTATTTTTTTTGCATTTAAGTCTTCTGCTGACTTAAGTCTTCTGACTGCCATTTCCCCAAAATGAATATTTATTATACTCCTTAAACAAAGTAGGTTTTAATCCATGGTTCAGTTTTGAGATAATACTGAGCATACTATGGGGTTTAGTTCCAGTCTTGTTTTCTTGAGGTACAAGCCGTAGGTGAGAACACCCTGAACAAGTGTTTCTTTTGCTGCTGATGTAGAAAACAAAGCTTGGGCATCCTGGGGGACTTTTTTCAAGTGCAGTGAGCCACATGTCTGTCTCTCCAGTGATATGACAGCAACGGCCTCTCCCATCACTCAGAGAGGCAGATCCATGAAGCAGCAGCTTGTGTTCATGGGCCATCAATTGGATTAATCCTGCTGTGAGCAGATGGCTTTCCCTCACCTTACAGCATGGAGGCTGTGATAAAGACATCAGTCATGGATAATTCAAGTTATCAGAAGCTCCATCAGAAGCACATATAGGATGCTGACTGCACACCAGCTGGCTTCAGAAAGAGGGTTTTGACTCGAGTTTGCACCATTTTGATTTCGAACCAGCCTTTTCCAATTTTGCAGAAGGTTGGCAAGATTAGTAAAGGCAGATTAAGATTAGTAAGGATGGATTTATGCAAAACTAAAATAGACTTGATTTTAAACTCCATGACGTTGTTCCCACAATGCAACAGATTCTTCTTTTGAAATTACAGTAAAGTGATATAAATTTGCAAAGAGGGTAGCCCTTAGAATATTCTGAAACTTCCTCAATATTATCTTTCAAGCAGAAAAGTTATCTCAACAAATCAGCTCTACCTCTCCTCCCAAACCCTCAGTGTGTGATGTTAACAGTGAGATCCTCTTCCCAAGATACTGGGTCCTGGGAAGCTGCTGCAACAGCCACTGAACTCGAGAATCTAAAGCAAGAGATCAAGCTGAATCTGCAGTAACCCCAGTTTAATTTTTGGTTACAAGGCCAGGCCAGTTTCTCCACTCAAGGAGCTCTAAGATTTAAGAAATGCATGTTAATTTTAGCTGAACTGTGATCAGCATTCTTATTAAGAAGTGCATACTACGTTTAGCTAAACTGTGATGGGCATTCCTATCTGGGAACATTAATTAACAGCATCTCTTTCCACGGAAGAAAACACAAGAAGAAACTAGACTTGTGAATCAAAGCATAAACAAAGACATCAAGTACAAACACTGTTGTTCTCAGAGATGCTGACCTCTGACAGGCACTAGGAACACCGAAGCACAATTACAAGAGTCACCAATGCCTTGATGGAAGCCAGCAGCCTGTGATCTATTTGAAACACTTTCCTCACCCAACACTTAATATATCAGCTCCAAATTTTCCAGTCTGTTTGCAGTTTTTAACAGCATAAACCAATACTCAGCCTGTAATGAGTTCCTTTTAAAATGTAAATCTCACTGGATGCAATTCTCCTCGGCTCCCAGAAGAAATGACTGCTAACTCCATGCCTTGGCCACTGGAACCTCATTGGTCCCAAACCACTGCGGGACTAAAACTGAAAAATTTGCAGAGGTTTCTATTAAAGGGCAGGAATGCAACTAATGGCAATCTCAAGGTGTTTATGATACCAATATTCAAACAAACCTGATTTCAGAATTTGAAATCACATATTTGGCTGGTAGAGTTGATTGAGTACTTAAGACTTTCAAGGCACGTGACTTACACCACATGATATTCTGACTACAAATTTGGCTCGTGTCAATAAAGCACATGCTAAATGGATTAAGGGCTGGCTAACTGACAGATCTCAAAGTAGTTGACAGTATAAAATCACTGGGGAATGAAATTGCTTTAGTTTGGTTTTGCATTTATCAGAGTTAGTCAAATGCTCATGCAGATACTTAAAAATGCTGAAGTCTAGATATAACCAGTTCCTTGGAAGAAATGTTCTGCTAACACATAGATTGGCAGAATGAAATAAAAAATAAAAGTATAAAGAAGAAAGAAAAATGTGCACATATTCAGTCGACATCGGTTAAAACAGGCAAAGCCAGAGACAGAGCCTCACCTCTGGTAACACAGAGCAGAGGCAACTGCTCCAGCAAAGAGGATGTCTTAAAGAACTTCAGCATCCTGGCAGGTGAGTGACTCAGGAGCAGCCACTGCCACAGCACAATGAATAAATGACTCACAGAGCCTTCAGCCTTCGGAAATAAGGAAACAGAAAGTCAGGATGTGATTCCGTGGCACCACTGATGTATTACGTTCAAATCACAGTATCCAAATTTTCAAATTTGCATTGGAAAATTGAAGGTGGCAGAAAAGAAGCCACCATGAAAAAAATCTGTGTTGAAACTAAAAGGTTTCTATAGGAGGCTTTAAAGATGCTTTCTGTTGGGAAGTGACAATTATAAACAGCAAGAAGTAATCCTGAGGAGATGCTAAAGGACTCTTGACACAATGGGGCTCAGTCCCAGAAGCTGCTGCACAGTTCAAGCAAGACAAATTAGAAATATGATACCAAGTTATGGGTGAGGAGAATTAGTTACTGGAAGAAAACAAGAAGTAAAACATCGAATCCTGTACTTGGTATCATTAGATCAAAACTATCAGCGTTTCAGAAAAATCAACAAGGATATGGGAATGCCCATGGGTGAGAGATGGTGAAACAAGATAATTGTTCCTTTTAGCTGTACCTTTTTTTACATCTGTGCCAGATCCTGCACAGACTTTCAGGTATACCTGCGGGCATGTACACCTGTATCATTCTAGTAAGGGCTGGATATGAAGTAAACATTGAGTTACTTCAATATTAAATTTGAGAGTGGAGAAAGTAAAGGAAGTAATTCAAGGCTATGATGACAACACAGACAGAAACATTAAGGTATTAAATTAATATTGACATTTTCTAGCCAAAATTAGCACTTGGGAATACCAAATCAATATTAAAATCTCCCTTGAACATTATAGGGGACAAGAAGGTATTACAGCTGGCTGGATTTTATATACACATTTACATATTCTTGCAGTCATTCTCTTAGACCCTTATCACACTGCACCTTAAACATTAAGTTAAAGAGATATGTTTTCCAAACTTCACATGCATTTTGAAAGCTTCCTGTACCAGAGCCTCTTAATTACATATTGTATGCCTACAATTAGGTATTAAAACAAGTAAGAATGAAACAGGAAGGGAAGCAAAAGCTATGCAGAAAAAAAACCAGCAAAACTACCTGCACTCATTCAAAAACAATACTGCAAGGCAACTTTTATGTTTAGACTACTGGGCCTCAAATTTCCATTATGTGAAGTTTCAATTCATAATTCAGCAGCCATAGTCAGGTTTTGTTTGCAGCTGAGCTAAGTCCTAGCCTTTTCTTGGATTAAATCCAAACTCTAAAAAGGGCAAGGAGGCCATCTCTAAGAAGGCAAAAAGACATTTAATCTATTCAGGAGCTTTCAAGACCAGTCAATATTAAAAAGCATCACATGTTCCTTGTCCAAGGCTCATCCAATACAATCCCCTAAGGAGTAATGGAAAGGTTTAAGACCCAAACCTACTAAACTGGAATATTTACAAAGGAAAAAAAATAAAAGTTTGAGAGATGATTCCACTCATATCTGCCCTGGATATTAAAATACAAAACACTGCTTCCCTTTATTTCCTTATCAAATCAGGAGTGGACTCATCATCCAGTTAGAAACAGATGCACCAGGATTATGTCAATGTTTTTACTGCTCACGAAGCTCTAATGTCAAAAGATAAAGTGACCCCATATGTGTGTCTGTGCAAGTGTTTGTAAGATCAGGGGTTTTTTTTTAATTCATGAATGTTAAAGTCAGGAAATTTTAGACATTCAAATTAATCAAGGAGGGAGGAAGAGCAGTGAACCAATAAATCAGCAAACTCAGAAACTATTTATGGTGAAAACATAGCACCAAGCTTAACTTGTTTATTTGCAATTTCAGATGTTCAAACTGGTCACACTGGCACAAGTGAAATCTAGAGATCCTTCTAGAAACTCAGATATTAGATAGATGGTAGATTCAAACATTTACAGTCTTAAATCTTGTATACACAGGTCCCAATTCAGTCTTTTTCACATTCAGTCATGCCTTTCAAAGAAAACAACAGAATCTCTGCTTAAGATATAGACAGCTTTGCAAAGTTAAAGATAAAACCAAACATTTTGCTTCCAAGGTGGTGGGTAATGAACCTCTGATCATCTCTCTGCATAGTTTCCAGGTCTCCTTCAAAATATGAGTGTGATGGAGCAGCCTCCCATTTCCACAGATATTCTCTGACACTTGAGCATGATGGAGGAAAAAGCCATTTGCCAAAGCTGATTCCCTGAGAAAGTCCAAGGGATAGTGGAGTTTTGCTGACAGGAACGATGTGCAGCCATCAGTCCTTGGGTGAAGGCAGCCAACATGAGGCAACATGAATGCTTTGCTTGGAATTGCAGCCCTCCTCCTCTTTGGCCCCAGCATGATGCATTACAGCAGCCCAGTCATGCAGGACCCCCCTCCTTCCCCTCCTCTGCTTCAGAGGGAGAGAGGATTTTCAAAATTCTTAAGAAAATAACACTTGTTTGATAGCAGAGCATGAGTTCAGCAAGCTCAGGCTCCTACCTCTAACAGCAGCCAACAGCACATGCTTAGGAAAAAACCCCTAAGAACTACTCATTCATCACTTCTTATCTATTCCAGCATTCTTGTGCCACTGACAGTAAAGCTCAGGGCAGACAGAGCCAGCAAGCTCATAATTTAGCACCAACAGTAAAATAGTCCATTCTCATTCAAAGCAAGACATCTGAGCTATCAGAAATTTGAAGCAGTTCAAGACACAAGATGAAGGGCAGGTACATCTATCAACTGTGCTTTTGGTTGAATGCACGTTTTTCATAGTGCTGGATTTGATGACCCATGAAGTTCCTCCCAGCAATAATATCAAATCAAACAGCACTTTGTTTTCTTTGACTTCAAGCAGTGAGATGAGCCCCAAAGAAAAACAACCCAAGGATCACAGCTGTATTTCAGAGGAAATGTGTTTCAGGTTTGAGGTAGTCTCCTCTCTGTCATTTGGTCTCATTTGACAGGCTCAGGTATTTCTTACAGCTCTTCCCATTGTTTTAGAAATATATGTATATATAGTTCATATATAAAGAGACAAGTCTAAGTAAAGATGATCTGTCCACGCTGGCCAACTCACTGGTCAGCTCCTGCCAAATGATGTGCAACAGCTAAATGCTGCTGCTTCCTCCTGAGCAGAAATGTTCACTTGTGTCACCCTTCCATTTCAGAAAGAGCAATGCTGTTCCAGGCTTCCAGCTCTCTTCTCAAATGTGAAAGCTGACCAATGAATTCAGAAATTATTCAGCTGACAGGGCAATTACCAGATCCTGGCATTTCCTTAGGAAGCAGTCAAAATAGAGTAAATAGCCTTATACAGTATTCAAGTTCAATCTGGGCATCTTTGGTTGGAATACCAAAAATAGTAAAGAGAGATAAGAAGTTGCTCAATAGGAATGTCTTTTTAAAAGCAGAAACTAGGAATGTAACATTTGCAGATATCTGTGAAGCTGGGAAATACCAGTATCGGAATCATCCCAGCAGCACGCAAACTCTAACTGTAACATTCAGTGGTTTTCAGCACCAGACCTCTGGCAGGTTAGTTCTTACCATCAGGGAGAATCCACCTGGACACAGCTTGCCCTTAGTAAGCCATTTCAAACCTGGCCTAACAGTATGTTAGTAGTTTCTGTTATCTTTTGAGGTGAATTTTGGTTTAATCTCTTCTGCAGAGTTAGATGATTAGAACTTGCTCAATAAACATTTTTCATTAAAAAAAACCAGAAACTATAACTATGTTTCCTACAATAACACCACACAGCATGGCCAGGTATTCACATCTGTAGTTTTCACTTCTTATGCAATTATGTAGTCTGCTTTGTGTGTTACTAATTAGGTGATTTTACCATTCTATTGCATTTTATATAAGGGCCATTTATATAACATCTAATCTCACTAAGTGTCAGAACTAAAAGCTCATTGTTCTCAGGCAGGAAGGCAATAAAATGATCCCAGCAGAAAAGGCAAAGGCCTGCAGGGTCAGTTGCCAGGGGCCACTAACCAAGCACCTCCAGGCTTTCCACCCACCTGAAATAAAGCTGTGCTCTGGAAATGGGTCTCCTTATGAAGGAAACTGTGCAAGCAGGTCAGAAAGCAATGGCTGCCTCAGGACCTCGGGTTATCACTACAGCAGAGCCTATTTCTGTTCTTTTCTTCTGTTCTTTTCACTAAGATGAAAGCAGTTGATGGAGACACTGACGCAGACATTTTGTACCAGTTACTATCACAGGTCGTTGTTCTAAGATTTATGGCACATGAGCAGTAATGCAGAGACACTGACAAACTATACCAAAGAAACAAAACCCATTGTTAGTGAAGGCCATGATGAAGCAGCATCAGCCATTTTTCTAGGTATGTAAATTAAAAAAAAAAAATCCTTCTTTCTGCTGTGAAATAGCACTCTATTTAACAATTTATTTAACCAAATATTTTCCAGCTCAGGAGAGATGTTGTGTAGGAATCAGGCACTCAGATTTCACTTTAGCTTACAGCTCAGCAAATCGAGTGTAGGTGTGGAGGGAAGTTTGAACCCAGATGTCTATTTGTTTAGATACCTCACTGTAACGTACATTTTGGCATTCCTAAGGTCTCAAATACTCACAGACACTGAGCACTCAATCTTACCTTTCACTGCCTTCCTGCCAAAACACAAGGCACAGCAGATACGACCTCCAGAGCTGCTGCTTATTGTGTCAGTCTAGAACAGTGGAAGTGAGAAGCAGTTGTAAATAGTCCAATATGTTGACTTCCATTATCAAAAGTGCAGGCACACCCTCCATTCCCTTCGAGCATCCCTGCTGGCAAAAAAATGGCCTTGGAGGGCAATGTCACTTTGTAGAGTCAACTAGGAAATAAAATAATCCCCATGTGAGGAAAGCTTGCATTAAGAATCTTTCCCACCTCCAAATCTACATCTCAAGCACCAACACCAAACATATTTCAGAGCACACATCAGCTGTTGTACAGAGAATTCAGGCTCAGTCTCCTAGCAGCACCACTATTAATAGAATCTGTTTAGATTAATCTTCAGTTTCAACCTTACCGAACTCTGTGGACTGAATTCCAAAAGCCAAGATTATTTAGGTATCCATAATAAATTTTTCCTCCTCAGTTCTCTGCAACTGATGTACCTAATGTCAGAATAAGTCCAAACAACAACATCCTCAATAAGTGGCTGATCAGTCCAAAAGACCAGAAAAAGAATATTTCACCTTCATCACAGATTAACTGGCTCACAGGAGCTTGTGTTTTTGCCAACATGCCTGTTCTATGGCAGAGATGTTTAGGAATTGTATAGTTCTACAGAGTTACTTCTAGAATTAAAGAAACTCTAATGCTAGCATGATGCCTTTGAAATTAAAAATATACACATGCCGACATGTTTTCAAACTTGTCAGTTCCCATCTGGAGCTGCATTCACTCATTTCTGCCTTCAGCTTTAAAAAAGAGTGCTGTTCATGGAACCACAAATGGAAAAGCACTGTGTGCACAACCCTGGGCCACACAGCCCAGGGATGGGACCCATTTGAAAAGTGCAGCAGAGACAGCAATTGCAGCTGTATCACACTGACAGGGACTAACACAAGTCTGACCTCCTTCTGCCCAGGCTCCCAGACAAAACTCTCTTCCAACTGCTCTCTAATGCTCCCAACTCCCAGAAGGACATGTGCTCTAAGCTCCAAAGGCTTTTAGGTCTTTGGGAAGCAGAGTTCCATTGAGAGGTACTAACTACAAACAGCCAGTTTCTGCTCAATAAACAATTACAACACATACACACAGCCGCTTCTTTCCCCCATGGTTTTAAAGCACTCAAGCCACTACAAAGCCTTTGTTCCTTACAGTCTCTCTAAGTGTCTGTCCCTCAGCTTAACCATTTACATATTGCTCAAAACTGTCTGTAATATCTCTTTGTTTCGGCTGTTTCTCCTTCAGTTCTACCACACCTGAACACCATTTATGACAGCTAAAAATATAGAGATATTACTGTTCTCTGAAAGAATCTCAGAGCTTTCTCTTACCTGCAGTCAAGCGTGCAGGAGACGGTCACGGATCTTTTCGTGGCAGTTGTTTTGCTTACTAAGCTACTTTTGCTCCCCCTGTAAAGAAAGGGCTTCCTTCTTCCACTGGTCTTTTATCCTGAACCTTGAAACGTTGGTACCCTGTGTGTCAGTGTCACCATGACTCTGGAGCCTCTAAACCAGCACATTCTGACCACTGGTATCTGTTGGTGCAAATGACTTTAACTGCATTGCTTATTCAGATGGATTTTTCATTCTATCTGCAGTGCTTTGTGCATCTTCAAATCCCACCTACTGCACCTCTCACATCCATAACAACACCCTCATGGCTCTCTTTGGTGCCTTACATCCACTGAGCATGGCATATTCTACCTCTTATTAGGCACAGGATAAATGATGATTATATTTAATAAAGGGACATTGTCAAATTTAGGCCTCAAAACTGCAATCCATTTTCAAATGATCATGAACTGGTGATATTTCTTTTGCATTCTTTCACTGTTTTACCCTCTCAATATCCAACAGCACCAAACACAGACTCACATACTAAAGATGCAACCCACCCCTGGGATCTCTAGTTCCTGGGATGCAGAACATCAAGCTCCATGAAAATCTTATGTTCTTTTAGCTGGCCACTGAATCACAAATCTAGAAAATGGTTTATTGTTTATTTTATACTCACTTACTTGAATATAAGTCAATATTTACGTGAGACATTAAATGAGCTCCCTAAAGGCTTTGGACAGGTCCTTTCATTATTTTGTTGTTGACTTATACAGCCAATATATGACAAATGGAAGTAATTAATTCAAATATAAGTCTATATGCCTAGCACCTGCATTTTAGCGGTGTAAAAACTTAGCTCTGTAAGACTGACCCTGTAACTCAACATGAAAACAAAGGTGGTTTTGATCAACCTCCAGCTTAAAGGCCTGACACTGAGAATTTCAGTTTAAGTGGGGACACAAATCACTGGGTAGATTTAAGTACTATTTGCTTGGCTGCCTTATGCCCCATGGAATCTAGGAACTGACATGCTCTGAACCAGTTGCAAGCCTGGTTGGATTGCACAGGCACAGAGGAAAGAGCAGAGAGCAGAAAAACACCCCATTACAATCAATTCACCATGCACTTTCTATCCACTTGAATTTACAGGGTGGCACTTTGCTCTGAAGAGGAGGTAAAATAAATCAGCAGCCACCTATGGAAAATCCTTCTTCTTCTGAGTTCAGTTTGAAGCCCAGGAAATCCAGAGGAGAAGAACATCAGTATTTAGGCTGAAGAGTAAATCTCACCCTAGATAAAGCTAATCCACCCCATCAGGTCTGACTTTTATCCACAGTTGAAAAGATACTTTGAAAAGAGAATGTTTTGTATTTCAGATGTATCTGTTTTGTATTTCAAATGCATCTCAATTCTTATGAAAGCCCATGCAAGGCAGGATGTCTCCTAACCCTCTCCACGAGAGAATGCTTTTCTTTACAAATCAAAATGAGGACTGAACTCAACTCCGGGATCTGGGTAAACCTGCAGTTCAGACAGTTTGGGGTTTTACTGCTCATGAGTAAATCACCTCCTGGGAAAATGGGGAAATAATGCTTCCTGTTTGCTGTACTCCCATCAACAAAAGGTTGGGTTTTTCCTGTAGAGGAGGCAGGACAGAAGAAAAAAAACTCAAAGAAACAGGTGGCGAGTAGAAAGAATGGGGTTTACTACTCACCTGTGCTTAGCAGGACAATGTGCTAACACCTACTGGACCCACATCAACCATCTGAAAATCTCTCAGGTGTTTGCCTCTCATGTTTGGTTGCGTTTTCAGTATCTATCCTGTAAACTCTGTCCACCCAACTAAATGCTGCCTCCCTTTCCAGACCTTTCTCTCCTGTGCTTTAAGAGGGGTACAAGCAGAGGAGTGATTCAGAACATCAACACTCAATTACCACAAGCACTTCCTTCAAAAGTGGCACCGTGGCACACTTGGTAACAGCTAATTTTATGATGAGCATAACCTATTTTATTGACAGAAAAACAAACTTCAGCTTTCAGCTAGTAAGACTCACTAAATTCTCAATTTCTACATTTGCATTTAGACATTGCTGGCAAAAGACTTTGTACAGATCACCTAATGCAGGAAGTTTTGTATTTTGCAGGCACACTTCTTGGGAAGGACAAATTAGGTCCACCAGTGTCCTGTCCCTGAAAGGAAACAGCTGGGGTAAGTAAGCAAACATTAGGCAGACTGCATCTGATCACACCTTGTATCACGTGCTTCAAAAGCCCAAGTTATTGCATTATTTTGTGGGAAATATTAGGGAAATGAGGCCTGCAGTTTCAAAATGTAGGCCAAGTTTTCAATACTTGAATGCTAAACTAAGGCAGTCTGTTCTATATTGTTTCAGACATAAACTCCAGAAATAGAATATTCAATTATGTGTATGATCAATATTTAGTGTCAAGGAAAGCCCATTGGGTATTTTATGGAATTTAGAAACAGATTTCCAGTCTTTTAGGAATGCAGTACAGAGATACAGATTCTCTCTGGAGAAACTGATGCATGCTGTGGGTACTCTTGTACAAGACTGAAGCACAGAATTTGGGACTAAGCTTTAGAACATCTGAGATGTTAATAAGGATTTATTGAGCACTTTTCAAGATCTCAAGTCCAATGAGTAGGGAGAGGAGGGAGAAAGTACAAAACCATAAGAATTTATTTTGCTATCACCCAAACACACATACAATATTCTGTAGAATCTTACCCAGCCATCTTCATAAGTACCACTGAAAAATGGCCTAAAAGGTCACTCTAATCTGCTTCAAAAGTTTAAATCTCTTTATTTATATATACAGATACCTAAGTAAGCAGTAATTTTGGTGTTATGACTCCAGTGTATCACTGATTCAGCTCTGCAACACTTGGCATTCCCTGTGGTCCAGGTCTCAGCAGGTAAATAAGTCAGAGCCTTTGGTCTGAACACATTGGCTGCGACTGACACCAATTTACTGTTGGATCAGCTTTTCCCAGATCTAAATTGATAATTTCAATTCCAAAAACAGGTTTAAATCCCTACTGTTTGAGAAGGTTTACAAAAAGACAAAACAGAAGCTGAGCTCTGAAGGAAGCAGAATTACTACAGAGACTCAGAAGCTTATGCATGATCTTATTTGGTTCAACTGCATTGTAAATCCACCCACCATCCCACAAAAATAACAGATTGCACTATTCTGTTTCTTGGACAAGATTTTCAAATACTTTTTAGTTGGCCAAAACACACTCCAAGACTTTTACTAGCAACTTTACCAACAGAAAAACTGACACGCCTCTGGTAGCACTGAGAGCAGTCCCAGTATGAGATGTGTAATAAAGCACTCGGCCTTTCAGCCATGCGGGCAGTTCAAAGTAAACACTGCCAAATGCCCATCTTGAATGTGTTAGCAAAAACACCCCTGGCCAGCAAATGATCTACAGAGCATAACTGGATGTTTGCATGAAGCTTGCAGATTTAAAAAGTATCCACAGGTTTGTTTCAATGTACTAAAATTGACCAACAGCCCTTCTTTTAAATATAGCACTCCTTGCAGATGAGATCTTTCATTCCTTTATTACATGGTTCATTATAAAATGATATACAGCCTCAATTGTGCTGACTCATAAAGCAAAGCATACATTTGATTTCCTGAACACTAAGATCTGAAACAGTGGGAAGCTGGTCAGCAGTTCTAAACCAAATCCTTCCCACTAACACACCTTCCTGAGCTCTTCTGCAGAACTTCGCCACCACAATAAAGACACATTTTGAAAAGAGCTCCTTTTGAAACATCTCTGGAGTGCAGCTCCCAGGCTAGAGCTGTGTGAAAATACAGGAGTCCTGTAAAGTCTCTCCTTAGACCAGTACCAAGCAGTGTAAACTGCAAAATTTCTTCTGCAAATTTCTTCTACAGAAATCTGATGAAGAAATAACATTACTTGGTACCTAAAGAGAGCATAACCTGCTATTGAGCCAATGAAGTCCTGCATTTCTCCAGATCAAAAGGCAGCAGCTGGTTATGCTCATCTATTGACTGAGATTTGGATCAAGCTTTGCACAGGGCAGCCTTCACAGCCTAACACCGTTCTGCTGCATTCCACAGCCAGGAGATTAATACAGCAGCAGGGTCTCTGCTAGGTTAGGAAGCCAGAGTAATTACCAGTCATTTACTGCTAATGGCTATTCAAACTCTCAAGGTACTGTCAGAAAAGATATTAATTCAACTCCTGCTTTTTGCTAACCAAAGGCCAGCAAGTCTGCCCTGTGTTAGAGTGAAAAGTCTATTTAAATCCCACTGGAAATAATGGGGCTAGAACATGACAAAGAGTTAAAGAAATGAAACCCAGACTTTAAAAGAAGCACAAGTATTGCTGATGCCTTCCTTAATGCAGGGTTTTTTCTTGGAATGTCATCAGCCTTGCACAGCAGTCTGAGAAAAGCTCTCTACAGAAAAAGACCTCTAGAAGAGCTCCTACCTCTAGAAATCAAGGCTTCAGCTCAAAGCCCTGATTATATCAGGGATATACAGGAAAGAACATGAGGTGGCTTTGAGCCATTTCCCACTCTCTCACCGTTTCTTCCCACTGATCCCGAGAAGTTCAAATTTGCTCAATATTATTTCAGTTATTGCTTGAATAAAAACACTCTTGCCAAAGCAGAAAAGAGAAATCAATCTTGCAGATTTTTCTCTAACTATAACTTTGTCTAGTACAACCACCTTCATTGCAGTCCCACCTGAAATTACTACCCGTGAAACAATACCCTTTTGAGAAAGCCACTGTAGAAGCATATACAGTCTTGGTGAGTTTTAGGACAGATTGCAAACAAATTGAATCATAGTCAAGAGTGATTCTTTAGGAATTCCACTGCTTAGCTGTCCTGTAGCATCTCACATTCACGGACTCTCCTTAAAATCATCAGGGGAATTTTATCACTGACAGAATATTGAATGTAATCACAAAGATAACTACAGCCTGTGAAACAACCTGGAAGCAACTGCAAACTATCTACTGGAAAGTGTTAAGGCCAGTCAGCCACAGAAGGGGGAGAAAAAACTGAAGCTTTTTTGTACTGCATACAAAATACAGTTCATCTGGGTCTACTTTGCTGCCAAGATTTTATCACGGCTGAGTTTGGGTTTTGTTTTTCTCTTCAAAAGATTAGTGTCCAAGCATATGAATACATGGTATTTGTTTTGCTGTCGAAACATAAATACCATGTGTTTTATCCAGCAACACAGTTCACTTCAAAGATTCATCAGAAATGGAAGACATACCATAGGCTAAGCCATTCCTCAATCAGACAGCAGAGTCTGGGGCAAAATTTCTGACTTCCAGCTCAAACTCTAAACCCTGGTTATTTTATACTCCACAAGAAAGTACTGATACATTCTTTGCTCTTCTGTTGTTTGAGATCCACTCAAAGTCTCCCAGTGCATGTGTTTTCTTTAAAATTTCATCCCCATCCTTAATTACTTTCTCAAAGGCAACTGTCAATGTGAAGAGGCCCATATATTTGCTCGATTTATAGCCTTTTATTAGCTCCCCCTGCATGTGATGCCAAAGGCTTTTTTTTTGCCAAGTCTCTTCAGTCCCTGCTTAAAGCAGAAGCAGATGCTGTGCATTGTCAGCACAGAAATACATGTTCTGATTTAAGCCACCCTATCCCATTATTTATAGGTGATTTCAATTCTTGCAGAAGCTTGAATACCACTTTCTCATGGATAGGACAAGAATGGCTTAGGAGTTTAAACTAACTTGTTCCCAGATCCCCTCTCACTATGAATTATTCCCTCTATATCTACAAGCAGCCCGTTTCAGAGTAGAGCTGAGCAGGAGAGGATTTCCCCCAGCAGCACAGCCCAGACCTCTCACTATGGTTCTGCTGAGTGTCTGGCCAAAGCCTTGCCTTTTCCCAAGTACAGCACAATTAAACCCCAAGGCCATTGCACGTGCTGAGAGACTGGAAAGTCCTAAGTTACCCAACCAAGAACACCACCAAGCAGTGCTCCAGGTGCACACTGTCCTCTAATCTTTTACACAGGTAGAGTTCCTACACTTCCACTACAAGTTTAAGTCTGCGCAAATTTCTTTCTCCTCTTTCAGAATTGATTTCTCAGTCTTGGTACAATATAGCCATGATAAAGAGCATGTGTCCATCCTCAAGGACAGAAGAAGAGTCCCATTCTTTTCTAAATCTGCTTGCCAAGCAAAGCCTGCAGCTTCAGAGCCAGCAGCATGCAGCTCCTGGATTAGCAGTTAAGCAGCTCCCAGCCATTGGTAGACAGCTTTGTGTGCATCCATTCAATGGATTCCACTCCTTTCCTCAACCAGACAGCAAGTCCACAGCACATGCCAACTTGGGTATTGTTAGTTACTCCTCTTTTCTCTCTGTATCCTTCTCATTCAGTGATCCAATTAGCTCCACCGGTAAAGAACAAGTAATCTGTAGCACAATCCAAAATAAAGGTATTAAAAACAATTACTGACTATGTCCAGTAACATAATGACTGTGTTAGAGCTTTTTCAGTCAAGTTTCCTATCCAGCATATTGTCCAGACACCCACATCTTCTTTTACCCTTTGGACCAAAGTCAAACCGTACATTAAAAGGATGAGCCCCTGAACACACCTGTAACACTCTGGTACTGCCTCACTTTAAAATTTTCCATAGGATCAACACAGTAGCTTCAGTTGCCTTGGCAAAAATCTCAGTTACACAGGCTGAATGCTTAAACTCAGAAAAACAGACCTCAGCCATCAAAATTCACCCTGGAGATTTTATTACTAAGAGAAAAAAAACCCCACAGTTTCTTTTTCCAAACCAAACAAAATCCTGGAGTAGTTTCAATGTACTAGTCCAACACCTGAAAAGTTCAAAACATTATCTCTTGTTTGGACATGGCTTTCACTCACACATCCCTCATACGCAAATTATGTAAAAATCCATTTAGGTGCAGCAGAAGGAGGGAACAACAAACTGTGCTGGATCAAACACAGCAATGAAGAAACAAAGTAGAGAGAAATGCAGGTCCTGTTTGATGGCTTTGAAACTGCACAGGATGAGGAAAAAACTGAACTGCTGACTCTTCTGAACAAAGTATAACTGTCCTACTTCTATCATGGGTGCTTTTATTTACATATATATGTGTATATGTATATATTTCATTCATATATATATATATATGCATATGTATGTATGTTAACGCTGCATAAACCATTAAAAACACTATAGAGAGAAGTTCATTTTCCTAGCTCCCTACCCAATTACCTCAAACCCTTACTGAAGCATCTTCACAAGTCCCAGGAAGCCAAAAGGCATCCAAAATTACATTTTCTGAAGTGTTTCAATTCCAGAAACATCACCACAAGAAATGGGGTCCTATTCACAGCCCATTTAGGCCATAACCAATGGATCTAGCAATCTTTTTTAAGTCAAAGAGAGACATAAGGGACAGGATCACTCCTCATTCTTTAGTAACACTGAGGCTGCCTGGAACTGAGCTCTGCAGCAATGCATTTCTACTTTGCTTTATTGGCCCTGCAAGCTATTTAAAGGTTTTGACAGTTTTTTACAGTTATGAATTTGCAGTAATTTCTCCCTGCAGCTATTTTCTGATATTTTCTGCATTCTGTCCCCTTCTTTCCCACCTGACTCCTCCAAACATCCCAGCAGCTGAACAGCAAGTGTACAAAGCCACATCTTAATCCTGCCTAATAGACTCTTGAGCAGGGTACTAAGAACGAGTGGCTCAAAAGCAGTAACCTTCAGCAAGGCAATGCAGAGGTGTTTATGCAACAGTGTCTCCCTCAAAGAGCATTACATAAGCACAGTAATCACAAGGGCTGCCAGAAGAGTGAGGCATCAGCAGCTCTTGATTCCTCAGCCCAACACATCTGTAAGCTAATTTTACACCCAACGCTGTTTAAACACTTATGACATGTGTGAGAATATCCACCAGTGCTCCAGCATCACCTCTGATACAATTCAAACCTTATGAAATTGTAGTTCTCAGATGTACACTAAAGACATGCACTAATTCATACCCAAATCCACTTGACTGCAAAGAAACTATCAGGAGTATGAAATTGGCCTGGTCAGTCAGGCCTACACAGATAAGAATACATTTTCCTAAAACATGTGTCCTAAACACATCCTCCCACTTACAATATACTCGCAAGACAAACTGATACCATGGAAAAGGAAAAATCATTCCCTTAACATCCTATCTGGGCAAACCATTTCATAGCTTTTTTTCCAGCAAGGGAATGTATTGCCAGTTTTGTAGCTACATCTATGCTGTTCTTTGTTAAAAACACTCCTCCAGTATCTCAGAAAAACAGTAAATATGTGAGAGACACAGGAGGGAGATGTTGGCAAAAACAAACTTAAGAAAAACACACAAAGAAAGCCAAAACATGCAAAGTCTGGTAGATCTTACGGTTTTTACACCGGTACTTTGTCCTGCTTGCTTCATGATGGGTGTTCAAGAAGAGGGGAAGGACATGAGTATAAAAAACAACAGAAGCTTGGGCTCCTGGCCCACAGGAGGGGAACTGAAGTCTAAGATAAAGCAGAGGCAAACTACAAAAGAACCCAGATGCGGCCTTGCTAGAAAGAACTGACAGATGCTGAGGTACTGCCCTTCATCATCTCTTTGCTAAAACTATGGGCCAGATCCAGAACTCTTTCAAAATGACTGGAATCACTCCACTTAAATTCAGTAGGGTTTGGATCAGACCTTTAATTGGGCCAAAAGCAAACTCACCATTTGCTGATCAAAGCTCAAAAAGAGCTTTCAAAATACATACTTTGCTTGGTAAGGGCAGACAGCTTCTAAATTCTCAAAGTTCCTACTGAAAAAGCAACAACCAAGGCAATTGTTGGCTGATTCATTGGTATCCCCTCACTATAGCTTGGGAATACACAAAAAATCTTTGTGTATCTGTTCTTTAGGACTATTATAAACATATTCACTGCAGCATTGCAATTAAAATGAAGCAATAAATAAGAACTTATTAATACAAATAAAATTTTTGAAAACTTAGAATTTTAAAAATCCTTTAAAATTAGCATCCCAATGAAACATTTCTCCAAGCTGTAACTTGGACAAAAGGCTCCACTTATACAGAGTGCCTTTCTTTTTATTTGTTTAGAAAGCTTTACAACTATGGTCTGTTAGAAATCTTGAAAAAGCAGCCTCCCCATAATGCACCTTTACACATAATTTACAGTCCTACTAAGGCAGGGCCTTTTCCTGCAAACACATTCTTGTGCTCCATACCTAAAGAATAGGATATTACTGTAAAACATGTGTGCACTAGGAAGGAACTGTTACGTTTCCAACACAAAGTCAAGTGCCAAAGACTAGACAGAATATCCTCCCAAAAGAGAAAAAACACTGTTTAGCTTCCATAAGAGCCCACAATGAACTTCGCCCAGTGGCTGGCACAGAGGTATATGACCTCAGTGATACTAGCACAACATCATGAGTATGAGAGTGAAGCCATTTCTTCCACTGGATATTAAACAGCAAAATATTTCACTGCCTCTAGTCCTTCCCCTAGAGGAAGATAAATCACTGCTGATGTGAAGTTTCCCTCCAGAAAATGTTTTATAAAGCATACTTAAAAAAAAAAAAGTGCTGCTAAGCTGTCTTATTTCTACAGCTCTGCCAGAGAAACTGCTCTTGCTATAAAGCTCTTGTTCCCTTGCACAAAATATTCAGTCTTAGCCCCAAAAAGAGCGAGAGTTTCTTACCTGCACAATTTGTGCAGGTATTAAAACCACTTTAAAGTTCTCCCATTGAAATATGCAAGGTGAAACAGCCTGGCAGCTGCATCTCTAAGCATAATGAAGCATGTCCAGCAGCAGTGTCTTCTAGAGAAAACTCAAGTCTAAATGGGAGATGCTGCCAGCCTGCTTTTGCCAACTTTTGAGGGGGATCATTTCACTACAATCAGAATCAGACCCTTTCCACAATTAGGCTGTATAACAGCGATGCAAAATGCTTTGGTCAAGTCCTTTATTAGGGACACACTGGAAGGGACTAAAGGAAAACAGCATGCCTGTCCTCCTTCTTTTGTGCCTGAGGAATTGTTTAATTGTTTCTATAGACAAAAGCGTTACAAAAAGGAGTCCAAAGTTAGTCACACACTTGTACAAAATTCTGTGACTACCTCCTAATAAGGCAAATTCACAAGTGGAGAGGAAAGATGAGCTCTCTGGCCCGCACCACTTCCAGTAACTCAAGGGGAAAAAAATCTTCATCAGTAACCCAGAGATGAGAAACAAGCCAGAGAAGGGGCAGGGAGGGCTATCGGGGCTGTAAAGCACAGCCCTGCCAAGTTCAGCTTTTTCTTGGTTCCAAACCACTCCAGTGCTCCAGGGTTTTCACCAGAATAACTCCTTTCCAATGAACAATAGCATTCTAGCATTTTTATGGTCACACCTGCACACACATTTAGGAGGTTCATTTCCTGCCTTACTGTATACAAGCACAGAGAAGCTCCTAATTTGTTTATTGCTCTCCAGACAATATTTTTACACTTATGGAGAAATAAGATGTACAAAGTGATTTTAAAAAAGAAAATAAAAATAAAAAGAGAACTGAAAGATATGAATTGTCCTAAATGCTGGTAGCTTAGGAAATGTCTGTGATTTACAAGTAGGCAGCCCAGACACTTGATGTGGAGACAGCCACTTTTGCCAAGAGTCCATTTTTTAATTAAACTGCCCAAAACTCAGGCATTACAGGACCTCCAGCATTAAAAAAATGTCAATCATCCAAAATACTACACAGCACCCAAGAGATCTTATCTTCCAGGTGTATGCAAACATCTTTTGCTTAGTTCCTCCAGCCTCGAGGTTCCTGAAAAGAAAACTGGCCAGGGGAATGCCTCTCAAGATCCTCTGCTGTGCTCCTCCCCAGACTGCCTGGCAGACTCACACAGAGGAGGAGACTTCCTTCCTCTGATGAAGAAGTGCAGCACAGGAGCTGGACATCACCTCATGGCTGCAAGAAAGGGGAGCAGACCTTGGCTTCTTTTACATTCCCTGCATAGGAAAAGGGATTTCCCATTGAGAGGGACACATGAAATAGTTTGGCAGCTGGGAAAAACTAACTGCAAGGAAAAGGGATGCTTTAGAATGGTGGTGACCACAATCACTATGTAGATAAATGCAGAGAAATCACCAGCACATAGATGTTACTACTGAGCCTCAAAGCAGTTGCAGTGTTGCTGCCTCTCCACATTTTCCATCACGATTTCTTAATACTCCTCCACTCAGAACAAAAATAGCTTCTTCAATATGCCAAATGTGCATGGCAAACATATTTGGCTTCTACATCTTATTTTATAAGCAAAAACTTAAGAAATGGGACTGATCTGTGACAAACAGCAAGACAGTCCAGTTTAGCATGTTCTCTCTCCAGTGTTAATTTTTTTGGGAAAGGAGACTACAGATGTAAGGACTTGGGAAAGGATATTTCAGCACGGCATCAACAAAAGTAGATTTTTGATGACAGAAATAAATGAAATGAAAGATTTCCCTGCCATCAAAGCTGTCAGCCCCTTCTAAAAATTATTACAAAGACACAACATTTTCCAGGACGACCATCATCACAGCTCAGCTTTGTCAGACAGTGTCATTCCCTTCTCATTCCTCTTTACAAGATATCAAGACTATCAAGTTCACTGAATTTTATCAGTTGTGCCTCTATCCCCAACTTCCTATCATGCTTTAAACTCAGTTCAGGGAGAGATCAGCAAGTTTGCTTTAGGGGGACTGAAGCTCTTGCTGCCCAGCTACCCTGCACTGT
This sequence comes from Motacilla alba alba, assembly GCF_015832195.1. Taxonomy (NCBI): domain Eukaryota; kingdom Metazoa; phylum Chordata; class Aves; order Passeriformes; family Motacillidae; genus Motacilla; species Motacilla alba. The sequence continues at coordinate 6,902,434 of NC_052030.1, read as the reverse complement.
TCTGGAACCTCAGCATTGGCTTACAACAAGGCAGATGAAGCATGGAGTAAAAGACAGAGGAAAATATCTCCTGTGGGTGGCCACGTGCTTGGAATGAGCAGCTCATCACTTCCTGAAATTCTATCATTTGTCTCATCTTGTTTTCCTCAAGGTCACAAATCAGCTTTAAACTAGATTTTCTGTCCTTTCCTACTTTTACAGGAAATCACACCTCCAGCTGGTTAGTATTAAGCAATTCCCCATGTTATAACCCAGGGAAATCATTTCAGCAGCGTAGCTGCATCCACAGTAAGAAACTAGCACATCTTAATATGGTTCATCCCTTACACTATTTTTAAAGAAGTCTTTCCTTCTAATTTAATTACTTGGAAGTGACTCCAAGTTCAGTTCCCTCCAGCAAGCCTGAATTTAAAAATACCTCAGACTGGTCATTCATCAGTGACATTTCTGTTGCTCTGCAAGGCACAACAGCTTCTTTTTATCATTTCTGATTAAGTTAGAGGCTTCTTTTAACAGCAAGCAAAAGAGTGTTGTAAACTGAACTGATGTTTAAAACCCGATTAACATTGGTATTCACCAGAAATACACATGAGCTCTATTTGTTTTTACCCTCCAATGCTGCTCTGTGTCATGAACAACCCACCAGCCAAAAAGTAAAATATTTCCACTTCTAAAGCTCTGCAGTTTCCCTTCTGGATTGCCCACAAAGAAGTTCACACAATAAAATAAGCCTTTCTGCATGCCAGACGAAGAAAAGAAGTATGAGCCCTCCTTTCAGCCATTCTACACAAGATCTGATGAAAATTTGGAACCATACAAACCAAGATAATTATTTTAAAATATTGCAGTACATTGTTACTCAATGGAAAAAGCCATGCAATTCTTTGTATATTTGGTACAAGTTCAATGATTATTCCAGGCTGCGAAATTTTTACACTACACATTCCTGGAATGACTTCTTTTAGAGGTAGAAAGTTGCCATTTGTTTCCGCTAGAAAAAGGGATGTTTCCTTTAGCTGAACCACTTAAATGTTTGCAATAAAACACTCCAGGGTGCGGTGACAAAGTGTCTAATAACCACCACACCTACCCGTGAATGAAGTCAGTGTGTCCCAGCACAGATTAGGCGTGGCCAGACTGGACAACCTCATCGTATCCTGTTGTAAATTATTACTTAATGAAAAAAAGCATAACTGGGGGCAGGGAGGGTTAAGTGGCGCTGAACTTCAAAACAACTCTACACATCCAGTACCCAGCACGGAAAGACAGGAAGCAGATAGAAGGATCCATGTGCATCATTTCCATTTGAAAAGTTTGCCAAAAAAAATGCTTTCCTAAGTGTAGACTGTGCAGACTTTTTCTTCCTTTTTCCTCCCCTTCCCCTGTCAAAAGAAGCTAGAATAGCTTTTTTTTTCTCGTGAGATGATTCAACACTTACAGGGCATTTACATTTCAACAAACAAATTACATGAGAGGGAGGAGGACAAGCAATAAACACACGAAACTATTACAAACCCTTCTGAAGTCAAAGCAATGCTTAATTTGGTATTGGAGATCATCTTGACATTGACCAAAGCTCATTATGCTTTTTTTTTTTTTTGCTAAAGCCAAACCAGATTTAAAGTTTATATGAAATTTAGATTAACAGCAGACTGCTGACATGCAGGAGTTGAACTGAAAAATCCACTGCTATGGAAAGGGTGGCTTGGCATCTTACAGAATATTGTGCTTCATTCTGGAAGATTTCTTTCCAAGAAAAGTCGTCCCACAGTAGAATTATCCTTCCCTGAACTGTTCCTCTAGCTTGAGTTCTAACAATCAAAATTTGAACTCTTTACCCATAATCCTACAGAGAAAAGAAACAGGACTCCTACTAGAGCAACAGTGATTTAAAACTTGTGACTGTTTCACAACAGACGTTCTCAGTCTAAATGTTCTTTTTCAGTATCATAACATTTTTCATATGTTTACACTCGAATCAACGTAATAGTGTCAATTTTAAGCGGTTGCTTAAAGCAATAATTATCTTTCAAAATAAATGGTCCAAAATTTTTCTCCTGCCCTCTGGGAAATGAACAAGCTTTAAGAAGATGGTTGGTTGCTCAAGCAGCCAGGAGACACGGAGGCGACAGCTGTCAATACAGACAGAAACCCACAATTCTCACAATGCAAACCAACAAACACAAGGATTTAAAGAAGTCTAAATATAAACCAATTTGTTTTCTTTTCTTCCCAAGCTTCTTTCTTGCTATAGAATAAAGAAATTTTGATTATACTATTCCCGATTGGAATTGTAACCACTTTCCCAGCAGGCAAGGCCTCCCATTCTACTCCTGCCCACCCTTCCCACTGCTGCCACTAACCCCAGTTTGATTCCTGTGGGAATAAAGTTCCTTTCTTAGCCATTTTTAAAGAATGGAATTTCATGGAACCCAAAATGTTAGCAGATTTTTAGCCTGTTTAGTCTTCTCATACACACTACATTTTTTATTCTAAAAACAATTCTGAAGATTTTTAGAGAATTACATTTAGACAAGAAAAATATTTATACTTATCTCAAAGCCTGAGAGACATAGAGTTTGGCTTCTTCTTTTTCCCTAATTCTTAAAAGTACTAAAGGAAAAAAGGTATCTTAAATCTGTGCAGTAGGACTTTTAGGACTCAATATCTTCCTTGTTTTATCGTGCTACAAAAACATGGTAATTGCTCCTTCTCCCCTTCCCATCAGGGACTGATTTATTTGATTGATTAGCAGCTTTGCCTGTAAGAATTTGAAATCCCAGTTATTTCTGCCTCAAATAGTTGCCATGCTTGTAATTATTTCAAAGAATAATAATTACTTTCACCCAATCCATTTGAAGTTATAAAAAATCCACCAGTTTTTGAACTCTAATCTGTAAAACCACAACTTGTAAAGTCATAAAGGATTGCAAAAGAGTCAAACTTGTGAAATACTAAACATCATGGAGAACGCAAGGAGGCCTAAGGTTTTGTTCTTAAAAATAAGACTTATATTTATGATACTGCTTAAAACATCATATGATCCCTTTTTAGAAGCGAGAGATGGAAGCATCCAAGATAGTCTTGCAGAAATGTGACCACAACAAACTGAAACCCATAATTTTATCTGAAAAAATAGGCTGTAGGCTAAGATTAATAGACTTTACTGTAATTCCTGGGGAAGCAAGCATTTTTCCAAATATTTCTGCATGCAGTTAACATCTTTTACTTGCTCCAAGATCAGCTGTGATGATTTTGACAATAAAGAAGAAAAATGCATTGAAACAGTCCAGATCAATCCAAGAGAACCCAAGTTATTTATAACCTTTAAGCTTTTCCACTTTATAGATATAATATTGGATTTCTCACCTTCCTCAGATTAATTGAGTGAGGAAAAAAAAAACAGCCCCAAGCCCAACACTTCTTTTTGCAACTTGACACTGTAAGTTCATATTCACCACCATATTTTTTAAATACATTCAAGTGACAACACTGGCATAAAGGCAAGTGCTCAGAAAATTGGACTGCTGGAATAAAACTGTCCATGAATCTTTAAAGCCCCTTGCATGTAACAAGAGGGCCAAATTTAATCTCTTTATTGCCTGTATTCCCTAGAGGGCTGCTGCTGCTCTGCATGCTGGCTGAGCAGGTACTGTTCAGGATCACTGTACCCCACCAACATGTGGCCTCAGGCCATACTCACTGCATGCCGTGCACATTCTGTACTCAATATAGAATTGTTCTCCTTCTGGGATGTTCTGTTATAATTAACCTCATATGAGTGCTTTGCTAACATCAGCATTTATCATTTTAGCACCCCAGGAGTTGTTATCATCTCTCCATCTCATTTGGATTTTGCAGATGGGAACCCAAAATGCTGTGTGTCACCCAGAAGCTGACTTTTCAGGGACCTTGGCACTGACAGTGAAAGGGGCACCTCCAACATAACATGAACTTGGTATTGCTCAGCGCTGGAAGTTCAAGATGACACCGCTCTGCAAACAAACCAAGACTACAGTCACTGTGAGGTGACAAACCAGCTCACCCAAGTGCTCGCAGGCTGCTTCCCTTCCCCTGCCCAGCTCCCTGACTGCCCACCTTAGAAGCACTGAGAAAACAAAGGACTATGTCTGAAACATCTGCTTCTGCCCTCATTTCCGCTGCTTGCAGGATCCAAACCTGGGCAAAGAGTCCCACGTCTCCTCCTCAGCGAGCAGAGCTGCCTCCACAGGGCAGGGCAGAAGCCCTAGGCACCAGTCATACCCTGTGAGGGTGAACATCAAGAGACTGTAGCACTCTGCCCATGAACACAAACCCCACTGCTCTTGTAGAGGCAGAAAAAGTCCAACCACAAAAGCAATCCTGTCCCATTTCAAGTCCTTAAGGTTGAGTCTTGCTGAACTTCTGATTCTGATAGCAAAACATTTTTTTAAATCATTTTGGTTTAGCCTAAGCACACAAAAACCCCTTGGTGTGAAGCGTATTTCTTCACCCAAACAGCAAATTTGCCAGAACTAAACCTCAGGTCTCACAGTGCAAGTGTTGGGGATAATTACAATTAAGGTACACTGCAACCTGCAATTTAAATTTCAAAGCAGTGATTTCATGCACAAGGGAGACTCAGGGCACAGTTTCACAAAAAATTGATGCCAACAGCAGAGAGAGCACAGAACCAACCCTCTCTGCTATTGGCTACACAGGAACTGAAGCACAACAGCACACCTGATGAAAGCCACCATCAGTGCTGGCACACAGTGGGGATGCCATAGGGCGTATGGTCTGGTACCTTTTTCAAAAGCAGCACAGGATAAGTCACCTGCAATCATAAACAATGTTCCAAAAACTATCACAGCTTTTAGTAATTCCACTGGCTGCTTCTGTCTGCCACTCCTGTCCAAATCCATTTCACTGCCTGAAGTCTTGTTTTTGCATGTTTTCCCTCCTATTCACATAGTACCCAAAGTGGCCAGCAAAAATTAGAATCACAGCCTACATATTTTATTTGTTCAGTTTCCTTACTTTTGGAAGCTTTCCAGATGGAAGCCAGGAAAACAAGTTTTAGAGACAGGAATACTGACAAAGGGCTTAAGAAGCCTCTGAAAGTACTTGCTTTTAAGAGGACTACATTACAACTACTATTTTTAGTCCAGCAGTAGAAAGCTGGGCAGTTTTTGATCCAATGCAAGTCTTGGTGGCAACACAGAAAGCTCTGATTTGGATAAGTGATCTGCGCTACTTTGACAGATCTAAATAAATACAGAAGCTAAAAAACAGTAAAAAGAGACATTAAATAATACCTTGGATCTCCTGTCTCATTAACCTATGAGAAACTTGGGAATGTCAGACAGAAGGGTTCCCCCTCTGAAAGTGCTCTATTTTAGAAGTAGTACATAGCACAAACAGTGGCTTCCTACAGCTTTAGTCATCTCATTTCCAGACAAGCTTGCTGCTCCAATGGGAGGACAAAGAGCAGAAATTACAGCATCACTTCACACTGCTGTGATTCTCTGGAGCTGTGTACTCTGCTCCCTCATGCCCAGGTGCCAGTCCCAGCTGCTGCAGTTTGAGGGTCTGCAAATGGAGCTGCTGTGAAAGGGCACACCCAGACTCTGAAGTCCTACTCAAAGAGTGAGGTGACAAGGTCTGCAAAAATTGCAAGTCCTTTATTTTAATTAAACACACGCAGATCAATAGTCACTCTTCTAGATATGCATAGTCTTGAGTTAATTAAACCAGTTCATTCTTTTCTTTCCACAGCAATCAATGAAAACCATTTTCATTAATTAGCCCAACAGCATCCTGGCTCTGAAGAGTTTAGTATAAGCTGAAGTACTGAACAAGTAGGCAATATACAGGGGAGAAGAAAACTCACATGTCTTTAATCTATGAAGAGAAATTACTTAATTTGAAGTTCTGTTTGCTTTCCAAACAAGGCTATGCTGAAAATAACTATGAGCCATAATATCTTTTTTGTTTTCAAAAGAACACTTGGCACAAGAGTTTATCAAGGCCAAGTACTTACTCCCTTTCACCACAGAGGAGATAAAAAGGACAGACAAACTACCAGCAAGTGAATTACACATTTTATTAAGAACATAACTTTTTGAGAACCTGTATTTTCAAGTTTTGTAACTAGAATATAAAAATCATGCAGTAAACACCAGTGATCGAAGAAGCTGCAAATTACAACACAGAATTTCCAGTTCTGCTCTCCATCCACTTACAAAGATTAGTTGTTCACACAGCTACAGGAATGAGACTGGTAATCATTGAAGTGCAATTTATCACTTTTTTTTTTGCAGATGAAAGAAAATGAGCCAAATAAAAAAAAATTTGCTCTGTATGTATTTGCTGTTCAGTGACAGACCAGGTATGCAAAAACCCCATACTGTAACTAGGTCTCCTTTCTTGTGTTAAATACCATGACAACTTCAGCCCTTTGCATTATTTCCTCATTCAAGTATTCATAATTCTTTCAGTATGACACAAAGAGACACATCAGTTCCACTAAAATTTCAAATACTCTTTTGCACTACCTTAAATCAATGAAATTGCTTGTATACACAAAGAACTAAAGTCACCAACAGGCACATGAGAGTCACTTCATTTTTCTAATGTGTTTTAAAATAGCTAATGAAGGACAGGCTTTTTATAAAGCTTGGCATGTGTGTAAAAAACGTTTAAGCCTTAGGATCTGATTATTTATTAGCCTCTTCTTTTGAACCTCTGACACTGCCCACCTGTCTCTGGTCACTCTGGATCACATTCCACCCCAAAAACAAACAGGAGGCAGCAGGACAGACTTGCTTTCTTCCTGCCCAAAGACTTCAAATGAAGGTCTCTCATGCCTCGTTCCTTGGGGAGCAAAATCTCCCTGCCAGCCCCTGAGCACCTTTCTGAAACTGCCAATGCTAAATGAAAATCCAGAACAGTGAGCGAAGCACTCAGATTCACTTTACCTCTCACTCCCTCCTCTCTCCTGTGCAGGTTTGTCCTGTAAGCCAGCAAAAACCACTGTTGTGAGGAACAGCACTGCTGAAAAAGCACAGATTAAACACCCACTGGTTCCCAGTCACTCCTCCCCAAAATGTATTCATTTGGGCCTCATCTGCTTAAGCAAAACCCACTCAGGTGAAACAGGGATAGTCCAGTGCACACCAGAACGAGTCAACAGGGTTGCGGCACTGCCAGGTGCTCAGAAAAGGCCAGAAGCCTGAGATGCAACTTGGTACACAGGAATCATGTGTGTCTGCCTCAGGAAGCTGCAATTCCTGCTTGTAACAGAGTAGGTTTAAGGTTCCTGTGAGTCATCCCTAAGCAATATTGTCCTTCCTTTCAGCAGGTGCAGCAGGTGCCAGCCAGGGCTGTGCCTCAGGGGAGCTGCTGCTCTCTGAGCAGTTTCAGCACAGGAAAGGGGAAGGAGCGTGGTGAGGAAGACGAGCACTTTGCAGCACACAGCTGAGCACTGTAAACCCCCCAGACAGCCAGTGGGCTGCCAAAGCATGCACAAGGACATTCCTCTCCAAACCCCCAAACTGCTTAAACAATCTTCACTCTGTCAATAAGGAACAGGAATGTTCTTCGAAAGCCCGGGATGAGTTTGCTACAGGAGGATTTTTATGCTAATAACTTATTGAATGAGCCAACTAGGCTCACTACACACAATTTGGGCTTCAGATACTCAATATAATCCTGGCAACAACTCTGCTACGTACTGAAGGAGCCCCTACTCCAGCAGATATTAGTTCCAGTTGTAATTTAAAAAAGTAATTCATTAAAATGCTGTCATGATATGATAACAATGTTTTTAATAACCTGTAAATCATTTAAATGCTTACATTCTTTGGAAATTCCGGAAGATTTAACTACTGGCCATAGTACACAGGGCTGGCCAAAACACTGACAGAAGAGCTATTCTATACTCCAAATCAATTTTCATCTCCAGTCAGCCTTTAAAGCTCATTGCTAATATTAGCTTTGGGACTGCATGAGATTTTAAAAGTGAACACGAGAGAGGCACTTTTCAGAGGCACACTGGAAAAGTTTGGTTCCTTCCAACAGGCACGGAAGCAAAATTCTCCATACTCTATGTCAGTGAACTATCAGCCACAGCAAAGCTTTTGCAGTGGCTTTAAGATTTGGGAGAGCAAGGGAAAAGGATGATCACTCTTCTGTATCATCCAGGCTGTGAGAAAGAATTGACAAGTTCAGTGGTCTGAGCCCGGACAAAAAAGTGATAGTGAGCACCAAACTCCTTGCCAGCCATGAATAACTGGGGCAGGAGGATATTCACACAGGCAGGGAGAGCAGATGTGGCAAACTGGCTTTTAAACCATTTGGAAACAAATTACGACTTCAAGCAGCAAGTTTGAACAACTCCAATCTTGCACTCTTGCAGGATTATCTGTTCAATGTTGAGAATAATTCTTGTGTTTCAAAGCAAACTTATAATTTATTTTATGTTTCAATCTTTCTCCCTGTGTGGAAGATATTTCTATAAGAAATAAAACATTTTCAAAACTGTCTTCCAGTTAATGAAGTCTTTGTGCATCAAGCTAAAGGCACTTCCTTTGGGAAAGAAAGTGTGAAGAGTAGGAGATTAAACCCACTGCATTAATGTGGATTGAAAGGCCATCAGCACAGTAAAGAGCAGCTTATATCTCACTTATATTTGCTCCAGGCACTCACAGCAGAGTTATAATTTCAGTTCTATGTAGATAACACTATTTTCATATACTTGTATTTCTTGCAACTAAAACATTAACGAGATTTCAAAGTTAACCCGGAATTTGTGCTGCACAGGTAGACACCAAATTAAAATAGTTTCTCATCAAGTGATCAAGCTTAAATACAGATGACCTAACGCAACTGGTGATGCTCACAACCACAGGTGTTGATAAGTGTGACTAATGAGCACCACAGTAACAAGGATCACTCTATCATGTGCTAAGGAAAAACTGCTGCTCAAACCTAGCTTAGGTGGCATTAACTATTACTGCAAGCCAGAGTCTGACACAAATACATATTTAGAATGCACTGGCTTTTTCTATCCAGCCATGAGGCACTGAAATCTTAGAGAGGAGCCTCAGCTTGTTAGACTGTGCTATAAACACACTTCCAGCAGTCTGGATGCTGTACCAAAATAAACAGTGGCATTAAAAGCAGTTCTCCAGTATTTTTAAAGGGGCCCAGGAAGGACAGTCAATTTGGTTTACACGCAGTGTGTTACTGTTTGGCATTATTTCTAAATTAGGGGGGAAAAAAGCTGGTAGACCTGAGCAAGAAGATGGGCACAAACCACCTCTTCTCTGGCAGGGCAAAACGCATTGCTGTCACACTACCAAGCTAAATGCATAACAGTGTCATCTCTTGACAGGTGTATTATGAGCAAAGGCAATTATGATGGAGTGCTCCAGGACAGGAAAAGAGACAACTGTGAACTGGGCTGAAGCTTTAGTATTTCTGCTCTGGAAACTTCATTTCTCAGAATTTCTGACCTAGTCACTTTTCCTGACAGAAGATGATTACTTCTCCTTGGCTCTTCCTATGTAGTCTCCAATAATAGGGTACAGCTGCCAAAGTTACCCAAACATATCCCTGTAAAACTGTGGTAAATGTTTCACATTTCGTCCTACTACATGGATGTTAGTGTGGGAAGTTTCCACATCTTAAAACCTTTTTTAGTCCCCAGAGAAGAGGCAGCTATTTTCTAGAAATCCTTTAAAAATCTCAGCCCTATAACCAATCCCCAGTATTTAAGAGGGGATAAAATTAACCCCATCAAGTTTTCTCAGGGATTAGCAGGAGAGACAAGGCTTTTCAGCAGCAATGCAGTTGGCTCATGAGGCTACACAGAATTAATTACTTACTCCCAGTCCCTGGTGTGGGGATGTTTTCAGCCACAGCCTCCCACCAGTGAACCCTCTTTACCAGCAGCTTGTAGAGCACAAGAACTGATGGGCTTTGTGTCCTGTGCTTGGCCTCCAACAACCCCCAGACCATGACAGAGAAACTACAATGGAACACACAAATGGAGGATCCTCGAGTCACAGCTGAAGAAGCCACACTGTGACTCACAGAATCACAATGGAAATTCTGAGGAATTTCATAAATCAGAGTGAGCTATTGCTGCACTCTGACATTCAGCAATTTTCCTGAAGAGAGATTGTTAAGCGCTACTGAAAAACAAGTCGTTCACAGGCAGAAAAAGTTGGCAAATCCATTTTCCTCCCCACTTGTTTGACTGACCTTGAGGTACAGGTGGGGACGATGAAGGTCAAATCCGTATTTTTTGGTAACAGTCTCCTTCTTCTGTATGTAAAGACTCATTTAAATGTAGAACTGCAGGAACATCTATGTAGAAAAGTTTACTCTGAGGGTTTGGGTGCCTGTTCCCAGACGCTGAGGGCTGCTGGGGCTCTGTGAGGGGAGCCTTCAGCCAGGCCGCAGCACCTCGGGAAAGGGCAAAACCTGCACAGAGTGTGGGGAAAAGTGTGAGGAATGTCCCTGGAGTGAGGGGAAAAGTGTGAGGAATGTCCCTGGGAGTGGCTGTGCTGGATTCCCTGGCAGCCAGCACAGAGCAAATCCACACTGCAGCCTGTGGCAGAGCCTGTGCTGAAGCAGGGGGTATCCCCTGAGGGAACGGCAGCAGAGAGGAACCGCAGCCCATGGAGAGGCCTCACTGGAGCAAGAGAGGGGCTGAAACGGACTGACCACAGCCCGCATTGCGCCGCCCTTCGGCCCCGCTCGGGGGCAGGAAGAGGTAAAGGAGTCGGGAATAGAGGAATGAAGCTGAGCTTGCAAAAAACAGGGTATAAGGGGAAGGTGTTCAGGTTTTATCCTGCTTTTCATCATCCAAATGTAATTTAATAATTATTAAATTAATTTTCCCTGAGTTGAGTTTGTTTTGTCTCTGATGGCAACTGGTAAGTGACGTCCCTGTCTCTATCTCAACCCACGCCTGTCTCTATCTCAACCCACGAGGTTTTTCATCCCATTTTGTCCGTCCCGTGAGGGGGAGAGTGCCAGAGCGGCTGGGCGGGCACGCAGCCAGCCGAGGCCATCCGGGAAGGGCAGGGCAGAGGGAGAGCTGGGAATGGGAACGGGCCCAGGCTGCTCCACGCTGGGCTGCGAGCAGCATGAAGCCCTTACACAGCACTAACTCTGCTTTGTAGCCACGGCTCCAGCACCTGGAACAGACTCCCTGCACAGAATATTTCCAGCATGTGTAGCTATAAACCAGCGATTCTATAGGAAACATAAGCAAGGGTGCATTTAAACTGCTGTCAGCACCAGCTCTGATCCTTCATGCTGACATTCACTGCCCTCACAATCCAAGACTGAAGGAATGGATGGAGGAGTGACAGGTCTCACACAGAGCACTGAGGAAGCAACAGTTTAAAAAGAAAAGGGAAAAAAAAAAAAAAAGAGAGGAAGATGATTTCATCAAAAAACAGCCAGTCAGATTTTATTAATCCTGACTGTACTTGCAGGATCTCCAAAGGACGACAGACTAGTGTACTCCTTATGTAATTCCTGCCAATCACCTCTTCAAGCCAGAAACATAAGACAGAAAGCATCTCACAAAAAAAAAAAAAAAAAGAAAAATTCAACTTTTTAGCTTTAGATTCAATAAGATACTTGACTTAATGAGAATACAGGGAAAGGAGATAAGAATCAAGAAGTAAAAAGAAAAAAGGGCAAAACCCAAGCATTTATTTTGAAGACCGTTTATTTTAAATTGCTGCTGACTGAAAAATGAACAAAAGTAACAGGAAATAAAATATTTCTGTATCTAAGTGCCATGTTTCCATGATAATATGGAACAGCATCATATGCTGCAATAAAGTGTTTTAGCTGATCATTTCTTGTCTTTTTGGCACTCTGCTGACACACTTTTAAAGTGTTAATTAAAAAAAGAATCAAATCAACACTACAAATTGGATAGATTTGTGCCCTACAAACACTCTCTTCTGACCAGTAATTTGTGGAGCTGGGACTCAGCCAACTTCCAATGAATCTGTGGAGAGTTTCCAGCAAACTGTCATCGCAGCAGGATGCAGCTCTTGATAGGGTGATCATACATGGCAAGTAAAGTGATGCGGAACTGTCACTAAACAAGTCTATTTTCTTGTGCCTGAACCTTCTTTTAAGGCTCACCCAAATATGGAGATTGACAGTTTATATCCAGATAAGCATTTATATCATAATGCACCTAAAGCCCCATGGTAGCCGCATGGAAACAAGCTTTTTGGATGATTGTCACGTTGTGGGAGAACAACAAAGAACACTGGACCAGACACAGCTCTAGAACACAAACTTTTTTTTTTTTTTAATATTTATAAATCAAATAGGCCATGACAAGAGACCTGAACATGCAGTACTTTCCCCTTAGGGGTTCTGACTTCTTTCCCTTCTATTTTCTTTAGTTTGAAATAAAGAATTTTAGATTTGGTATACATGAGAGCATTTTAAGTGTGCCTAGCGCAGCACTCACCCTGTACTCATCTATTGCTAATATTTTTAGAAGACTATTTCCAAGATACAGGTAAATAAGCACAAGAGGAAAGCTAATCTGCATGTAGAATATTAACAGTAATTTGGAAATTCAGTGTAGATGTACTGACTTTTGATAGGTTTCTGCTTTCTGAACATGGACCCAGTCAAGGCTGGGCAAATACAGAGTAAGAATCTGCAGTCTAAGCCTCCCTTGATGTACTCCTCTCCAACAGCCTTCAAAATATCACAGGTAATGTCAGGAAAGTGATAGTCAAGTGTTTGTGTACTCTTGGAGAAAACAGAAAATTCCTTCTGTGTTACTGCCATGGAAATCAGAATATCCCTGCTCACCCTGCAACTTCTCCCTTAGATACATAAGATGGGAGGGAGGGGGAGGGAATGAAAGAAATCCTTGCCTACTGCACAATAATTGATCATAGCACTATTTTATACTCTCCTGTCTTTCCATCCCGCCCCCTACCATTTCAATGGGTGCAGACTGCAAATTGTCTGAAATGTCCTCTAAAAGAGATAATTTAGCTTTAAATCACTGTTTTCTGAACTCAGAAGAACAAAAAGAGTAAACAATGCATTTTTAAGACTGTCACCCTATGGAAGAAGCAGATTTAAGAGAACTGACTTTCAGAAGGAAAACTCAGTATTTCCTGAAATTTAGAAAGACACACTTGATAACTAAGGAGTGAAGAGAAGCATCTGAAGACTAGCAGCCACTGGAAAAGCTGATGAAATACGTTTAGATATCTGTTGATGGAACTGAAAAGGCACAGGTATAAAGCAGTATTGCATATTTTCCATTCTGAATCAGTTTGCCAAATTAACTGTTAGGCTGCAACCTTTCTGCCATCTCTGCCCTTCAAGCAAAGTATTTGTCCCAATTAAGGCTTCAACCAAAACGATTCAGATGCTTTCAAGAGGAAGCTGACGAATGTTATTCTTTTCTCCTGTTGAAAAGCTCATCCCTTCAGAGCTACAGAACAGGATCTTGTCCTTGGGCCACAGACAGTCATCTTTCAGAAGGGGAAGGCCCAGGACACGTGCATGCTAAAGGCTGCTGAAGGAACACAATCAGCCAAGCCAGGAGGACCAAGAGCCCTCCAAGGGATCTAAACCAAGCATGCAGTCAGTCCCTTGACTATCTTGGAGTAATCACTTTGCAGTGAGATTTTAATGGGCAGGTCAGGAGATCAGATTCAGGTTCTAGCTTTAGATGGGCTTCAACCCATCTCAGTAGTTCTTACACAGCTTCATCAGGTTATTTAAGTAGGCACAGTTAAGAAAAAGTGAGAAGGAAGCTAAGAGGAGAGATCTGAATTAGATGCAGGCTGTTTAGTTAACTAGCTCAATACAATTGCAAGCTTTTTTTTATTAAAAAGGAAAAGAAATGCCTTCCAAAAGAAGAGGCCAAACTGGGACTAAAAGACAGAACGTATATTAAAACCTCAAGTTTTCTAACTGAGGAGCTGGCAGGACTCACATGCCCAGGGGAATCAATCCCTCATCAGACATGCAAGCATCCACATGCATAGTGTGCTGCTTTGGAGACTTTTCACAACATACACAATGGCAGAAGCAGCCCAAAAAGCAATGTATTTCTAGGGAACCAAGAAAAAAACTGGCAAGAAGAGACACTTTTTAAATGATGCCAAGTCAATATTGCACTCAAAATAGCTTTTTCTCATTTCCAAAACAGTTGAAGCAACAAAAATAAATAACGTCATTCTCAAAGACACAAACAAAAGCACTAAACATATTAATCACAAAAATGCAGGATCAGTGCCTCACTCCACTAAACAGGGCTCTCTTGTGTTCAGAGGAGGACAATGTTACTGGCAAATTGCTACACATCTCTTTCCCTTTTGACTAGCCAGCGACTCAGCTTATTGTTCTGGAGCAAATAAATTCACCAAGAATACAGAACTTCTTAGTGGGGAAGAAGATAGAAATATTGGTCAGCTTCTTTGGAGAGGATGCCAAATATGTGTGAGTCATGATAAAGACAGTGGCCCACTGAGAGCACGTACAGTTTCAATACAGAAGAGTTGTTTCATCAGCCCCTAAAAGCCACCCCAGCTCGACAGATGGGATTAGATTTTGAATTGCATCTTGTAAGGCCTCTGCTCTGGCATTTCAGAGGGTAAACAAGCAGTGGATCACCCTTTGTGGGTGTATTGGGCAAAAGGGCCTTATCCACCTGAACAAACTGAACTTCTGAGACCACCTGTCAAGAGAGATAGAGTACAGCAAAAAAACCCAAACAAACAAACAAACAAACCCCAAACCAAAACAAAAAACAAACAAAATCCAGTACAAGAGACACACAGGATGCAGCCACATAAGCCCAGGAAGAGCCAGAGTGATGGAAAAGACCAAACATAGGTAGTGAGAGATGTGCTCTGTAAAGGGCTCATAGCTTAGTCCATAGCCATGCCTCTTCCTGAGAGGCAGAGTGGCTGGAAGCAGCTACTCAGGACACTTAAAACCCCCATAGTTCTCCATTTCCTTCTGCTTCAAGTGCCTCTGAAAGGTAAACCATGTACTTGGGTTATGCCAAAAGTCATGGGTCATGGCAGTGGGCTGTGACAGCAGCTGTGACGTTTGGGGTCAACACAAGCCCTGGGGCCAGATCCTAGAGAGGATAAAGAGTCTCGTGGGAAATGAGAGGTGGAGAAAATGTGTGTCTGGAAACCTTCTTCAGGAGCACTCCAGTGCCCAAAATTCACAACCCCCCAGCACTCACCACAGGAAGAATTTAAAAATACCCCTTCTAGATGTAAATGGAGAGATCATAGCTGGCTCAGAAGAGAATGTCTCCTATCAGATATGAATTATAAATCAAACACAACAGGCTAGAGGAGAAATCATTAATTTTTCAGTTCTCAAACCATAGATATCATGTTTAGCTCTATCCCACTAGTCATTGTAATACAATGCAAGAAAAATTACTTGCAAAAGTAACTACTCATTGTGGAATCACATACAAATAAAAATTTAAAGACTACAATGTTACCATTAAACTTTTAAAGAGAGACAACAAAGCTTTAGTACATGTATTTCTCTATTCATACATTCATGCAGTGTCCAAGAAACAAAACAGTCTTGCTGCATGATGGATGGTCCAAAATGACATTAGAAGGAGTAAAAACTGTAGAATTAAGCAAATCTTCAGAAGTCCTCTCTGAAAGAATGATCTCCATTCAGTCTTGGGCTGACAGGGCTTCAGTCTGGAGTTGGAACATTTGTGCAAAACTTGCTAAGCACCAGCACTCCAGTTTTACAGTGCCTCTCTGCCTCAGTTTAAGATGTTAACAAGGATCATAGCACTGATGACCTTATTCACAAGTTGCAATACTAGAGACCAGTAGGGATAGAGACTTCTTAGAGGTAGCACAGCTTTGCCCCAGCAAAGTCTTCTCAACTGAAGCAGGGAAGGAAAGCAGATGTTTTCCAACCTGTTTATTATCATCAGCAGGTCAAATTCAATGCCACATGTAAGACCTTGTATCTTATTATCATTGCAATCTGTTTGACAAATGCCTTATTCTAAAACACACAAAGATGACACAACCAGAACCATTTCATTTCAAGGAACCAACCCTTCCAATATTGTAAAACACCTGTATCTGCCTGTCCTCCTCCACTGACCACCAGAGTTTTGAGAGCACTGTTCATACAGACTGGCTTTGATTTCAAAATTAATAGATTATGTAAAATGAGGGAACATTCTCAGCAGAGCTCTGCCAAGAGGAGCTGAGACGGTCCTGGCATTTCATTTCTGATACAAAACTATCTAGACATGGATTAGAAGCTTTGCTTCACAAGTAAAAAAAATATCACATTGATTCAATGGCTGCACCCAGAAAGTCCTGTTATTTTAATCCTGCCTTGTCTTTGCACTGAAATTTCTGTAGCAGAAACTAACTTCCTTCTGTAGCTGCAGATGCTACAACTTCCATACATGATTTGGACATCATTAGATTCAAAGGCTTCATATCTCCTTGTTTGACTTGTACAGTGTATCAGAAAGCAGCCATTTTATATACCTTTCTACAGAATTCTCAAAACCTAGTAATTAAAACAAATCTAGTGCCTGTTGATGCTCTTACTGTTTTTGCCACAAAGACTCATTAACCATTTACAAAAGATACAGTATGTGCAAAGCCAGCTTCAAAGAGAAAAGAAAGATGTACCACACAACAGAGAAATTAGACAAGAACCTAGAGATCTAGAGTTCCTGGTCAAAGCCACAGGTCTGAGAAGATGACCATAAAGACATCCTCAAGATCCTGCTCCATCATTGTGCCTTGGAATGTTGGAGGACAAGCCAAGTTAACAGTGTGGTTCCACAGGGAAGTCTCGAGGCAGTGGCTCCTGAGCCCAGTGCCACACAAACCCCATGGAGGGAGAGCTGCCCACCTACACAACTCATGGCTCCTGCTGCTTGGAGCCAGGAAACTGCATCATCAAATGCTGGGGCTTGGTAAAACACAGGAGGTGGTTCAGCAAGCTGCTGACAGCAGACAAGGGTTAACCACAGCATTATTAGATCATAACACATCTGGAGAGTCTTATTGCTGGGGCAAACATTAATCTTCAGAGAAAGCTAAACATGCAAAATGAGATCTCACTCATGAGAAAGAACTGAAAGGGATGTTATACACAATGAAAATAATCCTAAGAAACTTTTGAAACTGAACGGGCTGAAAAGGGGGAGAGGAAGTGTTTTTCCATAAGAAAATACCTACCTCTACTTGCTGACTGGGATCATAGTAAGAAGAAAAGTTTTAAGCTGAACTTTTCCATTTTGAATCATTTCTATGATTGACCCAAGTTTAAATTAAAATGATGCTTGTTTATAGAAATGTCCAAGCTTTCCTTATTCCCAGAACTGTACTTAAATTGCGTTGATATTGATATTACATTACATTATTTCCCTGAAGACATGAATAAGAGCTAATGTAAATGCCAATTTAGTTTTAGGAATCCTTGGAGAGTAATGCTTTGTCTGGCTTTATTTATGAAGGCCCTTATATATTTAAGCAGTCTCAAGTTTGCTTAGCTGGGCTTTGACTTAAAAAGTAATTTGTTCATTTAAGAATATTCTGCAATTACTTTAATCTGAGAGTGTACCAAGCTTTTCTGGGGACTAGTCATTTCATGGTGCACACATACACTGGAAACAGCTGCTTTGGTGTTTAGATTTCAAATTCAAGAGAGATTTTTCTTGTACCTGGCACCCCTGTCTTCTGTTGCTGGATGATCTCAACACACAGCAGCAGAGTACAGGTATTTCATAAGGATTTCACATTTGAAGTGCACAAATTCTGTGTTTACACTTCCACAAAGAACCATGGTAACCACTGCAATATCTAAATATGGGTTACTGCACAGTTTATTCCATAATATCCATCCTGAGAAAAACAAAGGATCAGGTACCCACTAGTGTTTGCACAGTAGTTTAGAGTGCAGAATTTTTGGCACTTTGGACAGCTTTGAAGCTAGTCTAGCTAAATTGCATTAGTAATTGCAAAAAACCAATCAGTGACTAATTAAATCCTCTTTCTGGATACAGATTACTGGCTGAAGATTTATGTAGTAGACACTACTACACTGTGGTGTACTCACTGGAATTAATTTTTCCAGTCACCTAACAAGGATTCCTAAAATTGCCTCTCCATGGTAAAATAAGATCAAGGCTGAGTAGGTTTTTCCAATCTATGGTATTCTTTGCAAAAGAACAAAAGAATTTCCATTAAAAACTGCAGCATTTCTGTCTCAACCCCCATGCCTCTTCCTCTCAATTTCATTAGCTGTTCCCAATGACAAATGATCAACTAATAGTATCTCTGTAACAGTGCAGCCAAATTGAATATTACTCTTGGATTATAGAGAAATGAGTGTTGTATCTACTGGCTTGAACCAAAGGACAGTAAATCAGTGTTCCACTTCTGCACTGATTACACAAGTGTATCTTGTGTAGCTTTATAATACTTCTCTCCCACTCCAATGTGCATCTCCTTCATGCTCTAAATTGGCTTACACCACTTTACTGCTGTATTTCAGACATCTTCCAATGCAAACTGAACAAAGCTCACGGTTTTCCTTTGTTGGCCTTGAAAAGTTTCCTTGTAGCTTATACACTACGTGAGCACAGAAATCCTGTTCCAGGTCATTTCTCACAGGTCCCCCAGAGATCCCCACACCACAGGGCCCTGCAGCTGATTTCAGCTGAGAAGCAGCTAGTAGCAGAATAAGTTGTTTACACAATAATGTTATGTATATAATTAGTGACTATCCCAGGTAATGAATCTCAAAAATCAGATCTCCAAGGTCACCACATGTATTTATCTCTCAGTTTAAGTTTTGTGGTTTTGGCAATAACATTCCTTAGTTGACACTACTAACAAACCAATTGAGCTTGAACAATCGTGTAGAGATTGTTTCTATTTATAAAAGGATACACATGTGGCATACTTGGACAAACAAGGACAGTATTTAAATTACCATCTTGAAAAGGACTTTAGACAAAAAGAAAAATTGCTTGTATATTCTTGTACAAAGGCTGAGAGGCCCACCCTGATCTAACTGAGACACTCTCATTCCTATTTCCATATGACCTTAATCTCTGCTTATTAGGAAAGATAGAAAGGAGGCTGCTACTGGCATAAGTCACACACTGACTACAGCTGTAGCCCACATACAGCAATAACTTCCATTCCAATAGCTCTTCTGCCTTTTTCAAAGTGGATCTACAGTGAGCACTGAAATGCCACTGCAGCGGCTGCAGAAAGCTCTGCATCCACAGCTGAACATGTGCCATTTACTGCCCTCAACAAACATGATTCTCCATTTTACTTTCTCAAACTACAGGAAGAATAAAATATTCCCACTGATAAGAAATATCAAGTTTTTTCCTAAAGGAATGAATTTTAATAGCTCTCAGAAAGGTCCTATACTGCCAACTTAGCTGTTGGTAGCAAAGATCACTGCCCTTGGAAGCAAAGATCATAAAATTAACAAGCTAAAAGTAGTAAAACTCAGGCTTCTTATGGCTTTAAAAAAATAAACCAAAAACTTTTCACACTTCAGTTAAATATATTTTCCTTTTGAGACTGCCCATCTTATCTAGAATGACAAGTTTGTCTAGATTCTATTTCCAAAAAATTCATAGCAAGATGAAACTGCCACAGCTTAAAAGGACATTTCCTTGTCATAACCAAAGTAAATATTTTTCAGAAGATTACAGACATGACAACTGAGATGACTCAGGTCAACCAGGCAAGCGTTTGGAC
The DNA here is from genome assembly GCF_015832195.1 of Motacilla alba alba. NCBI lineage: Eukaryota > Metazoa > Chordata > Aves > Passeriformes > Motacillidae > Motacilla > Motacilla alba. The sequence continues at coordinate 6,882,626 of NC_052030.1, read as the reverse complement.
TGCAGGTAAAGTGGACAGGAAAAACCTGCCATTAAAAATGCATTTAACATGGAAAATGTTAAGGTATCTCAGGAGGCCAAACTGCACTGCTTGAAATCAGTATGTGACTGTGAAGACAGTTTTAAAATTCATCTGATTAAACTAATCCACACTTTTTTGCACATTCTTTTTTCCCTGTACAGTGTCACCTGCATGGCTGTCAGTGAAGCTGCTCCCTTACCAGTTCCAGTGATTTCTTGGTTTGGCATATGGAAAGCAAAAAGATCAAAGAAAAATCAGAAATACATTAATATTGCAAGTAGCAAAGAATGGTGTGGAGAGAACGTTCAAGGAGAGGGGAATTTGCTCTGTTTCATAATTAGCATTACCACTATCAAATGGACCCCTAGCTAGAAACAGACAAGGTAGAGGAGCTTTGTGCTCCAAAGTTTTCAGAAGGCCAAGGATATCTGATCTGACCATCTGGTTAGGATGGGGGGAAGTGGATTTGTAGAGTGGCAGTGTTTCCATGTGCTCCATACAGACCACAGCACACCTGGAGCTTCTGGCGTCACACAGCACAAGCAACTGCCACCAGAGCTCTCCCAAATCCTCAAGCAGCCTTCAGCAAGTTATTGGGCAGAAGCCAAACTGTAAGAAGGATGTAAGACCACACTCTTAAGCAGAATTCATGCTGTCCAGCAGCACATCAAGATAAAACAATCTGAGCTACAATTTTATCTTTATTCTCTTTATTGTGCATCTACTTCTCAGCATTCACTTCTATTTCCTCTAGGCTGGTATAAAACACACCTGTGTTACAGATGAAGCCCCGTAACATCTGCAATATAAATTTTAAATCATACTTTATCATTTGATCTAACTGAAATCAGAGCACTGAACTGGCAGAAGTGAACATCTGCACATCTGGAACTAGATACTTCAGGCAAGGAAAACATCTTTGGATACAAATCAAATTCACTAAAGCAAAGATGATCTTCTATTAGCTTGGCCTTTGCTAGTGACTTAACAAACCCAAGTGAAAACAGCAGACTGGATTTTTCCCTCTGTGAATAAATGCAAATCATGGGAGGAGAAGATCTAACAGACAGTTCAAGAACTCTAGGTACACATATCACTACTTTTCATTAACCAACATCCAGGATAGTTATGATAGTTTTAAACTTCAAAGTGCTATTACCTGTTTATTTTAGGGCTGTTCCAGTGCAGGATCAGATAACTGCAGGAAGGGGGTAGTGCTTATGATTTAAGGGGTGCATCCTATCATATTTAAGGGGTGCTACCTATCATAAGTGCATCTGGATTCATACATGTCTAACTGCAGAAATGCTGAGTCTTTCCAGTTCATGAAATGCAGTAATATGATATCCAAATGTAGGGAGAGCACCAATTTTTCTTTACATATTCATCAACCAGAACCAAGCTTTCCTCCCTGTTAAGGTAAATCCAGCAGCCCTGCTATAGAGCACAGTCCACCAGCCATTCTTCCTCCTTCTGCCATCTGAACAGCACAGGTTTAGGCTACTTCTCTATTTTCTTTCCATCCCTACTGTGACTTCAACTTCAGTTGCCCTTCTACACCAATTTATCACTCCTCAATTGTTTCCTGAAGGCTATTAATATTAGACTCCCTATGCCACAGACTGCATTAGAGGGCCAATTGCAGATGTCTGTGGTGTGTACCTATGATTATCTCCCATTATGACTCTTAAGAACAAAGTAGTTTGTATTTTCAGTACTGACTGAATGAGTTTTCACCTTATTTGTGCTTTCACTTCACCCAGAAAACTACCCATTTTATTATCCCATTTAAAGAAATAATATACAGCAGTGTTACTACAATTATATCAGAGAAGCAGTGGCACCTAGATCTTTGTTATGAATTACATGTTTCCACTGTATTTCAAAGATGCTCAAGAGGCTGTATGCTACAGAAAATAGTCTGAAAATGGGTATTTTATTAGAAACTTCAGGCCTACAATATTCAGTGAGAGAATGATGAGCATTTTTCTCCTTACTAAAATGAGCCACAGTTTCCCCTTAAAGCCATATGCTTTCAGCTGGCTGTGTAATCTCAAGATACAGGCATTGCAGCTGCTGAACTATCTCAGAAGTTCTCAGCACCAACACCTACAGTAAGTAGCCAATTTAAGCAGGTGAAGAGTTACTAGCTCCAGAATAATTTCAGAATAATTTTGGAAAAGTCCTTTTAGATCACTGACTGCAACTGTTCACAGGTGACATTCTGCTTGCTGATAATTAAGCTGCATTCTCTGCTAACACTGAAGTTGTACAACCTAAAATAAGGTGGGAAGTTCTTGAAACTCAGGGTCTTTGAATGAACACCATTAGATTTACATCACAGCACTTGGTAGTCCAAGGCATAAGAGCCCAGACTTCACTGAAATAGGTTAAATTGCTACTCCTAACAAAATGTCTTATGAGAAATATGAAGAAAAATTTATTTTAGTAGAAATAAGTTCAGGTTTGCTAGAACTGAATCACTGGATTTGCCCTATGTTAAGAAGAATCAGTTCTTCCTTCATTACACCATTTGACTTGCTCATATAAGTAAATTAATTTAATCATTCTATACAACTTTATTGATAAGTTCCTTCATAATGCTTAGAGTTAATGCTTATTTACTCTCCCACTGTGACAAATTAGACCACCTACTCAGACACTGTATTTACTACTGAAGGAACACACATGGAGTGCTAAAAGCCTGCAATAATACAACTTCAATATTTAGTTGCTTTTCCAGGCAATAATCTTAATAGCTAAATAGTTTAGTTCTCCCTCATAAAACCAGAAGAAATATAGCAGTGATACAGTGAATCCGAAATGCTTAGCTGAGGGAAAAAAATAAAGGAGAGTCTAAAATGGAATTTTCCTAAAGTATACCAGTACCAGTGATCAGCACCATGATGAACTAATAGCAGACACTGGGTATTCCAAACACTCTTCATGTGCTGCTTTTTAGCAAAGGTGTTTGGAAAAAAAGCTAAAAATAAAGACCACATTGCTAAAAAGCTAACCCTGGCCTTCAAGTTCAAAGAGCTTTTCATCCAGCAGAAGACACTCGTAATGTGTGGCATGAGACCACAAACGTGTCTAGAGAAAAAGCCAAGTCAGAGGCCGTTTTTGTACGTGTTACTCAGAAATGTTTCCAGTGCCCTAAAAAAGCTTATTTTTTCTATTCAGTAAGTGGTTTAAAAATAGTTATTATTGAATTTTTCCACACATATTGTCCTCTACTATTCAATTCCACTGCGCTGAAGTTGTTCTAATCCCTGACATCCCACTGAGGTGTTCTGCACCCAAAATTTGATAGGAATCCCGTCCATCATCAGATTCATGTATTTATACACAGGTTACTTCATTAACAGACACAGCAGCCTTAGAGCTTAATGACACAAATAAGTAATTAATGTAAACATTAATTAATATAAACATTTAATTAATGTAAACACATGTAAATCTTCATCTGATTAAGTTCTTGTGATATGACAAACAAGCATGGATTGTATCAAAAGCACTGCTAAAATTGCTAAAACAATTTCAGGCCAGTGGTTCAACTGCTGCATATCAGAGCTGTATCCAACATCAAACGAGTGGAAGAAATCAACACACCTGAAAATTCAGGTCTATCTCAGCCTTTAATAACATATTACAACAAAAAGATCTTCAAGAGATAAAACATTGCCTGTGGAAAAAAGATAAAAAATGGAAATGCTCAGGAAGGGGGAAAAAACCCACTGCCACACAAAAGGAACTAATCACATGCATATGGCTTGACAACAAAGATAGATTACACGAACACTGCTCAGCATGAAAAACAACACCAACCCCATACAAATTCATCTGAGTATTTTTGAATGGACAGGACTTCAGATTCTGCCTGACAACAGTTGCTCAATTATGTGTTACTTTTATTACACACAAGACTTGGCAGCAGCAGAGAACGTATGTCTGGGACAATCCTCGAAAAATTTACTAGCACTTCAAGATACACAGGCCAAGTTACAATATGGAGAGATCCTCAAAATACTTCATTTTACATGTAATTATTCACTGATAACAGAGGGAGCAGAGTGAAGTTTCAGATTTGATAATGCATTAGAGGCAATTGCTTCTTCTGTACAAATTGTAAAACGAACATCTCAGTCGATGTCCTGCTGCCAAAAGGATGTTTCAACAACAACTGTGTTACCAGGAAAGTCTTACATCACTATTGCAGCTCTACACTGGAAGTATCATATGAAAACAAACATACAGCTTCCAAAACAACCTTAGCATACATCCATTCCTCAAGCAGCCGGAAAAATAAATGCTGACATTAAGGCCCCCCCTTTTTTTTTTACCATTTAATATTCACCACTCCAGTGACAACCAAGTTCATCACAACAGCCAACTTCTGTCCTGTGTTTGCCTGTGAGCACCAAACTATATCAAATGCATTGAAAACAAGCAAGGATAAAAATCAACGCACATTAAGTCAAGAGCAAAACTCAGTGTCAAAATCTGTTCTGATTCAAGAAACTGTTAGACAAAACAACATTTACGTTTTATTCTGAAATCCTACATTGAGATTACCATACCAGTGACAAGCATTTTGAAACATCGAGAATCATATCACAGCCAAACCACAAGAGATAATGGCACAGACACATACTCCCACTCTTACAGAGCCTTCTGCTTCCAACAGCTTCACTAAGATTGGTTAAAAAATAGCAACGGCAAAACAAGGAAAACAGAGTTCCAAAATAAGTGAAACAATAAATCTTAATATGCAATATCCATGTTTTCACCTTCCCCAAAGCAGCTTAGTCAAAGCTCCTTTCCTTTCAGAGCACAGTTCTGTGGCATCTCTGGAAACACGGACACCTCTGCAGGGAGGGTGCCGCTACCCCCGCACAGGAAGGGTTAGCGAGCCACGGAACTCGAGTGTACGGACAGGGAAACAGCCGAAGCACCACAGCACTCACATATTAATATAACTACAGGAGAGCTGCAAGCCGACAGCCGCAGCTCCATTCTGCTTTTAAGGGAGAAAAGAACGAGAGAAGAAGAAACAGAGAGGGGAAAAGTTTCCTCGTCTTTCCTTCAAGCAAATGTAAATTTGTTCATTAGCTCCTCAAGCTTTCAGGAACAGTTACATAAAAATATGTAAAATCGGTAATGCTTAGAATAGGATTCCTTCCACTTCAAAAGGCTGTGCCGGATAAACCCTGAGACACGCGAGAGATTGACGGGAGAGGCCAGCTCTCCCTCCCGGAGCACAGACTCCGGCCAGCTGAGACACAGGCTGGATCCACGCCTGTCGGCAGCGCGGCGGCCGGGGCTGCATTCCGCTCCCGTACACCAGCCCTGCACAGCCGGGCAGAGGGGCTGCGGGGCTCTGGCATCTCTGATGCACACAGCCGGCAGCTGCGGGAGGCTGATGGGGTTTTACGTGCCATGAAATGGTGGATCAGACTATCAGGCACATTTTATGATACGGAGAGATCGTGAGCCTCTGCAAAGCAAGCCGGGCAGGGATAGCAGGAGGCAGGCGGGGAGCAGGACCAGCAGCGGCAGGGCCTGGAGGACTGTCGAGCCCAGCCGCCTCCCCCCGCCGCGCCGGGCGGCCCCAGCCCGGGCCCCCCCTCCGCCAGAGCGGTACTTACGTGAAAACAAAAAATAAAGTAGTCGAACCCACTAATAAGGCAGCTGCTGTGGAGACCGGGATGTATTTCGTAGGTTTAAACCTCTTTCCAGTGCTGCTGGGCATCCTGTAGTTTACACATCACTATGTAAATCCAACCCGAGAGGAGGGAGCCGGGAGGATGCGGGTCCCTCCGGCGCGGGGAGAGCGGGACCCGGGCGGCTGGGAGGGACGGGAGAGGGACGGGAGCAGCTGACCTCCAGCACAGGAAATCCCACCCACACCGCCCAGCCCACTCGGCTGATGTCAACCAGCCCCTTAAGGTAGCGCTGCGGGGAGACAGGAGCGGGGCGCGCAGCCAGTACAGCCCCGCGGAAGGGCGGCCGAGCCGCGGCTGCTCGGGCCGCCCGCAGCGGGGCAGCCCCCAGGTACGGGGGGGGGCCAATTCTATTTTTTCTACAAGATAACCCCCCCCCCCCGAAAAGAAAAATGGCAATGCAGTGAGCTCCACAGGGCGCTGTGTGGGATGCCGAGGCTCCTGTGGCAGTTCCCTGAACAGCGGGGCTCCAGAGGGGGCTGCGGACGCGGCACCGCCGCAGCACCCGCGGAGCGCTGCGGGTCCGCGCAGGGAGCGGCTCCGAGCGGGGCCCTGCAGGACAGGGCCGGCTGCAAGCGAATCCCGCCGTGCTTGTTCAGGGAATAAACCCTACTTTTCATTCTGCTACACCCAGAGTCACACCATTAAGAGAACTGCTGCACTCTGCCAAATTTAGCTGATTCCAAGATCCATAACTGAGTGCAAACATAACTGAAAATACACTATACTCTGTTCTTTTAAAAATCTATCCATTAGCATCAGGAGGCAGACAGAAGAGGTAATTTAAGGTAACAACAAAAAGTTCACTGAATCAGCTTTCCCAAGAGCAGGGTGAGAACAGCTCCTCTGTTCACACTCGGGGGCACCACCCAGCAGCTCGCCTGTCTCAAGGAAACCCTCCGATGGAAAGAAGGGTTCAAGGCCACCTGGAAGTTTAGAAATCAAGACCAGGAGCTGCCTACATCCAGCTCCCTCGCTCCTGCTTTCTTTCTCAGCTAATCCCTTTTCTGCGGCTGCCAACATGCAGATAAAGTAACCCCTGCCTAACACAAAAGACACATTTGCAGCATCTGCTGGGTGTTGTTAAAAGCAAGCTTGCCCTAGAAGGCATACACTGCAGTGCTGTTCAGAAAGGACATTTATAATTTCTCATTAAGAGACTTGATTAGTTCCACAGTCCTAGAAGTCTTAATAACAGAACAAGTAAAACCCAACCAAAAATCTGTAAGTGTCCTCAACTTTGCAGTTTGCAAAAAAATACCCCCACAACCACAAACCAAACAAAAAACCAAATTTTGAGCATCAGCTTTAACAAAAGCAAAGCCAGCAAGTTCCAGCCTGAGGATATAAGGCTATGTGAAATCTCAGCTTTTGCTAACAACTGCCCTGAGTCACAAAAAAAAAAAAATCTAATCCAAAAGGGACTATAGCCACAAGGCAACTTAAAAATCATCTCCAGACTTAGATTTTTAAGGAACAGCAAAGAAAACATTTACCTAAAGTTAGTTATTTTTGCATGCTTGGGGGACTGAATGTTTCCTATGCTTCACTACTCCTTGTCATGCCAGCTTATTTCAATTAATTATTCTCAAGCCCCTTGTAACTAATCAAAAGGTCAACAATTTTATGCGGAACCAGGCTCTGTGTACAAAGCTGAAAGGCTTCAGGTGCAGCTTCACGAGCATGTTAAATCAAATCAAAGGCACACCTGGGAAGCAAATCTCTCCATCACCTCCACTTACCAGGTCTGATGTGTATTGCTGAGTGGTCTCCAAGGAATCAACTGTCTCTTTTTTAACAAAACTGGGCTGGAAGGTCCATTTCAGCAGCACACCTAATGCTCTGGGTCACAAGTTAGTTTAGCACCACTTACTTGACAAAAGCAGAGACTTCATCACTTACATCAGTTTAATCATCTTCCTCCTTCCCACTCAAGCAACAGTCTGGGTGGGTAAAGAATTTAAGTTGCAAACAGAACTCTGAATAATTTTCTAGTGATATTTTTATTTTAATCTAGAAAATGTTATCCTAAGCAGCATTATACTGTTTATGAAGCTGGGTGAATGTCCTGTAATGGACAGCATGAGATTTACTCAAATGCATTTCTTAGGTTTTGAAAAATAGTAAAGTTCTCTCCCAAGTAATAGTCATATCTGCATTTTTAGCATGGACCTGCAAGCTTCCTTTCTAGGTGAGCCACAAAAGCATCCTGTCAAGTTTCTAGCATGAGCTGGGAAGCAATAGGCACAAGTTCATTTCAAGATACATATCTGGAGTTTGATGATTTATTTAAATTTCATTCTTTTTAAAGACAAAGCCTTTCTGGGACAGTAACATTCCCTCATGTGAATTGTGGAGTTATTCTTAAGGAGACTATGCCTCCTCTGCACCTCATTATTTTCAATTGTGTTTTCCCCAAAGGACTCCTTCCTCTCTACAAAGTCTGCTTCTCAAAGACAGCTTTGCAAGTGGGGAGGATTCAGCACTTCTGCTCATTCCACTCCTCAGAATGGTTTTCCCTTCATCACTGACACATGATGCTGATCCAATCTTGCTGTATCAGCCCCCATTTGTTGGGCCAATCTTTCAAGCCATTCCTGTTCTGAAAAGAGGCTCTCAGCAGCAAGCAACTTTGGCTTTTTTTAATATCCCAATCACATACCACTTCTCTAGAGGGGGACTAAAGGTAACGGTGAGTTACCAGGACACAAAGAATTTACCTTTCATTGCAACACTGAGAGGTGCATCTCCACTGTGATCTCTTGAAGACCAGTGCCAGCCAGGTTTGGGCTGCACAATCATCCTGTGGGATCATGACACCTGTGCTGTGCAGTCGTGCAGACCCAGCATTTCCAAAAGAGGGCTGAGACATTCCATGTTACAAGGGCACAGTGTTATGCTGAATTGGGCTTTGGGATTACTTTTTTTCTGGTGCACATTGTAGATTACCTATCACAAAGCAGTAATTTTCTGTAATTTTGTGTCCAAGAGTTCCCACAGCTCACCTCATTTCCTTCCCACTAACACTCCAGCTCTCAAGAACGCTCTGTTTTCAAGCCAGCACAAAGCACTGCTGAGCAACACTCAATCTTGTTATTACAAGCCAAGTATATTTAAAGCAGTCAGATGACTTTACCTGTCAAACACTAAGGATGTCTGAGGAGGACTTGACTAAAGCAGAACAGGCATGTCTCAGAACTGCTCTCCTGGAACGCCTTTATTTCAAGGACTGCAGTTTCTGAATTCACACTACCTTATTAGCGTGCCAGAAGATTTTGGCAGCACTGAGGTAAACAGCAATGGCAGCATGAGTTAGGGAAAGATTTAATGACAAAGAACAAACACAGCTACAAAGAACAATCTAAAAATAATCTGGCAAAACATGGCTAGTAATTGCATGTCTTCTTGCAAGATTTTACTCTGAGGTTTTACCCCAAAGGAAGAAGGGACAACCACAGAAGCTGTGTTGGAGCCACATGGCAGGGTACCCCTCTCAGAGTTGGTAAGATGAAAGGAAACTTACAACAGAGCAAGAATCAAGAAAGCCTGAAAGCCATGCAATTTTCATATCAAGTCACGGCACTAATTTTAGCTGGAAATCTTAGCTACATGATTAAGAAAATTATTTTATTTTGCACACTTAAAAGTACTGAATATCCCTAGAATATTTTATTGGTCACTTGCAAGTTAGGTCCTAGCTCAAATTTGCTGTTGCCATTTAACAGTGACCACAATAAATAATTATACTTTTCTTACTGCATTTTCTTACTACAACTACAAATATTGTGGCCAGCCCATGTAGTACTGATGACCTGCAAACTGTTGGAGGTCAAACTCCTCCTGCTCATTGGGAGAGCCCTCAAGGATCACAAATTCATTGTTTAATAAAAGCTGTTTTCCCCCTCAAATTTACAGTGCTCAGAACAGAGAAACCTGCATCATCTCGTGCTGCACAGTGCTGCCAAAAGCCCAAGCAAGGGCCAGACAGTTCTGGGTACAAGCCAGGCCTAGTAAGTTACCCACTGGAATTGTAATATGACAATTTTAATGTAGTTGTTCATTTATTACCAGATAAATAAAAAAAAAAAAAAATTATTGCCTAATAATGACTTCTCAGTAGCCTTGACAGATTTATGACACAATTTTCTAGATGATTCCAACAGATATTTTTTGTGGGATGGCATTTACTCAGAACAGATCTGGTGTATTTCCCAACGGCAGCGATGGGGCATATCAAGTTGCATTTACCATGAGACTTTAGTAACTGTGCATATTGCTTCCTAAATGAACCCCACAAAAAAACTACTTACATCAGAATGAGGAAGGCCTCCAAGCAGTTTTAAAGATTCACTAACCATCCTGTTTAAAACCATTAGTATTAGTAAAGTGCAATTCTTAAATTATTAAAACCATTTGCATTAGTGAAGTGCAATTCTCCTCCTACAAATGAAATATCACTGTAAATGATGGTGCTGAAACTGTGCAAGCCAACAGTGTTCATAAACCAGCAAACAAGATGTAAAAACTGATAAGCACTATTTATATGAAGCAATGTAACTTTAATTATACCTGTCAGAATAGTCTTGAGAAATATCCTCCAAGCATACAAAATATTCAGTCATTTTAATGTCCAGTCCATCCTTGTTGATGTTTACAATAGCCATAGTTGCTTTTATGGAAAAAAACATCAGAAAATGATGAAATTTAAACTACTTGAAATGAGACCAGCCAGCATAACGTGAATAGGCAAGAGCCCATGACATTGTTAGCTTCTCTCTTAGGCTGTAAGTAGTTACACATCTTGATACAACAGTTCATATCTACAATACAGTTCATCAGCTGATGTAAATTTGTACAGTCAAAACTGATAAACAATGAGCTGGCGTTTCCCACTTGGAAAGAAGGAAACATATTAAGACTGTAAAGTTGATGAAATACTTGTGGTAGTCAGACACCTTCCACAAAGTAAAAGAAATTTGCTGTATGCAACATCTAATCTAGATTTGTGCTAGTACCTTCTTTGTACTTTAAACATTATATTGCTGTAACAGAAAATACACCCCACAAACATTACCTGCACCATTAATACAATAAAAAAAAGTGCATTTCCACAAATGCAATTTATATTTATGGATCTGATGGAGGTTGCATTTTCACTAGACTACAGCAAACTAGTTTGACAAGTCTTACAAACATGAACAGGTCTTAATTCAGTGGTTGGTGTCTAATGTGACTTTAGTGGACAAAGATATTGCATACCTAAATTTGCATATGATAAAAATATAGTGGTCACAAAATCTGATGCATAGCTGTAGATACTACTCAGCTCCTAAATATTAGGATGATTTTTGCTCCTGTGCTTGTCAGTTTTCACAACCTCAATATTTATTTCCTTATTCTTACTTGCACAAGCTGCTTACTTGAGAAGCACCTTGTTTTCACACAAACTAGAGTCTGAGAAATCACTTACATGTGGAATCCACTCTACAGGTCATTACTTCAAACTTTTCTTCCTCAAGCAAAATAATTCTGATCTGTTGCACTTAAGTTTTCCTTAGCTCCTTACTCTGAAAATGATACATTGTCAAAGGTTTAGTTAAGGATGGTAAAAAACTGGTAATTCCTTTTCTTTCTATTTTAAAGAGTAATTCTAGCTAAATTTAGTTAGGAAGACCTTCAAAGTAGACCCTAAATAAACCATCATAAAATAAAACAAAATCCTTTATACACAGCTCACTTCACTGAATTAGTGTAATTTTTACACATGACCTCAGCAATGTAAGAACCCTTTGAAATGCATTTAGCCAATCAAAATTAAAACATTGCCTTGCCATGGATACCTCAGAAAATACAGCTTGCTAGAAACAACCTAGAGCAGCCAGGACAGATGGGTGTCCTGGGAACAGGAGGGCATAAATAAAAACAGCAATGGGAAGTTAACTGGACAGATTTGGGGTTGTTTAAATAAATCACCCACTCTTTAAGGACTCAGCACTGAAAGCCAATGGCAATTTGTACAGATCAAAACCCAGCAGGGCAGATTGTAATGTAATCTCCACCATTGTCTCCATTTCTACATAAATAGGTGCAATTTAATATTACAAAGGTGTCAAGCCGAGTTTTCTGAACTCTGATTCGGAGTCTTTTCTTTAGAGAAGGGTTTCCAGTAACATTAAAGTTTTTCACTGAGCTATGTGAAGGAATGCACTGAGGTGGAGCAGCACAAGGCCCAGCACTGCTGAGGGACATCAGAGTTCAGCACAACTCATTGTGAGCCACACACAGCATCCACCAGAGGACACAACACTCTAACCGGTTAACAACACTTAGCAACAAATCCAAAGAACTACTCAGACTCATATATTTTCCCTTTACATACAGGTACTCCTTGAGCATGTTGCATCCAAATTAAGAATTTACAACATTCTCCTATCTGCATAGTGTTGAGAAGAATTTTAATTTTCTGAGGTTTTGGTATCACTGAGAATTTGTATTTGATACAAGCTACCTTATTATACAGGGGTAAAAAAAAAAAGAAAATCAACATTTAGTGTTGAAAACACAGCAAATTGGGAGTGTTTGCAATCTGTGACTGAGACATTTAGTGTTAGTAATACAAACTTACTCCTGGAGAAAAAACTCCCAACAGGTAAGTGTAGTCTTCAAAATAATTAACATGAGATCTAGAGGGAACTAGTTTGAATTATTTTCTGTAATAAGTAGACTTCTTTAAGACCTGAACTTGCTGTTAGATACTATTTTGATTCTTGTCAAAATGTAACAATTTTTAAGTTGAATTCATCACTTAGGAGTCCTCACACATTCATGCATTCAGCACAAACACACAAAACCATTCATACCACCAACAACTGGATCAGTAAGCCTGGCTATAGCATCTTTCTAAACCTGAAGAAAGCAGAAAATCTGTATGAATTGCAGACTTCGGCACTCAACAATGCTTTATTAACCCTGCTGTATTTTCCTTCTTTATAAAGAAATAGATTAGGACTTCTAAAAACTCTTCACTGGGCAGTCTACTTTACCTATAGGCAAGTTAAATCATTAGAATGACTTGCACAAAACAACAAGCCTTATTTCACTAAGATAACTTTTAAAATACTTACTGCTTTTTAATGTGCAGAACAGCTAAAGAGACCAGAACACTGAATGACCATCCTTTAGTTTAGAGGACTAAAACATTCTTCAGCCAAATGTTACCCAGAGAAATTATTTTACTGAGTGGTCTCTCTTAATTTTGCTCTTTGAGACTGAAGACTTGCAAGGATGGTTGCAATCCAGGAACTGTAAACACAGATCAGTTAACCTAAGCAAGAATGGAAACATCTTGAAGTCATTTAAGCATGCTGAAGTAAGAGGGGAAGAAGAGAGGGTAACATTAATCAGGAGTCATCAATAACTAATATTAAGATAAATTAAGTCATTCAGGTGCTGCCCCCTCCCTTCTGTACAATGTTTGACAGTGAAATGCAACTCACCTATTTTGCTGCCTTCATCACTTTGCCCCTGCAGACTAAAAATGCATTCCCAGTAAGTTTTCAAAATAAAAAGCAAATCCTTTAAATGAAAATTTAAGTTTATTTTGAAATTTTTAAGTCATTTCTATCAATTTAGACACAGTTTGACATTATCAGATCATTTACAGTGATTCATGGATAAAAGATTTCGCTTTTACATTCAAATGTTAAATATTTCAAAATAGCTTTGTCTTGTTACTTCCAAACCAGAAACACTAAAGAGCATTTTATTTTGCCTTTTAACCATCTTTGTTATTTAACAGACTTTTGATATCTGCTGTAGTTGAAGGGGAATGTGCAAAACACCAAAGGAATTATGGTGTTTGAATGGAGTACCTTAATTGCAGTTCCAGATTTAAGACTCATTCACTGTAGCATCAAAAGGTAGTGCTAAGAAGACATGATTTATTTTTAAAAAATATATTTTCCTTAGGTAGACTGCAGAACCTGACTGAGTTAAAAGCCTCTTTATGAAGACAAAAAGGTCTTGCTATCCCATGTTAACATCATTCAATCTTACAGTTTAGCAAGTTTTGTCCAGTTTTCATAATTATTTTGGAAACTATTATAAAATTTCATCTCTATTCCTAACACAATTCTTGTATTAGTGTTTAACAACAAAATTCAATTCATCTACCAGAATTAATTGTGTTGATTTTATTGCTTACTATAGTTTATTTTCTTACTCTCTAGCACTAATTTGAAATTGGATAAACAAAAAACATTTGCAGGGAAGAGATTTGACCAATTTGCCCATTCTGGCAAGGAGGGTGTCCCTCGAGCATGTGCACCATAATTAACTGTTTCAAAGTGAATTCCAGCCTGCTGCTCTCCAAGAAGGACAGCCTCCCTACCAAACATCTGAGAAGCTCAAAACTCCTCCAGTTAGTAAAACACAAGCTCCAAAGCCCTGGGAAAAAAAAAAAGCTTATACATTTTAGACCAATACATTCTTGAGACTACAACAGTATGTGGGCAAGGGGAATCTCACAGGAAGGTACTCAAACAGCTCAGATTTCCTTTGCACACACCTCAGCATAACAGGCTGCTGCAGCCGCCTTCAGTCAGCAAGCAGCACCATGGAAGATCTGGGACAACAGCAGGAGCTTTCTGCTAGAATCAAACCTTTGTACTACTAAAACCTGGGGCAGAGGGGGAAGCACAGATTTAATTTTGTGATAAGAAAATGCTTCTCAAATCTGACACAAGAAATTTTGTCCCCCACCTTTATTTTCACCGTCTGATGGATCAGCAGCAGCAGTGTGCCAGGAATGCTCTTATTGCCTGACTGCAGAAATCTGCTGCATTTCAAGAAGCACAGGCACATTCCCTGCTCAGGTACACACAGCAGCAGGTGTGAAAGGTCTGTTAGATTACAATTTAGAAGCCATATAAGAAACACAAATGCAATCCTAATCTTCCCTGCTGACAAAGTCTATTAACCTACTTAATCCACAGGAATGATATGTAGCTCAGTTAAACAAGTGTGTTCATAAGCCTTTACAGTATACAGAAAACTCAGTTCTGTCCCCTGATGCTGTTTTCAAGTTTGTTTTATTCACTCTTTTGGATGACTGTAAATAAGTGTTTCCACTATGGAAAAGAAAGTTAGCACAGTACATTTTCATGACTGGGGAATGAATTTTTCTGAAGACACCTTCCAAAGGGAAAAAGCCTAGAAAAAATAACGTGAATGTTGAATGCAGTTCCATATAAAGTCCCTCGTAAAAATTAAAAAAATAACCAAAAAAGAAAAAAAAAATAAAAAGAAAAAAAAAAAGGAAAAACTGCAAGGCCCAGGATGATTTTATTGCTTTTCTTCAGTTTTTTCCTTGGTCTCTTTCTTCTCAGATTCTTTGCTCTCTTCCTTTACAGAAAGCTCTTCTAGTTTTTCAGCAACTTTATCAGCACTATCATTTTTGTCTGTGCCTGCTAAAAGATTGGTTAGGAAAGGTATTACATACAAGCAGTAATGGATTTTCCTGTTAGAAAGAGTAAAGAAGTAGAGGGTGAAGGGGGTGGGGAGAGACAGCTGGTATTGGACAAAAATAAAGATATTCTTCACTGACCACTGGAGTGACTCACTCCATTTCTTTTCCTCTGGTAATTACTTCAGATGTCAGATTTCAAGAATCACCACTCATATACATTAATCACTACACAAGGGCTTAATCACAGGGACTGAGGAATGTGTAACATCTGGCCAGCTGTGCTGCTACAATAAAGTATCCAGACAAGCCCTTAGTTTCTTGGCATCTTAACCAAAAAAAAAAACCAAAGTCAAGTTCCCCAGTTTGAAACTGGGCATAGGAATTCCTGTGACTGGAAAATTCCACTCTAAATATCTTGAAGAATGCTGACTGCAGACCTCTGGTAGTCTGTACTTAAAGAAGATAGAAATGTTTATTTTATTTACATGGTGACATACCTCATCACAAAGGCAATTCTAAAGGGAGGTGCAATAATCTGTTAGAGACTTGTGAACAACCTCACACACACTAACAACTATGAAAAACATTAAATATTATACATTTGCAAAATTTAGGAAAGAGACCTGCGACTGTGGTTGCAGTATTCACAGCTCATTTGTTTACTATAAGCCATAAAGATTTCCTTGACAGCCTTTCCAAAGCAGCCATGTCTCAACAGCAACTGTAACAGCCTTCCACAGCAAAGAAGGCCATCGTCGCTCCTGTGAGCTCTTACTCTCGCAGACAGAAAAGCACCTGAACTGAAGGCTGCAGTTCAGCACAGAGTGAGTCTGCTGGAACACAACACTCCAGGGTACTGTAACCACTCACACAGCTCAGAAATGTGGCACCAAGTGCAGAGACTACCTTACCTTTCTTTGCTGTCTTGCCTACTTCATTCCTGCATTCTTCAAATTTTGCCTTGAATTTCTGTGCATCTGTTTGAGTGAAGATAAAATATTTTTTCATTACTTTTACTGCCTCACAACATTGAATACTTCTAATCTTGAAGAAAGATACCCCAGGGGGAGCTTTGTGTAAACAAAATTTGTAGGGACTTATGAAGTTATCTAGTAAATCATACAAGATGCAAAATTCTTCAATCACATCTTTGTGCAAAAGCAATTCATCTTCTTCAGCAAGTTACTAAAGCAGCTTATTTTGCTAAATATTCAAAATGTAATGCCAGCAGGAGCTGTTTTGTAGTTATTGCAACTCCCAGCTGTCTGTAGCCTAAAGGAATAGGAATATGATGTCAGAGACTGCTAATACAACTATCTGTATGCAAAAGACTGAAGATGAGCATTGAACTGCTATCCTTGCCAGCTATGTTACACCTGCAGAGTCTTCCACAACCTGACCATAACTGGGGGTTCTTAGCATCAGCAATGGAAGATAATGCCTGTTTCACCATCACAGCATTCAGACTCTGTACCTGAGGGCTATTCCTCACTGCAAGAGCCAACCATGCATAATCTGCACTACCTTCTGGTCTAAGCCAGCCTCGATTCAACAACCATTCCAAGCACTGATCAAATTGCAATAATGTCTCTACACAAGTAATACAAGCAATACGGGACTGGGCAAGGAGCTTCCTGACATCAGAATGACCAAGGCAGTACTAGCCTGGCATGCCAGGCTGGGCTGGCTGACCACAGGAGGTCACTGTTGCCCCACAGGAATTCTGAAGGCACTTAGTAATTAGTCCAGGAAGCGTTTGTATCGATTCCTTTTCAAGCACCTCAAACAGGAGAGACACCTGAAGGACGAACTTAGGTCTGTTCACCTGTCATCTGCTTAGTCAGTACTGCAAAGGGCAAACAGGAAGAAAGGACTACTCCCTCAAGACAGAGCATTCAATAAGCTGAACAGCCTCTACCAGAAAGAGGGAAAAGTAAGCACTAAGCAGGACCAGAAAGGTTTCTTTGGTTAAACAAAATGACACTGGAGACTTAAGGCAAAGGAAAAAGGCAAGATATACTAAGTTCTTTCCTGATGTAGTCAAATCCATCAAGCTTTAAAATATTCAACCACTTTATGATTCATCTAGTGTGTAAGGAGAAAAGGAGGCTACCACACTAAACTTGTGCAGCAAATTGTGAAGCAAGAAATGCAACACTTTATTTTGCTCCTTTAAAAAAAAAAACCAAAACCCAACCCAACAATAAAACAAAACAACATAAACCCCCTCTACCTCCAAACACTTCTTTGATTTAATCCTAGCTGACCCATTATTAGAGTTACTTTTCTGGTACTCAGTGTAGTCACTCTCACCAACTAGTATGATGGGTCAGACTTGCACTTTTCACTGAGGGTTCCATTTAATCAAAACAAAGAAGATACTACATACTTCATTAAAAAAAAAACAAAACCAAAAACCAACCCAGATATTCTGCTAATGCAGACGCACCAGAAATATCAGGTCAGGATTTCCTTGTTTCTAATGCAAATATCTAATCTTAACTACAACTGAGCACCTGAATTACATGAATGTAAGCTGTATGTGAGTCTCTTAACTGCCTGTAGTTTTATTCTAATTGGTATAGCACTTACATGAAATGGCTTAGGTTAAGAAAGTGCCTAGGGCAGAAACTGTACAAATATTACTGCAGACCTAATTACTACACTGTTTGTCAACAGATATGGTTAAGTGATTAAGAGACTTCTCTCAGATAAAGAATTAATTAGCTAACACTACCACGCAGGGGTGAGATACAGCACATCTCCAACAATGGCTTAGAGCAGCATTTAGACAAGCAGGGTGACCTAACAGTTCACAACCAGTGTAAGTTCAGTGTCACTCCACTCACTCTCTGCGTTTAGAAATCGGATTGCCAGAAGTTCGGGCTTGGGGCTTTCATCTGCAAAGTCAGCATGTGTGTTCCAGACCCACGCCCTGTCGCTCCCAGCGTTAGGCTTCAGCTCCATCAAGGGTGTGACTGAAAGGAGAGCATTAAAAGATGTACAGAGCACAACAGCAAATGTTTTCCATGCCAGCCTCCATAAATCTCAGTGACAGCGGGCTGTGATGGTTACTTAAAGCACTTGACACAGAATTACTGGGATAAATACAAGACAGTGGTGTTCATATACATTTTTCCTTACATTGTCAAATAAAATTATGCAAAGCCATTACTGTGTGAGAGGATGCTGGATTCACTACTGTTAGGAAAGAGCTGGATTCAATTTTTGCTTAAAACAGATGATTGTGATACTAAGAGATGCAGTCACTGAGCTCTGAAGTGCAGACAAATGATTTAACAGGAAAAGGCATCCAAGACAGACAAACCACACTCATTCTTCTTCTGCACACCAAAACTACCACCAAAATTAATGTTAAAAAGCACTTTTCCTTCAATTAGTCATCAGGTTAATTATCTCTCACATCAGTTTAAAGCTGTACTACAAGACATTACAGAATTCTGTGGTGCTGCAGTGTACACATTGTCTTTTGAATCTATTTGTTCCCTCCCAGTAAATGGGGCCCTGTCCCTCCAGGATACTACAATTACCTCACCTGACTGACTAAAGGAGCTGAAATGTTACTTCCCACAGTACCTTAAGACTTTATACATTACAGACATGCAAAGTGTAAGCAAAGCTTTTTTTTCTCCTTGGGCCCTGTCTAGTTCAGGAGAAATCTGAAGATCCCTGCATTTTTAGCAAGTAGAGATCAAAATACATTTTGCTCCACTTAATGCTTTGCATAAAAGAAGAGAGTTCTTTTGTTTGACTGTGAGTCAGCATAAATTCAATAAACAAATCTATATGGAGAGCAGCTTATCCAGGAAAATAACCTAAACAACTTTTGACATGAATACTGTAAATTCATCAATTCTGTTTTCCTACATGCAACATTTATTTCCCTAAACAAAAAGTTTATTCCTGCTTGTTGGTGGCATTACTGAGGTTTGCATTAAGCTACTTCTTATTTCAAGTTATCTAAATGTAGTTTAACTCCACAGAACATTATAGATTCCTCATATAAAAATCTGAGTTACCAGCAAAGCAAGCAAAGTAACAGCAAACTGGTCTACTAGTTGCAAGTTGTGCTGACTTTCAAGTCTGTCTTGCTCTTTCATGTTTTTTTTAAATTCAAAGAGGATTCTTTTTTGAATGAGTCAGCCCAATATAACACATTAATTTCAGTTTATTTCACAAGCAGAGAAAGGCAGACTCAGATTCACCTAGCACCTCAGTATCTGTTTTCTGATGGTTAAAGATTGGTTTTGGATATTCAGACATTTAGCTCAAAGTAGTAAATTATTACATCACGGTTTTTCTCACTCTTTTACAAAAGCAAGCCAGCATACATTAAGTTCTTATTTCAAGCAGTATTAAGGCCTACATGTTCTACACTTTATTAGTCATTACAATAAAGCACACACACACTAAAAACAATCACACAATGCCTGTCTATCACAGCTACATTTTAAAGTGACTTTTATTGGTCTTACAGCACTATCAGACTCTTACTGAAAAAACCTCCAGCTTCCTTCCATTAATAAAAATAACCCCTCAGGGGTTTTGATGCCTGAAGCCTTGTCTGAAGAGCTAGAAACAACCATACTTAAATTCTACAAGCTTATTTTTTAAATCAAGAAGAAGTATAGAAATGTATAACTTACTGTAATGGTTTGCACAGATTTTTAGGGTTTTATCCCTCCTCATGAGGAGGCGAATGGTTCCCTTCTCCTTGTGTTTCAGGAGTTTCACATCACCAGTTCCTCGTTCTTTCCATTCTGGAAGGTCATTCTCAGATGCAAACCGGAAGAGCTTCGCTCGCCTTGGAGAACAGAAAATTTAATTAGCCTGCCTGCATTAAAATACCACACCTGACCAAACAGCTCAGATCTTTTTAAAAGCCTTCACAAGAAGGCTTTTTATTATTCCTTTAATAAGAACCCATGTTCTGCTTCAATATACACATTCAGAAACTGGTAAGATAAATTACAATCTGATAATAAAATCTTAGGAATTATGTAATAACTGTATTAAAATTCAACAGGTTCTGGACACTCCTGGGGGATGACAAACATATTTGGTATAGGCAAACTTTTAAATTCAAGTAGCTAACTAACAAGTTTTTCTATAGCCAGTTCACCACACTACCTGTCAGAAACTGACCATCCCTTCAGTTATTATCAGAGTCTGTACAAGGAGAACTGAAATCTCTCTTCCAGATGAGCAATGCTATTCTGTGATTAAGCAAAAGCATAATTTTTTAAACCTACTTCAAGCCCGCATATCACGGATCAAATTCAAAATGCTTCTTAAGCCTTTAGACGACATTTTTCTTCAGGAAGATCAAGCCATCCTGATTAGACAATAAGCATAATCTAAGGACAAACTGTGTTGAAGACAACAGACAGGAACTGCCCCCAATGCCAATACTGTACTGCAGCTGTTGCTTTTATATTTCAGTACCTTGTACATCACCCTTACCCAGGGATGCATGGCAGCAACACCACAGAGATCTCATTTCCTTCCTCCCAAGACACTTGTTTCATATTCTGTGATCACAATTTCAATAGTTATTACTTAAATAGTTGTCTTCTTTTATGCAAACAATGCTAAACCAGATTCACATTATCAGCTCCCTTCTGTGATTCCAGACTTCATTTTCTTGGGGCAACATCCATGACCCCCACTCAATCTCTGCCACCACAGTGCAGACCAACCTGGTCAGCCTTCATACAGAGATTGCTGCAAGTTCTGCAGCTTTTTAGAAACACTGACAAGTTTAAGCCTAATGAACATGCAGATAATAGTAAAAAGCATTCTACTCACATTTTGAAGAGCTCTTCCTCATCCTCTTCCAGAGTTTTTATTTCTTGCTCTGGAAGGGAAACTATGGGCTCAAACTGAGGATCATGGTTAGAGTCATCTGCATTTTCAGTAGAAGTATCATGCTCCTCATGTGCTTCCTGAGGAGAAAAAAAGAAACCATAACTTGCTATGTACCCCAACCCTGAAGTACTCACATCTGTGTTTAAAACATTTATGACTTTTCAGCAATTAGATCCCAATAACTGTAATACCCCATAAAAGTAAAGAAATCTGATTATACCTGAAATATGAATGACTTCCAAGCCAACATACAGGCACACTAAGAAACAAAAAGGTGCTCATGCAGTGCTAGGTGTTTTAATCCTACCACTCACGAATTGTGCAGAGGCTTGGCCTTGGAGTAATAGCTCTGGGTTATAGAAAAATAATTTTGTCAACAGTTTTTCCTATGTTATGTGTTTTATGCTATTCAAACCCTACTATTTCTTAGTGCCTAATGACCCATTGCTAATGGGAAAATTAGAAAAAAACCACACAACATCCACCTAACCCAGCTTAAGGGACATACTGCATCCTGAGTTCATCATTCTGTCTTGTGTATTAGAATCACCCACAGTCAACACAAGCAAAGATATTTTGAGGCACAGCTGTAATACTCATAAAATAATTTAGGTTTCTTGCTTTAAGACTCCTCAAGGAACTTTGGGTTACAGATAAATGGCCGAAATAATACCTCCTATTTAAGTTGTAAAGGAATCTGTCAGAGCATTTATTAAGCTTAAGAATGGTTTTTACTCCCTGACTAGTAGCTAAGTGATAAACATCTCTAGTACTTCATACATATGGACTGCTAAGAAGCACTCAGCACACGAGCCTAGCAGGGAGATTCATATGCAAGTTTAACAAAGCCACAGAACAGCTATCTCAGGTCTAGGGAACTGATTTGGGTTTGGGGTTTTTTTTTTGTTTTTTTTTTTTGTTGCTGCTTGAGCAACAGAAAGGAAGAACAGTCTATACATATGAGACATTTAAAGAATATTTTTACTTTACAGATGGAAGAGTCCACTCTTACAGGCTCTATACACAATGTCCTTTACAGAGTAGGTATACACCACATGTGCATAAAGCAACAGAAATAAAGCAGTTTACTAAACAGCAAAGAAGAGAAAAAACGGGGGGGGGGGGGGGGGGGGGGAGGGGAAAGTTAGGTTAAAAATGGTGCAAAATAAAATCTAGTTGTATCAACAACATCACACAAGCTATCGCCAAGTTTATATCCCCAGCGTTCCAGCAAAAAGGCGAGAAAGGAATTACGTCACATCTGTTTCAAAAAAAAAAGGAGATGTTAGCCAAACTTTTATACATTGTATCCATGTGTGCAAGTAGCACATCCCGCACGGTAATTCATCACGCGTTCTGCGCCTGAGCAAATAATTCCACAGACCATGAGAAACGCTCAGCTCACAGCAGCCACATGCGAGGACGCGGATCCCGTTATCACGGCTCGATCCCGCCGTGCCGCGACAGAACGCACGAGAGCAACTGCTGCGGCACGAGGGGCCCGGCCAGCGGCCGGGGAGGGGCGGAGAGAGGAGCAGAAGAAAGGAGGGAAACGGGGAGAAGGACTACCCCGAAGATCCCGGGTCGCCCGGGCTCCCTCACGCCGGGGAACGGCCGAGGCGGGTGCAGGGGCCGGGCGAGCGGCCACACGTGCCCGGAGCGGCCGCAACCCCAGGCCCGGCGGGCGCGGCCGCTCCAGCCCCCAGCAAGGCCCAGCGCCCGTCCCCCCGGGGCCCTGCCCGACCTCGGCTCCCCGCGCCCGGGCCCCACCTGTTTCCGTTACTGTCCCACCCCGGCCCTCGGTGCCGCCCTGTCCCCCGCGCTGTTCCCGGCCCGCGGCCGCCGCTCACCGCCGTGTCCGCCATGGGCCCGGTCGCCGCGCTCCGCTCGCCGCTTCCTGCCGCGCGCCCCGCCCGCCTTTACCTCATTCCCGCAGCCCGCGCCGCGCCGCCGCAAGGCTCGATGGGAAACGCCCGCTGCCCCTCAGCGCCGCGCCCCGCCCCCGGCGCGGCCAGAGCGCCGCCCGCCCCGGCCCCGTCACACCGATTCCCCCCCCCATGGGTCCTCGGAACCGGCCCCGCTACCGGCCCTGTCACCGACCCCCGGTACCGACCGCCGGCGCGGCCCCTCCGCCCCCCGAGAAGCGTTTTTGTGGTCCCGTTTCCCCGGCGCTTTTCCCATCACCCCCCGCGCCATGGCGGCGGCCGCCCGCGTCCCGGCCCAAGATGGCGCCCGCGTGAGGGAAGGGGTGATGTGTGCGCTGCTGTTTTTAATGTGTTCAAGGGCCGCGGGAGCTCTCGGGCGCCAGGAGCGGCAGCGCTGAGGGGCAGATCTTAAAAAACAACCAGATCCTTCCTCTGCCGTCAATCTCATCGCAGCGGCCCGTCCGTGAGGCTACGGCCCCGCCCCGGGAGCGGCGCGCGGTGGCTGAGGCGGTGGCGGGACCATGGCGGAGGAAGGCGAGCGCTGCGACCCCGACCGCGACACGGCTCCTGTGGCGGATGGGGCTGAGCCGGACAGCCAGGCCGGGGAAAACCCCGCGGAGAGCCCCGACGTATACAGATACATTAAGGGAGACTTGTTCACCTCCGAGATTTATAAAGTAGAGATACAGAACCTGCCCAAATACATTGGGTTTAATGATGTGAAAAAGTTCCTCGCCAAGTACGGGCTCAATCCTCACAAGATAAAACTCTTCGGGAAGCAGACGTTCGCCTTCGTGACGTTCAAGAGCGAGGAGGAGCGGGACAAGGCCATGCGGGTGCTGCACGGCGCGCTCTGGAAGAGCCGCCACCTCAGCGTGCGCCTGGCCAAGCCCAAGGCAGACCCCATCGCCAAGAAGAGGAAGCAAGAAGAGGATTCGGAGCAGGGAGAGGCGAAGCGTCCGGCTCCCTGCGGAGAGGAGCCCCTGAGTAAGCGCATCGCGGATGTGGTGACCCCGCTGTGGAACGTGCCCTACGAGGCGCAGCTGGCCCAGAAGAAGCAGGAGTGCGAACAAGTGCTGCAGAAGCTGACAAAGTAATTCCTGTTTGTAGCGTAATGTGTACAAGACTTGGCCTTGTGATGGGATATAGCTAAATTCACACCAATTGATACCTCTAAACTGAAGTGAGTTAGAGGTAGGTCAAAATTCAGATCCCCTGTCAAAGTAATTACAAGATAAACTGCGATGCTACAGCTTAAAAGCTGTTCCATCTGACAAAACTTGCTATTCGTGTTCTTGGTCACCTTCAAAATATTGCTTAGTGAAGGGAATTCGTTTTTAAAGTCTGTTGTTCCATAAGCAGAAGGATGTTTGTGCCCATAAAAAAGCAGCATTGTCACATGGTGTAAGGGAGAATCAGTCTGCAGAGATGGCAAATTACTACTAGGATTTTCTCTTTTAAAATCCCCTCGAAATTTTATGCCTGGTCTTTGAAGATCAAAGCATCACTCCTGTCTCTTGCTGTCGACAAAACTGGCATTAATTATCGTGCATGGGTACGTTGATAAATCCAGTACATAACCATAATGTAACCAGTACATTTAACCCTTACTTTTTCAGGTTACAGCTCTTACGAAGTTGGAGAGGGTTTGCCTGTTAAAAAAATCTGGAAGAAACGCTCTTCCATGTGATAATCTGATTCTTTTTTGTGCCCTGTACAAAAAAGAAGTCTTGTGCAACGCTTGACCTCAGTTTTTCTAAATGTGTGCTTTACATTTTTTTGTTTCTGCTTTGGGCAGGGAAATAGGAAATAACAACAGAGCTTTATTACCCTGGTTGTTCCTGCAGAAGCAGAAGTTTAATAAATTATGTTGCCCAGTGGAGGGAGTGAAAGCATCACCCTTGCAGGTAATGTAATCTCAGGTAAAGGGTGGAACAGGGTTAATAAGCTGAGGGTTATGTTCATTCTTTGGTCTTGAGAAGACACTCGACAAACTGAGTATTTGACTTAGCTTTGTAATAAATGATGAATTTTGGTTGTCTTTCATGTAAATACTGTGTGGAAATATTAACAGGAAGCAGAAAAATTGATAACTGGATATTGTTATAACTTTAAAATGAATATGCTGTCTTTGTAAGCCTGTGTTGTAAGCTAATACATTCCTCAACAGAGGCAATATTTTGTTTTTTAAATAACAAGATTTACTAAAACCTTTTCAGTATTACTGTTAGTTCACACACATCAAAATCCATCAGTATTGTCCACATGAGCCAAATGTCCTGTGTCCATTTCCAAATGCATTTAACCACATGGGATTTTTTCCAGGAGAAACTTGGCATGTACAAATAAATGCTGTGTAAATATCTTACATGACTTTATTTTAAATCTAGACTGAATATCGCAACAAATGTGAGTTCTTGATTGGGATTGGTGTAAATCAAGAAGACAAAACTGTGGGTTGTCGTCTTGGCAAATATAAGGGTGGTACATGTGCTGTAGTGGAGCCCTTTGATACTATTCACATTCCTGCTATTGCCAAAAAAGTAGTAAAAGCTTTCCAAGACTACATAAGGTGAGCATAAGTAAAATGAGTTCTCCATAAAGGTTTTGATATCTTAATCAAAAATATTTATAAATGTAATTAGTGTTTGTTCTGAGCTGTAAGATCTAAGATGTACCAGTCTCACATTTTAGCAGTTCTTTGTTTCTGCCTTGTGCCTGCATCACGGGGAGTTCTGCCCTTGCTGCTGCTCAGCTGCTCACAGATGGGGCCAGGTACCAGCTGAACACAGCTTCATCGCAAGCAAAGGGATGTGTAGGTCTGTAGGAAAAAGGGTGTGCTACTCAGGAGCTTCCTCCACTAACTGTAAAAAAGCTCTCAGAAAAACACTTCTGAAAGGAGGAATTAATTAACCAAGGTCCATTGTTTTCTTGGATGAGAAGAATCATCCTACAGAAAGGAATGAACCAAAAGCTGCACATTTAAGCAAGAGTGCTTTTTTAGAAAAGGGGTGCATTCTTTAGAAAGCAGTTAAAGCCACAAAAATGGAACCTCAGAAGAATAGTGAAGATGGAAGATTTGACCTTGGTGTGAAGCAGAGAAGCTGATGAAAGCATTATAAAAAGTTATGTCATTCTCTGAATGCGGTGAGAAGCTGCCTCTTGCCTCTGTAATTTTGCATGGGTTAAAATGGGCAGGAGGATTGGGTGAAGGAGGGACAGGTTGTTTTGCTTTAGGAGATACTATCCATCAATCTTTCTTATTTGGAAGTCATTCTTTGTTTGACAAGTGAATGTACCCTCTCTTTGTACTTGGCATTTTTTCATCACTTCTTTTGATTCAATAAACTTATAAACAATAAACTGTTTAATGTTACACAAAGAAAGAATTCTGTGTGTGAGTAACCGAGCTTCTGCACGTTGCAGGTCAACTCCTTACTCGGTGTACAGCCCCGAAACCTACGAAGGGCACTGGAAGCAGCTCACGGTCCGCACCAGCCGCAGTGGCCACATCATGGCAATTGCTTATTTCAACCCTCAGGTATTTCACTGGATAGCTAATGGGCAGCCCAGGCTCAGCTTTAGAACTGCTTAAATTCGATTTTATGAATTGTGCATGCAAAACAGAAGAATTACTTGGTGTGGTTTAACTTCACTGCTCTAATTCTATTTAGACTAATCTGATACATGTAAATGAACAAGTAATATTCTTATGTAAAGCATACACTAAATCGTATCTTGAAGTCACTAAAATGATTATTCTCCCTTCTTTCACATGAAAACTTTAGAAATTGAGTAAAGAAGAGCTAGCTGACCTGAAAATCTCTCTGGCAAAATACTTCACAGAAGGGATGGGAAAGAGCAGTGGTGTTACTTCCCTGTACTTTGTGGAGGAAGGACAGAGGTGAGGGAGTTGACTTTGCTTTGGGGGATTTTGGTGGTGGCTGGATTTTTGATGTTTGCAAATTTCATAGCATTGTTTGTCTACTTCATAGAAGTAGCAGCAGTTCTTACTAATTCAAGTTACTCACCTTTGCCACAAGAGGCTCCTGAAATTTCCCATTCTCCGGGTAAAGGCAGTAAGAGTTTCCGTGGGTGAACACACTGGCCCTTGCTGCCTGTCCAGCTATAGAAGTGTTTACTGCAGCAGATGAATGTTTGTTGTTACCAAGTAACTTCTGCCTTTCTTCCCTATTTATGTGAAGTTTTCAATCTCCCCATCCTCCATGGAGCACAAGGCTCCACCATCTTCATCAGTGGTGGAGGTCCTTGCACACTCTGGGACATTAATGGCCAAGGAGAGTCTCCAAGAGCAGATGATAAACGGTACTGCTTAGGATGTGGCACTACGGTTTTTGGGATGATTACAGCTTTGGTAAAGATTGTAGCAAACATGTTTGTCTTCTTTTTTTGGTTTTGATTCCCCCTCTATTTTGTCTCCCCGTTCCTCCCCTTCCCCCAGGAAATCTCCCAATCTAGAAGACTTGCCCTTGGAGCATGTGGCTGGTGATAAGTACATCTATGAAGAACTCCTTGGCCTAAAATTTAGAATTTCTCCTCATGCATTTTTTCAAGTAAGGATGATGTGAAGCCGCTCATTTAACTGGATCTGCATGAATGCTCTGGGGCTTGACTAATGCTGTGGAACAAGACGTTACATACCTAGAAATTTAACCTTTTGTATGTTTGGTGTGATTAAATAGCAGTGTTACGTTTGGCTGTAAAAGCAGTGAATGACTGTAAGCTTGATGGGAGCACATTGAAAACAACTTCTTCTATTTACTAGTTCATTATAATTTCCCTCCTGCTTCATGGCAGCCTTTAAAACACTGAACATGCAATAATACAGTTCAAGAGTTTTGTATTACTAATCTTTGTTTGCTTTTCCAAAACTTATTTCTGCCCTTTCAACGCTTTAAAATGTGTTTTTAGCGTATAATGATTTGTTTATTAGAAACAAGGAAACATAAAACTAAGACTCATTAAAACATATTGATTGTTTATGAAGAAGTAGATCTATTGGAAACTTAATTCCCCAGGTGAACACACAAGCTGCAGAAGTGTTGTACACTGCCATTGGGGAGTGGGCACAGCTGAGCCAAGAGAGCACCGTGCTGGACATCTGTTGTGGGACAGGAACCATTGGGATTTCTTTAGCAAAGGTTGGCAATTTCTCTTCCTGGATAGAAGCTATTCTACAAGGCTACAAGGGAAGAAAATACCTAATGCATGTGAAATGCAACAGATTATATCTTAATTTTTTGAATTAATTTGTAATTGAGCTGCCTGCAGCTGTTTTACCACATCCTTATGAAAGCTCACCCTTAGGCTGAGCAGGCTAGGTAGGAGTTAAAGTTCCTGTTAATTGCTGATGTTATGAAAAATGGTTAAATTCACACGTACAGACCACAGAGGGAACTTCTTCCTTTGATTCTACAGAGAGTAAAGAAGGTAATTGGAATTGAGCTCTGTCAGGAAGCTGTGCAGGACGCCAAAGCAAATGCCCAAATTAATGGTGAGTTAAGCTGAAATGCTGAAGCCTTTGTTTGGTAAGGAGTTGCAGCCAGCTGTTCTTTACCTTATCTAAGCAGCCTGGAATTACATGTTGTTGATAGTGATCTTGTCCCGTAATCACTCTTGAAAACAAACACCTTGTTAGCCCATGAGATCAATTTTCCAGTTGAACAGCTTTTTTTTTAATTGAAAAGTAAAACATTTATTTCACTGTAAAAATGAGATGAAACCACAGCTACCCTCCTAAAGAAAGCATTAACATAGCTGGTGTTTGTGAGCTTTTGCTTTAGTCCAGATAGTGGAAGATGCTCGAATTACTGTTCTTTGGATGGTCTGGAGTCAACAGTGATTGTTTAAATTACACTGATTCCAGGGTACACTAAACAATTTGGAGTTTCTGAGGCATCAAAACTTAACATCCAAGGTAAAGGACTGAAAGCTGCTTTGACTAGACAAGTACACCAATAACATCTTTTCTTTTTCTTACAGAACTGAGTAATATTGAATTTTACTGTGGGAAGGCAGAAGATATTGTTCCTTCCCTAATGAGCGTTTTAGCGCCTCAGAACCTGATCACGATTGTAGATCCACCACGAGCAGGGCTGCGTAAGTTCACCAGGGGTTTAAGTCTGTTCTCTTGATGGGTGTTGGGTGGGAAGCCAAAGAAAACACCATTGGGATAAACTAGGTGGAGGCTTCAGGAAGGGCTTGGAGCAACACTGCAGCAGTTTTGTTCATGCTGAGTAGAACCTGGCATTTTTCTGTGGGGCTCTCGCTGCACACAGAACCAGTAAAAGCTGTTGTGGTTTTATCATCTAGATTCCAAGGTAATTCTTGCCCTTAGAAGAGCTGAACATCTGAAGAAGCTCATCTATGTCTCCTGCAATCCTAGAGCTGCAATGAATAACTTTGTGGAGTGAGTGTTTCTTACATTGAATTGACTTACTAAATGTGGTAAGAAGAAAAGGAATGTTTTTTTGAGGAGGGGGTACCATTGCTAGATTTTTATTTGCAAGCCATGTTCCTTGAGGCTTACCTTTCACCAGAAACAGCTGGAAGCTGCAGCAGCTGGCTTGGAATGGTATTGCCCAATACACAAGTCATAACAGAAATACTGGGGGTAGTGAGTAGGGCTATCATGGAGTTGAGGCTTAGGGAAGAAAAACCTCTCTGAGAAGAGCGGCAGGAAGGAGCATGTACTAACGTATCGATTCATTTCTCCCTGCTCCTCGTTCCCTTCCCCGTCAAGCCTGTGCCGGGCCCCTTCCAACAGGGTGAAAGGAGCCGCGTTCCGGCCCGTGAGAGCCATGGCTGTGGATCTGTTCCCTCAGACCAGGCACTGTGAGTTACTGATCTTCTTTGAGAGGGTGGAATACGCCAATGGCAGCTCTGCAGCAGCAGCTGCTGCCAGCGAGAGCCCAGAGGGCATGGATGGCAGCAGCCCAGCAGCCACTGAGGGGAGCCAGGCAGCTGCTGCCCATGGGGACTGCAGTCCAAATGAGGGCTCACCTTAACTCCTGAGAGACTCTGCAGAAACTGCTTTTGCTTTTTAACTGCATCAGTAACATCACTCCTGTAACATCCAGGTAATAAATGTCTGTACAACAGAGTAATTGCAAGGCTTCCAACTTATTTCATCATCCCCATTTGAATTAGGTTTCATTATCATCGATTCCCAGAAGGGTGTGTGTTGGAAGGGACTGTAATGATCATCTCATAACCACCCCTTTGCCATGAGCAGGGACACCTTCCACTCAACCAGGTTGCTCAGAGCCCCATCCAGCCTGGCCTTGAACACTTCCAGGGACAGCATGTTACAAACGATTAGCCCAAATCCTGCTTTTCCCTTCCTGCCTAGATACATACATACATTTATATACACACACCCCCAATTCCCAGAGCACGTCATCTTGCTACAGGGACCTGGACCTACCTGTCAGTACTTCATCATGCTCTGCCTCCTGTCAAAACTGTGCCATGTTTTTTCAGTATGCAAGTTAAGATGAACCCTTTCAAAAATAATTTACTTGCTAAATCTTTGTTAGGAGTAACAAACTCAGTCTAACAGAAATGCTACACTTTCCACAGTTGAAGTCGGTCTTACTCTCAGACCAGCGTCAATGCCAAGACAATAAAGGCTGTAAGTTTCCTGCACCATACTGCCAAAGCTGAGAGGACTTTGCTCAAGGCACCCTCACCACTGAAAAGTGAGAGCCAGAACTGAACTGTACCAACACCAGCACCTCACACTGCACTGCCAGTGCATCCACTGGGGGTGAAAACAAACCTGGCTCAAGAGCTCCACGAGCTGCTCTCCAGTCAGGACTCGCTGCCACCAGAGCCTGAGCAGCTGCCATTAAAGGACTCTGATCCACACTGCAGAACAGACAGCAGCACTGTTGGAGGAGAGACCACCTTAAATCTCAACTTTCTTCTAATACACATTTAAGATGGCCTAACAACAACAAAAAAATTCTGCTACAGCCCATGGCTGTGCTGATCCCACACCTTTGCAGGGTTGGTACCTGCACCCAACAGACCAAAACCAGCACTTTGGGTTCTAACATTTCCAGCCTTGCCACAGCTTAAGTAAAAATATAAATCCCAATTCAAAAAAAGTAACTTAATCTCATTCCAACTGTTTAACCATGTAAACATTCAATTCCTCACCAAAAAAGTAATTCAGTATTTCCATAATCAACGAGGCTGCACTGATCTAATTTCTCTTGAAAAATACCTAGAGACTTGAAGAATAGGAGTTCCTCTCTCTATGTATGCTGACACTATCATAACACTGATCACACTGGCACATTTTATAATATCAAACTTTATTGCTCGAAACTAATTGTCTGAAAAATACACATGTAGTACTCAAAGACCAAACACAGAGGATTACATGATTGTGCAGAAAGAAAGCAAGCAGAGGCTCAGTGAAAATGAGGCTTTATAGTTGTACCAATTTAGCACTGGCACCAAGCAACTGCACCCAACACAACTCAAAACAGCAACCATTGGTACCTGCTGGGGCGCTAAGGATGAGCTTTGTTTTGTTTTCCCATGTTCTCAGATACACACTGAAATACTGCCACCGAGAATTTTATTTGGTTAATAACAGCATGGCTTCTTGCACTTCACATTTCTTCCCACAAAGTTAGGAGGCTGTCACTTCCTGAATTTCACTCCAGAACCAAAGTACAGTTTAGTGAATTAATAAGATAATCATGATGCTTTTAAATACTTGGACGTTACAAATATTATTTGTATAAAGCCTAACAGCATCACAGGAGAATGGAAGTTTACATACAACAGTTAAGTTTATGCATAATATTCTTTCCAAAGTTCTGAGTACCCAACTAATTCAGTTTTGTCTAATAAATATGTTTAAAAAAGCTGATGACTGGTGTTTCAGTAGGTAGCATCTGACTAGTCACAGTAAGTTTTCCGTCAGTACCGTGAAGATTTGAATGCACACGAATTTAATCCTTAAAGTCAATATACCACACTTTTGTCGAGAAGCACATAATATATGCAAAGCAAAATCTGTCTAATCCCCAAAGGATGGAACAGTTCTTAAAAATACACTCCATCCCTATAAAAATACCCATCTTGCCCTGGATATAGAAGGGATATAGAAGGGATAAATAACAAGTATCAGTGACAAAAGCAGCAGTTTTATGCATTCATACAATCAGATCTAAACCTTTACAGCCGATTACCTAGAAAACACACAAGAGTTACAAGACAAGCTTAGGATACATCTTGAATCACACTGTAAGTGTTCATGCAGAAGCTGAAGTTAATGCAATGGTCTATCCTCTATCACAGCAGCTCGTGCTTATGTGCAAATGCAAGACTGTTACACTCCAAACAATAGTAAACATTAAAACACAAGAATACTTCACAATGACATAAACAGCAGTTACGTTGTTTGTTCCAGCAGTTATTGCGCTATTTTCTGGACATCTCTCCAGTTAAAGGCTGCAGCAAGGTCTAATACCATCTTTTTATGTTTGTTTTTGTTTAGAATGCATAATATACGTTCTAGGCTTTGGTTCACAATGAAATCTCTGATGTTTTAATTAAGGGCAACGGTCACCTTGTGATTCTGATAGTGGCAGACTGAGGTAATACAGCAATCCTCTTAAAATTAATGAAAACAAATTGGTAAGTGAGGCATCTATGGATATTCTGCAGGTGACCTGCAAATGCATTGACATTCTGATTTCAGAAAAATAAAAGTATCTACAAGGGTGATTTGTCTTTTACAGTGCCATCCAAGTACAGATTTTTCTGCTGAAAACACAAGCTGAAATAAAACCTATCTAAGACTAATACATTTAGGCATAGAAGGTAAAAGCCCTGTCTTTATGAAAACAGAAAAGTCCCAATAAAAACAATGAAAAGAGACAAACAGCAATCACTGCTTGTCACTACTGCACCAGTATTATATACCCTTCAAAAGATGGAGATTTATTAAAGCTATACAAAAAAAAAGCAGAGGCAGTGTTTTTTGTGTTGTTTTTTTTTTTTTTCAGACAGGCCACTTCTTTAAATAATAGTTTATATATTGTCTTCCAACTACCCGTATCCTGTTGTAACAGGATTACAACTCATGGAACTAAAAAGCTAAATATAATAATAAAAAATGTGTGGATTCATATTTGCAGAGACCTCCAAGCATATAATTTAAACACAGAAACAGGTAAGACTCCATGACTCCTCCTGTTTAACCTCTAACATTATATGCAACACATTAGAGAACACTAGCTCAAAATATAAATTAAAATCCACCTATTTCCAAAGTCAAGTGTGATGTGTGATGTTAAAAGGAGGTCTTACAATACTGATGCCAATATTTTTAAAATCCAGTAGGCACTAAATTCAATATAATGCAGCACTCTCTATATAACATGGTAAATTAAAAAAACAAAACCACACCAAAATCAGATTAAAAACAAAACACAACAAAAAAACCCCTCAAGCCCCCGGATCCCTGTCAATGTAAGTACCAGGAGCTGCAGCAGGTACAGAGAACTGACCTTTCATTCCCAACAGGAGCAGAAGGAGTGTGAAAATGGAGCAGTGCAGCTCCTGGATAAGTCACTGCAGCCCTGCCACCAGCTTGGCTTTCGCTCTCTTCTTTAAGACCAAACCAAAAAATGGTTGCAAGAGAAGAGTTCCTGCAGTCAGCCAGTGAGCCCCGTGTGAAGAATGAAAGCCACGAAGCAGCGCTTTCACACAGCCACACTATTTCTTTTGTGCTTGGCTTAATAAAGCCTCAGATGACACAGTGAGTACTGCCTGTTTGCCAGGATTGTATTTCAGAGTAGTTGCATATTTGTGATTTCCTCATTTTTGAGTATAACCGGTTATGGTCTCATTCTACTTATTACTCTACGTCATATTCCAAATCTACATTCTAATTTTCATTGCAGAAGTTACACATTTTCTTTAAAAACTAAAAATGTAATTAAAAAAGTAAAAAAAAAACTTAAAAAAAATCTAAATTGCTGCAGTTGGACTTAAAGGTTGTGTTGATTTTTTTTCTAAAGTCTTTGCTTTTATGGTGCAAACTAATTAAGACTTAACTGATCAAGTCAGATGCAATCTGACACCAAACAAATGAGAAATTGTTTTATTGCTGGGAAAAGGGAGTGAAAAGTCATTGGCAAAATATTTTCAGACTATCAACCATCATCAGCTGCATTTTGGCTCCAAGCTTTGAAAACAGCCTTTCAAATTACAGTTTTTATTTCAATCATGTAAGTGGGGCCATATTTTCCCTGTTCAACTGATCTGTAAACTAACACAGACTCTTTTCTTTTAAAATAAACCCCAGTAATTTTGAATCTCCAACCTGTTACTCTTAACACTACCAGGTATTCTTGTTCTTTTCAAGTAATAACAAAATCTGCATATCCTCTAATCTCAAATAACTAAGCCTGGCAGGAGACAAGAAACAAGACAAAAAGAAACAGCGTTACTGGCCTAATCCTATGGCATTAGAAACATTGCTCATCACTTTCCTGTATTTGTCAAAGTGTCTTATCAGTGCATATTATTATGTGCTGAAATGCAACAAAACTTCACAAAAATAGTTCTAGGCATGTTCATACAAGAAGATGTACATATACTTCTTTTATATATACATATATATGAATGTGTATATATATAATATCAGCTTCAACCTGTACATAGATATTCTGAATTTCATACTTAAAATACATCCACTTCAAACAACATGGATGGCTTTCCAGGAGAAAGTGCTTGATTGGTTTTATCCTGTGTGAACATGCCTGTCCTCTGTGCATCTGCCCCAGTAGAGATCTTTATGATCAATTCTTTAAACGTACATATCTCAGAGGTATTAAACAAGGAAAAAAAAAACCAAAGAAAAAGAAACTAGGAAAAAGTAATATTGCCCTGATGATGCAAAACGAACAATGCATAACTGAAGCAGCTTGGATTTTAAAAGTTATCTTGCATTCTGCAGCAAACAATTTTTAAATAATTGTTGAAAATCTAGTTCCTTCGTTTGTGTTATTGCTCCCCACTTGCACATTTTCTCATTAAACATCAACAGTACAGAGAGGTTCACTGCCAGGTTGAGCTGATTCCACTATTGTCATCTTGGGTTTCTTTCGGGTTTCCTCCTAAAAAAATACAAAACAGCCCCCACCACACAGTCACAAAGAGAACAGAATCATAAAACAGTTAAAATTCTGAACCACTTTAGCCAAACATGTGAGTTGTTGCAAGAGGCTAACTAGGGCTAATGTTAAATGTACAGAAGTAGGTAGAATCAAGTTATGAGCCAGTTTAAAGACAGCATGACATCCTCCCCAGAAGTAGACTCCCAATTAAATTTTGAAGAGCTCTCTTTACTTAAAATACCGGGTAAAATAAGAAAAAACCCCTGATCATTGGCACATGTGACCCATGACATTCATGCAGTTTGTAAATACTGGAGAGTATATACTCACTCTTTCCTGTGCCAGTTTTTTCATTTCTTCCTGTAACTTGTTCAGGATGTGCAGATTTGGCTTGTTCTTTTTGGCATACTGCTGAAGTTCTATCACACTTCTATCAGAGGTTTCCTGTTCAACAGAATCATGAGCAACTTTTTTTATGGAAAAAAAATAACGTGGAGCAAAGTTTAGTCTGTTATATTTCTGTAGTTTAGCCTGTAGTTAGTTTACTTCCTTAAGTAGGAACATCTACTTCCATGAGTGAGTTAAACAGGTTCTTCAATTTTGACATGGGAGATACAAGATTAACACAAGATTAGTTATTACTGACAATGAAATCCAGGCACCTTAAAAGCTTTGTTGTAACTTAATCTACAAATCCAGAAAAATCCAGAAGCAAAACTCCAGTCACAGGGTACATTATACTCAAACAAAGGCTGCTCACCTGTTTGACCAGCTTGCTATTCTCCCTGCCATACATTCGCAAGAGAGAGCCCCAGTTTTTCACATGTGGATGCAGTAGCTGAAGGATTTTCTGAGAAGCCAATTGCTTCCCTACTCTTTTATTTTTACCTGTAAAAATAACCATGGAAGTGTGTCAATACCAGCACATTACGTGATGATAGCCACAAATACTCACTTGAGCTAGTCAAAGCTGAGATAGCAGAGAAGAGTGCAAGCACCCAACAGGCTGAGTGCCTGAACAGCACCCTCAGAATGGACAGCAAAGGAGAACAGCAAGAGAGGAAGAGGAGATTCACACATGACACCAATTGTGGTACTTACACCAGCCTCGCACTGTGTGCTTGCCACAAGTCATGACATATTCACTCTTCTGATTTTTCCCAGGAATCACTTCAAACTTTATGGATGTATCACCCATTCCGTGGTTTCTTAAGCACAAACAGAATCAAGATCACATACTAAGTAAAACTACAACCAAGCAAAGTGGTTGCAGTTATCATCTTGGACAGTCATTGCAATGAAATTAGATCTATCAATAATAAATGTCAATGCATTAATTAACAAATTTTTTTTTACATCAGTAACTTGAGTTAAACGAAAAAGCAACCCTGTATGAGAGAAAACAAAATACATTTGACCAACGAGTACATCCTGATCTCCAATGAGGCACGAACAGCAATGTGAATTAAAGAGGACTCAGCATTAAGCAGCTCGGCCCCCACCATGTGTCTCTCAGGCCCAGGGAGCTCAGCAGCTCAGGCAGGGTCACTGACAAACACCAGCAAGGGTCCCGAGCCAACACCTCACCCCACGCACGGGTCCCCACGCTGCAGCCTTACCTTTTAAGGCACTCATGGAGAATCTGATATGGAGACAAGAGTCCAGCTTTACTGGTGAGTTCATATACCCGTGAGTCCTCAATACTGATATGGTTAAAATACTGCAAAGGAATTGAACAGGGCTATTGTGCTTTGTGCAAGTAAAACCCTAATACTGTCCTTAAACCTAATTTCTCCTTTGCTACATAAAACCAATTCTGTTGCTCTGTGCTTAGTACTTCAAAAAGTGCTTTTATCCCATTATGGATTTAAAAACAACATCATTAAAACTGTCACACCTAATCAAACATTTGCCGAGAGAAATTTTAACTCCAATCTTATGTTATTCAATATGTACATAAAATGACAATCTTATGAATTCTTTATCATAATTTCTCCCTCAGGACAAGGTTATTTTAGCAAATTATGAAACTCTATTTACCAAAATGCTGTGGTTTACTAAAAGAACAGAACAGCTATTGGCACATTTGGTATTTTATTTTAAAAGAATGGAAAAAATTGTCTGCATTTCCTTAATGACCATTTCAGTAGTGCAGGGCATACAGTACAGTTAAAGCAAGGATACAAACAACTCCTGAATATTACTTCATTTTAGAAAACATTGCTTTCAGGCTGATCATGGATTTTTCCTTTACTTCTCACTGATGGTACTGCTGACCAATGAGCCATTTAATTCTCCTAGTACCTGAGAAAATAGCACAACTCTCCTCTTAAAGAATTTTTTCCTTGGATTTTCTCAAATGTCACTGCCCAAACTATGGGATTTTCACTGGCTGGTAATAAAAACAATCTCAGAAGCCTGAGCACTTCTTACATGGTGTCCTAAGAAGATCACACAAAACCAAACAGCACCTAGCTCTGAACATTTCCTGGCACCAACCAGAGGATTCTGGAAGGCAGGGCAGTACAGGCAGCCTGGTGCCTTGGAAACTCTCAGGTGTTCAGTAAGTGACCTGTTGGTCAATAAAGAACCAGTTCTCGGCATCAGAGTAAATTTTCTGATCTATTCCAACAGAAAAAGAAGTATTTTCTTTACCCTAAGTCTTGCTCTAAATGGAGGATTTTACACTTCCATTTGACTGAGAAAACAATCTTACTAATTTTCAGTAATATTTCTGATATTAAATGTACAATGTTTTAAAAACAAACTCAAATGATGCCAGCCAGGAAGCATGAGCTCAGTACCTCAAGTTCTTGACTGTCTTTGGGCTTCTCCTCAGAGGTTTGTTTAACAAAGTCAGGAATAAGGATTTCCAGTGTAGCTCGAGCTGCAAAAAGTGATTAAACATCTTGATTAGGTTTATTTTAAACTAAAACATCTAATCTAAAAATTGTCAGGCATTTTCTTCAGGTAAGAAATTTATTCACTTACACTTGTCAAGGGAAAAAAGTTCTACTAGTTCAGCTTGATAACTAATTAAAATAAGAAGAAACTACTTTTTAGAAGTGCCTACAAAAGGAAAAATATTCTCATCTCATTTTCCAAGTGACATAGAGCCAGCCAAACCCCAGTACTGAATCACTATGGCCCTCGGAACCTGAGAATGGTACAAAAAGCAAACAGAAACCATTCAGCAGCTGGTACTGAGAAAGAAAAATACGTTACCAGCTTTATTCTTGGCAAGTTTTTTGCTGCTGGCAGTTCCTGCCCCATAGGTTACTCCATCAATAATCACTGAGGCTCCAAAAGGTTCACTTGGGTTCTCTGGAAATGAAGGAGGAAAGTAAAGAAAGCTTTTTAGAACTCCTGACATTCATGAAATATCACCACTATCAAGATTTGTTTTCTTCAATTCAGCCTCAAGAGGGATGAAAATGGTTTATTCTTCGTGAAGACTGAATAATTGTTCAACAGAGTTTTCCATTAACAGACTTACCACCATATACTCGACTCTTCCAAATAAAGAACTTAAAATATTTTAAGAGACCACTGGTAATCTGCCAGAACTCAAATACTAATTCCAAATTTTTTACATCATGGTGTGAATAAAAGAGCTA
Source organism: Motacilla alba alba (assembly GCF_015832195.1). Taxonomy (NCBI): domain Eukaryota; kingdom Metazoa; phylum Chordata; class Aves; order Passeriformes; family Motacillidae; genus Motacilla; species Motacilla alba. The sequence continues at coordinate 6,843,818 of NC_052030.1, read as the reverse complement.
CACACTCTGATATAGAAATTTCATTTGTATTATATACTGCATATGCAGGAATAGCATAATTCTGAATAATTATAAGGTACCCTCAAAAACCCCTAAACAAACAGGAAAAGGAAGAATTAATGGAACATACATTATACCACTTAGTGAAAAAACCCTAATAAAATAATTTAAAACCCCTCAATATTAACCTGATTCCAGTTCTATTTTTCATATATGCAACATCTTTGGATTCTTGATTAAGCATCAAGACCAGGATAGAGTTGTTTAAGGAAACAGACTTACCACATTCAAAGAAATTGTAAACAGGGCGAACCTTTAGGACTCTTTGCATATATTCATGCAAGATGCAAACTTCAGACTTCCCATTGGGATTAATGACAAACTCTGCAAAAAAGACAGGAAGAAGTGAAGAAGCCCATTAGTTCCAGTCTTTGAAAGGTAATTTCTGTTACAAACAAATCAATACTGAGCAACACTCAGCAGTAACAAGAGCTGAAGGTAGTCATTACTTACCAGAACTGTAACCTTAAATAAAAATATTTTTGTTTAGAAATTAGTCTTTTGAATAGGAAGTATATTTTGAAAATATTTTTCCTTTCCTACGTAATATAAGATGGGTCAAAGAATACAAAATACCGGATCAGGAATTAAGTGGACTTATTACAGGATTTTTTTAATTTTCAGTCAAGCTCAAAGCTGCAATTAGCCTTCAACACAGCTGACCTGAACTGCAGCTAGAGCAGCTCACCTTTCTTTATGGGTGCATCCTGCACAGACAGGGTGATGAGTTTCTGGTTGGCCGGCAGGATGGGCCGCTCGGACTCCGCCTGCTTCCGCTTCATCTCCCGGTTGAACTGGCGGCGCTCGGCCCACGTCCGGAACTTCTTGACAGTCACTTGTTCAAAGTCAAAACGCTTTTCCAGATAGCGTCTAAAATCTTCCAGATCTGAGAAACACAACCAAGTTACGCTCTCTGCTTCACCACGGAACAAGCATTAAGTTCTCTATTTCCACTGTATTAAACAAGCTGTAATTATTTTCTTACACTTGGAGCAAAAGGTTAAAGATGCTGTTTTGGACTAACAAAAGTAATTTTGAGTTGTCCTATTATATTAAATTAGATTAAATGCAAAATGTTAGTGCAAACCAGAAAACAAAATAAAACAAAACAACATTCTATTCTGTCACTTGATTTTACTAATCCCTAACCAGCATTAATACCCAACATAATTTGCAACAAAACACCAGTAACTGGTCTGCTTCAACATCTCATCACCTCCCCTGTACCTGAAGCAAGGCACACAGTGAGTACAGTAGCTGTGGTTTCAGCCTCAGTTCCCTGAAGCCAAATCCAACTGCTGCTGCCTACCTATCACATCGTGTACCATGAAACACTGTACAGTGATGTTCCATGAACTCCATGGGTATCTGCAGCCTCTGTGCAGAATTTTACACACTAAATTCACATACACAGTACCAAAAGATTGCCCCCTTTCAGTACAGCTGCTTCTCCTTTATAGGATAGTCTGCAAATATAATCAGCAAAAATAACGAGCAGCATCCACAGATGTAGGCAAACAAAAGCAAGCTGCTGGTATCGTTTCCTTCCACAAGGAATTCCAAATGCAAGTCATGCTTATACTCAATCACCCAGTATCTTTTTCAGTGTTACACAACAGATCCTATGTAAGGAGAGACAGACAGGTGAACTCCACGTGGAAAAGTAAGTGCTTACTGGCTTGAACTTTGCAGCTAAATCTTGATGATTTGGGTTTTGGGTTTTTTTTACATCTTTTGGCATGGTTTTTGGACTGGACATGACACATGTAATGACAAGGACAAGTTTTGTGTCTGAGCACTACAAAGACAAATGGCAGCCTATGACCTATAGCAATACTCCGAGCAGCAGAAATCTACGTGGATGGGATTCTTGGGTACGCAGATGTGATCAGATGCAGTAACTAGCACGTGAGCTTCCTCTTCAAGTTCCTCTCCGCTGGGTGGTGATTTTGGCATGACATCTTTAGACAACTTTTTGTGAAGAGGTATTTGCATGATTAGTCTGCCAGACTTGTGCAAATACAGAAATACAGTTTAACTCCATCATTTATCTTAAGAGATCATCCTGAAAATAGATATAACTCAGCCAATACAGAGAGTGCACAGAAAAGCCTACTTGAGGAAGTCACATGAAAACATTTGACAACAGCAAATGAACACACTGACATAACTGATTCTTACATTGAGATAAAGTCTACAGAACTAAACTACCAAAATGTTTACTTTTTTTTTGTGTAAAACCTTTCCATGTGGACTCTCAAGGCTTCAGGAAAGATTATAATTCAGCAGCCAAATCTGGAATAAAATTTCCCAAATGCCATTACCCCAACTCAAGTCAAAAAAAGACTACTTCCCATACATACCTACAGATTCATCTTTACATACTTCAACTTTGGCCTTAACTTGTCCCAAAGCTCCTTGTGCTGCATCTCCCCCAGAAGGGTCTTTGTCATCTAAAGGCCCAGAATCAGCAGCAGTGGAATCTGGTTCTTCTGTTTGGCAGTCCAGTTCTGAGGATTTATCTAGATGCTTTACAGGTGATACCTCCCCATTTGGGGTTATGTCATTGTTTTGTTCCCTCTCCTCATTTTCCTTCATTTTTTTGTAATGAAAGCAGGGAATGCTACTAAGGGGAGGATCATGTTTCTGCAAATATAAATAATACAGAAGGTTTCAGTATCTTAAGGTCAGCAAAAGCAAAACTCAAACTCTAGAGATGCAAGCAAGATGGAAGCTATTTGTATTCAGTCTAGGCTCAAGCTCTTCTTTGGTCAGTAGTCATTCTACTCAAGAGCTGAGCAGGGCCACTCCTGGGGAACCTTCACACTGTGCCACTGACACAATCCTGCTGGTTCAGCTTCAGACTACAGTCTGTTCAGCTACATGCAAATACTGCATGCTTTCATAAAATCCACTGAGCTTTCCCCTGAGGCATAGGCCCATGGCATTAAATCCTATTTCTGCAGATTCCTAGGGTGCAAGAATGTCACAGCTTTACTTCTGCAAACATGGACCATAAGCCACAGCTCAGACTAATTTACAGCTACAAACAAATGATGCCTAGATATAGGTCATGGTGCAAAAAACCCCCAATTCTGCAGCCACACTAGAAAAGTGAAGGCACCAAACAAGATAATCTCATTCACTTTAACTGCCCAAACAGAAAAACAAAGCACCTAAGAAAAATCATATCAGATTTTCAGACACAAAAAAAAAAATTCCTTTTCAAGGATCTTAATTCAAACACTGGAAACAAGCCTGCCAAAGCAGAAAAATAATCAACTGCTTACAGGAACATATCTGATTTTTTAATCCTAGTAAAGTATTTTAAAAATTGACAGCTCTCACCCTTATGCTTCCTGTTCCCAAAAAATAAGGTCTAGACCAGGTAACAACTCTAGATTCTCTGTGCAGATATACAGGAATGCCCGAATTATGGAATGTCATGATCCATCCATCTGGCAAAGGTTCTGTAGGAGGGCGGCCACGACCTTTAAAGCAAATAATGGCTTTAAACTTGGATAGACGGCTTAGAAGAATAGAAATAAAATCCAGGGTTTTGTTTATTGCTTTTTCTGTCCCAAAGAATAAAATGGCACTGAAACAAGATTAATAATGTTTTGTAGAGAGATGCTGTTTTAATAACAAGGTAAATGCCTCTAATCCAGACTAAGTCCTGCAAAATTACAGATTCCATGACGTTCTCAACTAAAGGCAATAGTAGCAATAATTTTTATATAGACTGATTTGTTTGTTTCATCACTGAATTATCTTTTCTTTAGTCTTTTTATACTTATCACAAGCACCACTGGAAAGTATTTACTGGAAAAGTCATACTTGCTTCAGAAACAACTTCATTTTCCATTTAAATTTTTCACTTGACACTCAGGAAAAAATTTGCATCAAAATAGCACTAGATTCACAGACCCAAACAGCCAGCAAAGGGCTCATCACTAAGCCAAGGTCTTATGTCTCTCTAAATCACAAATCAGAGACTATTCATCTTTGCTGGAAGTTTCCTGGCCATCCTCTGTTACTATACAATTCTGAAGCAAAATTTTTTTTATTTTTTTTATTTCAGAATACAGTGAAGCTGTAAAACACTCCTCTAGTGCATGTTTAACTTTTAATTCTTATTCAGAATATTTTCCATTACATTCTTCTGGATGGGTTTGTGTTGTCAGCTTTTCTTTATTAGTAGTTTCTAACACAATGAAATTGGATAAATGTAAGCCACTGACTTTTCCAGTTATTATATTTAACCTAGATTGCATTCACAGAGATCTCACATGGGGCAATTTCAACAGCAGAAGTTACGTAACTGAAGCAGGAAAAAGGCCAGAACACCCAGAGACAAAAGCCCTAGATCACCCTTTTTCACCTCATTATTTTACACAAATCCACACACTAAATTATATTCTTACTACATAAAGTAGATCAAAAGCAAAAGTCAAATTCACTGTTTAAGAATGTGAAAAATCACATTCCACAATAGGAAGCCTCCCAACAATAAAATTCTCCAACACATCAACAATTTCACACAAACTGCTGTCTCACACTCTGCTTGTTGCTATACTTTCGTTCTACAGACACGAGCCATGAACAGGACCTACACTTATTAAATGCACGTTAACTTACTCTTCAGTACAGTTTTAATTTTGGTCATCATTGGCTGCACGCTTGTCTCTCCATCAGACTGGTGATCACTTTCACCACCGTATTTCTCATTATCTAGTCTCCTTGTTTTGGGTGCTCGAAGACCCTCTTCCAGCAGAGCATCCACATCATTATCAAAGTCATCCTGAAAGAGACTTCATCAGACACTATCCTTCTGGGCCTACCAACCTCCCTTTTCCCTTGCAAAGAGAGAGCAGACATGTTTATAAGCACTTCCACACAGAGAGAAACTAGAAATTTCCAATGATTCCAATAAAAATACTGAAAAGTAAGAAAATAAGTTTGTGATGATAAAATGAACTGCAATTGTGTGAGAAGACTTTTAAAGGCTGTTTTTACAGAAAACCATAGAAGCTGCAACACAACTCAGAAGTTTGACTAAAATAGTTTTACAGTTTCTCAGCCAAAGGCCTGTCTCTAAAAATTCTGTGGTTTTGACTCATGTACTGCACACTTCTAGAAGAGATTATTTCTTTGCATATTTTTTCTAGCCACTTGGAAACCTCTTACCCAGCAAAGACGTGTGGATTTACTTACCTCATAGGAGAAATTCAAGGTTTCTTCATCCACTTTATCTCTTTGAACGATTGCTTTAGATGTGAACCCTCCTCCTTCTTCATCTATTTCCATCAAATTGTCGGTAAAGTCTTCTAGCTCATCCAGAACTGCAAATTCCACTCTCTTTTCCTGATCAATATCATTTTCATCATCCTTCTTGTCATCACTTTCACCCCCTATCCCTGCAGCTTTACCATTATTACCACCGAAAGGACAAACATGCAAATCCCCATTGACATTATTAACACCAAACTCTGTATCTGCCTTATAATCCTGCTCAACTCCAGTGTACAGAACTTTCCTATCTTTGCTTTTGCAGCTTTCTGTAAAGCTAACACTAATCTTGACATCCTTCAGTAACTTAAGATCTGGGGTGAACTTGCGAACTGACGGTGCGTGACGAGCAGTTCTCGGGCTTTGGTCACTACTGTTGGGGTCTATGATAAGACGACTTTTGTAGCAGGCAGATCCCTTTGTGAGCAGCTGCGTTCTGCAGAGACTGTGCGTGTCCCCAGCAGGGGTATCTGACTGTCCATCACCACCAGAGCCAACGTCCATTACCTCTGCGTCACTGGACGTTTGCAGGGGAGGCGGTGGAGGCTGTTCGTTGGGCGGCAGAGGTGGGCGGCAACTGTGATTCTCCACATTCAATTCTCTTGCAGGTTCTTTAGGGAGGGGTGGTACATTTTCATAGTTCTCCATTTTTAAAACTACTGTTTTCTAAAAAAAACCAATGCTTTAATAAATGTTTATCCCTATATTCCTAACATGCGTTAAGTCCATCAGGATTGGTTTATCATGTCCTATTCAATATGCAAACACTGATGATTCAGTTAAGCTGACTACATTGTTCTTTTCATTAATGTAGACAGCTTTCAGAATCACTGTCTCAATTATTGGAAATCACAATGCATTCAGCTTAAATAGCTGAAGACTAAGAGTGCATCTTCACTGGACAAGCTGGTCTCCTTTTCTTCTTTCAACCTACAAGAGGAAACAAAACAAAACAAAACAATTGTCAGAGGAAAAAAATGGAAATGGTATCCCAACCAGAAAGAAAACCTGTCACTCTTTCTAGCATAAATTTCAAGTAGAAGAGTGACACTTTTACAGTGAGAAAAGCAGGGTACCCAGATACCATCCTGAATGAGGCCAAAACTAGAGTGCCTTTTATTGCTTTATAACTTTTATTGCTCGAGCTGCACACCAGCACAAAAATTTACTACCACAATTGCCTTTCTGATTAGTTGACTATCTCTGCTTGGTTAGCAGGCAGGGCATTAAGCATGACAGCCTAAAAACTGCATTTTGGGGAAGTTCTCCCATACTCTGAAGCAAGCTGGTATCCAAGCCATACTTACCCACACAGCAGAAAGGATAATTAGCTTACAGTTTAAGACAATCTGCAAAACCAACAAGATTTTAAAGACTATGGTCATGCTTTTGAAAATTTAAGTTATCAGCTACTTCTGAAATCTCACAATTTACTAAAATATCACAGAAAATTACTCTCTAGATAGCCAGCTATTAGACATTTGATCTTGTATTTTGCACTATTATGGAACTATTTAGTCATTATGTCCAAGGAATTCAGGTTCAGATACATTGCATTAAAGCTCAAATCAATTTTGGAAGGTATTCAGAAGCCAATGTTTTAGGGAATTTAACCTGGAAAAAAGGAAATTTTACAGGGCATGGGGAGTGTTTGTTTAAGGCTTATTTCTCACATTAGGTTGTTCTTTCTACCATGTCTATGATGGCTTCTTCAATTATACTTTTGTCATCTCTGCAGGACCGTAAGCACCTGGGGAAAAGAAGGATCATCTCTTACCTGCTTATTTTGGTTTCTCCAAGTCCCTCCATGCCAGCCCAAACTAGGCTTAAATCTTCCTACAAGCTAGAAATGAAGCACTGCCACACTGTCCCAGGCAGCCAGCTGGATGAATCTGCTCTGTTTAAAGAACTCCCAGCTAGCACACAAAGTCTTCCCAAGCATTTTGGAAAGACAAGCTCCAAGATCTCTCATGCTGCTGTCTAACACTGAAGGCAACAGGGAAGAAGGTCTGGGTTGTCATGAGGGACTTGGAGAAACCAAGGGTAATTCTCTTGTGTATCTAAGCCAGCCCAGGCAGAACAAACCAACAGCAATATCCAAACTGGGGCAAAGCACAAAGCTGGGAAACAGAAGTTGTAATGGGATCAATTGAAATTCAGCAACATACAGAAGTTACCTACCTGGAAGCTGGAAGAAAGCAGAGCAAACTCTAGCAAACTCTATAGAGCAAACTCTAATACGGCAACAAAGCAAGTTTTGCTGGGGCAGCAGAGAAATTCACATTTTGTGGTGGTTTTTGATGTGTGTTTTGTTTAGGGTTTTTTAAACCTATCAAAATTGTGACACATCCAACATGCTGAGTTTGACATGCATTATAAAATTACTAAGGAAAAGAACTGGTAAGAACTCTACAATAATCCCATCTTCTCTGATACCAACACATTATTTCTCAGATTGAAAAATGGCTCATTCATCAGTAAGACAAGCAATTCTATACATCTAAATCCATTCCATCCTACAAGATGACCATACAATGACCCCAGCAATGAACAATTCCTTCAACTCTTCAACAGGTTCTGAAATGTATAATGTAGAGAACTCCCCTAGAGATATACTTGTCAATAAGTTTCCTCTTCTTCAGATTAAAAAAGCAAAAAAAGAAGTGAATGACAAATTATTAAATTCTTCACAGTAAATCATCAGTGTCTTAATTCTGAACAAAAAAATCAAGTCACAGCATGAGTTCAGTAACTCCTAGAAACTAAATGCCTAAGTCATCTTATTTTTCCATCTTAAAGAATCTTCTAAAGACTCTTGAAAAGAACAAGCAGAATTCACATAGAAATGGAATACTGAAATCAGCACTCTAGAATTTGAAAGAGCAAAACATTCCCTTGTGTTCAAAGAGCTCCTTGGTCCCACATGGAAGACATATTTTTGACAAGGCTAAGACATGATTGTGAATGCCACTTCCAGACCCCTGATCCATGTCCTGCTCCTATGCTGAAGTGTTTTAACCCCACCAATGTCAAAACATAACTTAACCTTTACCTGCCCAGGGCTAGTTCACTGATACAACACCTCTGCTCTTAGCAGGAAAGATGTCTCGTTATTCTATTCAAGCACTGGTAACAATGATATCCTTGTTGTCTTCCCTTTCTCGCTGGCTGTGAAAGGATGAATAGCTGAATGATGAACAGCAAATCACAGCCAGGGATTGTCTGCTCCCCAGCACACACGGGGTCAGGAAAAGTACTACACCAAGATGGGTTCAAAGGAGCTTTCTCCATTTCTAGCCACAAACCTGACACATCCCTAGGGTAAGATAACAATCTGGTAGTGATGCCAAAAAGATTTTTGCTTTTTATACATTTTTCATCTATTTGCAGCTCTCTAGACTACTATTATATAGTTATATAGCTCCTTAATTAACTCTGGTACTTTTCCTACCCTTTCCCTTAGATTTTAGAACAATAAGCCGACCTTCTAAACACATTCCTGGAATATTGTTTAGTCTAATTCTAAGTAGGGGAGCTACAATACGACATAATAAGAAGTGGGCAGAGAACCCTTGGAGCAACTCCAAGGGGCTGACCCAGGGATGGGTTACTGGGGCAACTGAATCTCCTGGATGTACCTGTTATACCCTAATTAATTAACCCTATAACAGTAGAACTCTGTTTCCAGGTGTGCCCATCATGACCAGACACCTGAAAGCTTCCAAAGAAAGGTCTGTTTGTTACTATTCTAACACTAAAAAACAAGGAGTTTTTTTCTCTCCTTTGGTTATGGGTAACAGCAGCTGAACAGCTCCAGTGGGCTGCAATACCAGCCTGCAAGCCACAAAAAGCAAGGCAGCAGCAGGGGAACACAGGTCCAATTCCCATCTACTTCCCTGCCAGCTAACATTACAATATGCCCTTTATATCAGGGCTGGGAAAAAAAAACCAAAAAGCCAAAAAACAAAAAGCAACAAAACCACTGAGCTACCAGGTATTGGAAAAGACAGAAGGGAGAAAAGGCAGTAGGATGAGTTAGATGAGCTTGTAGGTTACAAACAGCCAAACGGGCCTTAGACAAGGGAACATAACAGCCACACACATAAAGGCTCAGCACACCGAGTACACCCATCCATAAGTCAGTTTCCTATTGTCATCCTTCTCTGAATTGTTCTGAAATAACATTTTATTCTCCAAGGCTCCACCAAGTTCCATGAACAGTTTCCATAAGGATTCCTTCCAAAGAGACAGAACACCATTGGCAGCTGCACCAGGCAGTTCAAACACTGAAAACATGAGGGCACAGCTCATCACCAGCACATGGAACTTCCACATTTTTAACTGCTTACTCTTAGTTTAGATGATAATTTAAAAAAGTTTCATGCCACAAAGTACACTAAACAATGCAAATGGGGGTGGCATATAAATGTAATGTAGCAAACTGCATAGGTCCCTAAGAAAGCAGAGTAAGCTTAGCCTCATTGTCTTACAGATGTCCTTTAAATGCAGAAATTAAAAAAAAAACACCTTTGTTTAGTAAGTAACACTGCCCATTCCCACGATCAGACAGAAAGGGATGGGAGAGAAATACACAGAGAAAAGGGAATCCTTTTTCAATGCAGAAAAAACCCAGAGTCTTAAAATTTGGATCCAGCATTGCCCAAACTCAAAATTTTCTTCAGTTTTAGCAGGTCAGCAGTCTAGAAATTAATTTAATAAAGAACATATTTCCTTTACAAATACACGTAGCTGCAGCAATGAACAGCATACCACAGATTCTCTCTTCAAAAAATTACTTTTGAAAAGAAACTGTGTCAGAGACTGCTTACCTCACATTCAGTGAACCCCAAAAGGAAGAGTGGCTCAGAGCAAACTGTCCTCATTTGCTAACCAAACACAGTCCTCATCCTCCAGCCACAAATGGCAACTCAGGTGCTGATCCGTTAACCCATGTCAAAGTAACTCCCCACTCACAGCCATCTACCTTCTTCTCATTATATCTAGTGTGTCTTTTCAACACATACAACTCTAGAAATAAGTTACTTCTATCTATCACCACTGCTAAAAAAAAAAACCCACAAGCCCCAAACAAAACCTGAAGAGACCGGATTTATTTTCTTTAAACCAGAATAGAAAGTACCAAAAGAAAATATCCTTGAAAATAATACTACATGTACTACATGTAAAAACTCACTATCAGCTTTAGCGTAGAAAGATTCTGAACAAAACAGCCACTTTGTGTAAGTCAATCATCAAGGGCAGTTAAGAAAATGCAGCCAGAGCCCAACAATAACATTATCGGAGGGAAATACACGGCTCAAGAACTTCTCTAGTTCTTAACACTTCATTCCATTTCAGAACGAACATCATTTTGGAAAGCCATCCCCAGAAATGGCAAAACAACAGTTGCTTTTAGAGCTTGAGCAGTTTTCTGGCAGGGTTTAGATGGCTTGATTAATTATGTAAGACAAGAAATTGATTTACAAAAGGCAAAAATCAGAGCCTAACAAAGAGAAAATATATTCTTCCTTTCCCATCAAATGTAAGCTTCTTACTTACTTTTTCAGCCTTGAAAAGAAAAACAACAGACACAAGGAACTAAAATCCCTTCTCTTCCTCTAAAAAAGCAAAACAATCTTAATAATCAAAAGGAGCTGCCTAGCGACCCAACTTCTCATCCAGAATTAAAAACAGGAGCTCCCAAGCTTAATTACTTTAACAGAATAACCACTCAAATCACAAAACAAAAATAAAAGACCTAATTCCAAGACCTCTAACTCGCAATCTAATGGAATAAAGAAATGTGTTCACCCAATTCCAGTTTATGGTCGAGCAACGCCTGGGTATTCAGGTCTCAGCGGGCAAACAAACTTTGCAGACAAACCCGAAGCCTAGGGAAAGGAGGTAAAAAAGAACGAACTGTTTCCAAGCAAAAAAAAAAAAAAAGGTGACGAAAGCTGGGAGAAATAACCTTTCAGAGGCTGAAGGAGATAATTTGCTATTAATAGAAAAAACACATTAGAAGAATCCTGAGAGTTACAGAGACATCGCATTACCTTCGATACACCAGAACTAAAAAAGTCCCTGTGCGCCCGCACACGCGTTGGAGCCTTTTCTTGCCGACTGCGCTGCGGACCGAGCCCCGCTCCGGGCCCGTGTACAAAGGGCTGCGAGCGGCGGAACCCCCGGGCCTCCCTTCGCCCGGACACACCCGGAGCGGAGGCACGGCCGCAGCCGGGAGCCCCCCGCAGCCCGGAGCAGGAGGCCGAGGGCACAGACATGGCGTTTCCTTCCCTCCCACAATCCCGGACGCGATCCCACAGCAAAGCGAGTAGGGAGGTGGCTGGGGGTAAGCGAGAAACGAAAAAAAAAAGTCCCCCCAAACGCAAAACAACCAAAGAAAAATCCCGAACAAAACAAACACCAGCTCTGAGCAGAGGCCGCTCAGGCCGGGCGCAGGGGAAGCGCCGCACGGCAATACCCGCCGGGCAGGGCGGCGCCTTGCAGCGGTGGGATGTCGGTGCTCGGGGAGAGGCTCCTCTGGGCTCCGCGCCCGGGGGCCGCTCCGGGCAGGCGGCAGGAGCGCGGCGGGCCCGCTGGCGCTGCGGCCTGTGGGGCGGAGGAGTTGGTGTCCGCGCGGGCCCGCCCTGCCCGTCACCCCGCGGGGCCCGCACCCACCTGGGCCATGCCCGGCGGCCCCGCCGCTCCTGTGCCGGGGCTGCGGGTGAAGGCGAGTCCGGCCGCCTCACGATCGCCGTCCCGCACTCCGCGCTGCCGCCATCTTTAAACGCCTGCGCTGGGCCCCTCCGCTGCCCGCGGGCGGGACCCCGCGCGCGCCGAGCCAATGGCGTGCGCAGCGTTCGCGGTCACCGATTTGAAATCGCGGCTGCCATTGGTCCGTTCCCGTGCCTGTCACCGCGTTCCGCCAATAGAAACGCGAGAGACGCCCGCCCTCACAGGCCGGGCCATGGCGGGGCGGGCGGATCCTTTGTGTGGCCCGGGCACCGCTCGGGCCTTTTCACCCTGTCCGGACCAGCCACAAGAAAAGCGCCACTTTTCCCTGCAAACGCTGTTTTGTATCTTTAAGCAGCAAAACTACAGCATTACTACAAGACTGATTTACCTAAAAAGGATAAATCAAAGTAGGGCCACTTCACCTGGTCTGTGTACCAAGCAGTTCACAGAACAAGTCCCAAATCTGACTGCAGTGTTTAGATGGGATTACTAAATATTGAAAATATCTTACACGATTTATGTAAATTACTTCTAAAGTGTTAATGAACATTTGCTGTCTTAATTTGCTCTATTATTTTATAATTTGCGAGTGATACAGAGCATTTATATATTTATTTATAGGGTTACTTCTTTTATCCTTCACCGGCTTGAAATCAATGTCAGACACAAAATACTGTGATAATGCATCCTGGTTTTGTCACCAACAGTATGTTTGTGCTTGTTTCATGTGTCACTTCAGGACATGAGAGTCTTTTTCTGGTATTTCACTGATCTCATGTCTTTGAGGTCCCCAAATACTGCTACGAAACATAACTAATATTTTAATAAAACTTTAAAAACTTACTCAGAAGACTGCTGTTAGGTCTTTCCATCTTTGTGTTTGTCTCGCTGCACCAACACATCTAATGATAGGGCAATAATTTGGACATAACATCACCATACCATGTCAACACAAAGATCAGGTTACCAAAACTGCTTTAAATCACTGCAAGCTGCCCTCAAAAACTGAACACAGTTTCCACTAAAAGCATTTCTAATTTTTAATTCCTCTAATTTTTAATTCCTAAAATAATAGGCTTTTGCACTCAAACCATTATTTCAGTGATTTTTAAATTATGACTGCTTTTATTAATGCTAAAACAAAGCCCTTTGGAATGTGTATTTCATAAACACCCACGGTTTGCAAAACAGCACTCACGTCACACTTCAACTGTCAAAGCTGAGGAAAAGGATCTCACAATTAAGTAAACAGCTTGGGTCGATGCTGGCATTTGCTGTGTCAGGTCACCTCAAATTGCTAACACTGGGACAAAAGATTGTCCCTCTCAAAGGGCCTATCAAAATACAAGTATTGTGACTCACTGGCATCCCATTTTTGTGACTGTAGAAATGAACTGCTGCAGTAAGAAGATTGCATACTTCAGAGAACAGGTTAAATTTTTTATATGTACATGAACAGCAGCGCTTCAGTTAGGATCAGGTGAGGCACACACACAGATTTTTGCATAGAGTTGGAGAATCAAAATGCCTGCAGTGATTAAAAAATGAAAAAATAACCAGTTCTAGTTTTTCCAATGTGCATCTGTTTTCAGAGACTCACAATACTGTGTCTTAAACTAATGGTGCAACAGCTGATTCTCTGAGACACTGACACTACAGGGAAATAGACTTCTAACTTTTATGAACAAAAGGATAATAATCCATTAACAAAACTATGTTTTCATTTAAAAAATGCTCAAATTGTGGTTAAAATTTTAAACCAGAAGGTTGATGTGACCCCTAGAGAATTAAACCTGATCTGATCTCATGTGCTCTATCTAATAAGGTGCAAAATTCACCTGAAAATTTTCGTCACCTGGACTTCTGATGGAAGACTTGTCAAACACGCACAAAAATCTTCAACTTTTGAATTAGAAGTGTACAGGTCCAGCTGCATCGTGCAATCAGGATTAAGCATAACACCATGAAATGTCATTATCCACAAAAAACAGTTCCTAATGACAAGGAGATTTTCACATAGAAGATATTGAAGGCAGGACAGAAACTACTGCTGTCAACACAAAATACAGCCATCAAGCCAATAAAGACAAAACTATGAACTTCCCAATAAAGTCAACAGGCTGCATTCATCGGAATGAAAATTAGGTGGAGCCAGTGGCTTTTTCATATTCTTCCTATGCCAGTAACTGCAGCACACATTGTGCTGTTCCAACAGCAAAAGCTGCTGAAAGACAACTTTTGCTCAGCCTTCATTACTTTTATTTCAATCAAATAAGTTGCACTGCAGATTTTTACATTTTTGGGGCATTGGTAAACTGGTATTTGCTTGCATTACATGTCTTTGTCTTTCCCTTTTTGCTGCAATCTGCTCTCCTTAATCTAATCTCTGTCAGACATCACTTCACAGCCATGGAAAGATGTCAAAAGGACCTCATGAGCAATCTCAGATCAGTTCTCAAATGTCAAAAGAAGTGGTTGATTGTTACACAAAATAATCAAAGTAGACAGATTCTTTGGCTCAAGGATACCACAGAATTACTAATCTTGCTCTTGCCATTCACAGATTCAACATAATCTAAATTGTGTTGTCTACAGAATCACATATGACTTCTGATTCTCCTGTTGGAAATACTTCATCTAAATGGCTCTCCCAAGTTTCAGACTGCTGGCAGAATTTTCCCAATAATGCAGACATTTTTCTAAAGACAGTTTTGCTTAAAGAAGGGTATGATGTCCAAGTGGTCAAATAAAAAGTAACAGCTTTACATTGAAATCTGGAAGTTAAAACAAGAAAACGAAAGAATAAGGCAAAACCCAAGTTACCTTCACATTACAAACTGGGCTGCACAAGCCATGCAGAAGGAACATTCTGTTCAATTGCACCTGCACCAGTTGCACCTGGGCTGGTGCTATCCTACAGTGACTGACTTCTTTTACTTATTCTTCATATACAGAACAAACCTATTCCTATGGCTGAAGATCCTGCATTCCTAAATACACTCAATTTATCTAGGGGGAATATTAGAGAAAAAGAAATAATATCTATCTGGGACAGAACAGTAGTCTTCAAACTTAGATTTCTATAGGTCCTATCATTCAAATAGTTCAGAACACTGTGCTGAAATGGGCAATATTTATCTGGTCTTTATAAACTTAAAAGAAAAAACATCTCTGAGTCAGCCTCGTGGCTGTTTGCACATCGTGCATCTCCACCAGTTAAGCCACCCCTTCAAGTCAATCTTAGTCACTTCAGAGAGCTGTGGTAGAATTGCACTGACAGCTACTTCAGACATTCTGGCTTCTCCCCAGCTGCTGTTGCATGGTAATTTTTCTTGTGAGCCATCGTACACCACGATGTTCGTAACTCAAAGCTGTGGTACCAAAGCACACTTGGTGCACATATTTTGTGTGAACTACAGCTAAGAAGCTGCTGCTGCAATCCCTCAGCCTGGACTCCTCTCTACACTGCTGGCAGCACACAGACGTGAATCAGGAGCGTAATCTTTGGCTGTCAAAAATCCAGGTGTAGTTGCACTTATGTAAGTAAAACCATAAATGTCAGTACCTTTGTTTTCCCTGACAGAGGCCAAATAAATTACAGTTCTGAAAGCACAGTCGTGCTGCTAGGGTTGTTTTTAGTGCAACTGCCATCCCAGGATTGCTTTGCTAAACTCATACACATTACAACAAGAGAGGACTCAGACTTGACTGGCACTATATATTGCCAAAGAAAACAGAAAAATTTGCAACTGCCATATTGCAAAGACAGTGATACAACACATCTATACATGCTGCATCTAGGAGTACAACAGGCCAACATATGAAGATTTATGCAGCAAAACAATTGGTGCAGAGAATTTAAATCTCCACGCGAGGTGCGTTTTAGACAGTTTTTCTCAGGTTAAACTCATTAGCTGTTGGAGAACACTTGGTGCATTCCTCAAGCACACTTACCTGTTCTGTTCCATCTGAAACCAGCCTGGACCCTGGCACCTGAGGCTGCCCTGAAAAGTGAGCCAAGGCACAGTAAACAGGGACAAACAGGAAAACCATGTAAGGGCACTAATCAAACCAGGGTGATAATGCAGACCCATCTGTAATCGAGAGGACAGTTAATTCCTCTCTAAACGCCAGTCATTCCAGTGAGACATGGGAAACAGGAGATGGATAATGCATCTAAGATGTGGTTTTACATAGTTATTTTGAGTAGCTATTGACAGCAGACATAGCACAGGGAAAGAAAAACAAAACAACCCCATCTTTCTCATTCACCTTTTTCTTGGAAGAGTACATTCCTTTAACAGAGGCAAAAACCTCAGTCATTGAATACTAATTATAATGTTGTACCACAAGAAGAGACATTCCTGGCCCCACATATTTTCCAGTTTATTATTTAATATATGTTAATTAACATCTGAGAAGTGATGTGGTTTTCTTCACAGAACAGAAGCAAGCAATGTGTTTAGCCAGTCTGGCAGGTTACTGACCAGGGCTGGCTCTGTGTGTCAGGCGAGACACCGATGGCAAACTCTCCTGCATCACCAGAGGGAAGCTGGAAGGCACCTGAGTGCCTTAGTAGGCACTGTCATCCTCAGAGGCCTCAAAGAGAACAGGATCACAAAACAGAACATCATTCTCTGTTCTCTGTTTTCCCCTTCCTTTCTCCATCTTCCAATGTGCATTTATCTTTCTAGTACAAATACACAAACATTTAATGCGCATCAGCAGAGACACTGCTTTTTTTCTCATTCATGGTGTGTGTGACTTATGCATTGTCATTTTTGGTTATCCTGCTTAATATCATAATATTTATTATTTCTCCCTCATCTGTGATCATAAGTTCAGTGCTTATGTCTTCTGTTTTAAAAGATATAGTAAATTTAAGCATGCCAATATGATACTTTTTTTTTTTCATTCAGCTTCTAATTTCTTGATACACAGATAATTTTCTTGATAAAGAGATAATTTATATATATATGAAATACAGGCAACATTTCTTCACTCTGTTCACCTTAACCTACATTTTGCAGCCTGAGTCACACTGATGGGTTTTGTAATTCTCACAGTTCATGGCTCTCCAGCTGATTGCAGTACTGATTCTATTTTCACCAAGTCAAGACTATTTCCCAGATCCTCAGAAGCTATCATCAAGACTTCTCTGCAGAAAATGAATCAGATGAAGAACATCAGCCATGTCCTGTTACATCAATCTGAATGAAATAAAACTAACTCGTACTAGCTAATATTCCATATAAATAGGGACACTTGCTAAACCATAAATGTGCATTAAGTTCTACAGGCTAAAATTGAAATGTGAGATACTTTAATTATTGTCTTATTACTGCTTAATATTTCATAGATTTATTCCAAAATTACTTATTTCCTTATGATATTACAAAAACAGTGTTCCAAGTCTTATCAATATTTTATCTTAATTATTTAGTTTGGTGTATTTCATTTGTAACAATGAATATCAATCAAACTTTGAATATAGTGAGGACCAAAGGCCCAACTCCTCCTCTGCTCTGTTCAGGTGTGTTTTATTAAGCTACTACAAGGGAGATGAGACAATTGCACCTCCACTGCAGGGGCCAGTACAGCAGAACATTGATGCAGGCTCTACTCAGTGTAACAGGAGAGTCTCATGTCTGCCAAGGATCCAGACCTTTTCACAGTCAACATGGATTCCCATCCTCCAGCAGAATTTTGTGAGGCTGCACTTTTCCCTAAGAAAGCATTGATTTTTCTCTTTCCTACCTGTCAAATATTTTCCAATTTCTTACCTGTATAAGACAACCGTACAATAGCACAGAATTAGGAAATACCCACAACATAAAAACCCCAGAAAAAATACAGCACTCTTAAAATGGAATTAAGTACCAGAAATAGAACTTAAATTACAGCTCCTTCATCGTTAATATGGCATGAAAGATTTAACTTCATTGTATCACACCAAATTACAGGCAAATGAACAAAAACATACCTGCAAAAATGCACAATCTACTAATGCCAACAAAGACTGGTCACCAGCTTGACTTTATTCTGATTCTAGTTTTGAACACACATGTAAATAACAATTATGACACAATTTTAAGCAAAAAAAACATAGCTGAGGTTTTACACATTTTAAAATTTCTTCCACTACGATTCCAATAGAAAAAATAATCAGGAAACAAAAATCTCTTGCAAATGTATGACTTTGAAGAGATGACATGTATAAGCAAACTTAGTAAAATGCCATGCAGTAGTTTCCTATACACACCTTTTTCCTTTATATCCTTTAAAACTGGTATTTAAAATTTCCTTTTATTATTAAAAATACTTTTATAAAAATAAAACACTTTCTTTTTAAACTGTAGGTACAGTATCCTTTTTCCAGTGGATTCACTGCAACCTCTAATTTGCACAGAGTAGATCATGCACTTCATAAATTCCTTATCACTTCTATGGTCAAGCACCACTTGCTGATATCTGCACAGCAGTCTTGATCTTGTTTCCATTTCAGCCAATGACAAAACTCTCACAAAAGCTTCCAAATAAGTTAAAATACCTCACTTTATTAGCTATTCTGATGAGATAAAAAACAACATCCAATGTTTGGGCTCTTTCCTGTTTGTCCTAATTGTCAGAAAAAGCAAATCCCAGATTTAGAATTTTGATTCAAGCATATCAAAATACATTATTATAATCCATATTTACATCTAAGGTCTGACTCACCTTTCTTTGCCTGTATGTAAAAACTAAGAATAAATTTTCATTATTACAGGACTGCTATAAAGACTGAAGCTTACAAATGCTTTTAGCATGAAACTGCATGCATTTTGCTTGCCTTTATGATGTCTTCAAAGAGAATGTCATGTTTAAATATCCACTATTTGTAAGTGGATTTTAAAAAGTTTGCTATGCAAACTCTCAGAGCAAGCTATTGAGGCAGGGCTTTGTTTCTTAGGTATGCATGTGTCAAACTAAAATTTAAGACAGCTTTAGCTACTTCTCTGCATCTAAAAATAACAGTTAACATTTTTATCCATACAAATGTGGGGTTTAAAAGTCATCAAAAATTGAAAAGGGCTGACCATTTCCTGCAGCTCAGGAGGACAGTCTGGAAGGCTTTGAGTTCTAAACCATGTACAACCCAACACGATTGTTGATTGTCTTGCAATCGAAGTTGTCAAAAAGTCATTTATACAGAACTGAATCCACAACCTGTGACTAGTCAAGTAAGCAGTCCTGGTCTCTAGGAGCTATTTAAATATGCAAATATGAAGAAGAGATTTGACTAAATGCTGCTTTAGCACTTCCTGACAAATACAAATCTGGGAATGGCCTTTCACAGTACTTCACCTCAATGGAAAGTTTCATTTACTGCTGCCTCCATTACACACACACACACATACACACACACGTGAGAATGCCAAAATACACCAGCTTGAGAACAGAAACACAGCTGCACATCTTCCAAAGAGTATCAAAAATCTGACTACTCTGCAATAATTAATTAAAATCAGAGGCTTGTGAAAATACAGTCAGCATACCTAAAGGAAAAAAAAATAGTGGTGATCCATTACTAACCTAATATTCAGTATTCAAAAATAGTCAAAACAGAATACCAATAGAAACAGAAATAGCTTAGGGTTTTCAAATATCCTGTTATTAGCTAGAATCTTCCATTACCTACACTGGCACTGAATAATTGAAAAAAGCATGCATTTAAATAGCTTTTTAATTCACAGGTGTTAGAACATAGGAAGTACCTCTTAATATTCAACTTTTTCAGCAATATAAGACTGCAACAGTGTCACCTTACAACACATAGCTATTTCTACTAATAATCCATGAGATGGAATCCACTCCAGGCTGTAACACATTCTACCAATAAAGAAATGAATCCAAAATTTTATATGTACAAAACAGCCGACACATGAAAACCTCATCTTCAGCTTCCGTTTGCAAACAGGTACCTATTCCTTACCTGCTTGCTGGAGAAGAAAATAACAAAAACAATACTGCTAATTAGACTATCAGGAAACAGGATGTCACAGCACAAATAGTTTTATTCAGGTCAAAAATAAGCAAGTCTGCTCCCATGGTTCTTTCAGTAAAAGTGAACAGAGACTGAACTAAATTCCCTACCTTGATTCTCAGATCAAGTTTTACAAATAAGATCTATTGCTGTACTATCTATAGAAAAATGAATTTAAAGAATCCCCCCTCTCTGCCCTCCCCAGGCAGAACATTGCACCATGGCACTGAAAAGCTTAAATGAGACTAAAGCACTTAATACTACCAGGATAACATACATTCATTTAATGCACACTGGCATCAGCTGTACAATCTTAACAGCATATGTTGAAGGTAAAGCGAAGTTTGGTAAAACCTTCATATAGAACAATAAAAGCAGCAAGTATTTCCCCACCATTAGAACTAAAAACAAGTTTAGGTCTACTAATAACATCTATAAAAAAATCCACACCTACAAAAAAGCAACGACTTTGTCTTGGACAAAGATGGCCTTGCCCTGAAAGCAGGGTGGCATTAAATAAAATATTTCTGATTATAAGTTGCTACTTCATGTAAAAAAAAAATCTTCATCTGGTTTTCTCCAAAGCATTTGTGAGCTTGACAGGGTATGATACCAGTTTATTTAAACTTTTGCTTTCCTTGCTATTTTTAGTTTGTGGAAGCTGGCACAAAACATTTACTAGAGCTTAATGGCTTGTTGTCTCATTGCTATTATTACAAACCATTCATGTGGAAAGTTGTTAACTGTGTAGTTTGAATTCATAGGTGCTTGTTTGCCACTGGTTGACATCAGCATTGATCATGTTGCGCTCGGTGAAAGTAACGCATCCCTCGGAATCGATGAGCACCACCGTGTTCGTCCTGCAACAGCCAACGGCACAAGGTTACACCTGGGCTCCTTCACAGGATCTTCCAGGCTGCCATCCCTCACTCCCAAATGTTTTAAGCCCCTCCCCCCCCCCTTTTTTTTCCCCATAGTACATCATCAACACAAGAGCAGGGCAGAAATCATCCTGACAAGTTCAAATGGGCATTTTCAGTCTGTTCTTCTGTCACGCCACTGCTTTGATTCCCTGCTGCACTTGCAGCACACACAGCCCTGACACATTGCAGAGAGCATGATAAAAGCCTAAACTTAGTGCAAAGTGCTCCATTCAGAAAGAAGTAGCATAAAACTAAGTTTTTCTTCACACCCTACATATACCCATAAGGATTGTTGACATCAATAGTGCTCTCTTCATTCCTTTCTTTCAAATCAACTTTATATGTTAATTAGTATCACAGGACATTGATTTGTGATCAAGAAAAAGGTGTCTCTCTTGAAACTTTCCAAAGAGGAAATTTGTTTTCATGAAAAGCAGATGCCAGTTGTGCATCTATTCCACTTTGCCTCGGTTAAGCTGTCACTTCTCCATGGACACTGCAGTACCCTCCCACAAAGGGATGACTGACAGTAGGAATTTTGCACCATCCTGATCTGGTGGCCTTTCCCAAGTCACTTCACAGTTGTTCACTTATATGAAAAAGAACTTAATTTCCTCATAAGAAAGTGAGGCCCCGTTAACAACCTCTATTCACTAAGCCCTGTTGCTAAGGGAAAGGTAAGTGTGAGCATACAATTATGGCAGCAGGGAGACTGGAAATGTGTGCTAATTCACCAGTAGAAGGTCAGTATTTCTACCAAGTTCTCCCTGTTTCCTTTGAAATGGCTAGACTCCAATCTGTGAAGCAAGGGGAGGAAGGTGCTTTGTTACCATGTTAAGTTTTCATTATCCTATATTTAAAATGTTCTTTTAATACATTTAAAGAAACCACTGTAAATACTGAGTCTGTTTCTCAGAATACCAACTTCAAACGCCTACAGCAGTGAGTATTCTGCTTATCAACTCCCATCTCTACAGAGGAAATACTGTGGCTGACCATGCCACAAACCAATCTGACAAAATTATTGGCAGACTTTTAGAGCAGCAATTCCCTACCACCAGCAACAGGGTTCACCAGCAATTTTGTCCCACTGAAGATTAAATGAAGATTTGCATTGCATTATTCTACTTGCAGCTTTGGTGGAACAGTCAGAGCAGAGAGTAAGAATATCTCAGTAAAAACAGCAGCATCAGTTAGGGGAGAAGTGGAAATACAGA
Organism: Motacilla alba alba; assembly: GCF_015832195.1. Classification (NCBI taxonomy): domain Eukaryota; kingdom Metazoa; phylum Chordata; class Aves; order Passeriformes; family Motacillidae; genus Motacilla; species Motacilla alba. The sequence goes on along the minus strand of NC_052030.1, from coordinate 6,821,571 downwards.
TTCTTCTGAACAAGAGCAGTAGGTTCTTAATGTATGAAAATGGCAGATCCATTTTATGATGCAATGTCTAAGAAAAACTCTGATTTAGCAATGCAAGTGACACGATTCCTGCTCGTGGAGGAGAACTGTGTTCTGCAAATCTCTGGTAAGATCAAAGTTAGATGTGCTCAGATCTGCTATTACACTGGGGAAGCAGAACTGTATTATCTTGTCTGGGACAAGGTAAAGCTGTGCCGTGCTCTCCATCAAAGATGAACTACAGAGTGAGCTTCAAATGCTCTTCAGCAGCAAACCCCAGACACTCAAATACTGACCAAGGAAATACATGACTGAATTATACCAGATTAATATCTGAAAAAAAATTAAAGCAGTCACTATAGAATTTAACCTTACAACAGCACAGTTTTGATTTGAGATGTGCTTTGATGCAGTACAAATCCATTTCTGGCCGTGAGTTTTTACCTTGTTCCGTAACCCGGGCAGCGAACGCACAAAGCTGCATACTTGTTCAGGATGGGACGGATGTAATCCTTCCCTTGGTCTTCAATTGCAGGGTCTGGTAATTGACTGAAAAAAGTAGGAAAAGAGTTTAAAAAAATCTCCAATATTAACACATTCATCCCTATTGATCTGGAAGGAGTTCCAGGACATCTCTGAGATCACAGTCAAAGGCAGGGCTGAAGCAGAAAAGAGGGGGTAAAGGAGAAAAACCCATCAGGAAAGAATGGAATTCTGTGATTAAACCAGCCACTGGACCCACTAAATTCCTGTAATATGCACACACAAAGAGATCATACAGTAATATGAAACAGGATATTTTAAAAAAGTTCAAAGCTAGTGCATATTCACATGTTCATATTTATTATGAGAAGATCATTTCATCTTGAAGTGCGATTTGGAAAGATTACAGGCTTAGTTTTAAATATTGCTTTTTGTAAGTAAGTATTTCCCTTTTATAGTCAGATGGTTTGAGATGAGATCAAATGGAATTACTGAACATTAAGGGGAGACCATTTGACTATATTGTATCTTATACCTTTGTCTTCTTACTAAGTAAAAAGTATAAAGTCTATCAATTTTTTTAAAAATCACTTGATGTGATGAAAAAAGTAGATGAAAAAAGCTATTAAGACAGCTTAGCAGACTCCACAATTACTACTCATTGCTCAGATCTCTGAGTTCTTTTACAAAACTTTATTTTGAACCACTGAAAAATGCCACCTTCATGAATGCTGGCATTAAAATTTGGGAAATTGAATCTATATACCAGAACCAGCTTTGCTTCAACTCGAATCACTTCCCAAACACATAAAAGTCAAGGTAAACATGAAAGTTACCAGATGGTGAGCAATGATATAAATTTAGACCACAGCACTTCCTGTACCCAGCTCCATGTGGGCAGAATGTAGTGCTATCAACTTCCTTTCCTTCTGAACATCCAGCTGATGGGCTCAGGTTCACTCTGCCATGAACTGTGAGTGCAGGAACCTTCCTTATATCTCAAACTCATCTCTTGGGGACTACCTTGACTGAAACCTCCTTGACTGGAACTTTCTTGACTGAATTGTACACACAATTCCTTATCTCCTTCCCCCACTTAGCCTGAAACAACTTTACTTTTGAGGAAGGCAGCTGGTTGTACTTTGAAGTGTTGCTTTTCCACCCTCTGTCTACACTCTGAGCAGCAATACAGAACAGTAAAATCTACTAACACAAACCAGCCCACCACCTGTGAGGGTGCTGAGGCCCTGGCACAGATTACCCAGAGAAGCTGTGGGTGCCCCATCCCTGGAGGTGTTCAAGGCCAGGTTGGATGGGTCTCTGAGTAACCTGTGCTAGCGGACAGTGTCCCTGTCCACGACAGAGGTTGGCACTGGAAGATCTTTAAGGTCCCTTCCCATCCAAATAATTTTATGATCATATAAATAAGTGCTTTCTTTAAGTGCAATAACCAAACCTATGTGAGCCTTTAAAAAGCTGACAGCAAGCAGCTTGCACATCCCTAGTAATGCACTCATTGCCCTTATTAAGAAGTGCAATCTTTAAAAAAAAAGGGCACAGAGAAACCAGTACACAGCTGATGAGGTCTAAAACTGCAGTAGCCTTAATTGTGTCTCCTGCTTATAAATCAATACTGTTGAAAGTCAGGCTCTGTGAGAACACTGCTTTCAATTAATATGAAGGTGAAGTGCTTTTTTCCTTCAAAACAGTTTTTATATGCATGTTTTTAAATGGGTCATATTGTATTTGAGTAAATTGCAGCTATCATGTTCTTACGGCTCTTGATTATTCATCACTGTAAGAAGCTCCTTCACCAAGTCTTCTTTGGTAAGGTCTTGACTTCTCTTGACCACTTCTGTGAAAAGCTGCTTCCCATACTGAAGTTTCTTCCATGGCGTATCCAACAAAGAATTACTCAATCCATATATTCCTACACACATACACACACAAAAAAAGCCCAATTTAATTGGAAAGTGCATTCTGTTTTAATAAAGTCTAAGTGACTCCCCAGCTAACCTTTACCTTCAGGTGTGCCATAATCACACAAGCCCCATTACTGAACAGGAGAATACAGCAGGCTCCCATCTCATGCTGGGCTGTGCTTCAGCACTCCCCTCATGCTAATGCTCAGTACTTGGTTATAGTTGTACTCTAATTCATATCTACAGCAGTCAGTTGAAATTTCTGGTTTGCTAAACCATGAAGGCATAACAGAATTTTATAATTTCTGCCATCTAGTCTTGTCCAGTGTAGGGATGATAATCATAAGTTATCTTTGCCTCTGATTTTACTCTTGAAAAACACTGAAAAGCAGCACTGCATGACAAGAAGAACCCTTCTCTTTAGAGGCATCCTCTCACCACAAGCCAGACAAGGGAGATCACCAAACATCCTCTCCTCCTAAAGGCAGCCACGTACACAGGAGTCTGTTTAAGCGCAGAGACCAGAACCATCTTTGCTACAGTCTGCAGATACCTAGAATTTGTGACTCAGTTTCTCATTACAACAGGGCCAAATTTTAAATTTAAAAAAAATGTCTGTATTAAAATCTGGTTTATGTCTGTAGCTGTACAAGATCTAACAGTTGTTTCCAAGAATTTATGCTGTAATTGCTGCAATAACAATTTGCCTACTGGCAGCCACATTTTGACCATTACCCTAAGCAGGCAAAGTGAGGCTCTGCCATTAACTGTTACCAGCTAGTTACACTGCTCAGAGCCTTCCATGTCTCCTGGCTCCATTTAAACTGCCTTTTTGATGATGACTTCTGGAGCACTGCTCTCTGTAGCTAGCTAGCAAAGAACTAGATTTGAAATATTTTAAAATTTATTCACCTGATAAGACAGACTGTATTTTTTTTTAAAGCCAACTCTGTCCCTGGGGGAGCACAGTCATACTGTGACCTTCAAACTGCTGGGTAAGGGGAGTTAGAGTCAGACCCTTTGAAAATTCCATTCTCAAGACAGACTTCTGTCCTTCTGCCATAATTACCTAAGTAGTATTCCACTAATTGCAGTGCAGGTGGGTACATACACTGACATGGATAGAAACTTTTAATGAACTATTGATTTTTTTTACTACAAGTTACTAACAAAAACTTATATGAATTCAAGGATATTTAGTAATATTTTCTTTTAAAGAATGCAAACAAAAAGTCAGTGAAGACAATGCTTAAGTAGCTAAATTACTAGAACAATACACAGCTACATAAGAAAAAGTAATATTCAGACCTGTCTGAAGAAAACCTACCAGCATTTAGGAAAACAGGTTCTGGTTCTCCTCTGTTTCCATAGTAGCAAATTACATCTCCTTTGGTGGTACTGAAAAATATAAATACAAATTTCTCCTTGAAAAGCCATCAGCTTCTATATTTGATTATGCTTTAATTTCATGCAATCTTTGAGCGCATTAAGATGCTTCTCCCACTGTTGCTCCTATGATACCAGACATTGATGTGTTTTATTATGTTCCTCCTCTCAAAACACTGCACCATTATCAGGAAATAGCATTATCATTTTTAAACATAACTGCAGTAAAATTCAGTAAAACCCCATAACTTCTGCATGGAAGTATCCAGGCTTAATGACAAAAACCTGGTTTTGATTAACTGGAGATTTAGTTGCTTGGGAGAAGGGGGCATGTGAAAACAAAGGAACTGTCCATCACAGCAAGTACCCTTTTCCCCATCACCTCTTTTGAAGCCTTCCTGCATTCTAAGCCACTGACTGCTGTGGGCCACTTTAGATGGCAGAAGTGCATTTCAGGCCCACTTCCAGCAATGCTGCAGGGCATAGCTGGGTCCTTTGTGCATTTCTTGGCTGTTTTCAGACCACTGTAGTCACTGAATCTCTCTAATTGTAGGCACTGGCTGCAGCACTCACTCTCTCTTGTGCACAGAGTACAGGGAGGGTCTTGCACAAGGTTCAGAGACAGCTTCCAACATTGCAAACAACTCTTATTTGACAGAGATGGTATCAGCATATCCAAACAGCAGGGACCTGCATAGTCACACTGATACTGCCAACACAAACACCAAACCAACTGATAAGGGAAAAAAAGAGAAAGTAAGTCATCAATAAGCCTTGTGTGTCCTGTGGGAAATGGACTGCCATTAGATGGCTCATTCTCAACATCCCTCACTCAGCTGACATGAAATCATGATTCCTCAGATCACTTCCAGTTGGTGGGGTTTGGCTTTTTTTTTTTTTTTTTTTTTTAATTTGCCAGAATACAGCAATGAGATCTAATTCTGTATTTCTCCCTAGTGATTTACTTGCTCTTAGTTACCAACAAACACATTCTCATCATAGTTCAATTTTTAATTTGTCTCCCAAGCTCCAGCTCCTTAGACAGCAGATAGAGTTTCCAAATTGGAAAAAAACCCCAAAAAAACCAAAACAACCAACCAAAAAAAACCAAAACAAACAAAAAAAAACTCCAAACACAAAACTTGCAGTTAAGACTGAATTTGGATTAAGTAGCATAAAGCATAATACAGAAGAGAAGCTATTTCCAACTCCTCATTTTTTTCCTAAGATAAAAAGGAGTATCTCTGTGCTGATGCAAATCAGAGTATATAGAATGCAATCTCATTAATGATGTACTGGAACTTAAATTGCTCTGCATAACTTAGCATCCGCTACTCAAACCTTAATAACAAGCAAAACAGTCTTGATTTAGCTGTTTATATTCTTCTTGAAAAGCCATTATAAAAGACATTCTACAGTGTCCTTTGCAAGACAGCCAAATGAAGAAGGAAATATTAACTTATTAATTATAGAAGTCAGAGGAGTCAAGAAGAGGAATATGAAAAAAGCCCACATAAAGCAAAAATAGAACTGCCTTTCTCTGTGCACCACTCTTCCTCCTCCCAAACTCATAAGAGCTTTCTGATACCACCCAGAAAGATCAAGTTTTTCAGCAGAGGCAGAAGACAGCCATCACAGCAAGCATATTGTATACACTATTTTTATTGTTAAATATCATTTAAGACATAACATCAGTTATAACATCAGTTACTCAATTCACAGTTTATTGACTGTTAAAAGAAACGTGTAGTATTTCTGAACTTTTGTCTAGTAGCTTAAAAGGCATTTATTTTCCTTATCTTTTTCTTCTCGTCATTACGATCCTTGTTCAAATTTATTTATGCTGATGTCAAAACTTACTGACTACCTGAACTCTTCACAGACAACAGCCCACCTTCGGTTTCTTATGTTAAGACACCAGAAATCACACAAACTATTGTATTGGTGCATTAACTACTCTCTTTCCAAATACCTGCTGCAGAAGGTCTGTGAAAAGATCAGAGCAATTGTTATAATCTGAAGTCTCACAAGACAGTGTTAGATAGAAGGGTGGACAAATGGCCCAAGCAAGCCCTGGAACACAGCTGTAAGACAAGGCCTGTCACAGATGGGACTGCATGGTGAGTAAGCTGGCACTGCTGACTTCCTTTAGAACAGCTTTTTACATGAAAGAATATAATCCTCTAGCATCTCTTCCAAGATTTGTGTCACTGACAAATTCAGTAACAAGATCCCCTGGAGTTTATCAAGAAGACAGGGAATACATACAAACTGCAGGGTCACTAATTCAGGACATCCGTATTTTATGGCATGCACACTCCCCCAGAGGAGTGTTTTCACTTATCTCCACTGCAGCACTGCTGCTGCCTTCTGTCAAAGGAAGACTAAAGCCTCCCAAGAGACTTCTGAAACGGAGATACTTTCAAAATTTAGTTCACTGTGCCAGTCAGCTACTCTTTCTTTTATCATTTGGCTCTGCCTATTCCCTTCCTACTGTTTACAGGTACTCAGTACTAAACATCAAAGCAGAAGCCAAGATGAAAAAAATCACTGTAAGCTTGATCACAGCAATAGCCTCAAAACCCTGGCCTGTACTCAAGATTCTCTTCCCTCCCAGCCTTACAAGTCTAGATAGCAATTTCACTGCAGAAGTAATAAAGGCGTAATTAAAGTGATGACAATAGGACCCAACAGACATATTTTTAAATCCCAGCCATAGCTGACAGCAAAAATAAACTAAAACTATGCTCTTAGATACATCTTTCTGTCAAAAAATGTAAGCAATAATAAATGTTCTAGGAGATATTCTAGGCAGCACAAATCTCAGTAGAAATAGAAGCTTCACAGCAACATTAAAGCCATACAGAGTTTGCCACAATCACTTCTTAAAGTTGGAGAAACACAAGCAGTGTCCTTCTGCACTCCTGCCCTGCTTCACCTTCAAGGTGGCTCCAAGTCATGTCCAACAAAAACTCAGAATGAAAGAAAAAGGAAAAAAGTAGTGAGGCAGTAAAGCTGCACAGAGTGTGGTTATCACCAAGTGATCACTCCCCTGGGCACTGAGCTCTACTCTGCTACAGACAAGGACATTGGATTGTTTTATGAATAATCTGTGCATGTATTTTTTGTGCAAGGACAAAAGATGAAACTGGCAGCAACACTGAAATGCTGTACAGTAGTTTCCAATAAGTAGTATGGTTCAGAGAGTCATTTTCTTTTCTTCAATGTTCATGAGCTAATCAGATAACTCTTTCTTTTTATTTTAAAAATAAACAAGCAAACACCAGACCACCAACTATAAAGCCCAAACAGGTACCACCTACCCTCAAATAAAATGGTGAAAAGAATTCTGCCGAATACTCACAGCACACAAAGTCTGCTTTAAAACAGACTTGATTTTGTTGTTAGTGCCTAAGCATTTCTTTGGCACTGTCCTAATATTTTGGGCCAGGCAGAAGCTGACAGCAGAGAAAAGAGATAAAAAAGTTTTTCAGAAGCATTTTTCTTTCTTTTGACATTGGACTGTCCATCCATCCACTGGAAGTAACTAAAGATCTATGCAGAAATACCTCATTTTCACGAGGGACCCACAAGAAGCAAGACAGGTATGCTCTGAAAAAGGTGATACTGAGTTAAGACAGTGCATGAGAAGAGAAGGAAATGAGCTTACAGAGCAATCCCAGGGACTTGACCATCCATGTTCTTTTCATACCAGCACTCTGAGCCTATCTCACTTTGAAAAGGCACCTAAATCCAGTCTCTGGAGAGCAATCAAATCCTTCCCACTCAGCCAGGTCACGGTAACCATGCTGAATGAGAGCCTGCAGCTGATGGTATGGTTTACAACATTTTCCCTGCAGGGATTGAAAACTGCCTGTGACAGGGCAGAACAGACAAGCTCACCCAAAAGGCAATTTTCTGTAATCCCCTCCAGCTGACTTGTTTGTAAGGCACAATTTGTCTATTCATCATGGAGAAAGTGATTCACTCCTGTTACACAGGGATCTTATTGCACATAAACTATATGGGTTCCAACTGACAGCTTGTCAGAGACTACACTTGCTGGGTGGGTGACAAGAAGCTGCCAATTTGTCCTTCGGGGCAGCCTGTATTACACACTTGGCAGTAAGGAACACAAGTGAGATGCTGCCACAACAGCCCTGACACAAGTTTGAGGTACCCATGAAAGCCTAAGTAGGTGTAGCAGTAGATTTGTTGAACACAGGTTTTTCCCAGGACAGAAATGATGTCCTGATCATCAACAAAAGCAGCTCACTGCCTTCAGGTGTAATCACAAATGGAGAAAGAAGGAAAACCCCTTTGAATATTGAGCAGGTATTTACTTTACAGAACAGTCCAGCCTCTGATAACCTTGTTCCTTTCTCATCAGACCTACAGACAGCAAAAATGAGAGGAGTGGCAACACTGCCTTCCTGGAAGCCAATTTTGCAGCTGCACAAGATTCCAAACAGACACAGTTTGCCACATGCTGTAATTCAACATAAAAGTATGTTTAGCATAACTGAATAAATATTCATGACTCTCATACTCAGCAGGTACACTCAAGATGATAAACTGAAAAATCAGAAAAATAAAAGTACTAATTTTCTTAAAACAACAAATCAATAGTGTTTAAATTGATATAAAGAGATGCCACAGAGTAAATAGATTATTACACTGAAAGTGTCAAAATCCATGCATGTTAAAAATAAGTCACACTAAGCTTAAAATAAAAGCTTAGTGGAAATAAACAAAGAGATTTTATAACCTGTATAGTTGTTCCTAGCTCCCTTTCTTGTATTACTGCACCTGTCATCTAGCATACTGTCATCATAATCATACCCAGAGAAAATAAAATTTCTTTTTCTGAAACATGTACCTGAAGATTCAAAAATTGTAACTCTCTCTAAATATGCTGCTTACACTCAGCAGAATCATGTGCTCAGGTACACCCCTTTCCACCAGTGCTTCGTTTACACTTTCAATCTGAGTTTCCCCTCCATTTCACACACTCTAACAGAGCCAATCACTATTTGTTACACAATGGAAGAACACATTAAGGATAGTCCTCAATCTTTGTTTTGAACAGTAACATGGCCTAAGAAAATAGCATCAACTACAATACCATTTTCTGTTTACACAGAGAAGTAGCTCCCGCTCATATACCACATTTCTCTTTGGAGTAATTCTAATTTCCTAAAATGACAAGTTTACAAATATTATTGAAATTGCTCTGCATCATTAGCTTGCCAAGAATTTCATTTCATCAGAGTATCCAAGGCTAAGGACATGTCAAAGAGGAGAAGTTAATCAACACACACAGCTTTCAGAGTGATACTCAACAAGGAATTATGACCTGTATCACCACGGAAAGACTATTCAATTGAGCATACAACTCTCTATCACCCCAGCATGGAGGAATAAACAAACCAACCCAGCACAGGAATGATTGCCTTACATAAAATCAATCAAACCTACTTTAATATCATCATATTAGCAGCCATTATGACTATTCTCTTCTCCTACATTAAAAGGAAGAAACTCAAACTTACTGCTTGCTAGGTCACACCTTGAATATGATGTTTGCTTGAAAACGTCTATTTCTTCTGTTGCCTTTTCAGTAAAAGACAGCCTTCTAATTTATTCAATCTAGCCAGGCAGCAACATACAGCAGAAAGCTCAAAAAGTCAAATCTTCTGACCATGGTAAAAATTAATTTAGGCAATGGAAAAATTTTGGGATGTCTCTGGTGAGACGATATAAATTAGAGAGTAAAAAGACCAAAAAGTATCAAACACTCCAACTGCCTGGTCATCTTCTGGATTGAATTTCTGGAAACATAACCTATATATTTATTTCTAAGCAAAAATACACTCATGGCATCTTCACAGAACTGACTGGTAAGTCTGAGCCATCAGCTGAAGGTGTCTAATACAGAAAGTGCAAAATGTAAATACAAGGCCAGTTAGTGAGAGGTGCTAGAAATTATTTCCACTGAAAACAGTAAACACCCTGGCCTTCTGCTTTAAGTGCATTCTCAGAAGCATGCAGAAAAGCTGAGTGGGAGAAGGCCCTGCACCATCAGGTTGTCTAATCAGATTAATGCTTCTGCACCAAGTGTGCCACAGCAGCAGTGTGCTCCTGGCAGTTGAGATGTGTTCCCAGTCACGCAGTGTGCATCCAGCTGGGAACTGACACAGGGCCTGGAGATGCCTTAGCCCTGGATTTCCATTCTTCTCCATCAGGCAGAATGCAAAGGCAAAGTAGCAGATGTACTTGTGCATGGACACGTGCACAAGCAGTGGAAAGGATTGTGCCAATCACACTGATTCTAATTAAGTATCCAACATCTTTTCTCAGCTACAGAAACTTTAGGTTAATGTTTATTTGTCTTGTGCTGATTTTTAATGTTTGAGGAAAGATTAATGACACAGACACTCTGACAGGAAGTCAGAGTGTTTTAATAGCTTGAAAGCTTTCAGCTGTTCTAATCCTGCTGCAGCATGTCAATTCTCAGAGAAAAAAAGGTGTCTGAGAAGTTATGAGTCGAGGTTTTGTCTTCTCAAAATACAAACCCCAGAGCCTCCTGGGTAAAGACTGACTACAGCCTATCAGGGAGTTGCAAGAAGTTTTGTGGGAAGCAATGGTTAGAATACAAGATAGCTCTCCAGTGTTTGAAAGATAAACAATAACAAAGGAAAGACTACAATAAAATTAGGGCCTTGCATGCCAATTAGCAAAAAACATGAGGTGTAACTTTAGTTTCTGACAGGCTTTGCATTGTTACACTTTGGTGCTATGACTTGTATGTACAGCACTGTTATTATCTTTCTCCCTCTGACATTTGAACTGTGATGTTTTATAGACTTACTTCAAGTCAGCTGCTAATAAATTAAATCCATTGTAAAGATGTCCCTCTACTGAAACTTTCTTCAAGTAAGAGTAGCTGTCCAGATCTGCAGTCAAGAAGTTTGTTACAAGAGCACCTAAGAAAGAGAAGTACATAGAGCAACTTGTATCTGTGTGCTCACTATTCTGACAGTCCTGGTAAAATAAACAGAAAGATAAAGATTCCTGTGGCCAACAGGCTGTAACAGTGGAAGAAAACCCCAAACCACAAAATCAACCCGAAAAATGAACCAGCCTTTATAAGTCTTACATCATTGTCCCATGTTCACATTATAGCTTGACTTTTACTCTGAAGAACCCAGTCAAAAGGTCTTGGTCAAAAATTCTAAGAATTCACATTTACTAACTATTCTGGACTGAATGCATCTTTCCTCTCTCCCCACCTTAAAAATTCTTCCTTGTCTTCCTTCACTTCCCTATGACCCTAAAATGAAATACAAATGACATGGTTCATTTGTTTCTCTGCATAACATGTTTTGTCACTGCAATATATTCCCAACCCACTACCATATGAGAGTTATAAACAGATCTGTTTTTACTTTAAAAAACCCCACAGATGTGCTGTTTTGAGCATCCTCTTTGAAACAGGTTTTTTCCTATTATTTCTCTTCCTCTGATTTATCACTGGGGAAGAAGAATCTTTTAGGCTACCTCCAGCATAATCCAAGTTGCATTCCCTGACAAGGGCATTTGAATATGAATATACACTTTAAGAAGTCTACTGTAATCTAAAGCTAGCTCAATGCTTGGCTAATTTTTCAGCCTGTTAATTAGAATTACTTTGCAGAGGAGATGGTGCTGCTGCATAGCTTGTATGAATGTGACCTCAGGCTCTAGGCACCACATCTTGTTTTACTTATGTGTGCTTGACCAAGAAATCATTATCCAAGTCAAGTTCCTCACACATGTACTCAAACTCATCAATTAAAAGTTTTTGTTTACAGCACACATTCTTTTTGTCCATAAAGCTGTGGTAAGAAAATTAATACTGTAATCATCACTATTTTACTGGAACATCAGGGCTTGTTTGCCCACTTCCTTTTTTGTTTTTTATTTCAACTCCTCCATACCTCTTCCTTTTGCATTTTTATCAATCTTTGGCTGCATGTAGTTTGTCAGGGCTGCCATCTTGCCTTTCTTACTGATTCCCAGCCATGTCCCTCCTTCTTTTCCCTCCTCCATATCCAGACCTAAAGGAATAAGTAAGAGTTAGATTATCAAATACATTAAAATTAAAACATGTTTCAAACTCACGACATGTTTTCCTTAGATGTATAAGGAAGAAGAAAATTTCTTATTAGAAAGGCAATACCACCACCCTAATAATGAAAAAAACCAGGCCATGATTCCCTTATATAATAAAACACTCAAAACAGCAAGACATACATACCACTAAGGATCTCATTGCTGCTGTCCCAAAACTCGGCCGATTTGGATGGTCTGTGGTAAAATTCATCCCTATTAGCTGCTAGAATAAGCCTGTAGAACACAAGAGGAAAAAACCAAAAAATTGGAACTTCACAGTACAGGCAGGAGCAGAATCCAATTTTTTCCAGAGCATTAACTCATTTCAAGCATGAAACTATCCTTTATCTCCCACCTCACCTCTATCACTCAGTGTAAAGTTCGACTGACATCTGACAGCAGCCTTCTCTCTCACTGTCGTGAGACACTCAGCAAGTCCATCTTGGTGAGTGAATGAGGCAACTGGTGTTTTCACAAAGTAATTCTCACAATAGAAGACACTGAATTAAGGTCGCATAAACAACCTTAAGATTCCTCAGCACAAAGTTACAGCTTAATTAAAGAAAATAATTATTATTTTGAAATCATTTTAAAAAAGCATTTGTCGTTGGTCAGGCATCCTCACCTGAGGAGCAGGTAATGGATTTGGCTGATCCAAGTAAAGGTAAAAGACAATGGTGACCCCAGGCAAGCCCTGTGTGGAGGCTCAGGGCAGCAGTGGCTGCAGACAGACCAGCACAGCTCCAGGGCAGCTCCCAAAGTCCTGCTCATCAGTACCCATGACTTGCCTTTATTTCAGCTGCGAGACAGTGAACGCTCCCTCTTCTCTCCAGCTATGTTGCTTAATTTAATTTTAATGAAATGCTATCTTTCAAAAACCTGCAGATTTTCTTAACCAGTTTTCCTTAACCTCAGTTATCTTCTTCACTGTCAGTTCCTCCTGCCAGCTGCATCTCAATTACAGCTGCACAGCAGAAGACAAGTTTGCTACTGGAAACTGAAGACAGACCATACAATTTTAATTCTGATTTTTAGCCACAACACACGAGAATCAATTCCAATGACATCTCATTACTTTGTTTGGCATTCAGATGTATTTACATTTTCTGCAGGTTTCTGAACTTTCCTGCAAATTCATCTCTTCCCTAATACAATGTTTTAAATGAGAACTGCAAGGTACAAGTTGCACATTAGAAATACTACAGAAAAAGAATCATAATCAACCATAGAGAAACTAGAAAAACCTGACACTTCAATGGCATCTTTTCTGTAAGGTAAGTGCTCAGTATTTTGCCCAGCAAAGATAACATCTGTTGGAAAGCAAACTGTATGGACAGTTTTTCTTTCCAATGCAAATATAATATTGTTCCTTTGAAAATTACATAATTTCTCTTCTTCTAGCTGATTCTAGTCTTTGAGCTATAGGCTTTCTGCTGGTTTATCAAATTTCTCTCATCTTACTTCAACATGCTCCATTAACAGGATGCAGCCTCCTTTCACAGATTTTTATTGAGTATCTCCACTGTTAAAAAATAGTTTGCCTGAAGTGCACTTCTCATCTCCTGATGCTTCGATTATACTTTGCATTCCATAATTCTTGACATGAAATTACATGGTTTCCATTACATTAATCTCCATAGTTACTATTTGTTTATAGTATCTAAATACTAAAAATAAGCAAAGTCTTTTTTGCATGATTGAATATTTCCCATCTCAAGTTTAATGCAGACCCCTAAATTTAGCACAAGGCTAGTATACAAAAGCATAATAATAAAAACATCTTTATTTTGTCATTTATGAAACATAATTATAGTGAAAAGGAGCAATATTAAGTGACCCTCATCTTCTAATAAATTGCAAAAAGCCTATTCAGCTATTTTTATAGCTGAAATAACTCAACTGTATAAGGATTTACATATTAAGATTTATTTTAATATTGAGAGAAATGAAAACCTGAGAAATCATTCCATTAAAGCGATTTCCTACAATGCAATTCAGCTCCAGAAAAGAGCCTGTGATTATAGCTTTGAAGCTTGAAACATTAATTTATTTGTAAGATGCACACAGTACTATTCAGAAGGATGTAAAGGCAGCATTTTACCTCTGACAATAATAATGGACTACAGTAAAGTGCTTGTTACACTGCACTAAACTCTACCACAAACAAGCCCCATGAGGGAAAACAGAACCAGTTGCAAAGGCACAGGCAGATGGATTTGTTAGTGTGTCACAAGAGTGAGCTCTTTGCTTAATTAGATGCTCAAGAAATTTGACCAATATGTTGCTCTAGAAACCAGGGTCTACCTGGATGGAAAATTCTCCCAAGTGTTACAGAGAACATGTTTTAGCTTGGCTATTTTCTTCGAGCAAGTCAATGACAAGCTCTTTGTCTTTTCAACTTTTAATGCCTATTACTGACACTTTCTTTCAGTTAGAGATGCAAAGCACAGAACAGTAAGGAAAGTTTAATTGCCTGCTTCATGATGGACAGAAGAATTAGTGTCTGCAGGTGCAGAAATCCCCTTTTGGTTGGGAAAACTGTTCCAAGACCTCACCACGATATAAACAGAGCTACAGCACAGTGATACTTGAACTATCAAGAAAAATTACCCTTAGCAAGAACCTGTAGAGAGACGTCTCACTTGGTCCAATAGCTGTAACACTGCTTGGAATTAAGAGGGCTGGTGTTAAGGGAAAAAAAGGACTAAAATTATGTATCTGATGTTAAAATCTGACACCAAGAACGCTGTGGCCTGGCATTTATCACCCTAACAAGTAGCTCAGGGTGATTTATCTCAGGTATAGAGCCAGGTATAAGGCATTGCTTAACAAAAGATATAGAGAAAGTTAAATACAATTAAATACTCCTGAATTTGGGCCAAACATCTCAAAAGAGCTGTCCTATTCTGACACTGACAGCAAGTTGTTTTCTGATATAAATTAATAACTTCAATCTTGATGCAATTTTTTATAGCAAGCAAACTATCCTAAGTTCTACTTTTAAATATTGATCATGGCAGAAAGTTCACTTGGCAAGCAACTGCAGTTTACATCCAAAGGATTTTCCCAAGAGGCATCAAATTGATGAATCTGTCTTTTGCTAACTACCAACACAAAGAAAGTCAGACCAAATAAACGGATATATTAATTCAGCACCAGTCACATCATAAACAAAATCCCTTTTCAGGCAGGCTCCAGATGCAGAAAGGAATGCACTCTGGACAATTGAGGTTTCCATTCGGATTTCCTCTCTTTCTATAGAATGGCATCTGCTTCTTAATACAAGAGGACAAGAAAACAAGTCAGTGAAAGGCACAACAATTTACTGAGCAGACTGACTGATGGTTTCTGGATGAATACCAATACTTGTACCCTACAAAGTAATATGGAACCTATACAGTATATATAAACACAGCAATAAACCTTCATAGTCTGTTCACAGCCTGAAGTGCTTCCTGTCTTTTTATTACATACTCGTGTACTCAAAGATACTGATGTTGGATATGAAATTTAAAGAGGACAGGCTACAATGAGAGAGAAAATGATTGCAGGATGTATAATACTTTGGAAACCCACTTTATGATATTGAGAAATTCTTATAAACTGACCTAGAAGCCTGCAAACTTGTTTTTCCTTCAGCTTTTGGCTAAACATTTCATACACATGCCTTAGTTTATTGCCTACAGTTCTAATTGCAAGCAGATTTTGTGGAAGGGAAGGGCTAGGACACTTATTAGAAGTTCCCTGGTTGCAAACTGGAAGCCTTAAACGTATGTGCCATACTGAAAGCAGGGGACAGCTACAACTGTGATGCCCAACAAACAGGATTTCACTTAGTTTAAATATAAAGTAGAAGGCAGGACTTCCAAACACTGGAGTACAACATTTAAAGGACTTACACGGCACAACAGATCACCAGCAAAAGGTCCATGATTAGAAAGCCCAAGACTTCTGATATAGTCTAAAACCAAAGGGTTCTAAAAAGGCTACAGTAACTCCTCCAATGGGGAAAGCCATGAAGTTAAACACTACAAAAGCACAGTTGAACACATAATACTGATTTGAGTTTGTAATTCACACACTGGCTACAAAAAGGAAGTGTGTAAAATATTACAGAAGCAGGTCTGTTTTAACTACAACCATCTTACCTGTATGCATTTTTTGAAACTGGCCGTGGGTCAAATTTGAATAGAAGGATGCACATTGAAGAACTGATGTTTAAATCTTGTTTCTCCCAAAAAGGCTCAATGCAAGGTCATTCTGTAATAGCCTAGAATGGTAATAAAGATTATCTATTACACTGCAAATTATAAAAAGAAAAACTTGCTGCTGTGCTGGAGCTTAAGGATTGTAATGTACTGACTAATAGCTCACAACACAATACAAATACATAAATAAAATATAACTTCCAAAACAGAATAGTTTTAAAGAGTGATTTACAGTAGTTCTTTCAACGTTATGCCCGGCTAGTTCAGATTTTTAGAGGAAAAACCGGCATCAGGAAAATATTGACAAAGTATAGAGTGCTAGCAATACATGAAAAAAACACTGATATGCTATTTTGTGCTCATTACCAACAAAGCACCTTTACTTTTTTTCCCTCTCTTAAGGAAGGCAAAATGCTTCTTTTAGAATAAAGGAGAAAATAAGACTCAAATTGTTGCAGAAGACAGAAAAGGCCTCATTAAAGACACTCACAGACCTGCAAATAAAGTATAACTTAGGCCAAGCTACTGTCAATGTCCAGGAGAAATTATTATGGTTTAGCATTGGGTAAAAGGCCAGGAACAAACAGAAACATATGGGACGTTTACATCTTGATGAGGAGTTTCCAGCACTTGTGCTATATTTAAAGTTCTGGCCATGCAGACGGAATGACAAATGTGCTTTCCATTTCAAACCAACAAAACAGCTTTCAAATATTTTGTGTTGTCCAATTAACATTTTTCTGGTAATAAAACTGCAGTCTGATCTTTACTTTTTGAGGCTGCTCAAACAATTATCAGAATGCCACCACCCAATGACAGACAGCCATTTTTATTGTTACTGAGAGCTTTTGCCATGCAAGGACTTCCAAGGTAAGTCAAGGGTAGAGGGAGGCAGAATTCAACACCACAACTCTAAGGCCCTCTGAGCAACTCAACGACTGAAAAAACTTCTGTACAAAATGCAGGATTTTTAACCATACTTTCAAGATATGTGGAAAATGTCTCTCCTGCCCTTTATTTGCTACATAATTTGTCATAAGAGATACCAGGAAATGGATCATCTTGACTACATTCACATTACCAAAACCAGAGCTGGAAGTGCAGCATTTATACAGATTTTATTTTTAAATTAACAGCTTGCCCATAGCTGCTGGCTCCTGTTAAGGCACAGTTCAGCACCACAACCAGCCTGCTGTTGCTGTCAGAGCACAACGAGTTCAGTCTTGCAGCCCAATACCCTGCAAAGACACTCTTCTGCTGCAGGACATGAAATAACTCAAAAAGAGGTGCAACACTCCTGACATGCTTGACAAGAAAATTAGTGCACAGGAGCGTGTGTGTGTCTGTATATATATAAATATACCTCAAAGTATTTTAAATTCTGTTCGCTAACAAAAGGAATTTCCCTCCCAAGCTGACTCATAATCTATGAGCTAAAAGCAGCAATAGCAGAGCTATCCTAACTACTCCGCGTTAAACAGGTTACACAATAACACACTGTTGGCTTTCTTTGCCTCTATCAAATCAATCCCAAAATAACTGCCTTAGAAATTCATCAAAAAATGAAGATGCAGTCTTGAATTTTGGATAACTGACTGACTAGCCAGGCCTTTAAAAAGACCATAGCCAGCTTTATAGAGAAAATCTAACCACTTTTGAGAAGGTGATATACCCCTTCTCAGACTTCTATTGCTGAATTTTCAGTAGACTGCAATCATACTGGACTTGAACTGCCAGTACTGGAAGACTTGGATCTTCTACAAAGAGACTATTTCAGAAACAACATCACAGCTCAGAAGAGATCACCTTCAAATCTATGGGTTTAGAGGTTCCCATCTACACTGGGAGTGCGGCAGGGAATCCTAAAAACTTTTTTTTTTTTCTGGTGAAAGCAGGGATATAAAATACAATTTTAATGACAACTGTCACTGAGTACTCTTGCTGACTATGGAGATATGGCTGCTAGGTGCCTTGCCAGATAATTAAATGGATTACTTATGGAAAACTGTTCGCAATTAATCACCCATAAGACCACTATTTTATTAAACCGGTTTCAGGCTCCATTAGCTGATTTGTGGAGTTCCCTTCAAATAATCAAATAGGTCCAGCTGTTCATGTAAAAGGCCAGCACGAAGATTAAAGAAAAACTGCCAGTCAGAAAACAGCTGCAAAATAAGTTTGCAATACTCATCACAATTATCTAGAAGGACAAGTATTTTGAACACTTCAGTACCCTTCTAGAACCCCCAATCATTATTATTAGGTACTACTGGTTTGACAGAATACTTTTTGTCACCCCATGAACCTTGCTTGATGTTATTACAGTTCTTTAAGTTATATTTATGCTTTTATTAACTCCAAATATCAAACCACAATTTTTTATCTCAGGCTCCACCTGCCAGCCTTGAGACAAGCATAAATGTTTATAGGTCCTATATAAACAGTCCAATCTTCTTCTTCTTTTTTTTTTTTTTTTTAGACAGAAGTGTTTAAGGCAGATAAAACAGAGCTACCGCTTAAAATAGCACAAACAAACACTTAACTGGCAAAGGAGGCAATGTATTTTGGTACCTTCTTTGAGTAAAGCTGACATTGCACTTGAAACACCTGTTGTGGATATTACCTTAAATTCTTAAATAGAAGCATACTGAAAGTCAGACTCAAATTTGGATATTCTGAAATTTACGATAATTAACAAAACACTAAGAGGAGAAAAAAGTGAAGAGAGGCTGTCGTAGGTACTGTAAGTACATAAACATTCAATCAAGAAGTCTTTAGGCAGGTGCCATTCTCTCGAGCTCATACTCACAGGGGATGAGACGAGCACATTGCACAGAGCTGGAGCTGCAAAGCACACGTGCTCAACTCAGCCTCCTCCTCACTCAGCTGAGTCCCCACGGACCAAGGAGAGGAGAAGGTGAAAAAGATTGGGCCAGCACTGACTTCCACTTGCAACTTGATCCTACAGCAAGTCCAAAGCTAGATCAAAAGCTGATTTTCAAGCTCCATTTCTGCAGCAAATGTGTCTTCAGAACCATCCTTAGAAATGAAGGAGGTGCCATAGTTTAAAGAGTTCACATAGAAAAGGCAAAGTTGTGGTACAACACTTGCTTTCTGATTTTCTTTTTGGGGAGAATACAAGCCAGAATATACACACTATGCAACAAGGTCTGCAGGAAGGGGGGGGAAATCCTGTGCTCTAGGTTGGAGACAGTAAAGACTGCTCTCTGGATAATGAGCTTTTATAAATTCTAGTTTGCTTATTCCTGCTCAACAAGACAACAGTTACAAAGGATGACATGATAGCAACAATCTCCTATTTCTGTAATGTTTCTAGTTTGCTGTCCAACTTATGCCTAATACACACAAACCAGCTTGTCAAGAACCACAAACATCCTGTAATTAAGCGTTCTGCTCCAAATGGCACCGCTAATTTGGAAATGACATTAAAGTAACTAACATTCTTCTGTGCTGCAGTATTCTGTTAGACAGCACAGTGTGTTGTTTTGCTCATTTGAAGGATCTGTTAAAAGCCTGAGTGGATACACGCCAGCATAAGGTAGCATTTAGAGGGACTTTCAGGAGACCCAAACATGATAGATTGTGTATGTCCTTTTCATAGGGTTCTACCATCATTTGGTTGATTAGAAGCAATCAGTTCACAATTTGGCATAAAACTATTTTACCCTTAAGAATTCCCAGTAGCAGGCTTTGAAAAAGGAAGCCATTTGTTATGTATTTCGTATTCACAAATCAAGCATCATAAATAACTTCTGTCAGTTACAACAGTGATCTAAACTGCTTCTCAACTCATCCAAAACTATTGTTTAGGTGCAGTCTAAAACACAGCTAAAAACCATTATTCACTGGAATCTGCTAGTTCCATGTACTACAACAGTAGCTAATGTTCAGCAGAGTACAAACTGTTTTACTGATTCTTTTGAGTATGTCCAAATGAAACTGAGCCCTGTGGTCCTCAAATGCCCATAGAAGGACCATAAAATTGGATGTATTTTCTTGCACTACTGAAATGAGGTTTTTAATAGCGAACTTTAAAATCATCAAAAATAAGACATGCTTGATTAGTTCTTTAAAGTAATCCATTTTGCTCCCTCAGAGAAAAGTGTATCCTGGCTGCATTTTTAAAGCATTTTACTGTTTCATTTTTGCACTTCCCTTGTGTACCACATGTTCCACAGCAGTAATACTAATAACTACAGATGAAGTGGAATAGATGGATCTATAATTTGATGACTTCCAGGTTGTTCCCTGTGAAGAGCATTTGTAAGTAACCCAGGCTTTGTAACCCTACCAAGATGAAGAGTCTGTCTTCCCTGCAAAAGACAGCAAAGCAAAAGTACAACACTTAAGAAACACAGAAAATAACATGTAAGGTGAATAGTACTCCCAAGTTTAACAGGCTAATTTTATTTTCAGCTGCTTGATTTCTTTCTGGCATTCTACTAGATTAGGTCCACTGTATAGCTCCCATGAGAAACAAACGCCAGTAAACACAACCTTTCACCACATCGTGTTTTAGAAACATTTACAAGAATGGAGTAAACCAGCCTTTGCTCCAGTTTCTTAAGAGCACGATCCGCAACGGATCTGCAGACTCAGAGCCTTTTGCAGAGCTTGTTCCTTAGATAAAAGCTGTATTTTTAGCTTGTACAGTTCTTAGGTTTTCTTCAGGAAGGAACCACCAAAAGACATTCGTAGTTTTCACTGTCTAACTATGACTATTTCCTGACCTCAAAGGGTCACTACATATTAAAACTTAATTTTAAAATTACTTTATTACTCTTGTACACTTACAATTACTCCTGTACGTGACGCAAATACCAACCAGCCACCACCCACGCAGGAATAAAATGTCATCGCATAACCAAGGAAAACAGGTGCGAACTGACACCTGAAAATATCCCCAGATGTGCTGCTGGATAAATTTAGGATAAAAACCTTAGGCAAATGGCGCTCAGGAGCAGCACCTTCCTTGGCGGGGAGGGCCGGGGCTGTGCCGGGGGCCAGGAAGGGCACACGCAGCCCCCAAACCAGGAGCCCGGCAGCTCCCGGAGGCTGCTGCCAGCTGAGGCGGCCCCGGGCTGTGTCCGAGCCCGCCCTGCAGGCACGGTGACCCCCGATCCCTCACTCCCTCCCTCGCCTCCCTCACTCACCCACGGTCGCCGCACCGCCCGTCCCCCGCGCCGCTTCCGGAGGGCGGCCGGGCCGACCAGCACCGCCCCTCCGGGGGCCGGGCCCGGCTCCTCCTCCCGCCGGCACCGACACCGACACCTTCCCTGCGCCCCTGGCCCGGGGCTCGCCGGCACCGGCACCGACACCGACACCTAACCTGCGCCCCTGGCCCGGGGCTCGCCGGCACCGGCACCGACACCGACACCTAACCTGCGCCCCTGGCCCGAGGTTCGCCGGCACCCACACCGACACCGACACCTCCCCTGCGCCCCTGGCTCGGGGCCCGCGGGCACCGACACCAACACCAACACCGACACCTTCCCTACGCCCCTGGCCCGGGGCCCGCCGGCACCCACACCGACACCGACACCTTCCCTGCGCCCCTGGCCCGGGGCCCGGCGGCACCGACACCGACACCTCCCCTGCGCCCCTGGCCCGGGGCCGGGCCCTGCAGCTCCGCGGGGCGTGTGCGAGGAGCCGGTGCCACACCGCCCGGCATCCCCCAGCGCATTGGGAAGTCATCTCACAGTGCCTGAGTGCTTCCTGGCTGCCTCAGCCTGCTGCCAGCGTATCTGGTTTCAAGCTGACACGAGAAATTCGGGCAGTAGAGAATTTTTTCACTGTTAGGGTGGTCAGGCATTGGAACACGTTGCCCAGGGAGGTGGCAGAGCCGCCATCCTTGGAGGTGTTTAAATCTGGTAATGTGGTTTAGTGGTTTGTAGAGGTTACAGTGGTTAATGAGGTTGGACTTCATGATCTTTAAGGTCTCTCCTCACCTTGCTGATTCTATGATTCTGTGAAGGTGTGAAATAATAATATTACTGATCTGAGCTTCACAGTGCTCATACCTCTGAGGACAGATACTCCCAGGCTGCTGACAATCTTAGTGGGTTTGGATGCAGCTCCTGACCCCTCAGAACAAGGCCCCTGTGGGAGATGCTGCTCCCCTGACCTCCTTAAGCAGAGACTCTGCTTCCAGGAAGGCCCCAAAGTCACTGAGCCCTGAGTTTGCAATGGGATGGGATGAATTCCAGCCAGGACAGCCTTCCTGAGGATTGAGGAAAACACAAGTGACAACATCAAATTTGCTTTCAGTTGAAAGCACAGCACTATCACAACAGATAACGAAACATTTAGTAATTTTACCCAGATCTGCAGATTTGGGTTGGGATTGGACCTGTGTCACCTTTTTGTCCAACTGAAATATTATTATTTCATTTTTCAAACAAGATCTCAAACTTTATTTCTGACTTTTTTTTTTTTTTTCATGGGTGGCAATATAGGGTTTCAGTGGAGTCTGTAAATTACAAAATGTTTTATAGTGAAGCCTGTAAAGAAACACCATAAAAGCCTGGAGTGTTCTTCCAGGTTCTATCACTGTTAAACACAATACACACAAGATGTGAAACAGTAATTAAAAGAATTCCCAATGGTATATGGATGTGTTAGGTGGCTTGTCAGGCAAAACCTTTTATCCTGGATACAGAAAACCTGAAGTCAATTGTCAGGTTTAGCACTGCTCTGGCATATGACATTGAGCAAGTTCACCTCAATGCTTTCCTTCTCCATCATCAACAATGGGATGATCACACTGACCTTTGCAAGGTCTCTTGAGATCTACTGATGAAAATTACTGGGTGAGTGTATGATCATCATTCTTTGTACTACACCTTCTGAAACACAATAATAGATTGCAGTTATTACCTTGAGACACATAAACCTAGAATGTATTAATGTTTTCAGGTACAGCGTTGTTATTTAAAGCAGTTATCTGGTGAGTAAATAGACAGATTATACAAGTCTCTTTTACATTGAAATTGGTAAAATGCATGCACATTAAATGTTATGTATTAGTTTTTTTGGCACTCTGAGTCTTAAAGTACAGATTCATCACTGTGACCAATGATTGTTTAGCTTCTAGGTTTGATTCTCATTTAAAATCTGCAGATGATAATCTGCATACCTTCAGCAGCAGTCACATCTATGGGAAAAATAAAGTGTCCATAGGCTTAAAACTGAATGGTGTTTTTTACTGATTTTTTTTGTTTGTTTTTAATACATATGGGAAGTAAGAATAAGTTCAGAGTCATTTAAAAAGCCTTCTAGGAGGCTGCACAAAAAGAGTCCACTGGAAGAATTTGTGAATACTTGATTTGGTGGCCATTTTGACTCCTCCTTTTATTCTCGTGTCTACCTTTTGTTCTGCCTAAACCAGCTTGGTTATTGTTGCCCCTTCTAGACCCTGTCCTTGGGGATCAGTGTATAGCTCCCATTGTTTGTCAAACTTGAATAGACTGATCCCAAGCAGGCTCTGATTCTGTATCCACTTTAAGAGAGTGGTACTGTCAGGGCAGAAACTCTCTTGGAGAAAGCTAAAATACAAGCAGGAGCTTAATGAAAGGGTTGTAGAATTGTCCTGAGTTGGTTTCAAAAGCTAAAAGAGAAATAGTCCTGACATTTGTTTAGAGTTTGTTCTTCAAGTGCTGGAATGCACATTATTTGGAATGCATAAAGCACACTTTAGATGGATTAAATATATTTTCCCTGAGAGGTCTCAAAAAGCAGCTTTAAAGGGGAGACATTAGGGACTCTTACTGTTTTCTAGAGATGGGATTTTGCCCAGATCTAGTTTGATATCTTTACCAATTGTCTAGATGATGCAAGATATTTATTAGCAGATTTTGTAGCCTAATAAATGAGTGAATAATCACAACTGGTTACAAAATCATCTGATGTGCCCAATAAGTCATCCCAGTCCAGTAAATTGCATTTTTAATATCATAAAACGTGAGGAAATGCATCTGGAAATAAAGAATGCAGGGATGGGGCTAGAACGGCAAAAAAACTACCTCAGAAAAGAATGTAATGGTTACTATTTCAGTGTGACCTCTCAGGGTAATACCTTGGTAAACTGGACTACTCTAACCTTTTACTGCATAAAATACAGAATATATAGGGGAGACAGGGAAGTGACACTGTCTTTGTCCACAGCACGGGGACATTGGAATGCTGCACCATTTCTGACACCCACGGTTAGGGAGGGAGGAAAACCACAGGAAATGATTCAAAGGAGGAACATTAATGAAGGGGATAACACGATATAAAGTAGGGGCGTAGGAAGCTCAAGCTATTCAGGTTACCGAAGACAAAGCCGAGAGGCGAGGATGGCAGCGCACAGACCGCTGCAAACGGCGAGAAGGTCAAGTCAGACAAATCCATGCGGATCGCGTGCCAGCATTACCTGGCCGGCTGCACCTGACGGGCCCTCTGCCACAGCGTGTCAGCCACCAGCTGGGCCCGCCATCCCCGGGCGAACAGCTGCGCAAGGCGCCGTTCATTCCCGGGCGCGGCGGGGCGGGGGCGCGTTCCCGCGCAGGGAGGTGACAGCGCGGTCCCCGCCGCTCCAGCCGAGCGCACGCGGCCGGCGCCCCGCTCTCCCGCGCGGCTCCGCCGCTCCTCCGGCCGCTCCCACCGGGGGCGGGGCCGCCGCGTGTGACGGACAGGCCAGCGGGCCAACGGCGCGTGGCGCTGCCGGCAGCGCGCGGCGGCGGGGCGGGGCCGCGCCAATGGCGCTCCGGTTGCCGGGCGCGATCGCAGCGGCGCCGCCCAATGGGAAAATTCGCGGCGCGGAAGGCGCGCGCCGGTTCGCGTGCGGCCGCAGGCGGGCGGCGCGCGCGGGGTTCGGTGGCGCGCGGCGGCGGGGCGTGCACGGCGCGCGGCCCCTCACGCCTCCCGCGCTCCCGCTGCCCCCAGGTGCGAGTGCTGAGGAATGTGCCCCGCTTGGAAAAAGAAACAAATAAATAGCGAGGTGGGCGGGCGGTGGCATCATGGTCTGGGCCGGGCAGTGCGCTCCCGCGTCCCCGCGGGCCGCTCCGGTTGTTTTCCGAGCAGTAGTTTGGGCAGGGCGCGCGTTTTCCAGCCGTGCCCTTGGACCTTTTGGCTGGAGCGGCCTTGGGGCCGTCAGGAGCACCGTCAGCGGCCAAGCCGGAGTGCGGGAGCGGAGACCCCGCGGGCCCGATGGCAACGAGTCCATGTGCTCTGTAGAGAAGGGGAATTCCCCTGTGTGCTCTAAAAATCACAGTAGAAAAGGTGAATGCAAGAAAAGGGTTAATGAGTACTTCCACCTCCCCCTCCTTCCTCCTCCCCCCCCCCCCCCCCCCCCCCGCCCCGTTGGATAAAGATGGTCTTGGATACCCTTTGTAAATAGGAATGTGGAGGTGGGAGGGGAAAATCAGCGAGCTCCGACTACTCGGCTGCCTCGGTGGGTGAGCAGGCGGGAGGAGCCGGTGCAGCCCGGGCGCTCTCCCGGGGAACGCGCGGGGGACGGACGGACGGACGGGCACCCGCGGGGCGGGCACGGCGGGAGCGGCTCCTGCGCGGGGAGCGGGAGACGAAGACAAGGGGCTGACATGCTGCCCAGCGGCTGCCCAGCGGTTTATTGAAGAGTTGGGGGGTTTCCCCTTTTTATTATTTTTTTTAAACATTTTTCCTTTTTTTTATTTTTTTTTTTTTGTACGCCGCCTCCTTGAAGCCAGTAGCAGCAAGGAAAATAAGCTGAGGACAGAGAAATAAGACAGAGATGGTGAGCAGATCCCTGGCTTGGGGGGGAATGAATGAGGTTGCCGGGCTATTTTCTGTGAGGTTCTTGCAGGGTGTAGTACGTTTTGGGATGATTTTGCATCACGATTCCGGGTTAGATTTCTTTGTTTGCTAAAGGTTGCTGGTTCAGGTTTAACAGCGTTCATCAGTTTATTGTGAGATGCGCAACGAGGAGTTGATGTGTGCGAATGCCTGAATTACATACGCAAGCCACACACAGAAGCAAGCCCTAAACAAACCAACATTGTAATAATCCTGCAATATGATGGGCAGCTCGTGTCATGGAGGGAAGTCATTGCTCAGGTTATTTGTGGCATGCATAGGAGATGAGTCTCTTTGTAGCAAAGACCAAACAAAATTAACCTATTTTTTCACACACGCGACATCCATTACAGACTTAAAAGCCTGAGTTAGGGATTATTTTCTAATTTTTGCTTTCCCCGCAGTATTGAGGTCCACGGTTGAAATCTGACGTTTGTAGAAGTTGAAAAACTCTTTGAAATGTTCACTTCTAGTGAATATGAAATAGTAAAGACTGTCTTTCTTGCTTTTTCTCTTTTTCTTTCACGTAGGCACTTGTTTGTGTATGTGAAAGGGGGAATTCTTAAAACATGCACTTCGCTTGTTACGCTGTACTGTTGTGCCTTTAGGTAGGTCACAATGCAAAACGTGATTCATATAGCATGTTAAAAAACAAAACCCTAAGCAGATTTTTTTTATCAAGTGAAGACCTGTTATCCTACCAGTAGCTTAAACCCTAAATACAAGTTTTGCAGGGGGGAGGCGGGAAACAGCTCTCCTGATTTATATTAATGGGAATGCTTTATGGTAAAAAATCCTGCTTCTAAATGACAGAATATTGACATTGCCTGATTGCAACTTCCTGTGGATAAGGTACTGCAATCTGCTGAATGCATTAGTCCTTTAAGGCTCCATAAATTTAGACGTATTTTGTTTATAAAATTATGTAGCGCTGCATGGTGCAGTAGTAAAATCTGAAATTTTAGTGACTTTAGAAATGTTGCAAGGCACTGCAGAAGAGAAAATATGCAGCCTTGTATTAAATCTCTTACGGAAAAAAGGAAAAGGTTTGTTGTAATAAAGTAATGCAGGGTATGCACAGGGACTAAAGTAACTGCAGGGGCTGGAGAGTTTGAAGTTTGTATAGAAAAAATAAGTTGTGAACTATGCTGGGGTCTTCATCCCGCAAGGTATTTGGATGGATGATTCTTAAATTTATTTTAAGCAGCACCTCTGTCAATTCTTGTCTGAAATATTTAAATTATATGCTCCATTAGGCATATGGGTTTATCTTCCCATTGCTTGGCCAAAGGAATGTATTAGGGAGGCAAGAACAATAGTTTGACTGCATGGTTCATCCTTGAGTGTTGTACAGAGATCATAGTTTGCATTTTATTTGACGTTGGTGATCTTTATAAAGTGGACTTGGTTTATTTTATTATTATGCCATACTTGCAGTCAAATAACTGAATTTCAGTTTATATAACCATAGTTTTGATGTACTGTTTGGCTAAAATACATAAAAATAATTCCCTTCATTGAATTCCATCTCTTAAATTCAAAATCTCTGCAACTGATTTCAGTATCAGAAAGTTTTTAATATTGGAAGAACCAACAAGAGCTACAAATAGAGGGAGTTTCCCATTTTATTGAGTTAGGACATTGTACTAGAAATGGCAAAATTCCTGCCTTTTGCTTATACTTCAAATTTTTTACAAACTGTACTTTAGATTAGATATCTTGTCCTAAAGACCATCTGTATGCATATTATAGTTATGTAAAACTAAGCTTCTATACTTGATTTTATGTAATGCAACACATTATAGCTGCAGTGCTTTTGGTGGATCTTGGGTAGTGTCAGAATTGATACACTGCAAGGAAAACCTGTTAGAATTCTTGTGCTACCAGATTTATAGTTTGTTGCTCTTAATATTTTATTGTGTGAGTATAAATCATTGACAACAGACATTGTAAACAAATGCTGGCGCAGCTAAGTGTGACTTTACATTTGGCTTGTGTCTTTCCAGTTTAACCAGAGTATGACTATTCTGGCAGATGTGGGGGCATCCTAATAGCCATCACAGTTACCTTCAAGGCACTTAGGTCAATTTTTAAACTTTCTTGTCTGCCTCTAGAGAATAAGGAGGAAAAGGCCAACTCTAGGGTCCCACCAATGTGGATAGGGAAGGAATTTCACATGTGTTGCATGCAGTTATCTTATTCAGACTTCACGTGTGTCTCCTGGAGATTAGCAATGAGATTTTAAAGATTAAAATCTTCCTATTTCTAGAAAAAGTGTTCTTTCCATAATGCAAGACATTTAGAGTATGCATGTAACTTGACAAACATATTTTCTTCACGGAAGGGCATTAAAGGTTTCATGGGTTTAAGCATTAAAATAAGAACAGGGAGATTTTCTTAAATTTCAGGTAGTATGTGGTCTACCTGTGAGCTGGAGCCAAGCAGGTAACCACCTGAGCATCTGAGAAATGAAACAATCAACTTAGATAATGAAGTGGATTTTATTTCCTTTAGCTAACTTGTGTAAAACAAATCCAACCCCAGAAAACTGCGTACAAGTGTTTTCTTCCCTGTTTGTCCTTTTCACTCCTACCCTTGCATTTCACAGGCAGTCCAAAACAAGCTGAAAAGCTACTTCTGGTGCAATCTGCTGAGGTTCTAGAGTCTACATTTTCTTCATTAGCTTAGGTCACATTTGTTTTAAGTAGTATTTAAGAGAAATAGCTAATTCTAGTGAATCCAGTTCTTTTTGTGACTGGTTTTCTCAACATTCTAAGAACAGACAGCTTAATTTTGTAATACCCAATCTTTTGAAAGCCTGACAGTCAACCCTCTGGCATTCACAATTTCAAGTAGCATTTGGTGTCTTGTCTATAAATGGCTAATCATTTACTAGTAAGTGGACAGCATTTATTACTCATTTATTTATTTACAGTGATCAAACAAAATAATATTTTGGAGTCCTGATGACACTCATTGATTGTCTCTGTTTCAGGGTAGTCTGACACTTTGACCCACCAAAATAAATGCGATTCTTGGAATATCAGTTCATCTTGTGGATTAAAAAATGTGTAAAATACCCAGTAGGAATGTATATCTGGGTGGCATTTTTAAATATTTTGACCTTTTGTAGAGAATGCTTTGATTTATTTAATGAAGTTCATATCTAGCTGCTCCTCATTCCTACAAAGAACATACATTTTCTTACAGTGTTGTCATTACTGGGAGCTTACCATTGTTGGAATGAATATGTCTTTCTGAAAATACTGAATCTTAACTAAGACAGCATTATACTCTTGAAGTGACTGGCTTAAATTTTTTAACAGTTTATTTTATCCAATTCTGTAAAAATTGACACTGCATTTGTGTATGTATCTATACACACACACACACACATATTTATATATATTTTCCTTTGTAGTTACATGGATTTTGTTCCATCTAGATAAACATTTATGTGAAAGGTATCTTGGTTTGATTCTGCAAGTCTTAATGCTCGATATAATCAACTGATGTTAATTATTACCATGAGATAAGTTGAGTGATTTTTGACTATAGTCAAATATATATTTTGACTGTATATTTAGAAGGAGTAAAATTGTAATATTCATATCACAGATTCCAGACTGAGTGGTCCAAGAAGGTAATTTTCGTCCATCACTTGCATAGTGATGATACTGCTGCTGGCAGTATTACAAGGTACTGAGATCCATTGAGAACATATGGGCAAGGTTGTGCCTCTGTCTCGCTCTCCAGTTTATATTGCACTGGGAAGACCTTTCTGTTCCTGAGCTACATGCAGTATGCTTCATCTCTTCAGATACGATGGCTTTCTTAGACAATTTGGGATTTTTGTTCCATAAGGTCCTTGACTGGGTTGTCAAAATCTTCTGTGCATGCTTCAGTTGATGTTATTTATAGTTATGCTTTTTCTGCATCTCAGAGCACATGCATTTTGTTTCAGAAGCTGTGACAGGGTTTCCATGAGATACCGTGCACATATACACCAGTGCACCACTAATCTATTAGCTTCTGATTTGTAGGTCAGGGAGGAATTGAGATTTTGCTATCTAAGCAGTATCACCTCTTTGCTGCTTCAGTGCTTACGTGACATCTCAAGTTGGCTGAAAATTAAAAGGACACCGTCAAGGTATCTTTGACAATTTCATTTTTATTATTTATTTTGTTTGCCTTATTACTGCTGTCATAAGCCATTGGAAACTTGAAGTCTAGTGTCTTAGCAACAGGCCTTTGTCCTCAGAACAGGTACTGTTTAGCTGCTTATGGTTTATTTAAGAGTTGTGAAGCATTTTCTGTCTTCTGAAATGCATTATTGAATTACAGCTTAAACATTGCAAGCAAGTAAGAGGGAAGAAATGAGTAAATCAGTTTGGGGTAAGTCCTGACATTTTGTCCTTACAGTAATCTCAAAAAAAAAATTATTTTCCTTATTTCTTTCAGAACCTAGTAATTTGGAATCTAGAATTAGGCATCAGTGCTTCCCTTGCACTGTTATCCTTGTGAGTGGACTTTTCAGGGGATTGGTACCAAGATCTGCATTCTGGTTGGAAATAGTTGGAATTTCCTGATGAAGTAATCTGTATAAGAATTGTTACAGGTGCAGTGATATTGACTGGTTGAGGTGCTGAGCAGTAGCTTTACAACTGGGCATTGTATATCACAAATGCCTTTTTTCAGCTCTAAGCTGAGTTACCTTCTCCTCTTATTTCTGCTCTCATAAAATGAATGATTATAGGGTTTTTTTTTGTACAGAAAAATGTTGCCCTAACTTGTTCCTGTGTGAAAAAGTCTTTTATTAACTGATCTACATTCATTGCAATGTAAACTCAGTGAAATTAGACCTACTGTTTCCAGTAATTTAACTGCCTCTTCTTTATCTGCTCTGGTGGTGGAAATTCTACCCATGAGTTAGAATACCTCCATGGAACCTTCTTATTACAGTGAATGTTCTCTGTTTAATTTGGGTTATGTAGTGATAAAATGTTAGATAACTGCTATTCAGACCAGTGATAGAAGTGATGGCACAGACATTTTTACTGGATTATCCTGTTGGTGAGAAACTGTATTGTGATGTTTGACTATCAACAGTGTCCATGGCTACTGGATTCACAGCTTGATGAGAGCTGAATGTATATAATGATATTTGATAGTCTAATTTTTGCAGGTTTTAAAGGGGAAAATTATAATCTTTTTAACAATATGCAGAGTGGCAAAGCTTGCAGAGATTGCCCAGAGGAAAGCAAATTGCAGTGTGGCTTAAAACGTGATTCACAGAGTGCCAACTGTCTTGGGCAAGGAGAATCTCAGGTGTGAGATCGCTTAAGTTGGGGTAGCTACTTATCTTCAGGCATGTCCATTAAATGACTGGTGCAGAGAGGGCAGCCACTTCTGGCTGTGGATTAAAACAGGGGATACAGACAGACTTCTCTGGAGGCTGATCCAGTCTATGAGGTTGAATCAAGTCTTCCAATTGGCACTTTGTGACCATCTCTCTGCTGAGTAGCAAATATGGGTATTTTATGGAGATTGTTTTCCAAAATTAGGAATTTAAAAAGCTGAAATAATTGTAGCATTCCTTCTACAGTTCATAATCTGATGCAAGGAAGCTTCAGCCATGTTAATCAGTAGAATGTCAATAACTGCTCATAAAACTTTGATTCAGTTTTGTGTAACAGTACCTGTATTCTAATGGTCCCAAGGTATTGCAAACTGTTAGTGTAT
Organism: Motacilla alba alba; assembly: GCF_015832195.1. NCBI lineage: Eukaryota > Metazoa > Chordata > Aves > Passeriformes > Motacillidae > Motacilla > Motacilla alba. Next base: position 6,789,824 of record NC_052030.1, on the reverse strand, counting down.
GTAGCATCCATAAATCTGAAAGTTTTCTGGAATGTTTAAGACATATTCTTTTGTCCTGAATAGGGATCACATGTGGATTTATTTTATCAATGTAACGTCAAGTGAAGTCTCTAACACAAATCCTTGAAAACTTAAACTGGCAGTGTTTTGCTTCTTTGCACCACAGGCTGGGGTCATGCCATGCTGGTATAACTTCTCCTCATATTTTTAGACTAGTTCTTTTTTAATTCAGTGTGACAATACAAGCAGTGAGTTATTGATGGCAGCTAAAGTGAGACCATTATGACTGTAATCAATAACATACCTGCATAGAATAACAACTACTACCAGGGACATATTTTGTATTGATTCAGAAATTTATGCTGTCTCCACTACACCCAGTCTGCTACTTCCATAATTTATGTAATAAAATCTCTACTTTGGAGAAGCTGTTACTAAGTTAAATACCAGGAAATGATGACATATCAAGATGTAAATTACATATTGAAGATTTTACTACAAGCAGAAATAGCACTTGCTAAATTCCTGTGGGTTCTGATTCAGGACCAAGGCACTTCCTTGCTGCAGGCTGGAGGATAATGGAAGTCAAAACCGTGTTCCCTCTCCTGAAGCAGTATTTTAGAGCTGGAGGCTAAGGTGCTGTTTTTAATGTGGTGTGATGATGGAAGGTTATTGAATTGTACAATCCATAAGTTTGAAACCTCTATAGGTTCCCACGTTTTTTTCCTATGTTTCGTTGTGCTGTGTTCCTGTAGGACATAAACAGTCTTCAGCTTTTACAGACTACTTGCTATATTGATGGTGGGATTTCTGAATCCCAGCCCATGCTCATCTATCTAGACAAGAAAATAACCACCTCGTTTCATTTATGATCCACAAACCACTTTCCAGTGTTTTAGAAGCAGAAAAGCAGTATGGTAACTCTGATTTTTAGGAATCTTAGTATTTAAGTTTCTGAAGAAATAATGTTAAACTGAACTGAAGCTTGTTATATGTAAAAGGAACATGAGAGAATCTCAGTTATATATATATAAAAATTGATACTTTGGCTGAGGCTTTCAGTGATCTGCTAGGAATTTAGACCCAAACTCTTAAAGGGAATTAGGAACCTAGTGCTTATTTAATTCCTTTATATTTCTTTACAATATTGTCACTGAAACCAAGGGTTTAGGAATCCTTTTGAAAGCTTAGATCACAGGTGTGTAAACTTCCTTGACTTGTTTCTTTCAGGTTTGTGTGATTGTTACAGCTTTATTTTCAAATACAGATGGATTAATTTGGTAAGATGTATTGATGTGTATATTTAAATGATTGCAACTATTTTAAAAATGTACTTGCAGATCAGTTTAAGAAAAATGTCAATCTCCACAGACTACTACCAGACTTAAAGAAGCTCTGAGCATAAAACTTGATTTTTGATGTCAGCATATATGCATGTTTGTATACATTTGGATTTGAAAGACACAGTTATACAATAAACACAATAATTCCACGGCCTTTCTCACCATCCTTGTTTAAAGCTGCACAGTTTTGAAGGCATGTAGTACATCCCCAAAACCTGAGAAAATAATTGAGGTACAGCTGTGGAGAGTTTCAAAATACAAAGTTTCCATTTATACTGATGTAAACTATGTAATTAAGTCCAATTTCCAATTGAGGTTGTATAATTCAGAGGATATTGAACATCCACACTTGCTTTAGGCTGTCTAGTGGACTATATTGCCCACAATTAAACAGATGAATGCACAAATAAGGATAGGCATCCTTCCAACCACTTATAGCTATATTTAGCAAATTCTTCTCATTTCCCTCTCTGTAGGAGTGTGATGTTGGTAACTTAACATTGGCCAACAGAGCTGTCAGTGTCTTAAGCTCTGCCCTACAAGGTGTTTTACTTTCCCATATTGTTTTGACCTTGCATTTGCTTCCTTTCTTTTGGATTAACCATTTATATGTCCTAAGTGAAAAAAATGCTTTGAATTATGCATTTGAATGTAGAAAGAAGTAGAAGGTCATTCTCTAAGCCATAAGGGATTAGGAAGATCTTTAAAGTTTCACAAATTAAATGTTCTGAAATGCATTCAAGATACAACCAAGGCAGGGGAGCAATGCAGAAAAATCTCCTTTTTATGGAAATCTAAGGTATAGATTCTGTAATTTTTTTACATCATTTTATGTATCATTATTTCAAGAACTACAATGACTCTTGTTAAAATGCAGCGGCCTTTCTATGTAGTATTACCTTTAGAAAACACAGAATTGGGCTGAGAGGAGTCCTGTAACTGGCAATAGACATTTTAAGCATAAATAAGACTATATATTAGCTTATTATAGATTTTTTTTTTTTTGTACTACAGGCTTACTACCTGTGCAATAATGAGTAAATATAGCTGTGTTTTGAAGGTGCAGTGTTTAGCCAAAGAAATTGGCTACTGATCCTGGTAGTGGAAGAACTTAACAGGTGCCAAATGCAGATGTGTCTGTCGCAGTAATGCAGTTGGGAAGAGGAGGCTCTTGGGTAGGGATTTGGTGTATATGGGATTGAACTGTGTGATTCCACCATGATGCAGAAAACAAGGCCTGAGATAGGAGCCTTTTAGCCCTTGATTAGCTAAAGTAATGCAGGGTATAGTTTGTCGTGGTGCCACAAAACCAGGGAAAGACTAATAAGAATTAAAGGATAAGGTCAAGTATTTCTTGTGAAAAGAGGCTGAAGTCTAGGGGAAAGTAGCTGGTCTCATGCAGGAGAGAGGGATATTTTAACATTTTAACATTTTTTCTTTGATGTGCTAAACCAATGTATTTTAGAACTGCAAAACCTTCAAAAACAGTAATACAGGCTTTTCTGTTGTTTCAGAAATAGACAAACTGTGGAGCTGTAATCTGTAGGAAAAGTACTGATCTCACAGTTCCTGGTTTTGGTTAATTACATAGGGATAAGCCATGTAGAGATTTCAGAAGCTTTAATGTCTACATTGTGGTTCAACTAAGAAAACTAGAATTTCACACAGTGTCTGATTGAAATGAGCTGTCTGTCTGTAATCTGTTAAGTATATCTGCATGTACCTATGAGACTGCTATACAGGGGATATAATTATTTTGTTTACCATTTGAGATTGATGTGGATGGAATCAATACCAGTTACTTTGCTTTTCATTACTGAAGGCATCTGAAATGTTGACCAGCCTTACCTTCCTTGTGTCAAACGGATCACAAAGCCCTTACATACACACCATTTGACCTTCTAGGACATTCTTCAAAGAACTGGCAGGCTTAGCATGTCACTTTTTTCCTCACTTGAAGAAATTAAATCTAATTAGGAGGATCCTACTAATACAATGTAGATACAGATTACAGGTGCACAGAGTCCAGAATGAAAATAGCTGTAATGGAGAAGCCGGGGGAGGGGGAAGACCCTGAAATAGGCTGACTTAATTATCAGTCTTGTACTCTAAAATAAGAGATTCAGTAGCCTGCACTGATATAAAACATTTACAGCAAGTTGGAAAATTCTGTTGGGGAAAAAATCTCTCAAGGCATTTTGTTCTAGACAGTATAAAATGAGAAAGGCATTATGCACAAATGCAACAGTTCCACAAGTTTAGTATTGGTGATTAACACCTGGTATTTATTTCCCTCTTCATCCAGGTATGGTTTGACTTGGTATACCTGAATTTCCTAAGTGCTTTAAGAGTGCAAGCCTGAACAGAATTGACTTCTCCTTGGGAAACCTTTCACATTTCACTGGCTGTTAACGTTGTCCTTCTTACAGCAAATGTCACTTGAGACTTTGTAATAGGGAACAAAAAAATATGCTTGTGCATGCTTGTCATTTCACATGAAATCAAGTGACTGATTTCTGATAGAAATCTCAAGAGCATTGAGTTCATACAAGTTTCTCACAGATCCCCTTAGAATCACTGGGTTTTTTAATGTATTTTTTGAGGCAAGGAGTATTAATAGTAGATTACCTGAGAAACTAACTATTTAAAATACCTTTGTTACTATGAAATTGAGAGAAACTTACCAAGAATGTACAAGACAAAATCCAACTAGTTTAAAGTAGGTGTAATATCTAGGACTAAAAAATAAGTCCTAGATATTACACACATTGTTTTGTGTGTCCTTGTGTGACTGGGGAATTTAGAGCACTCATTGGAAGATGAAGGAATCCAGCTCTCTGCATTATTGGACCCAGAGGCCATACTGTGTGATTACTAATGCATGCAGGCATGGTCAATAAATTTCATGGTTATACATCTCATTGTCATTTTTGGAGCTCATTGATTTAAGCAGCTTGTGCTGATCAAGAATATTACAACACCCAGCACAGTGTCATATGCTGACAGGTACAAAGCAGAGGAGTCTTCCTTCAATCAAAAGCGAAGAAAAATTTGCTGTTAAGTGTGAATCCTGGAGCGAGTTGGCCAGAGGTGTTCCTAGAGATTTTCAAAACCTGACTCGAAAGGATCCTGAGCAACTTGCTCAAATTGACTCTGCTTTGAGGAGGAGAGTTGCCAGGTGATATCCAAGGGTATTTCCAGTCTCAACTGTTCTGTGCCTACTGTGCAAAAACCAGAAAGTAGTTCCAAGGTTGCAAGACAATATCCTTTTATGTTTCTCACCGGTGGGGATAAGGCATCAGTGGCTGTCCCCTTTTCCCCATAGTGCTGGCTGTGAAGGGGGAGCTGGATGGACAGAGCTGAGTCAGGCTGGGATTTGGCTGCAGGTCTGAGGGCACCATTAGCAGCTGCATTTATGAGGCTGCAGTTTGTGATTTTAACCAACTTGGTTGTGTCTATTTAAATTAACATTTAAGGTCAAACTTCTGCCATTAGCGCAATAAAGAATTTTAAGAGGTTTGTTCAAATTTAATGCTTCCACTGTTGCTTTATACAGCTGGCTTCAAAGCATATTGATTTACATTGAACATAATCTTCTAATGAGTTTTTGTTTTTGCCAGGAGATACATGTTTCTTCCATTATCTTGTTTGCTTCTATTTTGTACTTTGTGAGTAATATTTGCAATTACTTTTCTACAGTACCGTGTTGGTAACAGCAGCAGGAAGCCATAGTTAGCTCAGCTGGAACATTTTGGCCTCTGGAGTTCTTGTTATTGCATTCAGAGTAAGAAATAACTGCTTGCTTATCTTTGTGGCATTTGGATACTCTCATACCATTTTTTGTTCAATATTTCTTTATTGGTTAGACTTAAGACAGCTGGTAGGAATAGAAAATCCAAGTTGATTGTAACAGATACTGTCTGACATTGGCATGTCTTTAACTAGGAAGATGAAAACAATGTGCAGTAAATATTTTGGACAAGCTGAAAGAAGTTGCTAAAATAATTCTTAATTGTCCTGCCGGCTAGATTGGATAACCAAAGTGAAAATTATTTGCTTTTATTTGTGCACATTTTTGAAGAGCCTCAGAATTGCTGTGATAGTGTGTTGAGCTGTATGTCTGCTCAGTGCTTTTGTGGGCATATTTCATGTTACCTGTAACTTCCATCAGAGCAATGTTCCTGTGGAGTCGTGTGGCAGTTGTGGGGCTGGAAGAGCTGTGCTCAGTTTGCACCTCAACAACTGGTGTGCATTAAAGCACCTTGAAGACATATTTGTAATATTAAAATAAAGGTGCTTAGCCTTTGTTTAAAATCCTGTCTCTCTGGAAGCAGGTTACCTAATGAGCATGTTTTACTCATCTCATGGGGACAAAACCTGAGCTGTTAAATTTGTGGCAGCAAAACGAAACAATTTTTGAACCAAGTCATCATTTTCAGCATCAATAGAAGGTGATGCCCTTGTCAGCTGGCATTGGTTCAGCATAAGGTTCCAGTCAGAATTGGCTGCGTTAGGCTTCGAGCTGCTCTTTAAGAGACCTTCACCCTTCGCTCTGTTTGGAGCTGCTGCCGTGGTGGGTCTATTGAATATTTATAAGAAACTATTACGAGACTCCTTCCTGCAGTCAGAGTGTAAACTCGATAGTTCTTGTCTGGCAGAGTGAAGCTTGTTCAAGCTCGTGATAGACTCTACTTCCATCATTTCTTCTCTGCTTGCTGTTGTGTGTTAAGCCATGATACTGATTTAAGTTCAAAATACAGCTCCACTTGTATTACTACAGTAGTTTCAAGGTTGGCTTGCTTCCTGAGAAGCTCAGGCCTTGCGGGACCTGGAGTTTGGCAGACTAAACTTTTTAAACAAGGTTACGAGTGAAGGCTGGAAAGCTTGTTCTCTTGCTCTGCTTCTTGACTTAATTAATGCTTTACTCAGCTGTGTACAGAGATATCCAAAATCACACTGAATCCACACCCCTTGCAATTTTTAGAGTATGACATTGCAAAAAGTTAGGGATCTGTTTTAATATTAGGTGATTGTTCTCATCAAAAATTTTTACAGTACGCTTGAATTTCTCTTCCCATGAACATTTTCAGATGCTGGAAAGAGATGAATTCTTAATCACATGTAAATTACCAGAATGTCAAACACACTTTTTGAACAAAGTTGCTCATAAAAGAGAAAAGCTGTAGCATACATAAATGTAAGTTATGGATAATTATAATTTCTTCCTGAACTCTTCTTTGGTCTTAGAGGCATGTATAGGTAGGAGGGTATCCAGATTTGTTGCTCAAGTGATACCTTGAGCTTACATCATGATTAAGAAATTCACTGATCATTTATTTTTTTTCTTAACAGACTATAATTTTCCACTTGTTTCAAGAGCAGAAGCTTTTAAAATGGCTCATACAAGATAGACATATTAAATTAAAAATAATTTTAGAAATGCAGTTTAGAATTTGTTGCTATGTTTTAAAATTTTATCAAGCTATTAGTGGCATTTTTTTAATATGTATTCTTACCCTCTTGATGTAAAATCTTATCAAGCTATTAGTGGTATATTTTAAATATGTAGTATTACCCTACAGATATCTGTTTAATATTATTTCTGATGGTTACTGTAACTGCATTTCTTTTGTTTTAGAGGAAGTTGTGTGTATATTTTTTTCCTGGAAACAGGGTTTTTAAAAGGGCAAGCATTGGCTAGATTTTGCTTCTGACCTCTGGATTGAGTTGCTCATCAGACAAAGTCTGAATTCCTAATAAAAATGAAACTTTTGAGAAAAGTTCTTGCCTGAGGTTGGGTTTGCACTGATTCAACATGGTTTTTATGATTAGACCATCTCCCTCAGTGCTGTTTCTGGAACGACGTGACCCTTTTAATGAATTTTATTTTGTGACAAACTGAATTTCCGTGTACGTGCTCTACTTGCTTGCGTGTTTCATGTTTGTGATATGGTTTCTCCTTTGTTCTGCAGCACTTAAAAGCATTTACTTATCAGAGTGGAAGATAAATAAAGCATCCTGTTAGTAATTAGCTAGATTTTCATTGTGTCATCCTGACGGCCCTGGAATTGCTGTATTGAGACATAGTCTTGTCTTATAACTTGTAAATTATGAAATGAAACATAAAATTTATTATGAAAGGTGATGACACGTGGCAGAAGATACAGATTTTTGGGAGACAGACAAATGCTGACTTGCTTAAAAGAATTGGGGGACAAACCCCAAAGTCTTCCCTCATAAAAACAGTCTGCAGGTAGTTTAGTTCATATTTTTTTGATTGCTTAAAAATCAGTTTCTCAGATATAATAAGCTGTTTCTCCCACTAAGTTATCATACATCCTTTGTGGATCAGAATGTTAGTTTTGTCTGGTATTAGTGGGTTCAGGTGTGGCCTTGTGGGTGAGCACTCTTCATCCAGAGCAGTAACCACCCCCAACAAAATAACCCCTAATTTGTGAGATTCGTTTCTTAAATCACTGCTGTAAATCCCTGTGTCAGTGTGACTGTCCTAGAAATCCAGTGTCGCCAGCAGTAGAAGGTTCAATGGCCAGTGGTGCTTTGGCATTGTAGTGCTATAGCTACATTTATTGATTGATTGATTGATTTATATATTTATTCCAATCACAAATGATTTTTGGATTTTATGACCCAAAGCTGTAAGTAGAAACTTTTCCACATACTAGGGCATTCAAACCAGATAGACATTTCAGCCTTGAACTTTGATTTTGGGAAGTAGGAACTCTAGAGACAGATGAAAGCCTTGACTTCAGCAGTTTTGAACTAGGGATAGCAGTGCAGTTTTGGCAGGTGTTTGGGCTGTGAACTGTATAGGAACTTGTCTCATTGCTCAGGTCAACAAGCCTTTAGTCACACTAGTTCCAGAATTTATTCAGAGTTTGATCTGCCTCTTATGTTTTCCAGGGATATCCGTAACTGAGTTGTGCTTTATGAACAAGGGAGGGGCCTAACAAGTCGCCTGAAAGGGTGGTAAGAGTTGGCAAAAATTCCCACATATGTTTATATTTCTTTCATTATTACATGTGTTTGTGTGTATGAAATCTAGAAAGCAAAATTGTCTGGGACAGTAAATAGAAAAATTAAAAAAGTAGCAGTCTCACAGTTGACGTTTGTTAGGCAACAATAAAGTGATAAAAGGCTAAATTCTTTTTCTAGTAATAGCCTGTCGTGACCTTTCTTTCAACAGAAGGACTTTTGAACTGAGTATGGCTAAAATATGCAAGAGTTTGAGTTAGCCTGCTTGGAATACCAAATCACCAAACAAAACCAAATGTTTGTTATAATCAAAATGTAAAATAATCAACTGCATATAATGTAGCTAATAATAAAGTTTCCAAAACTTTATAAATGGGCCTTGTCAAGATGTTTTGTTCTGCTGGTGTCTGGCTTTTAGACAAGAGGTGAACTGACTTCCCACCTCCTGACTGCCCCTTCTCAGCCCCTCAGTTTTGTGTTCAGCTGTACTGACAGGTTTCATTTGGGGTTGTTGCCAGAGCTCTCTGTGCAGAAATCTGTGGCAGGGGAGTGTTGCAAAGTTCTGAACTCTGTGGTTATCTCAGCATGATGGGGTGTGGGCCTTGCTGCCCCAGAGCCTCCTGCTGCAAGAGAAGGGCCTGTGGCAGAACAGCACAGTCAATGTAGGCAAAGAGCAAGCAATTTATTAATTTGTATGACTTTAACTAATCTTAGAAGTTATTCCTGAGACCTAACCAGGCAGAAGCTTCCTTACACAAGGAAAAGTAATTTACATTGGTATAAAGGAACATAATTAAAAAAACCTGATTTCTTAAATGACTAAAAGCAGAAGATGGCTGTACTTGCTAAATGAATAAAAATGATTGAATAATTCAAACTTCTAAAAGCTTTCATTTCTTTTTATTAGTCTCCTTTTAAATTTGTTTAAGGGAAAGTAGATTTTTGGGTAAAATATGGGAATACAGTTTACACAGTACAAGCAGAACTGAAAACTATGGTTTCTGAATATCCTAAGCAGTATAGAAGAGGTGGGAGATTTCTTAGGGGATTTTTCAATTTAATAGTTAGCCTGAGGTGAAATTCGTATTTCAGTGAACTATTTTGAGCAAAAGAAAATTATTGTAGGGGTGAAAGGGAATAAAGTAATAGGAACAGAAGGTGTTGTTTTTCACTAAACAGCCTCACTACTTTTCAAAATTAGGTAAAAAGCTATTAGGCAATCAAATGAAATGCTGTTTGTAGAGACATAACGAACATGTATCTATTTTTATTCTGCAGTATATTTGTGAAGGTAAGGAATGTACAGCTTTGAAAATCTTCCTGCTTTTTGTACTCTGAAGATTCAAACAATACTAATTGTCCTATCATTACCAAAGGGCTTTTTTACAGAGTTCATGTCTAAGACTGATTTCTTGTTTCAGAAGTGAGGTATTCTCTGTATTCCTTTTAAAGAGCATGTCTCCCTTAATCAGGAGAGCCATACATTTTCAGAATGATGGTGCTTTCAATTTATTGCTTGTCAGCCCTAAAGAATGCTGGTCATTTTCTTTACAAGTGCAACTCATTGACTGAGACTGCTAACTTTTAAAGCAATTTTAGGTTTATTTTGATTGGTTATTGGTTTGTGGCTTTTAATGACGAGATTGAATTGCATTTCTGTGCAATAGACATTGTGGTGGAAAATCTGGAAAGTTGGAGCCGTTTGGAACTGCTCTTACTCCCACTGAGGTCAGCAGTAGCATTGCTGTGGCTTTCAGTGGGAGTAACATTATACTGTCTGAATGTGAAGACTTTTCTTTCAAAAACCACTTATAATAGTCTGCTTTAGTTAGGGTTACATGAAAACTAAGTAACTATTGTACTGCTTGTTTATGGAAAAAAAGGTATTTCCTAAGTAGGAGAAAGAAGTTGTAACCATTTCTGTTGTGCCAGCATGTTAGGGTTTTTAGTACCTAGAGCTCTGGAAGTCGTAGAACAAAACTAGTTTTGATTATATCCTCCAGTGTGTTTTATTATATTGTCAGTGGGAGTAGATTTGAGCAAACTGAGTGCCTTCTCACAAGGCAGGGAGTGTTGCAGGATGAATCCTTGCAGGTATTAATGGTCATGTAAACAGGGAATCTGGATTGGAGAGGAAGTGTCATCTGAATACATGTAGTTCTCAAAACTGTGCGTTAGTTCTCAACTTTTAATAAAAAGTTAATTATTATTAGTGGCCCATTCACGGATGTCATTTAAGAAAAAAGTTATTTTCTACAAAGGTGAACATTTCAAAAAGTGAGATGCTATGTTTGCTATGCAGTAACTGTCGAAAGATTTTTTTTAAGCTGTTCTATGAAGATGCTATTACAAGTGAACTTTGCATAAAAGCTTCTAGCCCATGGTTGCCCAGAAAAGATTTCTTAAACATCAAAAATAAAGGCCTTTTCAGAAATTAATGCTAAATAGTCACTTCCAGAACTGTAGTTGTGTGATTTAAATGGTCAGTTGTGCTTGCGGTATACAAAATGGAGTTGACTAAAGGTGTTCCAGGCTGCCAGATTTCAGACCTCAGCCATCCAGAATGCGTGTTTTTAAGCTGTTAAGAACATATTTTTTCCTTATAATTAATTTTCTTTCCCTAATTCATTGCTTGTGGTTTTATGGCTGCTTATTTTGGGTTTCTACCATATTTTCTGGAATGATCAAGAGTGATGAATTAATCTTAATTGATGGATTACTATGCATTAATCAAACCCTTACTTAATATGCTTGATTTTTCTTGCGAGTAAGCTATTTCTTAAAAACACTGTCTGTAGTTAAGTTTATTAAATTAAGACTTGAACATATAAGAGTCTTTGTCACGTATGGGAAGCACAAGTTATGACCCAAATACTCAAATTACTCAAAATTAGCATTTTGTTTTATAAGCATTTGCAGCACAAACAAATCTGAACTAAATAATTTTAGAAAGGAATTTCTCCTCTATATAGTGTACATTATATGTGCACTATATTACACTGTGGCTCTTGGAGATTATTTTTATCTGGTTTATCTGATGCCAAGTCTGTTTCAAATGGCAAGTTTTACTATTGTCTCTGCATGACGTGGTTTACAAACTAAGTCTCATGACTCTGTGTTGTGTGCCTGAGAATTTACCTCTACATGATTATCATTAGTTAATGATCACACAAGCTTTCCAGAATTGCTGCCGAGTCCTATTTTTGCCATCTTTGTTATCCACGCTATGGTAGTGCCTTTGGTGGTGTTGAAAAGATATAAAAAAGTACATTGGATTCTTATTTACAATATGCATGGATTTATTAAATTATAGTTAAGGGAGCATTATAACTACTGAAATACTGATTACTGAAACAGAAAGGTTTTTTTTTTTTTTTTTTTTTTTTAGGATGTCTACTAAATGTTTGCAAAGTTCTTAACCTCTCTGAAGTAGAATTTCATTGAATTGCCTGGCTAAGGTTGGCCTTAGAACAAGTCTGTATGGTACATCGTGTGCTGCCCTGCTTTCTGCTTCATGGCTTGGGGAAAACCTGCTTCATCTGAAATGCATTAGTATTCAAATCCCAGATGCTTTTCTGGACTCAAAGGACTGATAATCTGTATTTGGGATACGCATGTGGAAACAGGCTAATGCACACCTACCAATGGAGCTGTACCTCTTTGCACACATTAGTACTGAAAACAAATATGTAACTTCTGATCCTTGAGATCCCACTGCCAGTGTTGGTGTTCTGGTCAAGCGTGCGATGCAGCTCCTCTGTCACATCTTTGCTGGCATATTCCCAGATGCCATACCAAATTGCATTGTATGGATCCAGTGAGGAGATTACAGGTTTAGAATTTAATCTGTACTTGCATAGCAAGAGTCATGGCAGGCCTTCTTAATATTCCTTCAGTGTTCATGGAGACGTGTCTGGCAAGATGGAATAAGATGGGCACGGTCTATTAAAACTACAGTGAATAAAACTTTAGGACCCAATCTCTTGATTTACATTTCTTACAGCAACATCACTATAGAATTGACAAGATATAAATATTAGACAAATTTTCTCCTTTTATTTAGGTTCATTAAAGGCCTTTCCAAGTGGTTAAAGGAAACTTAGATGGTGAAAATAATTAAACAAAAAATATAAAGCATTATCTTGGAAAAATGTTACAATACCTGCTCCTTAGTAAGCCAGAAACATATCCTCACAGACCAGGTACAGATGGAATTGAAATGCAACCAATTTAGCTGTTGCACCATCCCATGGTGACTGTTTTTTAACTTTTCCTTCAGGTATTAAAAAGTATACTGCATACAAGAGGACAGGCAATTTTATTTGGCTTTGGGCTACTTTCTTGATTTCTTGTAGTTTCAGTATTAGTCTTCCATCGTAAACTTTCATGCCTTATGGTAAGCAATGGTGGTTTTTTTTGGTTTTTTTTTTTTTTGCTTCATATGGTGTATAAATCGGTGCTGGGCTTCAGCAGGGATGTACGTAGAACAAGTCTTCTGAAACTGATTTGCAGCTGTGCTGTAGAAACATATTGGAAATTCTTAGGAAGAATTTTGTGAGACTTTATCTTGCACAATTTAAATAAAGGGTTTTCCTGTTAAAAACCTCATGACATCACTGAATTTTGAGATGGGTTGTAAAATACCTACATGGTGAAGTCGAGAGCATTTGGACTCTAATAAAACAGTCCCCTTTGCATTTTAGATTTAAAGCTGAATTTTTCCTCCATCTGGAGGGTTATGCATGAACAACTGCAGATATGCGTTGTTCCATGAGAGTTCTGGCAGGGATTGTTTCCCTGGAATGGTGCAGTCAGGAACAGAAGGGAAACGTGCCCTGATCTGTCTCAGAAGCTTAAAGCATTGCTTGTTCCTCCTCTCCTTCCTGAATTCCAGTAATTGTTGTAGCTTTAGCATCGCCCACATCAGTAGAAAGGAAGACTTTGTTTCTTGCCACTGCTCCCTACCACTGCCAAGATGGACCTAGGGCATTTTTGACTGGGGGTATGAGGGCGTATTTATCGCATTAAAATGATCATTATCATATCCTTTTGTTGACATTATCTTCAGCATGTTCTTCCTTTTAATTAAATTGTAGCTTATTGTATGGGAATTCTTTTGCTTTCCTGAAGTGTTTCTTCTCCTTAAGATAGGTATCTGTACAGAATCCGAACTGACAGCTGACAGAAGATTGACTTCATAATGCTGTAATGGATTGCAGTATTTCTTGTTTTGAGCATTTCTTCTCTTGGCACTAGGCATTTGTGAAAATATTTGCTGGGGTTTTTTTTCACGTTTTTCTATATTAATGTATAGGATGATATTTTGGCACAAAAATGTTACACTTCATTTAGTGACAAAGAAAATTTTCAGCATTCTTGGAGAAGATTGGTGTGTTTGATAGTTGCATGTCACTCTCAGGGTATTTATAGGTACAGGGGGCAGCACAAAGATTAGATGCTTTCCAGCATGTGTTAATGCAGTATTATCTCTTCCATGAAGGTTTTTTTATGGAGCTGAGTTTAGAAGTATGTTTGAAAACAGCCTTGTCACACGTGTCATCAAGGTCAGAAGGGAGAGAAAGCAGACATTTCAACGTTCCAACTAAGTTATTTGAAAGGACTGTAGAATGTTAGTGCTTGCTAACCAGTGAACCAGTCTCTTCATGCCTCTTCAGCAGTCCTGCAGTAGAGATGATGCAGTTTATCCTGTCCATGAAATTTTGAGCTTTCACTGCTTGGGACTCGAAGGTTAAACTTTCAGGTACTATAGTTGATAAAAGCCACTGATTGATTATGAACCCACAGTGACACCATAAGAAAGCTTGGGGTGCAAGGTGTGGAAAAGTCCTCAAGTGAGGTTGGGAGTGTGGTGTCTATACTTGGAAATTTCCTAATTGTTGATGTAGTGGGGAACAGTGGTTCTTGCTATTTATAGACAGTGGAGGCTTTTTTGGCATTTTTATTGTGGTTTTCCACCATGAGTTCTGGAGAAACATGAACAAGTTCCATGTTGTAGCACCTCATTGGTGGTGAATACAGTTAATTCCTTGGACTGCTGCTTTAGAACACGTTTTAATTTCAAATAAATATCCAACTAAAAAACACTTTGCTGAGCACTGGACCTAATTAAACTATCATTAGATGTTTCTGCATTTGGTAATTTAAGCTTATTACTTACAGTTTTAGGAAGATGATGTGCATGTTGGTAGCATTCAGGTATTAATAAAAATACAGGTAAGTAAGTAAACATCAGTTAGACTAATACTATGCCCCCAGACCTGGAGGTGTGCAGCCTCATCAAAAGCAGACTTTCTGTAATACCCTTTGTGTGCCAGTGACATTGAAGGGTAATGCTGCTTTGTACTATTCTTATAACTTGGAAGAAAATTCTACTGATTTTTTTGATTTATTCCAGACTTAAACCATTGTAGATGCATACTACTGCTGGGTAAACCCTTTCTGCCAGCAGGTGGAAATGTATATACCACTCTTCCTTTGACTTAGTCTTTCACTGGCTGATGTTTCTTACCCTGTCACTGAAGTAGAAGGTCAGTGAAAATCCTATTTAAAATTTCAACGTAATGGATCTTGCTGTGCCAAAACTTGCAAGTTCTCTTTAACAGCAACTGGAGAGTCTAGACTTTTTGGAAGGTAGGAATACTGGAGTAGTGTTCTGTATTACCCACTACAAGTAATGGAAAGCTGTTATCATTGGTTAAGATGTCTGTGGTATGTTTCTGGAATGATTTTCTGTGCAGTGGGGATCTCTGTTGACCTTGGGATTGCTGTATTGCAGTAAATATACCTGTGGTGTAGTACTAAGCACATACAAGCGTGGTTTTTGCTAATGAGTTTGTAGTTGACACAAAGCTTCACTGGCTTTTCATGGCAATCTTTGCTGTTTGGAATTCACAACTAGTCATGCTATTCTGGCACAGTAGGACATTTAATTGAAAATAACATCACGGAAGTAATTTTTCCTGTTAGACTTTACATAAGATCTGAATTAGATCCTAGCTTTGTATTTGAGACAGTTTTGTACTATTTCCATTGCTATGTAACTATTGTATGGTAAAGAGTTGCTATTATTTATGCCATTTCTGTGGAAAGTCAGAATTTCAGGTCCAGCAGAGCTGTGGGATAATAAGCTTGACAAGGCACTAGGTGAGATATTGTAGATTCAGTTTTTAAGTGCTAAAAGACTGAAAAAGACTGTATTTAAATCAAGACAAGAAGAAGACTATTAGAGGCATTGATACTTGAGGTTCAGAAGGCAAATTCTAGGATGGAATTTGAAAGGCTTTGAATGCTGGATGATAGTGGAAGCAAGGGATAGAGTACATGTCTGGAGTTACAAAATGGCTAAAATAGCTCTTTCTTTTTATTGCAAATGGTGACATTTTCAATACAGCATTCAGGTGGTATTAAAGGTACATTGAAGGAAGCTAAATAAGAAAACTCATGGGATTTTGAAGATACCATTCTGCGTTTCTTTACTGTCTGTAATCCCACTGTAATTCACAAAGGTGAATTCTTGAATATGGGAGAGCTTGCAAGCTCGTACTGCGTTGGGCAACTCAGAGGCTGAGCAAACTACTGCCTGTACTCGGTGGTGTGCATGATTTTTCTGGACTGGAAGGAAAGAGTTACAGACAAACTTAGAACCTGTGGAAAAAAGGTCTTCACTCACAATGGAATTTGTCAAGCAGACATAGATATGCCATGGAATTTTTCACACTTGCTAATGGCTAATGGACTGTCTGGCAGCTCAGTTTAACTGTGAAAGCTTGTGCCTTCCTTTTTTCTGCATAGCACCACATGAGGAGAGAGCATTGCTGCATCATCCAGTGCTTTTGGGGTGTTACATTGAGAGCTGATCCCACCCTGATTAACTTCTGAGAACAGGCAGCTCACAGCATAACACTGTCCTCTTCTTTTAAATTTATTTTCCACTCTGCTTTCCTGCTTGATTAATATTACAGCTATTTTTGCCTGAAACGCAGAATTATTTCTCTGTACAGTTCTCATTGTGAGATCCAAGGGCTTCTTTCCTAGTATACTACAATTAAATAGGAAAAGGTTATCTGGCCTTTCTGAGAACTCATTTAAAATGAAGGAATAAGGATATTGTTTCAATTTTCTTTTTTTCTGAATAATAACGTGCAGAGATTACATTTTGCACCTTGGTCCAAAATCCAATCAATTCTTTTTATTTCTGCATACAATGTAATTCCTTGGCATTTGAAGAAGATGGCACTGGAAAACAGTGCATATGGGTTGGGTTTTTCCTGTCTATAAGCAAGTTATTTTGATGTAATGAATAGAAGCCGATCCTCTGTCAGAAAGAGTTGATCAAATGTGAATTAAATAACCAGACTGTATTAAAGTCTGTGACTAAAATGGTGAATGTTAATATGATTAATTTAAAACCATAGGTATAAAATACAGCAGATAAAAACTTATCTTGGTCTGCTAAAGTCAAGTTAATTGGAAGAAGGGCAGTGAAGAAGCGGGTGGCATTTTGTTTTGTCATATTGTGACCACAGGGTGTTTCAGAATAGTTTGAGTTTGTTAAAAGGCAGATTTTGCTGGAAGGGATAAATGCAGGATTGTGTTTTGTCAATTTCTAATAGGAGTGGAATTTCATTAGCACTACTATTCATTTGTGTTGTGGGAGGAAGAGTAAAATAGATTCTCATTGACTTAAAATGTCACTGTCAATTCTAGCTGCTGGAATTCTCTGCAGTTTGTTGGCTGAATATGTGAAAGAAAATAGGACTATGGGTCAGCCCTGTTCAGTCTAATTAGGATCCATGAGGTTTTGTGTGGGCTTATACATTTGTGGGTTTTGTTGTTGTAGTTGGGTAACATTGTGCTTTTGTCATTTCTTCTAACACCCACATGCTTTTTGCTTTCTGGTAGTGCTTCATATTTATTTCTGTAATGCAAACTCTCCTCTTGGTTGCAGAAGCATAATTTGTTGTGCCCATATTTTATACCTTTCTGTCCCTGATCTCTTGGAAAGCCCTTGACATTTCTTTGCTCGGTCTACCCAACATAACGTTTACATGATTTTCTTGTCCCACTGCTGACAGTCCTTTCTTCAGCATTTTTCTCAAACTTGTGTTTATCTTCTCCTTCAGAGAGCTGTATGACAAATCTGTGTATCCCTGTTTCTCTCTCTGTGTTCATTTTTCTTCTGTTCTGTCTTTCTAAGCTGTGTTCTTGTCACAAATTTCAGAATACTCCTTATAGGGCAGCCTTTGAAATCAAAGTCTGCATACTGGCAGGAAGATATATGTGATTAGTTTTTGCTTTGGCTTAAACAGAAGAATTACTATCTCTGCCAGTTTCAAACACAAAGACTTGCTAGCTGGCTACTAAATTCTAAACTTCTTGGAATAAGGTTTCTTATCTTCCTTTGTTTTGGAAGAAATACTGAGTAAAGTTTACTGGAAAATTCTGTCCTCCCTGCTCAAAGTGACAGATGATATTGATATAGAATTTCCTGCTAGTTTTTATAAACAGCCTTCAAATTATGACTGCCATGAAATTGTGTTCTAGTGTGCAGTGAAGGGACTTGAAAACAAAGCTAATGAACTCAGAAATATCTGTTGTTAATCTTGCATTCAGAAGTACCATATTAGCTGAATATCACTCCAACTTCTTGTGACTTTTTGGTCCTTGTAAAGGTAACACAAGGTAACACAAGGTTACCTTTTTGGTAACTTGTAAAGATAAAGTGTCATTCTCCTACAATCATTTTCTTTATCTTAAAAAAGGAAATAATGTGAGGAAAGGCTTTTGTTCGTAGATAATCAAGTCTCCCCATCAAAATTTGTAATAACTGCATTATTTTTTCCTGATTTTCCTGCAAGTTTTTAAACTTGCAGAATAACTGCCTACATTCCCTCTTCTAATAACCTCAATGGCAGATATATTTCCTGGAAAGATTTCATTACTTGTTCTCTGATATTTTTAAAGTTACTATTAGGTATTGAAGACCTCATCTTTACAGGTCTTTGAGGAAAATGAGGTGTCCCTGCAAATACTTGGGTACTTTCTCCTCGCTTCAGAGAGAAAAGTTTGATATCTTCATAGGAGCAGTAGTTAATGGCAGCGTGTTCAACAAGGAGGGTTATTTCTCTAATTTCAAAAGAGCACATTTTAGACATAAACAATTACAAGTATTGTTAATCCCCGAATTGTTCTATAGCAAGTAAAGTCTAGCACTTCCTTTTTAAAATACGGCTTTAGTTGAGCTACTGGTTCTCAAAATATTTCCACTTATCTCTGAAGTCGTAATTATGGTATTCATCATATTTGAATATAATTGCTGCACTTTGCATTCTGTTCAAGTCATAAGACTTCAGTAAGGAATTAATTTCAGCTATTGCTTTCTTGCCTGCTGGAATCTGAATTTTGGACTTCATCTCCTTTGGTTTTTATCAGTTAGAGTGTAATGTTTCTAATGAGGCTGTCTCATGCATTGAGTATTATTCTGAAATGGAACTAGACATTTACAAAATAATGAGTAAATACAATGTAGGTGGTTATAGGTGATTATCAGGTGCACAGAGATTTCTGGATACAGCAGCTATAACAGCTCCATGTTAATCCTGTTGTATACAAGTTCTCCTAAATTATTTCATCTCTTTTGAGAAAAATATTATCTCTGTATAACAAGACTTAATTAATACTTGTCAAGTGCTTGAGGTGCTTTGCTTTACAAAAGTTATTGCTGGGTAGTTAAAAATATTTATTCTACTGTGTGCAATAATAATGAATAGAACAGACCAGTAATAAACACATGCCTCTCTCACATGTCCTGAAAGAATTAAAACACTCAAAAAATAAATTGGAATATTTAAAGACTTGTGCTCCTCATAGATGAGGACTTTATGGAGCGTTTTCAAAAGCTTGATAAATGCAATAAACTACATCAGATGCATCAGCTTATTCACTTTGTGCTGCCAATCACACAGAAATTGGGACGAAGCTTTGAAGTAATGTAGGACTATATAATAATATTATTCTGTGCCTTTGGAATGTGTGACCTCTTCATGGAAAGAATTGCACATCTGCACTCTAAAGTTTGGAATTGATTAGAAAGGAGTTGCTAAGCCCAGTCATTTTCTAGTACAACCATGGTGATTTCTGTATTTAACAAATTTGCTCCTAAAAATAATTAGTGTTTGTGTTTTGTCCCTCTCTATTTGATTTGGAAAGGCTTTCTCTGATGGGTAAAATTGTCCTGATTTCCACCAAAATGAACGTCACGAATAGCTGCTCATTTTAGAGCAGTAGTCTGAGCTCCAGTTTGAGCTCTCATCAGTGAGAGCTTTAATGGAACATGATGATGCTTGACCTTGTTGTCCCTGCCACCTTTCTCTTTTCCTTATCTCCACTGATGAAGAAGGAGAGTGAGTTTAGGGAGATGGAGATGTTGTTCACAGTAGCTTTCTCTCTTGCTGCTTTCCCAGTGCTGGGTCCCCTCTGCTGCTGCTGAGCCGTGCCTGGTGCTCTCTGCTTTACTGGGCAGTGACATTCCTGCTGCACACGCTGAACACAGGAATGTGCGAGTCAAAGGCAGTGCAATAGAAAATGGGGCCTGGGAGGTTTGTAGAGCATCCCCAGCTCTCCCCACCAGCCCAGGGTGAAGAAAGGCTCAGCACATGCTGAGCACAAATCATTCTGATGCTCTCTGCACATTTTTCTCTTCTTTATCAGTCTTTTACTGGGATGCTGTGAAGTTTCTTAGTCCTTGGGTGGTGTTTCCACGTGCAGCCTTGCAGCTGAGCAATTGTAGCAATACCAGAGTTCAATTTAACAGTATTTCTTCAAGAGCCTGGGTCCTTGACTGATTTGTAGAGGACAAATGAAAAGAGCAATTGCAAATGGGTTTCTGTGCTATTAGAGCTCTAAACAGCCTTCCCTCTTGGCTGTGTGTCAGATCATACCTCAAGGAGGGATGGGTGGGCTATGAACCTTAAAATGATTTAAATACTTAAATGCAGGGTCAACTTTTCGTATCAGTGGGTGTCTTTAGCTGGTCTCGGAGTGCTCAGCAGTAATAATTTTCTTTAATATTTTCAGGTAGCATTGAAGGTGGTAATTGAGTAGCAAGTGGTTTGAGTTCTTATATTTCTTAATAATATTTCCCTATAATTTACTTAAATTCACTAGAGAACCTTGGTTTTGGATTAATTTTCAAGAAAACATCATTGCAGCTTGTTGTGTTGTGAGGAAGATTTGTATGTAGTATATCAATAGCTGCACAAAAATTGGTTAAGTCAGAGAGTGAACCAGGAGGGGAAGAGGTTGTTAGGAAGATCTTTTAAAGGAGAGACATTAGCATACAACCTCCTTCATTACTCAGCTATTTTAGGGTATTCCATCAATGCATAACATTAATCAAGGGAAAGGGAACTACTTGCTTGTGGCCTCTACCCTGTAGATCCTTGAGGCTGTGTAACCTCTCTTACACAAATTTGTAGACTTAACCTGTTTCAGGAGCTATCAGTTCCAGCATACTGCAGCACTGGCCATTCTCCTCAGTGACAGCCCCCTTTTTTTTGCTTTATTCCTCTCAGGTGTGCAGAAAATGGCAGGCTTGAATTGATTCTGGCAAGAAGCCATAATAGTTAATGTGAGATGGCTGTCATCTTTTGCTACACAGAAGTGGTTTCTAGATGTGAAATCCATACCTTAATCCTTTGCTTCACCTGGTGTTTCAGTGGCACTGCTTGGGTTCAGTCTGCCACTGAAACATTCCTGCTTTGTTGTTTACAGATGGTTCTCTGTGGCTGATGTATGACTCGGTGGGGAGATGACTGCCTGGTCTCTTCATTTCTCTGTTATTTCACGTATGAAAAGGACGTATTGGCCACTATTAAAGAAGTAGCCCTATCAAAGAGAAAAGATAATTACAAATCACCATTAACATTCTTTGAGGATGGCTAATTGTGAGAAATTGGGGGGAACAGCAGAATGGAAAAGTTTAAGTGCCAGTGTCTCTGGCCTCCTGTTTAAGCATCAAGCCTGCCTTGTATAATAAAAGCTATTTATAAATTGCTGCTCTGTTAAACGTGTACAGAATTTTACGATGCATAAATTGGGAAGCAGAGCCAGCTAAGGGACTTAGCAGAGTGATGAATGGATGACAGGGTGCAAGACTGAAACTCTGTTTTATTCATGGATTGTGAGGTCAGGAAGAAGAACTGCTGGGAAGGGCTGGCAGTTGAAGGAGAAAGATACAGAACCCAAGAGATAAAGAATCCAGTAATCTGAGAATTATCTAGACACATTGCCACACTTCTTTTTGACAGTTACAACTCCAGGTAGTAGCTTTTTATTTTTACTTTGGTACATTTTCATGAGTTATTTTTATTCTTTCTTCCAGTTCCAGTTGCATCACTGTCATCACAGGCCTAATTCTCCTAAAACTCAGTACTTTATTCTCTTACATTTTAAGGAACAGGT
Organism: Motacilla alba alba; assembly: GCF_015832195.1. Classification (NCBI taxonomy): domain Eukaryota; kingdom Metazoa; phylum Chordata; class Aves; order Passeriformes; family Motacillidae; genus Motacilla; species Motacilla alba. The sequence goes on along the minus strand of NC_052030.1, from coordinate 6,768,006 downwards.
AAGAAAAGGGGGGCTCCCCCCCCCACTTTTCTTTTGGTACAACCACCTACCCCTACCTATTTGCAGTGTAGAAGGTGTGTGATCCTGCAATCCAAAATTGTAGTCTTGATCTGGGGCCCAGCTAGAAGTTCATTAATCTGTTCAGTTTGGGCTGAACTTTTCAGGGCTCAAAAGATTGGTAGAGGCTGATAACTCATTAAGATGCTGTTTAATTCCACTGGTCATGCAGGTATTCCTGAGCAGAATGCAGTTAATGCCAGTTAATTCCAAACACATGAGTTAAGTTCATTGGTTTGCAATCATTACTTGCAGTTTTGTCTCAGGTTTTGTTCAACCTGCAGGTGCAGTTTATAGCCACAAATACCACAGAGTAAAAAAGAAATCAAGATGAGGCTAGAATAGACCTCCTTTGGACCAATTAATGAAATCTGATTTCCTTTCATAAATTTATTATAGGGTCTTCCTGTATTTAATTTAAAATTGGTAGATAGATTGTTTAAGGAATAAGTGGTTGCACTTAAAAATATGTTGTTCTCTTATGTGTTCTCTGTGTCTTCCATCTGTAAGGATTTCTGCCAAAAAGCATTGGAAAGGAGATTAAAGAGGCACTCAAGATAATCATCACACAGAGAAGAATTCCCTTACCTGGTAGCAAATGAGAAAATATGCCCTGATTAGTTTTACAGTAGCAGTGGCCTTTAGTTTCTTCTGGTAGCTTATATAGTATTTAAGAAAACAGGTGAAGTAAAGGACTCAGATGTTTGGGGAAATTGCAGCAATTTTTTCATGCAGAAATAACAAAAGATTCACTTTTACAAGCCATAGTATCCTGACATACTCTTGCTATTGTCACATTGTAATGCTGTAATTTGAATTTTAAAAAACCATAGGCAAGCAGTATTAAATAAAAAGAAAAACATTTGGATGTGATTCTTTATAAATTAAATCTATCTGACAGTGCTGTAGTATTGGTTTTGGTCTAATTTGTGTGTTGCAGACTAACAATATTTGCTGGCCAGATTTTATCCTACTTTTGCCTCCAGTGTTGCTGAAGACCCCTGTAGAGCATGGAGGGAGTGGGCTGAGAGCGGATTCATTCTTTTCATAGCATCTTTTACAGCAGAATGATATTTTTCTGGGAAAGCCTTTTGCTCCCCAGGCTTGCTGTATCAATGTGATCAGCCTGTATTCTGGGAATGGATGAGTGGGATCCACAGCAGTTACTCCAGTGGAGCTGGCGGACCACATGGGCACTCCTCTTCTCTGGCACTTCTCTTCTCTGGAATTGCTCCAGATGCTGGCTGGTGTACTAGGAAAACTGGCTGTGCTCTATGGAAGGTTTTTCTCAGCCTTCCCTTAGTTCAGCAGTATAGCCTATATCTTAATCTGCTGATTTTACCTACATGTTGATCCAAAATGTGACAAACTTGATTGGTGCATCCATCCTCACTAGTTGGACTAAGGTTCTCTGCCCTACAGTGAGTGCTTGGATTTTTAAAATTTTTTTTAATTTTTTTTTTATTATTCATAGCAAGTGAAATTTGAGTGGGATATTAAAGTTTGTTTGCACCAGTAGTACTTTGTGGTTGGAATAGCATAAATGTCTGTTCTGCAAATAATGGCAAGTACAGTCTGCATGCTTAACAAAATGCAAGGGGATTGTGGCTTTTGGTTTGTGAATGATTCTAGATCTTCACTTTGAGATTAAGGAACTGTTAGCTCTACTGTAAAGTTAATCTTTTTGAAAAAGAAGTTAGGCCAGGTTTTTTCTCTAGTAGTAATAAATTGATACTTGCCTTCTAAACTGTCAGTGATGTTTTTTTAGGGGAGCATATTTTTGCTAGCTCTTTATTTTATGTGTAAGGGTAATACATATGTATGAATATTATTACTAGTGTTAGTATTGCACAATAATCAGAAATGGTTTTACCACCAGTCTCGATAATATTTTAAAATTACGTGTAAGAACCAGCCTTTCAGTTTGCAAATTAAGCAGTGTGAAGCAGTGCATAAGATATCTCAGACAATTTTTCCCTTTTTACTCTGTTCAGAGTAGGAAACCATTTTGCCATGGAATAGGACTGGGTTTACAATAGCTAGTAACAGCACTTTCTGGAAACACTACAAAGATGGCATTGTCTGTTTCCACATAGCACAGTTGGCTCACTAAGTGCCATATTTTCTCTTAAGTGCCTTCCCTGCTGTTATTTCCACCCTGAACAGTTGATGGTTGAATCAGTCCCTAAAAGCAGGGTGCCCCTGAGAGAAGCTAAGGACACACAGGGAGCAAGTTTAGTCTCAATACAGGTGTTGGCTCATACATGAGCTGGATTTATGTGCTGTAGTGCAATCAGATAAAATGATGAAGTGAAAAGAATTCATTCTTTTAGTGTCTGTCACTTTGTGCTTTCTGTATATGGGATTTTTATGGAAATTAGTGGACATGAAGCATTATGCATTTGGCTTGAAACATGAAGTGGGAAGGAGAGAACATGATGTCTTACACAGAGCTCTGGAAAGAAAGCAAATTGCATGCCTACCTGAAAATAAAGGCTCACTAGCATGGTGTTTTCCCAAGAAAGCAATTATGTATTTTAATCCTGAAGTCTATGAAGTATATGCATTACATGTGTCACTTCTATATGCATTGTTTTGCTTCTCTCTGGATTTGACAAATTAGACTTAGTTTGGACCTCAGCCAAATAATATGAGCCAATTTCATGCCTTGTGAGTCATTGAAGAGAATGTTTGATACCTAAAGCTTCAGTTTGCTGGCTCTCCTCCCATTTGTCTTAATCCTTTTGGGAATCTTGGTTATAACTCTCTTTCGGAGGCTAAACAATTTCTGAGCACTGGGTTACTATACCAGTGGAATGGAAGGAATTTTAAATATGATCTCCCTTTCCCCTGACATTTGTCCCTTTCTGGTTTGCAGTCTCCTTTTTGCTAATTCTAGAGAAGAACTATGTGAGATCAAAAAATGTGCTTTGGTCTTAATGGATCTTAATGTCACTATCTGAACTTGGGATCAGAGGATGTTCAGGGCAGTAATTTGATTTTGTTTTCTGTATCTCTACAATATATTTATTAAAGGTTCCATGAGCTATTATCTAACTAAAGCATGTGTTTCTCTTTTGCTTGATAAGGTTCCTTACAAGCCAGGGCTGCTGGATTGCTGCTGTAACAGCAGCATGAGGAAGACAAACAAGTAAATTTGACATACAATCATGTTGTTGGAATAGGATATGCTTTGGACAAATGTGGTCAAATGTGGGCTTTTATAGTAATTTGAGGCTGGGTTTTGTTGCATACAATCCGATGAATTATGTGAGTTTGTGAGATGACGTATGTACAGGGGTGATTTTAAGAGCACTGGAGATTCCTATTAAACTTACCTTAAAAGCTTTTATTTTTAATGGCCTGTTACCTCTCCTTGTACTTCTATTTTATTTCAGTTTGCTAAGGTCTGAAATAGCAAATATTTTAAATGGGAGAAGATATGTGAAGATGTACTGAAAATGTGGTTTGTGAACCTCTTTGGAATTTTTTGGGATAAAAGTATAAATACAGAAAGTCTGTTAGAGCATTTTGAAGACTACAAAAGAATAGTTTTCATGGAAAGAAGTTATTAATTTCATAACAAAGTGAATGTATTGACCATACTTTAAGAAGTGAATGTCAACATTTTACTCAATTTACACAGGATGCTGCATGGAAACATATTATTTACAAGAAATTAAAATCCTGTTAATCCTATCTAGAAATGTTTGTGTAGCAGCTTTTGCTTTTCCCACATAGGAGATGACTTCTGTAATCTGTGTTACTGATACACGGTAGAAAGTTTAATAATAGTACAGCTTTATTAGTGCATAAATCTCTGTTATGGCAACATAAATCTCCTATGACAAACTTGAGACAAAATCATATTAATTGTGTCCTTCTATTGACTTCAGCTGAGTCATGTACAGATTCTTTGACAAAATTAAATACGAAGAAATGCAGAGAGGCTGCTTGTCAGCTTCATCTGTGTAGGCAAAGTAAAATAACTTAAAATAGGGAGTAACTGTGTTAACACTTCCTGGAGAGAAGGCGGTGTATAGATATTGATGAATTTGCCTCTTTCATGATCACAAAGTCCTCAAACACATTCCTTGTGTAACTAGCTTTAAGGTAGAAAGAAAAGAATCTAGTGTAATATAACCATAGTAATTGAAATTAATATGTTGTAGCTGAGCTTCCTGGCAGGATGGGCTGGAAGATGAGGAAAATCATAATCTGGTAGCATAAACTCCTCAAGACAAATCTGTATCTCTTCTCAGTGTAGGTCAGTGCCCATAGGGAATGTCATCATACTTTCCTCATGTTGCAAGAGGCAGCCACTAATATGGACCTTTGGATCAATTGATTCATTTCTGACTGCAGTTGCTTACCCATGGTGCACTATAATGAGCTTATTTTCCATAGTGATTGTATTTAGGTGGGGGCAGTGTAGAGAGAAAAAAAAACAAACTGGAGGGATTATAAAGAAAGCAAGGAACGTGATTTAAAATCCTTCATGTGGAAAGAGGGGCTTAGAGATTCCTCTTTTTTCTCACTTTTTGCATGGATACTCTTCTAAATTTTACTAGCATCTCTAATTAACTAACTGTGTTCCAGTGGCCTTCAAATACACAGGGAGGGATTTGCATGAAGTGAGAAAACTTAAAAAGGTTAAGATTTGGCTTTAACTTCTACTCAGTCTGGTTATTTTGGTATTATTATAAAAATTTAGATTCTAAGGATAATTACCACAGCATCTGATGTGGATTAAGATCTGACAGGAGAGCTATTTTTAACCATGCTGCTAAAAGTTCCAGTAAATTATTAATAAATTCAGTATCTAATTTGGCAAAACCTGATAATACTTATCTTCAGTGTTCATAAGCTATGTAGTAGGTTGTTGGAGAATTTCTTTAGAAATTAAGGAGAAGTAGCAATTTATAAAGGAAAACTCCATTCTTTGTCTGAACTCTTTTGGGGTATAGGTAATCAACTTCAGCATCGTGAAGAAAAACCCAGAACAAGTGTGGAACAGCTTTTTGTTTTACAGTTGTTATTCCTCATTAGAAGCAGCTTATTTGTCTCCATATATATGGGGAGAAAGGATATGTATTAATTGCAAGTACTCAAAAACATAATTGTTTTTAACAGACTTGTACTGTGCTACAGAGGTTAGATGTCATGACAAGCAGCATATATTGAATGAAAGGTGGCAGGGTTGGGATGTGGGACTGGTGGCACTTTAAGAGAAGGACGTTCAAAATGCTTCTGATACCTGGAGCCAGAGACCATCAGTCAGTGACAATCTGTGTCTTGTCTCTTGGTAATGCTGCAGTTCCTTGTTCTGAGGCAGAGTTCACCTTTAAGTTCAGACACGTGAACTGTCACCAAGTGTAATCTGGTGTCAAGAGACATCAACTGTTGGTGACCTTGAATGAATCATTTGTCTTATGAGGAACAGAGATGTTATTTAAGTAATAAAGTTATTGTCTCAAAATGTTTGGAGCACATCTCCTGCAGTTCAAGATTATGAGTATACAAGCATTCAGGTATTTTTAGGCACTCCAGTGGGTATTTGCACTCTTTCAGCAATCCTTTAATGAAATATGCTTTCTTTTCTTCCCTTTAATATGATTAGTCATTTAATAACAAAAATAGATTCAAGAAGTTGTGGGAGAACTCAGAAGTCCTATGAACAAGTTTAAAATACATCATAACTCTGATGTTTTCATCTAGCCTGGCATTTGTCAGCTGCCCTGTCAGCTGTCACCTGCCCTAGCATTTGGGCAAAGCAGAAAGTTTTGAATTACTGTTCTCATGTTCATGTTTTATCCTGGTTCCTCTTTCCTCCTCCATATGAGAACTGACTATTCCTGCTTTTTCATTTCTTGTTGCAAAGTGCAGCATGGCCAAAACCACAGGATCTGGCTTTGTAGCTCTCATTCCTACGGACGTGAATGCTTCATCCTCAAACGAAATGCTGGGCAGAAATGATGCTTAATATGCAGATGTTACTACTATACGAGAATGCAGGGAATGTTTTGGTATTAACTGTTTGTGAAAAAAAGTAGAATAGATTCATCTATAAACGTACTGATATTTACAAACCAGAGAAAATGAGGCATCCTTTGCCCTTTATCCCAACATGTGCTGATCAGGGCCTGGGGAGTGGGAAACCGATTCAGCACAGAGGCTGTAAACCATCCCTCTGCCATCTCAGGCAGGTGCTTACTGTAGGGTTTGCTGGCCCAGGCACTCTCAGTTTCTTTTCTTGCTTTCTTCTAAGATACTTAAAATGTCCCAGCTTGCTTGCAATCTTTGTTTGAGTTAGCTCCAGAACAGATCTGTGTGCCAGGAGACTTGAGTTCAGAAAGCTGTCTTGCTGCTTTCTCTGAGGATACGTGTGCTTTGGTCCCATCACTGGAGAAGGTTCACTTTGAATGCTCAGTTTTGTGGTACGTCTAGTCTAGCCCATTGGGCAGTGCACCCCAAAAGCTCTCTCTCTTCTTTCAGTGCTGCTCATGTTTGACAGCAGGAGCACAGGAAGGGAGGTCGGGACAGCTCCTGTCACCACGAGGGAGCTGCTGTCTTGGCTTGGCTGCTACTCCGAGTCACAGGCACAGAAGGAGGAGCCCCCCAGAGCTTTGCCATCAAGGGGAGCTCCTCTTTCTCCTCTCTTTTTTTGTGAATCTGGCCTTCATTTCACAGCTTTTGTTGCAAGTCTGAAATGGAATATGTCATGTCAAAATGAAATTTTGAGAGGGTTTGAGCAAGAAAAGGAGATATTTCAAATTCAGTTCAATCTGCCGAACCGAGAAATCAATTATTCACACTGCCTGAGTTAGGACATAAAATGAAATAGTGTAATGTCTTCACTTAACTTTTCTTTCAGTAGTTTCAAGCAGGGTATTTTAGCTCAGACATGGGGTTGGGGGAGCTGTTGCTTTTGGGGCTTTTTTTTGTTAGTTGTGTGTTATTGTTTTAGGGGGTGGTGTTTGTTGTTGTTTGGGATCTTTGGGGACTAGAATGTATGGAGCATTGACTGTGTGGGATGGCTCAGTGCTACGGACTAGAGGGGGGAAGGACACCTGAATTCCCAAGGACATGTAGTGAATGTGTGTCTGAGTGTGGTGTGAAACTGAAGCCCCTCAGGCTGAGATCTGATGAGGGCATGGTCCAGGATGTCGTGGCTGCAGAGCCGACACAAATGAGCCAAACATGAGTACAGATGTGCTTTCAGTAATGGCTGATGTGTTTCACTATAAGAAAATAGGTCACTGAATAGCAAGAAACATAAAAATTATAAACTGTATATATTTCAACAAATGTGGGGTTTTTCAGATCTAATATAAGGCTCTCAGTGAAAGAAGTTTTTTAATTATAATTTAAAATAATTTTTAGCACCTCTTACGCTGTCTCTGAAAATACGCATCATCAATGGCTGGTATTAAGACAGTGTGTTCTGCATGCTTAGTCTTGCATCAAGTAGTTCATACCCGAAAGGAATATTTGACTTAAGGGAATAGTGCAGCAATTAATTTGAGATAATACACAACTCTAATGGTTCCTTTTATATGTTAGTGAATGAAGAAAGGCTTTAGCAAATCCTTGCAGTCCAAGAGGGTAAAAAGTGACTGTCTGCCCTCCTGAAGACCCATCTATATAGAGATGGAATCATCTTTGTTTTCTACATTCAGTACCCCAGGCCAGCATGTGTCTCAGGCTCTTGCTGGGATTTAGTGCTGCGGCTTCGAGCTATTTATATTGGGATAGGAGGGAGTAAGCTATTCATAGCTAGGCACGAGTGGAAGGAGATACAGGGAGGCAGAAATGGTGTTGGGATTAGGATCCTTTCAGTGGGCAGTGACTTTATAGCTTTTCAGCTCACTGCACTCCTGTTTGTAATGATCCTTCATTTCCCTGGTGTCTTGTCTGCATATTGTCTAGGATTTGTCATGCCATCCTCAATCTCTTTTTCCTTGAATTTTTGTCTTCCATTTTCACTTTTCTATGAGACTCTTCTCCCTATTCATTTCACTCCACTTTCCTGGTATGTTTTCCCTCATGTGGAAATAATGTTTCTCACATGTCCCTGTATTGAATCCCACAACATTATTCTGTTTCCTGGTGTAGGGTGTAACTGTTTGCCAACACTTTGAATGACTTGTGCACTTACAGTATGTTGTTTTAGTTTTCAGAGATGAGAGGCTTTAGGTGATAGGAAACCATCATCTTTTATGTTTTCTAGGATACAGGTATCTTCTGGATGATGTATTTGTTGTGCCACCTATCAGTGATTTCTAAGCTGGGGGGAAGGAAGAGTCTTCTGCTTTTCCATGAAGTTCCCATACTCTGCTGAATGGGGGAGAGAACTTCATTTTATGTTTAAGTAGTGATTCACAGTTGTAAATGTGGTTGAATAAAGCTCTGACATAATGTTCCCATATATGAAAATACCATACGTTACAGAAGCACTGGGAGATGTAGCCAAATAAGAAAATTTGGTTCTCTTTATTTTATTTTAAAAATTGACTTAATTCCACTAGAAAAGTGTCATTTATTAAATGAGTAGGTGTTCTGAAACAATTTCAAACCTATTTACAGAACTTTAGTAGAGATAAGATCTGTTTATAGAACTTCACAGCTTTAATGGCAAAAATCCACAAATGTGGTCTTATTCTTTCTTAAACTCTAAATAGTTCCTCCATGAGAAATGAGTTTTCTTTTCTTTTGGTTTTCTCTTAATTTTATTAGTCATTGGAATTTGCTAACATTCCTAGCATTTGGGAGATCTAAAAATTGAATCTAAACCATTGGAAATGGTCTTCTGTCTTCCTTGTGCTTTATCTATTTACGTGAAAAAGTCTGAGTTATTGACACTGTATCATATTTATTGTAGGTTCCTGGATCTTGTTGCCATAGTTACATCTGGTAGTCAGGAAGAGTTTTGCTAGGCTCAAAGTTATGCTAATTGACAGTTTCTTAGGGAGAATAATCCTCAAATTTCAGGGAATAATCATTCTTTCTTGCTCTAAAACTTGAGGAAACTATTTAGTTTTCAACCACAACGATATCCCCCTCCAACCCAATTCGATACCAGTGCTGTGTGTAGTTAATTTTTCTCAGAGAACGTTCTTTTTTCTCAGATGCTTTTTGCTGTTTGATCAATCCTCCTCTTGCTTTTCTTCTCTTCCCCCATCTCAGAAAACAATGGCCCTTTTCTGATGCTGGTATAGATTTTTTTGAAGAAGTGACAGTAATACAATGTCTGCCTTGAGTTTAAAGGTTCTGCTTTTTGTGGGTAATGCAACCGATTGTCCAAAGAAAGATAATCAGGGTTGATCACATGGAAAAGCAAAATATTATTACTGATGCACCATTAATCTCTCTTACATATTCTTAAAGTAAATTTACTTACTCTTACAAAAGGAAGGAAAAACCCAAATGCAGAAAACATCACCAGAAGTATGTTTGTTATTTGGTCCTGGACTTTCTCTTGTTATTCTTGAAGAAAAAAGAGAAGAAGCCAGATTGGTGTAACTGAACAGAGACATTGTACTGCAGTTCCATTCTAAACAACCCTTGGTCTGTGTAAATGGTGCCTAACAGAAAAGCTGGACCTTCAGGATTATCACAAATGCCCAAGATGTGATAAGTTAGAGAATTTGTTAATTTAAATTGTTTGACGATATAATCAAGCTGTGTCTACCTTAAGATTCCAGTTTACTTACTTTGGTGTAAACTGATTTGTAGCATGGTAGGTTTCATCTCGTTTCAAGAGTTTTATCTAATTTCAGTGCCTTCTGCAGTCTTTGCCACTTTCATATGGTCAGCTAAAATCCTCTGACGGGAAAGGCTTTATTGGAGCAGACATTTAGATTTTATGATGCACTTAGATTTTATATATTTGGTGTGTAACAGTACTCATCCTGTAGTAGACTGGGAGAAAAGGAACAGCTGCCTGTCCAGCTTTTCATTAAAATGTCCACCTAGTGCTGTATATTCAAGGTGTTTTAAACTTCAGTCTTCTGGATGACACCCAATTAACATGTCATACCTTGGGCACTTGTAAGTCACCAAAGTTATCAGTAGAACTTCTACAACTAGATAAAGTCTGATTGGTCTCAGTGAAGAGGCAATTCAGAAAGGAATTACTGCAGCTATGTCATTAAGCACATCTGATGAAAGTTCTGATTTAAGAGCTTTTAAATGCATTTTTTGGACTAGTGATAACTAAACACTTTGCAAAGGTAGAATTTTTACTGAGGAGCAGGATGGGGTCTTTTGCATCTGCGTTCTTAACCTGCCTGTTCACACGGCTTCGGTCTTGAAGGGCGGGCAGCTTCTGGCTACTGTGACTTAGCTGTGACTGAGAACAGTCACAGGTTCTGTCTGAGCCCCCTGTGCCCCTGAAACTGCTGAGGCTGATGGTGTGGTGGCCTTCCAGACAGGGAGAGATGAGTGGGAAGGTTTGAGATGGTGTGGTTAGGAAATGAGGGCTGGGCAGACAAGTCTTGGTATCTGTAAGTATTAGTGTGGGTCTCGGGGCAGAGCAGGGCGCTGTCTGGCGTTACACTAATGTGCATCCACTTGCCATTACTGAACTGCTGTCCAGGCATTGTGAGCTTTGGAATTTTCCTGTGTTCAGGCCACCCTTTTATTCCTGCAGTGCGCGTGCATCCTGTTTTACTTCTGTTCCTAGAATGCATTTGTTGGACTGCTCCTGGACCTTGGAAAGTGCTGTGCAGGAGCTGGGCTGCCCGAGGGTTCTACAAACGTTTGGAGTTTTCATTTAAAGCTTAGTGACTCACTGGGAGTCCACAGCATTACTTGCTGAAATCAGAGCCATGGTCTAGTGAGTTCAGAGCCAAGAGGTCTGTATTCTACCCCTCGCTCCTCTATTGATTTCCTGCAGCATTGCACATTTCATTTTTACTGTATGAGTCTTTAATGTCACTTTTTTTAAACAGGAGAGAAATATGGAAAGGGATAGTAGTGATGGCTTTAATAATATTTTAAAGATTTTATGGATTTAAGTTTATAGATACTGGCAATCCTTGTCTCTGGAAGTGGTATATGATAAAAATATTTTTACTATAATTTTCTGTTGGAATTTGATACAGCAACAGTGGTGTTGAGATTGGCAGGGTTCAAAGGGTAGCTTACGTGTTCTGAGTTTGAATTCAAAGTATAGCCTCTGTATTCTGTCCTAAAGCTGTAGTTCCTTTTTACTATTGTTAGGCAGCAATTGTGTGCCTGTCTCCCCTTATCACAGTCTCTGAAAGGCTGCTGTTCAAAAGTGGATTAATATTCTTAAATTTAGTACCTTGCGTTACCAATTTAAATTTGTAAGGTTTTTTTTTCCTTGATAATAACATGATATATAAATGTATAGCATGTTTTTGCCTTAGGTAGTTTAAATTGCTTTCTCTTCGTATTTTTTTCTTGGAAGGCCACTTTTTTCTGCTCTTTCAGTGCACTGTTCTGTCCATTTCTTTCGGAGAGTTGGTGATTTAAAATCATTTATAAGAAACAAATTTAGCCACAGGATGGTGTTAAAATTATCTTGCAGTGTACAAGTCCTACTCTAACTTAACTTGGCTTTATAATATTACCTTTAGAGAGAAAAGGACAATTAACAGTCTAAAATGTTGGCATTTATTTGAAGAAGTACAGTTTATATTTAGCCACTGAAGTATTTAGAAAAATGCACTTCATATAATCAATGCAGGTTTAAGGGTAGCATCCAGTTGCTCCATTATTTTGCTTGTATTTGCTACCATCTAAAACTTGTTATCAGTTCTCTACTGCAGGCATTCTAAATTTTACAGATTTAGTTGAATCTTTGTCTTTTTTCTCATGTGTACTTCAGGGTTTAGTTTTCTTTGCAGATTTACATAAAAATAAACTCTGAGGGCCTGGGGAAAGGGCTCTGTTAAGAGTGTCGTGTTTCTGAATGCCTGCTTCTTAGATCCTATACTAGTGTCATATTAAAAGCGCAGAGAAATTAGCTTATAGTATTGTTTTAGTTATGTAACAGAAGTGTGATTTCTCTTCCTTTTTTGAGTACTGGATTACGCAATGACTTTAGAGGCAAATTTGTCTCTTTTTTTAAAGTAGTATTAAATTACCGATTTTCCACTACTTTGAAGCTGTCAGCAGATAAGCAGATCTTAGAATTAAATCATGTTTAAATCATAAGGCCACTGACTACATTGAAGTTGTGGGGACAGAACTGAAACTTTCCTGAAGTTTAACAGTGTTTGAATTGGGTATTTTAATTCAAGCACATCTTTTGTTCCTGGATTGGACAGCAGCCAAATTGTGCTGTATCTTTCTGTTCCTTCAGGGAATTGTAGGCATTTTCAGCTTTATTTTATGCCTTAGTTGAACATGCTACATTCTTTGGGTGTGCATAAGGGAAGAGAAGGAGGGAACCAATCTCTCAATACTCAGGCACAATACAATAAGCTGTAGACCATTGATAAAGAAGGATTTTTACTGACTTAAAATCGGTGCTCAGTAGCCTCCTGATAGCAGCTTTCAGATGTGGTAGCTGCTTTTAAAGCCTGGATGGTTTTATAATTATGTATCTGTACCTCAATCACTGTGTCCCCAACAGAAATGTCAGGTTCTGCTATCCAGACCATGGCTATGAGTGTAACAGTACATGGAACATAACTTTGCAAACAGGTTTCATTTTTCTTCGATCTTGACTGATACGGCAGTGCTTATGTTTAATTACTGGAGTTTTGTGGTTGTATATAAATACTTGAGTCTCTCAACCTGTAATTAGCACCTTGCTTTTTCCTTTACCTGCTTTATAATTTTCTTCAAGAATGCATGCGTGTGTTTATTACATCTCACAGGAAAGAAAAGCAAATCAGATATTAATTTCTCCTGTTGAATAAAGAAATCAACTTCATGATGTTAGTAAATATAAAGAATTCTTGCATAACTTAGTGTTTTGATTTACAGTGTTCTCTTTGTCTGTTTGTAGCCACCTGCTTCAGGCATTGGTTTGTGTATATGTCTCATGATTTTCTAACCCTGTTCTGAAGGTCACACTGGCTGCTGGTCGAAGAGACCTGCTGCAGTTCTTAAGTTATGGCCTAAGTTTATATTACATGATTTTGATGCATGATGATCTGATTATGCAGTAAGCTACAGTGTGATTCATGAGATCCAATTTTGTTGTGCCTGGGATGTTATTGAAGCTGGTGCTCTGATTATGACTTTGTGACATAATTTATGACATTATTTTCAAACCCAGTTTTACTTTGTTTTTAAAAGAGCACCAGTGTATATTCCTATCCCAGATGACATTGAGGATCAGGTCATGCCCTTAAAATGACATTAAAATGTATATCTTTGAGTATTAGAGAGTATTAGATTCTGAGTATTAGAGTGTTAGATTCTGAAAAAAGAAATAGTAAGAAGTGATAGTGGGTAAAGAGCAGGAAAAGATGGGCCTCTTGGTACTTGTAATTTCTAAAAGTATCTGTCATAGTGAAAGTGTGTGTGTGTGTGCTTATTTTTACATATGTAGTGTTTGTAATTAGCTCACTGTTTCAGGAGATTCATAAGTAATCTTAGGCTAAGATATTTGTCTCTAGAATGCATTAATCACATATATATGATATGTATATATGAATGTCATAAATGACCTAATCTACACAGCAGTTTTGGAAGCAAATTTAACTTAGGTTTAGCAAAAAATAGGGAGTGAGGAAACAGAAGTGCATTTTTTAATGTAAAGTGCAGTATGTATTTGTTAATAAAGAGGGCTATAAAATAAAAATGTTCAGCCAGATTTTTCAAATGTCAGGTGTGCAGTTATGTGGAAGAAATATGCGTAGTACGTAACTAATGTGATTGGGATTCAGGGATTTCTTATGTAACAGAACTCAGGGATTTGTTATGTAATAAATGCTTTGGATGTGCTCACAGCTGCAGTGGAGTTAACATCTTTTTAATAAGACAAATAATTGTATACGTTGTGGGCAGTTTTTTTGTTTGTTGATCTTTCCCGAACAATATTGCTAAGTAGCAAAGAAGCCAAGTAGAAAATATTTTGAAGAAAATATCATCATCTTTCATTTTTACTATAATAACAACTTACTTTGGTTAGAAGTATCCATATATGATTTAATGTAAATTAAATGTATTTGCCATAGTCTGTAATTATATAGCTCCTTATGCTTAAACTGAAGTAGCAGGTTATAAGGAGAAGTTACTCAGAGTACTGGATGTGGTTTCTCTTCAGTACAAGTGTTATGTGTTCATGATTTATTCTTTCATCTGCTGTCACTGGACCAGACCTAACCTAGGAGTCCCTGTGTCAACCCATGAGTACATAAACTCATAAACACTGTTGTGTGTGTTTGTCTCATTGAGCAGTTGAGATCTAGTGCTAATCTTTTGTATTATATTGAAGATATTGAAAGCTCTTGGGTTGCTTTTATCTTAATGCGGTTTACAGTTCTCAGAAAACTTCTTGAACCCAGTAAAGGTTTTTTTTTTTTTGAAGTTTTTTTTTGAAACTCCCACTTCACACAATGTCCATATTATTTGTTAGTGATTTGATAGAACTGCAATGTCAAATCATTCCTCAGTTTTTGAAGGAGCTGTAGTCCAATGCAAATATGAGTGTTTGAATTGTTTTCTGTGAAACGTAGTTAACATAATTGCCATTTGGCTTTTGTATAACTCTTTCAGGCAGACAGTTCCATAATACTGGAATCTAAAAGCATCTTATCTTGGCTAGATGACCTGGGTCTTATTTATCTGGGCAGTTCTTCTTTATGTCTAGTCAGGCATGATTGAGAATTTTCTGTTGGTTCTTTGTCTCTTACAAACACGGGAATATTTGAACTACTTATGCGCTCCCTGAAAGTCAGTGGAAGCTGCTTAATGAGGGAAATGCAGAGCAGAGCTGTGACGGAGTCCACTGCAGTTTTCCTTAGGGTATTAATTACTTGCTGCGCAGGGCTTGCTCTTGCTCAGGGCAAGGTGCTGGGAACAAAGCCTCAGGGTGCAATTAGGCCTTCCCTCCCCTCTCAGCAGGAACCAGGGGGAGTTCTGGCATCTTCGGAGGTGTGCCTGTGCCTGTCCTGAGCAGGTGGCAGAGTTGGGCTGCTGTGCCTCGGCTGCTCCAGGGTGGGGGCCGGGGTGGGCAGTGCAGAGATACCTCTGTTCTCACTTAGCCTTTGCATTGCTATGCTTCCTCCTGCTGCTGTGACCCCAGGGCTGGGATTAGGATTCCTGGATGTGGCTGGAAGGGTAAGGACTCTTCAGCTGAACAAAGGAATTGTTGTACTGAATGAGCAGGAAGGATGTGGCTTGCTTGTGTATCCCAGTTAGGGGATTGAGATCTCTGGTGGGAGTTACAGTGGCAGCAAGGTGATGTTTTGCCAGAGCAGGCATCCAGCCGCATGCTGCAAGAAATCTTCTGGGAATATTTTCGTGTGGTGGTACAGTCTAAGGAACAAGTTCTACTTTCACATTTGTGCTTGTGTAAACTTGAGAAGTGACATGAAGACATTTCAGGTGTTACTTTATTGTTGTATGGCAATTTAGTCAGTACAGATTTTGGAAGCGGTTCTGTCTCAGGAGGGTGCATATAGGATATAGGTAACCACTTTGGGTTTGATATTCTTGTACTTCTGTAAGAATACTCCTTTGCTAAAGGATGTGTCTGACTCCAGGCATGTACTCTAGTTCCAGTAACTAGAGATCTGTTTTAGGCACACAATTAATTATCCCACTGAAATGGTGCTGGTTCACCAAATTTCTCAATCAAAATCTGCACATGGCTGTTTCTTAAGTTTGTATTATTGCATCATAAAATACTTCCATATTACATGGAGCAAACTTTTTTTTTTTTCATTCAAAGTAAGAATATTGACACTACTTCTATTCCTTTTAGCTCACAAAAAGTCAGGATATGAAGTATTAATTTATTTTAAATTATATTTCTTATAGGACAGTTAATTCTAGTGCATGGTGGAAAATTGATATAAGTTACACACTTTTTTAATAGATGTTCAAAAGTTACTCCAGCCTTTAACTCTACAAAGCCTTTAACTCTACAAATAGCATAATCTTTCTGTATGCATTTTATCTATACAATTCTGCTTTCTAAAAAGGAGTCTTAGGCCCCTGAAGAGAGAATTAACTTAAAGTAAATTGAACATGTGTTTATTTAATGTACAGAACACACTTTATGCAAAGTACTATTTTTGGAAAATGTAGCTGACAATATAAATTCCAATTTCCTTTCCATATAAACTGAGGAATTTAAGGATAAATAAACAACTCTGTAAATTGTCTTTCATTGTTGTTGTGTGCTATAGCCGTAATTAGTTGGATGTTTGTGCACCAGGAAGAGTCCACAATGGTATTACTGGAATAAAAAGGTTTAGCATGTTTTCCATTCTGGCGTGGTGGCTGCCAGCCAGCTCTGGAGTGAAATCCTGACACGGTGCTGACGTGTCTCAGGCTTGTACTGACAGCGCTTCACTTTGATTTGTGTGGAGGGAGCAGTTCTGATAAGGAGCTCTGCTCCTCTGAGTTAGACACCGTTCACTGACCTGGGCCTTCCCATCCTGGGAAAGTAAAGTGGCCACTTCTAACCTGAAAACAGACAGAACAATGTGGTAGAGAAATTCAATCTGGGTTTGCTGCAAGTTGCACTGATTTATGGGTGATCAGCCACAGCAGCAGTGCTGCTTTGCTTACCAGCAGTGCTTTAGCATGTTGAATAAACCCAGTCAACATTTCAAATCTCCCAAATTGATGGTAGTTTTTGATCAAAAATAAAGATGGCAAATAAAATAAACTTCCTTTACTAGAAATCAAGTATTTAGCTGTTTGTTTGTTTTTTTTTAATTTTAAACAACAGTATGCTTGAGTTCTTTTGATACCGGTGGGACACTGGTTCTCCAGTCTCAAATTATCATTCTGAATATAAATGTCATTGTTCAGATGTGTGGTTTGAATAGCCCTAGCAGAGATCTTTTGTCACTTCTCTCTCTTTGGTGCTGTAACAACCAAACCGTGTCCATAGCAGGTATTACAGTCAGGTTACTCATCTGCCTGAGCAGATGGACAGCTATCTTTGTGAAATAGAGAGCTGACTTAAATACCTGGCTGCATTTAACTTGGAGGAAATGTTTGTTAAAGGAGCAGGTAGACAGAACAGGCAGATTGTCAGGAGTATCCAGGGTATCAGTAAGGCATGACCCATCCATCTGGCAGTCAAAGTTAGGGTTTTTTTCCCCTTAACATTCACAGTTCAGATCCTGGAGAGAGCTGTACAAGCATAAAATCATTGGAATTCTTCAGTAATGTGTGTGGATTGTAGATAGAAGAAGTTTACTCTCTTTATATTCATAAGCCAGTCTAAATTTGATTGTACCCTGGAACAGTCCCTATCGTGTCTTGCTGCAGCTCCATCTTTTCTGGTACACTCATTAATCTGAAAGTGAATTATCTGAGACAGAACCCAGAAACTCTGGTTTCTTCATGGGGCATATCCCTCTCCTTAACAGATGTGCTTTTGAGCTTATTGGTGTGCAACTCTGTTTCAGGTTTCCCCCATCTGAAGTACAACTTTATAATGGATAAAAACATTTAAGTTCAATTTACTTTATTACCTGTTTAAGTACTAAAAAGAGAAGCAGCCTGGCCTACTCCTCCCTTCATTTTGAGATAGAAATGCCCAAAGCTTTTAAGTATTCTTATTGAGTGTCCTTTTTTTTTTTTTTTTTTTTTTTTTTTTTTAAACTTGATTTGCACCCCTCTTGCAAGTCCTGCTAAGCCCTGCATTTATTGAAGAATTAGAAATTTGATTAGACAGCTTTGGAAATACACATATATTTACAGCATTTATGCATGTCTTGGGAAGACAAGTTTTTCCTAGCACTAGGTTTGCCCCTATTCTTTTCATCTATCCGTTTCAGTATTTCATCATATTAGGTGTCTACAGTAATGCTCTGCACTTGGAGTGAGCACACTGCTAACTCTTCCAGAGGATTTAATCAAATTCAAAAGAACTCATCACAGCAGTGAGCACTGTGCTGAGCTTTTCTTTGTACACATAAATTATGAGATCCACAGCATTGGCTCAGCATCTTTATCTTCTCTGTAGGACATAGCATGCTGCTTTAGCACCACATACTAAATAGTGGTACTACCCTCTGCCTGTGGAGAAAGCTTTATTCAAGACACCGATGTGTTTTAATCCATCTGCCTTCAAGGCAACGCCACTGGAACATAAAAGTAAGGAATTGCATGAATATTAATACCAGCTCTTGATATGACAGGTACCATAGCTTATGTGCATAGTATGGTACTTACAGAATCTGAGAGACATTTTTAGATGAAAATGAATTTTGACTTTGTCTGCTGCTGACAGATTAAGGCTATTTAAAATGGATTATTTTTCAGTTTTGGGGCTTTCTTGCAGAATAAGTATTAACTCTTAATTTGCCACAGGAGACTAAAATACAAAAGTTTGTTCTGACAGATGCTAAGTTTCAGTGTGAGACTTTGACATGTCCCTCCTAAAACCTGTTGACATGATGTTGAGGAAATAGTTCACATCTTGTCATGAGCATCACAATGGTCTTTATTGCCAGAGGTGGGATGACAGCACTCTCTTGGAACTCATCCATTTGAGCCCAGCTGAGAGCCAGCAGTTGTGTTTAACTATATTAATTTGGAGAAAAATAGTAAGCTTTCGTCAAATCACCTCAGCAGTTCAGAATTCAAAGTTACTTTCCCAACCTTTGCTGGCCACTTTACTGAAAATTTTTAAGATTACATGTTGTATTCCTGTGATTCAAAAGGGAATGTTTCTCGGTTTTGTTTTGTTTTCTTTTTTTGTTCAAGACATGCTGGATTCTCCTCATTTACCTGATGACAGCTGTGATAAATTAGGTCCTTTTTGTTCTTGACTGCTGAGTATAAATCTTGCTTGATGGTTTTAGGCAAGTTATGTAGCTATACTCAAGTAAGTGACAGCAGAGATGGCTAATAGTCATTGCTCCTGGCTTAGTGCTGTATTTATTGACATGACAAAGCTGTTGACATCAAGAAACTGATTTGCAAGTTCAACTGTTAAGATTTATTTGGTCAATCCTTACAGAGAAGATTTACTTTCACATAGTAATAGCACATATTCAGTAAATTAACCAGAAATACAAGCCCATCCTTCTTTTAAGAAACTGTAGAGTCTTAAAGTATGAATTCCTTCCTTCAGTTCCTAAGGAACTGAAATGAGAAAGCACAATATGCATGGTGTAAACATCCTTTCTGTGTTTTGATACTGTTAAGGAGAGGGCTTGATTAGCACATGTAGGCTTTACAAATCTGCAGTAGATTTCACATTAAACCCAGCCCTGTTTAGTTCTGCTGCACTATGGAATCATTTCCTTGACGAACTAATTCCTTAAACTTTCAGCTGTTAATGAGTCATTGTCCAAAAGCAGTGGTTTCTGGACAGAATCTTGAAAACTTCTCCTTGTCCACAAAACCAGGGTAAATGATTTGCAAACCATTTAAAAATGGTTTCAGTAGCATTTGAAATGAAAAGTTCTGTTAAGATGGATAATATTCCACAAGTGATTGGAGCATTTGCACTTGGTCTTTTGATCTAAACTTGAATATTTTAAACTGTTCATTTTGGTGAGAAAAATTATAGTCTGATTATAATGAAACAAATATGTTGAACAACCTAAACTGATGTATTATGAAGATGCATCTGCTTTTCTAAGAGGGAGGCTGTACTGAGCAGGGAGAGGAGACTGTGCCAAGTCCTTGCCTGTTGTAAGGATAAAAAACTCTGTAGGAATTGCAGAAGGTACAACCAAGGCCTGATGTTAATTGCCTGAAAATTTAATTCTACGCAATGTGTCTCTAGAAGAAATGCTGTTCAGACAACTGAATGACTGCTCTGGATTACATTTATCTGTTATCTTGTGGAGGGAAAATTGTGGTTTTTTCCTCTCAGCAGTATGTTTTGAACAAACCAGTGTACACAGTTGGACTCTCAGCAGGGAGAAAGTCCAAGGACTGACATGTTATTGTAATAATGGCAAGGTCAGCAGCACGATTGGTGCTGTAGTACAGCTGAAAGATTAATATCAAACAAATCTATTTTTAATGTGAAGCATAAGATAATCTGTCTTTAGCTGCAGAATATGTTAAAATACATTATTGTAAAATTACGGGGCCTGGTTATCTTTCAAGTTTCCAGCAAGAGGTTTCTATAAGTCTTATCATATTTAACTGATAAATAGATTAAGTTGTGCAAAAAATAGCCTCCTTGTTAAATTGTAAAGATTTCAATCAGATTAAGTACTCCATATGAAAAATATGTTTAAAATTTAAGTGTCCTTGTACTTGGTTGGTTGTGCTCTATATTTAGGAAGAATGGTCTTAAAATTTCTCCAACTTGTAAAAATATATCACATCAAATGTATCTAGGTATGACCACTTCTTTTTGTATACCTGTCATTAATATCTGAATATGCAAAAGATGCTACTTTTTTGCTCATGTAATTGAGATTTTGTCTTAAACTCATTAACTGTAAAGCTTTCCAGAAGTGATTTTGAGGTGCAAGTCCATGGCCGTTTTTTAAGTATTGAAGATTCCAATGCTCTCATGAAGACAACTGTTGCAACACTTAAGAGAAGTAAAAGAAAGGAGATCAGGAATAAATATTTTGTGATTTTTTTTCTCATCTGTGTATTGGGTGCTAAAATTGATCATGAGTGTGAATGCTCGATGTCGTGTTTTGACATTAAAAAAAATCCCAAAGACTGGCTTGCACACATTTCCACTTGAGGAAGAACATATGAAAAAATCTTTGAAAAATAGTTGGAGTGACTGACATGGAATTAGATCAATTGCAATATTGTTGACATTGATTGAGGAGTGTTAAGTGAGGGATGGAAAAAAACATATTTGGTCAAGATTAATCCTTTTTCTGCCAATGCTCCTGAGACATGTATAACAATAACTTTTTTTTCCTGTAAAGCTGCCTACGGAAGACTGAAGAATCATGACTTAGAGAAGTCCTTACAAATTCTGGACACAAGGATCTTTGAAGATTGCACAAAGGTCTTTAAAGACTTTTAATATTTATAGCTGTGCATCTTTGTTTCAGCTGAAGCATCACTACAATTTAAGATGCTGAAATCATTTAGCATTATGGATGCATAGTTTTGTCTTAAAATCCCCTTTTCTCATGCCCCTGGGAAAACTGAAGTGGAAAGTAAAATTATAAATGCTTTGAAATGATTCGTGTGTTTAAGTGGAAACCCACCCACAGTTTTCCCAGAGTGCAGGTCACTGAATCCTAATGCTTCTCTTAAAGAGAAGGGAACTTCAAAAACTGCTCAAGATACAGTTTAGAATCTGAGTGGGAAATGAAGTTGCTTCCTGTGTTCACTCAGTATCAATGAAATTAAGTCTGTTTTATTTGACGTGTAGTTGGAAAGTTCCAAATACAGAGCTAATGTTTGAAGTTATCTCAAACCAGATTTGGTAGCAGGGTTTTTCTGCAACAGCCACAGAGTCACATGGAACTCCTTATGTAAGTCTTGGATAACATGTACCACCTCCAGCTCCTGGGAAAAAAAAAAATCCCTTTTTAGTCATATACCACCTCTTTATCTTTCGATCTCAGTCTCACTGTTACATATAGCAAAAAGTGTATATTGGTAATATACACTTGGTAATAAAATGGATTCTCTTTCTTTTTGCATTATGAAAACAGGGCAGTTTTTGCTGACTGTTGCATGAAAATGCTCAAACGCTGCAGTTATCAGCATTATTCACGTTCAGCAAATAACTGATTAAACTTGTGGTAAGTAATTTTTAAAGAGGGGTTTGCCTCTGTGTTTGGGGAATTCCTGACATCTGGAAATCCCAGATATGTCCACTGCTTTTACAAACATGTTTTCCCATCTTTGGGGGGCTCTGTTGGAACCCGCTGGATTTCCCACACATGAGCAGTGTGCGCACAGCATACAAACGGTGCTGATGGAAACTCTGGAGCTGCTGGATGTGTGCTCAGGGGGCATGACCCTCACTCCTGTGGGGCAAATCAGGGCCTGCACAACTCCCTCAGAGTTTCCAGATACTCCTCTGTTCCAGGCACAACACAGGCAGGCAGGAAAAGGCCTCTTTTGAGAGTACTAGATTTCTGTTTAAAAAAACTCTGGCTGATGGCAGCAGATTATAGCAATTATACATCCTCAGAAGATAATGGTCCATTATAAACTGTGGGGTTTCTGGACCCTTGCTGTCAGAGAGTTACTCAGCATTAAACCCCAGTCTGTTTGCTTCCACTGGAATTTTGCAAGGGTTGGAGCTGCTTCTCTGTTAAGACCAGGCTTCCAGAAGGTTTCTGATAGTTTCGCGACTGTAATGCCAACAGTGGGAATTTTATGGGTACGTTGAGTCCAGATAAATTAATATTTTACTTAAAAATCCACAATGCCTTTGAAAGGGCCTTTGTCTAATTTAAGGTTAGCATTAACCACCAATATGACTGTGACAATGCTGCCAATCTGCCCTATCAAACTTTTGTTTTTGACAGCCAGCTGACCCAACTGGAATAGCTGGGATATGGAAATTCAGGTGCAGAGAGCATCAGTTGCAAGTAATTGGACATTGTTGCTTCCATGCTGATAAATGGATTCATTTCTCTCTTGTAGTGTTTGTCTGGCATGATAAAATGAGCTGTCCAAATGAACAACAAATGTTCATGTGATTCTTTAAATTGGATGAAGCAAATGAAAGCCTTTCATAAAATCCAAGATGGGGTGGGAGTTTCTGCATATTGCAACAGTAACTGAAGCGTTACCCCTGTTCTACCTGCTGGGGATTACCCTTCAATACTCTGAAGCCTTACACTGAAGTTTAGTGATGGATGCTGCTTTAGTAAGAGGAAAGCTGCACACTGGAATCCAAACTGGTGTGTATCTAAGCCCAAACTCTCTACCAGTGGAGTGAAATGGCTTATATAATGCTGTTTACTTCCAGTGTTTGCTTGACTGTTCTTTGAAGTTTCTTTCCAAAGGGATGAAGCAGTCTGCACTATTTATTTTGTATTTCCTTATTATAGGATTGGACATTGAATGTCAGGGATTGAACAAGTCTAAATTCATATAGAAGAGAAATTAAGAGTTTTTGAAGTTATTTTTTTAACCTAAATACTGATAATCTTGAAATTCAGAACATTAAATTCAGTTTGTGGAGTGAGCTGTATTATTTCTGTTAAAGGCACAGAAATCTCAGATTTAGACTTCTGAGTGACCTGCTGGTAAACGTGCTTGTTAGGAGGTAGGAAAGATGTCTCCCTCTAAAACAAAAAATGAATCCCAGTGCTTTCTGGAATAGATAGAGCAGTCTGTGTAACCTGTGCTCACTTCTACAAATGGTTTTTCTTCTTGGTGCTGAAGTGTCTATAAGCTTGTACAAGGATGGATGTAAAGATGGGTTATCAAACTTTAAATCAGGACTCTGTCTGCAGAATCTGTTCTGCTTGTCTATGAGCGCAAGCAGAATAAGGGAAGAGCCCATCACAAGAAGCCAGTGATTAGTAGTTTTTGTTTAAAAAATAGAATGCTTCTGTTTATTGTAGTTCTCCTAAACTCTCCTGGTTTTGCTGTTCTGTGAGGTTTTTTATTACGCTCAAATTCCACTGACATTTTTGATTCCAGTTGACTTATTTAGAACTCCTCTGCTGCCATGAATGAGACCACGAATTTAACACTGGCTTGCAGTATTAATACTTCATTGTTAATTGCCTTGACTTGGTCCCTTGCAGTGCAAAATTAATGTCTGTGCCTTCTCTTTCTGCAGTCTTAATTGTAGCACAGGGAGGTTTAATCCAAACTGGAGCAGCGTTGTTCCCAGAAAGCTGCTGGAGCAGCGGTCTCTGGAGTGAGTGGGGTTCTGTGGAGTGTACAGCTGAGGTGCAGAGGGGAAGGGCTCCTTGGGAAGGGTAAGGATGGCTTTGCTGTGCTTCATGAGGAGCGGCTGCACTCCAGAGCTGGTCCCCGCGCTGTGCCAGTGGCTCTCCTCGCTGGCGTTGCACTGGGGCAGCGGGAGCGGTGGAAGCAGCGGTGGCACAGCCGGCCTTGGGCAGGAGAGGCTTTGCTGGGGCAGCGCAGGGCGCTCTCCAGCTCATCCCCGGCGTGTGGCCCTTCTGGGATCCTTCCTCTGCAGCAGCAGCGCTGAGCAGCCCTTCCCTAGAGCAGGGTGAGCGTCCTGCCCAGCTTCTCCTGCTCTCCAGAACCTAGAGCAGCCCGGTGGCCCACGGGGGCTCTGGGAAATGCTGGCTTTTGTTTTTCTTGCTGTAAAGCTTTATGAGGAATATATGATCCTACAATATAACAGATACAACCCAGAGAATATTTTTAACAGTACAGGCATGGAATGCTAACTTAGAGAAACGTGGTTTCTGTAATTGTAGTTAATGGTTACAAACCAAATTAAGTCTAAATATTTGAGGAAATTAGCCTGCAAAACTGGATGCGAAGGAGCGAACACATACCAAATTGTTCTGATGAACAGAAATTACCTTCTAAAGTAATGTGAACTTGGGATGACTTTTTGCTCTTTGTGTAATGAGGGGAAAATGGTTCATTTTTGCTCTTTAACAGATGCTGCCTTTGAATTGTAACAAGAAGGGGGGAGACAGATAATGATTTCCAGTGAAGTCTAATTTGTTAAAAGGCACAATTAAGCTTTGAGATAAATGATTTAGCTTTTAAAACACTGAGAGTAAAGGAATTAAACTCAGTTCTCACCCACTGCCTGTAGGGTAGCTTTTTGATTTCTTTCAAAGGGAGCATTGTGATTTGAAAAAAAAATAATTTTTATGGTTGTGTTCTGTCTCTGAAACCACACATGTGCAGTGACAGCTATTTTGCATCTGTTTTAGGGCAGGTTATCTTATTTGATTCTTCTGAGAAGCTGAGCAGGTTGCTATAGCTACTGAGCTGTGGCACTGCTGAGGTTTCTTCATCAATTTCTGAATGTAATTGTTAAATAAGTTTGGTATAAGGCCTGTGGTATTCTGCTGTTCATTGCACTTGGAGATTTTTATTTCATTTTTTTATTCCAGCAGGTACACGGAATCATGTATTTACTATTTATGTACATATGTAGCAACGATGTAATGAAAAATGAATGTGCAGGTTTTCCAAACCAGCATTTGCCTCCGTAAGCTCCTGCATTCCCTTTGTTCCTCTTGTGGTTGGGTGTGGGTTCTGGTCTCTATCCACAGTCCTGCAGGGTGAGATGCTGCTGGACAGGATGCTGTGAGAACCATATGCTCAAACTCTGTTCTTCCAGATGATCTTTTCTTTCTGGTGTGCTACATCTGAAACAAATGCACAAGCAAAAGACCTACTGCTAACAATACATTGCAGCTGTTGGGTACAGGTTTTTAACATGTGTAAAGAGCTGTTCAGAGCAGAATTAGCGTATCCTTTAATTTGTGGAGGCTGCTACCAGTTCTTGATCCCGCCTGCAGCACTTGGTGATTTTTTGTTCCCTGCAGCTGTGGTCCAGTTGTTACACTGTCCTGGCTGTACTGATACCAGGCAACAGTACTAAAATGTAGTGTTGGTTTTGTCATGGGTGGGTGTGGCTTTGGGGATTTTCTTTTTTTCAAACGAAGTCCACCAGAGTCCTGCATGATCCTTATGGTGGGGCTGTTGAGGCTTTATGTATAGTTTTTCAGCCATCCTGGAGTGTGGCGATTGATGAATTTCATCTGCAGAAGCAAAAGCTTTAGTGCAAACCTATTGCAAGGAGGCCATAGTGTGTATATTAGCTGTTAATGGCTTCTTGTCAGGCAGCAGTCAGATGGGGAGGGAAAATACCCTGTAAAGCAGCATCATCACGGGAAAGCTAGGATATAAAATATGAGCTGGGCATTTAAGGATTGAAAGGTACAGTGAAATTTTTCAAGCTGCTGATGTTGATTAGTACTCCAGTGCTCATTCACATACAGAACTGGACGCACCCTTGTCTTGGGCATTTTAGTGAATTCCAGAACCTGTGTATTTTTATCTTCAGATGCTTTATGAATCCTGCATTGTGAATGTCTGACAAATTCTCTGGTAGCAGTGGTGGATTTAGTGGCCACTTGCTGAAGCTGAGTGCCTGGGATACAGTGCTTCCCAGCCACTTGGGACAGTGTAAGTTTATTCTTTACACAGATTTTATTCGATTAAGATTAGTGTCCTGTTTAGGCTGCAATAGCGAATTCTGTTACTGAATAATTTCTTCTGGAGCTCATAATTTTCAGAGAATGGTGTATATGCAGCTGTTGTGATCCTGTTGGTTAACACTAGGTATTCTGAGAACAGGACGAAACTGTGTTGAAGATATAACAGAATAAAAGAACTGGAGGTTGATACTGCAGACTTCTTCAGACATGGACTTAAAGACAGGTTCATAATAATTAAATTGATATTACATTTTTAGCACAATCAGACTACTCACTGTTGTGAAGAAAAATCCCTATTTCAGGAAAATCCCTTGCTCCAGACTTTCCTCTTGGGCAGTCTTTATTTACCCAAGGCCAAGATGTTCCCAGTTGTCTGTGGATGGATGAGGTGTAGATCTGGTGATGTCGGACCTCTGCTGCAAAGTGCTGAGCTGCATTGATGACTTCTTTGTTCAATGCCTCTGTTTTTGCTCGAATAGTTACCACAGTTTTAGGCAACTCCTACCAATTCTGCAGCCAGGTACAGAGATTTAACCTCTTAGGGCATCACCACTGGCAGACAACTCCTCAAGTGAGCAGTGATTATCCCTGTAAGGATTTGGATTACCTTCATACTTCTTCTTAATTTTCTGTTGTTGCTTTCCTGCAGTTCCTAAGATAGAATTATGTATGTTCTCTAGGAAGTGAACAAATGAATGCAAATCCTGGTGACCTAAGAGATTTTTGATAAACAGTAATTTTGAAAATTTTTTTTTGTTAGTCACCTTTGATTTCTGACTGCAGTATTTGGTTTAAAATGAGTAATCTTGCAAAAATTTTAAAGATTTATATCCTAATTTTGGTCTTAGATAATTACTCAATTGTCTGATCATTTAGTAAAATACACTATTGTGTAAGATTGTCTCACTGGACTGTTTATGAACATGAGAAATATGTAGTGTCTGTATTGTGTCTGAATGTGTGCGTACAGGATAAAATAGTCAGTTACACAGACAAATTCCCATCTCAAAATCTAAAGTATTTTAAGCACAAATTTTAAAGGAATTCACATTATTCTAGTCTAATGAATTGCACCAATATCTTTAAAAATAGTATGAATATTTGCATGCATCCATAATCACTTTAGGTGCTTATCCTATAATTTACTGAGACCTGTGATGTGAGAATTCTTGGTTTATAAAAATCCAGCCTTTAATGACTACTGTAAAAATTAATTGTAATTAAAGTTTAATCACCGTATAAAATGCAGATATGTTTAAACCTTACTTTTGCTTTCTAACCAATAGGTGGTGTAGAATTTACTAGAGTGCTGCTGGTACATTACATTACTATCATTGCAGGAACCTAGTAATTTCATAGTAAGAATTAATTGAGCAAATCAATATTTTATTGTCAGGAATTGACTGAAGTACTGAATCAATTCCTGAAATTTTTTACTTTTATCCTTTTTTTTTTAAAAGTCCCTGTAATATATAAAGTATGCATAGCAGTCATTGATTTAGAGCTGAAGTGCAAGCAGCTTTGGGAGAAACACAGAAGCTGTTAAACAGCAAGACTGCTCTGTAGCTTAGGGCAGGAAAAAAGGATGCTCCTTCCACTTGGAACTGCTGGAGGTGTAACAAGCTGGTGAAGCCTGTTGTGTGATTTCTCAGTTGGCTGATCTGACTATCAAAGAAGAGGCTGTTACTAGTTCCAGCTAAAAGAATTGCTCATTTAAGTCAGTTAAACCAGTGCTGGTGCTTTGATGCTGAAGATTAAAGTTCAGTGCCCACTGGCTGTTGTTGGGGTTGGCTAGCTCAGAGTGTATGACATTGTTGCTGTATAATTATCTACACTGGGATTTGTTTGTGACATTAGGCTTGATATGTCTTCTGTTTCAAAGTCTGCTGTAGGTTCACTGGCTGTAAGATAGCTTGGATTTCATATGAATTGCTGATTATTACCTTATCCCTCACTTGCATTTAGAAGAAGCTATTTCTAGAATGAAGAGCTACTTTTCTAGTCAGGGTAAATTTGCAGCTCTTACTCGTATAGAGACACTAGAATTATTTCACTCATTTCTATACTCATTTCAATACCAAAAAAATTGTGCTTACCTCGTATTTAAGTAGTTGAATACTGTAGTTAGAAAGTAGATAAATGTACAGGGATGTATGATGCACCTCTGTTACTGTACTAATAGCAACAGCCAGTTCCTCAACTAAAAAATGCATTCTTATCTTTCCAGTGTCATTCTCTTCATCTATTTTATGCAGAAGTGCATAAAAAGTCCCAGGTTGATTTTAAACTTACAGTGTTGAAACGAGAGACAGACATGAATTCTGCAAATAATCCTCGCAGAGGTTCTCTGCCAGTAACCCTGAGCCTTTTGCAGGGGTGGAAAAATCTCTTCACTTGTCTATTCACTTGTTTTCCTGATCCTATCAGTGACAGTTTTGCATAGACCGATGCTGGTATCAGCAGTGGAAACCTGTATCTTTGCTTCATCTCCAGATCACATAATGCTGCCTGAAGTATTAACTTTGCTGCAATCACTTAACAAGACAGTATCTATATTCTTGCTTTTTGTAGATCACAAGTTGTTCATATTTGGATCCTCTGGAATGAAAGTAACCTTGTAAGTTTAAGAACATTCTAATTCACTGAAGTTATCTTACTTCCCATTATGTTTTAACTTTTAAACTTTTCCTCCATGCCATTTTGGACATAATTTTTGAGAAGGGCTCTCCATGTGTTAAACCCTCACATCCATGCAGAATCCCTTGGAACATTCATATTCAGAACCTCTCTGGAGGGCCAAGCCCCTGCTTTGTTCTGCTTGTTAGAATGCCTTGTGATTTTCCTGCGTTTCCAGTAGAGCTTGGAATTATTCAGATGCTGATGTTCTACTGAAACAAGCATGGGAGTAAAAATTAACATGGCTTTTATTTGTAGCTTGTTTTGTGCATGGTGATCATCTGTAGCATTAGAAGCGCAGCGCTTGCTGCGCTGCCTTCCTCCGGCACCTTGTGTTGGTTTGTGGCAAAGCCAGCTGGGTGGCACAGAGCCTTGCATAGTTATGGTTGTGTGGCTTCCAGGTGGCTTGAGGATGGGCAGAAAACACTGATGCGAGTGCAGAGAGAATGCAAGAGATCCTTACCTATCTCTGTGTTTAGAGCTGCTCTTTATTAGTATTTCAGTGGTAAATGTAAGCCTGGGTTTTAAGAGAGGAAAAAAATTTGAAGGAGGTAAAGTTCAAAGCTTTTGAATAGAATTCCCTGCCAATGTCTTATTAAAAATGGAAACACAAGTCTCTGCTTTTTTATGACTCTCATCAACCTGTAGTTCACTCCTTCACTCTTACACATACATCAGTTGTCTACCTTGCCCCTCACAACTGCAGGATCATACTTGAGGCATAATATATTGGAATATTATGCCAATGCTTTCATTGTCACTGATTGTACCCTAGAAATGTAATTGTAATCCTTCATGTTGTCCTGGTGCCTGAGTTGGAATGTGATGGATGAGAGGTGTTGTTACATCTGGCAATTGCATGTGTTAGTGTTTGCATAAGTAGGTTGGTTGCAATTAGTGACTCTGCAGTGTTTCATACGTTGAAGGACTTGTCCCTTGCAGAGTTGTAAGGGTTCCACAGTGATCTTTTGGATTGAAGATCTAGAACTTAGGGGAAGTTGAAGCAGATCTACTGAAAAATGGAGTGGGTTTAGCAAGAATGAAATAATCCCTACAAATCTGTGGTCTTTATTTTCTACTTTTTGCCATAGTTCTCTCTTTTCAAGTACCTGGTGATTCACTGCTGCTAATTGCAGCGTCCTGCCTGTGTGCACAGACACCTTCGCTGTGTTTTGGGTCGAATACTTATTCTGAAGCTGCCACATGAAAATGAGTGATTTCATAGGATTAGGTGTAAGCAGAGCAGTGACCATTGTGTTGACTACAGATTGGATTTAATAGGGGGTGGTTTGTTGTTTGTCTGGCGTGACGCTGCTGCCATTGAAATCTGGTACTTCATGTGCCTGTAGTACACTTTCAGTGATTCTTACTGATTTTTTTTCCTCTTTTTTTCTCTTCCTCTAACTCAGGGCCTTGTTACAGTAAAAGCTGATGTGTGAAAAAAAAATGATAGCAATAGATGTTTCTGGAACTTGCATACCAAGCACATAATTGTTTTTATGCCTGTTTGAAATAATCGCCTATGTCCAGCAATAATGATTCACCGAGGAACAAATGAAGACCTGGTCAGATCAGTACCAGAGTTTTTCTCTTAATGAAAAGAGTATATTCTTGCTGCACAGTTGGTCGCTAGCTCCTAGAAAAGCTAGAAAGCGCTGCTTGTGCCTCAGAAGCCTTTCCCTGCTGACATGGTTTTGATGAGTGTGTGAAGGGAATACCATCTGCCTTAGGGATGGTAGAGGGAGCTGTGTAACACAGGGCTCCCAAGGGATTACAAAGCTGTAGGACAGCTTCAGAAGTGCTGAGGAGAGGGAAAAGAAGGGCAAAGGGAGTCTCTTCTGCTGAGAGGAAGAGTTTTGAAGTACGGTGTGGGTGCAATTTCTCTTGTGTTTTTATATCATCTCAGTACATCCCAGCTCTTGCCTCTCAGGAGTTTTACCAAGCTGCCTTCTTCCTATCCCCACAAGTCATTAGTGACATGATGGAGCGTCCTTTCTAGCCTCTGCAGGCTTAGCTGTAATTTAGATCACTGCACCAATATGCTAATTGGCTGCTTCCTCCTGTTGTCATGTGCAGACTCTGTAGGTGTCCTTACTTTCATTCCTCATGAGTTTCATGATTCTGCAGTCTAGAGGCAAATGGTTGAAAGGGCTCTCACAGGAATGCCTTGGCTTAGAAATGCCACACATTTTCCTGATTAATTGATCTCTCCCATAGATTGTAGAACTGATCTTCTTGACTGAGTCTACTGATCATTCAGGTCTCATGGGATCTCTGTTGGGCTTACTCAGTTTCCTCTGGGGTAATTTTAAAAGGAATTTCACCTCCATTTGATGTACTGCTGTTCCACTTGTCCTACAACATCACAATTTCATGAATGTCCAAAAGAAAATCCAATTTTAGTAGGAAGTGATAAAACTGGAAAAGAACAAATCAGACAAAATTCTGTAGCTAATGTACACTCAAGCATAAGTGTTGTGGAATAACTAACACTGTTAATGATGGAAGTTATATCTGTATTGTGGTATAACCAAACCCTCTTCATGGACCATGTTGCTTTAACTACTGGTCAGGAGGTCACAGACTATAAATCCCCCTCTTTGTGTAGGGCTGAAAGAGGCAAGTGGAAATGGAAGTGATTGTGTTTGGGAGGATTGAAGAATTGCCTGAAAGCCTGAAGTCACTCTAGGGCCGACAGAAGGTTTTGAAATAGTGAAGCATTCAGGGGATGCTGTGCAGTGAGGGGCTAATAGAACAGTTCCCATCCATCCCACTGAGGGAGAATGGGTTGATACAGGAGCTCAGTAACCCAGTGTTATACCTGTGGGTAGCTACATCCGTGGCATCAAGACCTACAGCCAAATCAAAACAAGAGCAATACATATTCAGCCTTCACCTTTCATGCACTAGAATGTGAAATCAACAGCAAGAGCAAACATCTTCATTTTACATCCGAGTTAAAAGTTCAACCTTTAACCTTTAAATTTTCTTGTTTCATTGCAATACTTCATAAACAGACTTAATAAAACCTCAGTTCCCATGATTATCTCTTCAGAGATGGCACAGTGTATCCCAGCTGCAGAGGAAGTTCTGCATAGCACTAATTATGCACTGAAAATACAAAGAAAGCACTTGACATTTTTCCCAGATCCATATTGTGTTGTTTTACTGGTTTTAGGTTTTTGGGGTTTTTGGCATTATCTTTATTTATTCAAAAAATGGGCTTTGAAAACCTATTTTGGAACGTGCTTTAGATGTACAGGATTTTCCCTCACTGACACATAATGATCAAAGAAAATGGTTATTTACTCTCCCTGAAGATTGTTTAGAGCTATATCTGGAGGACTGTAGCTAAACATGACTAATGAGATCATTGGCCATTACTTCCTCTGTTGCCTTTTCTGGAAACAACACAAACAGAAACATTTTGTTTGTCCATTGGTTGCATTATTATTAAATCAGTAAATCAAACCTGCTGATCCTGTTGGGTCCCTTCCAAGTCAGCAGATTCTGGGATTCTATGCACATTACCATTTCACAGGTGGTCAGAAGACTTTGATTTTTTAGCACACTCAGGAGCCAATTACATTTGTGGTATGATGCATGCACAGAGCTTTATTACTGTTCATGGCCTATTTATTGTTCTTTCTTTCAGGACAATAACAAGTACTGTATTTTGAAAAATAATTAGCCTCAGTAGAAATCAGAGTAAACTTTTACACAGTTGAGCTGGACCTCTAAGGGTGGTGCTCTGATTTTATAAATAAGAGAACTTAAGGTATAGAAATAAAAACGAAGCTATGAAGGCAATCAGTAACAGTGCCATTGATAAAAGTTTGCATCATATGACACAAAGTCTGTTGTTCCTCTGTGATTCAGAAGAATTCAGCTGCAAGAAGCTACATGGTATTTATTCCATTTAGCCTGGAATACTGACAGAAGCAGCAGCAAAATGGAAGTTCTTGATTTATTTTCAAATTTTATTTCTTCTGTCACAACAGAACAATTATAAGTAATGAATGAAGTTGTTCTTTTAGGTGTTCTGTAACAAGTAAAGAGGAAAAGTTTTCAAAGAAATAAGAGGGAATCTTTTAAGAATTCTCAGCTTCTCCTAAAATGCAAGTCTGCTCACACTTCCACATTAATTGCTGTTCTGAGCAAATCAACAAACCCTAAGTGAGAGCCCATGGAGTTTGCACAGCAGAAGCATCTTTAATGCAGTTTGTCTGAGAAGTTGGCAGCATATCCTCTGTCTTGGTGATGTAAGTCCTAGTGAGTCCAAAGAGAGAGAGAGGATCCTGTGTTGCCTCTTAATGCTGGAATTATTTTGAGTAGTCATCTCCCATCTCTCTGCTGGTCTTGATCTCCATCCCTTGTTGCTACAGGCAGCAGTAGCCCTGAGGGGACTGTGCTGTGGCCAGCGTGGAACAGGATTCATTCTGGTTGGAATTTCCATACAGAAATGTGATGAAAGGGTGGCAGTGGAAATGAAATGTGTTATTTGAGTGCTGTAATTGCAACAGTACTTCAAAAATACTTTGAGACTTATAAACAGATTTCATTTAATTATATGTTGGCCTATCAGTTAAAAGTACAGGAAGGACTCTTCCAGCATGATGTATTGTGTTCACTGTCACTCTTACAGAAAAGTAAATTAATTTGGAATGATCAGCTTGGATTTTATGCAGCCTGGATATGGAATTCACAATGCTGAAACTGCTCGTTAATCTCATTTTGCCTTTACATATCTGGCTTTAAAATAAAGCTTCACAACAGCACATGCTGTATATTGGAAAGCAGGGGGAGCTCTTTCTGTCTGCTTCATTTAAAGAGATCATTATTTGTTCTGATTGAAAATGTTCCCAGCTTCCTGATACAGCTGTAATTAGTAGAGTGTACCAGCTCCTTTCCATGAAGATATATAGCCTTGAGATTATCCCATGATTAGTAACTTGGTCTCATGGAGTCAGCCTTCAAATGTGCCTCTCCTGTTCCTGTGCTCTGATTCCGCTGGGTAGTTGTAAAAGGAAGTGTTTGCAAGCAGATCAGTAGGGTGAAGAAGCATGTCTGATGTGGGATGGAGACTGTGTGTGAATGTATGCTGGGATGGGAGGGAGAGAGGCAAAGAAGTTATAGCAGAGTTTTTACACCAAACCCTGTCTTCATGGTAGTAGTCACACTGAAGTCTCTAAACCAAAACCTGCTGAAGGGGTGAGGGGCTGTAATTTCCATTGACTTCAAAGGAATTGCTAATGCCCAATTTCTGTCAGCATTTGACCTCCTGAAAATTCAGAGGAATGAAGCCTCAAGGTGTGCATCCTTTTTGAAGGCTTTAGAGACCAGAATGTGTTTTGTCTTCAAATCTCTGAATAATATATGTTGGAAGGGACTTTTGGAGGTCCAAACCTTCTTTAAAGCAATGTCTTTAAACCTTTTATGACATCCTTGTAAAATTGGGCATATGTGAGTGGTTTGAAGCTTTGTCAGGTTTCACTCAGTCATAAACCATAAACTATAACCCTTTTAGCTGGAGCTAAACAGTAAGAAAACCCCCATCTTCACACACTGAGCCCTCACACTCTCTCATTGGTATACAATGCTGTCTTAAATATATTCAGTGTTTGAAATGTAACAGTAATAGTTGGTAGGATTGTTCATGTGGGTTTAACTTGCGGTTCTTCCCATTGCATATTGACCAGGCTGAGGGATATAGAATGTGTCCACTCCTATAGGATCTGTTCTTTCTGATAGTCTGTAGCCAACCTAATACCTTAAATACATCAGTTCAGTTTTAGGAGCATGTGCTGCCCTGCATTCATATTGTCAGAGGTGCTGAAGTCAGGCATTTGATTGCCCTTGCCCTGTTCCGTGCAGGGAGAGGCATCTCTTGTAGGGTACCACAGCTCACACACACACAGCAAAGGCACATGATGGTACTTTCACATCATTATCTTTGCTTAGCATTACTGTCACTTTGTTGTTTGTAAGGCACAGGTCAGACAGACAGTCCTGTATATGCTCATTCAGATTCTGGAACTGATGGATAATGCGTCTGTTTCCTCTAAATTGGCCTGCTAAGATGAGAATGTGAGCAGCTAAATAACTGGAGTCAAGAATAAATGCTTAGCCCTTGCTTGGGTAATCAATCTCACAGACTCAATAGGAGGCATGGTACAGAAATAGCAGAAAAGAGAATCTGAAAAGATGTGGGATGATTTCTTTAGTATAAATGTGGTTTCATGTCACTTTATTTCCGTGATTCACTATATCTAATATAAACAATGAAAGACAGAAGAGAACTGGCTTTCTGAGGGTGGAATCAAATATGAATAAATTTAACATTTAAGCTGCAGAGAGCTCTACTAGAACTTTTTTGAGTTATGTCTGACACTTATCCTGTCATTAGTGGCTGAAAAAGAAATGTTTCAGCCTATTTATTCAGGAATGCTGGCCAAAAGAAGAAAGGGTCATTTTAACTCTTTGTCCCACTGCTGTACATAGTTCTCCTTTAATGCTGTTCTTAGGGAAAGCTAAGTATCTCTTGGAACAAATAATAAACGTAAACTGTCTCTCCAGGTAGAGATAGTAACAGAAGCAAGAGAGAGAATGGAGGAGTAAGCAATAAAAACCAGGAGTAAGCAGCTATTTTAAAAGTACAATCAAGGCATGTTTACCACTGGTGTGGTGCTTTATCCTCACATCTTTCAAGCTGCCCACTAAAACCGAAGAATTTTGCATTGAGCACATCACCCTGCTTGTTTGTTACTTGGTTGTAACAGTGCCTGCAGGCCCCAATTGGGACTAAGACCATACTGTGCTTGGCACAGTCCAAATGAGGAAAAATTAAGTCAGTCCTTTCCCAAGAAACTCACTAGAGAAGAATCCAGCTGTGATTAAGTCTCTGTGGATGCATACTAAATTTTAAAAAGCCAGCTTCTGTTATAAAGAATATAAAATAGAAAATATTCTTCTTTCTGTTTTACAATTGTTTTTATATGTGTCAATGTCTGATAGAGGACAGCAGAGCAATCTGCTAGAGAATATACATATACACAATGTGCTTATTTTATTTGTGTTGCATTGTGATTGTACTTAGATTACTTTTTATTTATGTGGCATATACTGCAGGCAACTCTGTGAAGATGTATTTTGTAGGTTTATCTGATGAGCATGGCAGGGCAGGCACATCTGTTTTTTCTTGTTTCATATCCCCAATATTTGGTGGGAGAGGACTTTGCAACTGGAGCATTTCCTAACTGCAGGACTCCATCGTTGCAGGATTATTTTTTCCAAGTAATTCCTCTTTACATTCTGCTCTGAAATCCCACTGGGTGCCTGCTCCGCAGTGCTTTAACTTCTGAATATTGAAACCAGCAGGTATGGTGAGAATGGAATATTTTAAACAGCAGAAGAGACCCTTAGTACAATGCATAATATCTGTCTCTCTCTATGCTGCACTGGAGACAAAATCTGTGTGAGTCACTTAGGGTGCAGCTGTTTCTGTGACATGGACCAGTGACATGGACCTCCAGAGTATATGAGAGCTCTGAAACAGGAGTGCTGGGTGCTGGAAAAAGGGGGAAACAGAAAGACATCTCTGGGTTGGTAACTTAGCTTTTAAGATTATTTTCTAAATCAAAAAAATTTTGCTTGGCAGATCTGTAAGATGGAAGACACTCATCCAAAGGTAGACATTTATGGGTAAAGCATCTTATTTTAGTGCCTGTCTGCTGTATAGTGTGGAGATCATTATGGTAAATGCTTATCCTTTTAGATTAAGTTGTTGGCTGTGGTACAATTGGAATTAGTTATGTGCAAAGGTTTTTGTAACCAAGTGTGACTTCTAGCAGAAAAAGAAAAATGCAGGAGAAACTGCATGAGCATATAAAGTAGATTTGTGTAGGCCAAAGAAGCAGAAAGAAGAGTGATTTGGGGCTAAAATATTGATAGTCTTTGTTAAATCTCTGAATTAATGCTTTCCTGGCAGGCAGGCATGTGGGCATGTGTAGGGGTGTTTGAGAAAAGTGGAATAGGTTACAATCCAGAAATGGGATTCTTGAGCAAGGTGTTTTTCTTTTTCTTGGATGGGAGAAATAGCTGAGTAGTTACTTTCCTACGAAGTCAAAAGAGGCCACCTTTGACATAAGGTCTCTATGGGGAACAGTACAGAATGTGAAAGAGAAAATAACAAGGGAATGTTATTTAAGGGGTCCGTTTCTTTTTCTTATGAGGGCTATTGAAATAGAAAACCTCCCTGAGCACAGCAAAAAGCAAACACAACTTAATTATGTTACTGATACTCTTCTTCTGAAATGCCTTTCTTAGTTGTCTAAAAAACAGGAGAAGAAATGCTAATTCTACAGTATGATTGTTTCCTTGCTATGCCTAATTTCTTTGCATGTTTAATTCACTCTGAACTGTAAAATGGTTTTCTGGTGCTTGCCTTGCTGACCTCTTGTGCTTTATTTACTTTTGAATTGATTTTCAAGCTTTCACTCACTTCCTTTTGGCATGAGGATCTGTAGGGATAAGGGGATTGTATCTCTTCTTCTGTCCCTGCTGTCGTGCTTCCTCCCTTTCCTCTGTGTCATGCAACACTGACCTCATCAGCTGGATTTTTAATACTCCAAATGGAGGAGTTCTGTGCTGGGAGTTGGGAAGCAATCCTGTCATACAGTTGGCCTGTATGACTAATCAGTTAGATAAAGAATTCAGGCTGCAGAATAGCAGAGCCTTCATGCTTGATTGATGATAACAGCAGCCAACTGACTTACTGCCCTTACTGCCAGCATCCCCCACACTATTAGAGAGGATTTCTAGCACAGGACAATAGATTTGTCCTAGTAAGCATAATGCTAGGGTTTGTAGTGCATGACATCAAAACCAAAAGGAAAACAGGTCAAAATGGATGGCTCCCTAATTATACTTAGAAAAGCAGGAGTGGAAGAGTCTGGAACTACTGTTTGCTCATCCCCTACCTGCACACTTCCTACCAAAAGAAGTGGATTAGTCTCTGTACTCAGCACAGCATAAAGAATCTCTCTCATTCCTAATGACCTTTACCATGGAGTTTGTTTTTCCTTGGCAAATCTCCCAGACCATAGGCAGGGCTGATTTCTTTGGCCAGCAGAAGTTATTCTCTTTGAGTCAGGGCTTATGAAACTGCCATTATACATAAGGGTAGGATATATGGAGGGAAATAAAGTATGTTTTATAGAACCCATAAGAAAGAAGGGAAGGCTACACTTGTTTAATATAAATGTATCTTAATTTCTTTTGTCTTACAAGCTGTAAACAGCTCTCAGAAAACCATTTTTGCTGTGGGGTTGCAGTATTTTGTGTCTAGTGATGTGAACTTGCTGCTTTATCCACAAAGCCATG
Organism: Motacilla alba alba; assembly: GCF_015832195.1. NCBI lineage: Eukaryota > Metazoa > Chordata > Aves > Passeriformes > Motacillidae > Motacilla > Motacilla alba. The sequence goes on along the minus strand of NC_052030.1, from coordinate 6,729,652 downwards.
GATCATACTGGTTTATTGAAGCTGCAAAGAAGCTGAAGTGGGAAAACTTTTTGTTGCAAAGAGAAAGATGAAAGTTTTCCTGGATGAAATCAAAATCTGTTTATGAGTCTCAGGAGAGCAATTCCACCCTCCTGCTTTGCAGGAGAGAAAGGAGCCAAGAATATGGATGTTTCTAACACATACACATAGTAATACTTTTTATGGATACTGTGAGCTTACCGGGTGTCAGGTGTTAGCAGATTGATTGCATTCGGTGTCACTGCAGAAACCAAGCTGTACTTTCTTCTGTTTAAATATCATTGTGCCCACTGTTCTCATTACACCTACTAAAACAGAAGCAAAAGGCACTGAAAATAGTACCTATGTACTGGATACTTTATTTAGATTGATGTAGGTGCTGTTTGGAGCAGAACTCCACTGAGTGCATAAACTAATATTTAAAATATTTCTGTAATCAGACTTCAGTTACTGAATTGAGATATGTAGATTAATTTATTATCTATACAAAGAAATTGCCTAAACTGTAAATAGCTGGTAATGCTTTTTGCCCAGAATTTGAGCTTTGTGTTTGATATAGTACGTAAGAGAGAAGTATTAAGCTCTAGTACTAATTCTGATTTGAAGTTGAATGCTGAAAATTCATTGTAAAGTTGTTAACAACATGGAACTTCTTTTGTGAAGAACAAAATTAGAAGCTTTCAAATCTTTCAGTACTGACACACTAAATAACCTCAGCAATTGATGAAGTTTTTATTCTGTCACTGGCTCATCAATAGCTCTCCTTCTTTTCTAGGTCCCTTATTCGTAATAAAATTATTTCGGTATAAAAGGGAGTTTAACCTTTCACAGTTAGCCTTCACTTCCTGCTTGCTTCATTCCCAGTTACCACAATCTAAGCCACAGAAATACAATTACAATATTGAATGACAAAAATTTACGAGACAATTTAGTTCTGGAAGTGAATTTGTTGTCTGTGATGTGAGGACTTGTGTGAGTGGCTGAGGGCCGGATACCTGTGGCAGGACTGAGCAGCTCCACTGCTGGGAGCCTTGCCAGGCGTGCAGCCCTTCCTGCTGCCTGCCAGGGGTTACTCATCCTTGGCTGCTTCCCTTCTGCTGCACGTGCCACATGAACTTAACATCCAGCTATCACAGAAATGAAAATGGGGCACCATGTGTTAACCTGCAGCTGAATCAAAGAGCATTTTAATGCTGTCATAAAACTGCAAACTCTTATGAAGCTTAAAATATCCCAGATTGGATCTCTTAAGCTGTTATGCTAATGTTCTGTATTTATGTATGTGCATTACCTAAAAGATGCAGAGTTCTCAAATGGAAAATAAAGTCTGCAATATCTGCTCTGAAGTGCATCTGCACCATCTCTTTATGAGGTTTGAACTGATGAACTTGCCTTATGCTGTGCTTCCCAAACAGATGCCAGAGAGACTCAGTCCAGTGACTGAGATACCATCAGGCTGGTACAGCTGAGATGTTCTATATTCAGTGCTTGTCCAAGTCCACAGAATTCAGTGGAGTGGCATAGGGGGGAAAAAATTCTTAGATTTTGCCTTGCCTGGATTGATCTTCTGGTATGTTCTGCATACGTGGCAGCTGTGAAGGTGGAATTTGAAGCCATTTTGCCCAGCAGAAGCAATTATGCAATCTACTTAATACTAATTTTTATATTTTTCAGTCTAGGCGGCACATTTTAAAGACAGCTCTGAATGGAAAATTAATTTTACTTTACTTTTTTGTAATTGACTTGGTCTCCTGGGTCTATAAATCAAACCAGTTGGTGTTTAGCTTTTTTAAAGTTCAGTCATGCCCAGTCTTTTGATACTGATGAGTGTTAGCCATAGAGCTCTGCATCAATGAGGAACAGATAAGGCAAGAAACATTCTGTCATTTTAATTTTTCCTTGGAGAAAATAAGCTGGGGAAAGGATTGTAATCCCCCCAATGATTTGGGTAAATGGATGGGTGGTACAGAACCAGAGAACAGACTGGAGCAAGAAATTTTCAACTGAAGTGTTACAGAGTTAGTTCTGCTTCTGTGTAGAAAGTAAAGGGACGAAAGACCAGACACAGAACAAGAATTGTGCTGGTTGGAAAAAGCAGCAACACTTGAGATGCTCCTAGTGAAGCATTCCTGTTGTTGCGTGGCACTCACTGTGAGCCGAGTGAATACTGTCCAGTCTCTGCCAGGAACCAGTTCTTCCTGCCCATCTCAGAGCAACACGTCCCTCTGCAGGAGGGGATGCCTTTGCCATTTATGTTTTCTTGCTGTAATTCCATAGGGGGAAATGTGCAAACATGGGCGGTGTCCTTGGGAGAGTGCAGAAGGGATGCAGGAGAAGGGAAATAGGAGGGACTACAGTATGCTCGAGGTTGTTAAGATGTGTTAAGGAACTGTGGTAGGTAGAAGTCATGTCTTTAGAGTTCCTGCACCTGAAGGAAGAAAGTATAGTCTTAAAATATTGCAAAGCAGTTAAACCAGTAGAGAAATAAATAATTTTTTCCTGCTACACTTGAAAGGTATGTTTCATATTTTACCATTTCCTTTGCACTTTAAGTTTCAGAGTTCTTTAGAAATCTTTGCTTGTATCTCTGCTAAAGTCTCTGCTTTAATCTTCAAAGAAATCTCAGAAACCTTAAAGACACTCCTTCCTGCTTAGTCCCAACACAGGTTGTTCTGCCAATACATTACATCCTGACTCAGGCCGAAGGTACTGGTTCTGTGTATTTATCAGAATTCATAGTTGGATTCAAACAGACTTGCACTATTTTGAGCCCTGAAAAGCATTTTATCCCACAGGAGGTTCAGAAGGAGACAGAGTGTTGCTTGGCTTTGCCAGGAGAGGGCACGTGTTAGCCAGGGCAGGCAATGTCTCCACCCCTGACCTGCTGCTGCCGGCCACCTCTGGGTAACTCCAGAGCTGGAGCAAATTCAGACACTAGCCCAAAAAAACCCCAAAAACCCTGGCATTTTCCCAATCATTCAGGTAGGTTACGTGCTCTTACAGGTATCATTGCTTGTGGCAGTTTGCCCTCACATGAAGAGTGACCACTATAAAAAGAAGCCTTACGATCAGCTGCAAGAGTTTTTAATCTCGATTCTGCTTTATCTTAGCAAGGTTCCAGGGAGATGTAATTTCATTTGTGTTGTGTGGGGTTAATGGCTTGACAGATACAGGAATATTAATAAATATTTCTTAATTATAAGGTGTACTGAATTGCTAAAAGAGGAGATAATGTCTCCTTATGACATTTTTGGGCATAACACAGCTAGCCTATCAAATGAAAAGGGATAAAAATAGTAATTTGCACAGTCAGATGTTTTGAAGCCACAGAGGCAGGTAACAAGATTTCAACATCATTGATTCATCTGTGAGCAGAACCAGAGTACAGGCAGGGAGATCAGCAAAATAACCTACTGGTGTGTCAATTAAATCTCTCTAGTAAACAATCCAAACAAGTGAAATTCTGCTTCAGGCATTTGCAGCTTCTTTCTGTAGCCGCAGAAATTCACTACTAGACAATTCTAGTGGTTAAAAAATATCTGTCTGTGTTTTATCTTCAAAGTACTGTCTATCAAACCAGATTTTGCAAGGACTGTTGCATGAAATTTCTGAAGTACTGAAATTTTAAAGAGTCATAATAAATAGCAAGCAAAGTTTTAAATGACAAGCAGAAATGGAACAGAAGTTCTCAAACACAGTTTTTACCTTTTTGGTCCACTATATCTTGAACAATACCAAAGATGGACATAAATCATTAGGTGTGTTGAAAAAAACAGGTGCAGTGCACCAATTTCCTTCATGTCCTGAAGACCACCCAGATCAAATTATCAGAAGTTGGTTGCAGACAAAATAGACAGCTTTAGGAGACCCAGTGGAAGTGCAAAACATTGTAAAGATGAGTGTCTTAGCTTGTAAAAAACAAACAAAAGTAAAAAGTCATTTTAAATTACATCATAGTAAAATGTAGGAGAAAGAGCTCTCTTGACTGAAAGATTCCAGGTTCAGAGATGTAAGAGCAAACACTGTATTGCACCGGATTGCAAGGAGTGTGCAGTCCTGTGCTACTCAGGCTGAGCTGTCGCTGTTCCTGCTGCAATAGAGCATCTGTTAGCTGAGTAGAGCATTCCTTATCCAGGATGGCAGCCCCCATTCCTTCTGGGTGTGACTCTTATCCTGCACAGTACCACTGTAAGTTCATCTCTGTGCTTTTCTTTGGCACTGTTAGGGGTAGGAGTCCGCAGTGCTGGAATAGCTGAAATATTTAAGGCCAGTCTTATACTTCAGTAGACTTGTGCTGATGTTGAACTTGTTCCAGCTTCTACATATTTTTAGATATTGTGGCATGAAATTTCATACCCCTCAAACTGTGGCTTCAGGGCAGTAGCACTCATGGCCAGTTTTCCCAGCTCTGGTAGGGGCTAACAACGTGAGTACAGGGTGCAGTGCTGCACGCGTTCCTTTCTCATTATTTCATAGAACATGTTAGCTGTCACAGCTTTGTTCTTCAAAGGAAATTTTGACACAGCCTATACATTTATTTATGAATTTGATGTATAAGGGGGAATAGTTCTCTCTGTAACAAGAATCTTCAGTAGTATCTGTTGTTCTGGGCAGTTTGTGTGTTAGTTAGGGGTGGAGAAGTTTAAGTCCAAGAGCAGCTGATGGATGGTAGGTGATTCTGAATAAATTGATACAATAATCTGAATTGAAAGCACAGCATGTAGAGTGACATTTTTAGCTTTGTTCATGTGTTTCTGGATAAAGAGGATTTTTTAATGCTCTGATTTTTTTCCTGATTGGAATCAGAAGAGCAGTTCAACATTGAGAAAGAATAATGTGAAGGTTATGCAATTTTACAGTAAACGTAAGAATTTTGAGCTATGGCAAGGGAATAAAATTTCATGGCTATGACTAGGTAACTAGGTACTAGATACTATTCAAGATGAGCACTGCACTCAGATTACCTAATTTGATGTAATTCCTAAGTCTTTTATGAAATGGAAATAGAATATGAATAAATATTCACTCGGGGATATTTTTCTCCAAAACCTAAAATAGTATTTCTTTACCCCTGAAATTAGTTTCATTTTTTTCTGTTCAGCTATGGTTTTCAAGAGTCCCAGAGTTTCAGATATAGCTTGACAGTCTTGCTTGCTTTTGTTTTACTCTGGTGTTCTCCCACATTGGACTGTATCTGATACTACTTCAGTAACTGAGTTGTTGATGGATGTGGCTAGTTGTCCATCCCTGCTGCTGTTTCCATCAAACCTTTGTGGGCACAGTGGACACACACACACACACAGAAGGGGTTATTTTTCTTTCTTGCTGTAAATTGTGGCATGAAGGACTGATGGCCCATCACAGTTGGGAAATACTGTGCCTGCCTTGATTGTGGGGAGCACCACACCAGACTCTTGCTCATCCATTTGTTCTATTATTGGCTCACCGTGTTTCCAAGATAGGAAGGAAACTCTCTGACACTACTTAAAGAAACCCAGCCAAACCTCAAACCAAGAAGAGCTGAAGGAGCACTACCCCCCATCCCAAACCAATACCCACAACCCTATCCATTCCTGTTTCTGTCCTGGATAAAGTACTTAATGTAGTTACATGTGGCTGTGTTAGATGTTTTCCCAATAAAGAAATTCTTCATCCTTTTCTTTTATTCCCAGTTTCCCAGATTAGGCCTGAGGACTTCCACAGTCTAAGTCTCTTATAGTTAATTAAAGGTGTCCTGTTTTATAGCAAATGCTCTGACGTGGTCTTTTTAATTTCTTATTTTTTAATAAAATCATAGGAGTTTCTATAAATTAAAAAGAATATTATATACAGTGAAGTGAAACAGCCGAGTTTAAAGTTACATAGAGACTACATGAAAACAATCTGTTCTTCTCGTAAAATGATATAAGATTTCAGCAGCACTCTTGTAATTTGGAGTGTACCCATTAATCTGTGTGAGCCTGTGAGTTGATCTGCCATAGTTTTGCTGGAAATCTAGAAGTTAAAACCTCCAGCTGCAGTTAGGCTGCTCAGGCACCACTACAGGCTCGGGGCACTCACATACATTCAGACTACAGCTAATGAGCACTAAAGTTAATAAATTTTCGCAGATATTCTGAAAATTACTTCAAAAGATGTTTGAACACACCAGTTCATATGTACAGGAAATAATAACTGCATCTGGAAATACATGCTGTTATCTACAGGTTTGGATTAATGGAATTTTTTTGGCTCCTTTTGAGCTTCCCCATTCTTAGGAGTCAGCATAGTGATCAAAGAATTGGAATAGGGTTATGAAAGTAAAAAATTCCTTTTAATCCCAGGTTTTGCTGTACATTTTCCTTGGATACATCGTGGTGTGTCTCCAATAGCAATTACTGGTGCTAACATTACTTCCCTTGGAAAATACATTGAAGTTTCAAGTTGAGAATCTCTGTAAATGTGAAATATTCTCTATAAATGTAAAATATTTGCATTATGATGTTAATAGTGGTGTTTCATTAAGTTGTTGATGAATGGAATTATAAAATTTATTCTACTTTCTGGATGTTCAGCATATTTTTATATTTTATTTGGACATCAGACAGTATTTTGAGTTTTCTTAGAAATTTGAAACTTCAGGGTTGACTTCACTGACGGTAGCCTGTGCAGGTTATGGAGAGGACTGAGACAAATAATTCAGTGAGTTAATTTTCTGAATTGTCAGGTTGGAATGTTACAAGATGTCCGATCACTTGGTTCTGCTTCTGGTGTGATGACTGACTGATTTGCGAAGGGCATTAAAAGCTGCTGATAGAACTCCTGCTTTCAGTCTGATAAAGCTGGGATCTGGAGGTGCTGGTTGGCCCTGCCAAAGTTTTTCCATTATACAATTTTCTTTCGCCTGTCCTTAACACTTGGAAGAGGGGCAAATGCCACCCTTTAGACATGTCTAAATGTTACTGCACATTCTTCAAATTCCTCTTCTTAGTGTTTCACAAGTGTGGAGTTGGGTGCAGCTGAGAAATGAAGATGTAAAAAGAAATGCTGGAGTTCTGTGTGGTGTCTCTATTGTGTCCAGGTTACATATGCAGGTAATTAGTATAATTAATTATATCTACTCGTTTCAACAGCCAGCTCCTGAAACTGAGCTCACAGTCAGTCAGTCTAAATAATTTCCTTTTGCATGATTATGTCATTACAGATATTGAGGACCAAGCATTCTCCTGGTAGCTCTGGCTTAAATACAGTCAGAATAATGCATGTTTTCTGCAAAGAATTTAAGTCCTAAATCTGTTTAAAGTCTTGACAGAGCACTGTGTCCAGCAGCATGGCCATTACTGTAATTCCATTCAGTTTAATATATGCAAACCAGAGAGTTTCAGTCAATTGCAGCAATAAAACTTTTGTTTCAGCTGCCAAGTTAATCATTTGACTCCTCATGATTGTGTGTTTCCATGACGATTGGATGGGTTTATGATTGACACACATACAATTAAAATATGCCCTTCAAAACTGTACATCTCAGAGACCTAATGAAAGCTCAGTCATATTCCTAAACAACTTTTCATTAAAAGAATGAAAAGAATGGTGGATTGTGACTTTCACAGCAAAGAGGCTGCAGTTTGTAGGTCTCAGCATCAGTGAACATGGCTGAGTAATGTTAAGATTTATCGTGGCCTTAGCCTTGGATTTAGATCTCACCTAAATGTGGCCTTTCATTCTCTTACTGATTTAAACTTCTCTGGCTTTAGTGATTTCTTTAATTAACATCTAGAGTGAAATTACGTAGTTCTTCCACAACCTAATTTCCTGTTGCATTCATGTAGGACTGAGTGTGGTTAACAGGGAGTGAGCCTGCTAGAGTTTTTAATAATAAGGTTATGCGTATACCAGCTCTTGGAAAATATATGCTAATGGCTTTACCAAAATTTACAAGAATTTATGGGCACTTTGGTGGATGAAAAAATATTATTTTAAACCATAGAATTCCCTTTATGTTATTAAAACTCTGGTATTGTTAATAAAAGTGGGTTAATAACAGGGTTTCAGTGGAAGGTATATTTGCTTCATGTTCTCCTTTAGTGTCTGGATGGCCTCTGGACACATGGAAAAGTCCATCTGCCTTTCTAAGGGAGAAGAACAGTAGGACTTAGATGAGGCCTAGATGAAATAGCAGCTTATTTTATATTATCATGGATATTTATTAGCATTATATGAGCAGCTTAATATACAGAAGCTTTTTTCTTCAGACTGCTCAGGGTGATTACATTTTTTAATATAAAGTATATAATTACTTGTTAGTTCAGTGCAATTTTTCTAGCAAGTCTCAGACAAGTGTATTTTTTGTGCAGTTTTGCAAGTCTGATATGGTGCCATTATATCTGATACTGTATTCATAAGATCTGTTTCATTTCTGTATGTTTTGAGATCTGAGAAGCACCTAATGCCTGTGACACTGTTGTGATTTAAAATCAAAATATCTTGCTTGTTTCCAAGGCAGTTGTATGAAATACATTTCCCTTCTCTATTAACTAGTCAAGCTGAGGGTTTTTTGAGGCCGGTGTTTTTGGCATCATCAATCCTTAGCTGCATTTTTGGTGCCACAGAAATGAGAGACGTCACTGAATCATTCAAGAGGAATAATAAAATGAGGGGGGAGAAGTTTGGCAGCTGAACCTCCATGGTGTGCCCCAGCCCTGAGGTGCTGGAGCCGGCACAGCCGCACGTGAGTGTCGGGACTGCCGGATCTGCAGTTGCTTGGCTGCTCCCATCCAACGGCAGCCCTTCGGAGTGAAAGAACAGATGTGCAGCCAGATTCTGTCTCTGAAATCTGCACATTATAAATATTTAAGATGCACATAAGACTTGTGTGATGGAGCTGCTGCTTCTGTGCTTTTGGCGGTCGGTCCTGTTCATCAGTTTTATTGCACTCGGTGCTTGTTGCAAGGACGCTGTCCAGGCTGGCAAAACTAAAATTAGATCTGTCAGCTTTTTACTGCTTTGTGGTTTCTCATGTTGTGTTAGTCCCTGTTCTGCTTCTCCACTCCCTGAGCCTGAGCTGCAGTGAGCAGAGTGCTCAGCTGAAAGGTTCTGCAAGGCGTGAGATCTCAACTACATCTGAGCCCCGAGAGATCCCAGTGTGGCACTGTGTATCCACACCTCCAAATGCTGTGCCACTGGCACTTCTCTGACCTCAATTGTTCTCATTTCTGTGGTTTTTATGAGCAAAAGGGGAAAGGTTATATGGTACTGAAAAACAGATTCAACAGGTGTATCAAATCTATACTGATAAATAAATAAATGTTTAAAGCAATGCAGTTCCACGCTTACTGTTCTTACCAGGAATGTGTATTAATCCTTCTATCAACATGAATAGCAGGAACTGTAGCATGGAGCAAATGTATATGAATTGTTTTCCTGTTTTCCTGTTTATTTCTCTTCTAGTAATTACCTGCCCCCTTTCCTGACCAGGAGTGGCTCCATAGGACAGATTCAGTGTGTGCTTTCTTCACTGTTCACCTTATTTTCCTTGTTTGTTTGCTGCCATGTTTTTTTTTCCTTCTTGTTTTCGCCTGTGTAGCCATAGAGACAGTTCTCTGCCGTCTAAATCACACATCAAAATTATCATTTAATATTAATTAGTCCTTTGCTACTTCAGATTTTTGTCCTGGCAAGTACCACAGCAGCCATACAAAGCGAGAGGGATAAATACAGCGATGGAGGCTCTCTGGACAGGAGCTGGGACAGTTCTCCAGGGTCACACGTTGGCACGCGCTGCCAGTGCCAGTTCACATGTGGCACTGCTGTTCTGTTCACAGTGTAAATGTGGCTCTCCTGAGTACCTTTCCTTGCCAGTGTTTCTGTGTTTTTCCTGCCCACAAATGTATTTGGTGTCAGCGTGTTTCGCTGCCAGGCTTTCTAGCATGTGCTCTCCTCAGTGCTACACTGCTTCATTTGGCCTTTCAAAAACCTTTGCTCTCTTGTGTCTCCACTGGAAGAAGAATGCAGAATTTGGGACTCTGAGGTCAAGCTGTCACTGAAATAAATTAGGCAGTTTATTGTAATTGCCAAATTTCTAGTGATCTGAGTTTACTCCCCCACCTTTTTTTTTCCTTTTTTTTTTTTTCTTTATTTTAAGTATGTCTGTCTCAGAATCCCGACACTCTTTCTTGGTTAGGTTTTCTGTAGCACATCCTCCCAATATTTCTTAGGAAAACAAGAAGTTGCTTGAAATTAGTAAGATGTTAGAATTTTAGGAATATGTTTTCATGTAATCCCCCTTAATTTGCCTTAAAGATAAATAAAAAACAAGGAGTTTATTTTTTTTAAATAGGTCTAAATAATTGATTCAACTTCTTTACAGTAGATTTGTATTAAATTTTCTATATCAGAGGAGCTACAGTAATACATGAAAAAGATGAGAGCAGTCACCATAAAAAAGGAAGCAGTGTGGCAAAGCAAATAATTTTGCTTCAGAAGTGCCTGGATAACCAAATTCCTGCTGCTTTCATGTTTTAATCCTCTTAAAAGAAGAGGCTGAACTCTTTCAGTGTTTAAAGACCAGATTAAACCCAACAAACTTACAATTTTACGATTGTTAAACATATGCACTGAAAACTCTAAGAAACAAACTCTGTTAATAAATGTATATATTTACCATGCTTCAATTAATGTAAGATTATAGATACTTAGAGAACTTTTATGCAAGTGTGGGAACACATACTTCTGGAAAGCTAGCAGTGCATGTTTTAGCTGCTCTTGTTTGCCCTGGGAATTGAGAGACCTGTAGCTTAGTGTTTGAATATGTTGGTGTATCTTTAAATAGCCTGAGTGCAATGACTGCCCAGTAGCCTGAATGCATTAGAATGAAGCATGAAGCTTGTAAGAGTTCTGTGACTTGGAATAGAAATATTCTTCGTATTTCCTTCTTCATTAAGCTATGCCAGCTTTTTTGTGTGAATTCCCAGTTGGCCAGGAAAGGTTACTAAGCTCTCATCTATATCAACTGCAAATGATTGATTTCTTCTATCCCTAGATATTCTCCCTACCCATCTGTTTTACATTCTTAGAGCAGCAGTTTTGGATGCTGTTTATATCTTTCCTTGGCAATTGTTTTCCTGTTTAGATTACTACAGTAATTCACCTTTTATTTTCCCTTTGCTTTATTGAAGCAATTTGTATTAGTGATCTTAATCTGTGCTAATGTCACACTGTTCCATGGGCATGACTGAGTAGAGGCCTTACTTCTTCTCTTATGTGAACTTCTGCCTTCAGTTCATCATTAATAAACAGAACTTATTAAATTATTTTTAAACAAAGACAAATGGAAACATTGTTATGCAATTAAATAGGATATACATAATTGTTGTCCAAGTCAGACAGATGTGCTGTGCTCTTTCACTCATGCAGGTACAGATTTTGCATCCTTGCAGTTTCTACTGTGAAAACCTCATCAGTCAAATCAGTGCTTCTGTGGAATATAAAGCTTAAAGAATGCCAGCTCATCTGAAATGATCTGACTACTTGCCACTTGGTTTCCTAACTGTTTATATGTATTTTGGTACTTTGGGAGTGTTCATTAAGTTTACCTGCATACACACACATCCACTTTGCCAGTTTTCTGGAAGATGTGTGCAGCTCCTACCACCCAAGAGAGTGCTATGGATTCTGCAAGTTTACTACAGAACTCCCCTGTTTTCAAGCTACTTTTATAAGTTCTTCTTTTTAAAAAAAAAAATTAAATCCTGCTTCATCTGAAGAACTGTAAGAGATGTGACTGAGGCCTCATTCAATTGTGTCTTTTTTGAGGACAAGAGGTAGATGTTAAGGATTACTTCTGAAATTCTGGAGATTTGTCACTCACAGCTCTTGACATGCAGCAAATTGTCATTCTCCCTGTGAATTGTCATTTTTCCAATCTTACCTGTATTATTTTGTTCCTTTCTCTTACCTTTATTAGCATGTGATAGTAATCTGTCTGTGGCAGGAGGCTTTATGCCAGTTACAGGATTAGGTGCTGGTCTAGTAGTGACTGCATGTGGTCATTCTAGTGGTCAGCTTTTACACTGTTAAGAGTATTCAGATTTATCTGCAGCAATGCAAATTATCAGGAAAACAGTTCTTAAATTAAATTAATTATATCTCCTCTGTAATTTTGTTCACAAAGTATTGTTAGTTAAGCTTTCGCTCAGGCTGATTTTTCTTCTTCCTTTTGGGCACAGAAAGAACTGGACATTTTTCAAGTACATATTTTTGGTAAGAAATTTGCTAGCTTGACAAACTACGTGGTAGCTGCTTTTGTTCTGAGTTGAGCCTTTGGCAGTGTAATTGCCAGGGCAGAGGCTGCTGGCCGCGGGCAGTGAGTGCAGCCTCATGAACACACCAGGACAGTGTCAGAGCAGCGCAGAACATCTGACGGTGCTGCCTGCCCAGTGCTGCTGGTCATTGTCACCCCCGTGGAACTGGGACACGGCTCCGTGTGCTGCAGAGCTCATCTGTGCTCTATGACTGCAGTAGGATATTGATTGCGAATTGCAGCTTTCCTTTCTGAATTAAAATTGTGAACAAAGATTCTTCTAAAAATTCCAGCTCGCTTTGGAAAATTGGTTCTCTTAACCTTATGGTTGCAGGACTGGGTCTGGCTCGCTTGAGAGAGGAATTTCTACCCTGGAGAGTACAAACATCTACAACCAGTTTCCCACAGTTGTTGTGAACTTTTTTGGCACTAATATATTATTACTAAAACCAGGATTGATTTTTTTTATCCTTCTTTTTCCAAGATTAAATTTCATTATAGAATTTTGGAAGATCACCTCTGCCTCCCATTTAAATGAATAAATTTATCCTCTTTCTGTAATACATAAAAGGTGACTTTGGTTACCCCATGAATGCTATCAAGTTCAATTTAGATACCCTTAGTATACTAGAAAACAAAATTAGATAATTCATCATCTAAATTACATGAAACTCCATATTATTATATTAGCATGTAATATAACAAAATTCCTTAAAAAATTTTCATTAAAAGTGATCAACTGCTGCGATTTAATTTAATTGGGTATGATGAATTTTTATGCATATTTGGCTGCAAAATTTTAAATTACATTTTTAAATAAAAGGTGTTCAGTTTTAGTTTTCTTGCTATGTAAGTTCTTGAAACAATGCTGTTGGTAAAGTCTCACTTATATATGTATCTGCACTAGTGTGTACGTTGTTTTTCCATTCCTAGATGTCTGTTTGTAATGAGAATTATTAGGAACATAGTACTAGCAGCTGTCAGCAGGCTCTTGATAAGAAGATTATTATGTGTTAACTTTAAAGAGTTAGGAATGTATAATTTATGGCTACTTGGTGGATTTTGCAGATGTCCCAGTTGTACACAGTTGCTAATCAGAATGACATGATGGAAAACAAATCTTGGAAATATTGTCATTTAGGTTTGTTGCAATCAAGAAACTGCTGTTTGAGAGCATCTTCTCTGTTTGATGTTCAGGAGGAAATCTTAGTCCTGTATTAAAAACACTAAACTGTCTGGGTTTCTTATAAATATTAATTTGCCAAATGCACAGAAGTCTGTGACATTTCCTTCAGAAGAAAGGATTAGCTTTAATTTTGCTTGTATCATAGCACAGCAAAGTGAATCACTGTACATTGGCTTTTGTAGTTCTGGATTTCATACTTTTAATATGTCATGTCTTTATCAACACAGCAACACAGTAGAGGAAATAGGTGCACCTGGTTTGGCAGAGTTAGTTCAGCCATTGTTTCTGTAATAAATTATTTACTTCACTGGTAGCATGTAATGACTTGAGTGACATTTTATGGGCTGTTGTACATTTTCAGTCCTGACATTTTAAAAAGCCACAGTTCTTATCTGTGACACGTCTGTGTACTGATGCATGGGCTCTTTACTACTTCTGTAATATTTATATAAAATTTATTGGCAGTAACTGCTATTACCCAGCGCATCTCTTCTGAAAGGTCTGTGTATCTCTCCACATTGACTGAGCTGTTCAGAGGGGGTTTGGAACTTTCTGGGCATTTTGCCACTACTTCTGTCTGAACTTTGTCTGCATTTGTATCAGCTGCTTTAGTTAGTGGTTGCTGGCTTGATGTTAACATGCTGATTTACACTGTAATTAAGAATGAGTGGGAGTTTCTAAGGGAACTCAGAGCTCCTAAGTAACACAAAAATAATGCTGTTTTAAATAAATTTCTAGAGATAATTGAGTGTAAATATTAAATATCAAACAGCTTGAAGTCCACCTCTTTTGATAGAAAGCTTTGTAATGAGTGTGCAGGGTGGCTGCTGTTCATTATGTTTGTATCACATCTTTAAGAGGAGAAACCTCACTTCCCATGACTGTTTCATATGTTTTGATGCAAGTTGTGACAAAGCATATACCCACACACTGAGTTGTGTAATGTAGCTACCTCATGTTTGCCATCTGATACCTTACATAAAAGCAGAACTGTGCTGTCAGTCAGAATACCCTACATTTCTTGGTGAAATAAAATAGCAGTTTAGCAAATGAAGATGTAAGGTGAAGGAAGAAAATTCTTTCCTTTCACCTCCTTGTCTCTTAGTTAAGTAAATCACAGCAGATACAAAATACGCTTCGGAGAGCTCTATTCAGCTCTGCCCAAACTTCTGGTGATTTATCTGGCACAAGAGCTCTTGCCAAGGAAAACACACAATTGGAGGGTATCAGCTTCTTGCAATCAATAAAACAAAACATGGACAGACAAATTAATCTGGGAGTAAGTGAGCTCTTTTCCACTGTTCTCTTTACCATTGGGGTAGCTGTTGGCAAGTGAAGTTGTGCTGACTGCAGTGTGCTGCTGTAAGCGACAGAAACATTCATTCCTCAAGGCTTTGAGTTTGTAAGAGTGCTGTGAGGGCTGAAGCCATGAGTCTGAAAATAATTTTTCTGCTACCAAATAAATTACATCATCCAAATTCCTTATTAGTTATTTTAATGCCAGAAATGCCAGAGAAAAGGTCGTTTGAGTGACAGAGAGAGCCAAAGATAAAGACTTCCATTCATACCCTGGGCAAGATTTTGCAATGTGTGCTTATAGCAGTATTGCTGCTGAACTGAAAAGCGGTCTGCTTGTCCATCATTTGTTTTGGACTACACTGCTTGCTTGCCTCACACTAGGCAGGGTTAATGTCACCAGTTTCTGTGCAGAGGCGAGAGATCTGCTCTGTGCCCCAGAACGTGTTCCAGCCACGGTTTGTGTCATGCTGGCTCCGTGTCACTGGCACTCAGACTGGCACAGTGGGAGCCAAGGGCCAGGCAATCCAGTGGAGTTGCCCCGGCTGTACCTGGCTGAAGGCTGCTCCTCCCACTGACTGAAAGCAAATGTTTTCAAGTGCTTGGGTGGATGCTCAGAAGCCTTTCGAGTGAGTGACCAAGAAGGTGTGAGGAGTGGACTACCAGCACAGACCAGGTATAGCTGAGGATACAAAATAAGACATTAAGAAAAAGGAATGGTAGAACACGTTGCTACTGTACTTCCCATCATGCTGTTTGTGTAAAAGTACTCATCTCTTGGCAGTGCACACATTTGCAATCGTGCAGAGTCAAAATTTGTGCTTAAGTCTTTCTGTAGTCCAAAAAGCTGCTCACATTGTCACCATGTTAGAAAAGCTTTAATAACTAATTATGTTCACTGGAGTAAGACAAGAATGAAGTGTGGTGGGGATGCAGTTGTGGAACTTGCTGACTGGCAAGAAATTCTTTGCTGATAGATGCTTTACTTTCCCAGACATTTTTGCAGTTTCAGTGCCTTGATGTTCTGTTAAGTTCTTTCTTCTGAAAATATTTGTCTTAATTAGTTACTATAGCTAGAGAGTAATTGTCTGATTTCTTTTTTTTTTAGTCATTTGTTGGTGAGTAAACATAAAACCACTCAATCTTTAACAGTGCAACTGGGGTAATTAGTTACTAGTGAGAGATAACAAGCAATCTGAAAAGGCATTACAGGTTTTTCTCCACCTTTCCCATTTGAGAGCTGTAAGATACTTGATTAAAATTAGCAATAAAAGTATATCACTGGAGTGAAGCAGCATTCTTGTAATGAAGCACAGGTGTTTTATTAAATGTAATACCATCCAAGCTGGTGGGTTTCCCACCTCTCCCCTGCACCACGGGATGTGTTGTCAAATGGGCAGCAACCAAGGGCTGAAAAGGGGACTTGGCAGGATGGCCATGAGCCTCAGCAAGCTGCAGGCTTCCCAGGATTTGGGCTGAAGCTCTGAGCTGGCATCAGCCAGTACAAACCAGCACTCAGCTTCCCACCAGCAGTTTGACTGCCCCCGCTGTGAGCATGGCATTGTCTGATCCAGGTGTTTGCCATAACCCACACAGCACATCAGGGACTGTCACTGCTTGTCAAATACCCTGCTCAAAGAGTAAAATGAAACACGTAGATTTGTGTTAAAAAAACAAGGAGGTTTTTTTTTTGGTAATCAACACTAAATTTCAGGCTAAACAGGTGTGATAATCACTAGAAGACCACCAGTAATACTGTGGGTATATATTAGAGTGCTGAGATTTTATTTATGTATTTTGGGATTTTGTGAAATAGGCAAATGCCCTTTCTTCCCAGGTTATATGATAAAAAAAGATTCAGCAATCCCACGGTTGTACATTAATGCTATAATGGGACTGGGTCTTACCCAGGACATCCCAAGCCTTAGGCAGCTTGTCTTCTTGACTCTGAATCAACAGCAAAAATACAGGTGAAAAAGGAGGAAAGAAAAATCAAAGGAAGTATTTTTTCCAGTAGTTTTTGTCTGTTCCACGTGACACTAAATGTAAAGCATTATTTCTTTCTGGCTTACTAAAATAAATAAAATTAGCTTACTTAGAGGAGATAAGTCATATTCTTATGAGACAAAAGCTAAAAGAAATTATGCCTCAAAGGACGTCTCTTCTTACATCAGAGATGTCACATTTTCTTTTTGCACCTCTGTGGTTACAGTGAGTGTGCAGGATTGAAGTACTTTTCCTTACTTAGCACTCAGGTGTTTCTTTGGCCGCCTTGTGCCGTCCAGGCAAAGGAGGAGCAGTGGGGAAGGCTCTCGTGATGAAGCCATGTGTTGGTGGAAGGGCAGTGGCATGTCTGGTTTTTGGTAAACTTCACCTGAGTGAAACCAAGCAAGGCTGATCTGCAGGAATCAACTGCTTGAAATGTTCTTGCTCTCAGAAAGAGAATAGGAGAGTGGGAAGCCAAGACAAAGGATCCTGCTGGCTAACTTCGGGAAGTTGCTAGGATAAGAATGCTTAATGGGAATGCTGCATGAAGCTCTAAAAAAAAAAAAAAAAGATATTTTGAAAAACATCGAGTTCTTTCTGGTGAATTTTCTGTCCTAATTTCTCTTGTTCCCTGCTGTTAGGAGAAAAAATGTCAGACAGGATGAGGTGTATCTGTGGAACCACAGTTGACATTTTTAGAACCACTAGATGGCATTTAGACGTGGATGACTGAAAATGCTCTGGTGTGTGCTTATGAGGCAAACAGTTTTTGCTTTTAAATCTAGGAATTAATGGGGAATTAAATATATATTTGATTAAATTTTAAGTTTAGGAATGTGTGATTTATGCATGTATGAGTGGCACTGGGACAGAAGTCAGGAGGATCTTTTAATGGAGTTTACTTTCAATACTCCATTTCTATACTCCAGTTACTTTCTTGGAATTTCAGGTGGTGGTGGAATAGATGCCGGAGCTAATGCATTTTTGTGAACCAGCATGATTCAGGAAGGGGAACCAAGGAGAGATACAAATAAAAAACTTCAACAGTATTATGTAAATGTTATCAGTTATTCAAAAATAATCCCCTCTTCCTGTTTCCCCCAGATGGAATAAAAATCTTGGTTATTTTCTTTGTTTCTCTTACAGAGTTACTATCGAACAAAGGGAGAATTTCCATCTTAAAAGGCACTACAAGAAAGAAAGATTATAAAAGGTACTGTGTTTCTGCAGCTGAGTCTCTTGAGTATCTTGTTACTATTTCATTATGTGTGTTCTTAAATCACTATCCTTTTATTAAATTGTCTTTACACCTCAGAAATTGCTTCGTTTGCATGCTATTGAAGCCCAACTAAAATTTGTTTACGTAGCAGTAGAATGGTTGAGGAGCAGAAGGAAGGGAATACCCCTATGATATCCCTTAAAACTGGAGCTAGGACAGGACCCTCTGCCATGGTTCATTGTGTCCGGAGCAGAGGCAGTGGCAGGGGTAGAACACAAGTGCAGCTGAGGAAAACAGGGATGACAGTTTTCTCTTTTGTGCCTTCTCTGATCCATCTCTCCCTTTTCCTATTACCATGGAAATACTCATTTATCTTCATTCTGACAGAGCAGGGGATGTCTCTCAACTGTGGGACTTCTTCCTACAGGCAGTAAGGGTGAGACTCTCAGGATGTGTTCTCCCTCCCTGCCAGCTATGTCTTATCTGGAATCAAAAGCCAATCCTCTGGTCTCTTAGAGGATGACCAATAAGCATTTTCAGCTGCTCTGAATTCACCTCAATACTTTGGTGTGTCTGTTTTAAATGTGGGGACTTGAAAGTGAATAATGGGATTAAATATTAAAGGACTCTTGTTTGTTTTCTTGAAATATTGCTCCCTTCTGTGTACTGCTTTATTTTTCTCAGTGTAGGTGGATTACAGTTTTAGCCAAGCATTCCTCAAAAATAATCCTCTGAATAACACATATCGTGTTACTGATTTTTATGAAGTTTTTTCCATTTTCATTTGATTGTTTTTAGATTAAACATATATGTCAAACCAAAAGGTTTTATTGAAAATAAATAGCTCATTTAAAGTTTCAAAGCTGTTTGTAGGAAAGATTCTCAGCAGAGTTTACATGGTATTTACTGTCTGAATTGTTTGGGACTTACCTCCGTTACTTTCATAGTTTTAATGAAATTAGTTAGAAGTGTTTATTATAGCTGAAATGTATTCCTGTTTATACAGTGCAGGGTTTTAATTTTAATATAATAGAGGGAATTTGCTTTAAACATTTGAAGTGGTTAGAAAGTTAAAGCAAAATTGTTATTTTTCCACTCAGCAGTTATCAGCAGGATGGTTATTAAAAAGGGATGTTTGAATGGAAAGTTGTTTCTTGAAGCAGATCTTAAGTGATTTGGAAGAAATATTTCTGCTTCCAAATAACTGTAATTAGGCACTAGTAATAAGTTTGTTCCTAGAAATAGGAAATATTCTTGATGGGGGATATAAACTACAAAAAGCATTAAGATTTAGTCAAAGATAAAAAGGTAGGATAGGTTTGGAAGGGGTGAGATCAGAATCTAGCTATAGCCATCAGGAAGACAATTGGTACTGACCCCTAAATCCAATATTTTTCCCAATTCCTGCTGATTTTCAGGTCAGAGTCAGCTCAGCAGAAGATGTGATTTAGATGTGGTAGTTGACCAGTTGAAATATGAGCAGGTCAGATTCAAACCAGGTTTCCCATGCAGGAAAGGGGGGATGTGAAGAAAGGGGATCCCTGGAGGTCTGGGATGGTGTTGGTGTTGCCTGCCCAAGGCTGTGGTGACCCGTGCCAGGCTCTCACCACCTGCAGGGCAGCCTGGACACCACGTCCCGGTGCTCTGCTGGCAGCCCAAATGCTTACATTTTGATAGAGCCACAAGCCAGTGAATAAAAAGCTCTTGTAATAAAGATATAAATCTTAGCCTTGGAAGCTGATACTTGCAGTTTTGCTCAGAGTATGGCTGTAACACTGGCAGTGTGAGCACAGCATGGCGTTTCTGTTGCGTGCAAGGGAAGATCAGAACGAGTAAAGAACGCTCGAATCTGGACTAATCAATGGGGTTACTATGGCATCTTGATTTACTCAGGGGTATGAACCAGGCATGTCCTCAGTTTTATTCTCTGAGGGCTGCTTTGGCTGTCAGTTTAACCCCACAGAAGCCAAGATGCTTGGCAATGGAATAGGAAATGCTTCTCGGGGATAAGGATTTGTGCCTTGAAAATTCAGCAACACCTTGCACCTGGAAACAGGGGAGTTGAACTGGCAGTTGTTGTGGTAATGCTTCTGCCCCTCAGCCAGGCACCACCTCTGGAGCAGCAGCTTTTTGCAGTGTGTAACAAAGACTGTTCTCTTGAGAGAGGTTACATGCTAAAATCCATCATATGGAATGATGACTTTCTCCAAGACTTTCATTAAAATGTATCTGTTTTTCCTGTCTTTATGTTTATGCATGAACTGAATGATTATTCAAGACAGCAGATTAGTTAAATACTTTTATTTTGCTCAGAAATTATTTATTAGTTTTCAAATGCATGTTTGCCTTGTAATACTAAAATGCTGTGGTGTTAATCAGCACAAACTTGGGTTGCATCCTAAATTTACAAGGGTAAAATGAACTTGGATTGCATTTTAAATTTACAGATGCTGAAACAGTGAAGGGTGTGCTCTGCACATGCGATTGCACAAAGCAGATCAACAGTTTTGGTCTAAACAGAGTAGATTTACTTAGTGCCTCAGGCTTCCAAATGTAGCTTGGTGAAAAAAAATCCTGAATTTAGAATGATACAGATGTTACTGGAGAGAATTAAAGCTAGTGGGCCTTATTCTGTATCTTCTGTCTTTGTATTGCTTTAATCTCTTCATTGATACTGTTCCTGGTTTAAAGCAACATAAGGTGGAAATCTGATTGTTTTTAATGAGAGAGGTTGAAATATGGGAGAGTAATTCAGTAAGATTGGTTGGTAAGCAGCTAATGAAATTATTTTGATTTACTAGCTTCAAGAATTATACATGAACGTTGCTGTTATGTTCTTTCCTGTTTATACTGATGTTTTAAGTTCCCTGGTGGAGCAATAGAGCAGCCACACAATCCTCTAGATGTGGTTGTGAGAGGTAAACAAAACCCATGTTCTGGAAAACAGCTGAAGGGTTTTGGTTTTGGTTGTGTTTTCCTCCTGAAAGCAGGTGAAAACCACAGGGAAGAGGCTCACTCTGAACACGTCAGACCTGTGGATTTTTTTCCTAGCAGTGCCAGTTTATTTATTGGTATAAAATGCTTTGGGAGATACTAAATGTTTGATTCAGATGGGTTTAAGAATCTGTTTCTATTTGATGCACTTATTTGCATTAATCTTAAAAGTAGTAATTGGAAATGCCCTCATAAACCCTGAGACTGGAGCCCTAGAATTAAAAAGCATTTGTTATTACCCAGGAATGTGGCTGTGCAGTTTTATTGGCCTTTCTTCTACTGTAATCTATGGATCTCATTTAGCTGCATGCAGCCCTGTTCTGAAACATAAAAGGAAGGAAATCTCTCAATAGCCTGAAATCAAATTATCTCTCTGTGTTAATCTACATGTAGGACATCCAAGCCCACTTCTTTAAAGGAAAATAGTTTTACTGATAAGCAGAGCTTGACTGTGTTCTTTGGATACTAGAATTAAGTGGATTTTTTTTTTGTCTGCAGAGTGCTATTTATAGCATCAATTAACTCCTCATGGTTGGGATAAGTCATTTGACACATCTGTTGCTGAGCTTAAACACTCACTGTTGTGTGGGGTCACAGTTGGTTTTTTTCCTCTCAAAATGTGTAATGAAAGGACAATTTTCTACCTCATGGCTCTTAGGTTGAATATGCTGCCTGAACACGCTGCCTGGTGCTTCCAGGGCATTTGGAATGGGCAGAGCTGTTGGGCTGCCTGCCTGCAGAGCTGACCTCAGCTTTGTTGCTTGCCTTTTTGTTATTTATCTGCTTGATGGTAGCACAGTAGTATCTTTTATGAAAGAGTTATTCTGAGCTTCTGCAGGATTTTCCAGCCTCAACTCTGTTTCACCTGTGACAAACTGGCCTGGCTTTGGGAGCTGCTGCTGGCCCCACTGACTCTTGTTCCTGCATTTTGTAGAGATTTAGTGCTCCAAAACACAGGGCTGTGCTCTGCTGTAGTTCCCCACACAGCGCCGGTTTCAGTCCCATTCCTGGCAGTAGTCTTTCTCTTAAAATGGAAGCCCTTTTGCCAAAACTCTAAACATCTGAGAGACAAGAAAAATGAGGATTCTTGTATATTGTTAAGTGAAATCTTGTAAGTGTTCTCTGGAAGTAATTGCATGAGGCTTTAACGGTGTCTTTATGTGTTTGGCTTATTTGCAGCCAGATTGGATTGGATATGAATGAAGCCAAGCTTTAAAATACATGGGAAAGAAGGACAGACTGGAGTTAGGAACTGTGCTGCTTTTGATCTTTATCTTTTTCTCCTTCTCATTGAAATAGCCCTGTTCTAAGAAAAGATGTATTGATTTTGGGTGGCTCTGCTTGCAAGGGAGGCTCTAGAGTAAGGAAGTCATTTCTGTTGAAAATGTTACAGCCTCCATGGTTAATTGAAGGCCTGATGCTATTTAACAGTCACACAGGCTGGTGGAGGGGTTTTCCTTTGCTGCTGGGAAGACATTGCAGTGAAATAGTTGTGGTGGGATTGTCTGCTGTTTCTGCTCGGAGTGATCAGTGGCTGAAGGGTCTGCTGATGTGGGGTAGATCAGATTGGGGTCAGAGGAAGTGGGGCACATGGAGCTGCTGCTAAAGGCAACTGTGAGAATACTTGGAAGCCTGAATATCCACAACTCAGAAAGGGACCACAAAGTGCAATCCATTTTTAAGCAGAGCTGCTTATTGATTTCAGTGGGGGAGACCTTTGAAAAATCGATGGCACGCAGCAGCTTTAGTATGCAAGGACATGTGTTCTGGGGTGTTAAAGTGATCGGCCTATGAACTAATCAGGCTGGTAGCAATCATGTCTGGCAAGTTCCAAGGCAGAAGGAAAGGTGTCAGAGCCTTGAGATGCAGCAAATTTGCTATTCTTATTCCAAGAGAGATTGCAAAGTATGATCTTGTTCATTCTAGCTTTGACTTTCCAGTTGCATTTTATTTCTATAGAAAAACAAAAGCTACAAAGGCAAATATAAAAAGGTTTTGGCAATATGTAAACATGGGTCTGATTATTATGAGGTATAGTGTTAAACAAATAGAATTGCTGAAGTAATCAAAATAGTCTGATTTTTTTCCATGAGAAACCATCTCTGCCTTGTTCAGTCTTTTGGCATTTATAAGATTATTACCAAAAATATTCCACCTAGACACAAGTTTGGAAATATTTGGGGAGTGTTTGTTTACACAGAGAATTTACAGTGCACGGTGTGAATTTATAGACTATCACATACCCCATTAAACCTTAGTGTGGACACTTAGTAGGTGTGAAGTAATACCCTGCCATTTTGCTGTGCTGTTTTATGCTTAATTAACACAAACACTGATCTCTGAAGGAAGAGTGGCATAATGAGTGCTGTGATGGAGGAGTTCAGCTTAATTCAGTGTAGACAAGTCCTTAGGTCCCAGAGAGCAAGCTCTGCTTCAGAAAGGTGCTCTCTGCTGTTTTGGTCTATAAATCACAAATTTTAGGAAGAAGTAGATTTTTTTACATCGCGTAAAAGTAACCATAGGCTAAAGCATTTACTTTAAAAATTGCCCTTGTAAAAATATTTCAGTTTCAATTGTAGAGCATTAAACTGAATTATTTATGCTATTTTATATATGCAGTTGTGAGAAAGATGTTCTGTATTTTCATAATTTATTTTCTTTTCCATTTGGAAGAATACAGCAGTTGAAATTTACCTTACTGGGGAAAGAGTGTAATTAAAGCTATGTAGACACACTGTATCAGCAAGCCCTGAAAACACTGCATGAAATTTTGGAACGAAAACTCTAGTAGCAAAGTGCTGAATTGAGGAATCTTTATCAAAGGGAAGCTATAGAAAGAAGACTGGTGTAATTTAAATATGCAGTGATTAATATATAGAGATTGAATTAGATATAAGAAAATGTTGGGGTTTATTTTTGCTGAGATCTGGATCTTTTCTGAGGTACTACAGTATGATTTCAGTGCTTTTAACTGAAAGGCTAATTAAATTTTTTTTTAATGGACTGGGAACCATTTTGATAAGATTGGAGATGCTGTGGTGCTATTGACCAGAGCCAGTTCTCTAGTGATTTAAGTCTTGGAGCTACAGAACCTTTACAAGCACATGTTTGGATGCTTTTGTTGATGTTGCTTAACCCCGTTCGTAGTATGATATTCTGCAAATTTATTTGCAGGATTTATTTATACAGAATTATTCCTGCTGAATGATCAAATGAAAATTCTTACTAATGTAAAAGCTCAAATATTTCATGTTGACATTTTTTTTCTGCAGTAATGGAAGTGGGGAGCTGCAGCATTCATTGCAATGTCCTTAAGATGTAGAGTTCCTTCTCAAGGAGTTCTCCTGTTGCCATTTCCTCTGCTCTCGTTCATTCCCTGGTTTAAACCTTGTTTCACAGACTGCCTCTGTCCAAAGGAACACAAAGACCCTGACCAGCTTTTTTGTTGTTTCTTTTGACACCAGCACAGCGTGTCTGTCTGTGCCTACCAGAGAACTATATTGAAATAGCTTTCTTTGTGAATTCCTCATTGCTATTCATTGGTGGAGGTTGTCACGTAAGGGTCAAATTAGAACTCAGTCAACCACAGCAGCGAGAGGACCCAGGCTCAAGATAGATTTCAGCACAAGGTCTGAGAAGCAGTTTATTTGGAATGTGTTACATATATTTTGTGTACATATATGTCCAAAGTGTTATTCTTTTATCTCTAGAAACTCAGTTATGTTTCCTTTACTCTCTCTGATCATTTACTTGAGAGTTAGTCTTTCTCTCACTCTCCTCCTGACTTTCATCTTTGGGCATATCTATGCACAGTTTTGTTAGAGCTATATAAGTTTTGAGCATAAAATTTTCTTCTGTTAGTTTAAGAAAAAACTAGATTTCTGGCATGATGGTTCTGTGCCCTTTGAGGTTGGATCCATGCAAAGAAAGGATCATATTTCTGGTAATTTGGCTGAAACACAAGAAATTGTGTTTATGCTGGCTTCAGGAAGGCAGACAGTACCTGGTCAAGCAAAAAAATCTGCCAGGGCAACATTCCTCTCTGAAAATGTTCTAAAACATCTGAACCAGCAGGGTGAGTTTGTACTGGCTCTGTATTTTGTGCCATGTGGTTGCAGCATTTTTGATGTGGTAGTAGCTTAAGACTGGCAGTGCTGCCTCACAGAACCATGCCTTCACCTTCAGATGGGTTCTGTTCTGTACATTCTCCAGCAAAAACAGGGACTAAATTGGCAGCTGCTGACCCAGAGAAGTTTCTGTGATAGATGTTTTAAAACTAAATAAATCAGGGATTTACTGAGCTACACAGATGATCTGATATCCCAAAAGCTTCTTTTGTTTTGGTTTCATACAGGATCAGCTAGGTACACATACAGACAGGGAGAATTGCAAGCTATTGTGTTGTGTGCATGTTTTAGAAATGAATGTCCCCTCTCTAACAGGTATCTGTGAAATGATCTTGAGCCATTTGGAGCTTGTATATCTGACAGGGGCCTAAAGTTGTATGCCCAAATGACAGCTCTCCTTTCTGAGAGCAGTCTGTAAAGTTTCTGTGTTTTAAATTGCCTGGCTACAACATCCAGCTTTACAGCATTCCATCATCCTCCTTCCAGTCTAGAGTTTTCCCTGATTTAGAACATTAACTGTAAATCTCACAGGAAAATGCAACTATTGATCACTGATAGCAAATTAGATTAATCAGGGTGGTTTTTTTTTCCATTAGGAGTCTCAGGATTGGCTTCTCTGAATATTATTTATTTTACTACAAGTTAGGAGGAAAACAGTGCAATAAATAATTTCTACAACACAGTGAGAAGAACCTGGGAGCTGACTATGTATAGAAGGGGCTGTAATACCTTATTAACTAACTCTGTCTTTCTTTCCTCTCTCTTGTAGCTAATTGTTCTTGAGGCTGCTCTCCTGCTTTGTCTGTCCTGTTCAATTCTTAGTGGGTGATGTCCCAGCAGCTCTAACCCTCAGACTTCAGTACCTCACTAGGTGTGTATGGCTCAGTTTTCTCTGCATGCTTTCTGGTGTTGCATGGGGGGCAACACTCATGTTATGCTACTCATCTCTCATGGCACTTGAGGCTGAGAATGTCATTAGCACATGTTATGCTTCAGTTCCATGGATTGTTTAAGCCCCATTTTTGCTTTTATTCTGCTGGTTTTCTTCCCTGGAGAAGCACAAAGCTGCTGTTTCCATGCACACTCAAAGGCCTTCATCTTTGCTCCAGCTGAGCAGCTCAATGAATGAGCTTCTTGATGCTCATAGGAACATCTCTTGCCAGCAGTAGAGTTGGACTGGTCTTGGCTAGAGCAGTAGTGGGGCAGCTGAGTTCAGCATTCAGACTGCTGGATGAGAGAGATCCCTGTGAGCCTCTTCCCCTGCAGCTGAGAGCAGCCTGTGCCGTGTTGTGCCACTGGCGGGAGGACACCATGCTCTCCAAAGGCAGCTCACTCACAGACTCCATCTCCTTAGGAGCACACAGGACTTTGAAGTGCAGGGGATTGGAGGTTCTCCATGACTGTTAAGGATTTAGGTGCCCAAATCTCACAGAACTTGACCCCTCTTAATCTGAAGGGCTCTTCAAAAACTCTTGACTGTCAGTTACATCCTATAATAGCAAAATTAGCATGCAGAGTTGACTCACATTTTTTGTGGAGCACCAAGTGACCCTTGGAGTCTTGGCAGTGTTTCCAAGAGCCTCAGACTCGGGTGTGAGCTGGGGTATTAGCAATGAGCAGGACCCCTGTTTTGGCCTTTTGCGCTGGGGTGGTTTTCATCCTGGGTGAGCACTCAGGTTGTATTGACTTAGAAGGGGCCTTCTGATGCATTAGTGGAACAGTCAGAATAAACACCTCCTCTTTACTTTGCTCTGGCTCCAGTGCAGCACTACTGCATTTAGAGTCACGTAGGCAGGGGAGAGAGATTTGCTGCTGTCAGCGTAGCCTTTGATACTCTGTAGGCAACTGTTTGCTGTGTTTAGAAGTGCAGCCTAAGGAATAATTTTTACCTGGCTGCTCTGGGTCTAATATTTTCATTTATTGATACCCTTTTCAATGCACTTTCATTTATTTACGAATGGTAGCAAATTGCAAGTGGCAACCTGAGTAACTGACTCATGAGTCAGTACTTTTATTTTTCTCCTCCAGTCTAGACTGCTGATAATGTAGATTGTTGAAACCCTGGGTTAATAATTAGGGGTGCAATCAACAGCAAGCAAGTATTTCTCTGCTAATAAAACATTTGAAATGCAGAAGTCTGTCTTTGTCCAACAATACTTAAAAGGCAGTTATTGGTCCTACTGCTGTTTCTGCATAGCAATTAGGATTTTTGTGGTCACTAATTGTGTATCTGAAAATTTATGCGGTCTATTTTCTGCCTGTGTTTTTCTTTGCAAAGAGAAAAGAAGCATAGTATTTATGGTTATAATGAGGTTAACACTATACTTTCTGCAGGGAGATCTCTCTAAAGATTTGTACCATTTATAGAACCCAAATTTTCTAGGTTTTCTCATGTGTGGCGTCAAGGGCTTATATCTCATTAAGGATTTTCTGAACAGAATCTTTGTCACATTATCAAAATGTGACTTGAAAGTTATATACTAGCTCAGTCATCAACTTGATTTTTATTATTAAAGCTGTAACTGCTTCTGAAGAGAGGCTTCTTGATTTTTCTTGCACTGTTGTTAATGCTTTTCCTTAGAACAGAAACTTGCAGTATATGTTCTACAAGAAACCTGTTTGTTTTAAATTTAGTTACTGTAGATAACATCTTGTCATCTTCTTTCTACATCCCTACTGGATTTACTTTTTGAAATCAGTCCACGGACATACCCAGCCTGTGGGACCCCCAAAAGATGACTTTTGTGTTAAATCATGATTGCATGTGAGAAAGAGCAGTTTTAGCTGCAGACAGTTCCTGAAAGCTGGGCCCCTGTGAAGAGCTGAATTCCTGCTCTGCAGCACCTCGAAGGAGCCTGTCTGCATTTGTTAATCCTGACTGATCCAGACTCTTCTCGGGCCTGGAATATCCCCTCGGGTGTTTGGTCTGTGGCAGCCAGGCTGTTGATCTGCTCTAGCATGAGGGCAGTGATGATCAGTAACTCAGGGATTGTCTTTAGGAATGTATGGCTAGAAATGTCACCCCCACCCCAGGTATATTTCTTCCAAAATCTGACTTGTGCCCAGGTCTTTGCAGTCCCACTCTTTCACACTCCAAGGAGTCTGTGAACATGCCTGCAACTCCTGGGAGTAGTGACAACAAACAGAGCTGTCTCCATCTGTGCAAAAGCAGGGAAGCGCGAAAGCAGAAATGTGGAACTTGGCTGCACACAAGCCAGCTGAGGTCCAGAAAGTCTGGCTGTGTTCATGTCTAACTGTGCCAGGGCTAAATCATGCTGAGACAGAGCAGGTGAGTCTTCCTGTGACTTCTCATGAATCCTTTTAGAGGGTTGTGATTCTCCTTTGCAGAAACCAATGTACTCTCTGAAGGTTTTATAGACTTGTAATAATCTATTGGAAGGTCTCAGAAGTTGGCAGTTTGTTCTGTCTTTTGACTAGTCTGTGACATCTGGAAAACCCTTTGGTGGTTTTTGGTTTTCTTTCAGAATTTCAATAGAAGTTAAATCAATGCATAAATGACAAAACTCACTTCTACCTACTGGCCTGCAAACATGAAAGGCTCAAGTCATGGTTATAAGTAAACATTATGAGATTAATACATTATAATGCTTACATTGTTCTAACATGATTTTATATTACTCTGATTCCTTTCAACAGCAGCTCTCTAAGGGTTAACAATGAACACAGAGCTACTGACAGGTTATTCCCCATGAAATCAGGGTGTATGTCACTGGATTCAGATCTGTCACTCCTGCCCCAATGTCTTTTTGGCCTGTTGCGTGATTTCAGCCATATTTGTCAAAAGCAAGGAGACCTTGAGCCTGCTTAGAAGTTCCCAACAAACTAACATGCAGCTTAATCACTACTAATACTCCTATTTGGGAACATAAAAGTGTTATGACCACATCATTATGAGCTGCCAAAGATTCTGCACAGGAGAGACACCTGATAAATGTAACAGTCATGGAAAATGGATCAGTCAAGAGTGTGCATCATCTAAAGGCACTGAATGATGAATTGCAAAGCATCAGGAAGCATGGAGCTGTTTGTGCTCATGGAAATCCTTGTTGATAGATGGAAAACAAAGAATCTTTGGCAGCAAATGAAGGGACAATTTCTCAGGACTTAAGTCTCAGCACAGAACATGAACAGTTCTTGAAGTACAGGAGCCTGAGACAGTTCTGCCTCTGCTTGTCTCAGAGGTGCTTTAAGTAGTTTAGTAGTAAAGGGGTTACTTGTTTAACTTTGATGAAGGATTCTGTTGAGGCCATAATTTATGTTTGTATTATATTGCTGATTTCATACTCCTAGTAAAACGTTTTAAATGGTGTTCAGGTTCCAGATCTGTGGAATCAATGGGGAGTTTTACTGCATGTACCATACAGGTGAAGATAGGGTTTTAAATGATTTGTTTCATAACCCTGCTAGGGAAGACATAAGGCAGAAGTTCTAACCCACCTAGTTGATTTCTGAGTTCTGTTTTCTGCATTGAAAGACAAGCAGTCCTGTGTGTTTTCCATGGAAGATGTTTGCTTTTTTCATTTGCATTATTAGCAAACGGCTGCATGAAAGACTGTTTCGTTGACTGAAATCATCAAGCATTTCAACTGCAATTGCACACTCTGCATTTAAAAATGTTTTCCATGTTACAGTGTGCTGCTATAATTTAAATATGAAAGCTGTTTTCAGCTACTGTCTGTTGAATTTGGGGGGGATGTGGAAAAAATAGACACAACTGTTCTACCATGAAGTTTCTGTCCTTAAAAATGTTAAACTTCTCACTTATGCTGTTAAAGACAAAAATTCCAGGTGTCTGTAGTGAGAATGTTCCTCTTTCCCTCTACAGCCATATTTTTTTTATGTATTCCTTTTAAGTACATTATTATTTGCACAGTGAAATTAGCTCTGCAAGAGGGATGAAAACCCTTGTCAGAGCAGTTTTAGCAAAAAGATCAAAAGAATTAAATACAAACTCTCTGAAAGGTGAGCATATTTTTTTTCTTTTTTTTTGAACAGGGATGTCTCAGATTAATTACTTTTAATTTAAAATCAGATCAATAAATGGAAAGAAGGATGCTTTTCAAAGAGCACTACAGTTTGTTTCTTAGAGTGATCAGTATTTCAGCAAGGTGACTAACGATATGCATTTTTATCTTTGACCTCTGACCCGTGCCCTCCCCACCCTTTACCTAACCCTTTCCATTTGCCCTGGTCAGTTAACAGGCAGGAAGCATTTGAAAGCAGTCATGGATGACTATGATATCAGGTCTGCTGCCAGCATTTTAGCGTCTGTTAAAGAGCAAGAAGCTCGTTTCGAGCGGCTCACCCGCGCGCTTGAGGAAGAGCGGCGCAATGTCTCCTTGCAACTGGAGCGTGCCAATCAGCCCGCAGACCGCATGAGCATTTGCAACATTGGCAATGGTCAGCCCCTGGCAACCGCCTGGCAGCAGCTCGTACTGCAGGTAAAGCCTGCTCCTTTCACTGTCACTAGAGTCCACCCTAGCTCAGTGTCCCATCCCAGACAGTGCATCGTGTGTTGTCAGCATTTCATTAGTGCGTGCCTTGTCTTCTGACAGCCCAGAGCTGGGGTGCAGCGTGTGTGCTTCATGGCGTGGCTGGGAGCCTTTGGAGCCTTGCCTTGGAAGTTGCTCTTGCTCTTAGCTCATGGGATACTTTTCAAAGTATGTGCATGCTTGGGTAAAAAAACTAAGAAGGGATCTTTACACCCTCTTCTAATCTATGCACTTGCTGTAAGTCTGGTGATGTGCTGGTGATTGTAAAAGAAGGCTGAATCATAATCTCCATAGCAAACAAAATTTCCATTAGAAATAGCTGGACTTTGAATAGAGGGAGCAGCATGAAAAGCAGGGATTTCCCTCCTGCAAAGCCTTATTGTTTGTGTAGGGAGGACTTCATAATTTGTTTCTCATGTGCAGTGAATTGATAGACTATTTTAATGATGCAGACTGGCTTTGTGGATAGCTTTAGATTTTCAAATATTGTTTTGCTTGATACACATTCTTTAACTGTTTAAATGTGCAATGACAAACTACGTCTCTAAATTACTTCAGCTCTCAAACCCCTCTGACACACAAGGTAAGTCATGCAGAAGCAATAGTGCCATTTGTGAAGGTCTGTTTCCTAAGAAAACATTGTTCAATTCAGAAGGAAGCTCTGGGCTATGAGGATTCCAGAAGTTGTTTCCCAGTTATACCAGACTGTTTTACAATTATACTTGCATTGAGCTGTATTGAGGCAGACTTTACCTTATATTATGGCAACACTGCTTTTCTAGTAACAGCTGCCATGTTTTTTTCATGTACATGCCTGAATTTGGGATTCCATGTGAAAGGAGCAGCCCGCACTGGTCAGGGTAAAAGTCTGACCGTGTCTGGTAGGAGCTTAGGTGGTTATCCTCTGATGAGCAGCTGGGCTGGGAGAGGGGAGATGTGCTTACGTATTTTTAATAGGAAAAGGACAAGTTCACCTTCACTTTTTCTGAATGACTTTGTGCAAAGTGCCTGATTAATAGCTTCAGAATGAAATTCCTTATCCACAAAACTGATGAAGCATGAGTTTTCTGCAGTGTAATGGCTTAAGGTCTAACCATTTCCAAGAAAACTTAATAAAAAGAGTTCTGAGTTACTGGGGTCTACGTGACTCTTATGGAGAAACAGCCCCTCTAAAAGTGACCCCGGGCTGAATCTGCGTATGCTCAGCTCCCTGCCACTGGGTCAGGGGAGCTTCAATAATTGATAATTAGCACTGAGGTTTTTAGAGTACCTTGTATACAAAATAAAATGGTTAAATAGCTAAGTGTGCACAATTAAGAATCAATGTAAGGTTAGCTGTGTGAATTTTCATAAAATATACCAAGGGCTAAATTCCTCCCTGACTTACTAGAATTAAAAAGTGTTTAACTGAAGAGTGAAAGCCGTGCCTTCAGTCTTATGCAGAATATATAATATTTTCATCTCTGGTGTTCTGTGTCACATTTCATTGTGCAGAGTACACAAAGCAAAAGGCTTTCTGTGCTCTGCTGTCTGTGGGGACTGCTCACACCCTGCAGTGAAATCCACCTCTCTGAGGCTGCTCAGTGAGCACTGGCTGAGTGCTGCAGATCACCCCAGTCGACTGCTTGGTATAAGGAATATTGCAAAGTAACTCAAGTAGCAGCTTTTCTTTTTGTAACTTGTGTGGTGTTTATACATAATCTAGTTCTTCTGTGTAGAATTTGGATGAAAGAAATGAGGGTTAGCTCCATTTTATGAGAGTGACAAATAATCTTTAATGATCTTCACAACTAGGCATCAGTTTTCCATGGTGTTTGTTTGTCAAAGTGGAACCTGCCAAAGGGATTTTTTTAGGGAAGTGTGTATAGTAGTCAGGGCTCTATAAATAGTCTCTCTCACAACTTCTTGTTAAGTGTACAATCCCGCACTTCCTTCTTAGAACAGAAAATTAAGCCTTTTTTTTCCCTTTTCATTTTACACACGGAAAAGTACTATATATGTGGGCAATGTGCCAGGAGTGCAACCGTTTTCTGAAGTTCTCAAAAGACAAAATCAAAGTCTTACAAAAATATTGAGTTTAATTAATGAATACTGGAACTCTTAATTTTAATTTTTTTAAAATAGCAGCTTTAAACTGGTTCCGTAACAATAACTCCTTGTCCTAGACAGCCCAGTTAGCCACTTGCTGGTGAGTTCTGCCTGTTCAGTGTGAATTTCAAATACTGGAATAGAACATGTGAACTCTAGTGCACTTGCTGACTTTTTCTGTGAGTGTCTATGCCATTGTGTCTTGTCTTCTCTTCTTAAAGAGAAATACCAGATCTGCAAATGAGGTCAGGGATGTGCTGTAATTGCCAAAAAGTGCATGCATAGGCTTCTTGATTTTGCATTAAGTGTGGGTAAATTCTAAAAATTACCTTAAACCCTAAAAGATACCTTTTAATGAGAGAGGTTGATTACATGAACAATCTAAACAAATCATGAATGGTTTGTTCAGATATTACTTAGAAATAGCTGAGATTACTCCTTAAAAGGAAGCTTTCTCAGAGGAGGGGTTTCTGGAAAACACTGTCCTCACAATGAGAGGTCCTAAGTGTTGTTGAAATGTCTCTCATTAATATTAGTGAGAGTCTTTTACTCAGGTAGTGGCCAAGGCGTTTGTGTTCTCATAGCCCACTGCAGGAGGCAGTGCTTGCCAAACCTCCAGGCTCTGCAGAGATTTGTACCCATCTGTGTTCCTGCAGGAGGCTGTGAGCAGCTCCTGCCATAGGGGCAGTCCCCTTAACCCACACAGGCTCTGGTGAATGGGGACAAAAGTGCTTTTTATGCTTAATGCACTTGAACGATGGGTAAATGTAACTTCTGCTCTGTGCAGCTTCCCCAGGCTTCTACTGTAGCTGCAATTAGAGTTCGTTGCTGAGCGTGCAGCCAGTGACATGAATTAGGGTGTTTCAACTCGAGAACTTTGGGAAGATAGCAGCTTTATACATGTGTTACTGCAGATTCTGAAGGGTCAGATAAAGTGCTCTTTCAGACTAAGAACCCTCTGGACAAAAGGTCATTAGTTACACGGTGGAAACCTTGGCATTACTCTGGAAAATGTAACATTTAATGAAACTTTGGCCACAGATCTTTTATCAGGGTAATAAAATCTCCTAAAACTCACTGCAGGTTTTAATGATGTTCTTGACTGTCTCTGGCCTTGAGTGGTGGGAGCCACGTGGCTGGTCACTGCTGTTGGGTTTTGGAAGGGAAACTCTGGTTGTACTAAAGACAGAAGAGTGGTCTGTTAATGTGTATTTGTGTTTGCTTCTCTGACTTTTGAGGTAAATCATGTACATTGGTTATTACAGTATTTCAGGCCGTGGGAGTCTTGGCAGTCTTTGCTTTTTGATCAGTTTTCCAGGACAAGCACAGTCCGATAAGTCACCGGTGAGTAGTGCCCATCACGTGTCTTCTACATGTTCAAGTATCTAGTTGATAATGTTTTTTACAAGCCAGAGATATCTTACTGCTCTTCATGTATGAAGTATAGTTTAATCTAATGGTTTCCAAATCAGCCTTCTGCTGCTCTTCTCAGTGGGAACTGGAGTTGGGCAGGAGGGAGATAGAGACGTACCCATGTGGGGTACGTGCTGTGACAGGCTGACACAGAGATGCAGTATTACCACCACAAAACATAACTTACTACTAATAAAGAATATTCTTTTATATAGATATGTATGTATATATACTTTCATTAAAAGATTACACATGTGATACTTATTAAACACAAGGCTATATCCTGGCATGCCTCCACGGGTTTCAGAGAAGCACTGTCAAATCTGATCATCTGGGGAGCTGAACAAGGTTTGCATTCAAAGATTGTTTCCCATCAGTATGTGGTGACAACTTCCATTCCTGTTAATGTTGCATAACCAAAATAAAGTACAGCATTCAACAAACCCCTGTTGCCAGCACAGGCACTGTAACAATACTTGGACTTCAGAGATTCTGTAGTGCCCTATAGGGATTTGAGAGGGGTTTCTAAGTCAGAAAAAGGCATAATCCCCCTTCTCACAGGTAGAAAAGCTGTGGGAATTGCCAAATCTCACATGGTACAAATAACAGAAATCAGCCCTTTACATGCTGGTGCAGGGTTTTATTTATCAGATATATTGACTCTGATGTGCCTGTGAGAAGTAACATGGGCTGATCTGAGAAGTCTTCACACTCATAGAATCATCCAATAATTAAAAAGTTATTACATTTGACTGTAATTGTGATTCTTTTAGGTTTCCAGTGGTGGGTTTGTTGGGATGTTCTTATATAAAAAAATGAACCAAGTTAATAAAATTATTTTTTCCTTAACTTTGCAATATTGTGGGAAAAAGCTACAGAATATTTTCATAGTTACAATTTGGATCATTTATATATCAGCTTATGTTCCAGAGAAATAACACCTGCTTGAAAACAAACAATCACATTTGACTTTTTTTTTTCTTTTTCAGGCAGGTATTTTTAAGCCATAATTAAGTACCAATATTCTTCAGTCTTTTTGTTAATCTGAGGTACCTGTGACTTCTGCCAAAACAGAAGTTTTGACATTTAGTGAATTGAGGGTTATTTTCAAATAAAAGGTGAACTTTAAAGCACACCAGAACACATGGTGAAAATTTAAAAAAAATACAAGAAGATTAGGTTAAATTGCTTTTCTAAGAAAATACCATCAAGTTAACCTTCCTGAGTCAGCCTAGGCAACAATAGCACTTCTGTCTGTTTTTCATAACATTTATTTAAGATTCTCTGCTTCACACTGACGTAGTACAGACTGCTAGAATATATAGACTGTTTCCAGTGCTTTGATAGTAAGAACAGGGGTGCATTAATATTGTATATAATGGTTGCTTTAATATTGTATATATGTTTAAAGATATCCAGAAAAGAAGCAAAAATGAGTTCTGAGCTTCACTGAATCTTCCTTCACCTTGCCTTTTCTCTGTTCTGCATCTCATACAGCATGCAGTTCCATCTTTGTGTGTAAAGTTTCATGTAATTAGTTTGAGTTTGTAGTGCCTCTTGGCTTCCTGTGTTATATAACATATTTGTGCTCACATTAAGGGACTGACAGCATGGAAAATTCCTTTTTTTCTGCCTTACAGGTAAGGTCAGGTACAGCCAACAATGCTGTCGGTTCATGACAGCTCCCTTTTGTTACAGCACTATTTCCTGCTACATTGCCAAATACCAAGGATGAAACTCAATGGTAGTTAACCCATGGATGTTCTCCTTCTGCCAATAGTGATAGGTAGCAAAACGTTGAAAGAACTTGCAAGGATAATCCTTATTCCTTTATAGACCCAGTGGAACCCATAGAAATGTACACTCTGCTTTGGGGTGCAACATGGTTTGGTGTCAGTCACCTCACGCCCCATGTGTGGCTGCTGCTGCCCCTGCCCAGCTCCCCTCACTCTGTAATTTGGCTCCTGTTCCTTTGGCCTGCAGGTTCCTGGGAGTTACAGGGGCACCTGCTCTGCCCTCAGCCTGACCCTGCACATTCAGTGTGAGTAGTTACTGAGCTTCTAAGAGGGACCTGGGTCAGGTTTCAGCTTCTGCATATGTGCAACTATTCAGAGGTTCCAGGGGGAAGGAGGAGGGAGATGTGGGAATATGATTCCCATGGGAGGAGTTCTTAGATCAGAATTCAGTGTGAGCTGAGAGGTACTTAGAATACCTAGGGATCTCAGCAGTTAGGAACTGCACCAGGAGCCTTTACTCAGCTACTTTTCAGGGAGATGTGTCCCTGTCCCTGGCTTGTCCTATGTTGGACGTGATAATAATTGCATTTAGCTTGGAGGTTGGAACTTGGAGCATCTTTTATATGGATGTTGTCCCACCTCTGTGAAAGCATCAGCTCCTGGTTCAGAGTGAGAGCCAGGCTCCTTGGCTGATAGCAGAGCAAGAGTGGAAGCTGAAGCAAGACCTGGTGCTCCTCAGGCCCAAAGCCCTGCCGCTGGCTTGGGGCAGTACTGCTGCCAGAGCAGGAGCTCTCCTGGAATCACTGCAGGTGTCAGCTAGAGACTTCACAGAGTGACAGCGTGGCATGTGGCACCACTGACAAACTCCTATTGTTTGCCTTTCTGCTGGGATGACCCAAATTCCAAAGGAAATCCTACAACCTACTTCATTATTGCAGGAGGAATTCCATAGCAAAAGCCCCCAAAAAAAGGAAATAAAAAAGTTTGCGCAACAGGCATCTTGGTATATACTACATGAGAGGCTCTGAAAATGCACTCAAGTGGTATTCTAGCAAGAATTTACATTTCCTTGTTCTTCTGTTTCTTGAATAGTCTCACCCTTGTGATTATTCTTCAGTCTTCATTTAAGGCCTTAGATGGTAAAAACACAGATACAAGGGAATGGGAGTAATAGTATCAATTTCAGCAACAGTTAAGAAGCTTTGACCAGCTGAATCAGAAGCTGTGCAGTTCTTTCCAGAAGGGATTTATTTGATAAGCAAACTACTTAAACCCCACTTAGGAGAGTTATTTGGGGCTCAGAACTGCTGGCACGCAGCTGAATCCACTCAAAATCTGATGTGTTATCTGAGAAGTATTTGTATAAAACTTGGTCAGCGAGTCTAGTTTAAAAAGTAGATTCCAAATGATTCAGTAAAAAATAAAAAGGGAACCCAGCAACTGAGAAACTGACCCTCTGTCTGGAGGAAGAGTGACTTCATTCTTTATAAGATTTGGGTTTTCTTCAAAACTTAATTACATATCATTTTATAGCTTTACATGTGCGGGTCCAAAAATATACTTCCAGCTCCAAAAATCACACCTTTGCAGAAATGTTATTTTTCTCTCTGTCATCAAACATACCTCACATTCACATCTCACACTTCATCTGTTAAGTATGTTCTGTGCAACTCTCTGTGGGAACTGCTGAATTCCAAAGTGCCATCTAATGTTTGTCTGCAGGACAGCAGCTGCTTTACAGTAATGATGGTAATAGTGCAGAGCAATTGCCATGTTTGCCCTAAGCATCTCAAATATTTTTGCAGTTTCATTTGCCTTGATGGTTCCAAGTCCTTTTGTTTAGTGTAAATTTTTATTGAATGAGCTTTTGGAAGCAACTGAAAAGCAAGGATTTTCTTACTTTGTTTGACAGGACTTGTGAAAGAATGACTTTGCACAACTGTTTGTTTTCTGGCCTGGAGCTCTGCCAGGTTTTAATTAAAAATATTTTAAATGAATGAGAAATTCACTGTTCCATAGTAATTTTCCATGATTTTACATTGCTTTACTAATAGAACTAGGTTTTCTTCTAGGAGAACATATAAGAGAAATACATTAAAATTAACTTCTGATTGCAGTGCATTCTCATTATGTAAACAGGCATCTAGGCTTTTCTTTGCATGATGTCTCTGAGTGTTACAACATCAGCAAGTATAACAGCAATTATTAAAAAAGTCTTAAAAGAGGAACATTAAAATGTAAACATTAAAGAGTAGTATCAGGTTTAACAGGATTTTTTTAAAAAACAACTTTCTAGTCCCATTTACCACATTTGCTTCTTGATAATTAACATGAATCATCTTACATTAAAGTTGTGATTTATTTTTCATGTCCTACTGCTTGTTTGTTTCTCAGTTCAAGCAGCAGAACACAAATTGTCCTGACTTTTTAAGATTTTTAGTTGTCCTACATTTTAGTTCCCGAGCATATGACTGTATTAGTTTAGGTGGGATGTTCAGGAAGAAAGATCTTAAACCAGCACAAAATCTTTCTGTACTATATCTCCCAATTTAATGAAAAGATTTTGTTCCTAATACAGGCCTTGATCCATAGGGGTGCAGTGAGGCAGAGCTTCATCCCTGCGAGGTGTTGCCCAGGAGCTGGTCAGCCTTTGTGAGCCTCTTCCCTCGCACAGCCACGTGTGGCTGCAGAAAGGTTTTGTAGAAACTTTAAAACCACCAAGCAGCCAACCTGGCAATTTCCTCTTCCCCTGAGCCTTTTGGGCTTTGGACCCGCAGGGTTCAGCCTCGCTTTTAAACTCCAAAATTTTCTACAGTTCCCTTTCAGGTGCTGCAGTGTCTGTAAGCTCTTGTGAACTAATGCTGAAAGAGCCCAAAATAGATGTTGGGTTATGATGACATTGATAAATTACTGAGTCTTTTGCTAGTTTAGGCCATCATGTTAATGGTTCAAATGATGTTCCTGCTTGCTTTGTCACAAATGTGGAGCGATTCACTGAAGTCATCAGTGTGACTGAAAACAGAATGGCCAAAGATGGCCATGGGCAGCCTGAGGCTATGTGCCAACTATAATTAAAGCCTTTGATTTAAATGTATGTCACAGTTTACTATTTATTTAGGTATTATAAAAAAAAAACAAAACAAAACACAAACCAACCAAACAAAAACCAAACAAAACCTCAGCAACTGATTCTTTTTTAAGCTACTAAATTACTAGCCGGAGAGAATATTTTTTATCCCTAGTTGTGGTGACTGGGAAATGCTGTGGAATACCATCAGAGTTCATTTTAAGGACTTAATCTAAAATGCTAGCAAAGTGGCATTTTTAGAATACTGTAGTTAAAGATTGAAAAGAACTGTAGTGTCTGTGTTTCTAACCCATCCGATTAGGGGAAGCTCTTCTTCCTTTTTGCAGTCTTATTTTCATATGTAACTATTTATGCTCTGGAATAAATTTCCTACACAGAGACCTTAATTCTCTCTTCAGAAGGGACTGCAAAACAGCTTCAGGTTTTGGTTTGAAGAGGACAGTAATTACCATGAAAATGGGTCGATCGTGCAGACAGTTATCAGTCCGGTACATCGTGGCAAACCACATTTTTGCCTTCTGCATGAGAGAATGACGCCTTAAGCTGGTACCTTCTGAGCAAGAGTTTGTAATATGCAGCATGAAATACAGCACAAATCGTCTGGAAAATCCACAAAGCAAAACAGAATCTAAGCAATGAAAAATGGTTAATACTGGGTCTTTCTTTCCTGCATTTGAGTCTTTGTTTTCCTTTCCAATAACTACAGCATGAAATTATGGTCACAGTTCCAACCTTAACTTGATCTGTTTTGCTGGCTGTTTTCGTTCTGTTATAAATGTCATGGTAATTAAATTTTTTTTTCATAAATCAGAGGAGGTTTTTTTTTATCCCATTAAAATGTAGTTGATTCTTACCTAAATGAAGCTGCTGGGAGGAAACATAGGTCATTCATTCAGTTATGACCTATATGCAGTGACATGTACCTTCCTCTGTCCTTTGTTTCTAATGTAAGCAGTGCTGTCACCAGACTGTCCTTGTTCTCATCCCGTCATATGACAACTTAGATGAAGTGGAGTTGACTGCTACTAGATGTAGCAAGATGGAATCTGTGTTGGTATACAAATTAAAAATCCCCTGAATTTACTGAAATGCCTGGTGGTGTCAGCCTGTAGAAAGTGTCAGCTTTGCTGTATTGTTCTTCAGCCTTGTGATCCTTTAGACCTCTTTTTAATACTGGCTTCTTAAATAAAGAAGACACCTAAAATTATCCTCCATTTATACAACAGCTCCCTGTTGAGGCAACCTGGCTTTGTCTCCATTTCTGAACTTGCAGTATGGGAGCAAGAAGATTGTCAAAACCATGTTCATGGCAATGTTAGAAATACCTGGGTGGATGTGTCCTACTACAGTCATGCAACCATTTTGGAGCAAGTACAGGTGCTTTGAAAGGGCTCCTGTAACTTTTCAAATACATTTAAAAACGATGATAACGCTAACAGGAAAAGATTTCAAAATGTATCTTGGAGATAGAATGTTCTGTTTGCATTTGTGTGGGGTAAAATCACTACTGTAGGGCACTCTGACACATCCCAGTGTGCTGTGCTTTAGTTCTCCGAGTTACCTTGTTTATTTGCTGCATGAAATTCACAGAAGTACAATAAAATACCCTTGGCAGGGAAGCCCTGTATGAATACAGGCTCTCTAATTCGGAGAATTGCCATGGGTGATGGTGGTGCTTTTGCCTATATGGTTAGCTGGGATTCTTGATTCATCCTGTGCCTTCTTGCTCTGTTGGGTTTATGGAAGTTACATATCACTGAAGCCATATGTT
Source organism: Motacilla alba alba (assembly GCF_015832195.1). NCBI lineage: Eukaryota > Metazoa > Chordata > Aves > Passeriformes > Motacillidae > Motacilla > Motacilla alba. The sequence goes on along the minus strand of NC_052030.1, from coordinate 6,688,940 downwards.
ATGATCCCAGGCAGAGCTGTAAACCATTTCTTTTTTACTGCCTCTGAGAGCAGATCAATCTATAGAGCAGCACTAGTGATGGGGAATTTTTTAAGGGTAATGGGAGAAAATAAGAAAATAGAGCTTGGCTGAGATACTATACTATTCCATCTTCCAAAGAATTAAATCCCTTCCTATTTATAAATTTTTAATTTCTCAGCAAGAAGAAAGAAGGTTTTCACCCTACTTTTGCAGCTGGGAAAAAAAAAAATAAGGTGACAGATTAAGAATTTAAGGTTCATTTAAAAAAAAAGAGGGAAGGTTATGATGTAGTCAGCAGTCTGGTACTAATGGATATAGTGTTTGTTGCCAGAATCTGGACGTTCAGTATAACCTTAGGGATCTAATCCATAACTCTTTTTTAGGTAATTAGTTCTTTGACTTCACATTGCCAAATCTCAGCATTCAGAATTGTATGAGCTAGTAAAATATTACAAGAGGCTAAGAGCACTTGAGATGTAATTTCCCTTAAAAAAAATCTCTTAGCTTTGAGTCAAAACATTTTCAAAATTTACTTTACTATCAGAAGGTCTGTAAGCATCTATTTTATATTTTAGAGGTAAAGCATGTTTTTAAATAACAACCTGACTCCAGCAGGTGGGACTTGAAAATTCAGCAGCACTAATCTTGCATGGCTTGCACAAATACATGTGGGTTTACAACATGAGAGACTTCTTATGTGGGTAAGAATTGGCAAGTCCATCCAGGAAGGTTTTCAGTTTCGTCGCTTTGCATGCAGGAATAGCTCCTTCAGTGCCCTATGGATATAGGCTTTACACTGGTTTTTTCTTTGACAGGGTATAAAGGTCTGGCACATAGCCATGTGCATGGCTAAATTGAATGGTGCTGTTCTGTGCCAGCACGGCCTCAACAAAAGTGGAGCTATTTTAGTTTGTTAAATGAAGAAAAGTTGGACAAGGAGAAGGGGTGGGAGAGCACTGTACAAAAGTACAGGAGACTCGTACAAACCTCATTCCTCTTGCTTTGGCCTTCACGTATTTTATTAGTGGACACTACAGTTGCCTCTAAATTATTCCCCTGTAGATAGAGTACATCTTTTCCCTCCAATGAAGCAAATCACTTCAGCTAAACCTTGTGCAACATCTACAATTGCCCTTGTTAAACTTTACAGCATTTATTTCTAAACAAACTAGGATGAGCTGGGTAAAGTAGCTCTGCCCTGTTCTCTGTCCCTAAAGTACAAAGCCTTAGCTCTAGTATACATCTGGAATGGTGACATTGGCAGTAGTAGGAAGGCTGAAATTAGGATTAAATAGCTATGAAACATTTCTTTCACTCTTAAATGTCTGTATAGGAGATGCCACTTTTTCACGTTCCCCTGGTAAGATTGATACAAATTAACTGTTAGTTATGGGGGACACTGGAGGGATGTATTGAAATTTTTGGGGAACCTGTAGGTGGGATGAAAAGAACCTTTCGTGCAAAGGTGCCTATCTGATAATTAAAGACAATTCAATTGTACCTTTCTTCCTGGTGTATATCTGGTCTCCCTGGCTCTGACTGTGCCTGTTTTCCAGGGATAGTCTCTAATTTGATGCCAGTATCTTTCAGTCCCTAATTACCATCGTTCAGCCACCAGCTGTTACAGTGTCGGATTTACTTATTGCTTTGGTTTGCTGCAGGAACCTCGCAGGAAAAGAGAGAACCGCCATTGCTTGCCCATTGCTGTCTGCGAGCAATGCTGGATTTTCAGCACTGGAGCCCTCAGTCCCTCCCAGATCTGGCCAGCAGCTTCCACGGAAGGGCAGGGCTCTGGTTCAAGGCTGGCTCTTGCCCTGTTGTGGGAAAAGCCAGCCTTTCCTCCAGGGGAAAAAATGCTTCAGGTTTAGTTTAGGTTGGTTTACACCTACCAACCTACATCTCTTTCAAGACTTGATGTCTTAAAATATTTAACACATTACTTCATGCAATTTTATGGAAAAAGCAGAAAGAAGGATCGGATCCTAGAATAAGAAGTATGGGAAGGCTCTCCTTCTTCCCAGGTATTTCAGAGAGGTTCACAGCCTTGTTCAAAGAATGGATGTCAAAAATTAGGTACTTCCAATTTACTAGGAAAGATGGATGTGAGAACCTCGTTGAGCCATGCTGTGAAGTCCCAATTTTTGTTGCAGAATGTGGTGGATGCAAGGCATAGCACACCTGGCATTCATTTTGGTAATGAGTAATTTATCCAGGCAATCTGCTAATGAGTGTGGGACAGGTTTGTGGGCAGGTGAATGACTTTAAAAAATGAGGCCAGTTGTACTTTTTAGCTCTAAACCTCACCGCACCTGTGTAAGATGCAAAAGGGAGGAGACGGTGATGGAAGATCATCTTTCTCTGGTGTTGGTGCATTAGGGATGCCATTAATCTCGAAGTGAAGAGCAAAAAGTAAGCAAGCGAGAAGGTTTCCTTTCTTGTTCTTTCTTACAGACCGCCCTGTAATTCCGGAGGCAGCTGCGCTCTCCGGGCAGGCGCTGTGGGAAGGGCTCTGTGCCGCCGGAGCCGGCAGGTTACAGCTCTGAGAGACGCCGGGAACAGGCGGCTTCCCTCTTTGTTTCTGTAATCCATCGGGAGAGATCCGGGGGGGCGGGCCGGGAAGCGGGGGAACCCCCGGGGCTCCGGGCGCGCAGTCGCCGGCAGCCGGAGGGACCGCGCGGCGGCGCCGGGCTCAGCCGAGGCTGCTGGGGCACGGCCGGGGCTGCTCCCGCGGCTCTCCCCGCGCCCGGCCCTGCCCCTCTCCCCGCTCCCCCGGCGCGCCGGGCGTGGCCCGCTCCGGCTGCGGCTGCCCGTCAGTGCCGCCCCCCGCGCGGAGCCTCCCGGCGCCGGGGCAGCGGCGGCACGGCCATGTGAGAGCGACGCGGACGCGTCCCCTGCCGGAGCCGCGGCGCTGCCGGTCCTGCCGGCGGAGCGGGGCTTTTCCCTGGATGGGCTCGGTCCGTAGGGAGGCTGCGGAGGGGCTCTGGGGCGCCGAGGGTGCCGGTCCGGGTACAAAAGGAGCGAGCTTCGCCGGGGGAGGAGGCTGCGGAGGCTGTCAGAGCAGCAGGCTGGGTCCGCGGAGGGGCTGCGGGCAGCCGGAGGTGTTCCGTGCTGGGGACAGCGGGACCTGCACCTCGCATAAATGCCTGCGGAACTCAAACAGGTTCGTGCGAAACTTGTGTCCTTCCCCTCGGGCTCTGCGGCCGCGTGTGCGGGTCCTGGTGGCGTGGAGAAAGCTGTCAGCGCAGGATGGGTTGTTTACTTGTGTTTTCGTTTTTAGCTGAGAACTAAGAGCAAAAGCTGAGCTGCTCTTTCTAGCAGAGCATTCGAGAGAGAATCTGCTTTTGTCTCTGTTGTGTTAACTGGTGAAACACCCAAAAAAGCAAGCCATTGTGTTCTTTGACCTTCTCGTCCTGCTCAATAAATCTAGGGAGCTCTTTGACATGAACAGCTAGAAATAGTGCTTTTAAAAGAGAAAGCCTTGCTATTGTGCTTTTGTTCAATGTTTGCTTTTCCCATACTGTGTTCCCTGGCTTTCTCTTTGATTTTGTTGCTGGACGTACCAGAGAAATAACGGTGGTTTTTCACTCCAAATGTCCTCTTAAACATAAAGTTCTTCTTGGCTGTTGTCTCAGTAGTTATAATGGACTTGGTGCAAAAATATTTCAAATATTATTCTTTACTTCCAAGTGTTACTGGGTATTCCAGGGCAAAGCTGCTGCAGACTAGATTTAAATAAATAGAGATCATATAGACTCCTGTAATTCATAGGTGCTTTTGTGGGTAACCTTCTTCTCCTGCCTTGTAAGCCTCAGGAAACCTGATAAATTCAGGTGGTGGCAGGGTAGAGCTGCTTCTCCAACTAGGATGAGGTTGTGTCTTTTTCTTAATCCTCTTTTTTCTCCTCTGCCTTTGTAATTTAAAACAGAGTACTGTAGAATAAGAGAATACCACAATAATACATCACTGATAATACATCCCTGAATTTCTTTAGGCTCATTGCACTGGGGTTGTTGGAGTTTCTCTGGCTTGGTTTAATTTGCTGTGTTTCACCCACCCATCTCAGTAACAGAAGGCTGAATCATTTCATGATGCAAATAGGATGCTGATTCCCTTGAGGGGAAAGTAGCCCTTTCAGCTGGGTCCTCCAGTGAGCATTTCTTTGTCTGTAGGATTCCCTGGAATCACAGTCCTGCCTGCTGGAGGTGGCTGAATACTGGTTTGTTTGGGTACTTGTTTGTGTGTCATGTGTCCTGTGGGCATCTTTGGAAGGGATTTGATTTGTCTGTGGTGCTGTTCATATTGCCTGACCCACAGCTACTGTACCTGTCAAATTATGTGCAATGGATTGTTGAGTTTTAGATAGATAGATCTAGTTAGCAGCTCCAAGGGATCTTGGTTTTGCCTGGGTTTTTTTAATACATAAAGGAAAAAGCTGGAGGTAAGGAGCAGAATGCTAACAGTAAAAAAAAAAAAAAAGGTGTGTTTCATGTCTTTTGACCCGTGCAGTACAGCTGTGTTCGTGTCTTCTGGGTTTTCAGTGTTGATAGGCAGAAAAGCTTGTGAGAGTGGAAGGTTGTAGTTAATCACTTTAGGTCATGCTTTTCAGTTAGCTTGTAAATTCTTCTTCCATATCAAAACAAAAAAATGTCATGGTTTTAATTTTCACACTGTCTGTCATAGCTGAGGATTAGACAGAGATGTGGTATTTTATCTCTTCTGTTGGAGTAATGGTTCTGGATTCATTCTGAGGTCTCTTGCAGAATAACTGTTCAATCTGGTAACAGCAGTTTATTAGAGTGCTTTGCTTAATGAAAGGTGGTAGTTTGAAGCCATGAGTTGTCAGAAAAATTTACTGTGCAGTTACAGGGCCTCTAGAAAGTAATTCTTTAGCTGTAATGATCACAATTAAGTAAAACTAAACCAAATGAGTAAATGACTTTGAGGTGGATGACAAGTCTGTACAATCCATACAGATAAAGGAGAGATACTGCAATGGACTTCTGCCACATTAACTGAGGGCCTGTTGTGTTCAGATAAGAACAGCTGTGAAATAGTAATTAAAAAGAATTAAGAATAACTTCTAATCATGCTTTTGCTGGGAATAGTCATGCTTCCTGAAGTTCTGAGCCACAAAAGCAGCATTGTACCTGAGATCACTGGTAGAGGAACCAAATGCTGAAAACCAGAAGTGTGGCCATGGTGTCGCGAATGGGTGTCACCTTCTTGAGTCCTCCCTTGGCCATTCCCCTTCCTGCTCTCATGAGGGATGAAGGCTGTTGAAGTTTGTGCTGAGTATCTGCAGAGGCCTTGGAAGTAAATAAAGAGTTTATGAAACTGAGAAGGATCTTGAAGTCTGGAACTGTTAAAATATACGTTCATGCAGTATCACACACGGCTTTGATCTGGATCTGAAACATAAAGTGCTGGCTTGCCTCAGGGCCATGAAGTTGTGAAGGGGAAAGGAGTCACTTAAAGTGACTTTTGCCAAAAGCTCTTCAGTTCTCTGTTATTCTTGCTTAGCAAAATACTTTATTAACATTCCGGATTCAGGCACTGACCTCAGTAAAGCTGGCCTTCCTCAGCACTTTGTTCCTGAAGCATTTCACTAGAGAATAGTACTGATGTGAGAGAGTATGAAATTGTAGATCTGACATGATGAAAAAGCAGTTAATGCAGTAGTGACATCCCTGTTGTGAGTCTGTACCAGTGATGGAAAGCTTGTGGAAGAAATGTTCATGGAGATGCAGCATGCAATAGCATCATCATTTTCTAAGCAATTGGTCAAGTCATATTAGAAGAACCAAATAAGAAGGAAGTGTAAGGTTTGGCATGGATCTCTATAGGGATTCCCCCATGGGTTCTCACATATGTCAGGCCTGAAACAGGTCTATTGTGCTTTACTGCCTTGGCGTGAAGAGATGTAACAGTCTCCAATATTGAGTCCTCCTTGCTCCCCCAAGCAGTCCCTTTGCCAGTGGGACCTCTGTAGCAGAGCTGGGCACAGGGGATGTGTTTTGGGACTCACTGGGAGGTTGAACTATGTACAGGAGCTACTGAATGGCTCTGCCATGGAGGCAGTGATTCTCTACAGGACAGTGACTTTTTGAGCTCTTTGGGCAGTTACTGCCCAATTCAGGTGTGGAACATCGGCTCAGATGTGAGAATGTGCCTTTACCTCTCGTGGAGGAGCTTGCACAGCTGAGTCCTTCAGCATAACGAGGAAGCCTTGGAGCTGCAGGAGGGCGCCTGTGTAATATGTAGAAGTGTTCTGTTTCTGTAAATGCCTCAGTAGAAACTGTGTTCCATTAGAAGTGCTGTTGGAGGTGTGAGTCCATTTTGTGTGAGTGCACAGCTTTGTAACAGCAATGGACATACCAAGAAAGCATTCCAGCAATTGCACTTTCCAGGGCTCTACTGCTTAACCACCTGTCCCCGAAGTCTGGAGCTGTTGTACATGGAGCATCAGGCTGGCTGCAATTTTTACTTGAGTTACATTGCAGTTACTAAAAATAAAAACATAAAAAGTTGTTTTGGTTAGTGTAGTGTGGGGTTTTTGTGGGTTTTCTTGGTGGTTTTTTTTTTTTTAGTTTTGTGGTTTGATTTTTTGGGGTTTTTTTTTTAAACAAATGTGTGCACTCAAGGTCTTTCCAAATGTAGAAATACTGATTAAGGAAGAGAAAATGGAGAAAAAAAGCATGTTAAACAATCACATTTGAAACTGGATGGACTGGATGTTTATAACAAGGCTGCTCACAAACATTGAATTGCAAACACTTTTTTCCCAGGAGTTAATTTCTGCCACTAAATTAAGGTTTGATTCAGTAGGAGTAGGATCAAGGCCACTGGTGAAGTTCTGTCCTTGCATTTTGAGTGTTAAAATAACAAGTCATTTTACAGAATATAAGGATTTTAGCATATTCTTAGCATGTCTTTACCTGTTCCTGTCTCTGTTTCTCAGTTACTCTAAATTTTTTCCTCTGTGCTACTAAAATTCTGTAGCTGTAATGCAGAGAAACTTCTGTAAAGCTCCTGCTTCAGAATGCACCACTGCTTGCTCTCTTTGGGAAGTATTTGTGGATATTGCGGTGTGAGATGGGAGGTTCAGCCTTGGAGTTCAGAAAATCCTGTTCTTTGCTGCTGCTGGTTTCCCGAAGTGTGCAACAAGGTAATGCACATGTGTTTGGGGACCATTCTGGAGACAGAACCTGTGAACTGATGCAGCTGAAAAACTGAAGCGAACCCTAAAGCTCCATGAAAAGAGGAATGGCCTCCTGAACCAGGCTGTTTGAGGCCCTTGGAAGGGTTGTACCTTCCTCCTGGGCCTGAAACGGGGAGAAGTGGCTCAGTATGAAGTTCTTGGGAGAAGGAAAAGGGCAGGGCATGAACAGGAGCATGTGGGCAGGAGCTCATGTGACAGCTCTGCTGCTGAAACAGGGTGACAATGCAGTACAAAACCTCACGTGCCTTGCCCTGGGAGCTCTGTATACATTTGATTTGGTCAGATCTTCCCAAGGACAGACTGGAGCAGTAACAAGACTGTATTCTTCAGGTGTTTTTAAAATCACTGTTGTTTCAGTAGCATGGGAGAAGTGAAACTCAGGATTTTGCTAGTAGGTTTTCTTTGGTTTTGTTTTTCCAGTGGAGGTTTGAAGAGTAAATGGAGCCTGTGAAATAAATCCTGAGACTAGAGAGAGCGTATTTTAAATTCTTGGATAAAAGGAAAGCTGAAACTCAAACAGTGATAGTTTTAAATGTCACTGTGTCTTTTGTGTCTTTTGTCTCTCATTAAGTTGCAGCCAGGCTTTGGGACCTTTTTTTAATTTGCCTTTATACCTAAAAATGAGCAACTGTGACTATACCTGAGAAAAGCCAAATAAATGAGCAACACTTGCTTTCTTAGGGCAGCATCATCTTTTGTGTCTAAGATTCTTCCACCCACAAATGGGTGGGCAGAATCCTTTCTGTTGTTTTAAAGGGTGAAAACTCCATGAACTCGGTGCTCCCTCTATACTGCAGTAATGTGAAAATCCATAACTTCCAGTGGTGTTCTCTGCCTCTTTGATGAGTCAGGCCTACACCTGCTTACAGCAGGAGATTGAAATACCAGAGTTTTCCCTTTTGTCCAACCCCACACATCTATCCTTAGCATCACAGCTCCTCAGTGTTCAAAAAAGAAAGCATTTTAACTAAACTTGAAGTATTTTTGAACTTTGGAATTTTTGCCTCTACAAGCTAAATCACTTGGTGCAGTTCTGAACTTCTATTTTCAGTAAAACTTTCTCAGCAAGACTATTGTAATGTTAAGAGATGTTTCTGAAAGTCTGTAATGAAACCAGAGTCAGGGGTGTATTTTTGTACTGTAGAGACTATATTTTTGTGTGTGTTTATTTATGTGTGTGTGGGTATAAAAAGATATACATGGAGATGAGAAGATGATTTAATTTAAGTAGCATTACTCTGGATGCGTGTAGTGTAAGGCTGATCAAAAGTATCATCTGGAATGTTCAGAAGTCCTTTCAGAGTACGAGCTTGTAATTGATTAAGGAGCTGATGAAAGAGATGCAGCACAATTTGTTTATGGATGGTAGTGCCCTGAGATATGAACAAGTCCTGTGTGTGACCAGGATTATTCTGCTGTTTGAATTGTAAACTTCTTGAAGTTATTTTAGTAAGTTTTGCATATGAATATATTTGCATCCCTCTCTTTTGATACGGTTCTCAGGTGAATTTGCTGTTAAGGGCATAAAGACCCTTTTGGCTCCTGGGCATGGCTCTGAGTGGGCCTTGGCTGGTTGGGTGTGTGATACTTGAACAAAGACACAAATCAGTGTCTGTACCAGAGTTATACAGAGATGAGAGCTCCAAATTTGAATAGGATAAAGTCACTTGTTTAAGGAGTTCAGTATAGGCCTTTGAAAGTATGTTAATTCCAAGTAGCTCTGGAGAAAGGATTGACAAAGAAACTGGTATGGAAGATTACATATGGGGCTTCACCCAGTACTGCATTGCAGTCATGTGAAACATTTGTTTTAAATGGACAAAATTACTTATTTATGGAGCAAATTATGTGGGTGGCTAGATTTCTTCATCAGCACCTTCCTGAATCCTCCTTAATCACTGATAAACCAGACTAATTCTTTATATTGAAATGGTATCTGGAAGTTCTTTTATGGCACCACTGTCTCTTATATTGGCATAAATTCTGTTGAGCAACTGCTCTGGTTCTGAATCAGGTCATGCTGGTGCTCTCCCATGGGCATCCTTTACTTCCAGGCACCTTCTTGGTGTGACCTTCTTGCCTTACTGTGGCATCCAGAATGGCCATTCCTAAGGCACGGAAACGTAGGAGTTGGAGGTGTGTGTAGTGCCTTGGTTTACACGTGCCTGGAAGCTCCCAGTGCTGTGATAAGGGCTTCAGAAGTGCTTTGCATCCTTCATATGCTGTTCCCGATGAACCCAGTGGCTGATTTGCAAACAGGAGGGAAGCAAAGTTCTGGTTTCCTCCCTAGGAAGGGGGACAGTGGCAGGGGTGCCTCCTGATACTTGTGGTTGGGTGAAGTTACCCACACTGTTTTCTGGATGAAATTTCAATGAATCAATTGTTCAGAAAGCCTGTTCTTGCCTTCTAGCGCTGCCAGGCAAGTCAGTAGATATTTTTTAAATATTTGGCAGCTTTCTGAAGTGTGCTGTGTTAATTCACTTCTGCAGGGTGATTGTGTCCTAGCACTAAGAGTGTCAAGACCTGATGCTGCAGCTCCTGTCTCTGTTTTTCAGTAATATATTTTTTTCACCCATGTACTTTAATAATCTTATTATACTTTCCAGTTCTTTGTTCTCTGATTTCACCAGCAGGAGTGATCTGTATTTGTGACTGTAGTAGGTTTACAAGAGTTTTAAAAAAATGTATTCCTCCCATTAGCATATGTGAATATGAGTACATGTGTGCTAGATGAGGAACACATCACATTTGTCCTTAGCAATTTCATCTCATCTGGGTAATTCTTTTGACCAAGACATGTTATTTTATTACCTGAGGTTAGAATGCATCTTGGTCATGGTGACATATTTATCTTATATTTTATGATGCAGTCTTATCACATCCCATTTCTTTTTTCTTTCCTATCCAGCTTTTCATCTGTCAGCGACAGCCATGACACGAGCTAGTGGCACAGTAATACCAGGGCTATGTATTAGTGCACACTGTTGGCAATTTCTAAGGGTAGCACCTTGCTTCTGAGGTACAATATTCATTTTAGCAGGTTATTTCTGGAGGGGAGAGCCATTTGTAATTACATCAAAACCAGCAGCCATCAGTCATGCTAGATGTAGGAGGTGGAAAGACTTACTTGGATAATGTTCAGGAAATATGAAGCAAACAGAAAGTGATGCTGCACCCACCCTTCTTGCACTGCTAGGAGTGCAAAGAAGCACTAACTCATTTTTATGTGCTGGTGATGGACCTTCGTATTTTCAGTTGCAGCTTTATATTTTAACATACAGAAATGAGTATCTTCCATCAGCCATATGAAGAAGCAAAGTGAGAGGGAGAATATTGTTCAGTTCATTGCTGAAAAAGTTGTGACCCTTCTTAATATGTCAGATCAAAAAAATTATTTTTCCCTGCCATGTCTTCAAGGGCCAAATCTTTAGAGAAAACTACTGCTATATAGGTAACCAGGAGTGAGGGACAGACTTTTAAACCTTTAAGCTAGTGTGCACCAGCTGCAGATATGATTAGAGATCAATTAAAAGGTGATGTGTCAGTCTGCTGAATAATTTGGAAAACATGACTGCTGGTTTTGATGTGTAAATAGGAACTGAAGCATCTGCCTGCAGTTTCTCTAAATCTGGTCTGGCACACTATTAATCCAGTAAGTTTTTCTTCTTCTTAGTCTTTGAGACTCCAGTCAAAATCATCTTTGTTTCATTTACACGGGATCAGTTTTATTTTTCTTTTTCCCACAAAGCTGATGCTTCAAAATTTCTGCTTAACAGTGCCAGTGCAAACTTTACAGCACTCAGATAAGATTTAATTTTCTTCCTTTGCTGCCTCCACCAAGAGGCATAGCAGATAATGTGTAACACTCATGCCTAGCTTGGCTGAATTCCAGAGCCCTTCCAGAAAGAGACCCTGGTAAAATCAGCATCTGCCGTGTAAATGGAGATAGTAAAGGAAGTGTCCACAGCAGCTGAAGTGCTGTGTATGCTTGCATAAAGACGCTGCAAGTGTGTGGGTGTATTTCATGAATTGTTGCTCTTCGGATTTTCTTGTTCAGAGAAACTTGGCTGAGGTACATTATGTGGACACTGTTTTGGCAACTGAAATTGCAAAAATATTTACGAAGTCTGTTGGGTTCTTCCCCCATGTTCTTATCCCTCCTTCCTGTATTTAAAATTCCCTTAAGTGTTTTGTTTTAGTCTTCTAAAAATTCATAATTTTCCTTTAAAGGGACAAGGAGAATTAGTTTTCTCCTGATTGTAAATTACAGGTAAATGTTTTTTAAAAATGCCTTTTAAGTTTAACTTAATGTTGTGTTGAAACACAACACTTAGGCTAATTTTTTTTTCTAATATTTCCTGTGGATTTCTGAATTGCAAAAATTTGTGAAAGGTACTTCTCAAAATGCAGCTCCCATGTTCTCCTGAGGAAAAATGTCAAGATGGCTTTGTTGAGCACTAAATGAGATACCCTAGTATCTCATAGATGCCCTCTGTTTTGAGGTTCTGCTGTGCTGTATTTCCCATAGTGGTGGTGGGAGTGCAGCCCTGGCTGCCCAGAGGATTCCGTGGCTCCTGGTCCCATCCCAGCTGAGCATGGGCTGCTCACCCCGCTGGGAGGCAGCTCTGGGACAGGTGGTGTGTGAGGTGATGAAGGCTGACTTCTCCATTAGACAAATGAAACTCAAATATTGGCCCTGGCACCTCCTGAGGTCCAGTTTCTCAGAATTGTTGCCTGGTTTGGCTGGTTGAGCAGTGCACTTCAGCCTGGGGTTACACTGCTGCTTCTCAGTTTTTTTATCTTGTTCCTGAATTTCTCAACTCACTTCTGATAGTGCCCAAAGCCATTTAGAGCTGGTGTTCTGCAGCACTCGTGTCTCATTAACTCTGGAGAAGCACAGTCCAGATTTTGACTACAGGTAGGTCCAAAACTCTATGAAATTGTCTTTGGATTTAGCTGAGAATTGAAGGAAAAGGAAGAGTGTCATGAAAGGATCAATTCCATTGGAAATGAAAGAGTTAAGAATGGAAATCTGATTGCACAGCTGAAATCTCAATAGGAACTTGTGGTCTCTTGAGAGAAAATGCCATTCAGCACCGTTGCACAGAGTTATTTCATTCTTAATTTTAATTGACATGTCCCAGAATGCAGCCTTCTCTGACGAATCCGGGCTGCACAGAGGCGTTGTGAGTCTCACTCTCTGTGTGGGCGATTGCTGTGTTTCAAATTCAGGTCATCATTAATTTCCCTTTGATACCAGCATCCTTTCTGCCTACTTTATTCATTCAATAGGTTGATGAAATTTGAATGAATCTTCCCCTAAGTAAGATGTTGGTCACCTCCTGGGATTTCAGTGTAATAATCTTGCCCTGCTCTTTTTATCTTTTATGACAGTTTTAGCCCCTTGCCTCGTTGACTGGGGTGTCCTGTGCAAATTCAGTAACAGGAAAGGAATTATTTTATTGTTGTAAAAACTGGGATGCATAGGTGTTTCCGCTTTATTGTGGGGGGGATACCTCAAACAAAAAGTTGTTCTGGTGTAACATCAATTTTTCATAAGTTGTCTGGGTTTAATTCAGATGCAGTTAGTTACAAAGCCAGCAAGAGTGGGGGAGCCATGCAGCTCCATCCTGTAGTAGTTGTGAGGAGTAGAGATATCTGCCCTAAGTATTTATTTAATATTTTATATCTCCAGTATTGATTGCCTTTTTTAAATAAGATGTATGACTGACCAGTATTGGGATTATTCCAGAATTTACAGAACTTTCTTACAGCTTTCATCTCTGCTTTGTATCCGACAGGCAGCAGTTTAAAGAAAAAATTTGCAAAGAGTCTGAATGCACGCAGTAACCACAAATGCAGTGGAAAACTTGTGCTACAGAACATCACCTTGTGATTTAATTTGTTCTTAACCTGTAGATGTGCAGATGAGGACAACTGCAGGTACACCTGGAACAATGAAGGTTTCATTGGGGTGTAGACTTGACTGGCACACCAGCTTATGGATAAGTGTCAGTGTTACAGGTCTAAATGCCTTAAAAATAAAAATTTCTAGAGTATAATTTGTTTCTATTTACATTCTGTGTATTGTTATTCATCTTCTTTGTCTTCTCAGCTTTTAAAGCTGGTACAGTGTTTTGCTGGCACACAGTGTGTAGTAGCTATGTAAAGAGAGTCTTCATTATCTTTTGGAATTCTGCATAACATCAGCTCCTTCATGGAAACCGTGCAGTGTTTGGTGGTCATGGTGATGATCAAACTTACTGCATCTGTAAAAGAATGTTTGTTTACAAAGGGTCATTCTAAGCTTAAAGACATTAATTAAAGTCTTCTCAAAGGTTTGGATTTGAACCCACTGTTCACCTTTTCCAGAAAAATTGATCAGTGGTAATGAAGGTAGACTACGAAGGACAAAGGGCATGATATGATACATTCTTAATTGTTTGTGTTTTCCTCTGAGCATAAATAAGATCTGCTGTGTTTTAACTAAGGAAATGACTGTATTTTTACTACTTACTAAGGTTTAAGTAAGCTCTTGTGAGTTACCTTCCTAGAAAGCCTGAGCATTGCTGCTCATGTAGAATTCCTCATTTGACGCAAAATAACAGTAGCCAGTTGTGTAGCTGTTTCCTGGTAAGATTTCAATGCCCCTAGATAAAAGGAGACCGAGCTCCCTGAATTAAGGGCAGGTCAGCCGTGGTGTCCAGACAGTGCAGTGCTGCAAGTGATGCTTAACTGAGAGGGCAGTTCATGGCCCCTTTTCCTGCTTCAGCCTATCTTCAGGCTGACATGAATTTCATGAACCCATACCTCCATCACACTTTTTCCCTAACTTCTGGTCTGTTACACCATACCTGGAATATTTCCTGGATGCAAACTTTCCCCTCCTCTCTGGTTGGTAAGCGAGTGAGTTTTACTGATGGTGTGCTGTGTAAGGTCCTGTAAAACTGGCTTTTGCCTGATATCAGTCTGTTTATTGTAAAGCAAGGCATGCAAATAATTTTCATCTATGATTGGTATTTCTTAGGAGAAATTATCACTGCTGGCTTAATTTTCCTGGAGTTTCTGTGGTCTGGGGTTTGGAGCAGGAAGGGAGCCTACCCAGGCTTTGCCCATGGGTGGTTTCAGGAGTAGGTGCTGTGCTGAGATGAAGTGTGTGATTCAGAAAAGAAATGAAGTTTAGTCCTGCTACCTGGTCTCCTTCTGGTAGTCTAATTTTTTGAAAAAAAACCTTGATTTTTAAGCAGATGAGTTAAAAATACTGTAATTTAATGTGTTTGTACTCTTGTACTGCTGCCTGCCTGCCTTAGCTGGGGTGGGGTCTGTATTAATAATTAAACCATGGATTTGTTTGGGTCTGACCAGCCTCAACACAGAAACAGCCTGAAGTTGCTGGCTGGAGGTAAGTATGAGAGCTTTGTTCTCAGCAGAGCCCTTCCTCTTGTGTTGTTTCCTCAAAAACCTAAAGGTTCTAGAACCTCTTGGTGTGTGCAGGTGTCTGTTTCTAAGCTAGAATGTGCATAATATTACCAATATACTTTAAAGGGACTCTGCCATGCAAATCTGGAATGTGTCCCTGTGTGTATTGCTTGGTTTTTTCTTTCTTAAACTTTTTGTTCTTCCCTGCCCACAGATGCCCGTATGCTACAGGTTTGGAGGAAAAACCCCAAAGCCCCACGTTATTTATGTGCACAGCCTATTGTTCAATCCGAGTGCATGTTATCAATGGTCACATGCTTTGCTTAAATATTTTATAAGATGATTGCACTTTATGCTGACCCTGCCTTCTTTCTATTGTCTGATTGTGCATTTCCACTTAGACCTAGTTAGTAATCTAGACAGGCTTGAAATCTGTAAGCTTCTGGAGATATTTGATTTCAGAAATGCTTTGTTCTAAAAGTTCCCTTTTGTTGTGCTCAAATGACAGAGCTTGAGTAGTGAGGGTTTTTTTTCTTCTTGTCTTCTGATTGTACAATGCTGAAGTAATCTCTTATCTGCACTAAGTCTCCTGCCCCCTCATGCCTTCAATATGAGACAAAAGCCATGCAGGTGCACACCAGAGGGCTGGATTAAATATGAAGGCAGGTTTCAGGTGCAGGTTCAAGGAATGCTGTCACAGCTGGGTGAGGAATGTCTTGTGGCAGGGGAGTCTCTGCACAGGCTCCTCTGGATCCCCCAGCGAGGCAGGGCTCTGTGTGCGGGGGAGCTCTGTGCCCTCCTCTGAGGTGAAGTGCCTCTCTTGCTTTGTTCCTTGGCTTTTGGAACACTGCCCCTCCTAGGATAAGGCCACAGGATAGAAGAGTAGAGAAATGCTGAAAAGAAAATAATAGGAACTGTTGGAAGTAACCTTCTCGTGGCTCTGGGTGGAGAAAGGTCTGTGTGGTTTCTGCCTGATGTGAGAGCAGCAGTGTGCGTTGCTCTGCCCTGGTGGTACAGCTCTGGTACCAGCAAGGCAGTGCTTGATCTCTCTGCTTCCCGCTTCTCTCCCGAGTCTCCAGTCATATGTTAGAGAAATTTACAGGAGTTTTGTCTCTAAACTTGACGGAAATAGGTCTGCACTGTCTGCAGCTTCAGTAGACATTAAGGCTCCTCAGTTGGGCTCCACAGTGGCTGATGTTGTGAGCAGTAATGATGACCCCTGTTTTTTGGAGGGAGAGATCAGTTTCATTCTTATTTGGGCCGGAACTACTTGTTATTATCTTGGGGTCATTTACCCTGAGGGCAAGTGAAAGCAGCTTGTTACTTGGGTTCAAGCTCCAGAGTTTACTGTCTGGTGACATCAGTTTCTGCTTTCTCCCCATCCAGGCAGATTTAGTGGAATGGACTTCTTATTCTTTGCTTAGAAGTTCTTTTAGGGTCATTATTTCTGAAGGTGATTAAATTTACAGGAAACACATTCAGCTTCTTGCAGTGTGTGCGTCAAGAAAATTTGAGCACATAATTAAACTGAGGAACTGGAAATTAATTGGGAGGGAAATTGTTGCTTTAAAGATGTGCTAAATAATTACCATTTTTCTATTTTTAACTGGCTGTTGAAGTAACATAAGATGTAAAGAATATAAATCTCTGTAGCCCAGTACTCCTCATTTTGGAGGGACAATACACTAATTCAAATAGCTAAGTATTTATTTCTTCAGCTCACTGAATTTTCTAAGTGCAGAAAGATGTCAGCTATCAGGTTTGGGAGCTACTCAATGCCTCACTTGTAATATACTTGTGGAAATTTGAGCTCCCTTTAAAGTTTTCCTGAGCTACAAAATGTCCTCATGCATATGTAAATACTTCATAGCAAGGAGACTGGAGGCTCTGCCGTTCTTTGCATTCTGTGATGTCTTAACACTCCTCAAGGCCTTGTAGGTCCCTTAAATGCTGCAAACTGTCAGACTAAATCCAAGCTCTGGGTTATCTTTGGGGTTTCTTGCTTTAGGGGACAGTGAGTTGCGACCAAACAGGAGCAGGAGGCTGGTAAATGGAGAGTGGTGATGGCACAGCAAGTTATGTTTGCTGGTGCTGAGTTGAACTTTCAGCCATCTGGTGATGATGGTGGCGCTCTTGAAGTCAGCCTTATTGAAGTTTAACTGAAATGTGATGAATGAAGATTGTGTGCAATGTATCAGTTGTATTTTTGTGTCTG
The DNA here is from genome assembly GCF_015832195.1 of Motacilla alba alba. Lineage (NCBI taxonomy): Eukaryota > Metazoa > Chordata > Aves > Passeriformes > Motacillidae > Motacilla > Motacilla alba. The sequence continues at coordinate 6,672,066 of NC_052030.1, read as the reverse complement.
GCAATAGCAAGGATCAATTTAGTGAGAAGCACATTAGAGCATCCTGTGGCTGCTGATTTAGCATCTAAGTGAGGACCATTTGTCTCATGAAGTGGCTGTGAATGTCAGCATATAATAATGTGGGGTGATGTGTCAGTACCATGGAGACAGTCTGTCAGAGATTACATGGAATTAATTCTAGACAACAATGATGTAAATGTTAAACAAGCAGAGTATGACAGAAGGCAGATATCTGTTAGAGGAATATATTGCAGGTATAAAGAACACACATGAGAACCTGCCTCTCTCTTACCCCTAGTGGGGACCAGGTACCTGATTTAAGGAGGTTGATTTGCCGGACAGGAACCTCAGAAACCTGTTCTTTTTATGTGACCTAACTTACATAGGCAGAGAGTGGAGAGGTTTTTACAATGATGACTGATGAAGAGCCAGATTTTAAGGAGGTTGTTAAAAGGGAGATTGTGAAGGATATGTTTGCATGCTTTGACTTGTTGAAGTGATCCCTTTAGCAGGATCACGAGAGGCTGAAGGTGGGCAGAGAAAATTTTGCCAGGCCATCCAATCCAGGTGGGCATTGGGGAGATGAGACAGACTGGGCAGGCTTTAGCCCATGTCCTAGAGATAACTTTGAACTTTTGCTCCTTCCCTTAAAGGAATGAATTCTGGAGGGATTGTCAAGACTTTGTTAGTGAGCTAATGGTAAGCAGGCCACAGTTCCTGGATACTGCACTCTGTGCTGAGGAAACCAGGGGATATAACTTCAGGGTTATCTGAGGGAGAATATCAGAGCTTGTGGCATTTTGAGGGGTGTAGCTTTCAGACCATGCCTGAAAATACAGCATGATGCTTTAAACTGTGTGGAACAGATATTTCTTATTTTATTTTGTATCACTTAAGATTATGGCCTATTAATTATTTGGACAGGTGTGTTTTGGATGGAGTCAATATCCCGAAGACAAACTTTTCCAAAGTTCCAGACTCATTTTTATATCTGTTTGCCTGTCTGATGAGCAGAAGGAAACCCATGGTCTTCTGTGCCACAGTTAGAACGCGGTGCTGAGTGAAGTCTGTTTATTTAGCCCCAAGTAAAGCTGATCATTACTATGCATGAGTTTATGGCCACTGCAGATTTGAATGTGGGGGAGGCAATTCAGAAAGGCTTTGAGGTTTGTTTTTCCCTGTTGGCTTGCTTTAGGTGGGGAGTGTCTGGAGAGGAACTGGAATGCAAATTTATCATTTCAAAAACAGTAGGATGTATTTTGGAGCAAGAGAATCACCAAGTGGCTGAAGTTGGAAGGGACCTCTGGAGTTCAGCTGGTCCAACCTCCTGCTCAGGAAGGGCCACTTGCAGGTGGCTTTTGGATGTCTCCAAGGACCAACACTCTGCAGCCCCCAGGGCAATCTCTGCCAGTGCTCAGTCAACCTCACAGTGTCTGGTGTTGAGACAGAACCTTCTGTGTTTGAGTTTGTACCCAAAGCCTCTTGTCCTTACCCTGGACACCACTGACTCCATCCTCCCTGCACCATCCCATCAGGTATTTATTTTCACTGATAAGATCCCACATGATTATTCTCCTTTCAGGCTGGCATATCTTCTGATAAATATTTTTAAACAATCACCAAGCTTGCCAAGATGCTGAAAAATTGAAGGGATAGCCCATTGAGAAACAAGTAAATTAAAACAACATAAGGTTCTGAGCTCAGGTGATGATGGTGAAACCAGTCAGCTGGTTTAGTAGGGTGGAAGTTGATTTCATGCCACAAAGAGGAACCAGAATACTGATTTTGATGGTATTTTGTTTGTTTCCAGAACTCCTCTGTTCAAGTGACCAGCTTAAAAAAGAAAGGTTGTAAAGGCATATCTGCTTTAGCTTCTAGCAGATGATGTAGTTCCATGCTGCCTGTTGTCTTTTCAAGTAAACTACTCATGACTTCCACTTGAAGGTTGTTTGTTACAGAAAATCTGATGTAAATAAATTGGTTTTGGATTTAGTAACAGGAGGTAAATGGAATGGGCCTTTGCTGCTGTAGTGGGTGCACAGTCTGTGCTGTCTCCATTGCTAAATATGTAGGAGTTGACTTCTTTCCTTTTGCCTGCTTCTTCCAAAGTTCAACTTGCTTCTCTTCCCTAAACAGACATTTTGTGTGAGCCACATGGCCTGTCAGTCAGAGCAGTGATGTGCAGAGCTCTGGAGCGAAGCTGAGTGTCCCTTTGTGCCGTTATTTTGCCATACGTGGTCTACGTGTTGCTTGCAAATTCTGTGTGGCTGTGACCCCCTCTTCCAAGTGACCAATATCTGCATTTTTCACTCTGGATTTCATTGAAGAAGAGGCTTCAGTTAATGGCAGTGTCTCCTTCAGTAGCTCTGACTGTGGGGAGTTGAAGACAGGAGGCAGTTGTATCAGAAGGACAACAATCAAGTTTCTAGCATCAGCATTTATCTCAATAAAGATGGTAGGAGTGCTAGGAGAGACCTGGAGACAGGTTTTAAGAGCTTTTATGAGTAACAGAACTAAATTGATTGAACTATGCCTAGAAAAACTTCACTGTTTTTGTTGGTAAAGTGATACACTTACTTTAAACTCTTGCAAACTTCCCAAATCCACCATTGCCAGTCACAGGGCACAGTGCTGGAGGGGCAGCTTTGCAGAGGGAGTTGTTGGTCAGTAATTGGAGCACTAACACTTGGTTGTTCAGCAGTGCAGCTGAGCACACGCCGCTTTGAACTGGGGTATCTGGATCCTGCTGATGTTTCCAGAGGCATTTGGAATAACAGCAGACTAGTGAGCCAAGTGCAGGAGGATCATTGCTGAGGAAATACTTCCTGCAAAATTTCCACATTTTAGGGGAATGGACAGAGTTTTTTTTGTCATCCTTTAAATGTGCCAGGTGCTAATCAAGTGGAGAAAGGTTGAGACTTTTTCCCCTGATCTTTCCTGGAATTGATATGAGATTTCTATTCCTGTAGGTTTGGAGAATTCCAGTTCCACATTTCTTACCTGCCATGATGTATTGTGGTGGTGATGCAGCAGTGAGGCACCTTAACTGCGCCGTGGCTTTTGGAATGTGGCTATTGGCGTTGTTACTGCCTGGATTAATGTCTTTGTTTTTCTTTTCTTGTACTTGGAAGGTCTACAGAGAACAGTTAGAACCTCCTGTGCCACAAGGCTCCCTGGGTTTGTTTGTTTTTCTACAGAAAAAAAAATCTAAAAAAGGATTCTAGACTGTTTACTTTGTCCTCCCTCTCTCCACCTTCTGTCTTGTATGCCTTGTTTTTATTAAACAGAAAAAATTAGTCAAAAAGCCCACAGATTCTTAAGGGTAAAGCTTGTCTTGCTGCTGAGAGTTAAGGCAAGCTTTGGGGGCCCATCATCAGGCTGAAGAAGGGTTCCAGAGTGGCTTTTGTCCTGGGGAACCCTACTCCAGTGTGGTTTTTACTGAAAAGTCTGTTAGCTTGGCTGTGAGGAACTAATGTGGCATTCTGTGTTGTTGACTGCCTCTGTGAGAAGATCAGTAAGTAGTTATTCTCTGAAGTTTCGGGTAAGTCAACCAAAAGTTACTCTTTCCAGTGGATGATGGGATTTTCAAGACTTCTGTGTGCAAAATCTGAAATAATAAAGCACTAAGTCTGATTTGAACCTAGATTTCTCAGATAACAACATAAAGAGGAAAGGCATGTTGGAGCACCCCATCATGTCTTGCCCCATTCAGGGATCTAGACCCTGGAGAGTTGTCCCCAGTTCACTTCCATTTGTGTTACTGCTAAGGGCTCAGGGTATTTGTTTGTGCTGGTATCACTTCAGCTGGGTATGTTCCTCACAGAGCAGAGAGGAGAAGAAGCTGTAGGAGGTTTTTTCTTTCTTTATGATGACTGATTTTATTCCTCTCCCCCGTGGGCAGAGAAGTGGACAGTCCTCGGGCAGGTTAAATGTCTCTGAACATTTTGACAAAGTAAATAATACGTGCCCTGTGTGGGCTGAGATGAGAGCAGGCACTGTGCCAGGAGCACCTGTGGCTGCAGGGCTGCAGACGGGACCTTTTGCTGTGTCTGTGTTGCCAGCACCAGTGAGGAGTCCAGATGTTGATCCCTGTGGATTCAGTAGGTGGTAAGAGACATGGCAAGTGAGACATATGTAGGCAGCACTGCCCACAAAGTACCGCCAGTAGGAGTTTTTGCACGTACATGGCTCGTCTGACCTGTTGCTGCTGGATAGCAAAAAAAACAAACAAGAGGAATTTAGAGATAAATGTATGATGTTCCTGTTTAAAGCAGCTTGTTGCAGACAGTGTCAGATTGCTGTCCTAGCTTCTTCTGGTTGTTTCCAATTTGAAAACGCTAATTTGAATGCCATGGTACCTCTGTCCTTTCCATTTTTCTAGTTTATTTGGTAGTATGTGTATGTCAGAGTGCCCATGGACATGGTTGTTTGTACAGTCAGGTGTAGCCTGGAGTCCTTGGTTACCTGAGAGGTTGAGCAGGCAGAACTGTGACTGCTGTAGAAACTGCAGGTGCTCGGGTTCACCCTGCCAGCACATCCTGACAGTTCTGCTTTGATTGTTGGGGAGCTCTCACAGGCAACTTGCTCTGTTCCCAGGCTGATGAGGGGCACATTCTCCCCAGAGCACGGCCCTCAGTGTTCTTCCTCTGATGGCTGTCGGGAGAAAATGTGACTGCCTGTGACTTACTGAGAGGATTGGTCTGTAGAGAAGGTTTGGACTTGGTCACTCATCCTGAATGTCTTGCCCCATGCTCTTTGCCACTGAAAGCCCACTGGCAGCCCCTCATTTGCTGGTGCTGCATCATTTGATTAATGCAAGACATCTTTGAGGGGGCTGTCTCAAGGTTTCTGAAAGTCTGAGGAAATTGGAGTTATTTGAACAAAAACTCTGTAAATCTTCCTGAGTTGCATTGAACTTACTGATGGGTGTGTCTCAAGCTTGTATTGCTCTTCATAATGTACCTAGCATTACAAAAAGTGAAGATAAAAGGAATTTGTGCAAATTCAAGCAGCATTCGGTGTCTGAACTGCTCACTGTCAAATTTGTACCATGTCCTATCAATTTTCCTGCTCAGTGGTGCCATGAGAATGGCCACACCGAGAAGGGAGTCATTACTCACCTGAAAATCTCTTCTGAAAGTTGATTTGTAACTTTCAAAAAAAGTTGGTCTTAAAGAGGGGGAGGGAAGGAGAGAGAAATACCAAATGTTGTCAGCTGGTTGCAAACAGGAGGCTTTATTTACTTTAGATAAGCCCCTTTTCTGTCTGTTGCATAATTTCTGTCATAATCTTGTTTGCTTATTTAAAAAAAAACAAACCACAAAGCAAACACAAAATAAAAATTAAAATTAAGCGGCTTTAATGAATAGTTTTCTCCCTGGGATGATATTCTAGATTACTTCCAAGATGTGTCCTCAATACTGAGTTTTGGGTCTGTATAGTAAACTTTATTGATGGTTTGAAATGGATTGGTGGTTGGGTGCTGTTCTCTGGGTAAATCATGTCAGCTTTATACCGATTGTAATGCTCTTGGCTAGGACTGAATGGAAGTTACTTGAGTGAGAATTTCCCTGTGACACTAGAGGCTGAAAATTGGCATTGTGCAATATGCCTGGTTACAATGAAGCAGCTTTACTGGAATACAACAAAAAGACTGTGTTCTTAGTTAAAAAAAAAAAACAAACAGGCAGATTTGATTGTTTTACATAGGTGATTCAGAAGCTTAAACTTCCTTTTTTACAAAAAGCTATTAAAGTATCCTTTTGAAATCACTGCAGTGAGTAATTCTTACACTGCATTCACAGTTATCCCAATGAGTGTGCACCAACTAAACCCACATATTTAAAATTCCTGCATCAGTGCCATTGCTGCAGTAATGAGAACCTGGACTTGCTGCATTGGACAGACTTCATCTGTACAAAAGATAAATGGCAACCAGAGAAGAAGCTAGGAAGAAAGTTTAATAAGACACAGAAAGAAATATGAAGAGATCACTGGAAAAGGAGCTTGGCTGTTCTGTTATCAAAGCCGTGTAGGAGTTAGTAAGGTACCCAGGACAGTGCAGCAGTTGGGATGGAGTGTTTTGGTTCAAGACAACATTTGAAAGAAATGGGAAATCTTCAGGGAAGATAAATCCAGTGAGTATATCCTGTTAGTTCTCTCACTCACCTGAGGATAAAGAGAGAGAATTCAATATTCAGTACTGGTACTTGGCCCACAAAACTGGTAAGGTTGGCAGATGTATAGGGCCCAGGTCTGGGCTCCTAATTATTTGCTCTGACTATTGTTTTGCTGACTTTTACCATTTTTACATTTCTGAAGTTCTTACCAGCTGTCAGTGCTGCATTCTGGTTTTAGTCTTTGTTTGTGAGTGTCAGTTGGCCTATGGAATCCTCTGATTTACTCAGGTCAGAATGCTCTGGTTGTGTCCTTATAGATTATGTGCCTGTAAATTTCTTGTAATATTTTCAAAAGCCATAAATAACTACTTCTGTTTTAAAATATACATATGTGATTTGCAAGTGTTTGGGAGCAGTAGTAAAATATGTCATACATTAATAAATTATCTACAGGTTTGGGGGTTTTTAAATTTATTTTTTTAGTGTAGTAAAGAACTGTGTCTGCTTTTGGTGTCTGTGATTTGCTGTCAGGTCCTTTTTTTTTTTTTTAATTATATTAATTTTTTAATGTATTTCCTGGTTTGATTTGGGCTTGGCTCATGCTGATGGATCCCTGTGTTTCCTGCATCCAGCTCCAGTGACTGAGTGAGCACAAATGATAGCAGGATTCCCTGCTGTCAACAGGCTTTCTTCTAGCAAGCTGACCTTCTCTGCAGCAAATATTTCTTATTTGCTGGATCATAAATAGTTTTGCAAGAGCTCATTTGCTACTTCATGACCAACCACTTCTGCTACTGCTGAAATCTGAAAAACATCTGAAAACTAACCTCTGTTCACATGACCATCACAGTGTTTTCATTAATTAAATGCCACTATGAAGTTAAGTCCTGGAGCTGGTGATCCGTGAGAAATGGTGTGTTCAGAGGAATGTTGCTTTGTTAGCCTGATGGTTTGGTATTTGCCTCACTGAGAGGTTGGCTTCGTTCTTGTTCTCCCTGTCCAGTTTGAGTCACTCTGCTTTAGGCTGGCAAAAAAAAAAAAAAAAAGTACTGCAGTTATTAAACTCTGAAGGATTGTCTGAAAACTGCTTTTCTCTCAACTGGACTGCAGGAGAAATTCTTCTGACAGTTCTGTTAGGGATGGGAAAGTTCAGAGGGTGAAGTATGTGTTTGTTTCCAAAGCCATGGTGGATGTCACCGAGGCTGGAGCCGTGAATCCTGCCTGTGGGAGCAGAAGGGGCATCGCCCTTGAACTGGTGTGGGAACAAGGCTGAGCTGCACATCTCCACTTCTCCATGTGCTACAAATTTCCTTAGCCAAGAGACCTGCAGAAGTGCTTGACTTCCTCTCTGCTTCTGAGACTTCTCTAAATGAATAGGACCCACTTCTGTTAAATTCTTTAACTTTTAAACATGTTTTTATTCCCCTTCGCCTCTTGTCTTCCTTCCCCAGAGGTAGCCCAAGTGTTTTAGAAACAACATAGTCAACTGGAGCTCATTGAATAATTCAACTTGCCTGAAGTGATAGGAAAAAGAGGACGACCCATTTAATAAATCAACCAGAGCTAAAAGCTCTGTGGTTTGTAAAAATGTTCATCTGCCCTCCCTTTGAACTACCCGAATTTCTCTTCTGAAGCGTGGGGGTTTTTTTCCCTCTCAGTTGGATGTTCCCTGCTCTGGAAAGGGAGCCTGATCTACCTGCAGGTTATCCTTGCAAGTTGATTCTGCTAAGCAGCTCTTTTCCAGAGAGTACCAGGGGTATTGCTTCAGGGGCATGAGATGCTGTGAACCATTCAGGCCATCCCCACAGTGTTCCTGGATAACTTCCTCTCCTGTGGCTGCTTCCCTATTATTCCTACTGAGGGCTTCTGAAATACTCAGTCAAAGTCACTGCTGCAGCAGGTGCTCACAGAAAGCTACCAGTGTCACCTCTGAGGTTCCTCGTCCAGTTTTAACCCAAGAAATGAAGGCATTTTAGGGGCCACTGAGGTATGCTTTCTGAAGCAATTAAAAGTGGCCTAGCCTTTTCATATATGCTTTTGCTTCTCTTCAAATAAATAAGAATTCTCAAAATGAACTTTATTTCTTGTTTGTGCATTGTGCCTGTTACCTAAAATGGGTCTCAGTGCAAGGTAGTGTCTTTAAGGGACATTGCTTAGAAAAATGACTGTCTAGGGAAGTTTATAAACCTTTTGCTAAATACATTCTTCTGTCTGTAGTCTCTGTCAGACTTGCATTTAATCCCTTTGGACAGGCGCTTGCTAGTATATCAGCGTGTTACTGTATAAATTGCTTTTTCATTGTTGCTGTAATTGTAAAGTAATCCCTCTATTATACCCACCCAGTGATCACTGCATTATCTTTTTGCTGAGCTGCAACATTTCTTGGTGCCTCGTGGTGTCCTGCCTGTTAAAATGAAAGATGTTTATTAAATTGGCTTTTCAGTTGTGGTTCAGTTGAAGAACTGGCAGAGTGATCAGTAGGAGAGACTTGCTACATGCCTTGAAACATCATTGACTCTCTTGTAGTTCATTGCTTTTTTGTTTTGTTTTAATGGTCCTTCCTTCAATCTCTGTAACTGGTCTCATGGAAACCATATCAGGTGTACTGAGCTTTGTGTTCCAGGGGCTGCTGGAGATGAATTTGTGAACACTGCTGGGCATAAATAAATGATCGTAGGTTGGAAATCAGGGTCTGGGGAGAAATGATCTGTTTGTTTCTGTTGCCTGTTTTGACCAGAGAGCTGAATTAGCAGCTGAAACGTGTGCTGTGGTGTGTTAAACAGCATTGAATGGGAGGCTACAGAGATAATCCTGGGGAGAGGTTATTGAGGTTGGTACTGAGCCTGGACAGGCTTTGCTGTTCTCTTCTCTGTGCTGAGGTGGTGGCTTTTTCAGTGAAATTTTGTACCCTTTGAAGCATCCCAGACCTCTTGCTTAATCAAGAGGTAGATTGCAAGGTAGCACTGTGCTTGATCATTTTGAAGAGCTTTTGGCTGGTTTTGTTTTCTGCTATGTTTCTTATTCTGTAAAAGGTTGGATTGCTTTCTCTGTAGCTGTATGGCATTGCAACAAGAGGCTTCTTCCCCAGCCCTTCTCACGAGTGTATTCAAAAGTAAATTAAAATAAAAACCCACTGGGTGTTTTTTGTTATTTTCTCTTGAACCACTATCAAATTCAGATGACTTACTCCAGACATAAGTTAGGGACACTGAATAGTGTGTCTGGATTTTCTTGCACTCTTGTCTTCTGTCCAGGCTGGGACCTGCTTGCATATCTTGGTTGGTGTGCTGTTGACAGCCTGAGGTTCAAAAATTCCCCCAGGTCCAGGAGGGAAGTTTGAAGAGTTAAAAAACCATGAATAAATGGAGGCATCTCACATCTGATACATTTTTGCACTTCAGCCTTGAGAGAACTCTTACAGTTTTGTTTTTGAAGCCCTTCTGTAGAACCACCAGAGTTACAAATAATTCAGGCAAGTACTGAGCTTCCCTAAGAGGTGCAGATAGCTCCTCGGTGGCAGGTGGTGGCACAGACCCTTGCTATGTAAAGCCATCATTGCAGAAATCATGTTGACAAAGTCGGCAACATCTGGCTGTGTGATGGGGAAGGATTGAGGAAAGGATGAATTGTTGTATAACAGAAAGCTAGAGTTTCTATATCAGTGCTTGACAGGCTCTTCTTGGCTTAAACCACCCTCACCTTTCCCTGTAAATGAAGGTCTCCTCCTCACCCCCAGACAAAATACTGGGTCTTTGTTCAAGCAGGAAGTACTAAATAAGGAAGAGTCAAACTGATGTAGCAAGAATGTAAAATATTTGGCTTCTTTCTGGTAGAAGTTCTGAAATACAGCTTTTCCTGTTAAGGAAGCTTTCACTGGCCATGTGGAGTGGTAGGAGCAAAGGGCCAGTGACTAGTCTTGAAATGCTCAGTCTCTCATGCCTACCACCACGAGTGGTTTTGTAGCCCATTTCTTCTTCAGGAAATTATTTTGCAATAATTATGGCTAATTTGGAGACATTTCAGTGTATTTTCCAAAGAGAGATCAGATACTTTTTTGTTTTTGTATGGTTTGAAGCTCCATTTAAAGCTAAGCCTGCCAGTTTTCACAGATCAGCTTTAATTTTATTTTCCCCACTTGCCATACCAACAGCAAGATATGTTATCAAACGTATGACCAGGCCAAGTCAATAAAGTCTAAATGCATCCTAAATTATTTTCTGTCTGCCTTGCACATTTTTATGAGTTTGTTGAAAGGCTCACTTGATGCGTGTTCAGATGAGCAGGGGAAATTAAATTGGTTTTGCCTTTCTTTTCTCTTCCCTCCCCATGACAGAGTGATGCGCTTTGGCTTGAAATTACAAAATGTCTTTTAAAGATCTCTGAAGTAGACAACAGAATTGGTCTCAGTGGTCCTTTTTCAAAAGGATATCTGGAAATGCTTTTTTTTTTCCCTATTCAGAAACTGAAAAGCTCATGGGGCTTTTTCGCCATGAAGTACTGTTCTACTACTGAAAGGTTGTGCTTACCTAGTGGAAAATCCTTTATGTTAAAACAGGACAAAACATTCAAGGTGTGTGATTTTCCTACCATATCATTGTGATACAGCCATGTTATTTTTGTATTACCATATTGAGGAATCAGGCAAATCAGGAGGTGATGATGTGTTCTGGTGAGTGGTTTGCTGTTGGCTGCAGCACAAGCCTTGTGTCTTCTCATGCTGCTGGGTGCAGCCACACATCTGCTTGGGCTGCTCCTGTGGAAACTGGTTCAAAAACACTTTGCTCCATCTTTCATCACCTCCACAGATCGTGGTTTCACTGTTTACACTTTCCTGTGCATAGGAGATGAAATCTGTTTCCATAAGGTCTATTTGGTTGTTGTTGTTATAAGCAAAACAATAGGGTTATGTTATTTCCAGATGTGCTTCTGCCTGTGGTGGTGGGAGGGATACCAGGCATCAGGAGAACTTGAGGGCTTCTGAAAATGTTGCCCAATAAACTAGGGAAAAAACTTTAAAGTGATTAAGCCAGTAAAACTAGGGCTACCCAGTGATTTATTTCATCTACATCAAATCAGCTTTAAAACAAAGAAGGTTTACGATCATCATTCAATCACTACATAATAACTTTCTTATAAAGCCCCTCTTTTGACCAAGAAAATGGCTCTTTGCTGTAGACAGCTTGTCCCTGGCCTGTTAGTCTGTCAGAATGACTGCTGCTGTTGTGCTTGGCTGTTTGACAACCCAGGGAAATACTTGGGCAGGTTTCTGTAGGTAACCCCTGACATCCTTCAAGTGCAAAAACGTTTTGTTTCAAAGCTCAAGATACATCTTCATGCTGAGGTAGTGGAGCAATTTGGATGGCTCAGCTGGAGAGCAGTTGCTGTGTGTTTGTGGGAGAAGGATGATGCTGCTGGAAGGCCAGCAGCTCTTTGGCTGCCTGCCCTGGAGCCTGCCAGCAGATCCTGTGGCACCAGCCAGCCTCACCAGCACAGCAGATGGCCACACCAGGGCTGTGGTGAGCTGTGCAGTAACGAGGAGTGATGGCCTATGGTGAACCTCATCTATTGACTAATTAACATGGAAATCAGCGGCAAGGGTGCAAAGAAGAAAAAACAGTTTTCCCCAGAATGACCTCTGTAAAGTGAGTGAGCTGGTGAGCCACAGAAAGGACTGAAGAGGCTTTGTGAGAGAAGTGTGTACGTGTATGTACAAAAGACTGTCAAAATCGCTTGTAAGACTAGAACATTTACAGAATGGTGCTCTAAAATGAGTTTACCAGCTCCCATTCACATGACTGGGACATTCCTTTAGGATTTGTACCTGTTACAACAGCCATGCTTTTCTCACTGTCCACATAAAGAAATGGGGATTTGACCTATGAGTATATGTAGAGCTGGCTTCAGTTTGAAGACTAAAGTACTTTACTTTTCTAAGAAAAAGGTTTTCTAAAAGCACATGAATGATCTGCAAGAGCAGAAAACACTTGAGAAGTTCATGTTAATGTTAAGATTGAGCTGAGGGACTTCAATCCATTGGAAAAGGCTTTTCTCACCACGTAGGAATAAGAAATATGTTTCTGAAATGCTTATTCTACCTTTGTAGATATGGAGTTTTCATTTGCTTGTCAGCTAAAAAATAAGACTTTCTTTAAGCTGGGTTGTTTTCTCCTTTGTAGTTTGCTTTTTGCCTTCCTTTGTTATTAGCTTGTATTAAAAGAGTCCAGGAGATGATTGTGTTGATCCTTCCCAGGAGGAAAGAAGCTGCTATTAATATACCAACTTCAGCAAAAATTTAGATTAGGCTTCTTGGAGTTGAAACTGAGGCTCTACAAATAACCTGAACACTTGCAGCTTGAAAAGCTTCTTGTAAAGAAGATAAACATGTTTCTCTGCCTCTATTGATGGATGCCATTGGGGCAGTTTCTGTTCATCCCTGATTCTCAGGCTCTCTGTTATGCCTTTGAAGGAGTCAAGAGTCTCACTTTGTCATCCTGTTTCCTATATACATCCCTGAAAATGAGCAATCCCTAGGACACGCTGCCAAGTATGCTAAGAATAGCAGTGATGGACAGCAAGTTGCAGGACTAGTAAGTGAGATGGTTTATTTTGGCCCAGTGCCATTGATTGAAAGGGGATTGGTAATAAAAACTCTGAGGCAGAGCTCCTGTGGTTGCATTTGGTGGTTGGAGAAGGTTATTGTAAAAGGTGAGGAAGAAATGGCTCCTGGTGGTGGTGGAAGAAGAGGCTTTTCACAGTTACTGAATGGGAGTCTGAGTGCTCCAGGCACATGCTGAAGGAGATGAATGTTGGTCATCAGATGCTAAGGCAGGGTGGGTAGTGAGGAACCAGAGAAAATACTGTTGAAAATACTGAAGGAGATTAGAACCTCTGCAGAAATAGTAGCTGATGTTGAGAATTTGGGAAAATTGACTAGAGTCTTGAGTGTTTAGGGAAAGTTTAGCAAACACATATGAATTTCAGCTGAACTGTGGGGAAAAAAGTCTGAGGAGAAGAGGACAAGGTGCAGCCTACAGGTTGTGTTGTTTCACTGTTGGATGTTGGGATATTCTTATTGTCATGAGGGGGAATTACAGTTAGTGTTCATGGCAGTTTAAAGTCCAGTGGAGTTAATCCTTCATGTTTGAGTTCAACAACATTTTGACTTTTAGCAAGAGCCTAAAGTGATATGCAACATCTGTGTAGAGCATTGCTGAAATTCCTGATAAATGAATTCCAGAGGTAACCTTCCATTTGTGGGACATTCCACAATATCTGCCACATAGAAAGAATAAACTTTTTCAGCTGGGCTCTTCAGTGGCCTGAAAAGTTAAAGAACCAGAGTCTTCTCTTTAGGTGATGGAAGAGACAGGAGTCTCTTTGTCAGACACTGATGCACTTCAGACTTTGTGCTCTTGCTGACCATCAATGTGCCATGTAAGCTCAGGATGACTGGAGGCACTGAAGCACTGGGGAATAATCTCTCAAGAATCTGTGCCTCAGTTTCCTCTATGAAATACATAGCCTTTAAAATGAAGGCTGGTTTTGAATTTCCCATGATGTAGAGAAGTGATCGTGAAATGCAAAATACTGTCGGAAGGTGGTTGAATTATTTCAATTTATATAGTACAAATGGAAACAAGGCCTTATTTGCTTGGGACATCTCCTGCAGTGTTGGAGAGCTAGTGATATCCCTCCTTTTGTAGCAAGGTCACTTCTGTCAATACCATCCAGATGTGTATCCTCAGGCTTTGTCTAAACATGGTTTGCACTGCGTGGTGTTAATGGCTCTTACGCTGTCCCCCAGCAGGGTCCCACCCTTATGCTTGCACCTCTGTGTTTATGCACTTCTGTGGCATTCACACTGCTTTGTCTTCCTCTGTTCATCTGTCTTGTTTCAACAATTTTGGGGGAATAAATGTCGCCTCCTTTCCTTTTTGGGGAGAGAAAAATTTACAAAAAGGACTAAGAAGCCCATCGTAGACGACTGTGAATAGGAGCAGACCTGAGCACTTTTTGTCTCTGACTCTTTATAGCAGCAGAGAAGCAGTAAATTTTTGAATAGGTAAAAGCAGTGCAGGGTTAACTGTTCTAGAAGTCATCTTACATTAAGATGCTTGTGGTATTCAAAATGGATTGATCTAAATGGAGAGAAGCAGGGGCTCGGGGCTGCGTTCGTACTCAGTGCACGGTGTCACAGGACTGGCAGTACCTGGGTAGGTGCACTCAGGTATTGCAAGACAGGAAGGTCAAGTGCCTGCTCTTAGATGACCTTTTGTCATCCCTGCTCTTGCTTCTGTTAACAAGTACCAGGTGATTTTCAGTTAAGCTCAGGAAAAGGTTATGAAAGGCTCTTTGCTGCTGGGTGGAGAAAGGACGCTGTGGATGTGCAGTGTGGAGGATGAAACCAAGCATGTCCTCTTCAAAATGTGGAACGTGATAATGCTGTTGTTCAAGGCGTCAGTACTGAGGTCAGTGTAGGAGATAACTGCTTTGAGCCAACATGGCCACATTCCAATCAAAACTTCATTTTTTGCCTTATTGTGTTGGCCTGAGCAAGTCAAATGTTTCCCAGTTTCCTGACCCAGTTCTGTTTTGTGCCCCTGGGACGAGGTCTCTTGTACGCTTCTGTCTATTCAATCTATTTGTGAGAGTTCCAGAACCATTTCAGAGATGGGGGAGAGTAGTATAGAACTCAAGAAAAAGGATAATGAAAGTATCCTGTTGGCTTTTTTTCCTACCTCGGACTTCTGTTTTCTTCTGATGTGTTTTTCCCAGCTGAGGCAAAGTGTTCCTTTATTTGAACTGTTGCACAGCCATGGATTGAGCAGAGCTGTGCCTGAGACATGTAGGTATAGATGATAGCTCAGTGAGGTTTCCTGATGAAAGGTGTCCTGAATCACCAAGTGATGGCAGCTCAGGCTGGGCTTTCCGTTTTAGGGTAGCTGCTGTGGTGTTGACCAGAGTTAGACTGCTTGAGCTTCCTATAAGATCTTTAAAATGAGGTGTGAAGAGATAGAAAATGAATCCCGTGAGGTTGTGAAAAAACAGCTTTTGAAAGATCAGAATGGCTCCTGGGGTACAGGGGTGGGTGACAAGGGAAAAGCTTGACGCTACCCACTGCTGTTGATGCAGCATTCAGAGTGCAGCTGCCCAGCTGCAGAATGGGAAGTGAGCACATTATTTCTCAGTTTTGAGAAGTGAAGTGACTGAGATCTGTAACTGTATGTTATGCTTAAATGCTTCACTGTATTGGAGTTGTAATTCAAAGATGCCCCTTGTCATTGTGTTTTATTTATCCTGGTTTATAACATCCAGTTGGGAAGTTTGCCTTCAAACGTTTTGCTTGCCTGATACTTAATTGTGCTTTGGTTGTATGAGACTTTGCTCCTGGCTCAAATGATACCACATTCATTTAATAGATTTTCTGGAGATGAATTTTCCTCTCAGTGCTAAATCTGGGACACGACTCAAGTAGGTTCTGCTGGCCTAAACACAGGCTGAGCCCTTTGCTGCAGGGTCAAAGTTCTGTGCAGGATTTTGTAAGTGCATAAGAGCTGCTTTGGGTTTTTTTTTTCTTTTTTTTCTTAATAACACAGCTGCTCTAAATAATATGCCTACACAGCAGCTGGGAGGAAAAAATTTACAGACCAAGATGGTTGGATTTTGTTTAATGTTTTTAATTGGCAGTTGGTGTGCTGTGTAAATTCACCCTGGCTGTCCTAACAATATTTGTGCAGATTTAAGTCTTTTTGCTTTCTCACACCCAAATTACTGTAATTTGTCAGAAGAGCCTGTTGTTTCATATAAAATTTTGTACATTGTACAGTTGCACTTCTGTGGCTATATTGCAATGTAAGTTTTTGCCTTCTGTGTAAATCTTGAGATGAACGGCCCTGGTGCCTGCTGAAGCAATGATCTGCATCATTTCAGGTGCTCACTGAACAGTCAAGAGGAAAGCATTGGCAGTTCCTATGCTGTTGCTGCATGGAAAATCAGTTTCATTACTTTCAAATCCTTAAATTCATTATCAGCTTAAGAAGCTTTTCTTGCAGAAATGGAGGGATTGGTTAATTACTCTGCTTTAATTGCAGTCACAAATGGTACATACTTGCCCCTTCCCAGGGCACAAGTGATTCCATGGCTAAAAACTGCAGTGCGAGGGAGGGCAATTAAAGGGAATTTTTTCAATAAACAGTTTGTACTGAAGCCTTTGACTCCCCACGCCCACCCACCCTGACTGCTCTTTGGAAATACTTGAGGAAAACACCACTCCCTCAGTAGGAACTCGAGCGTGGCTGTGGCTTTGTTTTGATTTGTTCCAGTTGTGTTTTGCCACTTGGAGTGTTGTTGTGATGGGCTTGTCCACCAAGAAAAAGGCTCCCAGACATGTTGCCATTTGTTTTTCTTGAAGGCTACAGCTATTGTAGTCCACCTGAAGATTAACTCGCTCCTCAGAAGTAGAAGAGAGCAGTGTTTGAACTGCAAATGCAGCTGCTCAGGCCAGTCCATGTGCTGACTTCAATTACCATCTCCAAGAAAAGAGCCCCTGTTTGAGGAACACTTAATCGTATGCTAACATCACCAGAAAAAGGTGTAGTTATCTTCTGAGCTATATAAATGCCAAACTGAAATGAAGCATAGAAAGGTGAAATGTACTTTTTCTTAAGGGAATCACAAGTGCTGTGCCTTTCTGAAAGGGAGTGGATGCAGGATATAATTGAGGTCGTGTGGGAGGTGCAGGTGCAATTCCTTGTGCCCTCTTGAAGGTGTGTTGCCCTTGTTTCCCAAGTGAGCTCTGTTGTGCATTTATAGACATCCTAATTTTCAGAAGAACAGTTGTTGCAGCTGTAGGCAAAATAATGAATTCAGAAGCAACAGGTGAGGAAAAGGGAAGTGGATTAATAATGAAACAATTCAGCTGTTCTCTGCCATTGGGAATATTGTCCTTGTTCACGCTGTAAGGTGACCTTTTTTCCTGAAATAAAATTGGAAAATTAGAGGTAACCATCCCAAAATCCACACAAAGGCTATGGAGGAACTGATGGTAGAAGATACAGGAAGCTTTCATAGAGCTGTGCTGTACTGAGCTGTGGAGTGACTGAACATTTTCAAGGGGGTCAGAGACCCCATAAACCTGGGCAAGACTGCAGGGGACAGACCCCAGTGGGCAGAAGAGTGGGTCGGCTGAATGGGTGTCTTCTCTGTCTGATCTTGGCTAATGCTGAATGAGCTTATTATTTAGATGCTCATAATGAATTAGATAAACAGTGAAATAATTAACAAAGCAGGCACTTAAATGGTTATTGCATGGTTTAGAGCTGACTTTATTTAGATGAATGAGGTAGTTCATTCTACTATTAGCTGTGCCCTAGCAAAAAGGATTTTTTCCTCCCCTCTCTTTTAATGATTAAACACCACAAACAGAAAATGCACTGTGGCTTTTGCTGGAAAGACAGCACAGTGCGTGCTTCCTTCAGAGGGTGTTCATCATAGACTCCCAGTGACTCACATGCAACTTCTGAAAATACTGTCTTAGTTTTCTCAAATGTCAAAAAATTCTCAGGGTCTTTGATACAATAGATCATCAAGTCATGCAATGTGGGTATTTGACTTACTGTGTAATTAGATCACATCTGTAGCACAGTATTCCAGGTACTGTTAGGGTATACTTAGAAGTCTGTCTTCATTTTTGCCATTCTCTGAGCTGCTGATTCTTTTTCCTCAACTAGTTTTTAGCCCCATGTAATCAGTCAGCAGAGCAGTTTACACTGGAATGCTCATGGATTGTTTCTGTAACCCCTGGTCAGCTGTAGGACTCCAGATACCTCACACTCGGTGACTGGGCCCTAAACTGCAGATCTTTCATTTTTCACTGTACCTCACAGTCTCTTTCTATGTTGTGTGCTTTTCATGGTTCTTACTCAGTACAGATAATTTAACAAGACTTGCAAGCTGTTTGCTTTAGCTTTCATTCTTTCACACACACCCCGTGTAGCCCGTTGCCTCTGCCAATGAAAAAGAAAAGCAGTTACCAGAGCTGTAGACCCCTGACCTCAATTCTGCAGGTTTTCTCTTTTACCTGTTGCAGTACAGCATCCTGTCTGTGCAGGGCTTGGATCTCGTGAGAAAATTCAAGGGCAGCCAGAGGGGTGATTCAGGTTACTACAAAAGCTGACCGAGTTTCTGATGCTCTAAGGTATGCCACAGATGGGATTTTTCCCTCGTTCTTTTGGTTGTTTTTTTTTTTTTTTAAGAGCAAAGGGAGAAAGACTTATGACATTGACATTGAGCATGACTGTGCAGACCAGTCCTTGGAGAGGATGCTCTGTGTACTCTGTCTGGCATGGTTTTCTTTTAAAGGTGTTACCAGAGAGACGAAATCAGCTGTCTCACAAAGCCTGCCTTGGGAGAGCCTTATTAGTAAATCCCTACATGTGAACTGTTCTTCAGAAGTATCAATCAAGGCAATTTTATTTCCCTGTCTCCTTTTGTGTGGGGAGGGTGTGTGTTTTCATCTGGCCTTCCCTTACTAAACCCTTCAGCCTTTTGGTGCTGCCCTGCTCATCTGGCTATATTTTGCTAAGACTGTTACCTCCCACCATTCCCAGAACATATCAAAGATCTGGAAGAGCAACTGGATGGAAAAAAGTTTTGTCATTTGTCGTAGTGGACTTGCTTCATCAGAAGGTGAATTTCGGGCAGGAAACAAAGCATTTAAGCATGTTCTGTAAAAATGCTTGATTTTGTTTTTTTCTTTGTACTTCAGTTTTTTTCTGTGCTCCATATATTAAATTGTCAAAGGTTTTTGGCATATTCGCCTGAATTCCTATTGCAAACCTTTCTGTTAAGGAAAAAAACCTCTGAATTTGGACAGACAGATGCATTTGGATAGATGTGCTGGTCTGTGTAGTCTATTTAAGTGTAAATTTTATACATTACAATTGTCCTTGCATGGATTTTATTATTATTAAAAGTGGCTTCTCTCCAGAGTAATTGCTCTGCTTTACTAGTGGTTTAATTTTATTTCAAAAGGGCTTTGTTTTTCCTTCAGGACAGTATTTGTGTCAGGAGTTACACCGAGAAGCTATAGCTGTACCTTTCCCACAGTCAGCCTCCAGGTAATGTACAGCTACAAAAGACATCAAGGACTCATCTAGGAAAGTAAAAGTTGGACTCAAACTTTTTGAGAGCTTTTGCTGTATTTTTATCTCACAAGAAGTCACTAGCACTTCTTGTCTGGGGAGGTCTTTGCAGGAAGTTCCCTTTAACTCTGTTGTGAAAAACCTTAGTAATACTTGGCTTTTGAAGAACAGAGAAGCAGATAGGTGAGGTAAATCTAAATCAAATTTTTTGGTTCCACTGATGGCACAAATCTGGATTTATAGATAAATTCAAATGTAGCTATGGCTTCTTCCCTGTTTACCAGATCCTGAAAGATGTATTCTCTCTCCCTCTGTCTGATGCTCTCACGTTGTGGCAGTTGAGCTGCAGTAGCTCCTCATGGCCTGCTGGAACAAGCTCCTCTGGATACCTTCAGAGCAGGAGCTGTGTGCCAGGCTCCTCTGGATACCTTCAGAGCAGGAGCTGTGTGCCAGGCTCCTCTGGATACCTTCAGAGCAGGAGCTGTCTGCCAGGCTCTGAGCTGCTGCTCAGTGACGTGAGCGTGGGGCTGCCTTTCGGGCTCTGCTCAGCTATTCCCCAGAGCTGCTCTGCAGACATGACAGAACAAATATGACATTTTTCAAAGGACCAGGCAGGAGTCATTGTGGATGTCATCTTTCACCATCAATTGAATTGCCTGTGCATGCAGATCTCACTTCAGCGTGGACCTCATACAAGTGCCTCCTCCATCCTCAGTGTCCATGCTAACAGGGTGAAGCTGACAGTACAAATCATATCTTCACATCTTCTCACCCAGTCTGATTTATTTAATAAATAGATAAAATTATGTTTGCAAATTAGTCCGCTGGATAACAGTTACCTTGTGTGGCAGAAGACAGGATTTGATCTGGCATGCACTTTGTGTATTTGAAATAATTTTACGTAATCCTTTGATTAAAACCCTTGACTCCCCAGCTGTTCTGCTGAGACTGAAAAATACTGCAGTGTTTTAATATCTCTAGCTGGATTTTGCATGATATTCCTGTTCTTTTTTCTTCAAAGCAAGCAATGAAGAAACTGAGGAAAAAGGAAAGCCCAACAGCTGTGTAGAGTTGATATGCTTGGAAATTAATCATTAATGTCTTGAAGGTGGGCAGCAAATGTGTTATGAAGTCTTCTGCATGCAGGGTAGTGAACCAAAACTAAGTGAAGTGCGTGGTAAAGATCCCTTGGAGCCTGAATCCCTGAAGAGCAAGGAGGTGCCTCCAGGAACAGCTCAGTCTGTAAACAGGGGGGTTATTGAGGTTTTGCTGGTGTGATGTTGTGTGTAGTTACTGCCTCTCCAAATCCTTTCTGTAGGTTTATACTGTATAGGAGCAGCTGGAAGTAGAACATTTACCATTTTTTGCTGTTGTATGCCTTTTACTAGCATCTGGAAGAGAAATACATCCTCCTAAATTAACTGTCAAAGGACTTAATCACTGGATGGGACAGATACGCTGAACTAAAGAGGAGCAGTTCATTGCTTTAAGAGAGGTTTGCCATCTCTTGGAAGGATGAAATGCTGTACATGGTGCCATGTGGCATGTTGCAAATCTTTCAGAAACAGCTCTCCCAGACAGGAGGAGTCATCCCACCTTTTCCATTTGCAGTGATCTAACCACTGTGTTGTGCACTGATGTTTTATACGGGTCACTTCAAAAGTCTTGCTTGTCATTTTCCCATTATCAAGTGAAAATATGTTTGCCAGACAGGTAGCACAGATCCTGCTGACTCTTATTTGCAGCCTGCCTTGCAGAAGATGTTATTCTCTGAAGGTAGCTTTAATTTTTGTTCTAGTTATTTTGTACTTGCAATGAAATTATGAACAAGGCCTCTGATTCAGGAACATGATTTTGTGCTTCTCTGTAGCCTCTTCTGCTGCTTACCAGCATGACCTGGTAAGCATGACCATCTTCCTCTGTGATGTGTTTTGAACACATCACAATCACACCTGTTTATATTGATAAATGTTTCTTTTGTGATATACTTTAACCATTTCCTGCAGCAGAATTGAAGTTGTACATTTAGGCTGTCTTCACCTTTGTTTTCTTGAGGTTTTAAGCTGCAGAAGCTCAAGCCTGTGCTAAAATGTGTTTGCAAGAGGGTGCTTGTAGGGTTGCTCTCCCCCCTCTGCTACTGCAGGCTGAGCACAGGCCATGTGGAATTAAATAATGGCATTATGGCTGCACCTGAGACCTTTCAGTGAGAGCAGTTTCTGTCTGAATGATGTCAAATGCCTGGTCCTTGGGCCTGCCCAGCTTGCAGTAAGCAGTGTGTTGTAGTGTGGAGGTACAGTGGTAAAATCTTAGAACGCAGTATTTCTGTACAGCTGAGACACTCCTTTTCTGTTGTAGAGACCAACTTCAGACTATTTCTGCCAGGGAGCCAGGGTGTCCAGCGTCAGGGATGCTGCTGCTGCTGCAGTCTGAGTTCACCACTGGGTGTGGTAATTACAGCTGTTGATATTCAGGTTTCTGAATTGGACTGAGTGGGTGTTGCATACGTGAGGGAATGCTGAAATTGGAGACCTGGACTAAATAAACATCAGAGGTCTCTGAATTTGCTAGGAAGGCTGCCATAATGAATGCTTGTCCTCCCATACTCTGACAAAGGGTTTTCTGGCCTCTGCACTGTGTGGGTGCATCCAGGGGGTTTAGGAGAGGTGGCATTGCAGTGGAGGGGGAACATCTTGGAGAGTAAATTGTCCCTCTCAGGGATGACGATGCACAGCCCGTGGTGGCATGTGCTTAAAAGAGGGAGGTTGCAGGACTGCTCTCCCTCCTCTGCTGCTACAGTCTGAGCTTACACAGAGAGGCTGGTGCAGAATGAGTGCTGGAGTACCAGGAATGACCAGAGTTATGGTCCCTGCCAGCTCACACTGACATGTGTTGAATAAAGTGTCTCATTGAGAGATTGATAGCATTAGAAAAATTATGTCACTGCACAGTCGTGCCAGATGTAGTCAGAATCCAAAAATACTTTTCCTGCACTGATGAAAGGGAGTGGGAGAGGATGTGATGAATATAAAGGTTAGTTTGGTAGTAGTGGCAGCAGTTGCTAGAACAGGTTGGTGTAAGGAATGTAACGGTGTGTGAAAGGAGCAACCAGGGTTACTGCAGGTGAGGGGTCGAGAGATGAGTTGATGGCCTCAGATCAGCACCTCCTTCTGTGCTTCTGCTGTGTATCACGCTTGTGGCTGAAGTTAAGTGTGTGTTGGCTTTTGAAAAATTATTATGGATTAGAGATTTTACATGTGTTTTCCATGTCTTCAGCCATAGATGGATACACTTTGAATTTGATGAATACAAAAACATAAATTAGTTTTTCAGATTGACTGAAGTATTCTGATGAACCTCCTGGGTAGTCACCATGCCTGACACCTTTCAGTAACAGCAACAGGGCTCCAGTCTTAGAAGCACAGCATATGGGGAACTAATTAATTCAGTAGATATTAATTAATAAACACATTTCCTCTGGGGAAAACCTTTTAGCACATCCACTGTTTGGCCCAAGATTGCTCGCACGCACGAATGGATAGCAAACATGCTTTCCTGAATTGTCACTTGTTATTTCTTGATGGGCCGGGGAGTGCCTCCCCCAGACTGCTGCTGGCAGGCTTTGGGAGAGCAGCCTGCAGCTGATGCTCGCGCTGTCTCGGGCACCAGCGTTGTCACACACCGTGATGGCAGCCCGGCCCTGTGGCGCTGGGCTGGGCACGGCCAGCTCCTGGCAGCCCGAGCTCTCTTTGTGAGGAGTTCCTTCATCCGTGTGTGCCTTGCAGCGATCAGCTCTGGTACAGCTGCTGGATGTCCTGGGGCACGGACGTACGCAGAGCTGCTGGGGAGTGGCCGGGGCGGTGTGGAGCCTTCCTCTTCCCGTGCAGCAGCTGTTCGCATCCTCTGTGGCCCTGCACTGGCTGAGCAGGGGAGGCTGGATAGCTCATACACACTGCAGGGCACTTCAGCCGAGTTCCAAACCTCCGCAAACTCGTGCTCTTTTAGAAGTAAATCCATTGTTCTGTCATCACGTTCGTATTGCTCCAAGGGTAGGAACAGTGAGCATTTCTGCTGGAGCATGGTCATTGATGATGAAAGCTTTAACATCTCTCCACCTGATAGTGAATTAGTTCTCTTGTAAAACTTTCTTAGGAGAAGCAAGATCCAAATGGTTTACAAAAGCTTTTTGCTGCTGACCATTTGAACTTGCTTTACTGCTCAAAGTGGAAAATGCTGCATAATATTATAAGACGTTATTTTCACTGATACTCTCTTCTGCTGTGGGGTTTTTGCTGCAGGTGTGAAGGTAATGTTCTTGAAGCAGCTCACTCACTGATTTGTTCTGAAGTTGCCATTTTAATAGTGTAAAATTCCAGTAGATTAATTGTACTGGAATTTGCTTCTCTTCCTGCTGAGTGCGAAGACAGAAGCCTACTGTGGGAGTGCAGATCCCTATGATGGAAAACCACCTTCATTGCAAAATATGGCAGTGCTTTAGAATTGGCAGAGTGCTGAGGTGTGACCTTACTGGTAGAGGACTGGACCAGAAGTGCTTGCTACCTTCATGGTTTCTTAGGTTCTTAATATTACATTAAATACTCTTCATTAAAAAATGGTTTTATTTCTTGTGGTACGTGTGCAGGTGTGAAATTGTGAAGAGGAGAAATTTTTCATGAAAGTCTGTAAAGAATACAGAGGGTTCTCTGATCTCACTTCCTCTTAGAGAAGTTATGGGTATAAAATGCATGATGAAAAGATTTTAGCAATTATATCTTTAAAAATAAGTAAAATTTCTAAAGCATCTGTAATTTAGATATGCTACTTGAACTTCACAGAAGAAATAGTCAAGTGCCCCTTAAGTGCTCATTCACTTTGTGTATATTTATCACCTATCAAAACGTTACCTGTCTTTTCCAGCCACATGGGTAACCTTTCCTACTTGGTCCTTGCAGCCTGTATCCTTAGCAGGGAAAAATACTAATCCCTGATGAGTGCAACTGAAATGGTGGGTGAAGTCAGCAGAAATCTTTCTACACTGTGAGCTGGCAGGGCAGGTTTGTAAGCCAGCAAACCGCAGTGCTTTGCAAAATATTATGGATCCAAAAGCACAATGAATTATGTCTACCAGATTCACAAAGCTAGGATTAAGAACAGCTGTAACGTCTGCTGCTGAGGGTATATAGAGCACATTATCTGGTCTATTTTCTGGGTTTCTAAACACATTTTAGATGTGTACTAACAGCCTGTTATAATACATTTGGTGGCTTTTGTGAAGTGAATGATATGGTTATACATTGGTTTCATGTAATTTTGCAAATGGAACCGTGCTCAGTTTAAACTTGGCAAAAAATAATTTTCTATGTTTTTTTTCTGTGATCAGAGTTGCTGATGATTCCTTGTTCAGGAGTCAGTTTAAATTCTGCGTGTGTGAACTGATAAATGGTGGGAGGCTGTAAATGCTGATGTGTTTGGTCACTGTTGACATAGATAATTTAATTAAGTGTAGAATCAGGCTAGCTTTATGCCTGTGGGGCGTGAAGTGTTCATGGTGTTGGACACAATTTGCTGTTCAGGATGGATATCTTTGTCTTCCACCCGGGTAACTAGATGGGTACATTTGCTCATCCTGATGTGCTGTCATCCCTTGTAAGCAAGATTTATTAATTTGGCTCCATCTTTGTGTTGTGTTGTTCTTGTGCTTCCCTGGTATTCGTGGCTTGGGGCAGTATTCTTTTGCCAGTCCTCAGCTCCTCTGCCAGAGCTGTGAGCTGTCCTGCCCGGGGGCTGGAAGTGCTGGAGCTGGCACAGGAGCTTCTGGTGTGGGAGGTGGGTTGTGATACATCTGGGTCTGAGCTCTCCTCCCCTTTCTTCCCCAAATTAATCACTTGCACGCCACCGTGGGACAGTTCAGACCCATTCTGTTCATGCTGAGCAGATGCAGAAGTGTCCCCAAGTCACACACAAGGCATCGTGCTGTTGCCTGAGAGTGTTCACTTGTGTCAAATCAAATACTGGGCTTGTGCTCAGGTTTCTTGTGTTTTATAATCTCTTCCCTGTCAGTACAAGATACACATCTAATGAGAGCTTAGCAACAAAAACATAGTCTAGGCAAACCACATAAAAAGCCAAAGAATGACATTATGGTGTTTGGAAAGCCTTAATAAAGAATCTTAATATACTGCTGTGTGTGGAGGGAGCTACTGCTCTCCAAAAGATTTATATGGTGAACAAAAGCAGTGTTAACAGGATGGAATTAAAAACTGAAATATTTCTTTCATACTTTCCTCCTCCTTCTCTTTTCCTGCCACTTTTTTTTTCATGTGAAAGCCACTGATTTGGCTTCCACATGACACTTTTCTCATTTATGGGTTCTGTCTCTTCTCATTTTTATCTGTCCTCCCTTTTCCTTGACGTGCTTTATTGTTTGGTTTTGCCCTCCCTGGATAGGCTCATGCATTTTCTAATGCTTTTTCTCCTCTGTTCCTCTTTTTCTGGTGTTCTTCAGGCTGTAGAATTGCTTTTGCAACTGTTTGCCGGACTTACCAGCTTCCATGCGTACATTTATCTGTTACTAACTTAATACCCCTGATTTAGCAAGTTGAGATGTAGAATATTATGGATTTCTGTCAGATGAATTTATTTGTTAACAATTTGTTAATATAGTTGAGTCATGGGTTAGTCCAAGTCAGCAAATCTGACTTGTGGGTTCAGCACCCCTTTGGAGATGTTTTTTTTGCTGCTGGAGACTCTGGGAAGGAATTAAAAGACACTGGCTTTCTCTTGAGAAAAAAATAAACCCACAAGCTGAAAACCAAGGTAGAATGAACCCTGCCAGTGTGTATTTCTGAGAATATTCCCAGTGCTGTCTTCAGGGTGAGTCCTGGAGGCAGGAACAGTGTGTATGGCAGGGTGTTCATAGTGGGTGGTGGACTTGCTGCTGCTGGATTTGTAGTGATTGAGTCTGTCTTACTGTTAAAAAAAGTGGGTGGGATGAGTGTTTATCTTTGATTCCTTGTAAAGAATTGAGAGAAAAATAAAACAGCTTCATTTGGGCTCTGGGAAAGACCGCTGTGTGTATAGATGATCCCAGAGCAGCTAATGCTTTATGGAGGACTTTGGTTTATTTCTGCCAAAATTTTAGTAGTGGAAGTGGGTCATAGGAAAGCCTCTAAAGGAGGGAAGGCAGGACTGGGCACCTGGGTGCTGCATACTCTGCCAGGAGAGGTGAAAATGGCATGAACTGTGCAGGTCTGATTTACAAAAGGAGTCTAACACAGGAGGATCATTTGTGTGAAAGGGGCTGTCACTGCTGCCAGTGTGCATGTAGGGATTTAGGCACCTGGAGTGGTTCTGGCCAGGGTGTGAGCAAGCTGCCTAGGAGTTTACTAACACACCATAGCCTCTTTGCAGCCTCAGCTTGGCAGGGCTTCTCTGGAAAAATTAAAGATTCTGTTTTCTGGCATAAAACCATAACAAGGAGTGGGAGGAAAGTGCAGCTGTCCTGTCCTTAGGTTCAAACAGCTTGTCTTGCCAACTGCAGAGAAGTGCAGCCTTCAGAGTATGAGTTTCGTTTTGTGACTGATGGCTGTTAATAGCAAGTCCTTAATTCATCCTGATCTCTTGTTTTGGTCTGTGTTTGTTTAATTGAGAAATGGCTCTATTTTAAAAGCCCTCTGAGAACCTGCTTAAAAGTGATTTAGACTGCTGACTCTTGGGCTGCATCTTTTCTCAGTATTCATCATATTTGAATTCCATTGTGAAGTCCCAAACAAAAACACATCAGAAACAATAATAAAAAGGTGCTGTGTAAATAATTGAGTGCTTGGCAAACGTGATGTGATTTTACAATTCCATACAGTGCTTTAATGTGGAAGAGCTGACTGTATACACAGTGCCAGGAGGAGTGAGTGGTCGTAGCAAGATGCCCATTTCCAGCAAGGCTGTGGAACCATTAGCCAGAGCTGATGACAGATGGAGAAAGCCGAACACATTTAACTAAGAAATTGAGAGCTATTTTACTTTGCTGGTGAAGGTATTTACCTCTGGGCGAGTGACTTCCACCGTAGCTTAAATGACTTTTTCCTTCTTGAGATTCATGCTGTAATAGCAGTCCCTGCTGAATGGGTGACTGTCGATATTGAGTGCTTTTATTATAAACTGAATGGAGCCAGTGGTTTCCCATTCATTTTCGAGGTGACAGTGCCTGGATGGATGGTGCTCATCTTTCCCCCTTCAGTCACTGGTTCCTGCTGTCCCACAGCTATTTCAGTTATGCTGGCACGACAGGTTTTTGGGAGCTGTGCTGTAGACAGCAAAGGCTGGGGAATGAGACAGACAGTCCTTCCTGGGCAGTGGTGGTTTCTCAGTTGACACAGTGCTCTGGTTTGCAATTTGGCCTTGAAGTGCTGCTTAACAGATGAGAAGGGTCTCACCTGTGGGAGGAGAGGCAGCTCTGTAGGCCGAAAGATGAACAGGCGTCATTAGCCCCTTCTCTGGCTGACAAAAATCTCTTTATTGCGTGTAAGTGTAGAGGGCAGGCTTGGGGGGGGGGGGGGGTGGAGATGGGGAATTCCTTCACAAGTTTTAAATAATTTATTCTTAGCCTGAAAACTCTTCAGAGTGTTGTAGCAGTCAAGTGCGAGCAGTTGTGTGCATGCAGGTGAGCACCTCTCCGTTATCAGGTTTATGAGTAAATGGAAACATCTTTCTTAAAAATAATTAGGCCCAACCTGTTGGGCAGCAAATTTTTTCCACGTGTTTCTTTTTTACTTGCACAATTCACACTTGCTGTCTTAAAATGAAATGTGTGTGTCTTGTCAGTCTTCATCACAGACACTGGCACTGGTTAAACCTTTCTCTCTGAAGGGCTCTCCATCAGCTTTCCATTATACCTTTAGGCACTTGACCTGTAATCACATCACTCCTTGACCTTCTTCTGAGGTTAATAGCTGGACCTTAGGCATGAAAGAGAGACCTCTGATCCTATTCTCTGGCTGTTCTGTTGGGTGTGCTCTGAGCCCAGTGCAGTGCATCCACATCCTTCCACAGCTGTGGATATGACAACTGAACTTGTTCTTACACAGCATTTTCCCTAATATCCGAGTGCTCACTTTATTTTGTTTGGGTTTTTGTTTGGTTGGGTTTTTTTTTGGGGGGGGGGGGGGGGGGTTGTTTGGTTAGTTGGTTTTTGGGGGTTTTGTTTTTTGGGTTTTTTTCCTTTCTTTTTTTCTTTCCATACTGTTTATTGCTAGTTTAGCACAGGCACTTGCCCTCTTCCCAATGTCTACATGGTCTGGCCATGTACAAGTAGAGGTAATAAGGTCAGTCTTAGGGAATAAACAGAAAATGTGTGAAATAAACAGACTATGGGACAAAAAACCATCAGTGAACTCTCTTGGGTGGTTGAAATAGCACAGTAACTTCATTGCACTTGGGAAAGTTGTCTTTCTGCTGGAATCTCTTCCATTTTGAAGATTTACAGCAGTCGGAGTGGCCTTTGGCTTTGTTGACTTGTTTGTTTCTTTTGGCATTCCAATGGATTTGTTCCTATCCAGAGACCTCCTGCACAGTTCCTCCCCTGCTGTCCCTTTTCTGCTCTCTGGGGTTGCACAGCAGTGGGAGCCAGGCTGGGTCAGAGGCTGTTCACACCTTCTGCTGTGCTGTGTGCAGACCATGGCTTTTGGTGGGGGCTGGAACAGGATGAGATGCAGAGGGAAGCAGTAGTGTGTGATTTAGCAGGGTTATCTCCTGGGGAGCTCTTAGGGCTGACACACTCCTGCTGCCTCACTGCCAGGCAGACCTGCTCTGGGGCTTAATAGTGGGAGACACTGGCAGGCACAGTCCTTGTGAGACGGGTGATTGGATTTATTGTCAATTGCTTTGTAGTCCCTAGAATGAGAAATAATTTATTTAAAGGAACAGGTTTCTTTGAATGCAGGCTTAAACAATCATCAGTTTGTTCTGTTTCCCTCAGGATTAGAAAAGTTTTTTGTTGTTTTTTGGATTTTTTTTTTCTTTTTGTGTTATGTCTTTTTCCATAAAAGGAATTTTTGTTGCGTAATTCAGATCTACCAGCAAGATTGTGGGTGGGTGAGGAGATGAGTTAAATTTAACACTGATCTGATATGGCTCCTAGGACACTCAAATAATGCTCCAGCCTTGGTCGTAATTCAAAGAATGCAGAGATGGTTTACATCTGCCTTGAAGTTAAAAGCAATTCTCTAAAGTGGTTTTGCAGCAGTGCAAGTAGGCGTGTGTGTGTTAGCCTAGAACTGGCTGTGTCTGGCAGGCTTTGGTTTAACTCCCTAATGATGTGAGAAGGTGGCTGGGGTAGAGTCTGGGACACACAGACTGCATAAAGAAACCTTCTGCTCTCACCTGCCAAACTGACAGTGTTCTTTTTTGTTTTAGATGAAGGACCTAGCTTGTACTTCTGACTCCCATGTGCATGTAAGTTTGTGGACTTGATCTCTAGTAATACATGCATCCATTTAATTTGTGATTCAAACTCCGTGGGGCCTGGAAGAAATGAAATCTGAATGCTTGTCTTGCAGAAAGGAATGTAGAATTAGTCATCCCACACCAGCCTTAATGCCAGCACTGTAGAGGCAGCAGGTGGAGATGAAGGAAAAAACTTGGTGGAAAATTACAATCCATGATAGAACCTCATCCCACTAAAAATTTCCCTAATTTAGCCTTGGTTAGTTCATTTGAAAGACTCCAGAGAGGAAACGAGTCAGATCTGTTTTGGGTTTGGTCAAAGATTAGGCATGCAGATTTACATTGTATTTGTCTTTGGGGAGGTAGTTTGGCAAATTGCTGTGAACTCTCTGTACAAGTCTTGGTGAGACTCAGTCATTTCCGGCTCAGTTTCCTACTGGGCAGGCTGTCCAGATAAACACTGGCCATGCTGTCAACAGTGAAGGGAAGGAGAGCTCTGTGTGCCAGGTGCTCTTTCTTGTTTTGGGGTTTGGTTTTTGTTGGTGTTTTGTTTTTCTTTCTTTTTTTTTTTTTAATTGATTTTTTTTTGTCCTGTATAATTTTCATATTACAAATAATGGCTTATGCTTCTGTTTTACTACTTGATCTTGCTGAACTACTGGGAGAAAAAGGGTTATGGCTAAGGGACTGAATGATGACTTGTGACACCATTGGCCTATTCTGGGTTCTACACAGAGTACTTACACTGGGGCTTTGAGGCCTGGATTCATCCTCCAGCTTTAATGCTGTCTTGAAGCACTTGATATTTCTGTGCAAAATCAGTGGCAAGAGCTGCATATGTCCAAGGAAGTAATTTAGTCTGTGCAACTTCTGTTCTCTGAGGCTCCTACTCTTCTTTTTGATTAACAAGAAAGAATTGTTATCCTGCATTTAGATACCTTGCTAAGCTGCCTAAAGTTAGATGGTGTGAATTTGAACCTGTTACTCATCCATTCCCCATATGGAAGTTGCATGTCCTCAGACTTCCTTCCCAGGAGCTGGTGAGGTGAGCAGACAGCTCTGTCACATTGCAGCACTGCTGCCCTTTGCAGTGCAAAGCTGCTAGTGATGGTTTTGTTCAGAAAATCCAGGGGCATGTGTGGTTTCCTGAGCATTACCTTAATGTAGTGGCACTAATTAACATGTAACTTTTAAGTACATATCATCACATCTGTTGAAGTTGACTGAGATGTAATGTCTTGACATCCGTGGTTAACACCCAGTCAATCTGAAAAGCAGGGCAAGGCAGTAGAGAGCCCTGAGAGACACCTTGTCAGAGTGACAAATTGCCCTTTCTGATTCAAAGAACCAGCTTGCATGGCGGAGCTAAACGGCTCCTGGAGAAAGGGGAGGAGAGCATGGGAAAAATACCCTATTTGTTTAGGCCTTCCCATGTATTTTTTGTTTGTTGCTCAGACTTGAAGCTCTTTGTTTTCCTTAGTCTGAAACAACAGCAGGTTGAGAGGAGCAAAGCCTCTGGGACTTTGCCTCTCCCACTTCTCGTTCTTATAAACTGTTTACAATCTCCTTCAGTTTCCTAGCTTTGTATGGAGAAGTTCAGTGGGTCAGCTTTCCCTTTAGCTTCATCCATCATTCCAGTCAATTAGAAATAGTTGAGGGCCAATTGCCCGGTCTTCCATTAACTGAGACACTTCAGATTGTTTAAAATAGCATAAAAGCCCTCTTTGTTGACCGTGGGGCAGGCAGTGGATTTGCCCGTTGATGGGCAGCTACCGCGTGGCTGAACAGAACCCCAGTGTGTCTCTCTGTACTTGAGGGATGAATATTGCTACTCCACGCCTTGGCTGGGGTTTGATTCCTTCTCCTTCACCTCCTCCTCTTGCTCTCCCTGAAAGGTGTGATGCCTTCAAAGGGTGAATTACCATGCCTGCTTCCCAAAAAACCTGCTCTTCTTTGTGGCTTTTCAGAGCTCCTGTAGTTAAGGGTTTTTCTCCAGTTGCTGAAATGTCCCTTTTAACCTTGGTGCTTTAAAAGCTCTTGGCATTATTTGTTCGTGGCTTGTCGTGTGTGTTTCTGAAGGACAAAGGAAGTGTGTAAGTGTTCAGGAAACAGTCGGTTCATTGTGGTATGGGGCTGAGTTCATTCTGGTACCCTGTGCCAGGACAGCCTGCTTTCATTTGGGGCTAACATTTCCCTTCTGTTCTGAACTGGCCAGCCTTAGGGGAGAGCTTGTCAGAGCTCTAGCAGAGCTTGAACCTTTCTCATAGGCTGATGTGTTTGGTTTCACATTGAAGTGCACTGAATCCATTGTATACATATACATAAATGTATATATATATTTATATATATATAAACCTCACATTTTATTTCACATGAGAAAACAAAAAACTGAGTTTACTAAATGGAGGTTTGTTTATCTGCAGCAGAGTAGATATTTATGTATTCCCATATTTAAGTCATTGTCTGTATTGCAGGCTCCCCTTCCAGCACCATATGTGCCTGGGTTTCAGTATAGGCTAGTCCATGTGCTTTTTGCTGTTCTAGAGCTATCTTGCTTGAGTGTGCCATCATTTGATCCCAGTTTTGGCACAGTGTTTCCCCAGTCATGAAGAGTTTGGGTAGGTCTGGCTGTGTTCTTGTGCTTTGGTGCTCGAGACTTGGACCACGCTGTGTTTTTTGAACTGGGGGAAACAGCCTGTGGCAGTCCTTGAACTCCATGTGCTTGCAGAAGGTGCCCTGCCTTGCAGTAGTGCAGGCAGTGTATGAGGGCTCACCTGATTTTGAAGAACAAACCAGAAAGAGTGAGACGGTTTCCTGCCCCTCAAGTGACACAGGCTCAGTGATGGGCATGAGCTGCTCAGCTTGGAATCCAGCTTTTGCACTGCTGAGATGCACAGAAAGCTCTCAGGACAAATCAGGGCAGAGAGCACAGCAGGAATCTTGAGGCTGGGGTGATAGAAGGGTGCTCTGACAAGGCAGGAGGCTGTGATTACCAGATTTGAGAGTCTTTAGCTGCTGGGGAGTTGATCTTGTACTAGAAAAAGTCTACCTCAAGTACACCAAGTTCAACAAATTCCATTGGTGATTTCCTTCTTCTCTGATGTCCCAGTCTGATGCAGATCTCAAGAAAGACTTTCTTCCAGCAGCTGTGTTCCTGCAGACTTGCCTTTTGTGCCTTTCTCCACGTGCTTTCAGCAAATAAAAGCTTGAGGACCTGACTGAGCTGGAAGTGCAGACCTGGCTGGGAAGGAGACCACTGGGGCACAACGTGAGCCTGAGACTTGACTCCAGCAAAGCCAGTGTTTGCTTGCTTTACACTTAGAAATAATCTCGTGCTTTGCAGAGATTGAAGCTTTAACAAGTAATTTAAAGAGTAGTAGAGGAGAGAGAATCCACATTTAATTCAATTAGCATTGTTGTCCAATGCTATTAATTATGCCCAGACTTGTAATGTGTTTCACAGGAGCTGATACACTTGAGCTTTGTCTGTGCTGGGGTTGACTGAGGACAATTATGTCCACTGATGTAGAATCCAGCCTTTGTGCTTTGCAAAAACCCTCCAATCTGGTATCTGACTGTAGCCTGGAGTAAGGAGTAGCTGGAATAGCCTGCATTGCAGCCTTCAGAACAAAGGAGATCTTGGGGAGAATGAAGATTCGATGTACATGATTTCAGTGTTCTTGAAGAGAGGCTGTTTTAGTGGAAATAATCATCTCCTGCAATTTTATATTATTTCCAGACTGTTTAAAATTGTTCCATAGGCAGAGAATAAAGAACTTTGTTTACTGTCTTGAAGTAGGATGTCTGATCCTCCTGAGGGAGGTTATTCTGTTATTAAAACAGATATAAAATAGCTACTTTGATGGAAATACAACGCTAGGAATTGAAATGGTGATGATTACTGTAGCTATAGTAGTCTAATGCAAAATAAGCCCTAGGAGATATGTGCCCTAAATGATAAATCACTGTTCTTTAACAAAACAAGAATTACTGGTACTTTATGTTTCTTGCTTATTTTACAAGGTCTTTAGCTGTTTCATCTGCTCTTAACTTTTACAGGCTGGAGGTAAATTGATTGTTGCTTTGTGTTGCAAATAGCCTGGCTTTTTTAAAGCACACTGGAGATGCAAGTATGAATCAACAGGATAGGATTCATTTGGTCTCAAAAAAGCAAAAGGAAGAATCATGACTATGGACACCACATGCAATAACTGCACTGGAATCTGTTCTTCTAATTTGGTAGAGTTTTGTAATCTCGCTGCTTTTGCTTTGGAAGCCTCCAGTAAGGTAAATGAGTATATGTTGTTTTGAACTGGAATTAATCTCCTTCTAGCAGGCAGGGAACTACTGGTAGCATTATTCATTAGGGGTGTCGTGTTCCAGCCCTATCCAGCAGCTTGTGGTTTACTCTGGGTAATTAGGCATACCTGCCAAATGTTTGGAATCTGAGATGCTGAGGTGTATTTAGAAAAAAGAGCGTCCTAAATACTGCCTTCGAAGCTGAGCACAGAGGAAATGGTTGAAAGGGGTAATGTGTCCCAGTTTCTGCAATTTGTGATGACCTAAAATCCTTAATGATGGCATCTAAAAACAGATAACAAAACCTTTGCATCTTTTCTACATTAATGTTAGCTTGTGACAGCTCCAAGCTAGCGATGTAGAGAAAGTACTGGGTTTGGAGATCAAAGAACCACCTGGTTCAGGCAGTTCAAGGGTAAGCTGGGTGACAGGCTGTCCCCTTGGCTCCCTGCATTCCTCAGTTGCTCACATAGTAAGAAGGAAGATGGAGTTGATGCTGGCTGGGCAGCTGTCTGTGTTGAGATATCTACCTCGAGCTTTGCAAGCTTTTAGCCTTTCTGATGCCTAGGACAGTCTCTTGCTAACAATAGTTTTCTCTTGTAGGAATGCAGATCTGTACCATATCTGCCTGAATCTTCATTTTAGAAGCAGCCAGAGGATAAAACCCAGCACAATGCTCATTTAAAGTCAATATGCTCTAGCTTGCAATTTGCTCATGTTTAAGTGCCTAGCTTTTAAGGTTTCCTTTGCCCACAGGCAGTCTGAACACAAAGGCAGGCTCTCTCTCTATTTTTTTTTTAATAAAGAAAAAGTATTGCAAAAACTCAAAGAACAAAATATTTCTTTCCACCTTCCATCTCCTCAGGTTTATTATCAGAAAACAGAGGCTGCCTGTATAAAGTCTAGAGGGGAACAAAGAGATGCCAGCATCTCAAGTGCAGCTGGAAATAAAGGTGGTGGATGAGTTTGTGTGTGTGTACATGTGTGAGAGGAGTGAGAAGGTCCCACCTTGAAGCAGTGGTGAGCTTTACAGGGATAAGGTGTTGTGCAAAAACCCTCTACATGTAGCTGATTTCTTTGTTCTTGGTAAGGTTTAGTTGAGTGAAGATGAATAAAAATTCTGAGTCTCTACTGTATTGTGGTATTGTGTAAATGATTCTCTTTGGAGGAAAGCTTCACTGTGGAGTGTGAGAAAGGGAGTTGCAATTGTGACACGGTATCTTCAAGAAAAGTGTGAAGAGAATAATGTATTTATTGCAGGGGCAATTCCCCTTCTGGAGCCATGCACAGAAGGCACAATGTGCCATCTGAACTCTACCATGAAGAATTCAGCATGTATCATAAGTTATTTGCCATTAATGATTTGAGTCCTGCAGTCTGGAAGGAGTAAGTTTTTTAGGATTTCAGAAACCTTATTCTCATTGATTGATTCTATAACCTGAGTTATTCTCTGGTTTCAATAGAAATGGAAGCCTGCTTGTATCACTTCTGGTGCCTTACCTTTGAAGGCTGTCTGTGTTGCATTTTCACTGAGGTGATTGGCAGAGACTTATTGTCATGGTCTTGGTTAATTTTAGTGCTTACCTGAAAATGGGAGTGGCTTTCTTACTGAAGTCAGAGTTCCAGAAGGTCAGAACACAGCTGTAAATAAAGGAAAACTGGGCAGGGGCATTTCAGTTTGGTTTAGGAAAAATAATAGACCATGCAAGAATTAAATGTGGACCTTAATGAGACATCAGCAGCAAAAGGTCACTGGGGGCCTGTACAAGATATGGCACAGCCAGAGGGGAAATCCAAAGGCTATAGCTGGGTTGAAATGCAGTGTTTGTAAATGATACCAAGTGTGTTGTTGTAGTCCCCTGGTCATGAAGCTGTTCGCACGTGGGGAGTATTTAAACTTTACGTAGTTAGGCTGAGCACCTCTGTTACAACAGTTTGATCCCAAGCCTTTTTATTTTCCTGTGATGTAAAGAGAGAGTGGATTTGTCCAGAGTGTCCTTTTGGAAAAGTGTGTTCAATTTGCAGTTTTGGGCTCTGTGTCATTGTTCTTGGATTTTCTGGTTTTTGTTTTTAAAATATGTGTGTAAAAATATGTGTGTGTATATATAGTCCTTAATAAAGAATATTCTTTGAGTGTCTGTTAAACAGGATGTGCCAACAGAAGCCCTGCTTTGGCTTTAAAGCCTGTGTAGCCAGATACCTTCAGGGCTTGTAATGAAATGAGCAGTTTGTTGTTTCATTTTACGTGGCTGAGGATTCATAATTCTGGGCAAAAGTCTGAGTTCTCAGTGCGTAAGCTGGTTCTTTATTGGCCTCTTGCTGGGAAGCTTCTGAAAGATGTTCATCTTCCAAAGGGAGCTTCTCTGATTTCTGTGCTGGAGCACACAATTGCATAAGAAAAAGGAAGGTTCAGACGCTGGTGCTGGCGAGCAACAGTGTTCTCTTTAGGCAGTATCCCTGCAAGAACCTGCCTTTGATCTCCCTTCTTTCTGTTTAGATTTTATTATGTTGTCTATCTGTTGTAAATTTAAATAAGCTTGTAGCCAGTTAAACCTTACAGACTTAGTGAGGATGTAGGAAGGGAAGTATTTCAGTGAATTAATCTCTAGCCATGACATTTTTGTTTAATTATCGTCGCTTTGGGCAGTTTGAGAAAGGTGCCTAGTTAATTGTAGGTGTTGATGCTTTATTAGCCATCTCCAGTCTCCAACTGAGTGTGCTTTATCAAATGCAAAGAAACTTTCAATGGTGTGCAAGATTAACTGCTCACTGCAGAACTGAAAGAATGTTTTTGCAGACAAAAATTCCATTCCTATGCTGAAGAAAAAGAGAAAGCTTAAAGCAGATTTAAATATAAGATAGTAGTCTGTTAGACTGTTCCCTGTTAGTATGAAGTACTTGATAGATGCTTCACATGATTTCTGTTTGCTGCACTGAGCCCAGTCATACCAGCACAGTTGGCAGCAAACTTGTCTGAGACAGGAAATACTCCTTTCTCTGAATCTCTGCTTGCAAATTGTTGGGTAAAATGTGTTTTTTCAATCAAGGAAGCGGAAATCAGTGGAATGCTTACACCGTGATGGTAGAAGTGAGAAGTTAATTTTTTTTTTACCTCCTTCTTTATAGGAACAAAGCCCCAGTAACCAGACTTCAATAGCAATGATGCAAGAGCCTCAAGAAATGGTGGAAGAGACAGTTACTGTGGAGGAAGACCCAGGCACTCCCACTTCCCACGTGTCTATTGTCACTTCTGAAGATGGAACCACAAGGAGAACTGAAACCAAGGTGAGAGGTTAATAACCACTGAGGAAAATGGCAAAGTGCCATCTAATCATGGGATAGAAATAGCAGGGAGTAGCCTGAGTGATGACAATCATGCTATTGTGATCCTCAGTGATTTTGAACTTCATGTTTGCCAGCAGGGCTGAGTTCAGGGCTTTTTTAGTTTCACCTCTGTGTCTAGATTGCTCCCTATCAGCTGTGCTGATACTGCTGTTCATGGAGCTGTGAACTGAACAGAAGAAATTATCTAGGTTAACCAAACAAAAACACCACAACCCCTTCCCAGCCCGCTGATTCTTGTAATATTCACTTCATTCTACTGAAGCAGTTCACAGCATTGCCCTGCAAACAAAAATTGATGAGTTGGTAGGGCTTGGCTGAGGAAAATATGTCTTAAATTAGTGACAATCTATAATAACATTATATTATGATTATGCCTTTGTCCTGTAGAACAAGAAACAGCCTATGTAAATAACACCATAGCATTTAAAACCTGCAGCAATCTTGTGAATGGCATCTTACTCCTAATGCATGGGGAAAGCTGGGTGTGCTCTCAAGTGACTGTACCTCAGGTTTGGCTGGATTACGGGTGTTGCAAGTGTTCTAATTTTCCTGATATCTTTTTGTCCCTTGTGTAAGGTAATTGTGCAGTCTCTGTTGAGCAGGTGCTGTGTGTTCATGGCTGCCTTGCACACTTTCAGTGCCACTGGAACATTACAAAGATTGAGTGATTTCTGTTTTAAAAACTTTTAAACAGGAATGATTTTTAAAAAAGGGTAGGGGATTATTCAACTGCTTTCTGTGTTAAAAGGAGTTGAAGAGAGGTCACTGTGTAAATCAGTGTTTATTTTCACTGGTGTTCCAGATTTGCAGTCCTTTAGGATATCTATTCAGGACATCAGATCCTCAGGTTGAAGTAAATGAATGTTGATTTCCTGAGGTCAGTAGGCTTGTACAGATTATAATAAACTGAGTATCTGGTTTAATAGTTGTTGCAGTTAGTTACAAGGCAAATATAACCGGCCAATTTTCTCACTGTTGGAAGGAGATTAAGGTCTTAAAAATAAAACAGATGAACAAAAAAAATCCCACATTTTTATTAGCTCTTTGAATAATCTAATGTATTTATTTTGTGACTTAACATGAAAGAAATGCTATTTTCTTTCTAGTGGCAGCAACAACAACTGTTATTTGTGGGAAGGAAGTGATAAAATTACAGTGGGAATGGACACCTTTTTTACGTGTATTAATAGTAGTGCATCGTTTTAGAAGGCTGCAAGGGCATAAGATTATAGCTATGACTGTAAAAATAGAGGTGAGGCCATGCCTCACCTAGATAACAGGACCACATGGAGTGAAGCCGTTTGTCTGGAATAGTTGTGGCACTGATAAAAGCTGCATGTTTGTCACGGCTCAGAGGTGTGATTTTCTCCTCTGTGCTGGGGACCTCCTGTTCTTCCATCTTCCCACAAGAGAGTACAGTGGCAGCTTCAAAATGGGCATTGTGGCTGCATATGGGAAAGGAAAATTGAAAAAACAGCAACCCTGGAGCTACTGTTCCATTTCAAAGAGCAAGGCTTTCTTGTGTTAGTGCAGGTCATTGCAGGCACTGAAGTGTGTCCAGGATGGGGGCAGGATGCGTAGCTGTCTTATTCTCCATTTGTGTTGTTTCAAATAATGCCACTGACTCCAGCTTAAGTACTACCTAGAGCTGTTTCCTAGTAATTCATTGCTACAAGGACCAACAAAAAAATACTAAAACCCCAGTTGTTGAGAAAAGTGATTCTGAAATGTCAAAACATAGCCTGGCTTAGCCCTGACTCTCAGAAGTGGCGCTGAGACTTTGCTGGGTTGGTGCCTCTGAAATGGTTTTGTTTTGACTTTTCCCTGCTATGATAAAAAGGCATAGATTTAACAGCTCTTAGATACTTATCTGAGGTCAGATTTTACAAGTTTTTTACATCACTTTGGTCTTCGACTTGCATTTTGTTTTGGTAGGGACTGTGAAAATGAAAACTGTGTCACTGGGGTTTAGTAGCATCAGTTAATTGCCCTGGAGTGAATTGTCATTGACACAATCATTTCTAATAGGTGTCATCATAGTGCTTTCATAGCTCATGTTATTATGTGTGAGAGCCTTACAGAGAAAATTAAGTTTCCTGGTACCTCTGTGCAGTGGCAGAATTCTGACCTTGCTGCTCAGAGAAGGGTGCTGAGGAAATCTCCCTGGCATGGGAGATGCAGCCACATGGCTGCTGGCCATGCTACATGCCAGAAGTAGGAGGTGTTGAGCCCAAAAGCTGCAGTTTTGTGTCTCTGTCTGTTCCCTCACAGATTTAAAGAAATTGAAAATACACTTTAGAAATCCCCCCCGAACCAAACCACCCCACATGAATCTGGCCATTCAGTGTGCAGGTGGTACTCGTCCTTGTAGAGGAGCAGCATCTCCTGTGCTGAGAATCCTCCCATCTCTTTTCGGTACTCCCCAGTGTGTGAAGCTGAGATGGTCACACTGTGCTCAGGGGGGTTAGGTTTGTGCTCAGCCTTTCTTTTTACTCTGAGCAATAGGCTTTTATGCTCTACATTGCTCTGCTTGCTCCAGGCCCCTTTAAGGAAGGATTTAGAACCTGCTTTTGTTGTGTCTATAACCAAGGGCTCTGCTGGACAGAGCCACAATCTCCAGCATATCTGTCTTGCAAAGAAAGTGAGGGCATAAGATACTTCCTCTGACAGAGTAAATAACACAGTCATGTTTTTTTAAGAGCCAGAGGGACCAGAGATGTTTTTCAAATGTATTCTTTCTTTGCTGGATAGTTTATGTGGGGATTTGTCAACCTAATGCCATTTTTGGATCCTTAAAAGGAAATTATCGCTTTTTTTTTGTTAATTTTGTGAATTTCTAGCTTGCTGGAGAGCGATGCCTCTGAAATTCTTCCTCTTGAAATGCAGCACAGCAAAGGCTGTAAATGTGAATGCTCCTGGATGCTGCTGTTCCTTTATTCTCTGTTCTTCCCCTGTTGTTTCAAACCCATAATTTATAGAGGTTATTCTTTTCAATAGTGTATTAAGTAAACAACCTTAATCTAGATGCATTGACAGTTTTGCTTTGCTTTTCCCTCATCTTTGAAAATGCCTGTAGCAGTGAAGCAGGAAGAAGGCGTAATAGAATTTAATATTTGACATATTTTAAATAGAGAACATCTGCCTTTTCAAAATGAGATATCTCTGGGTAATCTTCCCCTACCTGTTATTCTTTTAGTGTTATACTAAGTCCCTACATAGCATTCATTGCACAAAAGATGTAGCAGATAACACTTCATTTCAACTTTATAATATCTCTGGAAGCCAAATACCTATCAAGCTAAAACAGTGAAAGTCACCTTGGGGAGAGACTTCCACTTTTTGCTGCTGGCTGGAGCACTGCCAGGTGTTAAAGGGAGCCTGTTGTAAGTGGCTCAAGAGAACACAGTAAAGCAAATTAGATGTGTATGTTTGTGTAAATGTTCATTTTTTTTTCTTTTTCCAGGCACCTTTAATTTTTATCTTTGAAATGCCAAAAGGTTGGAGAGATTTAGGTCACTGTTACTGATTGAAATTGGTGTTTTGTCATAGCAAGCTGTGAAATCAGTCTGTGTACAAAGTTGTTTAATTTGTAGTCCATCCATTTTCTTTGAGCTTTCCAATACTCAGCAGGCCCAGCTCCCAGCAGTGATTAACTGCTGTTCCCACTTCCACCACCTGTGATAGGAAAGTGGTTGTTACCAAAACTCTGGGTTGTGCTGGTGCCAGGCACCCCAAGAGGCAGTTCTTAGAAACTTTGCAGGAAATTCAAAGGAATTAGGCAATAGAGGCAGAATGGATTTTAGCTGAAGTTGAGGGCCGTTTTGAAATGTGAAATACTAGGCTGGAAATTGAAGGGGAGAGGTTTCAGCTGTTGTTTTGAAAACCCGCAGGGTGAGTTCTTCCACAGCATTTAATAGGAAGGTAATAGCTTCAACCTGCATGGGCTGATAAATTTTTACAGTCCATAGTTCAAAAATAAGCTCACAGACATGCCAGGATGCTCAGATCCTCCTGCATTCCTTCTCATCTGATTCTTTGCTCATGGGAGTTTCAACAAGATTGTTATCCCTGTCAGCTTTTTAATGCAGGTAATTTATTTTAAAAAATTAATTAGAGGCAAAACAAAACCAACCTCAAAAACAAAACAGAAGGCAGAATTACAGATAAGATGACTGCATCAAACCATGATAGCCCAGTTCCACAGAAATCTTGGTACTGTATTTACTCCTCTGGGACTGAGCACTGTGAGGCACCTGCTTGTACCATGTGCACATGCCTCTAGGAAATCCAGTTGTTGGACAGTTTCATGTTTTTTCTCCCATCCTCCTAGGTAAATAATATGAGGGACAGAAAAATATAGAAGCTGCTTCAAATGTGTGAATATT
The DNA here is from genome assembly GCF_015832195.1 of Motacilla alba alba. NCBI lineage: Eukaryota > Metazoa > Chordata > Aves > Passeriformes > Motacillidae > Motacilla > Motacilla alba. The sequence continues at coordinate 6,630,339 of NC_052030.1, read as the reverse complement.
TCCTTTATGTTCCATTGGCAAATGTATTTGCAGAAACAGAGTTAGTGAAACCATTATCATAGGGCCTTTAAGGGAATTATTTACTAAAATAATTGTTATCTGTGGGATGAACAATGGTAAACTCAGATTTTGGGGTGTGGAGAGCAGCAGTGAAAGCACTGTCTTGAAGTATTACAAAATTTTGGCTGCAGAGAGCCTGAACTCGTAAGTAAATTGGATTTTTTTTTTTTTTTTTTTTTTTTTTTTGGTCCTATAGCTGAAATCTTGGTATCTGTACAGGGAATAAAGAATTAAAAATATATTGTAATCATACTCAGACAGCCTCTTCATAGGGAAGTACTCTGAAGCTTTCCTCTGGTACTCCAGGATTGGGGCATTTAAACAATTGAGCATCTTTCATTTGTCATAGGGCTGAAAAAACCTTTTTATACAGGTTTTCTTTAGGGATGGAAAGTAAACAGAGGAAGTCAAAATACACTCAAAGTAACTCGTAACTCTACATTTTTTATTAGAGCACATCTACAGTGAGGAATTAATGCTAATAAATCTTTTTTTAAGATTGGGTGCATCTGAAGGATCAGGTATCTCTCAGATAAGGCAGTCTGTTGGGACTTCCATTTGGAATGGCTTCATTCTCTCTGGCTAATGCATCAGTATTAAGGAAACCACAAAAATGTTGGGAGAGAAGATTACTGTGCTGCCAGCTACTCAAGATTGCCTGTGTTCTTTTAAGAAATATAAATGAAACATTCCCTTGAGCAGGATTTCCTGAAATGAACGTGTTTGGTTTGTTGGTTGGGTTTCTTCTTTTGCTTGGAAACCTTTCATTAAATGGACCTTCATCTGTGTGCTGGCTAATTGCTGCCAAAAAGCTTCCCTTTATTGTCCTGTCAGCAGCAAAATCTGTTTATCACATGATAAATCTTCTACCTCAATGCCTCTGCCTGACAAATGAGGCAGGAGTACAAATACTCTCTCTCTCTAAATATAAAATGGCTCTGTTTGATTGCCCCAGTATAACACCTTTAGCATTACTGAATGCTTTTATACTATGAGAAATGCATACTTTCATGCTTGAGTGAAATGTTCCTTTTTATGTGTCTGACCAAGGTGATTTTTGATTGTCCTGATATGTTGTGTTTGCTGCTGGCTGCAGCATTCAGAAAGTAGTAAGAGGTGAAGCTGTGCTAACGCTGTAAACTTGTTTTTACATGTGCTGTGCTGCCTGACACTGAGTGTGGCTTTTTGATGAGCCACAGCCATTGAAAGCCTGTCTGTGCTAGTCTGAAAAACAGGAAAATAAAGCAAAGTAGCTATAAATTGCAAACTAATCCCTTGCATTCTGTGTTGGCCATTTAAACTAAAAACCCAAATCTCTGTAAATACTCTGTGGAGTGCCAGAGCGTGGTGAAAAACTCACTAAGGGTAACTGGCAGGTCACACATTGTCTATGAGGTGATTTTCAGCAGTCTGAAATTCTGCTTTGTGGTTTTTGTGTACATGTAGCAGCTGTTGGAAGCAATTGTCCTGGCTGTAACATTTCTGTGATTGTCTCCTCATCCTGTTTACCAATAACATGGAGCAAGTCTTTGATGAAGGTGGACCTGATCCTGCAGGACAAAGTTTATTCCTCCTTTTGTGTTGTTGCTGCAGCCAGAGGAGGTGTGTTAGGTACTTTCCATTGTCTGATCTTAGCAGCCTTAGGAAAAATGACATGTGACAAACTGAGCCAGCATGGCAGCTCTTGTCTGAAAAGCGGTGCTTGGGCTTAGATCTGCTGTACAGTGCTGAAAGAAGGAGCTTTGTGAGGTTATGCAAGGGCTCTTCTTGGCATTTAGAAAGCTCCTTCCTTGTTCCTTTCCGAGCAGAAGTATCCATTTCTGAGTCATCAAATTCTGACATCTACCTTAATTCCTGTTCTTCCCATTACTGGTTCCCAAATTCAAGAACACAAAGGCCCAGCATTTTGCACCCAGCTTTGTCATGGCTTTGCAAAACTCAACATATTTCAGGCCTGAGAAATGTCGCTTTTTCTGATCTAACAAGATCACTTATGGATTTGGTACTTTGAATAAAAGTATTGTTTCTGACTTCAGTAGGAGAACACTGAGCTCTGTTGCTTTGTGTGTATCCACTTCACAAAGAGCTACTGTAAACTCTGCCAGGTCTTTCTCTCCTCTCACTGCTGAGTTTATAAAAGCTATGACAGTGGCCACGCTGACGACGTAGCGGAAAAGAGAAGTATTGTACACAGGTAACAAGCAAAAACCCCTGTTGGATTGCATGTCATTAAATAAATGTTGAGTTTATAGTTTTCTTTCTTCCAGTTATTAAAATGTGTTCTTCGAAAAAGGGAGAAAAGACTCAGAGGTATAGAAGGATAGCATCTTTCCTGATGTTTACTTGCTGAGGAATCCCTTTGTATTGATGAGGAAAATTCTTTTGGCTCTGGCTTAAATTAGATACAGAGGTCCTGTTGGTACCTGGCTATGCTGCATTCAGCACCGTGTTGCTGTTAATTACACTGCTGGTGGAGAGGCGTTTGTGCTGCTTGTAGTCTTGTAGGATTTCATTACTTCATTATGTTGAAGTATCATTTGCTCACAGATGTGTGTAGGAAAAGAAATGCTGTTTGGGTGAATCTTTTCTGTTTGGGGTTTCTGTGTGAAAACATCTGGCTAGAGGACATGTCTGGAGCCACTTCAGGAGAGATGTAGTATAATTATTTTGCTTTGCAGTAGCTTGGCTAATCTGTTGCCAATCTAAATGTTTAAATCGGAGGCTGTAGGTCAAAATATTTATTTGGACTTCAGAGCCACTGCACAATCCAGCGATACATGTTGTGGTTAACATTTCCCTTGCACGTAGCACTTCATTCTGAGACTTACATGAAGAAAAGTGTCATTTGCTGATGCTTACTTACGTCTGTTATAGCTTAGAAACCCCAATTACTTTTACCAATTTCCTGTTCTTCCCCTGGTGTGTGCAGTGCTGTCAGGTAGGTTGATTCTCCCTCTCATCTTTGTGGATGTGCTGTTTTGTTGCTTGGTTGGGCTGAAAAGTCAGCATTACTAGGGCTAGGGTAACTGTATATAGGTTAAAGTAATTTTGGGGGGTTAGGGCGACCAAGAATAGACTGGCATTTGCTGGACTTCTTATTCTTCCCAAAAGAGCTTTTGCTGGTCACTCCAGAAGGCAGCACAGAAGTTGATGGAGCCCAGATACCAACCCAAACAGAGGCCCTTTGCTGTTTTGTAAACACAGTGGCTTTTGTCCAGCGCTGTCTTAAACAGATTACCAGACCTTTGCCACAAAGGCAGATGGTTCTTGCAAAGTTTTAAGGACACTTTGTTCTTATCCTTCAGCAACAAACTCTGAGTACAAGAGCCCTCTGGACGTTTACTATTTTCAGTTTTTGTGAATTCTGTTTTGAAATGAAATGTGATTTATGGAAGTAAAGATAAAGCTGTATTTGTATACAGATTTTTCTTCAGTGTTTTAAACAAGCTTGTCTAGGATGTTTAGGTAGCTGCAATTGCAAAAGCAATGTGGTGTTAGTGTTCATTATTGCAAATTTGTTAGTCATCAAAATAATGACAACAGCTACCTGTTGAGCTTGTTGTTGGTGGATGTAAGAATATCTTAAAAGAGAAAGCAGGTGTGTTGTCCACAATCCTGAAGCCCAGAACTTCTCTGTTCGAGATCATGGTTTCCTAAATATTATTGCCAAATTTGAGCTCCATCAAATTACACAGAGGTGCCAACTTGATCCATATCAGGCAGAAGCACATAACTGTATTTTTGATAAACTAGAGAATGTGATGTGGTATTTATCCTGTAGCTGTGAGAGGACAGCCTGTGGCTCCACAACATAGTAAAGCCTTCTCTTAGGACAGATGTCTCCTGAAAACATTTTGGGGAAATTGGAACTGGTATAATGACTTGGTGCTGCTTCCATGTGCTGTCACGTTGCTGCAGTGGTTTTGATTTGGTAGTAGGAGCCCAGAGTTCTTTTTTTCAAAGTATTTTTCCACTATTCATTCTGAAAGCTAATAGGTGAGCTGATGGCTGTGCCGGGGTTACAGGCAGGGCGCGGGAGTTGGCTCTGTGGAGCTCTCTCCCCCTTCTACTCCTCCACCTCCCCGTGTGTCTCACCACATTATGCAGCAAGGAGAGCATTAACACGTTTATTTACTCGCTGCTTCCTGCCAGGTTACCAAGATGGTCAAGACAGTCACCACGAGGACGGTGCGGCAGGTGCCGCTGGGGCCGGACGGGCTCCCTGCCATGGACGGCTCCTCGCCCATGGGCAGCTACACAGACTCCATCGACAGGAGGTACCTGAAGAACGGGGAGCGCTTCGTCACCCCCCAGGCCTCTTCCACCCTGACCCGATCCTACAACAGCTACAACGACTCGTACCCCGAGAGCCACGAGGGCCAGTACCGCCCCTACATCGGCCACGACGGCTACGGAGACCTCTCGGACAACTACGGCAGCTTGTCCCGGGGCATCAACTACCGGCCCCGCTACGCCTACGTGCCCGGGGGCACCTACCGGCCCGATGATGGCAGCTTCACCCTGCCCAGCAGGAGGGAGAACTACGGCCCCGTTGCCCAGCCCCAGGTGCCGGTGGGCAGCAGCGTCGACCTGAACCGCTCTCAGCCCGAGCGCTTCCAGCCGGAGCCCTATGGACTGGAAGACGACAACCGCAGCCTCGGAGTAGATGATGAAGGGTATGAACTGGATCCGGATTACTCCACTGTGAACAGGAGGACGTCTGCAGGTGTGCCAGAGAGAGGAAGGCCTCACAAAGGAAGGTAAAACCCGTTTGTTTTTCACAGTGCTGCTCTGCAGCTTCTGCTTATTTGATCATGTACATTCAAAGTCTGTGATCTAGTATGTTCTGGAATTACTTGACAGGAAAACAGCCCATAAATGACTGGAAAACACACATGAAGTAGGGAATAGAGGGAGAGGTGGGGCCCAAGGACCCTTTCAGTGATTCTGAGCTGCTTAGTTGAGGTTGAATTTAGAGAGAAAGATGACCTTGTACAAGAAGGCGAAGTTACTTTTTTTCCCACTTCCTAAAAAAGAGTTGTGAATGCACTGTGTTGTCCCAGAGCCATCCCACGCTAGCAAGGTGAGAAGAGGGGTTTGTGATCTGTGAGATGCCTGACAGGTCTGGTTGTGTGCACATCTGCCAAGCAAAAGCTTTGAACAGCTGGTTGAGGTTACAGATGAGCTGATCCCTGGTGGTGAAGGGGTGCCAAGCTGTCTTGTGAGGTGTATGACAGCCTCTGCCCAGATCCTGTGCTAACCACACGCCCTCAGTTGTCCGACCAGGTTGTGCTGAACCTCACAGATCTTAAAGACCTAGATCATTGTTTTTGTCCTGTGCCTCTAGAAGGGGAGAAAAGAGTACCTGTGTTGTATTTAAAGCGACCTGTTAAAAATTACTTCTGATTCAGCCCAGTTTCTAAGGAATGTTCTGTTTTATGCCATGTTTTCTGATATTAGTTGTTTATGCTGTGTTCACAGCTATCTGTCTTGTATTTGAGAAGGAAGAAACAACCCAGCAACCCCCAGGCTTGCGAAAAGAATTCTGTTACTCAGCTGAAAGTCATCTTGTACAGACCTGAAAAACTTGTAATACTTTGTTTTCTAAGGGGTGTACAAAATTTACATGTGCCTGCTTGAAGCCATATCCTCATGGTTTGTGTTTTGATATGGATTTAGTTCTCATTCTTTTCCTTTTAATTTAGAATAGTTTCCAGAGCTGTAAAGAGTCTGGATTCACCTGTCTCTGTGTATAGACAGTCTTTAGACTTTTCTGACCTCAGGCTTTGCTGCATCAGCAGCAGTTGTTGGTGGGATTTGTGTTGGCCTTTTTGTTCTCTCAGAGTCCTCCTCCTTGGAGATGTTATTGTCATTCATGCTTTTGTGGCTCTGTTTTCCCTCCCTGTTCTGGAAGTTCATTCCAAAGCTAGAATCAAACACTTCCAAATTTTCATCTGTACTTGTGAGAGTTAAAAAAAAAAAAAAAAAAAAAAAAAAAAAAAAAAAAAAAAGCCAGCGAAAAGGTGTCAAGGCCTTCCAAAACACCCTTCAAGTCCATTGTGACATCTTTGGTTTTGCAGGCTTACCCAGCAGTGGAATCGTGTCCCTGTTTTGTGGGGCTGAAGGAAATACCTGCACCCAGTGGGTGCCAGAATCCTGCTCAATCTATCACACTTGGATTTGTGCTTCCCTGCACTAAGTAAGGTTACAGTTCTTGCTAAAAGAAGTCAGGCATCAATGCTGTTAAATTTTTATTAACATTTTTCGAACTGTATGCATAATGAATAATTAAATGTATTCTTAGAACCTACCCATTTGCATTTTAAAATTCCGTGTTTTTATTAAACATTCCTTTGATTTATTGTTCCTTGCAGTTTGGATAGGACCAATTCATAATTTTTCTTCTACATTTCTTTTGTTACGAGGTTTTTTCCATATTTAATGTGATCAAGAGGCTTTGACAAATAATTAGCCTGACTGTAGCAGCAAACTGTAGCTGTTGAGAACATAAGATTGTGTGAGGGCCTCTTCATAAGCAGTTACTTTTTGACATTTCAAAGAAATACTTGAACAATTCAATAAACCTGCATTTCAGATATGCTACTGATCTGCAAGAAAATAAAGACTACAAGTAGTGCTTTGTACTAGATGAGGGTAATTGCTAATTTATTATTCCTCTCTAGTTTTTTAAAATTTTTATTTCTGTGAAAATGATTAAATGAATGTGATTAATTGATGTCACTTTTGATTTTAAAAAGTTTGTATGTGTAGAGCAGGTTTAACAACAACTCTGTTGGATGCTGTTCTGTGTTGCCCCGACTTTCAGCTTGGGCATCTCATGTCCTGAGCAGAATTCCTCCACTGATCACTCGCTGAGCCTTTGTCTCATGTTCTTCCCAGTAGGTGCTGCTTCATTAGGGAGTAGTTGAAAGGTAAAATAAGAGTCCTTACTGTCAGTTTCTGTTCTGAGAGGGCTTGAGTGGAGGTTTCTCATGGGAATCTGTGTTAGTGAGTCTGATTCCCTGTGTGATGATGAGGAGGCAGCCCAGCTGTGCTGGAGGGGGTCCTAGGCAGGGGGATTACAAGTACAGATTGTTCTTTCCAGCTCCTGCCTGCTCCATCTGATCACAGAGATAAATACCTATTTGTGCTTTTCTTCTATCATCACCAACCTCATTTTAAGCTACTTATATTTCATTTTAAATTGGGGAAAAATGTGCCTCCTCACAATCATCTCCAAATCCAGATAAATGCACAAAGGCAAATATTCCCTCTATTGGCTCATCACTGCTTGTGGCTGGGCTTTCTTGTTTTCCTTCATACTGAGTCTCTCCTCACTTTCTCCAAGAGCAACTGGCACTTCCTGTTCTTCCCCTCAGCTTATGCTCTCGTTTGGTGTAAGTCAGGTTGTATAATAAATTTGGGTTAGAGAAAAGCATTTGGGGTTTATAGTATTGATTTAATGTTACTCAAGTTTACTTATGAAGGTAATTTGCATCTTTAATTACCTTTTTTCCTTCATGTGCTAGGTTCCCTCTATTATACTAGGTGTTTTATTATAGTTTTTAAAAACATCTAATTTTACTGTGTGCTGGATGTTTTATGTACAGTCCTTTTTGCAAGAGAAGCCAGAAGTACTGAGTACTTTTATTCGCAAAAATCATCTCTACTACTATTTGAATATTTCTTAATCATTAAATTCAGATTTACTCAGACAAGCTGGAAAGAAATGGCAAGTGATAATTCATCTTACTGATTAAAATAACTCCTGTTCAGCTTTTTCTTGCGTCGGTGGTGATTTCTTCCCAGAGTGGACCACTGTGTTCTGCACTTGTATGAACATTCATGGGACCTAATTTTCCCCTAAGGGCTCTGGAGCAGCTATTGCCAGTGTTACTATTCCAGACTAGACAGGGTATAAATTTTTAATGTTGACTAAATCAACAACAGAACAGTTTTTTACTGTTAAATTATCTATGCCAGAAGCCTGATTTAAGACACTGAGACTGTGTTTGGTGGTCACTTCATGGTCCAAATTATTATTACCAGGAAATGAGCCAGATTTTAGATTAAATACCTTTACCAGTGGGTCTGTGGCTGCTGTTGTGTATAGACAGTGAGAGTGCTGGTAACACTGTACATGTCAGTCTCATTCTTCTTCTGGTGTTTTTTTCAGTACAGAATACAAAGGCTTGTAATTGTAGATAAAACTTTCAGTTAGCACTTTTGCCTGCATTCACTCATTTCAAGTGTATATGGGCAGCATTAGAATGTTGTCTAGTTTGGAGCAGGAGTTTATGGACATGCCTGGGCAGAACAGGGTGAGGCAGGCAATGTGGTCAGTTTGAAAAATATTTGGGGTTTTTCTGAGTGTCTTCCTTAGTGTGAATTCAGTTTGATAATATTCTGGTTGCAGAAGGTGATGAATGGCAGAGTTTGATGGGGCAGGAGGCAACCCGAGTCCGCTCAGGGGATTTTGGTGATTTAACCATATGGCCCATAAATAAGGCTTGTCTCAGCAGAGGATTCACTCCAGTTTTGAATCCCCCTGTGTATCCTATCAGGGAACAGAGCCTGGCAAAAGTAGAATTTCATTCTGCAAAGACTTTATGTCTCCTCTTCAATGTTTGGCACAAAGTTTCCTGCTGAAATCCTGAGCCTTTCTGGTCTTTTATCCAAAGCAGACACCAGCTGCAAAGTGTAATGAATGTAACACTTGTAGAAGTTGTTGAGGATTAAATGTTTAAATCCTTCACCTGTTTACTCAAATGTGCCTATTTTTAAGCCATAAGGAAGATGATAAATCCACAAGCTCTCTCCCCGTTTTTAACTGTGCTAGAATGTGTTTTGACCAATTCCTTGAGACAGGTGATTAGTGAGACCCTAAAAACTCGGCATCCTAAAAACTCGGCTGCCTTGCTGCGGACAGACGGAAGGCAAGATGCTTGCAGTCAGCAACTCTGGCTTAGCACCAGAGCTCTTCACTCCTGAGAGTAAAGGGCTCTTGGTCTCCTGAGAGCAGTATCTGCTGAGGCTCTTGTTAGTCCTGTTCTGTATCAAGTGGCTTTTCCTTCCCAGCCTAGCTGATCCAGTAATGTGGAAGTGAAAAATCTCATTTAGCCTGCACCAGTCTGACTCTGAAAGAGGATTTCTTTACTCATCCGGTGTGTAAATATGTTGGTGATCAGGGTGTGTTTATTGCCCTGATAGATTCCTGCTTTCGACTTTATTGCTCTGCCAGTCTTGTCTTCCAGCCCTCTGCTAAAGGAGAGGTGATGGGGCTTGTGGCACTTTTGCCTTGCTCTGCCAGAACAGTTGTTCTGCTCCTCTGCAGATGACTTGTTTTGGTAATGTTGGTTTTTTTAACCTTCCCTAGCCTTGATCAGTGTGTTTGGTCACGTGAATCTGAAGTAGTGTGATTCTTGCCTTGCCTGAGCCTTCTTGTACACCTCTTAGCAGATCCTTCATGGATCCGAGTTTCTGCATAATGATTTGGGGCCTTCAGGGTTCAAGTGTGCAGGTGTTTTCCTTTGCTGCCAGGTACAGTCATTGAGTTAAGGCACTGGTGCATTAGCAGGGGCTCTCAACACTGTTTCATCCTCAGAGGAATGTTGGATCTGGCCTGTAAGGGCTTATTCCAGCAATTGCAGATTTTTGTTTTTACGCTCTTCTCTACTGATTGTTGAGAGATGCTGTCTTGTTTTAAAGCAGGGTTGTGATCTTATTTAAATTTTTCTTTTTCTTTTTAGTGATTAATTCTTGACTTCAGGTATTTTCACTCATGTTTAATCAGTAGTGATTGACAAGTAAAATCGGTGCTGTTGGTACAAGGCTTATGTTGTAACAGTGTTGCAATTTGAAGTTCTAACTCTGAAGTTTTCTTTTGACAAATGTAATGAGACCGAGGAAGCTTTGTGTGGCAAAGAGAAGAGGGTATAACAGGAGGAAGACAGGCCCATCTGTGTGGGTCTGTTTGGAAGGCTTTGTGGAAATAAAGCAAACAACCTGCATCCCAAGACAGTAATTATCTTTGTGTACTTGCACGGATGAAGAGGAGAGAGAAACTTAATTGTGCAGGTGTAATTGAGGTGGTGCACAGTTATCTTGTGGGCAGCTCAGAGGACTGAGATGTTCTGAATTGTGAGTTACCAAGTCAAGCAAGGAACAGCTGTGCAGTTATTAAAATTAATCTTCTGCTGCTTTTATGAAGTGAAAAAGAATTTAACATGAGGATGTTTTTTAGAAATGAGAATTTGTTGTCGTTTTAATGCTGGTTATCACAAATTTGCATTTGTAAAACAGAATTTTGAGGAGTACCTAAGGGGTTTTGTTATTCCTTCTGCCCTGTGTGCGTTCACAGAAGTAAATTGTTTCAGTGTTGTTGCTTTCTGCTTGGAGTGATGGAAACAGCTTTGTACTGTAACAGAAAACACGACTGTCCAGAGAGTGTAAATTACTGTGTAGAGCAACTGCTGAATTATACATATACAAATAACTGCATCAAAAAAAGGATTTCTTCAGATTCATTCTGAGTTTTGGATACTTGCCCATTTTTATCCTTTAATTCATTTTATGGTTTAGAACAGCAATTCAGCAAGAACAGCAACGTAAAATCAGGAGAGGCACTTTTAACATTAAAAGCTTTAATTGTACAAGACTAAGTTCAGTCTCCACCTCTGGTTGCTCTTCTCCCCAGAGCCCAGTTTAATTATCAGTCTCTTTGGGATGACAGCAAGTTCTGTTTTCTTCCTGACTTCTAATAGCCTGTACTTCAGCATGACAGCAGAAATAGTTCAATAACATCACTCAGTGCTTTAGATGAAAGATTTTAAGAAACATTTTGTAGCAATTAGAACCACTTGCTTGACTGAGCTAACTGCAGTACTGAGACAGTAGCAAACCTGTCCAGGGAAAAAACTGTAAAGCAAAAGGCTGCTGCTGGTTTGAAAAAACACATCTAGAAGAGGGTGGTTTATGGCAATATCGATTAAGAGTAGCGTTTAGAGTATGCTTGTCTGAGCATCAACATGGAAATGTAGTGGAACTTGTCAGACTTGCTGAAATACATCTGTGGTCCCTGCCCAGGCCTGTATGAATGCCCTTAATTAGAGTTTTGGTTTGTTGCAGAAGTTGCAGCGTTAATGAAGATCAGCGTTTCCTACTAAATGTAATCCAGCTCTGTCGTAATTGCTTTGCCAAGTGACCAAAATGAAAGCAGTCTGATGGCTTGCAGTTCCTGTCATCATTTCACTGCTAGCCAGACAAACACTGTGCTGGAGTCCCATCACTGCTGAGAACTCAACTATGGTTCATTTTCAAGTTATTCCAAATAAACTATTGAAAACTGTAAATATGCTGCCCCAGTGATGTTTGTGATACTAAAATGTTTGCTCCTGGCTGAAGTCTCTATATTGACTCAGAGCTACTAAGTGTTTAAATGTGCTTTTTTTTTTTTTTCTTTTTTTTCCCCTTTCTTTGTCTTGGGACCATTGCTTCTCTCAGGGGCTACGACGACCCCATCGAGACGGAGATGGTTGAGGAGAGGATCCCGTACCTGCACGGCGGCTACGCGGCGCCGCTGGCTCAGCCGGAGCGGGGCAGCATGGCCAGCATTGACCGGCTGGGGAAGCGCTCGCCGTCCATCGACAGCATCCGCAAGGACCCGCGCTGGAGGGACCCCGACCTGCCCGAGGTCATCGCCATGCTCAGCCACCCCATCGACCCCGTCAAGTCCAACGCCGCGGCCTACCTGCAGCACCTGTGCTACGAGAATGACAAAATCAAAAAGGACGTGAGGCACCTCAAGGGGATCCCTATCCTGGTGGGCCTGCTGGATCATCCGAAGCCTGAGGTCCATCGTAAGGCCTGCGGGGCTCTGAGAAACATCTCCTATGGGAAGGATAATGAAAACAAAGTGGCAATAAAGAACTGTGATGGGATCCCTGCATTGATCCGGCTGTTGCGAAAAACAAACGACATGGAAGTTAGAGAGCTAATTACAGGTCAGTGTCTGTGATTTCCTTAATGGATTCGTCTTTAGAACAGTTCTTTCAGCTGCAGGAGCAAGAATTGCTGGAGATTACAGCACTGAAGGAGAATTTAGATCCCTGGCTGCAGCTGTTCTGTAGCTGCACCCCGTTTGTGGGGTGAGAGCCTGACACGTGCCTGTCAGCAGGGGATCGAGATCATCTCCGTGTGTGTGGTGCACTTGGGATTCCCTGGCTGCTGAGGGATGGATGCTGCTCCGTGGGTGTAGCATGCGGTTGCATGTGCTTGGGGTACTGAAGCTGAAATGAGTTACAGCAGCTCCATTGACAGGTCATTTGTAGTGCACGTGCCCTCAGCGTGTTGTAATCATGAGGTAAGATATGCTGAGTGAAATCTTTCCTTGTTAATCTGTTATAAAATAATCCTGCTGCCATGTCCCCACTCCCTCATATTTAGAGAACAGTCAGTCTCCTCAGGAACACTTCCAGCCTGGTGCTGAGGACTCTGAGGCTGTATATAAAGTTGCAGCACTTCTGGGCTGGAAAACTCAGATTTTGGGGAGCATAGGGTCTGCTCTTGCTGCTCTGGACAGGGAGAATTACATTTCAGATTACTGAGTTCGTGCATGCTTTGCAGGGAGTTTTCAAACACTTACAGCTCTATTATTTAACCTGGTTTTATTTGAACTTAGTCTTGGGCATCATCCAAAAAGAGCAATAAAGTATATGCCAAGTTTCAAAGTTCGGCCATTAAGTGGGAAAGGGTAGAGAAGTATGTCAGCTCTTAAAGTAAGGAGAAAGATATTGTTCTTTAGTCTCCCATAAATCATGAGGAGTGAAATGGATTTCCCTTTCTCTTCTCAGAAGCCGCAGGGGATGTTTGGATGGAGACCAGAGCAGTTCCGATGAATTTCTGTGCCAGAACAGAATTTGTCCTGAAAGCTTTGTGAGGATGACAATGGGTCCAGGGCTGAAACTGTTTAGCTGCCTTATCAGTGTTGGCTTGTGCAGGTAGACCCTATTGCAAACATTGATTAAGCCATTAGAGGTAAACATCATAATTCTGTAATTTCCTCAAAAATTATGGTAGCTCTCTTTAAGTTTTTACTGGTAATCATAATTCTCTGAGATGAACAGTGGCCTTGGGTGCGCTCTATCTGTTCTTCCACAGCCATTACAGGCTATTTAGCAAACTAAGTCTAAATATACAGTGTTGAAACTAGCAGGGATATTCTCCCAGCCTTTTTCCAGTGAGCTGGCAAAGGAGAGCTGTCTGTTTTGTCAGAGAACCTCTGAGTAGCACGTACTGGTTGTGCTTTGAGAGCTGTCTGTGCTCTGCCTCAACATGGAAACTCTGCAGGTGATATTTGTATTCCATTCGTTGCACTCTTTTAATGCGATGGCAGACTTTATTTTTTTTAATAAAGAATATCTGTTTATCTACTGTTCTAGTTTAATCAACACTCATTTCTGGAGTGCTGAGAAGCAATAAATGTATTTCCTTAGATTCAAGAAGGGAGAAGCCAGTCTATAATTTACTCTGAAGGAATATCATTATAGTGCTAGGTGGTAATCAGTCACTTCTAAGATGGCAAAAGCAAACTGGATGTTTTTTATTTTCGCTGTGAATGGCGATTGCTTTGATTTCCTGTTTCTTAATTAGCTTTAGAGTTCAAGTGCATTTTATTTGGCAGTATTTTTGCCAATTAAATGTAGTATTTTTATTCCACCTTGGCTTTTGTTACTTAGAGCTCTTTATTTCCCCTTACTCAAAAACACCAGGAATACTAAGGGCATTAACCTCAACAGATGTCCAGTAACAGATGATGTGCATTTAATCTCCACCTAACCAGGAATAATTTCATTCCCCTTCTAAAATGATATCACCAGATCCGGTGTGAGACATTCAAGCATCAGCACAGAAAAGAAGAATATTCCAGCAATGCCTCTGTGGCTGGTGCTGCTGTCCTTGCAGTCCGTGTTCAAAGCTCTGGCTGATAATGCGGAATTGTCCATTTGTAAAATGAGCTCCAAAAGTCAGCAGAGAGAAACAAGAGCCAGCTTGAAGTGCAAAGGGAGCCATTCAGGCAGGGCTGCTACAAAAGGACTGTGTTCTGCGGCCTCAGAAATTCAGATCACAATTCCAATGTTCTCCTGGTAGCAATCATGACTTCCTATCTGGGTGCTTTTCCCTAGTGATAAAGCAAAGCCTACCTTTGCCATGAAAGTTTTTCAGTTTGTCTGGAGTGAAATATCTGGGGGCTTCATCAGCAATGCATTAGGAAAAAGAAAAAAATACAACAGCATACAGCGTTTGTGTTTATTTCTTTTAACAGGCTCCAAGTTCAGGTTTGGTATGACACATTGATTTTTGTACAGTTTAATCTTTCTTTAACTCAATACTGGCTGCTTTTCAAAAGCTCAGTAGTAATCACCAGCTGGTCATCCCAGCTAAGGACAAATGATGAAATAATCCTACTTTCCAGAGAGATTCAAGTAATTTAAAGAAGTTTAAATAACTCAGTTGTCTGAATTCAAGAGCAGTTCTAGGCTTGAAGTTTTGTTTCTCTGGCTGTGGAACACTGCCTGCCTGGACAGGAGATACCTGTGTGCACACAGTAGCACAGTAGCCCTGTTTGAGGCAGGGCTTTCAGCCAAAGAGACCATCATTCCCATCTAATATGAGAGTCAGTCCTTGACAGCTCCATGCCTTCTCCTTTGCTTGATCTGATGCAGCAGCCACAGCTGGGGTCTGGTCACTGTGTTAATGGAGTGAGGAAAAAGCCACACCAATGAGTTAAAAACACCCCAGAGGTGGGTGCAGCATCGAGGGAGAAATCAGATGTGTGGCATCAGTGCTGAACGGGTGAGTCTGGCTGTGCTGGGAGTGTGTTCCCTTGAGCACTTCCCAGGATGCACATTTGGAGAACACAAGTTAGACAACAGTTTTGACATTAAATTTTGGAAGCAGGCAGAGTGTACTGATACACCACTGCTGCCAGATTAAGCCAGCCTGTAGATTTTTTTTTTCTTACAAATAGCACTGGTTTTAGCAGAATTTGAAAAACTTACTTGGGTTAGTGCCATCACTGTTTTACCAGGTGTTCTTGACATACCTGCAAATGGCACTAAACATGATGTCCCTCAAGGTCAGAGATCTGTGAAGTGTGCAAAAACTGCCTTCTAAACTCAAAGATACATTCATAAAATACCACAGATCTCACTTCTCTTTCTTTTTGAAATGTGGAGTTACAAAATGTTTCCTAGCTACTGCGCTGAGAAAAGCTTGATTTAAGCCTTAGAATGTCCATAAGTAAATCATGAGCAGAGTTGTGTTGAGAAATACTCCATAAAAGTCTTCCTTCATTTCTTGCTAGGCTTGTAGCTGTACTGCTGTACTCTCAGTGGATCATTTTCTTGAGAAAAATAGAGAAATGAGGATTAAGCTGATAAGGAATTAAATCTCTTCTGATTGGGAAAGCTACAAAAGTTTTATCTTGAGTGATAAGGTTTTTGTGGAGGAAATGTTCCCATCAGATATGCAAGACCAAAATTCTATTAGATTCTTTGAAAAGCAATCAGAAATTGGTAGCTTTAATGAATAATTTTGTTCTTTGTGAGAACGTTGGAGTAATTTTGTTGTTTAATGACATTGCACTGATTTTAAGTGGTGCAGGGCGTGATTCTTCAAATTGGTTATAATTGAAAAATGATTGACCTTCAAAATGCTCTGCAGATGAAATATTTTGATCTAATGCTCAAATAGCAACTTGCAGATAAATCAGCTGGCTCAGAGCTCCCAGCTCCTGGGCGCTGCTGTGTGCTGAGGTCCTGTCAGCTGCTCAGACCTGGACTCCTCTTTGGAGAAGTACCCTGCTCTCTTCAGCTTGCTCTCCTCAGATGAGCTTTCTCCTTTCATTTTCTGTTCAGGGCTTCTCTGCAGAAGGTCCTTGTCCATGGTGTGTTCTGTCACACCCTAGCTCCTGCTGAGGTGCTCAGCTTGACCACTGCTGAAAGGAGCACAGCTCCAGTCCTCGGGACTTGGATACAAACAAGTCTGTCTAACAAATGTCCCCGGACCAACACGTAACAAGAGTTCCTCAGGGAATATGTTGCAGAGTGCTTATTTTTCCAAGTGATAAACTATCTGGTATGGACCACAGAAAAGGAATTAAACAGCTTCTAGCTTCCTGGTGATGTTGGATTTTTTTTGAGATAAAAGCTTGTAGTTATTTTCCCCGCTTAATATGTTGAAAAACTAGGGCTGATGCTTGAAGCTAGAAGTATGTAAGTACATTACTTACAGTATGTATGAATAAAATACAGATTTCTAGTCATGTTCATCTTCTGAGGAGCAATACTTCATCTTTCTCTAGTGTTAAAACTCCTGCAGTCTGTGGTCAAAAAGGCCAAGGCCTGTTGTGAAAGTGCATGGAAAATTTAGATAACTTCATTCTCCCTGTGCTGCTGTGTTAGTGACTTGATTTCTCCTGAGTGCTGTTCATTTGAATTGATTAGAGTTTAAAAACAGTGTTTCCAGCCTGTTGAAACATTGGTGTGTTATGCTAATAGTAACAGGGGATGATATTTAAACATGGATGTCAAATTTACAGCAATTTTTTTCTCTCTGATTTTTTTTGTCCTGCTAAATGCTACAGTTGGATCTGAATTTGTTCCCTTAACCTAAAGTCTGTCACTATCAGTGACTTTTCCTTTCTGTGCTGGAGAAAAGAAATTCTACGGATGCTGGGATTTGGAGCTCTTTGTTTCATAATTTTGAACAAGAAAAATGTACTGTCAGTGTGTTTATTTTCTATATCCTTTCCTGTGAAATATTTTTCCCATGAAGTCAGTGTTCAACCTGAAGTTTTTTCTGTGTCTTTGGAACCACAGGACTCCCTCACCTCTGTTTATCTTGTGCTACATTTCTTTTAAGTGCTGTGCATTTTCCCTTGCTAAATGCTGTTCAGCAGAGGGATTCTTTTGCATTTCCTTATGCAACCATCAAGGAGAATGTTATAAAATTAAATGCTTTGACCTTTTGAATAATTTTAAGTGTTTGCACTAATTTTTTTAATAGTAAGGCTATCTTTTATTCTTCTTCAGTTTATTGTTTTGAATGAAAGATTGTAGAGATGGGAGGCAGATGATGAATTGAAAGCTTGTAAAGTGCTGGGGGAGTTTTTGTCAGAGAGGGTGTGGGAAAGGTTCTGTGGAACTCCAGTTCCCTTTGCCTGGTAGTCACTCACTGAGATTTACATTCAAATTGTGTTTGCCCTAAACAGTTCATTGCTTAAATTACAGCCAGCCCCTTGATAAAAATTCTGTGTATGTAGAGGAGCTGCTTCCACAGGGGCAGGTGGTTCTCTTGCTCAGGGTGGGGTTACAGCATTAAAGCTGGTGGTAGATGGGCAGGTTGGTGCTGCAGTCCAGTCAGAACTCTGTTGAATCCACAGTTGCATTTAGTCTCTTGAAACAACCTCTGATGAATGAGAATGTAGGAAGAGTTTGGAGGTGGTGATTCTATTTTACATGCTGTGGTTGAAGGTATTGAAGTCTAGACACAAATCTCTACGTCTTAAAATCAGCAAAAGGTTTTAATACTGGAAAACTTTCATGCAGTCCTGTAATATTAGAGGTCTTGGAAATTTTGTTGGTATTCTTGACTTTTTGCTTACATATCTGCCTTGTTCTTCTTAAGCAGTAAAATTTGCCTTTGTAGTTTCACTCTAGAAGTAATAGATTACATCACTGCTCCAGGAAAGATTGAAAGGGGCTGAAACACAAGGTTGTACTTCTGTTGTTCAGTTGTGGTTTTCAGATGTATATACAGTGAGGTGGCGACCTACAGTATGCACTGCTCTGCACAAGTCCATAGTCATCGTAACACAGGGAGCCTCAGGTGGATATCTGATCCATTTAGGAAAATTCCTTGTGTGTTTTGGGAATCTGGGTTTTCTGTTTGGGCTGTCTGAAAATTTTGCTAGAACTCACAGTTTTTCTTGGAGACCAAAAGCGTGTGTCTGGCTCCCTCCAAGTGTTGTTACTGACAGTTCTCAGATGGTACCAGGCTGGGGCTGTGCAGAAATGCTCTCTGAAGTGAGCGTTCTGTTTCAGTCCTACTCTGATGAGTAATAACTGTCAGGACACTGATACAGGTCTGCTGGGAGGCTGTATCACTTATCTAACACTGGGTATTTTGCAGTTATAAAGCTGTTGTTCTGTTACTCGGTTTTGATGTTTGACTTCTGTCTGCTTTGGCTCATAATTGAGGTAAAAATGAAAAGACAGTGGAGTTCTGGTTTCCAGCTTCTTCAAGAAATCATATGTTTGTGGCACCAGGAGATTTGAACACAGATATTGCTTGTGACAGAAAAATGTGAAAATAAATAATAGAGAGGAGACTTGAATGAAATATTATCTTGTGCAGAAGATAAGCATAAGATCAGTGATCCTCCACAAATTCATCTCTCCTAGGATTTGCTCAATATACTTTGCTTCACTGGATGAATTTTTACTTTTTGAGGCATAGTTAGACTTGAAAGTGTAACACAATTTGTATACAGCAGAAAAATCCTATTAATCTCCAGTAGTACATCACTTTTATGTACTCTGTGTAGGGCTTGATGAGTTCAACAATATCCATGTCTTGATAAAAGTGCTTGTGTGCTCTGTTGAAGAAGCTATGGGATTTTCCCTAAGCTGTATCTGGTCTGGCATCTCATCAAATTGCTTTGCCTTCTTGTTTAGTTTTATGATTTAACCTTCAAGCACTTCTCTGTGAATCCTGGGATTCTCTTGACTGTACAGATTTAGTACAGTTGTTATACTCTGGTTATTTAATAATCCCCTGCAGGTACCCTGTGGAATTTATCCTCCTACGAGCCCTTGAAGATGGTCATCATCAACCATGGTCTGCAGACGCTGACCAACGAGGTGATCATCCCCCACTCGGGCTGGGAGAGCGAGCCCAACGAGGACTCGAAGCCGCGCGATGCCGAGTGGACAACGGTCTTCAAGAACACCTCTGGCTGCTTGCGGTAAGGCACAGCTGCGGATTTTCTTCCCCATCGTTTCTTGGGGTTTTTTGTGAAGAATTTGAGCTACTGATGGTTTAGGATTCTAAGTGTTCCTTCTAAAATTCCATGTGAAGGAGCCTTTTCTGGTTTCATACTGTGTTTGCAATTCTGAAAGCACCTTGAGAGCAGGACAGTTCATGCTGAAAGCTGGAGTCGGGAGGAGTCCTAATGCAGTCTGAAAAACCTGAAGAGAATCAGTGTTCCCTAAACACAGTAGGTCTCATTTTGCTTTTCTTTTGAGAAAAAACAGTTACACTGAGTTTAGATTCTGCAGCTTTGTGATGAAGTCAATTAGTTTGAATAAAACTAATAAAGATTTGGCATTATACCTTCTCTTGCGCTTAAATGTATTCCTGTCAGATTTCTACTGATTAATGCATCTTCAGAAGTTGGTTCATTTCTGTTTCTTGGGCTTGTGATCTCTAAATTGTAATAACTATTCCCCCAAGTAACTTCACAAATGAAGAAAGTAATGAAAAGTGTTCTGGAAGGGCCCATTACTGAAATTATTTGTAGTCCCACTGGAAGCTGAAGTCCTTTAAGCAGACTGCAGACATCATAGGTTTTTACTTACTAGTGTCTCATTTCTAAGGGTGTTCTGCAAGAGGAAATTAGTCATGGTGAGGGAATAAAAGGATTATCTCAATGAATATGAGATTCTCCAGTAAGTATAGACAATAAATTGGTCATTAATAGACTAGCCTAATCCACGTCATAAAATTTTATTAGTATGCGGACCCACTCAAACTTCTGTTCTTCAGGGTACCTCTTGGTTTGTTGATTGGTTGGGTTTGGGCTTTTGCTGGTTTTTGGTTTTTTTAAATTTTAAAATAAGGCACTGATTTTACAGGAAACTCAGAAGCTTGTATCCTTCTGGACATTGTATTCTTAAGGCCTGTGGAGAAGGGTGTGAAATGTAGTACTGAGACGTTAGAGAATTTAAACTTCTGGTATTTCAAAGTGGTCCTGATGCACCCTGAAATGCATCAGGCCAACACCCAGTGAATGGTGGCTGTTTCTGCTGTTGAACAGGGAAATGTCTTCCAGTCCTCTCATCTCTGGTCTCTGCTGTCGTAGCCAGGAGGGACTTAGTGCTTCCTTGTGGAAAATTTGAAGCTTCCGTCAGATGTGGGGCGAGGTGATCTCGTGCTTGACTGAGGCTGCCTAAGGTAGATGGGGATGTGAGAGCAGAGAAAAGTAATCTGGAAACGGTGATCTGTCCATGTCTGTGCTGAGCCATGGAGACAGCAGCCTCTTGCACAGGAGCTGAGGAGAGCTGCCCTGCTGTCTGCCCACTTTGTGCAGTGAGGTGAGTGCAGGAACAGGACAGACTCAGGAGCAGGTGGGTTTGAGCTGCCTTTCAGCTGACTGTGCTTCCTGCTCCCATGTCAGGGATACTGCACGCACTGTTTGTAGAGCACTTCCGGATCTAGGGGGCCAAATGGACATATCGAAAGTAATTAACATTAAAACTGTTGGAAATTATTTTGTGTTGTGTGTTGAAATCCTGTGCAACTCATCTTTAAAAGCAGCAGCAAGATGTGATAGTTAACACCAACAGAGAATAAATTGTTGCAGCCATCTGTCTGACAGACATCAGTGTTTAAAAACCCCTTTGCCTACGCTTCTCTCATTGACTCAGTATCTGGTCCTAGAAATTCAATTTTCCACGAATAGAGCTTATTGCAGACTGCAAACTGTTCACCAGTTTGATATTTAATTGGGAGGTTAGGCCTCTTGATTATGTGCCAGCCTCCCTTTGTCCCCTTTGGAAGTGAGCCTCAGGTGTGAGCTGCGTTGTCTCCCAAAATAACTGGAACAATCTCTGAGCTTCTGAGGTTTCAGGTGTCCTTGCAGTTCAGGTATCTAAGCAGAACACAGGCATTGTGCATGCAGCATGGCATTCGTTTCAGTATCATTTTTTCAGTTAATGAAGTTTATCAACAGATGTGGGTGAGTTTGTTCCAAACTCAGTGATTCACAGCATGAACTGCCAGTTAATTATTACTTGCCTTTTTTTTTTTAAATGCTGCTTACTCATCTTTACTTTGTTCTTAATCTAGGTTTCTCCTTTGATATGTGAAGCCATGGAAACACTCATTTCAAAATAATTAAAAACAAGTAATTAAAAAAACCCACACTACAATTATTTAGCTTTACCTCTTCTTCAACTCCTGGTCCATCCCACTTTCCTTTCCAATCTTACCCATTTTCCCCTGTGTAACTTGTGTCTCTCCCTCCTCACTTTGGGGGTTCAGGTGCTGGTGTGTGTGCAGGTCTGAGTAGGTCGGGGTGAGCTATGTAGTCACCTTGGCCCAGTGCCTCAGGGTAGATTAAGAGCTGCATTAGCAGCAGGGATAGTGTGGTGTGGCAGGCACCTGTGGGATGGAAGGATGCTTCAGCTGCAGGGTCAGTAATTGGGGCAAATACCTGAGCAAAAATCTGTACCTGTACCAGGGTTGGGGATAAACTGACAAGATAAGAGCCTTGGCTGGAGCTGAGGTGGCTTTCTGTAGCCCTGATTGACCCACCTGATGAAGTAACCAAATTCTCCTGTGATGCTGGAGATGCATTTTGGTTTGGGTGGCCACAGAACTTGCACCCAGCAATGGACCTGCTGTTTATCTGTGTCTGATACTGAAAAGCATTGGTCATTTACAAGCTGGAGATCAGAGAAGCTGCTCACAGTTTATCATCAGAAAAGCCATTCAAGAAAGCTGCTTTGCCATGTTATTTTGTTCTGGCATTACCTGGGACACTCAGTGGTGTCCACTCCAGGCTACTGTAGCTGACTACACACACACAGAGAGCCAGTGGGAATCCAAAGAGGAAAAGGCCACTGGTGAAGGTCTGCATTGACTGTTGTTTATTTAAAGGGCTCCTTCTGAAGTCAGGCCCTCTCCTGTGACTGTGCCCATTGTAGGGATATTTTGAATCCTGGTATCATCTGGAACACGGCTCATGAGTTCTGTGTGCCGTCTCACTCTGCACTTGACTTGCCAAAAACTCTGTTCAAAGAAATGTTTGGGGAAACCCTCTATTCCCCTTTGGAAACTTGGCAGCACATCCAATTTGCAAAGTATGATCTGATAATGAAATTTATTGGATGCTCTTTTATAGTCTTGACCACTGAAGTTTTCAGAAACTAGTGCAGGTGATGGTAATTTTGTCTTCATTCCCATCCTGAGATCAGGAAAAAGACGCTTCCTCTTGCATTGCTGTGTTTCCAAGGGTAGACACAATATGATGAATAGATCTGCACTATCCATAATCACTTCTGCAAATGGTCACTAGCCTTGTGAGGGATGCTGCCCTGGGTGTCATTTTATAAAACAGGGGTATTCTTGTATTCTGTTGAAGCTGATAAAAGAAACATGTATGGTAGAAATCTGGAAAGGAACAGTAAAAGACAAAGCAAAGTGGATTTTTGGTTGTGAAGCAGCAGACTGGGGAAGAAGTAAAAAAGACATTTGCTTACCATAGGAGAATTATTAAGTATGCACAGATGTTCCTTCATTTCATTTACAATGCAAGTTTTACGTCTTCACATTGTATTTTATTCTTCTAGGTATGTGGAGAATGTCTCTTCTTGTTACTGCCTTTTTTTTTTTTTTCTTTAAACATTTAAATCCGTACTGAGATTTGCAATCCAGAAGCATTTGTCTTCAAATTGCACTCCTGGTGAAATAGTGGAATTATTTGGTGCATCTTTATGAGGCCATTTCATGATCCTTCCTACAGCTTTTATCCAGACATGGAGGTGCTTCAGGAAAAGAGTATGAGTTGAGCTCTTGTAGGAAGGATGGATCTGTGGTTCCTGGACACCCAGGCAGTACCAGAGACCTTCCCTGGGTCCCCTGTTTCTCCTAAGGTGCTTCCCTGCTTTGCATGGAAATTGCTGCATCTGTGGGTCAGAGCGCTGTTGCAGTCACATCATCTTGTTAGTTGTCTGTGGAGATACCCACCATGATTCCTAGTTCTCTGGAAGCAGCAAGGATTTTAATGGTTTAAAAATTAAATTCATTCTGGGCTTAATTGCTGGTTTCTGCCTAATTACTTTTAATTCTCTCTTGGATTTTTTTCACTTATAAGAGGACAGAGTAGAACTTAGTTCCTAAATTGCCAACTTTCTAGCCTGATTCCTGTGCTAAACTGACCTGCTGTCAACAAATGTTAAATGAATTAATTTGCATAGCAAACAGATGCAAAGTGCTTCTTTTTCCAGGGGTACCATCTGTAGTTGCAGTGTTTCTTGTCAGTTCTCCAAGTACACAGAAATTCGCATTCACAAATATCCTCAGGGTTCAGAGCCCTGGCCGAGGTGTATGAACACAAACAAACTGCACCCACCTGACTTTCCCTAAAAACACACATTCTTCAGCTGGAGATTGCACATAACAGCTTGTCCAGCTTCAAGCCCTGAGAAGGGAAGGGACAGCCTGGTGGCTGGAGCTGTACCAGGAGACTTGAGAAGTGTGGATTTATTTGCTGCTGTGCTACTGCACTGACATAATTACAGGCAAGATTAATGGTATAAACCTTTTTGTGGTCTAATTTTTAATAGCCCTGTCTCCTTCTGGCTTTGGTGAGGTTCAGGCTGCTAAGTGCCTTAGGGGATCTAGACTTCACTGATCTTCAGTCTTCTGTCTTTAATGTGGGCCTGGCACCTCGGTATGTACCTTCCCCAGAAGTTGCTGTAAATACCAGTAGTTGAAGGATTTTTTAAGTGGTTCATCCTACAGAAATCAACTGGGAATAAGCAACTCCTGTAGGTGTAAATTAAGGGTTTGTCCCATGGAATCAACACCTTATAGGTTTGGTAAATGTGAGATACGATGCTTGAAGACATGGTGTGAGGACTCAGGGAATTCAGAGCCAGAAATATGCTCCACCAGGGTGGGAAATGATGTGAAGTATCTGCAGATTCCTCTTCGGTATTTCAGAAGGAAGGCGACTGCAAGAGCTTGATGGTAAATCAGTAATACTTGGGATGTGTCAAATCCTTTTTGTATGCAAATGTTCTGGCTCTTTTTCTGAGGAGGACAGAGCATTATGCTATGTGCCTGTACATCTTGTCCTGCAGATGTCACTTGCAGTGTTTCAGACACAGGTAGTGCTGCGAGTGAGTCCTCGTGTCTTTATAGATTAGTAACGTGTGTGTACCCAGACACAGCCTGCACACACTGTTAGTAGCAGGAGTGTGAGTGTGTCTCTGAGGCTTGTGGAGGTAAAGGAGGTTTGTCAAGCCACCTGTGGTCTTGTCTGGGCAGAAAAGGTCTCCCTCTTTGCCCCTGAAAGCACTTGTATTGAGTGTATCAGTGATGTTGGTGTGCCTGTTTTTTCTTCCTATCTCTGTTTGCTGAATTTGAGGAAGAAAAAGAAAGTAAGGTCATCAAAACCAGGTTCTTATGCCCTCCTTTCTTATTAATGATTAATGTGTGGCTTTTCTCTGAAGAAGAGTGCCTGGGAATTAGAGCTTTCAAAATGCATTACTTTCAAGATCTATTCATCTTCAGATCCTGCAGGCATGATAATAGTATGTGGTGACAGTCACCTAATATTTGTCCTGTGTGCACTCATACACTGGAGGCAGCCTTCATCTCCAGGTGACTGAGGTAAGAAGGTGCTGAAGTGCAAATCTGTGACCTGGAAGTGCTGCCTAGTGCAGATCAGGGTGCGGGAGGTGAGGCTCAGGTGACGCCGCTGCGGTGCTGCCGGATGAGCTGCCCTTGCTGTCAAGGGAGCTTTGCTCACTGAACCATGGCACAACAGAGAAGGAGAAACTAAAAGCTGGCACCTGAAATCTCACATTTCTGTCTTTATTAGCAGCAAATTTGCATTAGTACAAAGCCCTCCTCAGCAGCTACACTTCTCCCCAACTCCAAAAAGGGTTCTTTGACAAAGTCTCTTGTTTGGCATTGCCTCTTACTCTGTGTGTTCTCCTATCCTAATTGAAGTAGTCCTTTCCTATGCTTTGCAGGGCAGTTATTTAACCAAGATCATCTGGAGAGGACTCCCCAAAGGTTAATGCTTCTCTGTCTCACCCAGGGAAGCTGAGGGCAGATGCTGCCATCTCTGTCCCCCCACTGGCCCGCAGCGCTCAGAGGCTGCTGTGCTCGTGTTGTGTTCAGAGTGGGTGCAGCCTGTGGGAGATTGATGCTCCAGGTACTGGAGCTAATGATACTGTCAGTCTTCTGGTGTCCAGCAGGTACTTTTCAAGTGGACTTTTAGAGAAGGAATAGTTCCAGAAAGAGATAAAAACGGAACCAAAATTTGCCTGTGAATCTTCACTTTGGAGGCAGCAAGTAGCACGAAAAGGGAGAAGCTTATCTGCCCAACTCAGACTGGAAAAAATCAACTCAAATTAAAAACCCACACAAAAGAGAGGAGTGAGCAAAGGCAGTTTCTTAATTAGCTTACTGATACTGTGCAGGATCACAGCATATGGCTGTCCTGGGGCTTATATGATGAGCAGAGCGTTTAATTCGTGCTAGTAAGGAGCTGTTAGGGTTCCTCCTGACAGTTCCTGATGTTTTGCTTGTAATATAAATAAATTATGCATAGATTTTAGCAGCAGAGACATAACCTAGTTACATGCAATCTTAATGCTTTACAATCATATCTTGAGGTATAAATTTAAAGTTGTGCACTTGCTTACTGCCTTTTGTCATTACTTAGGAATGAACCTAGTTCCCTACTCCCTTGGCTGTGAGGAAAGGGAATCTACAAAAATATCTGTTGCTGTGGTGGGGTGAAGGGCAGGACTGCAGCAAAGCTCCCTGCAGTCGTTCTAATGGGTGTAGTCTGCTTTGGAAGGCTTGTGAGCCCTGATCCTTTGTTAGATTAGTACCACCTCCTTTCTGTATTTTTGAGATTCTTTGTCATGGCAGCAAGCATATGTGATAAAGCAAGCAGAGTCCCTTGGCCTTTCCTCCAGGAAGAGACTGGAATAACTTGGAAGCTAAGTAGCTGCTGGGCATCGTGGAATTCTCGTGCAGTGCATTTCTGCATCGTTTTGCATGACAGGAGAGCAAGCTAAGGCCCTCCAAGTAGGTCATGCAGGAGGTAACCAGTCAGCATTTTACTGAAAAGGCATTGCAGGGTGTATTGGGTATAGAATGCCACAGATA
The DNA here is from genome assembly GCF_015832195.1 of Motacilla alba alba. NCBI lineage: Eukaryota > Metazoa > Chordata > Aves > Passeriformes > Motacillidae > Motacilla > Motacilla alba. The sequence continues at coordinate 6,604,083 of NC_052030.1, read as the reverse complement.
AGAAGGTACAGATGTCAAGTCCATCCTGTGTTAAACCGTACTCTTGAGCCCCAGTCTGTTTCAGAGCTCCTGTAGGCAGTGCATACATGGATATGAGGTGTGACAGGGTGCCCTGTAGGTCTCTTGTTCTGTGCCACTGCTGCTGGAGCACAGACTAAGCTCATGAAACCCTTTTTCAGGGGTGGCTTTTGCTATGTTCTCTCAAGCATTTGGTCAACTAAACAAAACCAACCACTTTATTTAAATAGGTGGAAGGATTTGCATGCGAAGAAACTGGGGCTGCTCTGCTGCTTCTCTCTTGGGTGTAATTGGTCAGTGAATGCTGGAGTGGAGCAGCAGCATCCATTGGGATCCCAGGTCTGAACAACTACTACCCAGCTGCTCCCTACCTAAATCAGCATCAGTAGAGCTCCTCTGGCTTTCTGTGCATTTCATTTGGACTTTGGCTTCTTTCTGTTTTCTTTACCATATTCTCTTCTTGGTTTCTGATTGAGCTCTGCTGCCAAACTGCATTGTGCTGTACAGAGCCCTCTGACCAGAGCTGCCTGGATCAGGCTATCTTTGTGTCACAGGCAGCTTCTTTCTTTTTCTCTTTTGTTTTCAGAACAATGAACTTTTAATACCAATTAAACTTTCTGGTACTTGATGTGAACTGAAGTATGGAATCCATTCAATTTCTGCATGAAATGATGGAATGATTTTTAAATGTTGTATATTCCTCCTTTGAGACATAGAGGGCCTAGAAATACACTTGGAAATAGAGTTCATTTACTACAACTATTATTGATCCATTCCTTTGGCTGGCATCCAAATAAAAATTTCTTTATTGTGAAGCAGTGTGTGGGTGTGGAAGGGTGCTTGTATAGCAAGGGTTCTGCCTGCCCAGAGTAGGTGGACAGAACAACTAATATATTTTAAGCTAGACTTGTGAGAAGCTGTCTTTTATCAGCTGAAGTATGCAAAACTCAGTGTCTGGACAGCAAAGCCTCAGTGATGGTGCTGGTCAGAGTCAAGGGGGGTGGAAAGAGTTTGTCACTGTCTTGGCTTCAGCTCTCAGCTTCTGAGGGAAAGGTGATTCTTCCAGGGAAAGGTGGAAGTGTTACTAGGAGAATGTCTTACAAATTTCCAGTTCAACTTCCTATTTATAGAAAAAGCAAAATCTTCAAGCTGTTGTCTTCATTCCCAGCTAGATTGCTAAACAAAGTGGTTTTTACACCTGCTGAACTGAAGCAGGAGGGGGAGTGTTCAGTAACACTCCAGCCTTGGCTTCATCTGCAGCACTGTGGGATAGCATCTGATGGTGCTCTCCAGCCAAGTGACAGACAAAACAGTCCTGGGAATACTAGTTTTAATTTTTCAGAGCTGGAGATGTCTTTGCCTTTTTTTTCAAGTTTCTCTTCATCATTAAAAAGAAAGCAATCCAAAAGCTCTCCACTCTCTCTGTCAGATTGTTAGGGAGAGCACAGAGGGGGCACTGCCACATGATTGCATTGAAAGAGTGCAAATTAAGTACCCTGTACTTAATTACTTTTAAGTCTTTTCTCTTGAAGATAATTCTGGTGTGTGGCACAGACAGTAGTAACAGCTCACCTCTCCTAGGGGTGACGAATGCCAGCTCTGTTCTGCAGATGTAAATGTAGCATTCAGAATTGTATGTTACTGAGACAGCTCTTTGGTGATAATGATAACCTTATCTAAGGGGTGAACAGATTTCTCAGCACACTCATCCCCATTCTCTGAAGTCTTTAATGGCCACAGACTGCATTCCTAGCCTGATGAGTTTCCATGCTCATAGGTATTTACTTTTATTTAACATTTACTTAGTGCTTCTTTGTTTTGTTGTTTTGGGTTTTCTTCCCCAGGGAAAGCATAAGCATATATTTCAACATCCTTACAAATTCTCTTTCACTAGTCCTGGCCACAGTCTGGACTCCAAGAATTTGAGGAAGAATCCAGGTTGCTTTTTCTAGCTGAAGGCTGGAGATTTAAAATCTCTGGAATGAGATATGTGCTTTACTGTTTTACATAAAATCAGTCATCCAGTTGGTTTCTTTCCTATGTTTTTGGAGTCACATGGGCAGTAATTCTGTGTTTTGCTTCTAGAATTGTTCTTCAGACTGTGTATATTTACAGCAGTCACACTGAAGGTTCCTATTACCCTTTGCATTGTGACATAAGAAAGACACTTCTGTTTTTAAAATGCATTGGTCAATTAACAGACTCTTGGAAAAGTATTGAAAAGCAGGAAAGTCAGGGAAAGCAGCAGAGACCTTCCTGAGGGTGAAGAGACAGGGCAATTGTGCAGAACACTGGGGATGAATGGCAGGTCTCATTTGTCACTAGTTTGTGTAAAAATAGTTTGAGTAGTTCCCCCTCACCATTCCCACCCTTCTCAATAGGCAATCAACTTTATTTTCATTTGTAACAGGGTATTTGCCCGTCATCAGTGCCTCAAAAACCCTGCAGAGTTGTTCAAACTTCAATAAGTAGCTTTGACTTATATCTACAGAGGTTCTTTATACTAATTTGCCCCAGCAAGCAAGTCAGTGAGATCATTTGTTTAATTGCAATATCTTCTGGCCATTTCAGGTCTTGCATGGCAGCCTGTCTCCTAAGTAACAGAGTTGGCAGCCCCTCAGCTGGGGTCTCAGCTGCCTTTCTCTTTGGTGTCTTGTGTGAAACACTCCATCCCCTGAAGAATTGCTTCTGGTGTATAGCAGTACTTGTCTAATGTGTAGAAAAGTTAAATGAAAAGCAAAGCTCTCTACTTTCTCCAAGTCTGGATGCCATATGTTACATATCTCCATTGCACAAGTTTCTGGCCTGGGTGAGGCTCTGCATTCCTTCTGTGGAGTGTTGCCCTGTGTAAAGGGACTGCAAATCCTGTGTTAACTGCTGGAGTCAGTCATGTTTGTTGAGTTCCATCACTCTTGGAAGAAGGGCGTTCAGAAACCTTGCTTTGAAAGCTTCCTTTGGACAATGGTTTGGTTACATCTTTCATTCCATCAAGTTTAACAGACACAAGATGCAGAGCAGTCCCAGTGCAGATGTGAAATGGGAAGAGATTTTTCCTGACTCTTATCAGTGGAGTGTGCTATCAGGTTGATTATTCCATGGCAGTTTCTGTCCTTTTTCATGACCAGTGCCAGCAGTAGCTCTTCTGTCCATGTCACCCCTTTTGTTTTCATGCTCCAGCCCCTCCTGAAGACCCAAGATGAATTTGACCAATGACTACCAGGTGATGCTTTTCAAGGAGGTGGATGTAGAGTCTTAAGGCCATGGCAGAAATGCAGCCTGGCATTTTCCTGGGTTGCATGGACTTGTGAAGGTGTCTTTGGATCGTGGAAACCAAAACTGGCAGCCCTTCCCATGGGATGGTCAGATGAGAGCTTAGTGAAAGCATACTGTCATCGTTTTCATAGGGCCCACCTTAGTTTAGAGCTTAGAGGTGTCTGGCATGGATCTGAAATGCAAGAATTTCTGTGGGGTTTGGGAGATCTTCACTGCCTTTTGCAGTGTTGGAGCAGCAGGAAGAGCAGTCTCATGATGCAGGTGCTGGTCTCCCTGGACTTAGTCTGTCTGAGATCTGCCTGGACTGCTGGGACAAGAGGGGGAGCTGAGTTCTCCCATAGGTCTGAAGTACAGTTACAGGCAGGGAAAGGGGGTTTGTTCTTCCATGGCAGGTAAATCCCAAGGGCTGCAGGAAATTCATTACCCAAGGTGGGAGACCTAACAAAATCCCGAGAGTTGTGTATTTATAGAGCAGATGTTTCTGCATGAGATGCTCGTAAGGATACATTTTGTGATGTGCTAGTTAAAACATTAAAACTGCAAAGTTTGATGTCTGGATAACTTAGTCATAGCGTTAATTAGCTATTAACTTGATCCTGCGGAGTTTTCATGCTTATTTATGTGTGATGTATGTGGGAATTTTTTCTCGAGGCATTAATTTCCAGTTATTTTTTCTGTAGTTGAAGAGATGGGGATATCAGCAGGCCACACTCTTACTGAGACAGTATTATGTTTTTCAGTCATAATGTTATCAATGTCTACCTTGATATTAGCCCCAGTAAAGATCAAGAAGTAAGAAAGCAAGATACACAATACTGTGATGCTTTTCATAACCAAAGCGTAAAAGAAATGTGGTGTGATAGCACAAATGAACCAGAGAAAAATCTCTTCTAAATGGGCCACAGGGCAAGGAAGGCAAGAAGGTTGAGCTGTTCTGCCTTTAGTCTGGCAGTGTTGCTTGTGAAATCTAACACTGTGAGACTTAATGAGGGAATAAAAAATGTGATACACAGCTCCAGATAAGACCATTTATAGTGCATTTCTGTCACCCTGAAACGTAACAAGTAGTGTTCCACATTAATAGATGTGCTTGAAGGTGGAGCTGCTATCATTTATTGTTATAACTCCTGAAAGGCATCTCAGAGAATGTGAATTCTAATTTCAGTTTCATAAAGACGTAGCATTAAAATTCACATTTGTGGTTTTGATACAAAAGGATTAGTACAACTGGAGATGGGAAAACAGCAGTAGAATTCTCTTCCATCTATGCTGTGGAATCATTTTAATATCCACTTTACCTACCTTCTATCATCCATTGCTAGAGGTTAAGCTGTGTTAGGATTTGAGAAAAGAATTTGTTTATCTTTGCATTTCATTTGTGTTCTTAATTGAAAGTTAATGTGCTGGTACAGCAAGTAGCTCACAATTAAGTGCCTTCAGATTTTGAGAGATCTCTAAGAAAATGTGGATTTTCTTAGCTATCTAACTAACACAGCAGCCTGCCCAGATGACCGGGACATGGGAGGGTACCATGATTGATCTGTTAATTTCTTGGAGATTGACAGTCCCTCTAGCTAGTTAAAAGCAAAAACTGACTGCAGGATCCTGATAACAGAAGGTAATGATGGTGTCCTGAGCTTTTGAGAGGTAACTTTACATGGCTTTGTGGGATTCAAAGACCTGAAAGTTGAAAGGTTGTCTGTGTTATTGTTGAAATTGCTATGTTTCAGCTTTGGTAAGAGCTTCCATACAGGTTTGGTCAGTGAGCATGATTAAGAATAATTTTGTCACTTCATTTTCCCCCTAAAGTAAAGGGGGGCATGGGGGGAAGGCAGCATTTGGAAAATTGACTTGAATTTTATTTATTTTTTGGGAAATGGCTGATTGATGCTTATGCAAGGCTGGGATATCAGTCTTTGCTTGCTGAATGAGTTGAGACCAAGTTCAAAGGTCCCATCTGACAGTTTCTGCAGTCATTGATAAGTGTAACTTTTAACAACTCCAAGTAGCCTTCCACTCTGTCTTGCTTCTTCTACCTGCGCCATTCTCTTGGGCAGAGTTTTGAGAAATTCAAAGCTGTGTAAACTGGTGTCCTTTCCTTACTACAGTTGACTGACCCAGATTTGTAATGAATCTGCTGCACACAGCTTTTTCAGTTTCTGTGGCCATGATACTGCTGAGCAATCTTGTGACTTAGCATGTTTTTCCTAAGGTGGTAAAAGTATCTTTCAGTTTGGAGCTGCTGGTTTTGAAATTAAATTTTTGGTTTGCGTATTGTTTCCTCTGCAGACTCCAACCTGGTTAAAGGTGCATCCCTGGGCTCACCAGCAAAGCAGAGAATGTGTTTGTAGGTACTTTTGGGATTGTGTTCCCCTTTTTGTTCAGGCTCAGAGAGTTGCAGATGTGCATTGCCCATCGTTTACTGAGATTTAGTAGGTTTGTCAGTCTACTTGGCCTCCTCATTTTTCATCCAAGGTGATGAGTTCTTAATAATTGTAGTATAAATCAATGGACCTTTAACTTTATAGTGAAGGTTACAGGGCTAAATTTTCTTTCAACTCTCTCCTGCCAGGAATGTAAGTTCAGATGGAGCAGAAGCACGCAGAAGACTGAGAGAGTGTGATGGCCTGGTGGATGCCCTCCTTCATGCTCTGCAGTCTGCGGTTGGCAAGAAGGACACGGACAATAAGGTGAGTTTGAGTGTTAAAGCATAGTGGAAGTTTGCATCAATTTATGCCGAAGTGTTGCGCTGGGATCCAACTTCTGCTTGTTGGTATCAGAAGAGGATTATGCATGCCTCAGAAAATAGAGTAATTGTCCTCCTCTCATGTCTGGTATCAGTGGTAGTGCTGGTGGGGTATCAGCAGGATGCTGCTGTGTTTCCCTCTATGGCTGATGAGGGGAGCAAAGGCTCATCGAGAGAGTTGAGGAGACTAGTCCTTTATCGTCAGTGACATTATTGCTATTGTTCTGCACTACTTAATTGGCATTTATAAGTGCAGTCTCCAAATCAGAATTGAGTCCCATTTGCACAAAGCAGCAAAGGAGTCAGTTCCCATTTTAAAGACTTTATTCAGCACCATCTCTGAAGATTGAAGTGCTTAGACATTAAGAAATGTCTTCAGACCTGCATCTCTTTCACTGTGGCTTTTTTTTTTTTTTTTTTTTTTTTTTTTTTTTTTTTTTTTTGGGGCAGATTTTATTGATCTGTTTTTATCATCATCTCATCCCGTGGCAGTTAAAAGTGTATTTATATGCATGAGGAATATCATAACTTTAACCTGTTTAAAAAAAGAGCATAGTGTTTCTTCATAACACCAGAATAAAATCATTATTTTATTCTGTATCTCACCATGTGATGGCCTGAACAAGGGCATTACAAAGCCCTGTTACTTAATCAGGTAATTTTGGAAGTGGATTTTGTAACCACCTGGTGGTTTCCATTGCAACCTACAGAGCACCGCTCTTGTCAGAACCGATGTGCTGTGGATTAGCTATTACTACAGGACAACGTGTGTTCGCATTGAAATCCTCACAAGGCCTAGGTTTTGACCCAGAGAAAATTTAATAAAATGGGCCCCTTGGAGATTGTATATGTTGGAAGAACGAGAGAGAGACTTGGATTAAAATAAGATCCTTACATGATTGTGTTCTGCTGTGTATTTGATCTTTTGGTGAATTGTATTCTTTATGTAAGATCAAGTGGTATTTTTGATTAGAGAGTTTTCATTTTGAATGGATACTATTTATAAAGCGCTTCACTTTTGGAAAAATAAAATGGGGTTTAGAAGAAGAATGAACTTTAATTTAAGGGTCTTGACTAAATCTTCCTTGAGAGCTGCATGGTTTTCCTGGGACAGGTAGCCTTCCTCTGTACAAAACAATGGTTTGCAGGTAAGAGGGTGCAGTACTTCATATAACATAAATTTCTTTGTCACAGTCTGTGGAGAATTGTGTGTGCATCATGCGGAACCTTTCCTATCATGTCCACAAAGAGGTCCCTGGAGCTGATAAGTACCAAGAACTCGATGCTGGTCAGACTACAGGCACAGGAGGCTCCCAGAAGAAGAAGAAAGATGATGCTGGTTGTTTTGGTGGAAAAAAAGCTAAAGGTATGTGTTGCAAAAAGCTCAGAACTAGAAATAGATGTGGGGGTAATGTTGCTGAGCACTCCTGCTCTTGCAAGCACGTTCATCATGCTCATTTAGGATGATGCAGTTTGTGGAGTGTTTGCAGTGTCCTGGCATGTGTTTATCTCCTGTGTTGCATCACTATTGGATTTTTGGGATTCTTTTTTCCACGATTGCTGTAATTTTGTTTGGCTTTAAACAGGAATGCTGCATGCTGACAGATGACATTCTGCTGTTGGAAAAAGGTGGACGTGCTCTGCCTCTCCTCTGCATTGCTGTGTTGTTGCATCTGTCACATCTCTGCTCAGTCCCCTTGCCTGGCTGTGTAGCATGTGTGCCCTTCTCAGGAAGCCAAGCCAGCATGGATCCATCCATCCATCCCCGTGCATGGCACTCCTGCCTGTACATCTTCCGTGCCTCCAGACTCTCATACTTCAAAACAAACTCAAAGCCTCCCCTCCCACTCAACCAAAACATCCAGCCTCCCTCCAATTCAGTCACTATTTCAGTAATTTAAATTGCAAACACGATTTTGTAGCTTTTAATTGTCAGTCACTTTTAGACCTGTTCTCTCCTCTGGGGCATGAGTGTTGCAAATGAGTTTCATTATGAGAGGATTAATAGTCTCAGTAACCCCCCTTCAATGTTTCCTTTACAAGGAGACACTCAAATTATATCCGTTTTCTTTGTTGTTTTAGAGAAATTACTATTCTAGACTGAATTCTGTTTCCTTTCTTAGAGAAATGACTATTCTAGATGAATTCAGAGATAATGAATTCCATTTTCTGTCTAGGCTTCATTGTCCTCATTCATGTGTACACACATCCTGGCTTATTATTTATAGCCAGGTACAAGGAAAGGTTTTGCCCCTAAAGAGCTGATACGGCGTTGTTTGAACTTGATGGACTGTGTGCTGCACATTACTCTTTGATCTGACCTGTGCAAGTTATTAAAATATTATGTGTTTCCATATGTGTTAGGGAAGTCATCACAGTGTCAACTTGCTTTTGCAGACTAGCGTGTCATCAACTACGTTTAAACTGTGTAAAATAATAAGTTGATGGGAGTCTTCTAAAGACTCTGGGGAAAGCTAAAGAAGTAATTCTGCCTGCCTGGCCAGCCTGTTCTCACAGGGAGTGACTGAACCTGCAGTGTGATACCCTTTGGAAACCTTGCATGTGTGCTGACTCGAGCCTGTTCCCTGTCACTTCCAGTCCATGTTCTTGCTTTGCTTGAGAGCAACACAGTCAATGGAAACACTTTCAGCCATAAAAGCTCTGAGTGGCCTGTGGGAGGAGGGTGTTGTGCTGAGGGACACCTGTCCTCCACCCCCCAACGGCGGTGACAGGAGTGCTCCCAGGTGTGTGTCCCACACCAGGTGTCTGCCTGGGCCCACCTAGAGATTCCTCTCCTGGGGCTGTGCTCCCGGGTATTTTCTGTTCATCAGCTGAAGCACCAGGTCACATCTTTCTGGGCAAATCAGTCTCAAAATCATCTGATGCTGGGGATGAGGCTGGGGATTGCAGCAAGCAGTGCAGGCACTCAGTGACAGCTTGGGCTTGGCTCTGTGTTTGGCAGGAAATGACAATACATTTTAATGGGCTTTTCCACCTTTTTGCAGTGCTCTTTTGAAAGTGTGCTGTTCCCTAGAGGGAAATCAACTGGTGATAATACTGAGCTCACAGCTCGTAGGATGTAGATCAAAAGAATAGAGTGTCTCAGACGACTGTTGTGCTTAAAAATAAAAATTAAAATCCATTCATAAATGTGCCTTTAAAATCATAAAGAGAAGCTCCCTTGTCTTGCTGTTAAATTTATGTGGATACTGGTCTGTACCTACCGTAATTTTCTCAGTCTAGAACTTCAAAATCAATCTGTTCTCTCCTTTCTTGTTCACTTAATCTCGCAGTGTTTCCATGTTTATTTTATTTTATTTCATGGTCATTGATCACAGCATTTCAAACACCTCTGCAAAGGGCTAGTCATCCTTCTGTCCCCTCAATTCTGTGAGCACCTTTTCATTTAATATAAAGAGAAAGAAAAGAAAAAGAAAGTGCAAAGAAAGATTGGGGGTTTTTAGCAGGAACAAAAGGGAGTACATTAAATACCTTGGTTTGGTTTGGTTTTTGAATTGATGAAACTTCTGTAGTCTTGTAATACTCAGGTTTTGAACCTGTTCTGTGAAATTCTGCCTCTTTGTGACTGTTCCTTTGTATTTTCTTCATCCTGTAAATTTTTGTTTTCCTTTTGCTGCTTTTCTGGTAATTAGAGGAGTGGTTCAATCAAGGTGAGTCTGCAATACTTTCTTTTCATCATCACCATAACATGCTTTGTTCAGCTTTCACATGCAAGGCTAAGAGCTGAGATCAAGGTCTTGTTCATCCACCTTGTCCTGCTCCCCCAGCGCATCCTCCTGTTCATTTCAGCAGGCATGGAAAAATCCTCTGAGGGAGCTTTTGCAGTTTGGTCTTTCCATACCACAGGTGGAAAACACAAGGATTTATTCATTCTTGGTGTAAGTGCAGTAGGGGAACTGCAGTGCTGCTGGCCTGCTAAGCCCAGCAGAGCAGGAACACCCGAGTGTGGGTTGTGTCCCCAGCCCTGTCAGATGGAAGGCTCTGCTGGCTGGTCTGGGGGGTGGAAGGAGCCGTGAGCTGCAGCAGCTGGGGTGTGTGTTCTCAGGGGTGCTTGGTACTTTTTCTGCTTGGGCACGTGCCTGGCCTGCTGCAGCTCTGTTACTGGCACACGCAGGAGCTGGATGAAGCTACTCCAGTACCCGTCTCAGGGGATAGGCTTCTGTTTCTCATCCCAGCAAGTAAAATTGCACCTGGAAGCCACAAGTCCGAGGCTAAAGCTTCCCTTGGCTGGGAAGTTGATAGGCTGTGGGTGCCTGGGAGACTCCGTTACTGAGACTGATTTGGGAGTGAAGGCAGGGGCATTTTCAGGTTGTGACACTTGCTTCAGATTATGGGTTCTGGAGGGTTGGACCAAAGGAGAAATGTTGGGGAGGGGAAAAAACCAACCAACCAAAATCTAACTGCTCCACCCAGCACATGGTACTGGGTGGTGTTCTGCAGAACATTGATTTTTGGACTGTGAGTGGTGAGGCTGTGGAGGATGGACTTGTTGGTAGGACAGAGCTCAGCCCTTGGTTTCTGTCACTCCTTTGTGGCCAGCTCAGTGGCTGTATTAATCAACACCAGGGGGGATAAGGTGAGGTTGTTAAGAAGAAGCACTTTCCCTTAAACTTTTATTTCAACCAGAAAGAAAGCATTTGGGAATTAATCCTTCAGCAGAAATGGTCTGGCTGCACCATGGTTTGATTATATAGTAAAGCAAAACAACATTTGAGGAAGATCAACAACAACATTAGTGGTTAATAACGCTGGGTCACACTTCAGAGTCTGTACTGAGTTTCTGACAGATGGAAAATGCTGAAGGTCATGTTTTGGTTGTTTCTTACATAATGAAAAGTAGCAAGGGGGGAAAGGGGAAGAATTTTAATCCCTCTGTTTTAGAGACTGTAAATTGCATCTTGCACAAGCAAGTCTCATGTCAGGCAGTTTTCCCAAACCAGTGTGCTGTGCCAATCCTACAGCCAGGTCTCATAAAAAAGGCCTGTCAGCAGGCATATTCAAAACTGTCTCTTGGCAAAGTTTGGAGCTGTGCTTCTCATCCAGCATTGGCTTTTCTCTGACACACCTCAGGCTGGAAAACCTGGAGAGCCTGGATATGGGTGGAAACTAAATGTACAAAAACAGATCTTAAACTCCTCTCCTACTGCAGGTGCGGTGTGTGCTGTGGTTTCAGCATCCCTGTGATGCACAGTCTGATTGTGAAGATCCAGGAAGTGGTGTGCTCTATACAAATTCCAGCCACATGGGTTGTGTGTGTGTTCACATCCCTGTTGTGAACAAATGCACAGGCTGAGGGACAGAGCAGGATGTTCAGAGCTACAGAATCTTGCGAGGGACAGAGCAGGATGTTCAGAGCTACAGAATCTTGCAGTGATGCTGATTTTTTGTGTTATAAGGGGTGCATGGGGATGGCTGAGAAGGTTTTAATCAGTGGACTCCTAAATTGCTATGTTTGGTCAGCTTTTTAGAAACTCCCCAGTATTTGTGAAAACCAAATGGGAGAAATAGCTGCTGGGCCTCAGATTGAAACCTTTGCTTTCTGGGTGGATTTGGTTTGAATTTTTCGTGCAGCTTGCTCACCTTGTCTCTACAGGAAAGCCCTGGAAGCGTAGGTGCTTGGGGTATTTCCAAACACAATCCATTTAAGCAAGTAATTTGTAGAGTTGAAATCCCCTCGGTCAGAGTTCTGTGTTCTGTTCTGCTGCCATTGGCAAGCAGCTGGCAGCTCCTGCTTTGAACAGACAGGCTTTGGCCTGCGAGGTAGGAGTTCCTTACAGGGCTGCCATGCAAACCAGCAGAGGCTCCTCCAAACCAGCCAGTGTTTGCTTCTGGCCCAGAAATGGAGAGACAGCAACTGAGCAGCCCAGAGCACAGGTGGAGGGTGCTGTCTTTATGAAAGATGGGTCAGTAAACAGGCAGCTGCTTTGGCATTCCCAGCTCAAAAGTAGCAGCCAACACTGCACTCCTGGACAATTCCTCCTTAACAAGTTGTGCACAAACACAGTGCTGACTAAACACTGCCACTGGGAAGTGGGAAGCTCTTACTGTGCCATCTCAGTTCTGCAGGGCTGACAGAAGTGCCAAACCAACCTTTAAATTATAGAGAGAAGTTTTGAAATGAGTAGTTGTATCAAGTAAGGTCTGTCTCTCTGAGAACATGTTCTGAGATTTAAACTATCTAATGGCAGAGACATGAAATTTGGGGTCATGTGAAAAAACAGTTTGTCCTACTTGTAGATAAGATGGAGTCACATTTATGGGTCTGCTTTAAGTCTGTAATCTTTACTACACTGACTTCCTTCCTTGAATTTTTTTTTTTCCTATTAATTCCCTCTGCCCTGCTTTTTCCCATCAATGCCCTAAGGGTCAACAAGGGTTTGCAGCCAGTAACTGGGTTCAGCTGCCATTATGAAGTGAAAAGTCTTTGGTGATGTTCAGCACTTCTTTCTGGTATTTGATTTCCCAAGCAGTGTGATTTTTTTGCTCCTTTCACAGAGCAAAAAAATGATGGAAGGCTGTGAAGTGCCACTGATTCCTGTCCCTTCCTTTAGAAAAGATACCTTTCAAGGAGTGCTGTGGTACCTGGCTGCATGACCTTTTGGCAGCTTAGATGGGCTTTTACATACTTCAGTTAAGGAAATTACTTCAGATCAGCAGAACTTCTTGGTGCATGTTTTGTTTTGCACAACAGTTGAAGCTGACTGGTATTCTGTGTTGGCATTTCAAAAGAAAAGGGTTTGATTCCATCCCCTCCCAAAGAAGGGGAGAGGATGGAATACTACCTTGAAGGGGGTTTTCCCCTCTTAATATTATTCCTAAATATTCATAGTGGTATTTAAAAGCTCTAATTCTTCTCTGTATAGTAGTGAGTGTTTTTATCCTTTTGTCAAGAGGAAAGGTGGAGTGACCCATTGAATTTACTGTGCATGTACCAACCCCCTGCTGTAACAAGGCAGGGACTGGCCTTTCCCATCTTGTGACCTGCTGGCAGTCAAGACTCAGACTAATATCCCCATGACATTTTTAGGACCATTTTCCAGTTTGCTTTTAAGGAGCCTGACTGGTGGGGCTTCCAGCCCTTTCTGTAAAAGCTCCATTAACAGCCTGGTAGTCCCTGTGCAGAAGCCACTTCTGGCAGCTTAAATTGCGTTGTCTGAATTCATCCCATTGCACCTGCCTTCCCTGCTCTGGAGGGAGAGGGACTACACTTGAGTTTTTCCCCTCAAAATAATTTGGGAAAGCTAAATTGTGCACTGCTGTGATCAGAAGCCATGCAGGTTCTTGCACTACCTTCCAAATCTCTCTCTCCGCTGGCAGTATTCCTCTGATGGCAAGGTTCCTGCTTGTCCCACAGCATCCATGTGGGCTTACCCAAGGCAGTCTCCTTGGGGGCGTGGAAACTAACCCTTCCCTCCCCATGTGTTTACATAACCTTGAATTCTCAACCTGACTAAAAGTGCAGGTTTTGTTCTGTTGTATGTAAAAGTTGTATAAATTAAAGCTGATGTAATAGTTTGACACTGTTTCTTAGCAAAAGTATGGAATTATTTCCATTAGCTTCTAATAAATAGCAAAAATGACACATTGTCGATTGAAGGGCAATTCAAGGTTAAGTTGTTGGCTGCTGTCTGTACAATATATTAAATCTAGGTCTTCGGGCCTGGTTATTGCATTGAGAATAGAGGCTGCAAAGCAAAGCTGTTGGTTTTTTGCTCTGCTGCTGAGTTTTTGCTTGAGCTAAGCTTCAGGTCAAAATTCCTCTGTGAAAACAAAAACACTGGGCTTCTGAGGGAGGGGCACAGATTTGCTAAGAGAAATGGCACAATTTTCCAAGGTTTAAAGCACTCCTAAGACTCTCTGAAACACTAGTGCTAAGCATGTTTGCAGATCAACCTGAAAGCAGCATGGGTGTTTGTCCCTAAGTTTGCTCATGCTAAAACCACAGCTGTGCAGCTGGACTGTGAGTCAGATACACGCAATTATGGGTAGCAGTCTGTGATTTATATTCTGGGTCTGTATCTTCTCCCATCTTGTAGATGCACATGACAGTAACTTACCTGTCAGTATACTGACAATCTTCTCCATCTGTTGTCTTCTTTTTTTGCACAGGAAAGAAGAATGGGGATTTGGACAGGAATTTTGATACACTTGATTTGCCTAAGCGGTCTGAAGCAGCAAAAGGTAATGCTAATGTTTGTGCTTTTGGAAATAACAAGTAGCTTGGGAGCTGGAGGCTCTTAAAGGGAGTTGAGACATGAGCATATCAGGCTGATCTCTTTCTTTTGTAGCCACTTAATTGAGATAATGGATATATCTGTGCATGCTGTTATCTAGTGTTGAATACTGGATATGAATTTTTATCTAAGACTGCTGAATTGGTGGAATCTCGTAGAACCCTGTCAGATTTGGTGTTAGGTGATTGTAACTCCAGAGAGGGGTGAGTGCAGGCTCTCCTCCTCTACAGCTCCATTTGCAACTCACTTGCACCACACCTGACTGTGAGGAGCTCTGAAATGTACTCGGTGAGAGTGCTTGGCACTAACCCTTTCTCTTCCCTGGCATCGCTGTCGTTCTTCAGCATTCTTTGGAATTGGGTGACAGCAGGGATTGGGGATTTTTGCCTTTACTGATAGTCTTCCCCTGAACTCAGTATTCCTCCCTGTCTGTAGTGAGCGGTACTTGTGGTTTCCTAAAATCTGGGAGGTTCACAGAAAAATTCTTCTGCATTGTGCTTCTGTATTTTAGCTCTGGAAGAAGTGGAATCTTTCACAATCTGCATTCCCTACTTGCATGCATGGTGCTTTTTTTAATTTGAGATTAGGAGGTGATTTGGGATTTTGTCAGAATTCTTAGAGCATTGGATGGTGTTCTGAGACTTGCACAGGTTTTGATTTGAAGTGTGTGCGATGTCTCTGCAAAGATCCAGCCATTGTCATGGCAACTGCTGCCGTGCCACCCTGTCAGCCTCACCTTAACGAGCTCTGAATACCCAGAACTACCTGAGTATTCCTCAGAAGAAAAATTTTAAACTCTTCCCACGTCACACAGAGAATTTTGGAGCTTATAAAGAGACAGTCTGACTCAGTGGAGAGATCCATGGACTTGGGCTACCTGAATTGTGCTCTTTTGGTGATCTTGGTCCAGTCCACTTATCTGAGCTTCAATTTCCTTGCTGTTAACTGAGATCAACTGAGGCCGTGTCTGAGATGCTTAGAGATGTGCTGGTAGTCAGTAATAGTGTAATAATTGTACATACATAGTACTGCACTCAAATTCACAGTGAAACTCTGATTCATGATACGCAAACTAATCCTAAGATGTAGATTAATCTAATCTATTTACAGACACCCTTTATAGTGGATGCTGTTTCTAGTCTCATGTCTAAACCCTGATTTTCATTTGGTGCATTATTGCACAAGATCTTCTGTATCTTGTGAAATAATGCAAGATACTAAAGAACCTCTCAGAAGCTGCAGTACCATCCTATTTAGAGAGCTGCAGGAAACTTCTACCCAGCCTTCACTGGCTGCCGTGAGTTCAGGCTGGGAGCTGATTACAGTGCAGGGCAAGGAGACACCTTTAGGATGTGGGAGAAGAAAGGGATGCAAAACATAGCAAAGGCTTCAGCGTTTGCATTCCTTTCTAAATGTGATTGGAATGGAGGTGCCACTAGAGGGAAAAGATGGAAATGAAGAAATCAATTTCTGCAAGGAAATGTACCTTGCATAGCTTTCTTTAAAATAAGATTAAAAGCTTTCATGTGGCTCTGTTAGTGGTAGAAGTGATGTGCAAATCTGATGGGAGATGGCTCTGTCTCTGAGCTTACACAGCTTGTTATCATATTCAATTGCTAGAAATCTCACACTTTTGAAGAGGTTGTTGATAATTTTGAGATACCCCCATTTAATCAAAGTCAAATAGATAACATATCTCATGATGTATAAGGTCAGGAACTTAATCCCACAGCATTTTGAAAGAAGCATTCTGACATGGAAAAGGGCATATTTTGAAAGTAACTATTGACTTGTGTGCTGAGAGTAAAGAAACCAAGACATTGATGCATTTTTGTTCACTTTTTTGCCGGTAGTTTCCTGCCAAGCATCTCATTTACTTGAGAGTTCCTGGATAGTAGAGGTTCTAACAAGGTTGCTGGAACTTTAAATTGTTCACTGAAATAAGGAAAATAAAATTGCAGTTTTGAAACCCTCAAGAACTCTGGTCAGATCTCTACTATGGAGTATAATTGACTCTGATGAGATCAGCTCTCAGCTGAGGCAGAACCTCGTTACCGAGATGGAAAAATCATGCAAGTTTTAATGATCAAAAGCACTCGGATTGAGTGACATGATGAAGTGCTATTTCAAAAATCAACAATTATAGATTAATCTCTTTCATGTATTATTAAAGCCATATTAAAGTCAGTTTTCAGCTGGAATCTTTGTGAGCAAATGAAACTGCAGTAATGAGATTTGTTCATTCAGTGCAGGAAATGAACATTGTGGTAGTTAACAAATATTGGGATGTAGTGTTGTTAAGTTTCCTGTAATCTTATAGTCAGCATCCATGGAGCTTATCTGATGTGTCTAAAGATGTGGTTTCAAGAAGGTGACATCATGGCTTCCCTTCAAGATACTCCTAGTTATAACCACTGAGCTTAACTGAGAGTATGCTTATGATCACTTGAAAAACCATGGGCTAGTAGCAGCATACTAGTTCAGACCTGTTTTCTATCAGTTCTGGGAACTTCATTTTAACTCCAAATTACTTTAATGGCAGGACTCTCTGCCTGTCCTGCAGCCAAACATCGTAAAACCTGAAACTTCTGTTGATTGCGGATGGGGACTGGCTAGTGTCTGTGCAGAGGTTTCTCAGTCCTTCAGATGTGTCCTGCTGGTACGACATCTTAGGAGCATCTTCATATCCTGAACAATCCAAAGGGTCCTGTGAGTTGTAACCTAGTTTAAATGCTAGTATTTCACTTTATCCCCCCTGGAATATGTTTGTTCTGGTGAGGAATGAATGAAGGAAGGCAGTTCTCTTTTTCAGAGTGATGAACTAGAGTCTCTTCCTGATGGTTCCTGGTTTTTTAATGGGAATCAGGTTCTGCTGCAGCACATGATTTGAGCAGCCCTGAAACCATTTCTAAGCCTTTAATAATTTTATGTGCTAGGCATTCTGGCAGGGGAAAGCTTCTAGTTCAGGGTTGTTATCTGTGGTAAACTGGATAATGTCAGACTGGACAACTTGCAGTGCTTTCAGAAGCTGTCTCATCTGATATTAAAAAATTATTGTATATGCCCTGGCAGTGTCCAGAGTACTCCTGTCCTCATGAGGAAAGATTGTGAGAGAGAAGCTTCTTGTTTCCTCTTTGTTGAAAGGAGCATATTTTTTTTCCTGACAGTCAAAGAGAGAGAGCATAAATTTTGGGGGAAAGTGATATAAGCTTGCATAGAGAAGGGAACAGCACTGACAAGAAATTATGAATGCTGTTCTCAGAACCTTGCTAAATTTAGGACTTTCAAAAATTACTGCTTCTGTTGGGGGGGGGAAGTCTTACTGAAATCCCTTCTCCAGTCTAAAGTAGGTCAGTGATAGTGGTGCTGGCTGCCTCCTCTGCAGTGTGTTCTCTTCTGCACTACCACAGCGCTGATTTCTCCTGTGTACACATTAAATACATAGCATAGTACAACTCCTGTGCTTTGTTCACAGAGTCCTTCACTTCTGAGCAGGAATAGTGGCAGGAGGCTCAGGCACTGGGGGAAGATGAGGATTAATCATATCTGTGCAGGGGAAGGCAGCGTCTCAGGTGGCACTACCTCTGCAAGAAGGTTTTCTGATCTGAATCGGGATTGATGTGTGTCAGCCCCCCAAATACGTTACAGGGGTTACCACATTTAATCCTCCTGCGTAAAGGTGGTGGACTGTCCACCTCTGTTCCTCAGTGCTGGAGTATGGGAGGAGAAAGTCCAGAAGAGCAGAACAGTTTTTTTGATGTGGAATCAGCATTAGGTTATTCCTAATTAAATCCAGACCTCTGTGCTGTCTGGTTTAAGCAAATCTCACAGCTTGTTGTTTATGTGCGCGTACGTCTGAGGGCAGAACAGTGGCTGCTCTGTGGAGCTTTGGGTGTTGAAGTTCAGCTCTCATTTCAGTTTATCTCATTAGGGAGGTGAAAATCTTCAGCCATAATGAGACATGCAGGTAGATTTCAGCCTGGTGGATGAGCTACCCCATCTTCTCCTTGAAAGCAGTTATAAGGTTGCTTATTAATTTCTCTTTTTTCTTCTTGATTACTAAAGTTTAATTCCATTTTAATGGGAACTAAGTTTAGGATAAAGTTGTGCTGAAATACTGAACTAGTGTTAAAAATGCTTGTAATTGAAGAAGTCTATTTTGTTGCAGTGGGGACAACAAAGACAAACTGAATTTATCTGAAAGCTCAGCTTTGTGCGTACACTTACCCTGGTCAGCAGCGTATGTAGGCAGGGAATGAGATTTTGGATGAACTTGTCAGCAGGTGAATTTCTTCTTCTCCATTATCTGAAATTCTCAGTCACTTTCCACGTAGCCTCATGCTGATGATAGATTTTCTATTCCAGAAGGCGAGTGTTTAAATTCCCTTATAAATCTTTGTATTACTGCTCCAGGAAATTAGACTTCCTGGCACTGTCAGGGTAATGACTTTAACTTAGTAGATTACAAAAGTGCCAGCAATTTGTCTTCAGCTAAAGGCAACATGTAGTAGAAGGAGAGAAAAACTTCACTTTACTCTGGGTTTAGTTTGTAATTAAGATTGGCTGCAGTTTGCATTTCACTGCTGCTTTAATTTGCTTTCTTTAAATCTTGACAAGTTGACTCAAGCACTCACCTGCCCTTTCCAGCTCCCTTCCATCATTAATTTTGATTGTCGTATTGTGAATAAGTGAGTAGAGCTGATTGATTAATGGCACCATCCACACCCCTCCTGTGCCTGCTGCTGGAAATTCAGGGACTGGGAAGATCTCCTCTGTGAGAGCAAGTAACATGTTCTTGTATTAACATCTTTTGAGCATTTCATGCACATTTTTGAGAATTCTGATCAGAATTATTAATTATCTCTTATTTCTGTTGCTTTCCTAAGCTGAGCATTCATTTTGGTCCCATGTGTTGTTCATGATTTGCAAAGCAGTGAAAGGTTTCTCATCTGTCTTCCAGTGCTTTGAGTCAGAGAAAATTTATTGCCTTGAATAGGAAAATTCCCATATGGAACCTGCTCTTGCCAAACTTTCTCTAATCTGGTACCTTTAAATTCCCATTCTTTTTCCCTATATTTTCAAGGAATTCAGAGCAGGCACCTGTGGATTTTTCCTTTCTTGTGCACACAGTCTTTCCATAGCTGACTGTTAATTGTTTTGGAATCCTCTGCCTTTTTTGTCATAATCCTCTCTGATTCTTATGTTCAGTGTTCTTGTTTGTTCAGAGCTCGTGGACATGTGCATGAATTGCTTCCTGGCCTGCTGAGCTGTGCTCTACAGGTGAAAACTTTTTTGTCATTTTTATCAATCTGTTAAATTTAAATATGTAGAACATAAATTGTAAGTTTAAGGTTGAAACTGAAGGCTTTGAAAAATCCAAGTGGGAGGATACAGTTGAAATGTGAATTAGACGTCCAGGAGTATTCTTCTGTCTCTGCCACTAATTCTTTTCACTTGGTAATACAATTTTATCCTACAATATTCTTACTTTGGAGACTGCCAGGAAAAAATATTTTTCTGGGAGAAATACTAAGTGATATGACTGAAACCCTGTACAGTAACTGTGTACAGCAGTGCTGCTGAGACTCGCAGCTCTGCTGTGTGGAGTTCAGTTATTCCACAAAATGATGTGAGATGAATTTGAGACCATTACAGGACCAGCTCTGGTGTTATCTGTCTGCTCAGGAATGTGAAGAATAGTTTTGGCTTTGCGTCCTGGTAATTGCTGCCGTGTTTGTCAAAGTGTTGCGCTCTGGCTTCAGGGAACGCCTTGACATTGCAGCCCTGAGCTGTTTCCAGTCCCTTGCTTTGTCCATAGGGACATCCAGGCAGAAACTGTGTTTACAGATAAGACAGGCTAGATTCCTGGTAGGGGTGAAATGGCATCTGTGGAACAGAAAAGCTCTTGCTGCTGAGTAAGGGAAAGCACAATGTCTGTGTGAGTTGGCTATGCTGTGAATGGCCCAGGTGAGAGATTGTGTCAGGAAGATTTGAGTTGAGGACTTAAAATAGTTTTGTTACATGGAGGATAAAGAACCAATGTAACCTGGAGAAGAAATTTCAACTGTTATATTTAAATGCCACTAACACCTCCCCACCCCCAGCATGGACACTTCATAGTATGAATGTCTTTCAGGTTTAGGTCATGAAACTTTGAAGTTGAAGCTCAGGGACCAGTGGGAAACACCTGCTGGGGCAGAGAGGCAGGAGAAGCAGTTGTAATGATACAAGAATTCCATTCAGCTCTGTATTCATAGAAGCTGAAATTCTTTGTGAAGTCATAAGATGGTGGTTCTTGTCCATCTCTGTTTGGCTCAGCTATAATTTGTTTGCCTGTGGAACTCCTGATTTTTCCTTTGTCTTCTACCTCTGTCTTAACAGCTAGAGGTCACATGCAAGATGAGTTAAGACAACTGCTTTGTTTCTGAATAATTTCAGACTTTTCCTTCTGAATGAGAAAAAGCTGACTTACTTCTAGGATACTTTGGTTATGTTGGAAATAGTGAATCAACATCAACAGCTATTCCTCTTCTTTGTCCTTCTTTTGCATTCTCAAATGGTTAGTCTCCCTTAGCACATGGGGGGAAAAGCTGGCAGTTGGAGGCAAGGTTCTCCTTCCCCACCTTTAGGTCGTTTCACCTGTGGCTCTCATCGGACTATAAAAAGACTCCAGTAGTCAGCTTCCAGCTCCTTCTTGCCTGAGGTTGACACCCAGGAATATAGATCTATTATAATAACTAGCAGTATCTTCACGAGACAGGAATCCCAGGTGGTAAATTCCTTTTTCAACTTGATGTGAGTTTGTGGCCAACTTAAGTGCACAGAAAATGAGATTTAGGCATTTCAAACAGGAAGAGCCTATATGTACTTGCATAATAAAGTAGCCTATGAAAAACTGAACAGCAGGAGCTGCACTAGAGCACATGCTAATTACAGCAGCTAATAAGGAGATGGAGTGATCTGGAGCTTCAGCTAAAGACAGAACTGGAAGGAGAAGAGTCTGATTTTCCCAGTCCAACCTTGCTGCTGACTTTCTAAGTAGCCTTAGGCAAGTTAATAGCATTCAGTTGCTGGGGTTGTAGTGAATCTGTTCATGAAGAGTCTTCTATTTCCTCTGCCTTCACTAGAAGAATAACTTCACTAAAATAATAGCTCGAACAATTACTTTGACTAAAATAATTAGTGTTTTCACTGCTGCTGTGATAACCAATGCAAATGGAGTGTATGTGGTATATTTGTAAAACCAGCAAAATTCTGGTGAATTATGCTGTAGCCCAGCTGTTGCTAGCAATACAGTGATCTAAAAATTAAATAAAAGCATAATTTAATTTAAAGGTGAATGGTAGAGGTGTGCCCTGGTCAGATACTGTGGGAATGGACTGAGGCATTCATGTTACAGAGAGAATTTTGCAAGTATGTAATTCTGTGAATTGCTTTGCACTCTTAATATGCGTATTGCACTTACTGTGTTTTTTTTATGGAGAAGTTCAACTGCATTATTTATGATGCTTTTTATGGAAAGGTGTATACATAAACCAAAGCACAACTGGAAACCTTGGTAAGTTTTACTGCCCAGCTGCATTTACTTCAGTTATAGCAGTGCGTGCTCTCTGGCAATGTAGCATCTTAACTCTTCAGCCACTGATTGGACTTCCATGTCATTTCTACTTGGCTAGTATTTCTGATGAAGAATACTTCATGTTGGAAAGCTATAGTTGCCAGTCATGTGTTTTTAATTTTCACAGCTTTTCCTGTACTGTTGGTCCTGCTGAGAATGGGAAATTGTCTACCCTCCCCACATTTTAGGTTGTCTGTATGTTTTTGCATGACCCATTTAGCATTTCTATTCTACAAGCAATTCTAATTGTTACTCTAAAATAGAATGCTTGTTTTTACAGAGCATAGCTCATTATACAGATGCTGCTCCAGGACTGTTTATAAAATGAGAATGTGCCAAGAAAGCCTGCCAGGAATAAAAGCAGGAGTTGATAGGAAGGTGCTTATGCCTCATAACTGTAGCTGCCCCAGTCTTGGGGCTCAGTCACTGCAGTGAAAGACTCACTCCATCCACCAATCCATCACTATTGCATTATGTCAGCTTTTGCTATGCCACTTAGTTTCAGTTAAGAAACAATAACAATGAAATCTCCCTTTTAGCATAAGCGTAAAAAATGAGATGATCCTTTGAAGAGGGGTGCGAATCCGAAAGTTGTCCTGGTTGCCCAGCCAGTATCGCCAGGAAGCTCAGGGAAGAGGAACTCAGCTTCTGTCAGAATTCAGAGATGAAATTTCATGTCAAAATCAATTACAAAAACCTTGTTGGACGAAGTTACAGTTGTCTCTGGTGTCCATCAAAAGTACCGCAGCAAAGTTGTGCTGACGAAGCTGCTTGACAAGTTAAGAGAACTGCAGAAAGTTTCAGAACAGCTGAGGCAGAAAGATGGTGTGATGTTGATTTAAATCCCTTTCCAGATTTCCAGAAGTAGTGTGAGCAGAAGCAAAGGAGGTAGTTACAGCTCCAGGTGAATGTTCTGAAGGCTGTGCTTTAGGAGTAGCCGGAATGTGGATTTCTGAGAGCCCGAGGTGACTCGGTGCTTTCAGAACTCAGCACTAGACAGACATCACTCGAGTCTCACTGAAAGCATCTGTCCCATCTGGTATCCTTCTGCCCATAGAAATGGAGGCTAATGCCACATAATTGGGCATTGGAGGAAGTTTTGAAGGGTTCTTTATATCATTGAAGGATTTCAAGACCCGACTGAACAAAAGCATAATATAATAGCTTGGTCTAATTTTGGCATTGAGCCTGCTTTGAGCAGGAAGCTGGCCCAGTTGACCTCCCATGTTCCCTTTCAGCCTGGTTGTTCTGTGTGACTCTCATTAACTGATTACAGAGTCAGCCAGGAAAAGTATGTCTACATAAAACCAGCACATTTTTCCAAAACAATCCACAGCTGGTGGATTAGGTGACTCAGATGAGAAGAATGAGAAAGTCCATTTGCCCATGGAACCTGAGAAAGGACCATATATACAAAATTGAGTCTATCAGGTTGCACCTCAAGATATGGCTTGTTTCAAAGAAAAATATATTTTTACTTATAATACATACTTTACTGGTGCCAGCACAATAAACCATGGAATTCTCAGAACACTTGATAATCAGCCTGTGAGGATCTGCTTAGAACAACTCATGTTGGGGGAGAGAAAGGGGAATGAAAATCAGAGAGTTGTGTGATTCTGAAATAATTGCGAATTGTACTTTTGGAATTAGTTCAGAGATCAGGCAAGGAGACCTTCCTTACAGTGCAGCCAAGACAGGGAGGTACATGCAGTTTTTTCCACTTTTGCTTGAACAGTATTATAGATAATGGAGAGCTTTAATCATAGAGTTAATCTGGAAATTAAAACAAACTGGAATGTCAAATAACCTGGGCATTTTAAATTGCAGAAGCCACTGATGCTCATTAGTTGGGCTGAAGCTGCCATCGTGTTTTGCAGAAGAGCAAATAAAGAGAATCAAAAAATTAAAATTTCTGGTTTTGCAGCATTAATTTCCAGTGAGTGTACCTGCACAGCTGCTGCAGCCCCATTATCTGACTCATTACTTTGTAAACCACTGTGAGATATCTTGAATGTGAAAGCTGCTGTGTAAAGCCATATTTATTTCTGTAACCCCAAGTGCTCTGCACAGGCTTAAAAGCTCCCCCCCTTCTCCACCATGACAGGGGAATTACAGGACTTAATGTGCCATACACCTCTAACTGTGGATGGAAGAAAAATGACCTTGAACTGAGAGGCAGGCATTTTACATGGTAAAGCAGTCACTTAAATTTACCTGTCAGCTAGAAGCAGGGGGAACCTTACCTCTGCATGGTTTAGAAAGCAATGTCAATCCAACTGCTGGTTGCTCTGAACCCACTGAGAGCTTGATTGCTGACCCAGGCATTTCCAGATGATCAGTGAGAATGTTGATCAGTATGTGGTAGAAAGGAGAGTGTTTTTATTTCAGCCTCACAGACCATTAGTTTCAGCCCTGAATTTTCTGTGTCTTGATGACAGGGAAAATTGGAAGTCCGTAATAGCATGAAATGTTACTTGTCTGTGCAGGAATAGACCCTGGTTCAGGCAGATGTGGAAGGAGGCAATGTGGAGAGCAGTCCTTGCACCTCGTGCCCAGTTCATTCGTGTTTTGCACACCTTGCCATCTCTTTACTAAAAATCCTTGCTTTAGTTGGAGATGTCTAGAGCAACTTTGTGGGGTTTTTTACCAGTAGCCTCAGTAAAGAGTAAGTACCAGCACACTGTGACAGTCCACTTGAGCAGGCCAGCTCGAGATTAAAGCAAGACTGAACTCATGTGGGGAGGGAAAGAGGGTACCACTGCTGAAGTGAGTTATGCAGTTAAAGGGCATTTCAGTGGCACAGCTGGGAACAGAGATGAGATTTCCTGATTACTCAAGCAGTATCTTCCTAGCTTGCTCATGCTAGCAAACCCACTCCATTTAGAGGTGTCAGTTCTTCTTGTCCCTCTCTTACAAAGCCAGGAAGAACATTTAATCTAATGACTTTTGTTTTGAGACTTCTAAAATCACAACCAGCAAATCTGCAATCACAATTGAGCATATAATTGCATCTTATCCTGCTGAGAGCTTAAAAATAATGAGCAAGAAAAACATCTCCAAAGACTCATTCAGAGTGTGAGGGGGCAAAAGGAAGGGCTAGAGAAAGGATCTGCCTTACCTGGAGTGTCCCCAATGACCTTTAAACACTTAGGAAATTGGAAGGCTTCGTTCCTTGAAGATGCAGGTTTCCCACTTCCCTTTTGGGGCTACTTTTCACATTGAGTAATGAAACAAGAGAGCACACAAGGCAACCTGCAGATGTGTGAGAGAAGAGAGAAGTGGGAAGAATGACTGAGGTGTTGTGTTCTTGGCAGTGTGTTCAGAATTTCTCAAGGAATGAGAAACTGGGGGAGTGTCAGGAGCATGAGACCTAATCCCATTTAGTCAATTACACGAGTGCTGCACCCGGGAGAGTATTTCAGGTTAGTGATAGTGTCCAAAATGTAAGACTTGGGAAATGCACGTGTGACTTGGATTTGGGCAGTTTTGCAAGGTTTTGCTTAACAGTTAAATTCTAACAAGCACGTCCCTTCCAAATCCAACATCCCTGTTTGCTGAAAACACTGCTGAGATTAAACCCATGGACAGTAAACTGTATTGGCAGTTTACTGGGTGGCTGGATCCTATTTTCCCTAAAACACTGAAAAATTGCTGCCAGTTGTTTCACTGAAGTCTGGAGACCTATTTCTAGATCAATCTCTGGACTCATATGGCCCATGAAAAGCCATCATGGCATTCATAACATTGCCTTACATGGAGAAACGGGTATAGGCCCTAATAGGATGGAAATTTCTATACTCCTGAGGAAGTATCTCTCCTTATTTACATTTATACTGACCTTTTAGAGTTTTCTATAGGCATGAACAACCTCCACAGTAAAGGTCAGCTTCTGCTTAGAATCTTTTACATGGGTAATTTTAAGCTCAATTTTTAATTGCATAGTATTACCATAAGAAAGCTGCATTGAAATTGAAAACACTCCTAGACAAAGTGGCTGTTGGGTTGGGATCTTTTCACTGTTTTAAAGGCGATGAAGTGTTTCAAAGAAGCTGTCAGAGTTGCTTTGTGGTAGTGGCTGCTGTGGCTTTGTTGTAGAATTTCTCATATGATCTTCTGCTGCTTTACGAATGCAGGACATTGCTTTAGGGTGGTGAATATGGGGCAGGCTGCAGTTGGATGCTGTGTAATGCTCTCCTTCGCCTCTTGAAAAATGTCTCCGTGCTCCCTTTATTCATTGCAGCAAAGTATCTCATTCATTGCTACACACTAGGGCCCCAGTCTTTTCCTTTTCTTTTTAATTTGCAAATAGATTTATTTGTGGTTGTATTGTGTGTGTGTGTTTAGTCAGGTAAGACTTCAGGGAGCTACTTCTCTCCAGATCATACTGTCTTACAATTTAGTCCAACTTTTAAGTTTTACAGCAAGATCTGTGTTTCTAGGAAATCTATTATTCTGTAGGCAGAGCTGGTTTTGTGTCAGTTCTGCCTGTGATTATCCAATATCCAGGCAGTGCACCGAACAGCAGGCAGGTTTACATTTAATAGAAACTTCCCTGGTTTTCCAGAAAGCTGCAGAGAATGGCTGGCAGGAAGAAGGAGAGTACCTGTTCACTCAGTACTTTGATGTGGTATGTTCCAGTGTGTCCCAATTTAAATGAGGGAGGAGCAGCAGCATCTTCTCTTGTCTCTCATCATCTGTAATCCCTGCCTGGATACAGTGCTTTGAGGATGAGTGCAGAATCTCTGTTCTTTGAGGCATTAATGTTTCTAGCTTACACTGAAATCCATGAGAATTAAGTACCCAAATATGGTACCTTTAAAAAGCTGGGCTGCAAGGTCCATTTTTTTATTAGAGAAGTTAAGGAAAACCTTTTGTGCGGCTTCCACTCTGGCCTGACATTCATTTGACATTGAAAACATCAAATTCTTTTTCTCGGATGCTTGGGAGATACTTGCCTGACAGCAGCACAGTGACTGTAATTGAGACAGATTAGAGGCACTGGGCTGCCTTTGGGTGCATGAGGCAGCTTTCATGAAATGGAGAGAGAAATTGAAACACGCTTTTGACTTTGGAAGCTGGAGCAGGAACTAATTAGCAATTTCAGGACACAAACAGGATTGGAGGAAATGTTTGGCTTGGCGTATAATAAATTATTTATTAACATGGGGGAGTCTTTCCATATGTCAGTTGCTTATAAAATGCTTATAAAGGCAAGATTGCAGGACTTTGCATTTAATGAGCCAAGCAGGCTTCAGTCCCAGTGATTAGGACCCACTGACCTTTCAATTTTGCAGGCTGAGACTGGACCTGGTAGCCTCTGCTCAGCTTGGATTCTGCTAAGCTTCCCCCAAAAAGATTAGTTGTTTATATCCAAATATTTCCTTCTTACTAGGATGTATTTTGAGATGTTTGATGTTTCTGTGAGGGTATATCCACTGGAGAATAGAAAAATTTATTCTGCCTTATTTGAGGAATTCAAGCTGTGGAGTTCTGCAGCTCTTCACTGCCTTAAGCAGACGATCCTCTAACAAGCAGCTGAATTGATATGAATAACCAAATACCTGTGTAATGGCTTATGACCATTTATGAGACTTCATATAAAAATCATGATGAGCAGTGGAAGTATGAGAGGACTCAGTGAAGCACGAGTACGCCAGAAAGAAGCTTCAGTTTGGCTTCTAAGCATATTTCAGTGTGCATGAGCTCTGGAAGATTTGGGGTTTTTTCTTGACGTTGTTTTTCCCTCGGCATTGAAGATAAAACCCAGACATGCTGCAAAGGGGAGAACCTGACAGGTGCCAGCCCGGGTGGAAATGCTGTCAGTCGATCCTTGTCTGTCGCAGCTCCAGCTCTGATCCACCCAAGCGCTTGTCAGGACCATGTGGGCTTTCCAACCCGAGCAGGAGGTCCCTCAGCAGCAGGAATGTTTTGAAGCACAGTCAGTGGAAACCCCCTAAGTCCCACATCTGACAAAGTAATCCTGTTTCTGTAAATTCCTGAGTGATGGACGATTTGGGTTTGCCTTGCTGGTTGGTTTTAGGTCATCCCAGTGTGTGACAGCGCAGAAGGGCTGACCACAGAACGTGCTGTGGGTCCTCCCACACCTCGGCTCCCCACAGACCTGGTGGAAGCAGCATCTGTGGAGGTCTGGAGGAGTGTGGCTGCTGTGTCCAGGGAAAGCACTGGTTACTACTGCAGCCACCCTGAGCCCAGCCTGGCTCCAGGACTGCGGCCACTCCTTCCCTTGGCTGCTGGCTCTGCAGAACCACCTCACACCTCTGCACTCTGAGTTTTGCTCCTGCCTGGTGCTGGACTCCACAGCTGTGCACTGCAGAGCCTTGCGGCCTCTCCTCCAGTCCACAGCCCCTCACAAGCTTTGGTCTACTGGGCTTCTGTTGTGATCAGTCTCTCATATGGGAGGGGAGGGCACTTGGTGGGACTGTACCTCGCCCCATGATCCAGCACGTTTCATACACCATCGTGAAGACAGGAAAGAAGATACTTAGAGGTCTGCAAGGTAAGAAAGCATTTTCTGTTTTTTCTACCTTTCTTGCATAGCTCAATACTTAATGTCTAAGGGTGTGTGGATATTCAACTAAATGTGCATTACCGTGTAGGGTTTTTTATTTTGTCATGCAGCTGTCTGCTGGAGTGTTTCTTCCCTTTGCTGTGCTCCTCTCCTTGCTGGCATTTTATGGCAGAAAGTTTATGAAGCTGTTCAATATCTCAACAGTTCTAAATAAAGTCAGAATATTTTTAATAAAATAAATATGCTTAGGTGGCATCTGCAACTGAGGACTAAAGCACGACTCCTTTTGCAGTAAGTTTTTTTCTGCAGACAGGTTTCTACTGAGCTGGGAGGAAGCTAAAAGCTCGTTAGCTTCCTGGAGTAAGAGCAGCTGATTGGCATCTGGAACTGCAAAGCTGAGTTTTACAGGGGCTTGAGGCCAAAAAAGGGCAATTTGGAACACATGATCCTTGGTTAAACACACACTGAAGACTAGAGGAAAGAAAATGGTAGGCTCATGCAGCCACAAGTTAAAGGAAGGAGTCCCTTAACAGTGCTGTTGATTTTCAGTGATGACTCTAGTTCTGAGACATTTTTCTGTTACGAGGCTCTTGGACTTGTTGGTAAGATACTAACAGCAGCACATTGTATTTTACTACTGGACATAGCTGTGGTGTAATTTTTATTTTATTTTATGAGCTTTCCTTCAGGGAATCACTCAGTCTCTCTCTCTTTAATAACCGCATTTTATACACTAAGCTCAAACCTGCTGATGGTGGGGCTGGCCAATTAGGCATCTGCACTAGTAATGGCAGTGAAAAGACTTCCAGGTCTCTTCAGCTGCACCACATGGCAGCTGAGATCAGAAAGCTGTGCTGTGCTTTACGGAGCTGTAGGTGAGGCTTGTAAGGAAACTGTTTTTGCCTGCATTTGGTTCTTTCAGTTCAAGGAAAAGTCCCAGAAAACACACATGTTTTGGCATGAACTCATGAATGCACAGTTGAAAAAACACATTTGTTTATCTAATATGGAAAGTAATAATTTTCCTCAGATTCCCAATCCTCATTAGCTTTGCCAGCCATCTTTTTATTTATTTTCTTCCTTTGGGAAAGCTTAGCTAAATGGAAAATGCTTGCAGTATGCTCCAGAAAGTGGTGGATTCAAGCCCTACCAAGGCAGAGAGTAAGCATGTTCAGGCCTAGAGATTCCTCTACTTAAAACCTTTCCTCCTTAGGAAGAAAGGGCCACTTCCCACCTGCTTGTACCCAGATGGGCATTCTGTAGTGTCAGTTAGAAAGTGATCTTGGGCAGTGTTATGGGTTTGGATTATTGTGGCATCCCCACATATTCTTGGCTGGAGTTTGCAGCTCTGAGGTCGTTAAATTGACAGTTCCTGAGCCTCTCCACATTTTCTACTGGTGTCACTGGCCCAGGCACCAGGAGCCAGATCAGCCAGGTGGGCTGGGCAGTGTTATCCTTTCTGGAGAGGATTGTGCAATTCCTTGGAATTGCTTTCTCTGGCTGAAAAGGAGTGACAAAATAGAGCCGTTTGGTGATAGGAGCAAGGAGACACCCCTCGGGGCATGTGGGCAGTCACCCAGCACTGCCATCTGGGTCCTTTCAGAGAGGAGAAAGAAAACCAGTCAGTCATGTAATTCTGGACCCTCGCAGAGACAGGAGCAGACATATCAGAAGCACCCATGGCCAGTAGGAGCAGCAGCAGCACTGAGATCTAAAAGAATAAGCATGGGTGTTTGACCTTGTCACTGCTGTGATGCAGCAGACAGCATCTGGAAATTCAGATTTTCCCTCCCAGGGAAACATAACATGATCAATGGCACGCTTGATATTGATCTTGTATGCATGGGCCGGATTGCTGTCTGTTTAAGGAGTCCCCAGTGCAATGCTCATCATCACTGTGCCCAGCTCCTTTCGGTATCAGCTGTTAGACCTGTGAGCCCAACCAGGAAGCTTCAGGAAGGAGCTTCCCTGAAGGGAGCAGGCAGGATTGCTCCCATCTAGGAGCATTGCTGCTCCCTTGGCATATTGATCTCCTGTCACCAGCCTGATAAGCATAATCAGTCTTTTGTCTTGAAACACTGTAGTGTTTGAGGCGAGAGCAAGGGGCAACCAGCAAGAGAGATTCCCCTAGACACAGCCTTTCTCCAGGCCAGGGAGTGTTCATCCCTAGCTTAGAGTCTCGGGTGTGCCTGAGCTGCCAGAAATTCCATACCCCAGCACGGCTGGCAGTGTCACACTGTGAAACCCTGCAGAGCTGGCAGACCTTCGATGCAAATTAGTTTCATACTCACTTACATTTGTGTAAGGATTTTGGACCAAGTCCCACTTGGAGATGTTGCAGTGGTGATGCAGGGCCCGGGCTGCATTCTGGGAGCTTGCAAACACTGTGGTAAGCTGGTGGTGGGAAAAGAGGAGCCCATCCTTCCAAACAGTTTGCATTTGGTATGTAGCTCGCAGCCCAGAGACTCCTGTGTCCGCTCTGTGCAAGAGAGAGGGAGAAAATGTTATTTAATGTTTGATTTTTAGATACAAACTGCATTTCAAAACAGATTTGCTTTTGGAATAATACAATTGTCCTGTTCTCTTTAAAAGAAACTGCATTCAGTTACCACTGTGAAGTAAATAAAAATAACTTTGAATTAGAGCAGCTGATGCTAGAGCAAGTGTTAACATTTCATGTACTGTACTGCGAGTCCCCAAGGTCAGAGGCAAGTCTTCTGGGACTGGGGTAAAGGAAGCTATTTACATGAACTCTCCATTTTAATCATGCAGCCAAAGGGCTTAACTCCAAGCCAAGGCATTGTTGCTTGTAATAATGGTGTTTCTCAAAACCAAACAAAAACTGTTGCCAAAGGTGACCTAGAAATGCTTAAATGTGCTGCAGTTCACCCACGTGTCTCCTCTCCCTGCAGGTGCAGATCTTTAGCAGCTCTCCCATCCCTGCATCAGCCTGGCTGCTGGGGATTCCCTGTGCTTTGGTGACAGCCCTCTGGGACAGAGAATTCCCCTTTTGAACCAGTAGCTTGGGTAGTGCTCCAGTTATCTGCAGCAGCTTTGAGATTCTTATTAAGTGTTGGTCCTCCAGAGCCTTTGCTACTGATTAGTGAGGAGAAAAGGCTGTTAATGGAACATCTCCAGTTGCCGGGAGACTCAGCTGCATATATTTGGAAAAAGACTTTGTATTGGGCAGTGTGTCAAATGCTGTTGGGAGAAATGCCTGCTTGCAGGTCTGTTGGAAAGGGGAAACTGTATTAGCTCTAAAATGTGTGGTCACAGAAAACAGAAGTGCTAGAACTCATACAAGGTCAAAATGGGTTGTGTTTGATTGAGACACTTTGTTGAATTGCATATTGTTTGGATATGTAAGTGGGATGTAATCAACCTTGTACAAGTCACTCTGTAAGAAGGTACTTTGATGACAGCTTGTGGAGCTTGGGAAATGTAAAGAGTAATAGAAGTAGCATAAGACAGTTTGCTTTCCCAGGCATCCTTTCTTTCTCTTGCACTGCCTTGCCCTCCAACAGTTCCTTTCCTCGCTGCCTTTCTGTCTTCCCTGCAGTCACCCTAGCTCCCTGTGTAGTTTTTTTTGCATACCTCACTCTTGGTGTGCTGGTAACGTTCCTGTACATCCTTTGGGCTGGGGGTTTGTTTGCTTCCCTTCTGGGTAAGCAGGAATGACAGTGCTGCTGTCATTGTGGGATTACGTGATAAGCTGGGAAGAGTTTACGTCATTTTAGAACTTCTGTATGACTTAGTAGGTTAGTTGGAAAGGTCACACAGAGTGGTGTTCGTTTCCTAAATAGAAAACTCTTCTTAAACATTCCCTCAAGCCTGATGCGAGTCTCGTGTGTCCCACATTATTCCGGTTGTTCTTTTCAATACTATTCAAAGGCTGTTCTGTCTGTCTTCAGAGCTGCTGCTCAGTGGTGGATGCTGCATTTGTGATTCAGTCTCTGCAGTAAGCTCAGTACCTGTCCTGACTTGTGCTGTACCTTGAAGTGAAAGCCACAGGGACTGTTCAGAACTTTCCACCTATTATTTCATCTTCAGTCGTTGCAGAGTTTGCTGTGTGACACTCAGTATTCTGCATGTATCTGCATCGAGCTGCCTTCTCGGGCAGTTATGCCAAGCGTTTGGCTCTGCTGGAGCTGGCTGCATTCGTGCTACTGCTAAGCCTTTCAATTAGAAGAATCTCGCAAGTTTATGTTGGCATTCAAGCTGGTCTGTACACTGGGTGCTGAAGCACCGTGTGCAGAAGGAAGGGAGCTGGTGGGTTGGGTTTTTTTAAGGATCTGATTACTGTTTTTACGAAAGTAACCAGCTGCCTCCCCCAGCCTTTATGGGGCTTTTCATGTAGTCTGCTGTAAAACCACACTGTGGGGTGAGGGGTTCCTGGGAGGGGAGAGTTGAACTGCAGAACTGATCTGCTGCTGAAGTGTTCTGAAAACATTTCTGTAGCAAATACTACTGAGCCCTGGTTTACACCTTGCAGGCAATGAACTGCCCAGGCTGTGGCGAAGGTACCGGCCGGTTGTCAGCAGAGGGCAGGAGTCCAAGGGCTGCGGAACCTTTCTTTCCTGCAGATTCTTGGCGTTCATTTCTTTTACTGTCATGACTCTTTACTCTCTTTTTTATTTTTTCTTTTGTTTTTGGCTTTTGGCTGATAGCCTCCCAGTTGCCGAGGGAGATGTCTTTTCACTGTGCGAAGTCTGTTTTCGGGTGACCTTGCAGAGGAGGTGCGGTCCGGGCTCCTCTCGCTCCATCTGCCGGCGCTGCAGGTGCGGCTCAGGGCGAGCACAGCGGCCCCAGAGCTCCCGGTGCCGGCAGCCCCTCGGGGCTGTGGGCCGGGAATGCACCTCCTGCTGTAGTGGCAGCCCGAAAGGAATCCAGGTGCTGCTGCATCTTCTGTCGGGAAGCAAAGTGCAGTAAGTGGGAATTGTGTCTGCACGCTGCAAGAGTGAGTGGCTATCAGAGTTCACTTCAGTGATTCCACAGACACACACCCCCCACCCGGTTTAGGAGTTGCTTAGGATTTTTCTACAGTGTTGCCAACATCCTTCCAGCTTCCTGTGAAATTTGAAATTTGACAGTTGTTTTAAACATCAGTCCAGAGGTTTTGTGTGGATAGAAAATTAAGCACTGTATTTCTGCTGCAGCAGCAGGAGATTCCTCATCTGTCCAGCATCACATGTGTATAATTTCCCTTGCCTGTGGTGGGAGAATAAATCCTAAATGGAATGGGTGGTGAAGGGAAATAGGTTTGGCAGCCTTGTTCCAAAAAGAGTTGTCTGAATTTGGGATTAAGCGAGTGTATCAGAGATAGTGCACCAGGTGCCTATCTTATGTTATTGCCAGAATGTAGCTAAGTATAGGCACAGGATCAGCATTGCCAAGATGAAAGCAAATAGTTTTGTGGAGGAGATAATCCAGGAGCTGCTGCATCATTCTCAGCACGGGGACTGAGGGCTGAAGGGATGGAGATGGCTAATAGGCCCCAGCTAATTCCTCAGGTGTTTTCCATTCAAGATTCACATTGCTATCTGTGCTGTCACTGTTCTCTGGGCAAATAATCTACTTGCCACATCCTGGTAATGTCACCTTCACACAGAACTAGTCCCATATGCCAATTCTGAGCAACTCTGCAAAAAAGCTCATCTTCCTGTTTCTCAGAAAGATGAGACTGCAGTGTGTTGGAGATGACTCTACTATGGAAGATACTCCTCTGTGACACGTTCTTCTTGTTGTTAGCTGGAGGAATGCTTACACACTGCAAAAAGTCTGATGCTCACAGTGACGTGACTGTCCAAGACATTTCTCTGAAAGCCAAAAGCTAATACAGTGAACTTGTTTACTTTGCTTTCTGCAGTGAAAGAAGCAATAAATTACTTATCTCTATGCTTTTCCAGGAGGAAACAGTGTAGATTGCAACTCAGCACAAATCCATAACCAATGGAAAAAATCTCATTTATTCCAGGAAGATTATCTTTTTAAGGGCAGTGCTAAATCTGGGCTATAATTAAAACAGCTTTTTAAAGAAAAAAGAAAGCCGTGGATTTTTTTATCGTTTGATGTATTCTCTATCACTAATGACCCTCTTTTCTAATTTCTTCTATCCATTTTTAAATGGTTGTAAGGAGTTAGCTGTATATTGCATAAAAGTAGCATTACCTGAAAAAATAATTAAGATGATCTTGAAATTAAGGAAATCAGTTTTGAAAAGAAGCAAGTGCTTAATGGAGGTGAGACCAGCTGTGCTTCCCAGGAACGTGCTTGAAGCGCTTCATGGAAAAATGCACAAGGCCTTCTTGCAACACTGGTAGGAAATTCATAATAATTCAGACAAATTGCATCCTATAAATAGCAGAGCTGGATTCATTAGGACAGGAGGCAGATGGAGAAAATCTAAAACTTGTTTGTTTCTTTTTAAGGCACTATAATGCTTATGAAAAGTGTCAGCTTGCTGTCAGAGAGGGAAAACCCTCCAGTGCAGCAGCAACTTTCTCGTTACTAGTTTTTCATCCCTGCTAATGAGCAGCCTCCATGAGGGGCATTCTTGGTACCTGGCTTTACAAACTCCTGCTGCTTTTCCCTGTCATACCCAGGCTGACCCTGAAGAGCTGCAGTGCTGGGAGAGGACCAGGGGAGGCAGGAGGGAGGACAGAGCCGTGTGTGGTGTGTAGCACTCGCTGGCTCTGTTTGAGACAGATGCCAATAGGGGAAGAGGCATAAATGTAGTTGAAAAGGTGGAGGGGTGGGGGGTGGAGTGAGGTGGGAATCATCCACCACCTGCTAAGGAGTTATGCCCCAAAGCAGGAAGGTGCTGGTGGTTGGTAGAGAAAATGCTGTGCATTATTAAAGAGAGAAGGTGAAGGCATTTTTGAGATGCTCTTACAGTAGTAAGTAGGGAAAAGAAGATGCTTTCATGCATGGAGAGAGGTAATGACAGAGAACGGGTGAGAGGTGTGTGACTGGAATGCAGCTGTGGCCACAGCAGGGGAGCAGAGGTGAGGGGGTTGGAGCATCTCAGCATTCACACACAGCAAGGTGCTGAGGGAGGAAGTGTGTCCAGTCAAGACTGACAGAAATGGCACATCACAGACTGCATTTGAAATAACACGACAGAGTAACGGCGTGGGGCTGTTTCAAAGTGTGCTGAAATTACAACTGGGTACTTCTAAACAGAAGACTGGCTGAACAATTGCATCCTGTTGAACTACAGGCAAGTCTGAGCTCAGATACAGAGGCAGAAAATGTTCTGTATGAATATTATCTGTTAATGAACTTGCCTTCATCTCTTCTGCTGATCTGATTTACATTTCAGCAAAGCTTCCTTAAAAGATAACAGTGTCAAAATTCCAGTAGGCTATCCTAAGAGATTTTTAAGTATTAGTGTTCAGGAAAGAAACACCAGGCGCTTATCAGCAGTGTTTTTTCTTGAGAAGTTCTTAGGTTGCCAATTCACCTTGCGAAGTGGCAGGGGAAAAGGGTGATATGAAGGTTGTATTGGAGTCAGATAATCACAGACTTATTCAAGGAATGGAGAAAAGCTGTACAACTGCTCATGCTTCATGGCTTAAGTAACTGTAGTTTTTCCTCAGCATTCAATATAGAGGGCAATGATCCCAGCGCAAGGGGAGGACACTCGAGAAGAGGAAAGTCAGTGTTGTGGATTGGCAGGATGCCTTTGGGGGTTGCCATCTGTTGCGTTTGCGCGTATCCATAGGGTGTCATGTGTAGCAGGCAAGTGGTGGCATTGAAACGAGACACGGATGTGGAGCAGGTTAAGTATCCGGTCACTGGAGACGGACCCGGGCGTGCTGGGATGCGCGTGAGAGGCTGAGCATGGAAAGTATGAACCAGTACATGGATCCTCATGGATCTTTGCGCATAGATCAGATTTTTGGTTTGGAACAAACCTTGGCTGATGGTGTTTGCTTGCTTTCAGTGGGGTAAGTCCCCGCTGTACAGCCAGGGGGTTAACACAGCTTGTGTTCATAGACAGTGTTACAGAGGGTTTAGAGGGCCAAGTTCTGAGATCTTGACTCAAAAAGCCATGCAGCCATATGAAGGATGTGGAGAAATACTTTCATTTAAAACCAAGGCTTTTATTTCAGGAAGCCTTTAGCAACAGGGAAGAAAAAAAAAATATATCCACTGGATAGGACAGCATTGCTTGAAGATGTCTACAATATGATAATCTGTGATGTGTGTATGAGAGATGGGTGATTTTGAAGAGAAAGTGCTGAAGAGAGAAAGTGATTGGTGTTTGGAGGTTTCCTGTCTCACCAGTGGAAAACTTGCTTTGAATTATGCTATAATTCTAGGACAGCATCTTGTTATGTGAAGAACATTCTTTTCATGCGTACAAATAATAAAAATTATTTTGCTCAAAACAAGCTTGAAATTGCCTCTTTGCCCAGGCTTCTTCACATCTTTATGCTTTCTTTGATGTTTTTCTAGACATCCTCTCCTAGGTAATGCTTGCTACATTGCCTAATGCTTACTTACTGCAAACATCCCAAAGGCCACCAGACCAGCTACAGTGACTGCAGCTGAGTCCCACTGACCAGAGCTTGCTTGTGCCCTCGTGCACTCACCAAGGCAATTTAGAGGTTTAGTTTTTTTGTTCACATAACCTGAACAGCACTTTGAGATGGTTTGTCTGGCCAGTCCTCTAAGCAGATGCTTGGCTTACTCCGCCCATATTGATGCAGTGTATCGTGCTACACTTAGTGAAGGAAGATAGATAAAAATTGCTTCAAATTGTTCAGCAATTTGGAGCGATGGGGTTCTTGCCTAAGATCTTTTTAAGGTGGGTAGATGCATAAATCCTAATCCTATGGGTGAGGAAGTCAGAACACGATGGTACTGTCAGTTATTCAGCATCACAAAAGGAAATCCTTGGCAGAGCTGGGAATAGCTCTCATTCCTGTCAGGCTGAAATTGCACAACTGATACTGTGACTCTGGGGATCTGCAGTGAACAGATGTGGCTGTCACAGTCTCCCAGTGTGGGACAACGCTGACGTATTTCTGTGCTGAGTATTTGAACTAGAGTCAGTGTTCCTCCTTGCCACTCACACTTGGGGGTTCTGGTCACTTGGACACCCTGCCTCTTCCTTCTGTCCCCTAGGTGTGTGCAGGGCGTGGCTGACAGGATGGTGTAGCTCACTCTGTTTGGTCCTGCTCTTTGTGTCTCTAAAAGTATTGAGAGATATTTGAACAAGGACAGGAGTGCAAGGTGAATTTGCAGCCCTGTCTAGAGATGCAAAGTAATAATTGTCACAGGCAAAAATTGTCTCTTGTCACCACCTGCATGCTGGGCAGTTTATAGCATAGCACAGATTCCAGAAAGAATTGTCAACCTTAAGACAAGCAAAGCAACCTGCAGCCCAGGTGAACATTTCTCTGCATGAGTTGCTGTCTCCACCATTTCCAACAGCTGTGGATAGAATGTCTTGAACATGGCAGAAGCTCTTCTGTGTTGTCACAGCTTTCCCTTGGTTGTTCTCTTAGGTTATTGAATAGGGTTATGTGTTTGTTTATACATTGTGTTCTCTGCTTCTCTTGCTTCTGTTCTCCTCTTGCCCCACCTGCAGGCTTTGAATTATTGTACCAGCCAGATGTGGTCCGACTGTACCTCTCCATCCTCACTGAAAGTCAGAACTTCAACACGCTGGAAGCTGCTGCAGGAGCTTTGCAGAACCTTAGTGCTGGCAACTGGACGGTGAGTGCAGTCTTCAGTCTTTTTTGTTTCCTTTGTGTAAGTAAAGAATAAGGGGATGTCCCATTGTAGGTGGGACACAGGTGCGCTGTGACTCTGTACATTTGTATCTCCTTTAAAAATGAAGGAGATGGGAATGTCAAGGAAATTGCTTCCATTTGCTTATTGAAGATGTTTTGTGTCTTCTGGACTGGTGATGTTTACATAGTGGAACTATGCTCAGTGCCACCACTTCAGCCACTGCTTTGTCCATTCAGGAAAGCCTCGTATTAGATAGTTATGTGTTCTGAATACTTAATTTGTTGGATTGACAGTTTGCTGAGGAAACTGCACTCCAGAGTGTCCCCCAGTACCCTCTGTGAAGCATCCCCAGACCTAATCAGGCAGTTCTCTCAGAAGATTTGTCTGATTACTTCTCGAACCACTCAGCAAAGTGGGACTGATAGCAGCCTGAGGGTTGGCAGGGTGGTGTTTTACAGCTGCCTGCCAGCTTATTTTAAATAATACAGGTTTGTTTGAAAAACAATCATGAAACTGAATAAAACCATGAAATTGGAGGAGGAGGAGGATAACAGATGCTTTAGGTGCTTTACTGTTTCCTCCAAGTGACCTCTTTTTTCCTAATCCGGAGGGATGTGTTTTCACACCAAAGTGTGTGCAGAACAGATGCTGGCAGATGATGCTCCTTCCTTCTGTTCCTGCCCTCTTTCCCCAGAAGCTGTAGGATGAACTCATACCCCCTTTCTTCCTTGGTTCTCGGTGAACTTGAATGAAGGGTTAAGGCAATGGGATGAATCAGCACACAAAACCTAACTGGACTTTGCAGAGAAAAAATGGGTTACAGCACTGAAGGAAATGCCAGGAGCAAGCAAAGAGTGGGTGTATGAACTCACAGTACTTGGTGTTGTTTCTTTTCTCTCGTGTGTCCCAATCAGTGGTCCACGTACATCCGCGCGACGGTGCGGAAGGAGAGGGGGCTGCCAGTGCTCGTGGAGCTGCTCCAGTCCGACTCGGACAAGGTGGTGAGGGCTGTGTCCATCGCCCTGAGAAACCTTTCCATGGATCGTCGCAATAAAGATCTCATAGGTATCTTCTGAACTTCTCTAACCAGCCTGGGAGCTTGGAGACCCTTGAGACCTGAGGTTTTGTCCCTTGTGCTGAGGATTTGTTCTCTCTGCAGTTTCCATCCATGCTATCTGGGATTGCGCTGTAGCTGCCAAATGGCGAGCTGTCAGCTCAGAATGTATTTCCAGCCCATTCAAAGGAGCTGTGGCTTGAGGCAGATCTCTAACTTGGGAGTACCATTAGGTGTACATTTTTGCAGGAGAGGAGTGTGTGTAGATGTGCGGAGGGCTGGATTGGGTTATGAGGTTTCCTGTCTTTTCCTTAGCTCTGGCTGGTATGGGACTTGTGCTCATAGATGTTGCTCCTTAGGCCTGCCTGCTACTCCAGTTAGAGTGGGAGTCTGGCCTTTGTTGTGCTGAGCTAACCTGGGGAAGTGCAGGGAGCTCCAAAGCTGTACCTTTGGTTTTTTGCTTCCTCCTTCCTTTCTCATCCTTTTGTCTGGTGGGTACTTGTAGAAGCTGGGCACTAAAGAACTTAATATTCTTCAAGTTGCTGTTCAGCACTGCTCTAGCTCCTATCCAAAGAGGTAAATAACATTCACCTGCCCATAAGCAGGAATCTTGAAAGATTCAGCTGAGATGAGTTTTCCTCTAGATGACTTCTGTATTTAACTAAGGTATTTGTTTAACTTTGTCAGGCCTTACTGGCCTGGAAACTTCACCAGTACCAGGAAGTACTAGTGACGTGTTTAGGGCCATCATTGAAGTTGATACTGGCAAATGACAAGGTGGGATTCTACCTTAATATGTCAGGTTCTCATTTTAATAGTTCAGAAGTATAGCCAGGCAAATGATACAGATGGATACCTGGGAATGATATAGTCCAGATTCCCTGTTTTTTCTCAAGTACTATACCGTGGAGAAGGCTAACTGCACCCAGGAGGAAACACTCTTTCTTACCTTTGTTGGAGAAGGTTAATAAATGCATGGCTGCACACCTTGCCCCAGAAGGCCTATTGCAAGGCTAAGTTGAGTAAACCATGTGCGTGTATTAGCATGAATACCTGGCATTAGCAGCTACTGGATGCTTTTTTGCCTCAGGCTTTGCAAAATATGATGGATGTTGGCTGTAAAATTCTCAGTAAAAATGCCTTTTTTCTCTCCTCAATACCTTTCAGAATCCATGATGAAGGACTTTATCTTAGCTTTATCAGGTGTCAATCGCCTTGAAATAATGAATGAATTATAAATACCCTGTGAAGTTACAGTCTTGTGGTTTAAAACACATGCATGATAAGGGTTTTTTCCGACATAGCAAACACCATTGACTTTTATCATTCAGGATGGAAAGCTGAAATTATTATTAGGGCTGCCTAATGGTATCGCTTCCCCTTATCTAGGTAGTTATGCCATGGGTGAGCTGGTAAGAAATCTGCCCAGCAGGCAGCAGAGATCTGCAAAGAACCTGGAAGAGGACACTGTGGTTGCAGTGTTGAATACCATCCATGAAATCATTACTGACAGCTCAGAAAATGCAAGGTCTCTGATCCAGACACAGGGCATTCAGAAGCTGGTAGCTATCAGCAAGTCAAGGTAAGTTACAGTTGAAAGCAAAATGCATAAGGACTCCTTGCAAACATGAAAATGTCACTATGAACAGCAGTTTTTGCTTTGTGAAAGTATTGGAGCATCCCAGCCATTCAGAGCTGTAATTTCAGCAGTTAATATAAACAAAGTAAAAACAGCCAGCACCTTTAAAAGGTACTTGATGAAAAAGGTTAATTGATGAGTCACTTCAGTCGTGTTAAGACGCGCTCTCTCCTTGTCAGAGTCATCTTAGCACCATATATACACTTACCAGGCAGCATTTGCAGTGAAACCATGATCTTCGGTTTTAGTTTGGAAGGCCTTTTTTCTGTGGCAGTGTTCACTGCTGGAATGCCAGTGATGAAATCTGTTTCTTTTAGGTGAAATGGTTAATGGTGTGCAGTAATTGTTCTGGCCAAAGAGCTGTTGGTGGTGATTTGGAGTGACAATTTTTTTTCCCATTTAAAAACTCCGTTCTGACGGCTGTAGAGGAAACTTTGTTTTGTGTAGTTCGTGTCGTTAGACGTTGTAGGTGTGTTTGCTGCAGACTTCTGGGAAAGTAGCTGAAGTAGCCTTCTTGGGTTGTATTGTTACAAAATATGAGAACCACCAAAAATCTAGGCCTGTTTTATATTATAAAAGGTGTCTGTTTACTGACTTAGTAAGGAATATATAAAATTTCATTTTCAAATTAAAAACAGCTTACTTTTTTTGCTGACAAAAATAACTGTGTAAGGTGTTTTAAACCATGGAGCAACTTGATTGAATTGTGAGGAATAGATGTACATTGGGATGAAGGTTGCAAAAGTGGCTGAAAACATTTTTGGTTTTTGGTTTGTTTTTTTTTCTCCGAATAAATCCAGGCAGAATGGAATCTGTTCTTGCTTAATGACAGCTACAAGACAAAAGTGTCACCATGGCTTCTGACCTGACCTGACAGTACTTGTCCAGCAATACATGTGAAAACACAGAAATGTGCAAAATTCATAACATTTCAATTTCTGTTTTTGTCAGCAAATACCTATAGATATTAAGAAGTCAGTGAATGATTTCACATCTATCCCATTATTTATAGGTTCAAATAGTAGTTGTGTGAAGCATTAGGCATTAACATACAAATAGTTGGACATTGCTTGATACTTAAAGCGTAATTTTATCTTGCAAATCAGCCAGTCTCCCAGAGAAACAAAAGCAGCATCTCACATCCTTCAGATGATCTGGAGCTATAAAGAACTACGAAACGCCCTTCAGAAGGATGGGTGGAACAAGTCACATTTTCAGGTAAAGATCTTAAATGTTCTGGAAATGCCTGAGTGGAGATGTCCTTACTTAGGCCAGTCTTGCAGTCTGTAGATCTTCATTTTCACTTCTGTTCTTCCAGGTGAGAGTGCAGTGGATTGTTCCCTACTCAGTAACACCATCCTGCATAGAGTTGCTGGCTGTGCTTTGCTGCGTTGTAGGTGCTCTTCTTTACAAGCAGCCTCCTCACCTTCTCTTGTGGAAGGCTTTTGCTTCTTTCACAGGGCAGCAGTGCTGCCATTGAGATAACAGGGAGAGAACTCCTCCATCAAATCTGTGTGAAAATAAAAAATACTCCAGTTCCATATTATCAATAGAAGGGGGGCTTAAGCGCATTCCATAATCTCTCTGTGCTGTCAGTTCATTTATTCGTATTGTTCAGGTTCCATGAGTAGTAATTTGGTGTTTGTGTGGTTTTTGTCTTGTAGTCTGTTTCTGCAGCTCCAAAGGGCTCCAAAGGTACTGCTGGCAGGTCTGGCTATGATGACAGCACTTTGCCTCTGGTGGATAAAAGTCAAGGTCAGTTCTTCTCTTTATCACTTGTCATATAGTGCTTTACTGGTTTTCTGGATTTGCTGTGACTGTGTTACAGCACAAGGGGGTAAAAATGCATTATTCATATGTGATTTTTTACCCCACAGTCTCAAATAATCAGTCCCTATTACCTGGAGATGGATAGAATTTCTTTCCTTACGAAATGTACACTGCTGATACTGTTTTCTGAACTTGGATGCAGTGTTAACAGTTTAATCTTCCTGCATGTGGGTTGACCTTACCCCTACTCTGTACTGGAGTCTTTCCACTTTTTAAATAAATGTGCCAAATTTGGCACAGTCTCTTCCTCTACTTTGCAGAACTTTTTTACTGGAGATGAGTTTATTCAAGCTCCAGCTAATCCTGTCTGTGCTTTTTCCTGAGGCACAGGCACACCAATACCAGTGTAGCACCAGCTTTGATTTCACCATGATTGCTGTGTCTCTGAGCCTGGCTCTGGTTGCTAAGAGCAGGGTTTGCCTGGTGCACTTTCTCTGGTGTTACTGCAGAAACAACAGCCCCACACTGCCCTGCCTGTTTCCACCTTCCCTGTCTTTGATCAAACCTGGCACATGATGAAGACTGAGGATGATTTGGGTCAGCTTGCTGATGTGACAAGAAACTTCTTTCTTAGTTTTCTGTTGGCTCAGCAGGCTGCTGGATTGGCTGGTGTGCCATGAGAAGCTGCACTCTTACTTATTCTCTTTTACTCTGGAGAGACCAAAGAGAAGCTTGTTAATCGTGGTAGGTAGTCCAAAGCAGAACTGTGGTTTCTGTTGGAGAGAGAAAACCCTGTATTACAGTGCCAAAGCAGAAAATACATGGATTATGTGTGCTCTCTGGAGAATTTGATTCAGACTTCCCTTTCTGAATGGATAACAATTGAATAGTTTGGGAATTTTTTTTACAATAATCTCTGCATTCAGTACTTTATCAACCTCTCTGGTTTTGTGACTAATTCAGAACTACCAGGTTTTGAGAAAAGCAAATGTACCTCAAGTTGTTCCAATGCTTCTGTTTTCTAGATAATGAGAAGTCTGGGAGTCGTGATATGATACCTATGGATGAACTTGGCCCAGGTAAATTCAGTCGTAGATCAAACTCTCTGTCTGTTCCAATAGAGCACACTGTCACTCACAGGAAAGTTCAGCTGTTTCTCTAGGAGATATTATTTCAGGTGGATAAAGCTGACATTTAAAACAGAACATTACCTCACAAAACACTGGTCATTGTTTTTTTTTTTCTTTGTATACATGTAGAGTGTGCACACCAATCTCCCCCACTGCTTTATGCATGTGTTGGAGGTACACTGACCCAGCTCTCATTTTGCTCGTTGGTCCCTGAGGCAGCTGTATATTCCCTATTACAGATCTGGAAGTCTCCGGGATTCAAAAAGAAAGAGTTGAAAATTTACTTCAATGTATTGCTTGTATTTAAATCTCTTCTGCCTTTGTTTTTGTAGGTAACACCAAAAATAGGTTAGTGTGTGTGATATTCATGACTCTACTTTCCATTTACCTGCATCTAAACGAGCCCAGCTTTTCCTCTAGACTGAGAAGAGCCACTGACTGACAGTGATGCGCTTTGAGACTGATAAGCTCTGCAGTGTTAAACTTTTAGGGTTTTTTTTTCTTTACCAAGGTAGATAAAGGTGCTGTGTGGTCTCCTGAGAATTTGCACTATTTAAATGCAGCTGTAT
This sequence comes from Motacilla alba alba, assembly GCF_015832195.1. Taxonomy (NCBI): domain Eukaryota; kingdom Metazoa; phylum Chordata; class Aves; order Passeriformes; family Motacillidae; genus Motacilla; species Motacilla alba. The sequence goes on along the minus strand of NC_052030.1, from coordinate 6,559,735 downwards.
GAATGCCTCCAGATCAAACAGTTTGGTACACTGCTATTAGTAACTGTGATTGAATAAAACAGCAAGTTAGAGCTAAGAAAAAGCCAAGCATATTCAGAAAGTAAAAGAACAGGTATATATTACCTTTTGTATTCTTGGAAAAATGAGATACCACCTGCCATAAATGAACTGTCCATATGTATTTTGCCTTAGGGAACACTGAAACATTTGTTCTCACAATGGAAGAAAATCTCTTCATAGAGGATTGCCTGGCAGGAATAGCTGTGTGCTGGCAGGTGCTGCAGAATGGGCAGTGCTGATTGTTTATAGTCTCAGTATTAATTGCTGCCTTATGCTCTCAGGAGTTACTGGTACAGCCCCGAGTACAAAACAAAATGCAAATTTACAGCATATGTACAGCATCAGGCAGATTCTCTGGGCCATGCTATTCTCCAGTCTTTTTATCACCTTTAGAAGATGAGATCTGTCAAGTTTTCCTGATTCCAGCTCTTGAGTGCTTTTTCCTTCCAATATGACTATGACTTTAGTCTCTTTTCAGCTGACCTCTGAAATAGCACAGCTTCATTTATCCAGTTTATTATCCTTAATTCCAGGGAACTGGAATAACAACATTTAATCTCTTCTCTTCAGGCTCTTCCAGATGCTGCATGTTTTCTGTCTTATGGACATAAGTGCTCTAGACTCTATTTTCAGATTTTAACTCCATAGTGGACTGTTGTGTTCTGGAGTTTTTGTTCGTTTTCCACTCTGGAATGAACTATTCCTTCCAGCCCAGTGTTCATTGCCTGCAGAGTACATACATACAGGACTGATGGTTCCAGAATATCCCCACCTGTCTGCCCCTCCTCTGTGGGTTCTTCTCACCAGTGTTCAGGCTGTCCTGGTGCTTGGGCCTTTCCTGTTAACCCACATTGGCTCTGCTTCAAGATCACAAAAAGAAAATTGCTGGTGCTGTCTCAGCTTCTTTTCTAATGCTGTAGGGGTTCATCCTTCTTTCCTCTAACAGAGGAAGTCACTTTGCTGTTATTGGTTAGGGAGACAAAAGGGTATGTTCCCCATCAGCTAGCAGTACTAGAGCAGTCGGTTCCCTGCTGTCTGGGGCAGTGGAACAGCCTGGGTAGGGTGTGAATGTGCTGGGAGATAGAAGAAACCCCATGTTACGAGTCACCATGGGATGATCAGGTTTGTCAGGCGTCCCCAGCTCCAGGCAGGCTGGAGAGAAGCAGTGCCACTGTCACCATGTGCCTGGGGCCCTGCCCCTGAGCTGTCTGTAGAGGCAGCAGAATCATCATCTCCAGTCTGTGTCAAATCCTCCAAAACTCTGTGTGTGCCTTGGTTAACCTTCAGGCACTCAGACAGGAGCACTTGGGAGGTGAAATTGTTCAGACCAGAGACACAGAGTTCAAATGCCACTGTCCTCCATGCCCATCTTCAGGCATCCTGGGAGTTGCTGCTATCAGGATGACCCTGAGATTGTGTTGAAAGGCTTTTTCCCAACCCAGCTGTCGAAAGAGTCAGAAGTCTTCGGCTGTCGTTCTCAAGGTTGTTTATTAATTGTTGTCTAAAACATTTTCTGTCTGGCCTGCCATGATCTGTTCAGCAGGTGAGCCAAAGGCACACTGCCTGCCCACGAGGCTGGTGCTATCTTTTATACTAAAAACTATGTGTACTATATTTACAATTCTGTTCCAATACCTATCACCTATGTTGGACAGTCAGCTTCTATTCTAAACCAATCTAAAAGTGCCAACATCACCCAAATCATGGAGGCTAAAAGGAAGAAAGAAGAAGGACAGGGCATGCCCAAATCCCTTCATCTTGGGACTTCAAACCTCCATTCTAAAATCCCCAAAATTCTATTTTTCACCCTGTGACAATTACTATTATGCTACTTAAACTTTAGTGACTTGTAATTCTTCATACAGAGTTGGTAATCTGCTCCATGGGCTAAGATCAAAACCCCACGTGTCTTTGGCTGCATGCCAGGGTCTCAGAGCCCCCTGCCAGGGGCTCGGGCCATCCAGGGCACCCAGAGGGGTGTCCTGGGTTCTGACAAGGCATGACTTTTCCTTTCTCCTCCTCCTCCTCTTTGATGGGTTTAGAGATTTGATCTTTTGTAAGCTGACAGCTGTGTGAGGGCACAGATGGACTGACACTGCCAGGCAGGTATTTGGTCCTTTAAATTGTGATGACACAAAAATGTTGCTGTAGAGTGAGGGGGAGATAGAGAAGCAATAGAGACAACAACAAGCAGGATGCTGAAAGAGAGAAGTAAACAAGCAAAGGATGGGACATTCCTCTATTGACCAAAGTAACTTTTGTCTATACAAGCAATTGTATTAAGTCAAAATAATGTACTTATACCTTGGAGCAGCAAGATATGTATAGATTTTTATTTCACAGAAGCAACTAATTCTGACTGCTTCCTCAGATGATTCTGAAACAAGAGAGAAGCATTATTTCTAACTTCTTGCAGAGCCGTGGTTCTTAGGGCAGTGAGGTATTACTTCTCTAATGCAGCCTCTTTCAAGATATTTCTCATTTTATTTGATCAAATCATGAACTACCTATCTCTGCTGCTACTTATCTTGATGGAGACATAGCACAGTGTGTGGGTTTTGCACGTGTGACCTGTGGATGCTAGTCTCTGTACAGGCCAGGGGCCCACAGGACAAAATGTGCTGGAGTTCAGGTGCAAAGAGCAAAGTTCCTGAGTGTTCTTTGTTGTCAGATTACTGCCAGTGCAAAAGCGGGATTTTCCTCTTGCTGATGTGTCCTGGCTAAGTATGGGAGTTTTAATTTTTTGATAGTATTAAAGATCTGGTTTGGTTTTTTATTTTTTATGATTACAGTTTACTAATGACCTTGCTCCCTGGGAAGTATCACAGCTGCCATCAGCTTCACTTAGTGGCTGTTGCTTTCTGGGAGTAGTTCAAAGATTTCTATTGTGTCTTGGCAATTCCTTTTGGAAGTATTTGTCGATCATCCATGATGATGGCACTACAAAAATGCAAAGTGATCCATTAGATCCTTGTGAGTACAGTTACCATGCGATTGTAAAAAGCTACCACCCACATGCTGCAAGTTTGATTTTCTGTTTTTGCATCACCTAATACATACTTTTGTGAAGTATTTTGTTCTAACTAAATGATGAATCTGTAGATTAGGACATAGCCTACTAGCAGTGTTCATGCCTGTCATTTAAAAGGGAATTATCGGTCGTGCATTCTCCACAAGTGCTGGCTGGGTAGCTGGGTGCAGCTGGTTTTTTTTCTTTTTTTGTTCAAAAGGAATAGCTAAGAATGTCAGGCATCTTGATTGTCATCAAGTAATTGTAAGTTAAGTGCTGTGTAGCAAATCATGCTTTATGATCTGTGAACTACATATATAACTCCAAAATTCTTTAGTTATTTTTGGTCAGCATGGTTAAATCATCTCTTACTGCCCTTGGTGTCAAAAATACATCCTGCCTCAGGTGCTTGTTTGCTGGTCTGTGTGCACTTGGGTTTGAGGCACACAGAACACTGCAGCTTTTCTCAGTCTAACCTGGCTCTGTGTGCAGTTGTCATGTGGGCAAACAGTGCCACAACAAGCCCACAAATACATCACTCACTTTTCCTTAATGGCCTGTTATAGGCAAGTAACAAACTGAGAGAGAGGCATTTTGATAGTTTATGTAAAACTTTTTGTGGTATTCTGAAAACACAGTTTGTCAGGACAAGAAAACATTAATGATCCCTCAGTTACACAGGGGAAAACAAAAGCCTACAGGGAGGTATAAATTCGGGTGTTGTTTACTCCAGATTACAATGCTGTCAAAGCAGAGCAGGCAAGGATCCATTTGTCACTGATAATGAGGGAAATTTGATGCATCGTGAAAATAAATTAAGTTTTGCATTGTCTGACAATGATTCAAAGCAAAGGTTCTGAAATAATTACAGCCATTTCTTTATAAAACCCTCTCATAGTTTTCTTCCTTGTGTTCATCATGCTTTCATGCTGTTCTTAGTTGTCAGGAGAAAAGGCACCAACAGGTGCTGCTTCGTAATGAAAGACAGCCCAAGCACAGCAGGGATTGCATTGAGATTTCTTCCAACTCGACAGGCCCTTTTTCTCAGTGCTCTGACGGGGACTCTTCCAAATTGTTGTCATGTCCTGCTAGTAGTCAGGCTCAGGAAAAGTGGTAACAGGCTGCAGAGCATTCAGAGAATGAACACAGCCAATTAATCAGGCTGCTAAGCAAGGAATGCAGGATTTGGGCTGAATTTGGAGCTCATTAGCCACAGGGCATGAGATGACAACTTGCTGCTTTCCTTGGGCACACTAAAAAGTGCAGCAGGCTGGGATGAAAACAGTGCTGCTTGCTAATGAGTGCCAGCATCTGGCAGTGCTATAAAAAGAAGGCTTCTCTGTTTGTTTTTAGCTAGTGAAAATGAAATTTTAGAGCTGGAGCACATGAGAAGCAGGCTGCCGGCATCTTTGGGTTGTGGTGGTTTGTTTTCTTTCCCTTTGCTGAGAATTCTGCTGGCATCAGCTCTGTTTCTGCTCTTGTTTTTGCTTCATGCCTGACTGTTGTGTTTTCTCCTCAGATGGATATTCCACCATCGACCACCGAGACAAGGAGCGCAAGTACAAGACCAGTGATAACACAGGAGACGCTTCCGAGAAGGAACCTTTAAAAGTGAGCTCCCTCTTAGTGCTGGGTGCTAGTTAGTGCCCTGGGAAGAAAGGAGTCCAGTGTCCTCAGCCACAAACACAGGGTAGTCACTCACTAGGGGGCTGTATAAAGTGCCTTTTTTTATTTCACATAGAGGGCATTATTTTGTAATTTAGCATTTGGCTAACTAGAAATAAAAACAAAATGTTGCTTTCCAGTGCAGGAGCAAGTGCAGGTAGTTGCTGTACTCTTGTAAATAGATGAGGTTGTAAAGATAGGAAGTGTTTGTTCTGTTGCCCTTGTCCAGGCAGCATTCCCTGGCCCTGAGCTGTGTAACTGTGCTCAGACTTTGTTCTGACAAGTCTCTTCAGATGTCACGCTGCTTTATTGTCTTCATCATGAGAACTAGGTGTGATCTTATGTGTCCGTGTCCAGCAGTGTGGTGAATAGTACTCATTTCTGCAGCATTCATTCACAGTTCTGATGATGGACCATGGCCATGGGCCAGGGAGATGGAGAGGAAAAAAGAGACATGCACAGTTATGTGTGTGTCTTCTAAATACAAATTTAGACTACTTTCTAATTAAAAATAATTCTTATTTTACAAGGCTTTTTGTTATTATAGGCTGTGTACAAATGTGGCTCAGTAGGCTCTGTGTAATTTCTGTTGCACTTCTGTACCTTTTCAGAGTAAAAAGTCTGTTAATGCTGTGGTCACCAGTTCTCCCTGGCCTTAACACAAGCTTGGGTTTTCCTCTGGGGGAGTAATTTCAAGAAGGAAAATGAGGATTCATTGAAATAAGAGTCAGTGGTAGGAGACACTATTGCTGGTCTGCAGAAAGCTGTCCTTAATAACCTTCAGCACATTGTTGATAACAACAGAAAATCCAGGTGATTCATGTTGATGGGAAAGAGTTGAACTTCAGTCAGCTGAAAGGCAAACCCACCATCATTGAACAAGGAAATTTAAAAACTGGCATTTGGAGAAAAATACTTCCACAGATGGTAAACTAGGAAGATTGCAGCAACTTGTCTGTTTTAACTTGCCTAGTCAGGCATTTCCTGCTGTGTTCTGCCTTTCCAAGAAGGTACACCCTGGAGAGCATGGCTTCAAACTGCCTGGACTTTTTTTAAGCTGATTACTGAAGTCCTACAATGTGTCCCTCTCCTCCAGTTGGCAAGAGATGGTCCTGCTCGAGCCAGTATCAGTCAAATAAACTTCCTAGTTCCTTCATCACAGTTCTAGTACATTTTTGCAAGGATGCAGCAGGAATGGATGCAGGAAGTTATATTAGAATGTTGATCAATAGGAACTTGGCAAAAAAATGTCTTTTTAAGGAAAATAGGATAATGTAGGAAAATTAATTTTCTACTCAAAATTGATTAAAGTGATCTAATGCAACCCTCAAAATAACATCAAGCAGCCCTAACTCCAGTGTATGACCAAAGTGAAGCACAACCAGAGTTCAGCAAGTGGCTGCTTTGCTTTTATGAGAAAGAGAAAAAACATTTCACCTCAACAGTGTGTGACCCATAGCCTGTGCTGCCTCTTGGTTCTGAGCACCTGGGGGTAGCCTGAATCCAGGCAATTGTACACGGCAACGGTGTGCACAGCCCTGCCCTCACCCGGGCAGAGCTGAGCAGCTGCTGCTCTTCCTCTCTGTGCTGCCAGACAGAAATGTGGCTGTGGGGGTTGTGGCTCATGAGCTGGGTGAAAGCTCTAGGAAGGCTGGGAATCCAGGGAAGTGTGGCCTTTTGGCTGTTGCAGATGCTTTTGTCAGTATTGTGCCTTTGCTGATCTTGTTTCTTTCTCTACCACTAATTTTCCTTTGTGCTACTTTAAGCTGACTTGTTTGGTGGTTTTGTTTGATTAATCCGCTCTGTTTTGCTTTAACTCCTCACCCTGTGCTGCAGAATGACACAAATAGGAAAAACATTAGCAGGAGTAACAGGGCTTCGGTGAATCTGGTGGATGCCCGTGACATTAAACCCCAGCCTGTTGACTCTTGGGTCTAATTTGCATGCATGGTAGGTCCTTTTAATGGTAATTGGGGCTAGTAAATAACTTTCTCTTGTGCATGATCTGTATAGCTGTGGGATCTCTTCAAATCTAACTGCTAACTTAGAGATAGATCAAAGTACATTTGGAAGAAATAAAAAGTGGTGTTTATACTATTCAGTGTATCTTTAATGAAATGCAATCAAACACCACTGTTTGATTAAAAATAACCTGTCAAATAACCAGGCAGAAAATTAATATTGTGAATGATTAGTTGTCAGCTGAAATGTGAAATATTTCTGCTGTTAGGGCATGGGAATGAATTTGAGTAGTGTGTTCCTGCTTCCAACCGTTTTTCTCCCTCAATGCTCATTATAAAGATTAGCCTGAGACTTAAGAAAAAACATATCCTTGACTATTTTTGGATGTCCCCTAAGGTTCCCACGAATTACAGCAGGAAAGCTGCTGACTGTACGCAAGTATCTTTGCAAGGAGATTATACTGGTTACACAATAAACAGTGACCCACAATTCCCACTTTTCATTTTCTTTTTTTTTTTTTATTGTGTGTCACTAAAGAAAGGTGCCTTTTTGTTGTGTTCTAGTTGTGTGCCTTTGCCATGTGCCAAGTTCCTCAGTAATGTTACCGGCCTTTCTTCACTGCTGCCACTGCTAATCTGTGTCCTGCTGTCTTGCTCGAGTTACCCTGGTGATACCTTCTGGCACTCCATCAGAGGATGCTGTGTTGGGAACAGCAGGTGTTGTGCCCCTGGCTATGACTAAAGGAAAATTTCAGTGACTGTCACAAAGGCACTGAGCAGAGTGGGCAAGAGACTTTAAAGGCCCAAATTCCAAACCATGAACCATCATCCACCCCCATAATTCTACATGGAAATCCCTTTCATTAGTGGGAGAGAAAACTCCTGTATATTTTTGGGTGGTGGTGCTGGATATTTTTTCCCCCTCCTTCCTTTCAGTCTAGTAGAAGTGCAAACTGTTAGCAGATGGTTTCTGTTTCTGGTTGGAAGCACCTGCCCAGAGGAGGCTTTCAGCATTTTGAGGCACTGTCACAGAGCAGGTCCTGGCACCACTGGCCTCCCATGGCTGCTTAGCTGCGTGATCAGCCATGGTGGCTGAGGCAGTGGGCTGAGGCACATCACTGTGCCTGTGGTGCCTGCTTCATTCCTGCACTCTGCTCTGAGCAGTGAAGCCCTTCAGGTCGGGTCCTGACTTTGAAAAATTAAGTCCGTGCTCGTTTTCTCCCAGACATGCTCTTCCAGGAGCCCGTATGTTGGCATAGGTTGGCATTTCCAGTCACTGCCCTGCCACAAGATGATGGAGATCACCAAGGCCATGCTAGACTGGTATTAATCAGTTCTGACTTTATTTTGCAGGGCTAAAGTCCAACCACATTTTTTTTTAATTGAGGGGGGAGAAACAAACATTGACTCGACCCAGAGGATCTCATCAGTCACCACTGCCATTCAGACTGGGAGGGCTGCAGGTCCCAGGAGGGCGTGGGGAGCGAACCCACCCGAGTGCCATCGCCCGGAGCACGATGCCTTACAGCGAGACACTCTGCTGCTTAACTCCCTGACATTCCCACTGGAAACAGCCACCGCCTCCCCCTCCCTCCCTCCCTCCCACTCCTGCAAGAAGAAAAGCAAGAAAAGAGAATCCAAGCTTCCATGTAGCTGGCTGCGTTCTTAGGTGACTCTTAACGCGCGGATGGTGCCAAGTTGGAGAAGCGCACATCATGCGGCAGCTTCACAGCGAGAGAGGAACTGCGGGATATTTGAAATGATACCGTAGGTGTAGCCATGAGGAGAATAGCACTTTTCTGGTTTGGGGTTCATTGTTTTGGTTTTTGTTTTGGGGGATTTCTTTTGAACTGTGACTCTTAACGTTTTAAAGGCTTTCTGAAAAATGTTTAGGTTTTCTTTATTATTCCCACAGAAGGTGCAGGAATGTTGAGTGGGTTTATTGGATTTCAATGAAGGGAGAAAATGCAGAACAAAAACTATTAAACGCTAGTTAAATGAACTGGAGAGTGGATGACAAAATTGATGCAAGCTGTATAATCTGCTTTTAGAGTAAGCTATATCAATCACAGTGCTATATTATCATTATAATCTGGTGTACAATACTTCTGCCTTTTGAATTCTGTAATGTCTCTGTTTTTATTTCTACATATTGAAAAGCAGTTTATGGAAGGTTTCAGTGTCCCTGGTTCAGAAATATGTGCTGAGAAATGGAGTTGGCTGGCTTTTTATTTTCATGTTCTCAAAGATTGCAATAAGGAGCTTTTACATGTTAACTGTATCATTGTTGCATTGATGATGATGAACTACTTTTGCCATAGCTGTTAAGACATTGAAGGAAATAGGAGCGTTTTTGTAGGATGTCTCATTTTGAACACACTATAAATTTGAGATGGTTCTGTCACTTACATTTGATAGTAAATTTTTCAGTGTTGGATCCATGTTTGATTTGGGCTAAAGATCCTGATGAAAAATGCCAGAAAGGGAACTGGTTTGGCATTTTAAAATCATTGTCATGGTTTCTGTGTTCCTTTGCTTTTGAGATTGCATATTGCATATTTTCACGTGGCGTGAAAATCACCTGTGTGCAGCAGCTCTCCTCCAGGATGCCAAGGCCTGCCTTCTGCAGGGGAATGTTTACCTCAAGAAAACGTACTCTGCAAATGTGGTATCTGGAAATGCCGAGGACGAAATGATTTCAGATCACTGATTTTCTCCAGGCATTGGTCAAGGGAGGGCAGCAGATGAGAATAGGAAGCAAATGTCTCAGTATCAGCATTTGAGAGGACTTTTGCTGATTTTACTTGGTTGCCACTGTTCTTTGATTGCCACATTTAGTTTTAAACAAGCTCCTAAAAACAGTGTGACTGGAAAGCACATCCTTGAGTCTAGCAAACATCATTTGCGGTTTTCAGTGCCTGCCGTTCCTTTTGTGACTAAAAAGGGGAAGTATCCAACAATCTTGCCTCCCCCAAAATATTACTGTAATAGTAACCATTACATTTTTTGTAAAAAAAAATTTAAAAAACTTTAAAAAAAGGCAAGTACCAAGAGCTTTGTATCTTCTTGAGTATATTAAAAATTTGACATGAATACATATATATAAATAAATAAAAAAGTCTATATATCTATATATATATATTGTTGTGCAGAGAATAGGTTAACAAAACATGTAAAGTAGTTTGCAGGAGAGGGAAGCATTTGTTGATTCAGGGAAAAAGACTGATGCCAGAAGCTGTCAGTGATTTGGATGATACGTGTGCTGCTTCGCACCCTCCCTTTTTGACCTTCATCTTCCACATACGTTGCAGTGTCACTTCTGGATCCTGGGGAAGGTGAAGTTGCTTGGAGCAAATCAACATAGCAAAGATTTGTTTTTTCACCTGCATGAGAGTCCTATTGGGCCAAAGATGCTCAGCGGATCAAGGGAAGCAAAGAGAGGCACCTGTGACTATCTGTGTCGGGGCAGTGTCTCTCTGTGTAGACATAAAGTGTGGCAATGAAACCAGATACATCGTCTGACTGTATATTATATCAATGGTGCTCTTTTCATACTTGTTCTGCCAATACGCGGAGACCCTTTTAACCAAGCTACACAGAAGAGTTTTATATCACTTTTGGTTATGTACTTGGTGTATTCTTTTTGTATATGAAAGGATTTTTTTAAAAACGTTCAGTAATTAGCAATGGAACCTGCTTTGTAGCTGACTAGAACAGTGTAAGAGAAGGGCCATGCTGTCAGTCTGTCCCTGATCTACTTCAAATCATATATTTACCAAAGGAGTCTGAGAAAAAGTTCACTTAAAATAAAGACCTGACTGTTGAAAGGAGTCTCTGCTAAGACTTTGTGGTTTAGTTATTGTGCAGATATTTCAAAGCCAGCAAGAAGTTAACAGAGAAAACTGCAGGAGGGAGCAAGTGAAGTGACTGGGGCCAATTATGGTCATGACTTCTAATCCTAGATATCCCATGGCTCTTACTGGGACACTACAGGGACACTCAGAATCTGGGTTGGAGTCTACATTCATCTGTGTCATTAATGGGCTTAAGAACAAAGGATATTTGAGAAGCAGATTCAGATCCCATCTCACTTCTCCCGAAAGTCTTTTTTGGTATTTACACTGCACCCTGAACTGTCCCTATCAGGTTAGATGGCACTGGCTGCCCAGGTCATCGTAGCAAACTGTTCTTTGTTTTCCTGGGGGTGTTACATCAGCCAGCAGAGTTGTGAGCTGACAGCATGGTTTATTGCTGCAGAAAATCAGAGGATGGTATGTCAAGAAGTTGGATACCAAGTTGATGGGCCAAGGCTTCCCCTAGGAATCACACATCAAACCCCTACCCTTCCCATGCCTTACATTGACAACTAATTTCCAAGTATGTAGCAATAACCCATCCCTCAGCATTACTGTGGGGTTTTTTCTACTCAACAAGCTGTTGTTTGGATGGTGAGGAAAGAAAAAAGATTGGAGGATGACTTGTATGTGACTGTCACCTTGTATTATCAGCCCACCTGCTGAGGTCCAAAGCAGGGTACTTTGAACCAGGTCTGGTGATTTAATGTCCTTTTGGTCAGTGGCGAGGGGCTCACTGGTGGGATGTGTGCCAACCCCTGCCCTCAACTCTCCCCTTGTTGGCACAGGTGTGACTGGCTGTTTGAGCTGTTCTGGAATGTGGGTGTATGAACCCGTAATTGTTGTATTTTGGCAGCAGGGACTGTATGTAAAGAAGGGAAAGTGGCAGTGTGTGTTGACTAATGCTGCAGTAGGGTCTAGAGTCTCCTGCTAAAAGGCAGGCACTGCTTTTCAGGGCTCAGGTATGTGACCTCCTCTTTTACTGTTGACTCCACAGTGAAAACATGAGGGAATCTGCCTGCAAGGGGCTGGGATAGAAGAGATTTCTACCTGCAGAAATTGTAGTGGGAGGGGATGGTTGTGGAAGGAAGTGATGGTGTTGCAAGACTCCTGCTAAAGATGAGGAGGAAATTTGATGGCCCAGTCAGGGCTGAGATAACACAGGGGAGAGGGAGACTTCTGACAGCATGTGATGAGTGTAGAACCTTCTTCCCAGGAAGGTGGCTCACATATCTCCCAGGCATTTTCACTGTGCTGTGCAAGTTGAAAAAACACTCTGTGCCAACTCCCCTGGAGAAGCATTAAGTAGGTGTGCGAGCAGTTGTGCTTTACAGCTTCCCAGGTCAGTGTGTCTGCAGAATCCAAGGAGAGGAAAAGGCAAGGCTGTAGGACATTTGGTTCTGTCATGGATTTAAGTAGCAGTATAGCCATACATACAACTCAAGGTGTGTTGTCAGTTTGAAATGCTCTGTAGGGAACAGCTTGGGCAGCCATAGGTCCCAATCTTCAGTGTCTTCTGTTCTGGCGTAACTGCTGCCTATCCCAGATCTGTTCTCACATGCTCAGACCTTCTGGTTCTGAATGTGCTTCTATCAGGAAAGCAAATCTGGTCTCTGTTGCCAAGATGCCCCTGGGGACTAGGAACTGACTTGCTGTCAGGGACACATGAAGAAAGCCAGGAGTGGCATGTCTGTTACATCAGTTTCCTAAGTTCGTGCCAGCTCTGAGGAGCAGTTTCAGTAATGCTTTCTAGCAGGAAAGCCTTGTGCTAGGCAAAGCAGTTTTCACTCCTACAGCAGTTTCATGAGACTGAAGGTGGTGAGTTACCTTCTGTTACCTGCCTTAAGGTTGAGCATAGGCTCAGCTTCCTGTGAGAGAGGTGCATGTGTCAAACCCTCGAGTAAGCAAAGCTTCAGAAGCCAAATGGGCACATAAGAGTGGTTATAGCCTCATCTGCTGAGCGACTGCTGGCTCAGTGAAACCTACAATGTGCCAATACTTTCAGCCAGCAGGTTTGTGCTGTTGGGGTGGAGTTTTTGAAGGCGTTTATATAGGCGTAGTTTCTTGCAAAATTTCTTTATGATGCCCCTAAAATCTGGTGTTTCCTTATCTTTGACAGAGAAAATCTCTGATTTCCTGATACAGTAACTAATCTAGTGCATTTAAGGGGGAGATATTATGAGCCTTTGTTTTCTGTTTAAAGTTTGACATCAGGGTAGGATGATCTGAAGTCCAAGGTGAGGAGGAAGATAGTGCAGATACTACAAGGCCTACCAATCTGGTTCTTACTGTTCAGAAAAAACAAAATAACTAGACTAAGAAGCTTACTGGTAATTAGTAGCTAATGTGTTTGTAACTATCATGTGCCTTAAAATTTTCATGGTAGGAGAATTTAAAAAAATCAACAATGTGTTTTCTGTAATAACTGCTCAACATTCTCTCTGTAGATTAGACTGGTGGGATTTTGCATTGTATTTACACTGTACTATAAACTGAAACACTTAGAATGGTTTGATTTTACAAGTGTGGAGAGGAAAAAAGGTGGATTATGCTTTTCATAGAACAAATATTACCGTGACAGAATGTATTATTATTATGATAGGATCTTTCCATAATGCAGACAAGTAGAATGCTTGTTAGAAACCAGGTATGTAGGATAACAGTTTGGTGTGTTTTCAATAAACCATGCCTGGAAAGAATACATGTGCCATTGGTTATCTTTTTGTTACATCAGGTATCTTAAATATTCTTTGGCTTTTGCAGCAGCAGTTTTCTGTGGCAGGGGATTATTCAACCCTAGCTCAGGTCAATGCTCTGTGTTAGCAAAATGTCAGTGGTAATGAGAGGCAATTGAAATACCCTGTAAATGAGTAAAGCTGAACATTTTTGACTCATTGCCGTATGCTGGAGTTGTAGCATGACCCTGGCCTGTAGATCATGGGGGTTTTTGTTTTTTTAATATACCAGCATATTTCTGTGGGAAAGACATCTGCATCACTGTTCAAGGCCAGCATGTCTGTGAGCACAGAACTTGATGATAGCTTTTCCATTTGGAAAGTTACTAACCTTTCTCAACTAAGTCATAAAATCTGTATAACTTTACAAAGATTGCACATTCCTGAAATGTGTGTAAGAAAACCAAATTGTAGCACTGTATAAGGTTTGGTTGACATGAGAAATTTTTACCTTGAGGATGTGCCAAACAACTTACATTTGGTACTGTGGAATGGAAGAAATTCCAGATAATGAAGTCACCCATGTATTTAAGGTAACAGCCAGTTACCAACAGATACTCATTCTCTTGAGGACTGCCTCATCTGTGTTTGTGAGATCGGTGACTGGACACCTAAACACACCATATTCACTGCCATGCCTTCATGAAGCCTGACAAAACCTGATAAATCTCCACAGAATGTTCTGCAAGGTCTTAGAAAATGGAGGTCAGGTTTTCTGAGTGAAAGGTTGATGAATCATTGCCAGTGTCAGAGTTTGCCATAGAGAATTCCTGATTGTACCATTCATAGCACTGTAGGGTTTCATTTACATGCAAATGTTTGCAAACAGAGCTTGGAAGGTCATCTCCAGCTTACCTTCCCTCCTTATTTCAGATGTTTTAAATGCATCCCCAGGTGTTTTGTAAAATCATCTCTGGATCTGTTCTTGCAGCTGGAGGATACAGTTTCACAAGTGCTGTGATAAGATGTGGGCTCGTGGACTTTAGCATCCTGCAGCTTGGTGTCATCGTTCTTCCACTGCAGTGAGGAATCTTATTTTCCCTTTGTGGGTGCACTAATATGGCAATAAATAGCAGATGTAGGTAAAGTACTGAGCTAAAACAAATACGTTGTTTTTACAACTGACATTTTATAGCTGTCAAAATTACTTCATTTCCAGCTTATCACAGGCTGGGCAAACAGAAGTGGTGAGTCCTGCAGGTGAAAGGTTAATCTGGTAACAGTGGGCAAGAAATATCACAGCCCTCATTTTCAGGTTTCAGCAGTGTCTTGGGGTAATATTCTGTCCTCTAGGGTCTCCTCCCCAGTGTGTTTCTTTGAAGGTCTCTTAAGCACAGCAGTAGCAGGATCTTGTTCTGGTACCAGCTGATGGGGAATCTTTTGAAACAGGAAGGTGCTTTATAATGTCATTAACTGAACTGTAGAGACAGAGGCAAAGACTGAAACTCTGGTACTCTGTTCAGCATGTGTGTGTGCACAGCAATCACAGCTGTTATTTGTACCTTATAACTGATTCCTTATTGACTGCTCAGCCAAGTAAGGACACATCACTGCCCTGCTGGTGTCACCTTGGGTGGGAGAGTTGGGATCTCAGTGGTTTCTCTCTTCTTGCTGCTCTTGTAGGGGTTTCTGTATGTTCCCTTCACTGCATTTAGTGTTTGACTCATTGTTCAGAATTCTCCAGTGAGCTGCTTTTCACTTCCTCATGCCAGTGGGAGGAGGCAGTGGCTCCTGTACCCTGCTCTGTACTCAGACAAGTAAATTCTGATGGAAGGATCACTTCCATGGGTGCTGTTATGCAAAAGTCAGTAATGCTAGGTTTGATTACCTCTTAAATCCTCCTTCTTTGTACACCAAATTGATTCAATATTTTGAAAGACAGTATCATGTCCCTTTGAGTTAACAAAGAGGCTGTGGCAGAAACCAGACCTCACTCTCATGTACTGCCTGAATCACTAAGACAACCTAGACAGTAACTGTCATCTGGAGAATAGGTGTAAATTACCAGTATTGGGTGAGATCATCCATTTCTGACATGAGCTGAGAGAATTTGCAGAGATGTGTGTATGTTGTTTTAGGGGAGTTCTTCCCCTTGGGAGCTTTCTATCAGTGGTCCACTCTCATGGGCCCTCCTTAAACAGATGCTCCACATACACCATTCCATACACAGTTTGTGCAAGCACAGGTTGTGTCTTCTAACTGTTACAGGCTGATGTTGCAGTAACACCCAGTAGGTTTTTAAAATATGTTAGAAGATGTACTGTCTGCCTTTTCCTTCTCCAGAATTGAAAGTGTGACTTTATTTTGAAAAGCGCATCTTTTCCCTGGGAGATCTCACATTTATTGTGTCAGTGACTCCAGATCATATTTGCTCAACTGACCAAAAGCCTTTTTTCTAATTGTCAGTCATGCAAACTGAGTCAGGCTTTTTTCTTTTCATCGCTTGCCACCAATAATTAAAAGCATTTCAAAAATGTAGTGAAGTGGAAAAAATTTTCATATATATGGAATTCTGAAAATATTCTGATAGTATACATTGTGTTTATGTTTACAATTTGCCATGTAGGAGATGCTTTCTAATGAATTAAAATACATTTTTATACTGAAAGGTGGCTGTTACATTTGCTACATGTATTACAAATACATTGTTCACTACTACATCTTTTGAAATAGCCAGTCTACAGGTTTCCAGCTTTCCTAATCTTCTTGACAGTCTCTAGAACAGTAATTTTGGCCATTATTCTGATCCTCTCTTGGAAAGTGCAGAAGAGTCTACCCGTTTCCTCTTACTCATTCTTCTGAGACTGGTTTGCTCATCAGCCTGTGTGATGTGCCCTGCTGTGACAAGAATGTCTGTTGGGTGCTAAGGATTCTTGGAAGTCAAGACAAATTTTCTGGTCCACCATCTGGTATGTATCCAGATTTTCCAGTTTTCCCTAGAAACTTGTATATACCAGTAAATGTACTTGAAAATTATTTTGCATTGCAAATTTTGCAAAAATTGCTTCCAACCACCTGAAGGACTTTGGTCCAATGATTTGGAGTTGTGCTGAGTACCAAGAGAATGTGCAGCTGAGCAATGTTACAGAACTAATCGCTGACTTACCGTACAAGATGGAGGTATTAGAACTCCGTGTTGGCTCTACACAGAACAGCACAACAGAGTCACCTGAGGCTGCTTCTGCAATCTAACCCAGTACGGGAAATCTTGTGTCTTTCATGATAAGACGGAGTTACCTTGTCAGGAAAACTGATAGTGTTGCCTTCTTCTGTGCCTGTGAAATGCACACTTTACAAACTGGCTGGGTCATCATGGTTTGCTTGGTCCATTTCTAAACTGACTCTTGTCACTTCAGCCCATTCTAGTTTTCTTTTGGTGATCCTCTGCTCCTTTCTACTGTCCTGGAGGTGGATTTTCTGCAGCACACAGGCCAGGGGAAGGACCACTGTGGTAAGGTGGGCTATACAAGGAAGAAATTCGTAACAGGCTTGAAGGAATTCATACTGGGAAAGACAAGAATGGTTGTCCTTGTTTCACTCCGATTTTCAACTGTTGGGTCTTTCTGTGTCTGTTTCACGTCTGGAATCCTCCCTTGCAGTACAAAATTCATTAGAAAAAATTAAAAGTCATGCCCCTGCTCTGTTGTTTCTTACTTTTTATTTAGAAATGTGACTTTTGCTGCCTTATATAATCACAGCAGGACATGCTAGGAAACGCCACTGGATTTCTGCATTAGAGACTTCGTATTTGGCTTGGAATCTTCTCAGTGACAACCCACACTATTCACATGGTTTAACAGCACTGAGGTTAACCAGGGCATGCAGGACCCACCTGCTAAAACCCATTCTCTCTGGACTTTATTTCTATACAGCATCTTAAACATACCCAGCATTTCAGAGTAAGCAGCTTGCCCTGCCCCTAAAAGCACGTGCTATGTATGTACAGTATAATGAGGGGAAAAACAGCATTTCATCAAGGTCAACTACTATGTAGTTTTGTATTCATTTGGAAAGAGTCTGCTCCTTTTGTTACCTGTTGCTGTATTTATTTTAATCTGTTTACTACTTCAGTTTTCCCTGCCTCTGCGTGGGCAGATTAATAATTTTATCTGTTTGTGTTGTCAAAATTCTGTTTTGTTGTTCTCATCACTGCATGGGTCTGCCTTCTTTCAGTGTGTGCTCTTTTCTCTCACATAGAGATGATTAACTTTTGCAGTAAATTTACAAAGAAGTATCTGATCTCACAATAGGAGCCTTCACTGCATCAAGAGGCATGCTAGTAATTTAGCAAAAATAGGGTACATGAAATGGTCTTTTCTTGCAACGTGGATGTTTTTTTCCACTCTTTCTAATGATTAACGAGTTTAGCTTGGGGACACAAGTCTTCAGAAGTTGCAGTGTATTTCTCCACCCTAAACCCAAATTGCGGTTGTTCAAGTTGAGCTCAAAATGACAGACTGTTGTTTGATGATGTGTTGGTCAAGGCAGGGCAATGTGCATCGCCTTGGGTTTGCCTAGTTAATGTGGAACAATGACACAGACCCAACTTACTCCATATTTTGGTTTCTACCTCACCTAAAAAGATCACTAGTGCTTGTATAATTACAAGCTCCAAAATAAAAATAAAAAAAAACAATAAAAAAACCTGTAAAGCATGGACAAGTTAACCTGTGCAGTTGCATTTACATCATTTGAAACAAAAGCTGATTATTAATGACTCTCTTTATCCCAAAAACACAGCCTTCTCCATAGCATCTTCCACTTGCATATATTCCAGATGAGACGGGTAGTTAGTGCATTGGAAATGGGGGCTCTTGCGGACATAGTTAAGGAAATCTGGAGCTCCTGGGAAAATTATATTGTCAGCCAGAAGAACTGAGCCCTTCCTCAGCAAGTTGCATTCCTAGAAAGAAGAGAAATTGCTTCATAGCGGATGTCAGGCAGACATTGGCTTGAATGTAATTCACTTTAATGTTAACCAGGTATACTCAAGTGCCTGCATCCAAAAACCCATTGTGGTACAGGTCTGGAAGATCAGAGAGACATGGAAGAAGCTGAGTAAGTTTCAGATCCTTTGTGGTCATTTGCTAAGTTTTTCTGTTTATTAGTACAACATTAGAGATGCTGATTCTGAAATAGCAAATCAAGTGCAGTGTGTGCTTTGCTCCTCAGCTTGTTTCCAGCTATGTCTGCATGATCAATAAGGTGGCTTTGTTTTGGCTGTCATGCCTCATGTTTAAAAACTTTTTTAATATGGCATTAAACTGCTGTTGTAGCTCTTCAGGTCACCTGAGAGTAGCATGTACTGCTTTGGCCAGTCTCAGTCAGACTCCAAAACTGCTAAAAGAATGAAGGATTTTCTGTGCTTGTTTTCCTTTCATCTTGAACAACTTCCTGCCATTTTGTTTGGGATCTGGGCATGAAGCGAAATTTTGCACAATGAAGATCCCTCTGACGAATTCCCACAAGACATAACTAACTTTCAGTAGTCACTTCAAGTGCAATGTTTATCCTCAGTAAATCTAAAAACCTAAGTTTTACTGGTATTTTTTGTCTAGAAGAAGTTGCTTATCTGGGCTTACCAGCTGTTTTAAAACAAAGTCTGTCGTTAAATCAGCTTGTTGTTATCCTGTGGTTACAGGCAGCAGCTGTAGCCAAAACATGGGGTGTTTTTCGTCTCTCCCAGTCTATGAGAGCAGTTCTGTTGATGAGTGTCCTGCAGAAGCCGTTGAGCTTATTGCTCTTGCCTCTGGGACTGAACACCAGTCAGCACAGTAGAAGTGATTTTAGAGACATGTCAAATACCCTCCAGTCTGTTTCTATTGCACAGCTTACAGAAGCTTAAAAGAGACAACATACTGGATTTTCCACTGGTCATCAGGATTTCAGATGCTCTTCATGTCTGGCTTTTTTTGTCTGGACCACTTCCAATATACACATATTTCATCTGAATAAATTCATATTCACTATTCATACTGCAATACCTGCTGAGAATACATTTTAGAAAGTTTGTGACATCTGAGAAAAATCTGAGGATCTTTTCTTTGTCTTTCTCCTCTTAATTTCACAGGAGTTTTTTTGCAACTTTGTATCACAGTTGCATCAGACTGACCACTACCATGGAACTAAACCGTCTGTTTGTTTTGGCTGTGTTGTGAGGCTAAGTTCTGATAAGGATGCACTGTGGAAAGAGCTCAGTCATCCTTACACAGGCAGTTTAAAAGAAAGCATTCTCTGAGAACAAAATAACTGTACAGAGGGAACATTTTCTTCAGCTACTGCTGTGTAAATTCAATACTAGCTGTCCATAACCCCAAACAAATTTCCTTTTCAAACTTTCTGGAGGACAGGGCTTAAAACTAAAAAACCAGGGAGGCTGCGTCAGAAAATAGTGTTGTAGTCCTCAGGCTAGGGTCAGGAAGTATTTGGCAGATTCTCAATCTAAGAGGCAGGCTCAAAAAAGTGGATTTATTTGTGAAGAAAATAACTGAAAAATGGCACTTCTGTAAAAGCAGGCAGTTGTAAAAAATTCTGTCAGCTAGGAGAGCATCTGTATGTGCTGTGTGGATAGGTACAGATGTTGTCAATCTCAGTTAACACCTGAAAATACCTTCATATCCACAAGTCCTTTGCCACTGCTTACTGCTGTTACAGCCAACTTATTTTGTAATACCCACAGTAATGGCCAAGGCAGCTTGGGAAGAAATAAGCACAATTTTTACACATTTGGGGCTGGACATAAGAGTTGGACAGCACTTCCCTAGGAAGTGCCTGGCTGGGGCAGTCTGCACTCCTCTTAACATTGCTTTGCAGCCAATTAATTACGTGGAGAGTAAGGACCACAGCCGTGCTACCAAAATGGTATTTCATCAAGAGGCTCTGCTGGCACCATAGACCCAGGCAAAAAAAGGGGTACTGAGAGGTGGAGCTGGGATATGCAGGTTCCAAGTCTTACCCACTCCCAGGATCAGGATGTGCTTTGGGTCAAGTGTTCTGCTTGGTGACCATATATGCACTTCTGGGAGTGTAAGACTCAGGCCATGCACTCCTCCAGCTAGGATTTCTACTGCACGCCTGTATGTTCAGGAAACAGAATGGTTCAGCAGTACTCACTCAGTCCTGAGCTACGTATTGTTGGCAGTTGTTCTCAACAAAAGTTTAGGGTCCTGTCCTTCAAATCCTCTTTCCTTCTAAGGCTGCTGCTATTTTGGCTGCCAGTCTTCATTTTACATCAGATGAGGTCCCTCATAAAGAATAGAGGCCTCACAGGCATTAAGATATTTGCTGCTTTACTTTTAAGACTGGAATAGTGCAAACTGACCTGAAGCAGGATGGTGTCTGGTGTGTATCTGTCTTTCCAGTGATCCAGGAAGACAAAATCCAGAGTATCCACTTCATATTTTTTTTTCAGCTGGGGGATAATTTCCTCTGAAGGGCCTTCTAGGAGTTTTACCTGAAATACAAATCCATGTGATGAATTGTGAACCATTAAGAAAAATCACATGCTCCCAGCTCATTTTAAATTGTAGCCAGACATCAGGGATCATATTTATAGCTCAATATTGTGTCAGTTGAATTATTTGGTAGGGTTAGGTCAAAGGTACCTTTTTATTTTTGACAAACCAACTCAATTAAGTTTCAAAATACAAATTTGGGTGTTTTGGATTTTGTTGGTTTTTAAATTAACCACAGAAAATGTGGCCTGTGTTTTTATTGTATAATGTGTCTTTACTGGAAACATGGAAATCTCCTGTTGAAAACAGTGATTTTAATTACTTTTTTCTTAGTTACATCTCAGTTGAGTCTTGTAGTCTAAGGGAAGCAAAAGATGCAGAGAACAGATTAGGTTAGAAAAAAAGATAGAGGCTACAGTATGTAAAATTTATAGAGCCAGGAGAGGGAAGAGACAGGACAGAAGCTGTTACATCTTCTCACAGGTTTATTGGAGTAACTACTGTTAAACTGAAAGCAGCTGCTGCATGTGGATTTTTGTTAGGCAAGCACCATATACCATGAGAGGAGGAAGAAAGTGGTAAGGAAATGACTGTGTTATGACTCACAGCTGATCAGGAGATTAAGTCAGATTGGGAGATGCAGTTTTAGATGTCACTGGTACTTCAGGTTCTCTTCAAGAAGTTAGGAAACACATTAGAAGATCCCTTTGTGGGACTTATTTCCTCTAGTGTTTCCAGCTCTGTTGAAATGAGATGTCTGCCGAATAGACAGGCACTTCTAAGGCATGAATCCCCCAACTTGGGGGGGTATAGACATAGACTGGAAACACCTGCATCTCAACCAGCTATAGAGAGTCAAGACCTCTCTGACTGCACAAAACTTAGGTGTGGCTACTGTGACCAGCTAGATTTGGGTAAATACTTCTCATTTGAAGTCCATAGCACATAATACAATTGATTCCTGTGACCTTTTGTAACTAATTGGACAATGGTCCAGTTTCTGTAGTTAGTCTTGACGCCTTCTAGTTTATATTGAGAAACACAATATTCTTCTGGCTTTTGGAAGGCAATGTAGTGAAGTCCTGCTGTGAGAGGTCAGGCACTGTAACTGAGCCTGGAGCTGGTTAAATTTATAAGGCCCATGGGTACAAGGGAAAAAAAAAACAAAAAACCAAAATCTAGCCAGTTTTGCTGTAGTGGGTACAGACAAAATGGTATTTACCTTATCTTGTACTCCAGCAAACTCAATCATCTGTTTAGCTATAGCAGCAAATTTTGGGTTGAACTCCACAGTGAGCAGACGAGCTCCTGCCTTCAGTAGCCGAGAAATCCTCACTGCTGAGTAGCCACAGTACGTTCCCAGCTCCAGGGCAACTGATGGATTGGCCTCTTCCACTGTCTTGTCCAGAATTTTACCTGATTAAAATGGGAAAAGATTACCTTTTGACAAAATCCAACTGGTTCATATACAGAAGATCAAGTTAGTGACAAGAAACTTAAAAAATCTATGTACTCCATTGCTCAGAACATTAAAAAATTAAGAGCTGATGTCAAATTATATACTGTGCCCTTCGCAAACTGGCCTGTGATCAAGTTCATCATGGACATTTTTAGTTTCCAAGTGCAAACTTTCAACTAAAAAGATCTTAGTTTCACAATATATACAATTCCTTTCTGAATAAGGAATTCCTCAAATTACCTTATATTACCTGAATATAACTTATGTAATTCCCTGAATCAATTAATTTATGGTGTGTTAGAAGGGGAGAATGCAGTAATTTTTTCCCAAGAATTTACTGCAGAAACTGGCCATATTTGTGAAATATATAACTCTTGGATTTTGAGTGCTCATGTTTGTTGCTAATGTTACATGCTGTAGTCTGATATAAAATTTCTTATTCCAAATACTCATCTTTAAAGGAAAAAAAAAGAAGTCTACTTACAAAGCTGAAAAATATTTGGTTTCACTGCATGAATTTGTGGAATGGAAAACATTAGTCAATTGTTAACAACAGAAAATGTTCCCAAAAAAAGAAGTGACAGTGACTATATTCAGTCCTTTTGAAGAAAAGGATTTGTGAGAAATTTCCTCTTATTTGTATGGCTAGAAACTAGACAACTAAACTCAAAAAGCAGTGGAAGGGATTTTATGCTAAGCCATGGTCATTAAGGGATATTTTTTGGGTGCTATTTGTTTATGAATGTGATGATGAGGCATCTTGAGGCCATGTAGTCACTCTTGAAATCTCAGGGACTAAAGCTTTGATGGCTTTTATCTGAGGAAAGGCCATCACAGCAAAACTAGAGTGAAATTATTAAGAATTGAATTACAAATGTTCAAAGTTTAGAGCTTTAAGTATTCCTACTCAGCCGTGACCCACAGTTCTGCTCCCCTAAGCACCCCAGCCAGGTATGCTGAGGAGCTACTTTAAAAACTGTACACATGTCAGAAGAGCACTTTTATCACTGTGCTCACAGTTGTTTTTCATTAGCCATGTTAATCCCAGACTAAGCAAATTTCCCCAGAAATTTCCCAGCAAGAGGTACTTTTGTTTCTAATTCACAAGGGAACATATTAACATTTTGCCACTATAGTTTTTTGAAAAGATTGCTGCTTTCCTGCAGCTATGAAAAAAAGGTTTTGTTCCCATATTTTTCTTTAGGAGACAAGAACAAGATTATTTACTTGCTAAATAGCAACAATGCCTGATACTGTGTGGCATGGATAGGACTTCTCCCTTCAACAGAAACTTCTAATTTATGCTTGCATACACAAAATTCATATTGTTAAACACAATTTTGGGGTTTTTTCAATTTGCTATCTTGCTGTTAAGGATCTGAAAGTATTTAACATAATGAATTATGCCTTGAAGGCACCCTATGTAAAAAGTGAGGTGTAATGCAACCCTAGATTTTACCCATAAGTTGCCACTCTCTGCTTACACGCTTGCAATGTGCACAACACAGAAACCCACATTTGGGGCTGTGACTTTCGGGGTGAGTCACTGGATACCCCTCCTCAAACACATAGGCTCGACTGTTCACAGAACTACTCTGCTGACCGCAAGGCTGTGTGGGTTGGGCTTTTTGCAGCAGCAGAAGGAAGTTGCCATGTGAACACAATCAGATGTCCTGTACTGTACTAGTCTTGAAGGATCTTTTCAGATGCTGACCCCTGCTGCAATTACCTTTCTCATCACCCACGTTCATGGCCCACTCTTTCTGGGAGCAGTATTTATCTATAGTGTCCAGCACACTACAGGGGTCTCCTCGGACTGCATTCTGCAGCACAAAATTTAAAATCCTCTGTTCTTTGCTCTGGTTCATGATGAAATTGGTTACTTTCTCCCGGATTATTTCATTCCAGATAAGGGCAGCAGTGGCATTTTTCCTGATGAGCAACACAATGAGCAGCAAAATGAAAAGCAGGATGAAGACAATGAACAAAGGGACTGAAGAGCTCTCCAGCATCTGGAAGAAAAAACAACCCAGGGTTAAGGTGGCACAGGAGAGGGCTGTCCTTTTTGTAAATATTGAGCTAAATAACCCACAACAGACCAAACTGAACAGGAACACACAGAGTTTAATTATGATTGTGTCTAAAGTAGCTGTAAAAGGCTCTCTGTCACTTGGTAATGGATGGTGCTCTGTAGCACTTCCTTTAGAAGCCAATTTTACAGGCAGTCAACAAGTAGCTTTATTTAATGCTCTGGTCCCTTCCCCCACACAGCTGCTCAGTCCTGGCTCCAAGCATACCACTGCACAAGGAGCTTCCAGCATCAAATCTGTTCTAGTTCCAACAGGAGCTACAACATCCTCAAAAATTTTGCCTAAGTTACCCAAGACCAATGACAAAGGGATTATCTCATTCTAGGAGATAATAACCTTTCTACAAATCTCCTCCTACTTGTTCTTGCTTCTCTTTTTTGTTTCCCCAAATATTGTCCCAGAAAAATCCTATTTTTTTATGGATGGTCTGACCTCCATTCTGTAGTGGGATTTGGCATATACACATGGTGAAAATCTATCCCACTACTTAAATTTTGAATCATCATGCAGAACACATTTTGACTTCAGAAGATGACTGAGTTTCCATGGAGATATGCTGAAGATACAGTACAGCTGATTTTGTTCAGTCATTCTCTTATCTTAGTTGCAGAGCAAGTAGGATTTGTTTGGAGCTCTTAAAAGTCTGTTTCTTTTGCTTTTAAGCAGTCACCAATGTTAACAGTTACCCTTAATGATTTTCTTGCAAAGTCTGACCTGAGACGTTTCCTTTCAGAGCCTGCCAGTGTCATTAGCACATTAATATCTTGCTTCTTGGACTTCCTGAATATTTTTTTCCTAGCTAATATGAGCCTGCTTCATTACTTCAACTGGATCATGAAGGCCTGGATGTCAATTTTTCTTCTTTCCCTCTGTGCAGAAGTAGTTCTACTGTCCAGGCCCAATTGTCCTGCACCTTTCAGATGGGACTTCAGGTCTTTTTAGTTTTTCTACATGAAAATTTTTTACATTACCTGTCCACTAAAAACTTCGATAGGGCTGTGGAAGGATCATTAGTTTAACATTAAATATCCTCTAGCTTCACTTGACTGGTGTTTACTTGACTTTCATGGCTTAGTTGATTGTATGGTTGTTGTTGATGGATTTGGATTACTGACACAGGTGAGAGATAATTATTCTGAATTACAATGAATGGATGGAGCCCAGAAAACACTTCCTAAGGCCAGCAGATCTCTAACTTTCCTGACTCTGGACACATGAACCTGTGACCTGCAAACCCGTGACTCACTTGGTGGCAGTCCAGCTACAGTCAGGCCCCTCTAGCACTGAAGGGCGCTGGCATTCAGAACTACCGCAGACCGCTGCCAGACATAATTCTCTGGTTACAATGGACACTTTGGCATTCTCTGAGCAGACCTTGCCACAGGCTGTTGCTTCAGCACTATGAGATCCTGCCAGCACGTTTGGGGCTGCCCTTCAAAGATCTGTCAGACAGCAAGAGTGGATGGGAGCAGCAGGATGAACTAGGTAGCGTATTTTCGGGGGAACAGCTTTCCTCCATTACTGCTTAGCATTGACAGGGGACCATTTAATGAGATTTCTCTAAACAGGGAGAAACAGCCTCTGTAGGCTTATTCAGCCCTGCTTCCTGTCCTGCAGGAATGCTGAGACTCTTTTTTCAGACTGACTGAATGAAGTACTCAGAGGGATCCACTCTTTACAGTGCCTCAGATCTTTGCACTTGAATCCCACATGAATGCTACCACACATAAGAGGTACCACACATAAGAGCAGAGCCCACCTGCCTCGCCAGAGGTTGGTCACAGGTAGAAACAACCTACAGAGTACATGCTGATTTTTCCATTCCTAGATGAGTTCACTTATTTTTGAAGCATCAAGGAATGTTTTTCAACAACTGGGTTTTTTAATTATTAATACTTCTGTATAACACCCCAGCACCTTCATAAACTGGCAGTATGGGTTGTTCTTAGCAGAACTCCTTCAGGTGGCAATTATCCTGAAAACCACTTTCCAGAGAAGGTACCTTCTAAAAAGAGATAAAAGGGTACTTTTGGTTTTCTTTTTTTTTTTTTACACAGTATTTTTCAAAGTTTGTCCCTCTTAATTTCTGTCTTCTTAGGTGTGAAAATAAATTTAGTGACAGCAGTAGACTGTAAAGGCAGTCTGCCAAGAGCAAGAGGCATGGTGATGGTCATGCACCCAGAGGGAAAAAAGATCTGTACCAAAATAGGTAATTGCTTTCATATTCTTAGCTGGAAAATATTTGATATGAAAATTAAGTGTGTAATTCAACCAATTTAAAACTACCACTACCTAGGAGACAGTCGTGTTATGACAGTTTTAGAAAATGCAACAGTAATTTTAGCTTTAATGTGGATTCATGAGATTCATTAAGTATGCAATAAAAGTTGCATGCAGTCAAGTTTCCCATAACCACTTATTACAAGGCAGCCACTCTTATTATTTAATGCTTATACTAAGGTTCCAAATACACAGGTTAGCACTGCAACCTCTTCTGTGCTTTAGAAACACAATAATAAAGGGAGCCTTCTCTTTGAAAGCTAAAATTTGAAGTAGAAAATAGCAGGCAAATGAAAAATTCAGCAAGGGAATAAACAGAAAACCAGAGGGACAACATTATGGGAAGGAATGAATAACACATATCAGTACATCTGGTTTTGAGAAGACCGAGTTTAAAAGAAAACATATTAAAATTTCATGCCCAAACCTGTCAAACTACTGATGAGTCTTTCTAAAGCACTGAGTTATTTTCTTATGCATCTAATCTTACTCATTTTGGCAGGTTTCATAAGACCAAATCATAACTTGATAATGCAGCTCAGCAGTTTTCCCCTGATGTACACCATAATCAAACAATCAGCATTTGAATGGGAGTACCTCTGTTTCAGTTTACAGAGATTTAAAAAGACATTTTCAAAGAGAGAAGCAGACACAAAATGTGGGAATCTGCTGTCCCAACTTACCTGCCTGTGGAGATGAACACCTAAATCATTCCAATGGCTTTAAAAGAAACCATGGAAACAGGCTCAGACTTATGGATCTGCTATTATGCCAACAGATGTTAAGTTAGGGGATTCAGTATCCCCTTGCTATCATATGATCTTCAGTTTTTCTAAAATCATAAAAATGCCCATGTGATGGAGCCCAAATCAATACATCCTGTTCTTCATTCTCATGCAGCTGACTCCAGCCATTTCACCAAAGGTTACAATAAGGATCTTTCAGTAATGCTATTTATGAATCCTTCTGGTGCATTTTTTCAACCTCTGCTAAAAAATAATTGCTCCACAAATTCCCTGACATGAAAAAATAAGGATTAGAACAATTGATAACATCCATTTTTAAGGTAAGTCCAAGTAACCAGATTGAACTTTTCTTTTTCAGTGTTTCATAAAAACTGTATAAAGTTTTCATAGCACTGTTAGAGGAAGGTGCATGGAAATGTGATGTAAACTACTGATTGCAACTGCTTCTCTGATTCCAAACCAACATCCCTTTGCTAAAAACTGATGTTTATTGAAAAGAAAAATAAGCTTGGGAAAGTAAGCACCTTTAAATGGTCTAAGTTTTAACAAAAGCATATACCCTAGTGAGATTCACACTCAGTGGATTAAAGAAGTATCAAATGTGACTATTTAACTGTTCTGAAGCTTACATTTCACTACATTATGAGTAATTAACAAGATGTCATTTCCTACAGATGCAAAAATAAGAGATGACAAATATTGAAATACTTGTGAGGTGGAAAACTGCTGGATAGAACATTTTTCTAATCAAGGTGAATCCTTCTAATTACAGAGCTTCTCATTACAGTTTTAGCTTGGATAAACTGATATTGCTTCGCTTTGTACTGAAAATTAAGTCCTAAACATTATCACAAAAAAACCCACCCCTTTTGTACAAAGACAGCACATACATTAGCCTGTTATTCTCCAGGGCTGGAATGAGAGTAAACTTTGTGACCCTGAGCCAGGGCACTTAGCTGTGAGTCTCATTTTGGCAATGTTTTTCTAATCTGGCCTGGGATGAGCTGTCTTATCTTCCTCTGTGTTGCCACAAGACTTCAAGTTACTGCTATGAATGTAAACTTTCAAGGCATTGTAAAGATGAATAAATCTTTTTCAGAAAAGTCCCTGCTATGAATGTATGGATAACACCTGAGGAAAGGCAAAGTAGTTTTGTCTGCACAGCAAATGCCTATGTGACTTTATTATTCTTGAGTTTATGAACAATTGGGAAAATGTGGAGACAAGCAGTGCTTTCCTAAAGGGCTTTCAGCCAGCTGACAGTTCAGGCCTCTGAGGAAAGATGGTACATGCTGTCTTGCTATAACTTTTCATGCATTTAATCTATCTGCCAAGTACTGGATGGTTGTTTAAGAGCGCATTACGAGTCTCCATGCATCCAGACAGTACTTTAGCATTCGGGTGCTAAAGGGTTTAGAATCTAATTTTGACTTTATTAACTCATATAACCTGGTGAATGGGGAGCACTTGATAAGTTTATATCATTCAACCTTTTTCAGCTTCTGCTGAAATTATGCCTTTAGACACTGATGCACTGAAGTAAGCAGAGGATTGGCACACTAGTAAGGCTATATTAGCTGTTTATGAAGCATGGTGAAAACAATGCAGAAGAGTTAGCACATTTCTACACATATTTTAACAATGTTCTGCACTAGGCCAAAGGGGATCTGTGCTGTGCTGGGACTGGAGTTTCTGACTCTTAGTCCTGTGCTGTCTTGAATGAGGCAATCTCTCTTTTGTGGCATTTTGTTTTTCTTGATGTTTTCCCAGAGAAAGAAAAGCAGAGTATTTTGGTCAGAAAGTCTAAACTAACTTCTGCCAAACATATTGTATCCTGTTGCTGTAGGCAACACAATTCAACAGCTTCATAATTTAGTACATTTAAAGGTCAAAAAGAAATCTTTTTACCTTCTATTCTTTCGTTACTGTTTATGTATTTTCAAGTGAGTGTAACTGTTCTGTGAAGAATAATCATCATATTGCCAAATGTGAATAGCTTGTATTTCAATGGAAACTTAGTCTGGGAGTTTGACATTCAGATTTTCCACTGACATCATGAAAACAATCTGAACAGACTTTATATAATTTTTCACTATTTCTTGCCTGAAATCTAGATTTTCCTCTCAGTTTTTTTCAAATTATTATAATTTAGCTTCACTGCAAAATCTTGTGTCTTCTATAAATGCAAAGTTCTGATTATTGTTTTCTGCCCCCCTAGCCTTTTGTCTTCCCTCTTCTCATGTTGAAAGGAAACAAATACAAGTTTCTTCTTACTGAATGAAAGGAAAAGTGCCTATTGCCTACTTGGGAGCCCCTCAAATAAGCTTCATAAGGGTGTTTAAATCCATTATCCCCACACAGAGTTCAATTAGGATAATTGCTACCCACTTAAAACTCCCTTCCCAGTAGCCATTCTCTAGATGGTATTCGGTGCTATTACCCAAAGCAGAAGGTTTATATAATGGTTGTGTGCCCCATAAAGAAGTGCAGTGTTTAGAATGAGCTGGCCACACAGAGAGGCCTCGTCTCCATCCAACAAGCAGGTCCACAGGAATTTGTAGCATTCTAATCCAGACTGACCTAGTGACCGCACTGCATGATTAGAGCCAGAGTTTGGGGTGAGAGAATTCTTCAAGGATAAGAAATGCACTTTACCAGGCCTTAAGCAAAGACAGCTTTTCAGGAATAAGACCCTTTCAGGTACCCCTAGGAAGTGTTTGTTTCTGATAGTCCTTACTCCTACTGGAGCACTCCAGATGTGTTTGTACTATTTGTACCAGTGTTTAAGACCAGTGGTTAGGGTGGCTCAGCAGAACTGTACAAATCCTACCTGGGAGGCAGTGGACTGACAAAAGTAGAAAGTGCTCTGCCCTTACAGCACACTAGGAGCTGGTTTGTGAAAAGTTTTCTGAGATGAGATTTTCATGTTCCTCAGGGAGTAAAATCAAGCTCTTATTGAATGATTTTGCCCCAGATGGAGGCAGGGAGAAAGGGCTGAAAGAGGAAAGACCAAACTGGCAAACTGTTCTCAGGACAGACCTATTTCACAGTCTCTTCCTTATATCACAGGGCTGAATCCTTAGTGTCCCAAATCCCCACTGCATGCTCCTGCCCTGCTTCCAAGGCTACCAGCTAATCTACTGTAAATCTGTCTCTCTCCCAGCACAGCTTTCTGCTGTCCACAGGCTGCTCTTCAGGCTGGGGGGAGTGCATGACTGAAATTTGGTGGTGAGGACACCTGCTGAGGGATCTGAAGGATTAGGAAGGAAATCTCTGCTGAAATGATGATTTATTTCTATGAAAATTAACAACTCTAACACGCCAGACAAGGTGGGATTCACCACAGCATAGGCGGTAATCAAACACTCTGTGGGAAGAGGGAGCCTGAGATAGAGCAGGGTAGGGATTGGTTTCAAATCCTGAGTGAAAGCTCTCCCCAGAAAAGTGCCTGGAGTGGGCATAGAGGGTCTCTGTCTAGAAATTGCTTCCTGAGAGAGCTTTAGAATGGCCTCACACATTAAGGTCTGTTTTCAAGGACTGCTGCCAAAATTATGTTTTTTCAAAAAATTCCCAGTCACTTTTAATTCCAGTGATCCTGAAGGAATGCTGAACGACAACAGTATGAGACTGGCAGATGTAAACTGGGTAGCAGACTGCTGGGAAATATTGCTAAACTTGGGTGGCAAGTAAGTTGCTTGCAGTGTTAATGTGATCAGACTCTTTTCTGATTAATGCAAACCAAAGCTGTAAATCAGGAAGTTTTTCTTTTGCATTTCAGTACTGCAAAGCTGTGCAAATGCATGTGGTTCTGAACCTGAGGGCATTGTTGGAGAAGCCCATGACTGGGTAAGCAGAAGTGCAGAGACAAAGTAAAGGTTGTTTAAGGTTGTTTACAGAGTTCATCAGTGTGACGTAGTTGACAGTATTGGTAAATATGAATTTGTTTGTAAAGGACAGAAAGTAAAAAATATCCATTATGGCCATCAGAAGGATACTCTATAAGCACCAACAGGGCTGGCAAGCAAAAGTACTTGCTTTTTGTCTCTTCTTCAGAGATATTTTGGAGTAGCAGAAGTCTCTCTTGAGAATGAAAACCTTCATAAAATACATCTGCAGCAAAACACTTATAAAAGCAGCTATTCAGCCAAATGTGACGGAAGCTTGACTTGCATTCAGCTTTTTCTTCAATATAAATGAATACCAAATTCCAGCATACTTATAGCCATAAATTAAATTTTCAGTTTAGTCAGGGTTATCTCATCTCACTTCTTTCAGCTGACAAGATTTACAATACAGTACAAATGCATTACACACAAATATGTCCTACTCTTTCTCTGTGAAAGCTGTTGCTGCCCACAGACTGGCTTCCTGACAATGAGTGCCAGTCAGAATGTGGAAAACACCACTTCTTTCATAAGCACCACTGTTTAAAATAGTGACATTATCTAAGATAACACATCATGTCAAGCCTGACAAATAAGAAAATATAAATATATACCTTTCTTAGTTTAGCAGAAGCTGTTCCCTCCGATCTTTTCTTGTGCTGCTCCCCTGTGGATTTTACAGAATAAGAGTCCAAGAGCCTGCAGTATTCAGTCACATTCGATCACATCACAGGAATAGCTTATCAGTTCTGTTACACAGACTCTAAAAGGAGTGGTGTCCTTTTCCCCAACTCCTCCTTTCATAGATTCTGCACTCCTTAAAGGTGCTCGGTGCTCTAATAACCGTAGAGAAAGCTATTCATCTGTCCCCTAACGACAGTGCTCTTGTTACTTAGTTACAGCACAGTGAATGCTGACAAAGTCAGGTGTGAGCCAAATCTGTGCTCAGTAGAAATGCAATGTGTTCAATCAAGCAACTTCAGGAATGAATTTGGCCCAAGGGATTTAGTTCTTTTTTCAGTTCAGACGTGGCATGCTACAGCCAGAGCAGAGTTGGTAGGAACAAGACCTAGGCATGCGGGTTAAATATAGAGTGCTGCTGGAGGCAGACGAGGTATGTATAGCAAATGGCTTAATAGCAACTACAGGAGGAGCTGCAATCAATACATTATAAATAGCACTTTTGAATTTCTGTGGCTTCTAGCTGGAAAAAATCCTGCTGCAAACAGCTCTAAGATAAAGGAAGAGGCTTATTCTAGGAAACCTTGTTTTCAGCTTGTCTGTCTGTTTCCTTCGAGGTGGGAACAATATAATCCAGCTGCAATTAAACTGCACCACCGAAGAAAAACAGAAGAAAACAAAAAATCCCAAACACAATATGGTAATAGTTCTCTCCTGTATTCTCGCTGCAAAACTCAGACCTAATCAGCAAGTGTTTGAAGCTCAAGCCTAGAAACTTTTTAAAGACTTAAAGAATGTGTTCATACCAAGTGTGGCAGAAACAGGAGCTGAAGTTCTGAGAACTTCAGGCTTTGTCAAGTGATAGGGGAGGTCCTTGAAAGAATTAGGGACCACCTGAGAGCATGACAAGAGAAAATCAAATAATTTTAAGCAGATTTATTGAAAAAGGAATTGTGGCAAAAAATAGGTGGGTGAAGATTGAAATGCTTCTAGTAGCTCTAAGCAAAACATAACTAAAGCCCTGCCATACAGCACAGTCCCCAGTGTCAATACAGAATAACTTTGAACTATCTCTTCCATGTATAACAGAGCTTTAGCTCTGCAAATATTTTCTTATAATCTAGACATCAAGCACAACAAAGAATGAAGTGAGCAATACTGCAGTCCAGCTTCACTGACAGTAATTTCCTGTCTGGTCAAAAGCTGGTTGTGTCTGCATGATCCCTGATGCCTCCCACAATTCAAATTAGCAGAGAATTTTTATACTGCTGGGCTGTGGAGAAAAGAGTTAAAACAGCAAATTTTACTCTTAGCACTGAGTAAGTATACAGCTTTACCTTGAGTAAGTATACAGCTTTACCTTGAGTAAGTATACAGCTGCTCTTTGGAGACGTCCTTGCAGTTAACTACAGCTAGTTGTGGGCGGTGTCAGCCCAGCTTCTGCTTAGCAGCATAATTTAGTGCCAAGACTTCCCAGATTGAGCAACATCCCATGACAACACTTCTAAAAGTCTTCTAACTTGGAGCTGAATTATATTCTTCAGGCTCGAAGCATGGGAGGAGCAAACTTGCTTCTGCCTGCCCACAGCTGTTTACTTGTGTGATAAAAGCTACGCCTGCAAGTGACCCTTGCTGTTGTCTACACACTTCATTACATAAGTACAAATGGTGCATGGCAATAACTGCAAGTTAGACAAAGCTAGAGGTTAAGTTGGTTAAGCCATCCAAACTGTGTAATAATGTCCACAAATTGCTTCCAAGTTCATAGAAAGTTGAAATCTTGTAATATGTTACGGGGTAATTTCTTCCCCAAGAGAAGTTTCTTTGGTAGCCTGATAGATATTGGTTTAGGCCTCTCTTTAATTTACCTGTTAGCCCAACACATGGTCTTTATAAGTATGGATATTTTTGCAAGTTTTTTTACTAATGTACTAACAATGCTCCAAACTCCACAGTACATAAATTTATATACTATCTATATGACTTATCCTTGTCTAGACAGTAAAAATCTGCCTTTCTATTAATACATATTATTATTATCTGCCCTGATATTAATGCAGAGAGCTACAAATGTATTGGTGTAATACAATTTTTATGTAAGGCCAAGATCTTAAAAGACTTCAGAATATCTATCAGGTACTGGATTCACAGGGCACATCTATGGGAAGGTGTAGAACCAGGATGCATTAGCCTGGGAGCAACATCACATGAATGCAGCAGCTCAGGATAACTGCCTGGTTCAGGCTGACTCACCCCGACAGTCGCCACTTTAGCTCTGATCTGGCTGCACAAACTTGAGCAGACTTGCTCATGGCCAGAGCTCCCAGCTGCAGTCACACGATGCAGCGTGGCAGGGCCATTCCCACTTGCTGTGCATAGCACGGAGCCAGAGCTTTTCCCCCTAAATCCATGCCTGGCATAACAACAAACGGCATTCCCTTCTTCTAATAATCCTGGACAAAGACTGGTTTTTAAAAGCCAAAACAAAGGGAGACAGGAGAGCTAGCACATTATCATAAACCCCACAGATCATGTGAAACACTGAGTGGCAGAAAATTCTTTTGAGCTTGCATTTTCAGAATAGCAGGAGGGATTTTCTTTTATGGGAATTTGCTGTTTTCCACAGTCAAATTAGTCTGTCTTGCTGAGAAACACGCAAAAGAGGAATTTTGAAGAAAGGAAACACCATTCATGTCTGAATCAGGAAACTGCCTGGCGATATCTAAAACAGGAAAGAGCTAAAACAGAAGAAAGGTGGCCAGCAAAGTTGTACTCTAAATTTGAACAGATAATACGAGTAGTTAGACTATTTTGTGTTTACAGTGCCTCTTAAAAGGTTATCAGGAAGATTGAAAAAACCTCTCAGCTTCCAAAGACTTTATAACTCGTCACAAAAACTCTGAAGTAGTTAAGTCTACCACATTTCTCTCTTTTCTACCCTCACATTTTTTGGCAATATGTGCTGAAGCATTTGAATGAAGCCAAGAACTTGTGTTACTTGAAGCTTCATCTGTTTCTGTGGTTTTCCCCCTTACTTGCCATCAATTACTTGTTCAGGACAAACTGTGAACAGAAGATCTATGTTAAGGAAGGAAGGTGTTGCTGTCCGTTTGGGGGATCCCCGGGGGGGCCCCTAAGGTGTATGTTCGCTGGTAGCAGCAGGCAGGCAAGGAGACTCCACACGGCTTCTGAGGGTGTTAAATAGATAAGGGTTTATCGGGGGTCCCACCCCCGGGAGCAGCATGGTTTCTGAAGGAGAAGGAGGGAAGGCAGAGGGAGGAAGAAAAGGGGCCAAGAGAGCCTTCGGTCTCCCTCGCACAGCTTAACAGGGATTCAAAGTGGGCACAGAATAAGACTTGGGCCAGGGGGATTACGGATATATGACACTTCAGGGGAGGATCACAGGCTTGCAACAAACCGTACATTTTCGAGGGGTGACACAGAGCATACCATTTAACTAAAATGTAACACTACAGAAGGAACGAATAAAAAGGCATAGATTAAATTCTGAGCTAGTCCTACTTGGAGACAAACTTCTGAAAATAATTCTTGAATTATCTTTAAAAGAGAGAGATAGTAAGAAACCAAAAGGTTCTACCTCATGTGGAGACAGCTTAGTTCAACCAGTGACCCAGCAGAGTTCACTGAAACTTCTGTAAATTATTCATTAGGTCACACCACAAAATGCAACCTCTGAGAGAATCGATTTCCCACCCCACCCACCAAAAAGGACACAAAGTGATGACTTCCAAAGACAGTATCTACCTGACACCTCTCTTCTTCCCCCCACCCTCCCTGGTTGCTGATCTGGGAATATAATCCATGAAGGAAACTATGCCAGAAAAACAGGAAAGACAAGAAGATGTGCTTAAAAAGTCAAAATTTTTAAAAGGTTTGGTAGAAAAAGTATTTGGTCCTGGTCATCTTCGTGAGGGAGAATTTAAGTAAGCCATTGATAAATGTAAAAAAATGTATTTCCTACGAAGAAAACAACATACAGAATTGCAAGCTGTCTTTGCAATAAATTCAAAAGCAGAAAGTTTGCCTGCTACCAAAATCAATCCATGACTAACAAAGCACTTTTTTTTGTTGAATGGATTTGTGTACATTTCCGATACAGGGTGTCTCCTTTACCCTTTTAATACCACACTCTTTAAAGTATATTGAATAAACATCTCCGCCTGGAAATAAACCAAACCACAACTACTGTAGAAGTTCATTTATGACTTCAAATATGACAAGCTACAACTAACAAAATTCAGTGGAAATATGATGCTAAGTCTGATTACTATCTTGGAAGAAGTTTTTTTCATCTCAGTTTTGGAAGTATATGCTTTCACTGCAGAAACACAAGGCTTTACCTAAATGATTCCTGATAATAGAACGTATTTGCTGCTAAAGGACTTAATATTTGTTTTCTTAAAAGAAATTAAGATACATATATGTGTATGTGTGTGTGTGTGCATTACTAATTATCTAATCAACATAATGCTAACCACAAAATAATTAAATTAAGAGTAGAAAGCCATATGAGCTGAGCCCCAGATACAGTAGAAACTACATTTGATAACCCTTATCTGTCTCCTGAAAAAGAGTTTTGAAGTGCAGCACAGACACACCTACTCAATGCTGACAGAAGGAAATAGCAGGGGCTGCTGCTCTTACTGATACTGTCACCATCAGCACAACCCACTCCTCGTTGCTGCTCTTTGTCTCTATCACTCTTGAGGATCAAGCCTGTGAGAATGAGCAAGAACAAGTGGAATGGCACAGCGCAGATTTCGGACTTTCTTCTGAAGCTGGCGGTCCCGATGGGAAAGCCTGTGGAACTGCACTGTGTTTATCCTGAGCTGTGGGATACAGCCACAGGGCTGGGCACACCCAGCATCACACAGTCACACAATGGCACAGCACCAGCTGTACTTTCTAATCTGAACCTCCCTTCGTGTTTTAAGGTCATTTCCTCTCATCCTTTCACTTGAGACACAGCAGAAGAAACCGACACCCACCTCCCTTTCATTTGGTTCAATTTAGTTGCACTTTGCTTTGCCACATTTAAGGCCTTTCCTTATTAGCAGAACACCCTAAGACTGCAGGGACATCTCCTCACCTAAACTTGATTTGTGTTTGGGGAGAGTTAATTTTACCCTTGATCCTACATGTCTGAACTAAATCTTTGTGAAGAGCATATGCTCAACACTGCCTGACTCAGAATAGTGGCTAACATGCAAAGTTGAAACAACTTTGCATGCATGCACCTTGAAAAGCATCAAAAATTATATCTGAATATGCTCGAGGTTTCTTTAATTCAAAGGCCTCTCAGTATGCTCTGGTAATTTCTTTCTACTGCTATTGTAGTGGGTAACAGTGTTTCTAGTGATAACAGGGAGTTTGCCTTTGGTTTTCTTGTATTTTTTTTTGGGGGGGGGGAGGAAATTTAATAGTAATGATGCTGGGAAAAAGTCATCAATCCACTTACTAAAGTGATAATAATTCCTGGGTTTTTTCATGTCTTTTCAAACATTCATATATTTTCAAACATTAATGGGGTGAACAAAAATAATGAGACTATACTGGAGGTGAAGTGAATTCTATAGAACTTTGAGTATTTTAATTTCCTGCCATTTCTGCTCAGCTGCAGACCAGAGGATTGATGTTTTCTTAAACAAAATGGTTGGATGCTGCCCCCTTGTGAGCGGGGCCTCTGCTCCAAAGCCTGAACCACGACTGCCTAAAACCTTTTTTTTCTGTAGAAAAACCATCTGATTCTCTTGTCCCAAACTCTGCTTTTGGCTGTGGTGGCACTTAACACGTATGACCCACGGCAGCAGGCAGGGCAAATACTGAGCTTCAGTAAAGGCAAGCCAGCACCTCTGAACGAGAAAAACTTGTTCCCTTGATTTGTTATGATCAATGCCAGCTTTGAGGCCTTTTACCTCCAGGCTGTCAGACACATCACAGGCGTTATTAACTCTCACAGCTCCCATTCAGGATAGGTCAGCAGCATTGCCCTGGTTTAATCAATAGCACGCATGCAGCACAGGGATAGGGATGCTGCTGGAGGCTGAGGCACTCTGAGAGGTTGTCCCAAGCAGGTATCTGTCCCACCACAGCCCAGCCATGTGTGCAAGCTGTTAGTGCAGATCGGGGTCACTGACCCACACCGCTCGGGCCCCACTCCAGCGTTCCAGCAGAGGAACCTCTTTTTCCAGACCTGAGTCCTGCTCACAATCCTGAATGTATCATGGCCACAGGAACACAGAGCAACACCATGTGTAGCCTCTAACACCTCATGGAAGGTGCTTAGTTCAAACCTTCTCAGAGGTTTCTGTCAGCCAGCGCCCTGCACCTGAGGAGGGGCTGTGGCAGCTCTTTCTGCTACATCTGCTACAGAGGGATGGCCGGTTCATCAGGGGAAAGAACAGGTCTTGGATATCAGCGAAGGTTTTGGGCAGTTATCATGATCCTTGTCTTTCCCAAAAGGCCTTCCCCAAACCCTTTCTACAGCAGGATCTGGGGGGAAGCCAGTCAAGCAAACGGTGGGATTTTTTTTTTCCTTCCAAATGTCTAATTGTAATGCAAATTTTAACTGATTTTAATTGAGGAGCCCAGAATTGGAATACTGTGTCCAGTTCTGGGTTCTTCAGTATAAAAAGACAAGGAGCTATTGAAGAGGGTCCAGCCAAGGCCATGAAGATGATGAGGGGGTTGGAGCATCTCTCATAAGGAGAGACTGTAGGAGTTGGACCTGTTTAGTCTGAAGAGAAGACTGAAAGGGAAACTCATTAATGATATGACAGGATGAGAAGCAATGGCCATAAACTAAAACACACGAGGTTTTACCTCAACATGAGGAACAACTTTATGTTGGCGGTGGCAGAGCACTGGAACAGCTGCCTAGCGAGGTCGTGCTGTCTTCCTCTCTGGAGACATTCCAAACCACCATTCCACCCGCTCCAGGTGGCCGTGATTTGTACGGAGATTTGGACTGGGGGGTCTCCAGAGATCCCTTCCAACCCTAACGATTCCGCGCCGGTGCGTGTGATTCGCCAGAGCCGGTGTCCGCCTCCTCCGGCGCCGTGAGGGCTCCGGGCCGAGCGCTCCCCTCAGGCGGCTCCCGCGCGCGATCCCCACGGGGCCCCGCCGCCCTCCGCTCAGGCGCTGCGCGGCCAGCCCGCAGGGTCCTGGCGGGCGCGGGGCCCTGTGCCGTACAGCATGGCGGCGCTGTGGCGGCGGGCGCGTCCCCCGGCAGTGTCGGGGCTGTGCCGTACGCTCCGAGCGCTCTCAGGTACGCGGTACCCGCGGGGCTCGGGCCCGGCAGCGGCCGCGCATTCGCCGCTCCCCGCGGGAAGCGGCTGCCCGCGCCTTCCGACGCCCAGAGCGCCCGGGGAAGGTTCTCCCAAGCCTTTCCCACCGCCCGTAGATCACAGACTCGAGCGGCTGCTGTGCCGACCGGGCCGCCTCTCCGCTCTACTCCGAGGCGGGGCGGGCGGCGGCCGCCTCCATCCGTGAGGGCTCTGGCAGCCACCGCCGCGCCCGGTGCTCCGGCGGAGCCCGTCCCTCGGCCCCTGGGCGCTGAGGGACCCCCGGGTTCAGAGGACGGTGCAGCGGGGTGGGGGCTCCGCAGCGGGGCTGGGGCTGCCCCAGAGGCAGCCAAGCCTTTCCTGAGGAATCGGCGCCGAAGGGTAGCGGCCCTCCCCGCCCGCTCGGCAATTCCAGAGCAAGCCCCCCCCGCCCGGGCTCGGATGCTGCGTGGGCTCGGTGCCCGCCCTGCCCGTGACGGCTCCGAAAGCAGCAGCGACCCTGTCCCCTCACTAGAAGGAGTCATCGCTCACCTGCGGCTGCTCCCGCCGCCTCACACCGCGCCGGGAGCCGGGGCCGGTCTGAGCCGAGGCCGGTCTGTGCAGTGGCCGGGGTGGCAGCAGGGGCCCGCTTCTCTCTGAGCGCGTCCTACGCCCAAGGCACACACGGCATACAAAGCTTTGAGCTCGAAAAGGTGACCCGCGGAAAAATATCTGCGTAGGTCTCTCTGCTGTAATTCTGAGACAGAGACCTGTACTGGATTTCAGTTGCATTAATTATGAGCCTCTTGGACATTGTGTAAAAATTTAATCTATTTT
The DNA here is from genome assembly GCF_015832195.1 of Motacilla alba alba. Classification (NCBI taxonomy): domain Eukaryota; kingdom Metazoa; phylum Chordata; class Aves; order Passeriformes; family Motacillidae; genus Motacilla; species Motacilla alba. The sequence goes on along the minus strand of NC_052030.1, from coordinate 6,519,736 downwards.
CTCACTTAGTTTGTAGTGCTTTATTTTCTGTATTTAATTCACAAAACCAGAGTAGATAGCTTAATGCACAAACCACAGCACTAGAGTGAAGTGAGGAAAACCCAAATCAGCAATAATCAATTGTGAAAATAGGTGTACTCTGATATTGTCCTTCTTACATACCTCTCCCATCTTCCTGGTCTGTTTCTATTCTTTTTTTTCACGTCCTCTTCACAGGAAAGAATGAGTATGATCTTCTGGTCGTTGGTGGAGGGTCTGGAGGCCTTGCTTGTGCAAAAGAAGGTTTGTATGCATAAATAACAGAAGTTTTGGTTTAACTTCAGTGGGGTGTAAGGAAACTAAGGGAAATGTTATTGATAATCTTAAAGCTTTTTAGAAAGCATAGTATGCTCAGTACCTACACATTAATCATTAACTTAGCTCCATATGGTTAATCTGCAAATTGATTCACACCCTCAGATGGTGTGATCTTGTTTGGCATTCCTCTTAACCTTTTAAAAAATATTTCTTCTTTTGTCGTGGGAAAAACTAATAAGCTTTAATTTCACTGTTGTAAAAGTATTCAGAGTACCTCCATAGATGCTGTATTTTTTTAAATACCATTCTCATTTATGTGTTAAAACAACAATACCTTCAGAGTGTTTCCAAGATCTAACTGCTGTAGAGAACCTTGCCCCCTTTGTATCTCAGGGTAGCATGTTCAACAACCCACAGTGCTCTTAAACATCATTTGAGGTCAGATTGCATTTTTAGGGTCACTGGGAGCTGGAGGCCCCAGTCTGGGTTATTAAGCATCTTCCAGAGAATTTGCTGACTACATAGGCAGGTTGACTCTCTGGTCTGGTAACTTCAGTTAGACAGAAAAAAACACCAGCTGCCATCTCCTATATTTTATCTGTGTCTGTGCTACTAAAAATGTTTATGTTTGTGTATTTCTCCTTCCTCTAAATACCTTACCTTGCTTCTTTGTTTAAAGCTGCTCAGTTTGGAAGAAAAGTGGCTGTTCTGGATTATGTTGAACCTTCCCCACAAGGTATGGAAGAGCAATGACAGGGTAATAATTGGACACGCATATAATTCAGTTGCTCAGGTGAGCAGGTTGCTCCTGGCAGCAATGTCCAAAGCCACACTGCCTGTTTTGCTTGGAATAAAAGTCCTTAAGCCCAGCTTGTGCCATGGCTGGTTCTCTCCAAGATGAACTAGCTGTGCCTGCTCCCCTGCACATTAAGCTTGTTAGCAGTGCTTCATGCTACCATTTATAGTGGACTTTGGACTTAAATAAGTGAGAATATTCCCTCTGTCAAAATGTTATTTACAATTTCTAAAAATTACTAATTGTGTCATGCTGGGGCTCCTCGTGCACAATGCTCAGAATGAGATCTGCAAACGTGACTGTTTAGTTACTGAGTCTTCTGAGCGCTGAGAAAAATCTTGAGATGGTTTGAATTTTAGAAGAAAAATATACAGAGATGGTTTTTATCAAACAAATGAGCACAAAGAAAGTTATAAACTGATCTGTAGGAGACAGTAAACTGTGTTGTTACAGAACATTTTACTTCACATGGACCCAACTGCATTCTTACACTAATCTGATGCATTTACTTTTTTTTTCCTTTATTTATTTTTTTTTCCCAAGGAACCGCGTGGGGACTTGGCGGAACTTGTGTGAATGTTGGCTGCATTCCTAAAAAGCTCATGCATCAAGCAGCCCTTTTAGGGAGTGCCCTTAAAGATGCCCAACACTATGGCTGGAATATATCCCAACCTGTTCATCATACCTGGTAAAGACTGCTGCCTATCTCTGCTCCTGTGTGCTGCAAATGCATAAAAATAACCTTTTCCCAGTTGGTGTTTATTATGGGGCAGTTAGGGAAGTGAATTTTGCATGTGAAATTTTAGCCTGGTACTTGTTAAAAAACAGAGCTAGTTTCTGGTTTCTCAGGGCAGAAATTATGTTGATTTAGATGTGATAATTTGCTTTCACAACAGAAAATACTGTGGTTCATTCCTCATTTTCAGCAGTTGCCTATATCTTTGTGTTGCATAACCTGAATTTGTAATGTGATGACTTCATGTTCAGTTTCTTGTTTTGTGACAGGTCCGTGATGGCACAAGGTGTTCAGAATTATGTGAAATCCTTGAACTGGGGACACAGAGTGCAACTACAAGAAAAGTAAATAAGGCTTTGAAGTTTGTCTTTCTCCCTACAGTCAAGGAGGTGCTCTTGCCCTTGTAGAACTGCAGAATTGTCTTTGAAGTTTCTATCTAGAGCGAATATTTTGAGTCTGTAAGTCCTTTCTTCTGGGGTCTGTAAGTGCCCTTGTCCATGTAAGTGGTCTCTTCCTCTCCTATATTCCTTTTTGGTGAAATAGTAGTTGACACTGACCATACACAAAAGCTTTCTAGCAGTGTAGTGATGCCCTCTTTAGTCTGGAGAGGTTTTGCCTTAATATGAAGCAGTCAAGAATTCTTAAGATACTTTTGATCTCGTCCCCCAAAATTTCTATGCCATACAAACCCACAGCTAACACTATGTTAGAGCAGCAGATTTTTTGAATTTTTTTTTTTTGCTTTCAGTGCAGAAATAGTTCCAAGATTTTCAGCATGCAGTTCCTTTTATAGAGAAATTATAATAGAAAATTTAACAGATTTTAATCTTGTTACTCCTGCTGAGTCACTTTGGTGTGTTCTCAAATGAGCATGGTGCCAGAAATGCTATAGATAATATAGTAATGCTATGGCTAACAGAAAATGTCTTTTGAAGAGGTCAATAACCTGACCTCAAAGTTTGTGACAAGGTTAAGTTACTTTTCTGTGTAGAGGAGTTAAGTATGACACAAGAATTAAGTGACAAATTATGATAGAGCTGCAAACAGTCCTATGAAATGAGATTCCTTCCTTTTACTGCTCTATGCCTGATTGCTACCCTTTTTAGCACTTACAATTGCCTATCTTTTCTGTATTTATTTCATACCTATTCTTGTTAAGTGTACTTTGCTGATGCTGTTTTCTTCTAAACAGGAAGGTGAAATATTTCAACATAAAAGGACGTTTTTCTGATCCACATACAGTCCGTGGTTTAACAAAAGCAGGTAAAGAGGTGAGCTGCTGTGCTGATTTCTGCAGTGTTGTTCACTTGGAACATTTCAGGTCATTTGGGACCGAGATTGTCCTTTTGCAAATTGCTTGAGGTATTCAGTATTGTTTTAGTGAGTGAGATTTGCATTTCCCACTTAGAGAAGTTGTTTGTGAACTTGACTGGTGCCTGCTGAGTCCCTGGCCGGGCCTGTTAGATGCTATTGCTTTTTTCTGCGTGTGGGAATGCTGAGACAAAAGATTTTCGTTTGATTGGTCAGTCATGCTGATGCTTACAGAAATGTAAGTTCTGAGAATTAGGTTGCTCTGAGCTGTTTCCCTCCTTCAGGTGATTTGTAGGGGTGATTAACTCGCTAATACCAAATTGTGTGTGGGAGGCAATTAGTGTGAATGCACAGCTGGGTCACATAACGGAATGGTGGCCATTGCTGCCTGAACGTGCCTTTTTAACACCTTTTTGAGGGTAATTGTTTAATGTTACTGATTAATATCAGCTTGAATGTCAGGTTTTTGGGGGTAGGTGCTTAGGATTTTCTAGAAACAGTTTCTTTTTGAGGTAGCTTAACTCCAGGCCTGAGGCAGGCTTTACTGCTGTGATCTCTGTGTGTTTTATCCTGACAAGAAATTGATTTTAAAAGTGTCCTTTGTGCATAACTACTGCTTGCAAATAGTCATCAGAATCTTGCACAGCATAAGAGCAATTGCATGGTTAATATTGAAACAAAACCTAGTAGAGAATGGGTAGGAGAAATTCTGCAGGTATTAGTTTATCTCTATCCTTTTTTTAAAGCATTGCTGATTATTATGTCACATAAACAGCAGATGGTAGTGCCAGTTTTCTCATTGATCACTGATTTGTATATAGATGAAATCCAAAGACAGATAAAAGGATTTCAAATGCTTGATTTTGATTTTTCATTTTTGTTTTAGATTGTTGTTACTGCAGATAATATTGTCATTGCTACTGGAGGAAGACCAAAATACCCAACGCATGTAAGTTACCTTTCCATTTGACAACTCCAGTGCTTTGCTGAGATGCAGGACACAGTGAAGGAGGATAAAGAATGTAAAAATAAGGCAACATATGAGAGATTTTTGTACTTGTGTCACACACACAAAAAAATTGTCTTTATATAAAGGATGTTGCCTATGGAAATGTTTTTCTAAAAAGCTAATTTGCTCTGATTCATTATGTTGGTGTTGCTTAGAGCTATAGGATAATTCAGGTTGGAAGTTGGCAGCCCCAGCTATATTCCCCTTGGTCTGTACTTTACTCAACACAGCCCAAATTGCTATTAGCTTTTATTGCTGACAGGGTTTGCATTGTAGATTCACCTGTGTGATCATAGGTTGCAGGTGCGCTGGAGTATGGAATCACAAGTGATGATCTATTCTGGTTAAAGAAATCTCCTGGAAAAACGTAAGTTACCTTACCATGGCTGTAATAGATTCTGGCATTCCTACCTTTTCTATCTAGCAGGGTGAAAAATGTTCAAAATTGCCTTTTGTACACCATTTTTTTTCTGTTTTCCTTCTGAAAATGTGCTTTGCGATGCAGCAATATCATACTACCAAACTCAATATCATACTACCAAACTTCATTAGTAACTGATAGATCTTCCCCCTCCTCCTCTTAGGAAATTCCCTTCTAAAATCAGATTAAATAACGTTTTCACCGTGTTAGGTTTTGCTGTAGCGATTACACCCCACGTCACAAGAGGGCAGCATGAACTCACATGGGGGCTGCTCAGTCCCCGTTCCTCAATTACAGGAGAAGCTCCAACATAATTTTGCTTTCTCCTAAGTTGTGGCACTTCTGATAACAAAAGAAAATACGAAAAACCGTTTGGGTTACTTTTGCTTTGGAAGCTATTGTTTAACTGAAATATTAAAACACCGCTTTTGATGGAAATACTAAAATGCCACGGTTGTTCTTTACAGCAAAGAGCACCATAAGATTCCAAGTCAACACTGCTACAGAGCAATTTCCCAATGAAGATAATTGTGATAGGAAATGCAGATTTGCTAGCCAGAAAGTCAGATAATGCTATCTTTTTGTCTTCTCTATTGAGCAATTCTAGAAAAAGCAAAAGACACTTTGGGCTATAATACTGGTGTTCGTGCAAAAAACATAGTTGCCATTCATGGCAGTGACTTTCTGCTATAAAAAATGCACTGTGTTAAGCTAACCTTCAAATAGGAAAATGAGGCTTCTTGGTGCAGTTTTAGAAAGAAGATAAATTTGTTGTTTTTTGTAGTGTTTCAGTCACCTCTAGAATGTTGCAGGCATGATTTATGTGAGGAAATTATTTTTAAGAAAAGCAACACCCACTCCCCCAAAAAAACCCCAACAAAATCCCAAACCAAAATATAAGATTTATCCTTGTAAGAGGTTTCTTTGAAAATGTGGCTCTTGTCCAGCTGCTGCCAATGCAAGTTGTAACAGTGTAATGTGGGAGTCTAGTGTTTATATGTTGCATTCCTGAGATTTAGTCAAAATAAGCCTGCAGGGGCTACAGTAGCATTTCTGTGCTTTATCAGGCTCTGTCTTAGCAAATGAGGGAGGGAGTTGTTAAAGGTTTGTTTCTGTCGGATTTGTTTCTGTTGTAAATATTCCCAAGGTTCAGTTTAACACCTTTTGTTTTTACTCTGAGCTATGTTGTAGTTATTCTTTCTTTTCTCCCTCTCCAAATGTACATATCTCAGCTACAAATTACATGCCTGGAGGTTATAGAACTGTCAGTCCTGCAGATTTTTTTGGGGTTTTTTTTGTTTTGTTTTTTTTTTTTTTTTTTAAGTAAGCCATTAACCAACTTAAAAGTCCCATAGATATACAAACATGGGGAAGAAACTCACTACTGAGATGGAAGAGATGCCTTGAAATGTGTTGAGAATGAGTAAGAAATTTATCAGGTGTGAACAAGGTTAGGTTTTGCTTTCCTGACTTTTCTTTTAGACTCTGACAATGCCCAGGAACCCCTGTTTTGTACAAGAAAGTGTGTATAATAAGGGGCTGATGCTATGAGTAAGTGCCAGCTGACATCCATTTTTCATCTAATGAAAAAGAAGAGCAAACATATGCCCAAATTACAGAAATTCTCATTCTTTTCCCTGTGAATCTCCAGTAGATATTTCTTTATGTTCAGTATGTGGCTTTTTGCAGCACTTCCCAGGAGCTGCATGCTAATGAGGGTGTGATCATTCATTCACAGATGAATCAGATGCCCTAATGCTGGAAAAATTATTTCCCATTATGTTAAATTATTTGCCAAGCATAAACCCCAGACTAGCAGATTTTAATCACTTTTACTCAACCTGTTCTCTGTACACCTTCAGAAGTTGTGTGTTTTTATTGTAAGATAGAGAGATGTTATCTGGAGCCTTTTGTAAGAAAACATGTGTTGTACTGACTGTGCAGTCCCTGGGGCTTACAGAGCTGCAGCCTCCATGTCTGCGCTCCTCAGAAGTTTAAAAGCACTGCTGTTAGAACTGGGAGATGCTGCAGATTGGTTTAGGGCAAGGCATAGGCCACAAGCCCATTCAAAAACCTAACAAAATACTTTGTTGTCAGTGGAAATACCGTGTGGGATGCCATCTCCAAAGGGTGAGATTTTAACAAGTCTGTATAAGACATAAACAGCAAAGGTGTGCAAGTGCAGCCTGTCCAGCAGCTGAGTGTTAATGGCTGCCTGGCTGGAGCTGCTTTTACCTGCAGAATAGGGACTGAGCATTCTGCCTTTTTACCCAGCAAATGTAGGGAACTGAGGATGTGGTCAGGAGAGAGAGGAACTGCTGCAGTGTAGGGATCAACTGGGGACAGAGATGGAAACTGCTGTGCTGGAGAGCTGATACACCTCATAAATTGCAAGTGTTGATGGACAATTTCAATTATATTCTTGATTGAAAGGGTGTGAAGTATTGGGAGAAGTGGGAGCTGGGGTTTTATTTAAGAACTAAAATGGATATATTTGGTAAATGTCAGTCCAAGTAAATCTATTAAACCCATTTTCTATAATATCATGCACAAGTGTTTGAAGACAGGAAGGGCAAATATTTGGAAAAATACAACGATTAAAAAGCAGATGGTTATAAATCAAAATGAAATTTAGCAATTAATAAAATCTTCATTGGGAACTGTAATCTACTTGATAGGAAGGCATAATCTAATTGATAGACCATCCCCATGTGCTGAAAGATGAGCTGTCAGGGAAGAAGATTGGCCTGGCTGAATAGAGAGTTTTGGCTGGAACTCAGGGAAAAAAGGAGTGTTTATGCCCCTGGGAGAAGAGGGAGGACCACAAGGATGCCATAAGGTTGTGCAGGGAGAAAATTAGAGGGGCCAAAGCCCAATTAGAACTTAATCTAGCTACTGCTGTGAAAGGCAATGAAAATGTTTCTATAAATACAGTAGCAACAAAAGGAGGGCTCAGGAGAATCCCTGTCCTTCATTGCATGTGGGTGGGGAGAAGCACAGTAATAAGGATAAGGAAAAGGCTAAGTTGCTTAATACCTTCTTTGCCTCAGTCCTTAATAGTAAGAGCAGTTGTTCTGTGGGTACCCAACCCCTGAGCTGAAAGATGGGGACAGGGAACAGAATGAAGCCCCCATAAATCATGAGGACTAGGTTAGAAAACTGCTACAGTCCTTGGACATGCACAAGTCCAAGGGGCCAGATGGGATCCACCCCAGGGTGCTGAGGGAGCTGATGAAAGAGCTGACTGAGCCACCCTCCATCATTTACCACTAGTTCTGGCTAACTTGGGGCCCCCAGCTGACTGGAAGTTGGCAAATGTGACACCCACATCAAAATTTTTATTTTCCTGTTTGTGCAAAAATATGCACAAGCTCATTCCACTGCTTTCTTCTTTTCTTCCTTTTCTGTAACAGGTTGGTTGTTGGAGCCAGCTGTATCCTTTGAAAAGCCTCTGATGAGCTATGATTATAACTAGCATAGCTGTCTTTCCTATGAAAGTTCAGTTTTCAGAATTCCTCTGCTCATGTCATATAGTTGAGTTGGTAAGAGAATAGTAAGAGTTTCCTATGCAGTAGCATCATGGAAATTAAGATCAGCTGAGGATAAATTCTCAGGATCTTAAATCCAGTGTTAACTATGTTAACTATAGGACTTCCAAATTTTATTCTATGTACACAGGCAAGCTAAAGATGTCTGTGTGAGGAGAACTTGGTATCCCCAAGTGAAAAGCCCACTTGTATACTACTCAAATGTTGTGTTTATCGAATTTGTTGTTTACATTTGCTTAACTGGTGTGTTGCCAGATGTTTCCCTTGAGTGTGCTGGTTTTCTGACAGGCATTGGATTGGACACTACAGTCATGATGAGAAGTATCCCACTTCGTGGGTTTGATCAGGCAAGTACAGAATATCTTACATCTCCTTATCTGGCAAATAAATTTAAAGATAGATTTTTATTATTTTTATCTCCTAAAGAAAAAATGTTGTTTGCATCTCCAAACATTTCCTAATATGTGCACGGGTTTTGAGGTAGGAGTATTGTTAAGTGGCAGTGACAAACACCACCCATGGTAGTGACACTAGTGACAGCTCCTGATTGCATGTCACCCTCTCCCACCCTGGAGTGGCTTCCTTAAAACTAGTGGCTTGTATGCCTTGAAAGTGATGCCATGAGTTTTCAAAACATTGTATAAGAATAATTCTTGAGATTTACACTCCTCATTGAAGAAATCCACACCTGTAACAGCATGGGGTCTGAGCAAGCAGGGAACAGGGAATGTGTGTGTGTAGCACTTGCTCAAACACCGTAGGGCTTGCTCTGAGAACTTGATCCTCTGTAGGCAGGAGGAGCACAATGGCCATACCAAAGTTAATGAAGTATTAATGGAGATAAAATAATTATGTTCAGTCTGCAGCCACATTGAGTCTGATGGAAACTGATTAATGAGCTCTCATGTTTCTGAAGAGACATAACCCTGCTGTTGCCTTCATATTAGTTAATATCAACTTTGAAAATAAAGTTTTGTAAGCTGAGAGAGCTTGTGGGAAGTTGTTCTATGTGAATGGTTTTGTAATGATATCGTTTAAGTAATAAACACACTCTGGCAAGGTGCAACCTGAGTTCCTGCAGTCAAGAGCACTGATGTCTTTGGATAAACCTGTTGATGCCACATTTTACTACTTCAGTTTGTACTATTTCAAACAGGATCTTAGGACAAAAGTGGTTTGTTTGTTTTGGTTTTTTTTTGTATTAGAACTTTCCATTAAACCTTAGTGTTTCATAGTCATTGCAGAGAAATGTCAGGTGCTATGGCAAAAGGAAATATCTTTCTCCATTGTTTTATGAAGTATTTAATTTTCATCAAACTATTAGAAAGTTCTAATTACAGTAATGGTAAATTGAATATGCTCTAGATTGTGTAAACAACAAAAATGCTTTAAAAGCAACCATTTTATTAATATACTCTTATATTTTTTTAAAAATAATTTGAGTATTCAGGTGTAGTTGCCTCTTGGAATGGAGTTGCAGGTCATAGTGGCTCCCTAAATTATCATGTGTTAGCAGTGAAGAGTTAACTAAGTGATAAAGAATGTGTGAAATGCACAAGGTATTTACTGGGGTTTCCTGAACCCAGCTGAAGGGGGGGTTTACATTGAAAAGGTCATGTATATAGCAAAAAACAAATTTGTTTCACTACTCAACAGCAAATGGCTTCTTTAGTAACTGAGCACATGGAATCTTATGGCACAAAATTTTTAAAGAGATGTTTCCCAACTAAAGTTGAAAAATTGGAGAGCGACAGATTGCAAGTCACTTGGAAAAATGCTGACCTGGACACAGAAGAAACTGATTCTTTCGACACCGTTATGTGGGCAGTAGGTAAATATGATTATCTTAACATTTCTTTGCAATGCTTTCATTCTGAAAGTGAAGTCACCTCATCATGGGGTCAAACAGCCCCCCCTTAAATGTTTAGTGACTTAGACATTGATTGTTGTTTAATTCTTTTCTTGCATGCCTGACTTGTTCATTTACAGTCTAAAAACACATTGAAGTTACAATGAATAGAAGAAGTCTGTGGTAACTATTTTTGCATGAGCTGCAATAAATGGGAGACCATCTAGTCTTTCTCACTTTTACTAGAGTAAGAACATGAATTCCAGCAAACTCTGGTTTGCAGGTAGTGTTCTCTAAGTCCATACTCTTGATTGATTCATGAAGCTATTCACTGTAAGTGCGTATTTATCCTGTTTAAGAGGCCACCATTTCTTCTAGGATTTTTTTTCTAGACTGTGCTGCTTAAGTTTGTTACTGCAACTGTCATCCAATTCAGAGAAAGAGAAGTAACTGTCTCTAAAAACCCAAGCTCTTGCAGGGAACCTTGAAACTGTATAGCTTTTTGAAATCTGGTTAGGGACTTTCACATATCTCAGACCCCTTGGAACTGACATACGACAACTAAGAGTAAATTGGTTTAGAAGAATGCTGTGATAAATGTCTATGAGCATAATCACCAGAAATGGGAATCAAATCTGGGTTTTTCCTCCTTTGAGACGAATGCTGCTTCCTGCAAGGACTAACACACTAAATTATGTACAAGGCTCCAGGCCACAGGAATGAAAATACTCCTTCAGTGTTGCCTCCCTAAGCTGCTCATTTGTCGCTGTGACAAGTCTGTCCTCAGTTTCTCTATTGGTTCAAATGGGCTGTAAGCCCACCAGAGTAGGAGACTTGTCTTTTGTGCTTATAAAGCTTTGTGAATATCTGGAATTCTAGATCAATAATGCATGGCTAAAGGTAGTAGTGTTACTTGGCAGGCAGATGATATCTGGCAAACAAAGTAAATAGGCTTAAACGTACTGCCCAAGAAATCCATTTTGATGCAGACAAGTAATCAGTTTTACTAGCAGCTTTAGCAATCCCCTTGACTACTTTATATTCTTTTTATCTGGCACTTCTGGTTTAGAGTAGTGGGAATGCATTACTCTTTCTTTTGTTTATAACATAAATTTAAATTCTTGTGGTTGTAGAATAGATCCAATACAGGATCAGAAACAGATCATTTACAGCATTTCGTATTTTGCCCAGTGGATTTAATCTACTGTCCAGTTGTTCCATTTCCCTGGTTAAGTCAGCTTTATATCTTCCTAATACTCCAAACAGAGAGCAGGTTGTGCATTGTGACAAATGTTTTCTTCTCCTTACTGTAACTACTACTCTCTGAGAAGTGCCTTGGGCTCTACAAATTGTGGAAGCAGCCTGTAATAATGGATTATTCTCATCAGAACAAATCAAACAGACTAGCGCTTGCCAAGAGCAAAAAAAGCTCATGCTATCTGGACACATAACAGTCCTGAAAACTGTAGAATAATATTCATGAGGTGAGCTAAAAATGTTTCCAAAAAGTGGGTTTCTAAGTGCTGTATTTGATTTTTCTTAAGCTTTCTGGTAAAAAACCCAACCCATTCTGTGGTTCAATGAAAAGTACGCTGAGTTGGAGGCACACATGTCAAATGTCAAGTCAATTTGTTTACTTTTGTCTAAGATGGAAAAAAGAGCTATTAAGTTGAAAAATAAGAAAAAAAAAATCTTGGTTTACTGTTAATTATAATGGAATAAGGTTACATGATAGACTGTTGCAATTCAGTGGTAACATGAGTCTACTCATTATTTCAGTACAGGGGAGCTACATGTATTATAATTTTTGTCATAGATTTGAGTTACAATCCATATTTAGGAACAGCAAAATGAATAGTGTGAGGATTTTGTGTTGCCTTTTTTTTTAGTGTTCAAATTGGCACTCCACCCTTCAGGATTAAACACATTAACAGTTAAAGCTGGTTAATTGGTGTGCAGTCCATATGATTCATTGTTTTGCTCTGTATCAACACACCCACACCAGGTGTCTCAGATAATAGGCTGGGAAACTTAGTGGTGTTGAGGATTTCCTGTCTGCAGATGTGCCAGTTATAATACTGATTGAAGCAAGTCAGCTTGTAGAGTTGGTTAAAAAGCAGCTGCTATTGTTAACTAATTGTAGCCTAAATTATAGTACATATTTCCATAATTTTTGCCAGTGCCTCATGGAATTTTAGTAGGATTTAATTAATAATGTTAAAAATAGTTACTGATAGTGGGACATAGTTTAATAAGCTACAGTACTATCTCTTAATGTCAACCCTTTAAAAAGAAAATCAGATTGTGTTTCTGTGACGAGTTTTGTTTTGCTTTTGCAATGTGTGATTTTCTGCTTATATGGATAAGCTAATAAAAGCAGGCACAGTGCTCCCTTTGTTTTTCTAGCAGCTTTTTTGAACTAATCAAAATATTTGAGGGGCGAAAAAGAAATCTCATTTTGATACATTTTAATTTAATTTAAAAGTTTCAGCCCAAAGCTTTGTAGGTAACGCGTGGACCTATCATACCTTGCTGAGGCACTACATACTGTTATATTCCATCTCAGTGCAAGAGCTTGTTCTTGATGTTTATTTGATTTTTCCAGTTCAGCTCTGTATGTCTTTCTGTCTTACTAGTGCTGTCTTTGGCTTCTAGAGAATTCTCCTGAAATATAAGATTTTGAGGTTTTGAATAGAATCCTTGCTGTTCAGTATCAACAAAGGGTTAAGTACATAACATTTTTTTGTAAAAGCGTTCTTCAAGGCTTGCAACCAAACCAGTTTGGGTTAACAAGGGAAACAGAAATTTTGCTCGGAGATTTTCTGTGAAAAGTCCCATAAGGTAAAATATTGCTGCGATCTCCTATGAGCACATCTCTGCCAGCCCCTGTAGAAAAGGCTTTAGATTTATCTTGCCAAACACAGTCTTGCCATCGAGTTTTTAATCTTTGAACTATTCAGTGAAAAATAAAGCACCTTGGTTGATCTCAAACAACTCTTAATGCTAATGTGCTGTGGTTTGCTGAAGCTTTGGGTCTGTGTTCTGAGCTTCCCATGTCTGTCTCTCTTACTAACTTAAATTCGTAACTCTCTTGATTAGATATGGTTTCTGCAATCCTAATGAAATTTGATTAGATATGGTTTCTGCAATCCTAATGAAAATTGTCATTCCCATTATATCAGCCAGTGCTTTTAGGTTTTTTCCAATATCTAATTTTAAGGACATTCAGTCAGACTTTATTCAGCGGGGCTATTTTTAATATGCTTTTCCTTTTGTGTAACCAACCCATAAACTTTGAGTGTAACTTTTTTTTAATGCTACTTATTATACCAGCCTGTAATTACAAAAATAACTTGTTCATGAGCTAGGCTATGCCTCTAAATCTACATGTGAAGAAGGTTGGATTCAGAACTATTTCAGCACTAAGGTGCTATTTGAGTTGATAGGTGATGCTAACCTTTACTTCAATGATGGTAGAAATAGATTTTGAAATGGCAGAAAATTACTCCAAAGTAATTTCTTGAAAACATAATTACTGCATGGAGAAAACAGATTCTGTTCAATCACAAATGCTGAGGAGATTGAAGCCAATGACCTACCTCTCTTGTGAATGGTGGTTGAGTGCTCGTTTTTGAGACTGCAGAGCCATCCTTTGAAACCAAATCTTTGGTTAAAGCGAGCTTTGTGTGGGAGAAATAAAGTAAGAGTAAACGCTAGCTTTCTTCTCAGAAAATGTTTCCAGCCCTCTTCCCTTTTTACAGGACATTGAGAACAAGAAAAGTAGAATTTTAGAAGTCTGTCCCATGCTATAAGGTTTTAATTTTTAATTTTACTACATGTCACTTGGAGTTGCTTTTGTTGTGAACTCCAGGTATGCACTGGATGGCCACAGGCAGGTTTTTGTTTATTGCACCACAAGCGTTTTGCTGAGAGGACTCCTCTGTGTAAAAGGTGTTAGTGCTACAGGAGAGTACAGTGAGCATCCTTGCCAGAGAGCCAATTACTGCCCTAGTATTGACTAAGGGCCAGATTGTTTTTTCAAATTGTGGCAGGCATGCTGGAGGTTTATCAGTAATGGATGTAATGTTCAAAAGCATCCTTGTAGAAATGGTGCACGCTGCTATCAATGTGATAAAAGTTCTGAACTTTTTTTAACCTTAATTAATCTTACTCTAGGCAATATTTTCCTGTAATCTGAACAGTAGTTACACTGCAGTGGTTTTTATTAGTCATTATCAGCTGGTTATGTTTTAGCAAACATCTTGTGGGTTTTGGGAGACATTTAAAGGAGGAAAGGGCAGTGGTCTTGAAACTAATTTGGGGAATGTGTCAGGCACTCAGAATGAAGAGCGTATTGAAACTGGGAACACAGACAAGATTTTGATTAAGGTCAGACTGAGGTCAGATTGGATAAAGTTATAAGGTGATGTGCCAATGTATAGGGAAGAAGTGGAGATGATTATTTGGCTTCAGCTTTATTCCAGAAAAACTCTCCTGTCACCCAGCAGTATCCTCACTTTGGGCATCTACAATAAAATGCGTGGTTGGCTCCAGTTTGGATTTTTCAAATGTCGGGAGGCAAGCAGACATTCTAAGTTCTATGGTTAAGAAATTCTGGAAGACCCATTATAAAATTCTGCTGTCAGCTGCACCTTTATCACCCTGGGAAATCTTACTAGGTGTAAGAGTATGCTGTCACCCATTTACCACTGCTACTTACCTGACTATGGCTATTCCTCTGAATTCTGAGTTTAGCTGTTTCAGTCTCCACTGTTGAAGATCCTGCACCTGAAGGTCACACTCTGATACTTGTTCCCCTTGTTTTGTGTTCAGGTGTGATTACCAGAAGCCCCAGGCAGGTGATGGGACACAAATGCCACACCACACCACAGCCAGTCTGTGATGTGAGCTTCAGCCACTTCCCTGTCACTCTCTGCAGTGGAGCCCCCTGGCTGGCAGCCCCCTTAGGAAACTATGTTGTTAGATTTTACAAAAACAGATCAAAAAGCTGTTTTTTCTTTTAAAGTTAAAAGGAAATGGGGGCTAGCACTGAAAGCAGGGCTCTCTGTGGTTTTCACAGCTGTGTGGTAAGTGTATGGGTCTATGAAAGATGAGATTGTGGTGTGCTGTTAGAAGTGCAGGAGGCAGGTAACCTTTTTAAGGGTCAGATTTGAGTTACACCTTTCTTCTAGATGTCTGGCACATTTTACTGTTTTGAATGAAAGCTATATCTAGTCTTGTGTCCAATACAATTGTACACTCCTGTTCTTTGGAAGTTTCAGGACATCTTTAAACTAAAAGCTTTAGAGAGTGGGTTTGTGTGCCTGGTAGGATTTAGAATCTTAGAAATAAGCTGTGAAGTCATGCTTTCTTGAATTTGAAAATGTGGAAAAATCAGGAGTTATGGATATAAAATGAAAGTCCTACTGAGAAGTGGTGAGAACTGATTTTATAATACTAAGTGAATGCTGGGAAACATCAGAAGTCCCTGAATTTGGCACTACAACCTACCAAGACACATTCTATAATCATGAGCCTAAGATACTGAATTTGAGATGAAGCAAGATCAGTAAGTATAATTCTTATTTATGGGGGTGAACCTGCATGGGGCTAAAGGCCAGTAAAGCTTCAGATCAGTGTTTAAACATTCTGATTTTGCCTTCAAAAATAATGGTTAGGCAGTAAAATTGAGAGAGAAACTTCACTACGAGAAGCAGCACATTTTTTTGTAACTCTTAGCTATCAATACCAAGCTGTACATGCATTAAAATTGGCTGCAATGGAAAGGTTAAGTGTTATCCTGCAGCTTTGATAAACTCAGCTGTTGTTGCCACAGGTCTTTAAATGACTCTATTGACACATTTTCTTTTTTTCCTCTTTCAGTGCCTGCCATTGCGTGCTAAGTTTTCTCTTGGCTCTGCCTGGCAGGAAAAAGAGGAAACTAGAAAACCCCATTAGCTGTCCATTTGCAGAATACCCAGGCTTTACTCTCAATACCCAAAGAAATACAACGGTAGGAAGTTGTTTCACATCCGAGCCAAGATAAGGTCCTGGAGGTTTATTATTTTTGTTGCCTGATAGCATCAGGACTGGGGAGCAGGGGGCAGAGAAGGAACAGCAGATCAACATCCCATGGGGACAACAGAAGGGAAGACAGACAGATAGCCAAGTGCCGACAGCTTCAGTCAGTGCTCCCAGAGGAAGTGTTGGTTTCACCAGATGAAATTAATACACAGAAGTCTTTACAGAGGCATTCAGATGTGACATTGTCTGAGGGGCCTGGCTATATGGAAGATGTATAAAGCACTGAATCATATGTTTACATATAATTAGGTCTGTATTGACAAGCCAGGTTTTCCTTTTGTTTAATAATTTCCTACATTAACATCAAAGAGCTTGTTTTTATAATGAAAACACGTTTCCTTTTTTGTTTTGCTTTGCTCTATATGCTCTGTATTGAATTGAATGCAAATCATGACTGAACCAAAGGAGACTTGTATGTGTAGATATATCCATATTCATTAAATCCTCTCAAAGCAGACACAATGTTAAAAAATTTCCTTAATTTGGATATATTCAGGTTTTTGGTTTTTTTTCTGTGTGATCCTATGTAGCTCTTGCGTACCCTTAAAAATTTTGTGACTACCACATAATTTCACTGTGTTTATTAACTTTCAAACAAGTTGGACAGGATTTGAGATTCCAATTTCTGGGTCAGGAATTGCTTCCTTAGATACTCTATACAAAGCTGAGTGTAATGCTGTTAAGACTTCAGTGATCAAGGGGTAAGTATGCAGAAAACACTACAAAATTATATTTTTTAAATATGAGATAATTTGATATCATTGGAATAGGAAGCAGTAATAAAATCTGGGCTTGGTTGAATTTGCCTCATTTGTTTTTAAATACATTTAAAATATCTCTAAACTCTACAGAAATAGCTCAAATAGTTTGAGATAAATAAATCAGCATTTAGGACTTGAGAGCAAAGTTGATAAAATTTTTCATCTAAGCTGAGGGTACTAAAAGAATTTAAAGATAAGTGTATTCAGATTACAAGAAACAAAGGACTTCAGGAATATTTAATGTTGAACAGCATTATTAATAATTTTTATTCAAAAAGTATACACAACACATTGTTAGCATTGAGCACCATTCAGTTAATGTTTATTGGAAATTTTCAGTGTAGAAGTTGCTTAGTTTTTATATATGTATTTGTGCTACACTATGAAATCAAATTTAGAATCTTAATAAATATGAAATCATGTGGGTTTTGCACTTTTTCCAGTGGGTGGTATCTTCCATATTTAAAAAGGATAACCCTCTGATGTCTGAGCAGAGGCAATAGTGATTGAGTTCCTTTCCCACAGAATGTCATAGCCATACTTCCCACCCCTGCAGCTTTCTCAGTATAAATTTTCTCATATTTCTGCTTGGACTATCAAATAGAACAGAGTTTTTGGAGATACACAGTGGAGGATGCCAGCTTTGTAGATTAACACTGCTGAACTTTTCCAATAGCTTTTACTTTATTTTTTTTTCCCTTCAGGCCGAGCCCCTGACACCAAAACTCTCAATTTGGAGACAGTTGGAGTGAAAATTAACTCTGAAACTGGAAAGATTATTGTTGATGCCAGTGAAGCTACTTCTGTTCCTCACATTTATGCAGTTGGAGACATAACAGAGGTACTGAGTCTACATAAACTGTTTTACAATAACAGGAAGCCAACTTTGTTCCTGACTAATAACTAGTCCCCAGATGTAGTCATGCTCTAGTGTATATCTTAGTGTTTTGCACTTTTTCACTTGGCAAGGCTGGAGTGTTTATGCCAGCCACCTGGGTCAGTAATTTCCTTCACAGGGATCTTGTGAAGTATCTCAGCATGAGAGATTATTGCTGATGTTTATCAGGGAATGCATCATTGGTCAGAGGCTAATAATGATGTCTTTATCACTCCTATTATCTTTCCAATAATGTTTGTATCACTTTTGACATATGACTTCACACTGCCTGTGAATGCTGAGTGAAAGCAATTCTACTGTAGCTAAGTATATTTACAGGGAATGACCATGACAAGTTCTGTGACTGCATTTTGGGGTATTTTGGGTGTTAATTGAGACTAATCACAAAACAGCTTATCAGCTCCCTGATGCAAAATGCTTCTGATGAAGTACTTTCCTCTAGAATAAGAAAAAGTAATTGCTGAAAGTACTAAATGCATTTGACTTTTCCTCATGTTTTGTAAATGATTATGCTAAAACATGAGGGGTTTGGCTTTTTTGTTTGGGTTTTTCGTTGTGTTGTTTTGTTTTTTTTTAAGAAGGGGACATTATAACTTAAGCAAAATAATTTACTTATTAGAGCGGTAAAACCAGATTCTGTTGTCTTATTCTGGTGCTATTGATAATCTATAGTCATATATGACAAGAATGTCTTGTCATGAAAAATGTGCACTTAAACACTTCCAATCTGCCAGTTTTCATTTTACGTAAGAGCTCAGATTATCTGCTATAAATTGGGCATCCTCAAATGTGCTGATTTCATAAAAAATGTTTGTCTGGATTCTGAACTGTAGAGTTACAGGAGGATGTTTTCATCATCTGCCTCCTGTGCCTGGAAAATTTGGGCAATATGTAGAATACAGAGCAATGCTGGGCATTGCAAGATACAGAGTTCTGTCACCTGTTACTGGAATTTCTGTCAAGATAGTTTTTCATATAGTGCAGGCATCTGCCTTACAAGTCTGGTAAAGCTAAATGCTGTAGCAATATCCAAACAGTACATGTAGCATAATTTTAGAGAAGTTTAGAAAATTTTTTGTTCTGCTATGTTTAAAATATTTTAAAGGTCTCTCAAATGTATAAACTTTACAGGTGCTTTTAGTTTCTGAAGAGATTGTAATGGATTAAGTGATGTCTTGGGAATAGCCCTGCAAATTTCTGACTGGACTCTGGAGCTGCCGGAGACACTTAAATCTCATAAATCTGTTGACCACTCCTGACCTCTTCCCTCTCTGTAGACATGTGTTTCTTCCTGTCTGTCTCCATCTTCATGTGGACTTGCCATTTCCTTTAAAATTTTGTTGAAACTCTTTCCTTCTCAGATATTTCTCCTTTTTTATTTTTTCCCCTTTACTCTACACAACTTCTCTGTCCGTTTGTCCTGTCCAGTCACTCAGAGCTTTGGGATTTTGTAGAGTTCCTCTCCTTTCTTCTCATTTCACATTTCTCATTTCAGATTCCCTCTGTATTTGTCACTTTTTGCTTTCAGATACTTCCTAAAGTCCACTTTCTGCTCACAGCAACCTCCTACACCTGCTTATCCCTGATATATATGGCTTGGCTGCCTCCTGCTTTCCAAAATTTTCTTTTTAATTTCATCCAAGAAACAGTTGTTAGAGGCAATGCTGGCAGGGCTTAGAATCTGTTGCTTATTTTGCTGCCAATCTGCAGTGTTATTTTGGGCAAGTAATTTCCTTTTGGAAGCTTCTTGTCTTTTGCCCTTTGAGGATTTAGATAAGAAATATAAAGTTGGAGGCAGGATGCTCTCCTCTTTCCTTCTCTGGATCTAAAAATCATGTCTTCATTTATTTGTCCTTTGCATTTTGTTGTTAAAACTTGGATTTCCTTTTCCTGCTTTTGTCCCAATTAGAGCAGATTTTTGAACCTGAGTGGTTCAATAGACACTTCTAAGTGTAAGTGTTAAAAACAGCAGCACAGTTCTGTGCTGTGTCCAGTGTACAGCTAGGGGGAAAAATGAAAAATTTATGTCAGTGCTCTGTAGAATATTCCATTAAGCTTTTATCTGCATATTGGCTCAATGCAGGGAATTAAAGAGATCATCATATAGTACTCCTACATTTCAAGTGTTCAGAGATAAAAAGAATTACTGTCACTATCTTATCTGACTCCAGCACGTGACCTGTGTAATTCCACTTGCTAAGCAATAAAGTTTATTTTATTTGAATACTTAAATTAATATAGTTTTGGGGTTTTTTTAAAGCAGAATAATTTAAATAATAAATTTAATTGGCATGGGAACCAGCACTGAAATAAATTTCTGTGTTGGTGCATGTCTCATATTAATATATGAGAATCAAGG
Source organism: Motacilla alba alba (assembly GCF_015832195.1). Lineage (NCBI taxonomy): Eukaryota > Metazoa > Chordata > Aves > Passeriformes > Motacillidae > Motacilla > Motacilla alba. Next base: position 6,499,667 of record NC_052030.1, on the reverse strand, counting down.
GCATCCTGCTAAGAACCACAAAGCTGCAGAGCTTGGTTGTGGTACTTTCTAGGTGTGACCTACCAAAAGAGCACAGGAAGGAGAATCTTGTTTCTTGTGAGTGAGCATCAATGATCTCTAAGAATCATTATATAAATCATTTTTTCCTCCAGTGTTCCTGCTCAGGATTTCTCTTTGCTCTGCTCTGTCCCTGTTAGAGTTTCTTTGCTACCATAAAGTACTTTTGCTCAAATTTTGTGAGTAGTTCCCAAGCCCTCCTCCCTCCTTTACCACTCCACACTGAATAAATCCTGAATTGCTACCAAATAGCAAGAACTGCTTTTTTTTTTGTTTGAATTCAATGCCCTGGCTGGCCGGGGAGGGAGCGAGGGGGCAGCTGAGTTTCCTGATTGCTCAGAATGACTGTTTTCATTTGGAGTCCTCCCCACCTGGTACAAATGGGAATCTGTGTGTGCATGGGTGTCTTGTTGCACCCCTGTATGGAATGGAATCCTAATGTTACCCAAGATTTCATTTGGAAAAAAATGGAAAAAAATCTTCCAGTTTTGAGTCAGTTTGTGTACCCTCAAAAAACATTATTCAAGTTGTGGCAAAATATTATTTTCAACTGGCAGGTGAAACTGCATTTTAGCATTTTCATCTTCTGTAATCAGGATCAGGAAAATCAAGCTGGAATTTTAGTGTGAATTCTTTTTTTCAGTGCTGATATAAGCTCTCTGGGTTAAAATCCTTCCTCCAGTAGTGTTCTTGTTAAAAAGCATGGCACACACTATAAAGACATTTTCTCAGAAGGAGGTTTATGGTCAGGCCACTCTACATCTGTCATATTTCAAAGGGTGTTACAACAAAGATGTGTAGAGAAAGTGGAATGTACAGTATGTTGCTTTGAATAGAAATTAGACCAAAAAGAGTTGTTAGAACAAATACACATTACTTCAAAGCTTTTTAAACTCTCTTAGGACCATCTCAGTTAAATGTATAATCCATTGGAGGATTCTTACGAACAATTCGTATCCATAATTATCAGCAGAATAGTTCTACACATGACTGCAAAGTGAATGTTCATTTCAAATATTTACCAAGGAAGGTCTTTAAGTCATTGTTTATGAGAAATTGGGCTTTATCTGCATGGATGTTTTAGTAATTAGTTGGGTTTTATGGAATGCATGGCAGTGCTTTCACAATTTTATCTCTCGTTCCAATCTTCTATTCATTTCTGGAATGCCAAAACAACATCTATTTCCTGCTACAGAAATGATTGGCAGACATGTTTCAGGCAAATGTGTGTAAGAAAAAACAAATTTCATCTGGTAAATTACATTTACAGACTTGAAAGCCAAAATGCTGGGTTTGAAAAATTGTGACTTGAGGGATGGTAGAAGGAAAAAGGGATAGACTTGCAGCTTGCAGCTTTGTGATTTGTCATGTGCTGTGGAGGAAAAATAGATTAGCCTTCATTAACAATTAGATTTGTGATTTCTGTTATCAGGTTAGATGTAATGTTTCCAATTGTTTTTTTGCAATTGAACTTTTAAGTGGTTATTAATACAGATAAAAGCCTAGATGCCTATTAATATGCAGATAATTAAATGAGATGTGTCCTGAAGAAAATGGGAGCTAATACCATGTACAGATTCTGTCTACCAACATACAAAAAAAGATAAGCTGGTAAAGAGGAATGGATTCCAGTAAATGCCAAAAAAATGTTTAAAACTTTGAATGTGTGTGATGGGGAATCCTTATTTTATTTTCTGCTGAGAACTCATTTTGAGAGCTTATTGAATGACTGCCTCTAAGTGGGGCTTTGCAGGAGTGTCACAAGTGTTGTATCTAAATAGCACGTGTGTGAATCAAAACTTCACCCATTTTATAAAGCATTTCACGTTGTGCCACAAAAGTGCTTCTCAGTTTTGGCTTTCTTAGGTTTCACATCATTCCTTCTGAATTTGTGACTTCTTTTCTCATGTCAGACAAGCATTTTGATGATATGTCTTGGATGAACTCTTAACCAATGGGGTTTTTTTAATGGATTTATGAATTTGTTTACTCTTATTAACCTACGTGGACTGTTCTTCCTTGGGCTTGAAAATATTCCCTTGCAAATACCTTAGTTTAATTTTCAAAAACTTCCAAGTTCTTTAAAACCAGCTCTCCAGTTCTGAGGCTCCAGCAGTGCTGTGCCAGCTCTCAGAATTAGGGTTCTGGCGCATATACAGCCCTGTTTGGATATAAAAAGTAGCCAGGAGTCATGGCTTGAACTGGAGCACACCCTGGTCATATCCTGCTGTCGTTCCATTTCTCACTTGCAGGAAGTTTGCATTTGCCAATAGCAATCCCTTTCAAGCCCCTGTGTAACAGCACAGCCTGAGACCAGGACCAGCTCACCCTTTAGGTCACCGTGCTAGCAAAAGAGCTTTCCACTTTTCCAGTCCAGGGCCAACTGAGGAAGTTGGTAATAGTGTCTACAAATAGCTAGGTTTTGTGCCTGTGTTCTGTAAAAATGTGTCAGACAATTTTTTTTTAAAGGTCTGATATTATAAAAGCACTGTTGCTTTAAACTAGGCTCTTATTGCTTTAAAAAGACACTTTGAAAAATTTCCTCATGGCTTACTTTGGAGAGAAGGGGTGAAGTGAACAGTCAGCATGTGAATATGTGCTGCTTTTCAAGAGATGCCATGACAAGATATAAAGATTTGACATATTTGTGACACTTTTCCCTCATTAAGACAGATAGTAAACTCAGACTTTAAAGCATGTTTGGACAGAAATTATCATTGCTTTTTCTATTTGGAGCCCTGGCTACCAAGCTGGAATTTCAAAGATTTGGCTTTCCTCTGACCATTGTCCCAGGAGAACTCTTTGGATGCCGCTTCTCCTTAAGTTCAAACAAAGCTTTGTGCTCTCTTCCTAGGGCCGTCCTGAATTAACACCCACAGCAATAGCTGCAGGAAAACTGCTGGCTCAGCGTCTTTTCGGCCAGTCTTCAGAACTGATGGACTATGACAATGTGAGTTATGTTTTTTTGCAGTAAGAACAATCTTTGGCTTTTTTTCTTTTAAAGAATTTTTAAGGAATGGCATTTTGTCACTTGGAATCCAGCTTTGACAGCAGCCAAAGTGGAGGTGTGTGCCTGAGCTGTGCCTCAGTTGTGCTCAAGTGTCTGCCAGGCAGCTGCTGCACATGGCTCAGCAGTAACAGCTCCTGCTTCCTCCCAAGCAGGTGCCTACCACAGTCTTCACTCCCTTGGAATATGGCTGTGTTGGCCTGTCAGAAGAAGCAGCTGTGCAACGTCACGGATCAGACAATATTGAGGTATGAAAACATTTTTAATTTTCTAGTTGGTGTCAGAGTTGCCCTGTGGAAAGGCAGAATTTTTACTGCTGTAAAATTTTTGGTCCCCAAAATACTGTGTTTACAGTTAGGGAGTTGGTGTCTCCAGAAGTGCTCAGAACTCCAGTAGTATTGCAGCAGGTCACAATGGGAACTGTTGCCTGTTGGGTTTAAAATCACTGATAGGGTGTGACAGCTTTAAAGCAGCAGCCATTTTAGCAAGTTACATTGTGCAGCATCAGTAAATAATGGTTGTGCTACTTTCTACAAGTTACCCTTGAAAAGATATATTGTGTTACTCTTACTCACTTGGGAAAATCATTAATGAAAAAATAAGAATTTACTATTCAGAATGCAAGTATTACAGTTTTTATTTTGTTGTGGGGTGCATTGTGATAGATATGAAAAGTTTCTTGGATTTCATTTTTTTTCAGTAAACAAGGCATTGAACCTTTGGGAGAAGCTTAAAAATGCTAATTTTTTCCCTTTAATTTGGTGCGTTAGTCTGAGTAGCATTATTTGTGAAGGTTTTTTCAGTTTTGTTTTTAATCTAATGATTCTCTGAGAAAGGTTTGTGTTAAGCTCTTACTGTGCTTTCTATATTTTTCTTTAAAATGACTAACAGTTTATAAATTAATCAATATTTGTACAAAGGTATAAATATATAGTAGTAGTAATTATCATAGTAATAAATACCAGGTTTTGACATAATAGTATTCTCTAACACAAAATGTTATTGTTTTTCCTACCAGGTATACCATGCATATTATAAACCTTTAGAGTTCACAGTGGCTGAAAGAGATGCAACTCAATGCTATATGAAAGTGAGTTTTGTGGGCTTTTAACTTGCTTTTAACTTAAAATGGGATATGGTACAGCTGACTTTAAAGAGCACTGTTTGGCAAAAAAAAATCTCAAGATGGATATTTTCTTGGTGACAGACATTTTGAAATTTCTTTACAGATATTGGCATTTTTCAGAACTGACATTCATTTAATAAATACCATCTTTGAACTGCTTTTAAGGTCCTAAAAAGTATTTCAGATGCAGATCAATCTCTGCTTCTCCCAGCAAAGTTCTTAACTGGTTACATGAAGTATTTATATTGACATCTCTTGCCAAAAGTATGATACCTTCAAAAATTAAGCATAAGGCTAACAAAACTACAGTAACTATTCAGTTTCTACTCAAGGAAAAAAAAAACCTCCTGGTTTAGACCAAAGTGCCAGGCCTCAAAAGGGCCTTCTGCAGCAATCCAGTTGTTTCAGTGTTGGAAAGGTTTTTGATGCTCTTGCCTACAGCAGAGAATCTTAGCTAAGATGACGTGTAGTGTTGGTAGAATATATCATAGTTTCCTTTTTCTTCCTTTTCTTCTCATCATCAGGGAACAGTCTTTTTTTGCATAAATGTGTTCATCCATCACATTATACAATATTATATTGTTATGTAAGAAATGTCCATTGTCAATAACTGCAGTCAGTTTTTCTGACTGTATTTTATCTCCTCTGAATTATGCAAATGCCTTAAGTGTCCAAGTACCAGTGTAACAAAGGTGATGATAGTCAATTTTATGTATTCCCTTTGAATTATGTCAATTAGAGTAAATATTTAAGGGTGAAGTAGTACCAGGATAATAGTTGTTGGATGATGTTTAATATAGTCCTTACTAAACTCTCAAAACATATAAAAAAGCATTTAACTTGAGTCTTTCAAACGATATTGCAAGAATTTTTCCTTTAAAATGCTTTAATATTTAAAGTCCCACATCAAGATTGCTGCTGTTCCTGGCATTCCTGATGAAAGAATTTAAGCTTTTACTGAATAGCAGAACTTAGTAGATTAGTGATAATTTAACGCCTGATGGGAGGATGCAGGGAGAGACTGACTTTCTTTTCATAATTATAAAGATGGTGTCCTTACAGGAACTAAAACATTTTCATTAAGTTCTCTAATAAAAGTTAAGTGTGCAGTGACTCAGGCTCTCCTGGATACTCATTAACCTTCATCTTTGGCTGCTTCTGAGGCTGGACTCTTTTTTAGGTTATGTGCCTCTTGTGGTAAATGTATCTCAGCAAACATGCTGCTGTAAGGGTTTACTGACTGAGTCACAAAGGTACAAAATATCCTGGAACTGTCAGTGGTCATCTGTGAAGGTACAGCTGACAATGGTAGTGATCTTCTGTGAGAATACAGCTGAAGAAAACAACTGCACAGGCTTGGAGAAGTGCTGAGGTGGCCACTCAGTGGAAAAGAGCACTGATCTGGTCACCAGACTACAGAAAGTACTTTGGGGATTTCATTCAAATGGCAAACAACAAAGTATTCAATACCAGAAAATATTGTTGTCAGTGGCTCCCTCAAGTCTGAAAGAAATACACTAATAAAGCTTCAATTCAGGAAAGTGCTTAAGGACAATGAGAGTAAGACCTCTTGAAGTCAGTAAGACTTAAGCAAGTGCATAAGTTTCTGGCACACTAGAAATAAACAGCTGAACTAGGATCTTGGGGCATTCCAGTTTCATTTAATTCATCTTCATGCCTTATCTTTAAGTGTTCTAAGGAAAGATCTTTTTGTGATGTATTGTTTTCAGATGGTGTGCTTACGAGAGAGGGAGCAACGAATACTTGGCCTTCATTTCATTGGACCAAATGCAGGCGAAGTTATTCAAGGATTTGCTCTTGGAATCAAGTAAGTACAAAAGAATGTCTCTAGCTTCTAAAGCCTGCTTCTTAAGTTATTGTAAGATTATAAGAGATAGCTGCCTAGTTTTGGCAACACTATAAAGAATGCATGCTTTTTGTTACTTTTATGGAGTATTGCGCATATTTTCACAAAAAATACTGCAGTTCTTCATTATGATGTACTGGATTTAGTTACTGTAATACTGGATATAGTTAGGGAACAATTGAGGAAAATATATCATTGATTTGATATAGTTAAAGCAAAAAACAGAATTAAGCATTAACTTAACTAATGTTCGTTTCTTCAGTGTAGCTTCTTCTGCATTATGTGCACAGGATAGGAAATCACCATACAGTTTTCCAGGTTGCTTCTTTAAAAATATATTTGTGATTTTCAGAAAAAAAACTTTTTTTACACCTGCCAAGCATTTCCTTTCCTAATCTCATCTTTAAATTTGCACAGCCATGGCTTCTTAAAAGTTCAGCAAGGTTTGCATGAATCCTTATATTGCTGGGGTATAAGCTAAATACAGTATAGTAAAAAAGAAATTTCTATGGGATGATGAGAGAGGGAAGATACTTTTGTTTGAAGCGATCTGATAATTGCAATAAAAAACATCCTTTGTGATCTGATCTTGTCTAAAATTTTGCTCAAGTATTAATATAGAAGTCCTCCTTTGAAGGAGTAAGCGGTGATTCTCAGTCCTCTCTGGTTAAATGGAAAACTCTTGCTATGCTTTTTCTGTACTACAATTATTTCTTATTTGTTTTTTTCCTTTCCCCTTCTTACTGCTGATTCACATCTTCAGAAGTGTTGATTCCTATATTTACATTAAAAAATTATAGTTTTTAACTTTCTCTTCAAAGAAAGTAGTCTGGAACATCATAAATCATTGCCAGTTGTGGTGTCAGTCCATTTTCCTAAATTTGATCACCATTTTACTGCAGTTTTAGTCCTGCAGTTGTGAGTGACTATTATAAATGAAAAGCAGAAAGGATTAAGAAGGCAGGACCACAAGTATCATGTGAGGAATATCTTGGAAATCACTGATTGCAGTGTACCCTCAGTACACATTTTCAACATGTGTTTGTAGTCCATTAATTGCCAGTGGTATAGATTCTAGAACTACATTTTTTCGTATGTCATTGTTTTGAAGTTTTATCCAAAATAACCATTGAAAAGGAAGCACATGAAACTGGAGTGTTTTTCTGCCTTGCTTGAGGGAAATGAAAACTTTAGCCACAGTAAGAGGTTTTCAGCAGGTCAGATTCCTGTATTGGTTTCTATTGCATTTCACAAATCCAGAGCTTTCAATGTGGAACCCCCACTGTAAAAGCTGCTTTTCTCCTTTGTCAAATACTTCTTCAGCTTCTCTGAAGGATGATTTTTCATCTTCCCTCCCCACCCAGTGCTCCAGTAACATCTGTAGTCAGCAAAGATCTTTTGCTTGTCGGTGCTTTTTTAGATGTAAGTGGAGACACCAGAAGGCATCTATAGCTTCCTTTCCTGCATTTTGTAGAGGGAGATAACATTATTCCATAGAGAGCTTGAAACAATCCTTAAATTTAGGGCCATTTCAGCTATTCTTACAGCATGGCCTGCCAGGAATTGCAGTTCAAAAGAAAGTCATCAAGTCTTAAGAATGTTACTGGACAAGTAAGGGAAGTAAGCAAGTGGGATTGTAGCACAAGGGGGTTTTGGTGGGTTTTGGTTGCTTGTTATGTTTTTTAAATAAAAGACTTTTTTTTTTTTTCCTTGCTTATAACATTGATATGTTCAGTGTAAGCACCAGAGACTTTAAGTTTATGGAAGAATATTCTGGTATTATTTCCTTTAGCAAATTCTTTCCAACAGTTCTAATTACAATTTTCTTCCTCTGTGTGGATGTGTGCATTTTTTTCCATCTGGAGTTAGTGAAACACACATGTATGTACAAGAAAAGCTGAAGGTTGCAGTTTTGTCATATGTTTTTGCCACAGGCTCAGTTGTGACTTAGTGTAAATTGCTTAATTCTCTCTGTCTCAACTCTTATGACAATTCTTTCCTACCTCAGAGTTGGGAAGCTGGGCGTCTACGTGTTGTGTAAGTGCCTGAGAAATAATAGACAGCATTGTTTGAAGAACAAATGCAACTCCTCTACCTGATCAAATGGACAAGAGCAGAATTATTTTGATGTTTTAGGACCTTTTAGCTGCTTCAGGTGAATAGCATTTGACATTGTGGGTCATTTGTTGTTGTTGTTGTTGTTGGTTTTTGGTAGGTGTGGTGCTACGTACCCTCAGATGATGAAGACAGTTGGCATTCACCCCACCTGTGCTGAAGAAGTTACCAAGTTGCACATTACAAAGCGTTCTGGCCTGGATGCAACAGTCACAGGCTGCTGAGGTTAAATACCATCCCTGGAAAGAAGGAAAAAAAGCACAAAACATATTTGTAAAGAAAAGGGGCACCTGAAGTTGAAACAGCTTTAATGGTTCAGGTTACAGGAATCTTTGTTTTTCTCCTTGTAGAGAGCTTTGTCTCACAGCCGAAAAATTTTCCTTGCACCATCACAGTTCTAAAACCAATGTAGTCCCGCAACAAATCCCTTTCTAACAGCCTAAAGCTCTTCTGTTGCTGGGACCTAGGGAACAATCACAGTATTTTATATGTAAATATGACTTTATTTAGTCATATTTACAAATAAAGCCTGTGACATCTGAGGCCATCTATAATGAAGCAGTTGTCATTTGGGTTTCCCTGCTGGCCAGCAGAAGAGTCTCAGATGCTGGGAACCACACAGGACATCCCATAGAAGTTTGGTGGGGTGCTTTGTCCTGCGTGCTTGGATTGCTCATTACTGATCCTAATATTGAACACTGAGACTCTGCATTCACTAGTGGAAACAAGTTCCTGGAGTGCATAACAAAGGGTAAGCAGTCATCTTTGGGGGTTTTCCTTTAAAAGTAATATGAAATGAGATTTAATAGAAAATCACCTGAGGCTGTACTGCTGCTGGAAGAATCACAATGGATTAATCAGTAGCAGCCTGGTCACAGTGTTGTGGAGAGGACTGAGAATGAATGATCTCAGAGGTGCTAAAGAAAGAGTTGAATTTTATGGTGGCGTCTCTGCCTACTCCTGAAATTTTTAATTCAGCTCAGTCCAAACTAAATTGACACATCTCACAAATTACTGCTTGAACAGTGTATATTAAGCTGACGAGTAAAACCCTCTAATAATCCACCTTATGCAGCATTTTCTGTTTTATAGAATGCAGAAATATGGCTGACACTGAAATATTTTCTTGGTTTGTTTTAAAGACTTTCTTACTGATGAGCTGGAGACCATATCTGAACTGACTTATGTCTGGCTTTAATAAAACATGTTACTGAAGGGAACTACATTAAGCAGTGATCCAAAAGAGAAATGGAAGAGAAATGATCCTGCCCTGAGCAAAGATATAAAATAATCATCTGCAACTTTTTTCTTTTTTTTTTTCTTTTTTTTTTTTTTTTTTTTTTTTTGGTTTGGTTTGTTTGTTTGTTTTTGTGTACTGGCCCGAGTAAGAAAGCATTACCCTGTTGCAAATTCCTGCTGATTTTCGTGCTCTCCAGAAGGGGGAGGTGCTGGCTCATCTGTGGCAGGAGAGGAACAAATCTGAGAGTGAAGCTTCTTGTGCAGAGCCCTGTTAAGGAGGTAGCCTGACAAAGGCAAACACAAACCAATCTGCCCCGAATTTCAATCCCAGTCAGTTTCTTGCACCCTTTACAGCAGAATAGTGAACATTGGAAGAGACCAGCTTCAGGTGAAACAAAATATATCCTATTTGCAGTTAATTGATATCAGTGTTTTATGTGTGGAATTTGTTATTTTCATTCCAAACTTGTTGCTGTTTTGAAGAATTTTTGATGATCATGTATATATCTGCTGTTTTAATTTGATTGGTATTTCACTGCTGCAGCAACACAGACAAATGGTTGGTTTATATCAAGTGTGAAATAATTTTTACCATGAGAATTGTACCTGTCTGAGAAACTATTAGACAAAAGGGATCAAAACTTCCTTGTAAAATGGGATTTAACAGCATTTATCCCACTCTCATTGATAGGAGACTATTACATTTTCAATTTTTTTAAACTTAAACAACAACAAAAGAAGTCCTAAATGTTTTCTCCACAAATTTTTTTTTGGTCCATGTTTCTGGTCCATAAAATAGAAAGAAGTGACACAGTTGGACTCCAAGTGGCATTCCCTATCAGATCTGCAGATGCCATTTTACATCTGTGAAGTCATCCATAGGTCTGTAGGTGACAAGAAATATTAGGATTGAAAGTGTTGTTGAAACAACATTCATGCCTGAATTTTGCAGCTGCCTTTAGAAGAAATGATGAAAACTTTATATCTATATAAATAGGTGCATACCTGCACATTCAGAAGTTTGTTTCCTTTACTAAAGGGCCTTATGAGTATGATGCAGCCAAAACCCTTGCTAGATTTTCCTCAGCTGTTTACAAAAAAAAGGAGTTGAGAGTAAATTAGGGTTTCTTAAAATGTTTTACTTAATATTTCAAAATATGGAGATGCAGCCTAATAGAGATTTTACTGTGAGAAACAGCTCACTTCTGATGAAACTCTAACATTTATGCATACAAGTTTTTCTTTCCAGTGATTGCCTATTATAGTTCCTTTTGTTTCCCAGAAACGAAAGCACTGGTGTTTAACTATGTCAAATCTGCTTCTCTTCTCTGCCCTGCCAATGCATCCAGCAGCAGAGTTGTCTGTCCCTTCAGACAATTAATGGAAAGATGAGTTAATTTCATTCATCATAAAGTTCAAATTAATTATTTGGGACAGCAAATAGAGAGATCTCAAGGAAATGTGTCTTCAGTGCATATAGAGTGTGAAACTAAAGCATGTCATGGTTTTCAGAAGAAACAGAACTGTCTTGGTTTTAGAATTGCTGAGTGGCCTGCCTGAAATTGTTCCTGTCTCTTCGACAGCAGCCTGGTTCTGTTCCTCATTTAGTAGAAAATGCTGTTGCCCCCTGAAGTAAAACAAAACATATAATCCCACTGACATAATAATGTCAGAATCAACAGCAAGACAGAATAATGACAAATATTGTGATTGTGCTTTTTTTCCTGAAGGATTCACCAGGGATGGTGCTTAAGAATTGTTTTTAAAAGCCTGACCAATATAAATTGAAACAACTGATGTACATTGCAACTCACTGATTGCATGTGAAAATGTACCAAAAAAATCTAGTCAGGCTTCTCAGGATGCCAGCTGATGAGGATTTGTTTGTCAAACCACACCATGGCGCAAACAAGTCTGAGCTTTGCTGGGTCCCTCATATGTGTGATTCCAATATTTATTGTGTTATGAATTAATTAATAAATAAATAATATTTTTTTCTAGTAAATGTGTGATTGCACTTGCTTAATTTTGTACATGTGATTTCTGCTTACAATAGATAGATATTTTTGATCTTAATGCTGTCTCTCTTGGTTGAAGTATGTATTAAGGAAATAAAGAAATAGACAGACTCCGACCTTTTATTAAGGAAATGTTGATACTTTTGTATGTGTGTGTAAACTGAATAACCATTGAGACTTTTCCAGGTTGGGTGGCCTCATATTTTAAATTTAAGAGAAACTGTAGACTCGGTAAGTATGCTTTCAAATATTGTCTTTTTACTCCTGCTGATGAGGTCTAACAGGTATTTTCATTGTCCCTGCATACTGACATGCTTCTTGAAGTCTTGTCAAGAGTAAACTCCCTCAGTGCAGCCAGAGCATTTTACAGAGCTGCAGTATTCTACATGAGCTGTTCACTTGGGGGTTTAAACCAGAACACAGAGTGGAGAAAATGCAGTGCTACAAAGCCAATTAGTGGCTGTGGATACTGCTAGGTAAAAATATTAGAAAATTAATAGAGAAACGACTAGCAAAATGTATTTAGAGCTCTCAGAAACTTCTCTGTCAGAAAAGTAAGGGTGTACATTGTTCAATTCATCTCAATTTTCTTTTATATCTTTAAGTCCACTGATTTTGATAAGAAGTTCCCATTAAGTCAGGTTAGCTTCTGAAAACAGGCTAGTTTAGTATTGCCTCAGTATATGCCCTGGATTTGATGCTGAGAATGAATATTGACTTTACTCTATGTAAAGGCATTTCTATTTCTGCATTTTTAATCTATGTTAGTTTCCTGAAATATTTCATTGCAGGTTCTAACTAATTAGGATAACTAGTAACAGTCGTTAAAAAAAATGTAATAAGGTAAGCATAATTCTTGATTATTTTTTGCTTATTTTCATATACCACTTAATCCCAAAGCAAAAAGAATAACAGTTGAGCATACAGACAAAATAAATTTGGAATAGAATTTAGTGCATTATTTATATTATACCTAATGATAGCTTGTTCTCAAGGTTTTGTGTACAATTAAGTTTTGCCTTTTCCCATTTCTGCATGTACTGTACTTTGTTACATCTACTGAAAAAATTTTTGTAGAGTTTAGATTATTCCAGACCAGGAGAAGGAAAAGTACAACAGCTACACATTTTTTTGTTAGCACATTTATTGTGCTAAAAACATAAAAGCCATGGATGCCATAGTGTTTTTAACCAAAGTAGTTGAGTATTTTAAAGACTTTTGAGTTTGAAGACTTCTCTTCAGAGGCTCGTGTCTGTCCAACAAAGTAGGCAATTCTGTGCCCATATAAATTGCCATTTGTCTAAATGCCAGTGACATCAGTGTACTCAAAGTTAAGGTTGGCCATTAATTTCAGCGGGATGCAAGCATTTGTCTTAAGTGCTTTGTTAAAGGGGAATCAATATAAGCATATGCCAAAATGTCTTTCATTATTACAGTTGGGGAAAAGGCTGCAATTATGATTCAAAACATAAAAGGTACAATAGACATCTATGATTAGCCAATGAAATATGCCTTTAATAAGCATAGTGCAGACAGTTTGTTTTGCAATATGTAAACTTGTATAAAATTCATTGACTTTTTCATTCTTTCAGATCTGTGTGCTCTCTTTTAAGAGAGGTTTTTACTTTAATGCACAAAGTTTTCCTGATGTTCTTCCAGCAGAAAGGCTTGGTTTGTATGCATTTATTCTAGTGCCAAGCTTGGATTTTACTGGGAAAAGAGGAAACAGCAGAGCCCAGAGCAGACCTTTTTTCTTTCTTTTTTTTTTTTTTTTCCTTTTTCCCAGGGCAGCATGCAACAGATATGCAGTAATTACTCTAACTGTTTTTTTTTTAAAAATGGAATATTTCTGTCCACTACATGTCAAAAAGCTAATTATGTTTCCGTTGTGGTACTCAAAGTCAATATTGTCAGCTCTTCTTAGTTCTAATCCTCTACATTGAATTTTGATGGGCCAGGTGAAATATCCCCTTCAGCACCTTACTGCAATTCTTGTCAATCATCTTGCCATGAAAAACATGCATATTACAAAGGCTTTGGCAACACTGCATCTGATTTCAGTCTTTAATCTTTATATGCACCTTAACAAAACATCATTCCAACTACTGACATTCTGTTTGGGAGATGAATGGGATCCTATTTGCTGTGGGAAACAAAAGAAAATTATCTAGTCTTTAATGGATATAATGGAACTCTTTGACCATCACAATGTAAAGTCTTAGTAAACCACAGATCTATGAAGAAAAAAAATTATGATGAAGAAATCAAGCAGAATATCTTAGGTGAATAAGTAAGAAAATGCACATTTATTTATTCATAATGCAATTGTAAAATATCTTGCTTCAGGCGCTGTTGGACTGAGGACTATCTTTTTTTTGAACCCCTAGACTTTCTGTGTAAGGAATGCTGTTCACTGTAGTCCATTTCTTAGCATGGTACTGTGTGTGCCACTTCTTTTGTTGTTTCTTATAGACAAGATCTAGCACATCTAAAATCTTCTGGTCCTACAATGGAAAATTAACATCATTCCCTAAGAAGCTGGAATATAAACTAATAAGGCAGGTTTCCAGGATCTGATTGCATCAGTCATAAAGATATAGTATGAAGAGAAAAGTGGATATTCCCTGGGGGAGAGTGTGAAATGAAGACCAGTCTTGTTTGAACAAGGTGCTGTGCATTGTTAGCTGGGTAGAGATATTGGGAGTTGCAGCCTGTCAGAACCAGCATCTCCAAGGAGGGGGTGGGTGAAATTTTTTTCAGGAAGAAGTCTCAGCAGTTTGTAATAGAGTATGTCCAATATATTAATACATTTAATTAAGGAAAGCCTTTATACTCCATGAAAGATGAACTACACCCCTACTGCACCTCCTGCCCTGCTTTCTTCCAGATCATACAAACACCAGAAAGACTGTTGGAGTTTTTCTGTCCTCCTTTCCTTTACTTTAAAGCAATATGGGAATCAGGCTTCTTATTCCTTGTTTCACATAAAGCCAAAGACCAAGATCCCTCTACTTAAATCTTTCACAAGGAGACTCTTTTTCCCAGGGCTCTACAAGGAATTACTTAGGTGGTAACATAACTTAAATCTAAGCTATAGATACCTTTTCAGTCCTTGTCTATTAGAATATTATGAAACCCCAGTAAAATAAAATATCAAGGAAAAGAAAACAGTGAAAAAAGACAGGCTTTGGGCTTTAAACAAAAATTGAGAAAATAAAAAAATGTTCCCTTCTTTGTTGGCTCCCTGTGAGGAAAGGCCCAAATGCATTTTTTTTCATAGTGTACTCCCAACAAAACAGTTAAAATTGAAAGTTTGTTTTACTTTTATCTTTTTCTAATGTGTGAATGAACTGCAACGCAGCCAATCAATATTCTGTTCTCACTGTGTCAGAGCAACAGGTTAGAAAGCAGCTTTTAGCTTTATGCAGGAGGTTGAGCTCGGCAATCTTTTTTTAAACACCTTTGTTCAATGGGGACCAAGGGTTGAGAGTTGGCATTTTTATTTAATCGTGGTAATCTTCCTTTTTTCTCTCTCTCAAAGGATCAAGAGGAAATGCATTAATTTTCAACTTCACACGACGGCAAGTTGTACAAACACAGCTGAAAACATCAGGAAATGCAAGCATTTTCCTTCGAGAAATGGAATCAAGTAATGTCCTGCTGGCAGTAGACTCCTGGAAAATTGGGAAGGTGTTGTTAGGCACAGTGGTTCGGGCAGCAGGGTGTGCACACTGTTCAGTTTGGCTGTCCTAGGTGAATGACTCCTGTAATGTAGGAAGCAGAAATTATTAACCATATGACAGGAAGTAATTTAAAGAACACAGGCTGCTTTGGATACTTTAAAAATGTCTCTTAGATTGTCAAAGGATATTTTTTAAATTCATTTAATTTACACCAGACCCAGATCTAATTAAACCATGGCAGCAACATTTGATTTTTACCTCTTTACTTTTCATTGAGTTTATTTCTTAGACATATTTCAAACACAGGAGAATAAGGAGAGTTCTCTTGACACCAGACTTTGCTTGCATTTCTGTCCGTGTTCATCCTATGTATATCCAGAGTTTCTAGGAGTTTCAGGTCAGGACTTCGGTTCTCTTTCTTAATGCAGGATTTAATTGTTATCCTTGAATTTTTCTTGTTCCACCTTTTTGCAAGAGGCTCATTCTATTTTACTTAGCTACTTGTAGCCCTAGTTAAGTGTTAATAAGTGAAGTCCCTTTTGATGGGGTAAGAATCCAATGTTTTTATAAGAGAGCATTTGGGGATTTTCTGCTTGCATCTTCCTTTAACTCCCTTGTACTTTCCAAATCTGGAAAGGCCACAGCACCAGAGGAGGCAATTCTAAAGAAGTCCTGTCCATAGCTGTGGTATTGTCCCCCTTGAAGAATGAGAGACCAACCATTTGTGAGTGTTTACAGCTGGACCTTCTGAAGGGCATCATCTTTCCTTAATGACAAAATGCATCAAATTCACAAGCAGTGACAGCAGTGCCTCAGGGTTCCCATGACAGTGGCAAAGTGGAACATCTGATTAAATTTGCTTGTGAAATGCAAGGCTGCCTTTTTTGTCACTGAGGTCGCTGAGAGAGAATTCTGAGGTGTTGCAGTTTTTGTATTGAGTGGCAAACTCTCAAAATGCAAAAAGCTACCCTGGAGTGATGAGATTGTTCATGTGTGGGCTTAAACATCCTTGTGAGGCCACCTCATTGTCTTATGTCTAATTCTGGAAGTCCTAATATTTCCCAAGTTCACGAGTTGGGTGAACATTTGCTTTAAGCCATTGTGTTGATCCCTAGGAACAGCAGAGGAGGGTGCCCCCTTGGATCTACATTATTGATTGAAGCACTCTCCCTCACTGTACTTCAGTGAAGTGTAGCCAAGAACAACAAGATAAGAATTAATGTAAGTGACAAGGGAGTTCCTCAGACCCTGCCAGTGCACATTAGCCTGGCTGAAGAGAAAAAGAAGCTGATACTTGAGTCTTTTGAGTTGTGAAGGGTTTGGTCAGTCCTTGAAGGGGAAGCACATGAATGGCCCAGTTGTCATCGCATTTTATTTTTCCTCCAACTTTGACTAATGGTGCATTTCCTCTGGCCTCCCACGGGCCATCCGTGGCTGACTTGCTTTGTCACTCTTCACATCCAGTCGCTGCCTTTACTGTCCACGCTGTTCCCATGGTGGGAACCCGGTGTCCTCTAAAGAAACGCACAGGCACAGACCATCTGTCATTCTTCCACTCCTCTTTCAAGCCACCACTTCCCATGTTGTGTGGCCTTGCAGGCTGAAAGCAATCTGCCTCCCCCTGCATGCCTGGAGTACATGCCAGCTCTCACCCCACTTGATAAGGGACCTCCCGACACTCTGCCTGTAAAAATACTAATGGGCATCTCCCAGCTGATAACCAGCTCTGCCTTTTTATTGTGCTCACGGGATGATAAGTGGTCTGGATCAACAAGGAATTGTCCCCTTTCAGGCACAGTTATTAGGGTCAAATTAGGTGTGAGTTGTGAAGTTCATCATTGCGACCACAAATAATTTATAGTATGCTATGGACAAAGGAGAAAAAAGAGAGACTAGAAGAGGAAATTATTGTAGGGCACAAAGAACCAAAGTGATTGGGAAGGAGGGAGGAGAGAATGGCTGGCAGTGCTGTACAGGATGTTGAGCTAGGCATGTAGGCTCTGCTGGATTTGGTCTCATGCACCTGCGGACTGTGAAATAATAGAACAAGATTCTTTAATGTCATTTGAGAGTCTGTATTAATCCACACACAAGATGTCTTAGAGAGAAGAAGATACCTGACTTTGCACCAGAAACATTCCTTTTATGCATATGTAAGTTGATTATATTCCTTGCACATCTCCAGATAATCTGAATCACATAAATCTAGCCTCTGCTTGAAATGAATAATGCAAGATCTACCGAAAAGCCTCAGTTTTTTTTTCTGGGGTGAGAAGCCTGAGTTTTGTGGCGAAAATACAAATCCAAAGGTGTGCTGAGTTTGCTGGGAAATGCTGCAAAGCTATTCTCATTTCCTGTAACTCTCGCAAGGTTGGCCCTTTTCCATGACTAAGCCCCAATTCTTAGCCAGCCAGAATGAAGTGGCAGGGGAAATTCACTCTCTTTCATCTTCTAGTATATCTAGGAAAGCAAGAACCAAGACTTTGAGCCATTAATTCCTAAGTCTGTGACTTGATTTGCTGCAGTAGAAACTGTGTTTTAAGGGTGTTGTCTTCTCTTACCAAAGCTAATTGTTAATTGCATCTTCTTTTATCCAGCCACTGCCACAAGGAATCAGCCTCCTGTGCTGATGACAGATCTACCCCTCTGCTATCAGACACTGTGCTTTTGCCATCTCAGTTTCCTAAGAATTGCCTCTGCCTGGGAGCCAGTGGAGCAGCTGTGTTGGGGGCAAAGCAGTTCTCTGAGGAGGATGAGGATGGATGACAGAGCAATGCCCTTCCACGTGGCTAAGGCACTGAGGGTTATGTTAATTTTTTTATCCCCTTCCCAATAT
This sequence comes from Motacilla alba alba, assembly GCF_015832195.1. NCBI lineage: Eukaryota > Metazoa > Chordata > Aves > Passeriformes > Motacillidae > Motacilla > Motacilla alba. Next base: position 6,481,719 of record NC_052030.1, on the reverse strand, counting down.
CCCCTTTTTCCTGCTCTGAATTCTTGAAACAAATCTTGGCTTTGCTGTATGAACAACACACAGATGCTCTAGTGACTTGAAAGAACATATTTTATGGCACAGAATGCAATGCATCCCATGGTGAAAATTGTAGAAAGAGATCATTGCTACAGGTGGCAGAGGCTGCTGGTTGGCCATCAGAGGGTACACAAGGAATAAATTTGAATGCTTCTGCCAAATTTTTCATGTTTACACCAGCAACACTGCTTCTTTTTCTCTTATTACTGTCATGTATGTGATTTTGCTCCAGTTCTTACACTGGCCTCCCTCCTGTGCTTAGGGAAGAAGCAGGTCTGGCATTTCTGCTGCACTGAGGTTCTCTTGAACCTTAGGGAATGGGTTCGCAATGATGTAGCTACACTGGCACAAAACTCTGGCCATGTACCAGCACAAAACAAAGTTTGTCTGGAAGCAACTTGCTCTGAAAAATATCTGCAAGCAGTACAGATGCCTTCATGGAGATAGGTTCTCAGGACTGGATATCAGCCATGTTGAGAATCAGCTTTGTGTTGATGTACTTCCCTGAAATATTCTTTAATAGTTGAACAGCCTTGAGCAGAGATCATATTTCCAGTTTGGGATTCCCTTTATACATCTTTCATTAATACAGGGATTCTCTGCAATCAGAGACCAGCACCACAGAACAGCTGGATCCATTTTGGCTTGACAAGGGGCATGGGCATTTTTTTATATATATTTATGGCTTTTGTGAACATTCAAAATGCTTTTTATAAATATTAAAAATAATCAAGGGTTCTGGAAAGAATTCATCCAGCATTACCATCATCTGCAGGAGTTCTTCCATCTTCCTCTAGAATATGTATTACTAGCTGACACTGTGAACTAACTGGTCCAGTCTGGGAATTCCTAGCTACAGCTTGAGGAAAAGGGAGGCTGTGAAGGGAATTGGTATCTCTTGATCATCAGAGAGAGCAAATACAATACAGGCGGCAGTCTGGCTGCCCCTGGAGCAAGTCAGAAGCAAGAAACTTGCAAGCAGGCACCTCAGAGAGCTCCCCAGAGCTTTGCTTTGCCTGCTGCACCCGCTGTGGTTACTTGGTAGGTTACTTGCCCTGCTTGTCTTGAGGTAGCTGGAGTTGAGGCATCTGTTTTCCATTTAGAGCTTGGAGGATGCCCAGGTCTGACTTGGCATGCTGTCTGCACTGGGCATCAGCAGTACAGATGTGGAAACCACAAACCCGATTAATATGAGCCTAGAGTAAAAACTCAAATAAGCTTATAAATAAAACCAGACTTGCAGATTATTTGTTTCCATATTAGTCTATAATAGACCCTACTCAATATGTTTGTTTTATTTGGTTTGGTGACCGACATAGGTATTTATATTTCCAATAAAAATTTAAATCAGAATACAACAGATGAAGTAAGCTTAAATTATTTCTGCAGAAGATGATTGCAACTGTCTGAAGCATGTAATTCCTTACATGAAATGTTAGCCTGCTTTGAACAGAGATGTGGCAGACTTCTCAGTATTTAATTTACCATTCCATCATAGCCCCATATCCAACATTTATATATTAAAACAGACTCCTAAATAGACTCTAATCCTCAATGAATAATCCTGAGGTGTTGGATGGCTTGGTGGGTCTAATTCTTGGTATAAGAACCATCTGTGTGATCTTGGGTGAGTCACTAAATGATCCCCATGTCCTGGCTTAAAGTGGTGACTGTCTTTTCATCCCTGCCAGGCTCCTGCTGAGCTCTGAGTTTGATGACCTCAGGTGCTCCTTCCCAGTGCAACTTCAGCTGCTCCAGTGCAGGTAATGGAACCATCTAGAGAAGAGAGCTCCAAAGAGAAGATTCTTCAGCAATGCTGACAGACATTTTACTCCGTGGAGCAGATCTCTTGCTGGGAACTGATGGCTCTTAATGCAAGGGTGAGATTACCTTTATTCAGCCTCATTTAAACACAGCTGTACCAGAAAAATTCTGTGGTTCAGCAGCAGTAGGACATGTAGTTTATTCTGCCTGCATTGTGACACTCAGGATGGGACACCTGCATAAAGCCTGACCAATCTCTGAGGTGAGGCCTTGTACACTCCTGTGCTGAGCAGGATCTCCAGGTGACCAGTGAGGCCTACCTGGCTTTCAGACCATACCATGGTGACACAATAGGAACTGTGCCTCGCTCTCCTAAACCTCCTAAACAGACAGTAGAGGGAAATAAGCACTTCCATGTGCTGGTTTGGATCTCACATGGGCTATCAAGGGAGCAAAAAGTTCCTAGTGGAATGAACCTGAGCCTTGGATAAGTACTTGCAACCATCAAGTGACTTCTTTGTGCTCGTGGAGCTCTAAGGCAAATGAATAAACAAACAATGCTCTCTTCCCATCTCTGCCTTGTAAAAACATAAGGAAAAAAACTTCTATACCCTTTGTTAGGATGTCAGTGCCAGAGTAAAGACACCAGCTGTTAGTCCATTCAAATGTCCAGTTTTCATTTCCAATTGTTTCTCTGGAATCCCTTGTTTTCCCTCCTCTTCAGCTGGTTGAGCAATGGCCTCTTCCTATAAAACAAGTTTTCAGCTTTCTAACAGTCCTGACTTCTCATTGTTTGAAAGGCAAGAGGGTCACTCAAAGTAAACTCTCGTGTGCAAGACAGTGTTTTTCCACATGGAAATGTTGGAGGGCCACTCTGTGTTGTCAGCCTAGAAGGGCCAGAAGATGCCTTCTGACTCCCCAGGTGCCTCTGTGTTTGTTTTCTAATGTTATTGCACACACAATATCATTAATATTATGTCCAAAGCTTGTCTTTATAAACAGAGTCAACACATCTAACTTATTAGTCAGCCACTGGGAAAAAGGAAAGGATTAAGTCAACACTGTGAGGAATTAACCCTTGTCATTGCCCAGAGAAGAAATCAAAGATGATACAATCTCTTGAAACTGCAAAAGACTTGATTATTTTCTCTCACAAATTAGTGGAAATATTTCCTCTCACTTTGGCACTCAAATGTAAGAGATGTCCTGCAGGACTCAGAAAAGACTGGTGAACTTACAAGACATGATTTTCTTTCCCATGGCATATGCCATTGAAGGGCAGGAAATTTCTCTCCTACCCACTTTTTTTCTTTTTTCAATCTCCATTTCCCTGTAGGCTGCCTCAGGTACTGGGCTAGGCTTGGCATGTTAGACACAACTAGAAATAGAGGCGAGACTGCATGGAGCAAAGTGTCCAAGTGCTGAGTGAGTGCCCAATGGGCCGTAGCAAAATGCACAACCAAGTCAAAGAAAAATGGAAAATATTCCATAAAATTCATCTTTGCATCCCTTTTTCCTCTCTTGATATATGGCCCCCTATTCACAGCTGCCCGGGCCCCGGCCTGCGTGTAAATATGTCAGTGCAGCAATGAGACGGAACACGGGCGCAGGAGCGCCGGCGGCTGCTCCCAGATAAAACACTGAGCTGGAGCCCAGCAGTTTATTGTAAATAAAGATCAAGGCAAAGCAGCAACATTTCTGTTCTGCTCCAGCCTGCCAAGGTTGCTAGTCCAGCTCCTTTCACGACTACCATATGTCCACATGGATTTCCCCTTCCAGAATGGGACACGTTCCTCTTCTCACAGCTCTGTAGCCTTTGCAAGCTCCCCAGCACTTTTCCTGTGTTGCTTTACAGTGACCTGGAAGTGCTGATGGCAGATGGGACAAGGGGTGGGCATGGAGATGAACTTCTAACTGTTCTGCTCCACAGTGCTGTACCTGAGCAGTCCCTTTGTGAGCCTGGAACACGTTAATGCTTAGTTTGGCTCTCCTCAGCAGAGGGCACTGGATCCTGTAAATGGGAATTGATGCCGGGAAGCATGAGGGTCTGATCACTTTTGCAGATGGACTGATTTTTTTCCTTCTGGATACTGGTGGTGTGGAAGAGAAGTCTGCAGCTCTGTCTGCTGCATGCTGATTGACTGAGAGACAACCACGGCATGTGTTAGCAGATAATAAACTTGTCCTTTACATATATTTTTTTATTTTAATTAAGAGGTATCTACAAAAGCCGATTATCTGGAAATCAGGTTGGCTAAAGTACCAGCCATCTGACATCCTTCTGAAAAGTAGCAGCAGCCAGCTGACACAATGGAGGGAGATGCAAACACCTACAAACTAGAGCCTGAACAGCCAGGCTGGGGTGGAAATGGGTTGAATTGTTCAGGCTTGTTGCTGCAGCCCACAGAGCAGTGGTCTGAGGAGATCTGGATCAGGGAGTTTAGCCTTCTTTGTAGCCCTTGATCCAAAGTCCTCACAATTTCAATATAAAGTTATCCTTTGTTCTGTGGGTTCATCTTGTTCTCAGCAATTCCCACAAACAATGCACTGTCAATCCACTGCACTTTCCCTCTTTCATCACAGCCCTTTGTTGTGTGCTGGGATTTGAATTTTCCTCACTCATGGCTCTGATGAGCTGTAAGCCAGAGGCACTAACAAAAAAAATTAGAATTTTTTTTTTATTACTTTTAAGTTTAGATGGATCTCATGCATGTATGTTGTAACATAACTCTTTTAATAATAGAAGTTTAAATGCTAATAAAGAACATCTATTTTAAAAACTTGCTAGGTCTTAATCTGGCACTACTCTAATATGTTGAAGATTTGGCACAATTTACTCATAAAATCAAGAATAAGAATTCATTCTCCACACTGACAGCTACTGACCTAAGTTCTTGAGCTGACCTAGGGTGCTTCATATTAGATGACAGCTCCAAATGCAAGAAAATTGAATACTACCACAATATATGCTTTAGTTCTGCTGAAGAAAACTACAAGGCCATGCTGTCTCCCAAAAGCAGCTAGTAGTTATTCAGGGTTTTATACTTCTATAGCAACACATCTCACCACACCCTAGCATTTCCAGACCCAAACTGGAGGGTAAATGTGCTGGAAAATGTGGCAGAAGCTTCCAGCATTAGCTGATTCCTGAGCTTATTAGGACTCAGGCATGCCTTGCAGAGCAGCAAGATCAGTTTCAGAGCTGAGAGAGAGGAGCAGCTTTTCTTTCACACACCCTCTCTCCACAAGTCTGAGCCTCTGCCTTAGCCTTGGCAATCCAACATATGGTTCAAGGGCTGCCCATGGCCTGTAGTGCTGTGCCACTGTTCCCATTTACATCAGATAAAAGGCATGATTGCTAAGGGTTGTGGGTTTGATCTTTTTTATTAAATAGGTCAGCAGGCCCTAACAGTTGGCAGCCATCTCCAGTGCCAGAGCTGTGTGATGAAAGGCCATATCATGGCAGGCTCCAGTGTATCTTTTTATCTGTCCTGCCTGGTACAGCATGTTCCAGGTGGAGACTGGCAGGTGCTGGTGCTAAACCCTGCCCTGCTGCTGTTCCCTGGAGACAACAGCAGCATCCCGTGTTCAGACCCCAGCTCCCTCTGACTGCTATGGAAACTGATGCTCCCATCACAGTGCCTTAAAACATTGCAACTTTCTGACCCAGCATGTTATGCTGGGAAGGGAGAAACTCCTTTGCAAACAGGTGTGCTCTTGAAGTGCTTCCTGTAGTCTTCATTAGGCTAAACCAAGTCTGCATTTTGCAACTTCACTTTCCACTGCAGAAGCCTGATCCTGTACCTTCATTTTTGGTACTGTACATCATTATTCCTTAACACCACTCAGTAGAGAAGTAGGTAAATTGTAAACTTGGCTGTAAGTTTCGTTCAGTAGCAATTTCCCTCAGCAGTTTTAAAGTGTGATTTTTTTTATCAGTTCCTTGACAGGTTAATGGGGTACATGGACAGGAGACTTCTGCTTTATCCCCTGCAGCCCTGATAATTTGGGGTGTTGCCGGGCTGAGCTCCGAGATGTCAGAGGAAGGAATAACTTACATTTCTCCCCAGTGATTTGTTGATGCTACTGGTGGATTACAGATGTGATTCACTCCAGAAGATACTGCTGAGTGCCCCCAGGTATCTGATCTGCAAGCAAAGCTGGTAGCATCAGGTCCATGAGAATTCCCTCTCCTGAGGAGAGGCCAGTGTCAGCCCTGGGACCTGACATCGAACAGTGCAGAGTTTTGTTAGAAGCCAACTGAAAACGTGGTGCTGTTATTATCTGACACCAGCTGAAACAAAAGCCAAACGTTGATGAATGTCTGATCCTAAAAGTAAACAGTTTGATTTTTTTTTTTTTCCTTTGCAAGTCAGGGGCCCTCTAGGGTTTTATCTGATTTTGGCAATCTCCTGCACATTTTGGGGCCTGGAGCATGGTTTTAATTGTTACATCACAAAAGTTGCCAAATAATGTTGGATGCTTCTTAAAAACTCTCTCAATTTTATGGAACTTCTCAACGGCTTGACTAATACAATAATTACTGGAACTCGGCTATGTTGCCTAGTGGCAAATGGAATTTTTTCATAATGATCCTGTCTGTCGTTAATAGCAGGATTTGTTCTTTCTCTCAGTGGGAGAGAGGCCAGAAAGCCATGGTATCTGTCTTTTTTAATGACAGCCAACAGCAAACGGATAAAATAATCAATTATATCCACAGATAGGTAGATAAAGTATAATTTATCATGTCAAAAACAAAAATGTTTTTAATTGGGCTGTTAATCATTTTGTAATTTTAACTAAAGAAATGGGGACTCTGCTTTGTGCTCAGACATCACTAATATTTCATACAACATTTGCTGATCTTATTATAGCTCTAATAATAGTGTTTACCACTAACTGCCAAAATATAAAATACGATTTCTACTCTCATTATCTGGAGCCTTTGCAGTTAGAAAAAGATGCCCTTCCCTTTTATTTTAATTCCTCTAGAAAGATCCAGGAGATAAAAAAAGGGGGACCAGTGTACTAATCAGCTGTAACAATTTCTAAAATATGCTAATCTTTTAGTTTGATTAGAAGTACCCATATTTCAACCAACAAATATGTTACAGAAACATGTTGGGGTTTTGGTTTTTTTTTCCCAGCAAAGCACATAAAAAGATTAGTATAACACAGCAAAATTTGGAAGCTTGGAGTTTTGATTTCTAGCCACACCTGTGTTGTCTTGTGGGAAGCTGGGCAGATAATTTAATCCCTCCTAACTTGTTCTTCATGTCTGTAATGTAGGTATTAGATAGCTGCATCATCTGTCTCCTGTAAAGTATGTAGGTGTTGTAAGATACATGAAAATTTGTAATAAAGATGGCAAATATCTGGCTGGCTGCAACAGCAGCCTCTCTGTTAGGAACCTCTTTGAGGAAGGAAATGGGAAGTTTATGGCTGGACCTAAATCTTCCCCATATTATAACTGAAAATGTCATCTTAATGCTGCCTGATTTAAGGATCAGTGAGGAATCATCTAGCAGAAAATTCTCTCAGTGCTGGGTACTTTGGCTGTCTACTCTTTTGTTATTATTCCTGTATGCCATGAGCAGATGCCCTTTGTGGGACCAGATCTGTATTTTACCCATATATTCTATATTTAAAAAAATACTAGCCATCTAAGAAAAGAAATGGGACTCTTGACCATTCCTTTGCCTCAAATACACTGAAATTACTTCCCTGCTTCTGAAGTGTTTCACAGAAGAAAATTAATCTCCATTCCTCTAAACTTGGTTTCCTTCTGAACAGCTCCACTTTCCTCAAATCCAGATCCAGCCTCCAGAGTACTTGCTTGGGAGCAGAACATGCACTTTAGGTAATTTGGCAAGAGCAGATTTCACTTCCAGTATTATGGTGAATGTTTTTTGGCTATGAGTATAATTTTATGTTCTTAGCATCTCCCAGTGATGTGTGTAACACAGAGTGGGGCAGAACTGCTCTTCCTGTAACTGGATCTATCTTGGGTATGGGGCAAATTTAGTGGATAGAGTGTGGTTTTTTACAGGCCTAATGGCAGGATTGAGGCTGTATTTATACTGAGAAGCAAGAAGGAGAAGCTCTGGTGCTGGCTTGCCCAAGCATAAATAAATCGGAGGTACGTGAACATTCAAAAAGTTCCCAGAGAGTCACATTCCACAACTTAAGGGGCCTGGTGCCTTCACCTGTGCCAATTTTATGTGACTCTTAACTCTGGTCTTAAATAAAAATGAGACTTGCTCTAATGACATCAACAGCCTTCAGTGAAGAAAATATGCTGCTACTTTGATACAGATCCCCTTATAAGGAGGACACTGTAGACAGCCTAAGCTCTTTTTCCCACCTGGTAGGTGAATGTTACGATTCCCTGCTCAGAACTGTGGCCTCAACAATTCTCTGCTTTCAGCATTACATTAGATGATTTTATTAAGAATATGGTTATCTGCTGCCCTTGCTTTTGCCGCTTGATTTTACTGTCCCTCTCCATTACATGAAAGGATGGAAAAGGGGGATGTGAGTTGACTGGGGGAGGGGAGACAATAGCATGAGCAGGGGGTTAAATGAACCAGCTGTTATGTGTGAAGTATCTGCTTTCTAATTGCTTCTGTTGGAATTCAGGGGGAAAAGGCACTGGCTTCAGTTAATTAATAAGGCAGGACTCACATAAACTCCAGCTGTGAGCACAGGACTGGTCTTTAAAGGATAAGCTCAGGAGGTGGGGCAGAGAGTTTGATTTCCTTGCACTAAATCCCATCACATGCTGCTGGTTCTGTGTGTGTCCACTTAAGCATTTGGTTGGCCTGTCTGGACCAGACATGAGGGATCTGTTGCTGTCCACGTGCCTCACCCCAAGAAAAATGATCTCTCCTCAGAAATCAAAGGTGTGAGGCTATGTTTCAAGCTAGGGTGAAACTGCTGTGTTTTCACTTGAGTTTGGAAACCCTAAAAAGTGGGGATGTTTGGATCAAAGGTTTTTTCAGACTTAACAGAAGCTTGGGCTTTTGCAGCTGGACACAGATACAGGTTTGCCATTTGGTTCTCTTTTCTGTCTAGTTCCAGAGGGTTAGGATTTGGCATCCTGTCAACATCTCTCTCATCTGAGCCCTGTCTCAGAAGCTTTGCTGAGAAGGGTAGCACTGATGGGGAGGTTGGGCAGCTGATGCCTCCAGACCATGTCCAAAGGCCATTTTACAGTGATCTCTTTGAGGAGAACAATGCCCAGTTCATTTTTTATTTTTTTTTTCTGAGAGGGGCTCAAAAATATCAGGACTTTTTCTGAGTTATGGACAGTGCCCCTGAAACCCACATGAAAGTGCAAATGCCACAGTGTTTCCTCATTTGATCCTGCTCCAAGTCTGGCTGCCATAGGACATCCCCCACCATCAGTGCAAGGTCCTTCTAGGCAGAGAACAGCTGGGGGGCTGTGCTGAGACAAAAGTCTTCTCCCACTTCCCATGGGATGGCATTTCTGGATTTCAAAGCTGGTTGTTTAAGTGTGTTATGTTAGGAAACAGTGGAATGAGAAAAAAAGGTGGAGGGGATGTTCCTCTGTGGTTCATAGCCTGCTTTTCCTCACTGACTGTGGAGGGAAATGAGCTTCCTGCTTAAGGTGAGATGTCATTTTCGGGATGGAAACCTTTGTGTCCTGGCTGGCCTGCTCCTTTCAGTGCAACTGCTCAGGGCAGGTCTCTTCCAGTGTGACCCCTCTCCCTTCCAGGCCCTCTCCTTTCCTGGTACCTTGCTCCTGCCTTGCATCAGCCCTGATGCTGCTCAGATGGGTGCTGGGGTCAGCACAAGGGAGGGGACATCACCATGTGGCTGTAAATGGGTTGGGAAAGGAGGAGTGCTCACTTTGTCACAGAGTGCCCAGCTATTTGTTCTCACCGTGCCCTTCCACACACACACCAAGGCTCAAGCATCCAGGAGGATTTATTTTGGCATTTCACTGCTGCAGGTTGCAGTGACAGCTCAGCCTGGTGTGGGACAGATACAGACGCATCAATAGCCCCAGTCTCCTGGGCTGCCTGTGCTTAGCTGGACTTTCCACCAAAGAGAAACAATTCTCGGGTGTTACAGCACGTTTCCAAGCAAGCCAGGTGGGGCCTCGCTTGGCAAAAATCTACAGACAGCAGCTCTTTGTCTGCTCTATTTCTCTTCACCCTGAACGTGTTGCTGTTTTCAGAGGTTGGTTTCAAAGTGCTCATTCACAGCCACCAGCCGTATTGTTTTATCTGAGGAGATTAGGGCTGAGAATGTTGTGGTTTTGTAGTGAAAAGACTCCATTGGAAATAGCAGCATATTTGACATGAGACTGTTATTTATGCTCAAATAACCATCTTGTTTAAAGATGAGGAGTCTTTTATTTTTTCCTTTTCAACTTTAGATCAATCATGTATGAAGACAAACTCCCACTCAGCCTCCCCTGGCCCCTAATACTTTCATTTCATTCTTCTTTTGCTCATTATTTTATGATTTTGTCCTTGACTGGAACATTTCTCTCTTGCTCTTCCTTACATGCACCATTAAAGAAGGAAAGAACTTACATTTAAAGCTCAAGACTTGTGTAGCTCTTAAGCTATAAATAATGTTTTCTACAGATTCTAAGATTATTAAATCCTTTTAGATAGCCTCCCTCTTTATTTTACAGCTCATCTGATTACAGGGGACATACTCTTGTTAAGCTTGATTTAATTATTTGTTTTGCTTTTGCAAGCAGACATGAGAAAACAGGACCTGGCTGTATGCACTGCTGATCAGAACGCTTGGAACATAGGAATGCAAAAAAAAAAAGCTTGCAGCAAGAGAGCTCATTGTTGGTATGGCAAAAACCTCCAGAGAAGCCCTGAAATTCTTGAGATCCAGTTAACTTTCTAAATACAAGCCAGTCTACAAGCAAAGCTAAAATCTATTTAACTTTCTAAATACAAGCAAGTCTACAAGCAAAGCTAAAATCTGTTTGTCTGGGTAGGTAAATGCAGTCAAACTACCCTTTTCTGTAAAGGGCTGACAGGCACAAAATCTGTGAAGGGAATACTTTAGTGTGAGGAGATAGTCATGCTCAGATAGTGACTGACTTAGGGCAGCTGTAGGAACTGAACCACTGGGCACTGTGCTTTGCCTCTCCATCTCTGGCTTCTGTTGATGCCAGGCTCGGGCTTTGTTGAGCCAGGCATCAGCTTTTCCCTACAAACGCAGCCAAACCAGCTGCTGCAGTTTGCAGAGATCCTGACACTGCAACAACGAGCTGCACTTCTGCTTGATGAAATCTGCTCAGCTCAGACAGAACCTCAGGGGATGGCCAGAGAGTCAGCCTTGCCCGTGATACAAACCACAGAACTGAGCACACAGAGGAGAAACAGCCCTACCAGAGACAAAGTGAGTGAAAAGTGCTGAAAAGCCTCACAGTAGACAACCTAAACAACTAAATTAGTTCCTCCAGTAAGTCCATGGTCATCAGTGAGGCAAATGCCTCTGCCTCCTGCTCCAGACAGGTCAGTGTTTTAACGGTAGGCATAAATCTATTGCATTTTTCTCCTTGTGACCTAGCATATTCTGTCAGGCCAATGCATGCTCCAGAGAAGGAGTAGAATTTATGTGTACAATAAAACAATAGAGTTTCAGTGATATCAGCTGTTTGACAAACTTTAATATACATTTGCTATAAAACAGGCAGAAATTACCAGAATGTAATACCCAAATAAAATCCATTATCCGTTTGCACGACAGATCTTCAATTTACTCACATTCATGTGAAAGAGACACATAAAAATGATATCCATGCTTAAAATCACTTAAAAGCAGTCTGAAAGACCCCACAGTTGCAAGTGATACCTCAGTACTTAGCTAATACTCATGTTTCGATGGCTTTGCCTTCATGATTCTTCCAGTGGTTTCTTTATGTTTTCTGGTATTTTGCCAAACACCTGTGAATCAGTGCACAACAAATACTCCTGCCATTTAATTTAGCCCTGCACAGAAAGGCTATATTAGGCCTGATGCAGACCTAATCCCAAACCTCTAAAGAGGTTTAAGGCACTCTGGTTTCACCTAATCCCGAAACCTAAACCAGAATCATTGAAAACCTCCATAACACCACAGGAATGGGCAAATAGTGAGTTTCCACTATGAAATTATTAAAAGGACACAGTGTATCTTTTGGATTTGAGACCCAAAGCTTTGCCTAAGGAGCTTGGACTGACCACAATAAAAGTGTTTATTTTGAAGTGAGGAGGTTGAAAGGTTTATTTGACTAGAGGGCTGATTTCACCCCTCCCACCCAAAAAACAAAGAGGGGTGATCACCCAGAAGACTGGAAAATAGGAAAAGGGATGAACAAGTAATGAGGGAGGGGCAGCCCAACAAAGCAGTCAAAGATGAAACCCAGGTTTCTCTTTAAGCTCAGTCATGTCCCCTTGTGAGAAAGAGCAAGAGCACAGCCCCTTGTGCACAACGGGGCTCTTGGGACCTGAAGTTCCTCACAGCAACTTGTAAGGAAAGAGTTATTTGTGATATATTAAACACATTGCTGCTGTTCAAAATAGAGGATTTGCTCTTTTGAGATCTCTTACTGATAGGAGATAACATGTAAAAACATGCTGTAATAGAACTTTCAATTACAAACTGCATCCAACTGTAGTAAATTTGATCTTGCATTAACTCATGTTAAATTAATTGGATTCTGTCATTCCTGAATTCTGGTAACCACCTTATCTTGCAGTACAACTCATTATCTTTGCGTTGTGAAAGGGGTATTTCATTTTCAAGGCGACTGTAGAGAATGGTAACTGTACCACAGTCTAATAAACATTTAGCCCCTAACAAATTAAAGACCTGAAGTATACTGCACATGTGGTTCCATTATACATAGCAATTTATAGCAATGATCTGCTGCTCTAAGTCTCTTAATTCAAATCATTTCAGCAAAACATATCGGGAAATATGGGGCCATACTTGTGCATTATACAATACAAGAATATATTTTTCTGTGCTCAGGACATTCCTCCTAATGAGAGGCATAACCTCCTCAGTGTACTGTGTTCTCATCACCACTTTAAATGCCATTCAAAGGCCTTTAGAGCAAGGATTTAGGAATCAGTGTTCCCACTGATGAGAAATTTTATATTGGTAGAAAAGCAAGCTCCAGATTTACCTTCCCAAACTCACAAGAAGTCTCCATGCCTTTGTTTGCTTCAATAGAAGGGGAACAGAATAGAACAGCACTCATTTAACAGCACTAGATTTAATTTAGCTTTGAAAGACTCTGGCTCCATAGGCAAAAATGGTAGGAAAACTGAAAACTATGTTTTATGATGTACCAAGCTTTCTAGCTGGAACTAGAGCAGGACAACTTCCTGAAAAACTACATAAATGACACAGCTTTTAACTCCTAGACAGGTGACACAAGCAAATTATGGTTTATTTGCTTTCCTTGAGCAAGTCTCGGTGTGGCTGGAGAGTAACAGGGGCCTGTGAAAGGCGACAGAGTACGTCTCTCTGCAGTGCTGTCATTGTACACGTCTGCACTGCGCTTCCAACATCCTGCTGGGGGTGGATGGGTACAGCAGCAGGGACAATTCCAATCCCACAGCAGTTTTGTTCCAACAATACACACAGGGTTAACTGCTGCCTGATTTAGTTCAGTTGTGACACCTAACCAGTAACTTCAATTGGGAACCATTTCAGGAGGAAACAAACGTGTATGGCTGTGTTGAACTGAAAGAACTGGGTTTTTATCCCGCAACAAATCCAAGTTCACAGCGGCTCGTGGAGGAGACAAATGACTTCAGGGATGCACTAGCCCCAAGCACGGCAGAGCACCTGATAAATGGATGCTGTGCAAGCAGAGAGCCCAAACCACAGCCCAGTGCGCACCTACTGATGGCAGCGGCAGCCCGGCAGCACCGCCTGGCCCAGCCCTTCCCGGCTGCTTCAGAGCTCCAGGGAGCAGCGACACGCTCGGGCCCCGGTGAAGGCCGGGTGCTTCCGGTTACGGAGCGGGAGGAAGCGGACAGGAGGCAAGCCCCTCGCAGGGCTCTCGCAGCGGGGCTGCTCCGCGGGGGCTGCGCTACCTGCCGGCGCTGCGGGAGCCCCTGGCGGACCCCCGAGCCGAGCGCCGCTCGCTCCCGGCGGCCGCTGGGCCCCGGCGGGCCGGGACCGACAGCGCGTGCGCGCCTCCCGCCGGCCCGTGACGTCACGCGCGGGGCTCGGCGTTCCTCCGCATCTGCCTGGTTCCCGCGGGGATCGCCGAATAATCGCTACCACGCACCCGCCCCGCCGGGCGGACGGGTTCTCGGTGAGCGGGGGAAGGGAGGACGGGGGAACCCCGCGCTTGGCCGCGGGGGTGGCGGCGGGGTCGGGTCAGGCTAGGAGGGCTCCCTTGTCACCGGCGCGGCGCCGCCTCATGGGCCGGAGGCGGTGGCGGTGCTGTGCGCACGCGCAGGGCGTCGCCAGGGCAACGGCGCGCTGGAGGCTCGGCCGCCGCGTGCGGGGCGCGCGACGGAGGCAACGTCACCCGCCGCCCGCGGCGCGCGGCACCTGAGGGCCCCTCAGAGCCCCGCACGGCCCCTCAGAGCCACACACGGCCCCTCAGAGGCACTTGTGGCCCCGCACGGCCCTTCAGAGGCACTTGTAGCCCCTCAGAGCCACTCACGGCTCCAGATCCTCTCATGGCCCCAAAGCCCCTCAGTTCCCCACAGAGCCCCGCACGGCCTCCCAGAGCTCTGCACAGAGCCTCAGAGTCCCCCACGGCCCCGCATATCCACTCATGGCCTCTCGGAGCCTCTCACGGCCTCTCAGAGCCTTGCACGGCCCTGCAGAGCCCCACACAGCCCCACTCCAGCAGGGATGGGAAGAAGCTCAAGCCAGCATTGTGAGGGAGGTGTCGCATCTGTGGCTGACGTGAGGCATCTGCTCGAAAAAAGTGATATTTGATTATGGTCTGCATCTTCTTGATGCTCTGCAGCAGTTTGCCTGGACAGTCCGTGCAGGAGCTCCTCTGGCAGTGGTGATAGAGTGTGTGTGCCTTGAGCTCAGGATACACCCCATCAGACATCAATATCAGCGGTAATGGAGCTCACAGTTCTAGTCTACTGAATTTTACAACGCGCCATAATAATCCCAGTACTTTTATGACCAACAGAAATAGGTATTTTTTAGGTATTTAAGCGACACTACACTGCTTGAGGAGACAGAGATAAGGCAGGATCAGCATTGGCTGAGTTCTGGATATGGTTCTGTCGAAGCAAGGCACGGCCTCAGGTGGCTCTCTCCCCACCATTTGCAAAAGAGTAGTGGCAGTCCTCAGGAACACCTCAAAGTGCTTTAATACCTTTCACTTGGAAGCATTTAGAAAAGAAAACATATTATTGTCAAGTACAGTACGGTAATATGAAAAATGATGTTGTATTTATCAAGCGGTCAGAGCTCTAGCTCGCATGGGCCGGGTCTGGGCTCGGAGCTGGCTCGGCTCGCTCGCTGGCGCCCTCTGGCGGCAGCGCGGGGCAGCGCGGCCGCCTTGTGCCGAGCGCGTCCCGCGGCGCTCGGGGGACACTGCGCGCTGACCTCCGGCGTGGGCGTTCTTTCGCTGCGTGTTTCTCCTCAGTAGTGCTGGTCGTTTAAAATAGCGAAACTGCCCTGTACAACTCCTTTACGTGCCAGTTTAGAGTAGGAAATAATCCCCGTAACAGATTCAGCAGCTTCATTTTGTAATGAAAAAGGTAAAAGCATGGTGTGTGCTCTGGAAAAAACAGACCACACGAGATGGAAATAGGTGTGTAACTTTTTCCTCTGGGAATTGTTTGGAGGAATATTTTGCCACATTTTTTAGCAGAGTCTCTGTCATCCTTCTGAAGCTCCTTCCAGAAGCCCCCAATTTTAGCAGCATTTCTAAGCATGTGAAGCTTTTAGAGAGGGCTCTGTGACTGGGAAATGTCATAAAAAATGTGTCCTGTCTGCTAAGTTACAGGAAGTGTAAGGAATCCTTAAAAAATTTATTTGTAACTAAATTACTAGATTTTTTAAAAGCTACTGGAGCAACTTCTTGTTTTTTAATGATTCCTATTAACATTTCCATTGATTTACAGGTAAACTAGTTTTTTCTTGTTTTAAAAATACCCTGCGATCAGCAAGTCTCACTCTGTTTGTTCTGGCTTGGATGTGTGATTATCAGTTATAAAGATTCTGCAGATAGAAATTATGTTGGTGCATGCACTGGAATAGACGCCGGTTTCTAATATCAGATAGATTGTCTGATTTTGGTTGATTGGTGTAGAGACTTTTCTTAAGCACTGGAATTAGTGTTGGAATTGTAAGGTATTTAGGGAGCAGATCTGTTGACTAAGTAGGTTTAGGCCTTTTCTGAGCATTTTAGAATACTGTGAGTTTCTTTTTGCAAAAACTGTTGAATTACTGACCTATATATGTTATTGCATTCTAAAGAGACTCATTTTTTTGGCTCTCTACCACAAAGTACATCAGGCTGTATTATGCATTGTGTTTGTATAGGTCTTATTTTTAATTTGAGTACTATTTCTCTACAAGCTCAGCCATAACAATGTACTGTTTCATTGGATCAGTAGTAACTGTAAACCAGTCTTTGCTAATTAGCTCAGATGGGAAATTTAACCCTGAAGGTTCTGATTTTTTAAAATTATTTTCTATGAAGCACTGTCTTCATTGGGGAAAAATAGCTACTATAACTGCTCTTCTGTGATAAATTGTCTTGTTGCAGCTGGATTATAGATGCCTGCTAGTGCTGTTTCTGGCTTTGTGAAGACAAACTTGATTTTAAAAAAAGGTTAAACTTCGCTTTTTGGTTCCTTCCCGTTTTTGAGTTGTAGTGTTGATACTTCTGTACAAACTTGGAATCTCAACACAGTATTACATGTTTGTTGTGTTTGTATGTATTTATAAAGGAAAAAAGGTAAGTCCAGTGGCAATAATAATGTTTTCCTCCCCAGAATATCTGTGTGGATGCATTTATGCTCTCTTTGTAAGAATGCAGTTTGACTGCACTAAAATATATCTGGTAGTACAAATGAAGGATTTCAAATTAGTAATAGGTTGAAAACTCTTCAGCTACTGGGGCTTTAGTTTCCAAATTACTGATCTCTGTGGAGCAGTGTAAGTGATTACAAAACGATGAGAATGAAACAAATCTTCAATAAAAACCTGCACAATTTTTTGCCCAAGCAAGCCAGCTTCCTTTTGAGCTCTGTGCTGGCACAGTCGTGTCATTAAAAGTGCATTTTTTTTTATTTTCATGAGCAATAAAATAATTTCACAACTGTAATGAATGCACTTCCTCTAGTACATTTTAATTATATGCAGCTAATGCTCGTCATTTCAAAAATTGTCTCACTGGCATTTATGACTTGGTGTAAACGCTCATTTATCATGGGATTATTTGAAAGAACTGAAACTTTGAGAGATGTCAGGTTTGCCGTGTTGAGCAAAGTGACTCATTCACCAAGAGGTGCTGGTTAGCAGTGAGAGACCATAGAGTACATTCAGGCTACAAAGATCGGAGTCAACAGATTTACTTCAAAAAGCCATGTTACTGGATGTCATTTAAAAGAGGGATATCTTAGCCTTGAAAGTTGCCAGACCTCTGAACTGGAGGATCCAGGCTATGTAATGATCCAGAAGTGTTTAAAATAGGGATCAGTCTCTTCTGCATCTCAAAAGCGAAAGTTCCAGAGGAAGTCACCTTTTCTGTAAATGGATTTACCAGCACAGCTCTTTAGAACTGTAACATGATACTGTGAGCAAATTAAGAGTTTTAGGAGAAAAAAAATCTTTTAGTCAGCAAATCTTCTTTCTCATGATTTATTTTTAAAGGTCATAAGGTGACCATTACAGTAAAAAAAAATAGTGGTTTGTACAGGATAACCTTCCCAGATGAGATGCAACCCTGTCCTAAACCTCTGGGTCTGCAACCTGAGTTTCCCAGAGCCACTGGGTTACAGCTGAGTGTAAGGTAAAGCGGAGCAAGAACTATTTGAAAAAGAAACACAGACTAATGTTTAGCTTTTATTTTTGTTTTAGTTATTCCATTGTTTTTCAGTAGATTCAAAATTTCTTTGATTTAGGGGAGGGAAGGATTTTGCTTTAAAACACCAGCTAGGAATTTTAGGACAGACTTTTCACACTCAGACAGCTGGAGCAGCTGTAGATTCCCCACTGAAATGAAAATGCAACAATTCAAGATTTAGAAAGGCAAAAAGTGTGACCAGAGCATTAAATAGAAGGGCCATATGATACCAAAATTAAGCTCTGTGTTTATTATAAAGAAAATCCTTGTTTTAGAAGGGAAAAAAATGAACTTGTTCCACCACTTTCTTTTTTCCTCAGGAGAAAACACAGAATATATCCTAGGTAATAAATCTGTTTTATGGCTCACATGAGAAAGGGTGGAGAAACTCCCATTATTTTCTTCCCAGAAATTGAAATACACATGAGCTAACATGGGAGACACTGGGATTTTCATCCAACAAATGCACAGCTGGCTTCTGCTTTTATTATTTTTCTAAGCCTAATAATTTTTCATTTGATTAGCTGGTGGCTGACAAAACTATCACTTGCACAGTGTTTTGTATATTTAGTAGAGTAGGTGTGATGCGAAAAAGATACTGCAATGTGTGCCCAGAAGCATAGCACGACGTGTTCAGTTGATGAGAAATTTCTGCTTGCCTCTTCCTAAAATGCAAGTTTCTATCATTGATACTCGAGTTTGAATATCCAGAAAGGAACTTCTTGACCTCTAGAAAAAGGAGAATTATGTAATATTTGAGAATTATTTTTTCTTAATTCACGTTGTAGAATTGTATGATGCTGTGCACATAGAAATAAATTGTTAGAAGTCAGTTGGCAGTCCACAGTGCCAGTTTTGCTGTGAGAAAGCAGTGAGACTATTTAAGAGAAGAACTGTCGTAGACAGTTCTAGGAGGTGAGAAAAGTAGAGCTGCCAACAAGATTTATCAAGGACTTTAAGTGTATGCAGCGTGAGCTGTGGAGACGCCCATGGACACATTTACGTGAAAAAACCAACAGCAGCCAACCACAAACCCACCCAGACGAGGACATAAAGTGAGCACAGACATAAAGGTGGGAGAACAGGAGCCCTCTAGGAATGAGGTTCCTCAGAGCCATGTCTGAGCAGAGCTCTGCAAAGCCATGGATTCTCACTTTGAAATCAGGAGGGAGAATGGCCCATCAGAACTCCTTTGTTGTGTGCCTTCTGCAGAATAAAGAAAACATGTTCAAGAATGCAGTATCCTGTTTTGCATTGACCATTAATGCCAGGGACAAAGCAGGCTGGTTTCTCCTGTACTGGCTCTCCTGCTGTTTGAAGTGCTAAGCTGTGTTGCTGTCTGTGTGTTCTGGGCAAAGCAATGATAACTACTTCCCTAAGAAAGCAGCAGGGGAAGCAGTTTTATCCCAGATTGGTAGGTCTGTATTGTCCAAGTGCTTAGTGTGTTTCTTGTTATTTTCAAAAATTCCAAATCAATTTGACGTGTTCTGGGGGCGGGAGAGAATGTGGGCTATCTGCTTCCACTTGAATATTGTGTGATGGCATCCCTGGTTTTCATTTGTAGTCATTTACAAGTGGTAGATACTCATAACCATGTAAGACATTTCTAAGTGACATTAGTTTGAAGCTACAGGTTCATTGCATACCCACACTTCTACCTTTAATGTCCTTTCACACAGTGGCTGCTGGGGAAGGAATGATTTTGTAAGGACCAGTAGAATCACTGCATTGTGTATCTGTGTTCTGACCTAGCTCCATTACACTCACTAAATAATTGTTGACAAGTTCAAGCTCTGTAACTAGAGGGTTATGACTTTGCTAAATGCCATGCGTCAGTATATTTTCATGGACAAGGGAAATGTCCTTAATGGAAAAATACAAGACTACTGAAGTGGCAGTAGATCATCGTGGGAGCTCTCTTTTGGTTGTACCTCTTTAGAAGCTTTATGCTGCTAGGGATCAGAATACTGTGGTGTGTGGGACTGTTTCCTGGGGCATGGAAGTGCATGAGCCTGTATCGGGGATGGCTGTTCCAACTGAGTGTTGCCCAGTGCAGAGGGCCAGGAAGCAGTCTCTCCAAAGGACATAAAATCAGTGTGGCCAACTTCACTGTCCACCTCCTTTTTGCTCAGTCTGCCTTGTTAGAATTTGCATCTCTGTCCTGCCAGTATTTAGCTATTTGTTCTAATAAATCTCCTCTTCTGCAATGAGCCAGTCTCACTTTCTGAAGCTGTGCTTGGAATTCTTGCCCCCATGTGCCACACTGGTTCTGAGCCGGGTGAACCATGTTCCTGTGTTGACTGGAGGGGATGTGTTCCTGACATGCAGCTGGGGATGCTGCTGGTTAGGAAAGGCCCTTGGAGCAGCAGTGGTTGCTCTGGTGACACCACCTTTCCCGCAGTGCAGCACCACAGCCTGGTTTTGCACTCTGATCCTTTGTTCCAGGTGCAGAGGGCTCCTTACCCAATTTGCAGTAGGTTGCAGAGGGAGAGAGTCCGTAGTGCTGCGCCAGAAAACAAAGTGACAGTGTGAGCAGGGTCTCCAGCCTGCCACAGTCCCACAGCATTTGTGCTCTTTTGCTCTTGGTAACAGTCGGACCTTATTGAACCAGGCTCTCAAATCTGAGTAACTGGGAACATGTTACACATTGCAGAACATTTTAAATTTAAATTCTTTTCTAGTAGTGTGTTTAGGCCTCCCTGCTTTCACTTCAACAATTGAGGGTGTTGGTTGCTTCCTCATGTTTGTGTAAGAAAAGCTTTTTATAGTCCATTTTTCCAGTTGGCGTATGTACTTCCTCCGCTGTAGTGTAACACATCATTCTTCCCACTCCCTCCCACCATCTGAAGCTAATGGAAGACCTTCAGGGTTGTTTTATTTGCAATAAAAATGGAACTGTGGGGTTGGGAATGGTCATTATTCTTGCTTTAAAATGTGTTCTTTAACGAGTTTTGTTTTGTTCTTGGTAAATGAGAATGATGTAAGGAAGCAAGGAATAATTAGTTGTATTTAGTTTATAGGTCATTTCATTTGAACTGGAAATCTCTAACTCAATTTTTGTTTTAGCTGAAAATCTGTCAAGAAAAGCAAAAGTTTGTCAGAAACATGAATGGAAGTGGGCTGCATTCTTTTTTTTTTTTTTTTTTGACAGTAGAATTCTTAATGTAATACCAAATGTGAAGAATTTTTGAGTATCATCTATCCCAACTTCTGCAAGGTAACAGCTGGAGTGAAGGCAGTCTAGAAGCTCCACATCCATCCATTATTTTGCCCTGTAATGGTGAGTCTGGCACACTGACAGCACTTGAGCCTTGCAAATTTGGAGATGTGCTGGAGGTCTTTCCTTGATGTAACATCAGTTACACCAAAAAGAAAGGAAGGTAGCATGGCCACTTTCATATCACTGACTGACAGAGCCCTGTCCCTGGTCAGGACAGTAAGCACTGTGTCCTGCTTAAGGATAGTGCAGCACCTGGTTCACCACAGTTTCACTCCTGCTTGCTGGTTGTTTTTATCACCAATTATCCAGGAGTGTTACTTAGCCCCAGAACAGAATTAGTAATATTTAATGTGGAAGCCTTTTTTCTGCTGTCTATGACAGATAGATTATTGAGACTGTCTACTATGCCCTTAATTTCTAGTGATTTGAATGCTATTTCTCAAGAAACATTATGTTTTGGAACATTTTTTTCAAATTTAATTTTTTTTAATATAATCTTCCAGGGTTTTCCAACACTAATGAACACAGCCTAAGTCTCAGTGGAGGGGCATGTGCAGACGTGGCCCCTGTGGATTGAACTGCCTCACTGCTTCAGATCTTCAGTATATTTTTAGCCTCTATATATGCCTTTGTTTTTCCCGAGTGTCTAGTTCTAAGGTGATACCATAACTAACCCAGTCAGGGCAGGAATTCACTGTTTTCACATATAGCTCCACTGTAAGCTGGTGCAAAAAAATGGATCTGAGAATCCTTGCAGCTTAAATCTTACTATGGGATGTCTAAGGTCCTAACAGGTAATTTTTTTATCTACTTTTGTATTCTGCGATTTGTCTGTGAAAATAACATTTTGAAGGTATTTGCTTATTTTATTGCTCCACTGCTAAATAATTGAAATCAGCACTTAGCATTTCATTATAGTGATTTTTTAATAATAAATATTCTATAGTGCCTGATGGTGTAATTGGGCATTTTTATAATAAGCCCCAATTTTTTAAAACAAGGGGGAAATCTCTGAAATTCATGCCTTCATGCTTGTGCCCATTAAATGTGGTTATCATTATCTAGTGACGGCATATGTTCTTCCTAACTAGGATTCTCTTCTCTTTCATGCTGATGCTATCTCCATGCTAGATTATTCTTGTTCCTAGTAGCACCCCAGGGCAGTAGTGAGAAGTAAATGTGTCCATATGGACGCTTTAGACAGCAGTTTTGGGTGTGGGGAGATGGGAGAGGAGAGGCGCTGGATTGAAGAGATAGCGGGGTCTGTGTGCCCTCACTGTCCCAGAAGCAGGGCAAGCAGAGGGGAGGCAGGGCTGTCTGTGCTGTCAGGCTGGTTGGCAGTAACGTGGGAGCGCTGCGGTGGGACAGGGTGCAGTTATTTGTTGTGCCATGCGGGAGGAAGGAGCCAGGGAGGAACTGCGACTGAGTCACCCGTTGTTCCTGGAGCGCCTCCTGGGGTGGTGCTGCTACAGGCAGCCCAGTGCAAGACTGAGCCTGAAGGCTCCAGCGAGCTGATTGCAAATATTTTGCAGAAGTCTTATTTTCTGGTAATTACTTTAACATGATTCAGTGTTTTCTCTTTTGCCTGATCTTGTTATGAGCCTTCTTGCCTGATCCTTCGCCTGCTGTCGTGGGAGCAGGGCAAGTGTTCCCACACCACTTGTTCCATTCCTGCTGTCTTTGGCCTCTCAGGTTCAGTGGCTGTGAGTAGGTGCTGTTCAGTACAACTGACCAGTGATGTGTTCTTTTGGAACAATGACTGATCCTGGACCTGTTCCTATGAAGCCTTTGAAACTACTAAGCTGTTTCAGGTAGTGCGGTTCCAGCATTTTGTAGAATTGGGGTCCAGGTACTGTTTGCCAGTTTGTGTTTCTAGTCATTTGTGAAATTAGAGCTCCTGTGGAAACCTGGAACCTTGCTCCTGGGCCAAATGTGTATGAACTGAGTCCAAAGCCCCCAGTCTTCAACAGATATATGAAGAATGGCTAGGATTTAGGTTCCAGTGGGTCACCAACAGTGTTTATTAGAGACTAATAATAACAGTGAACAGACTCATTCCATTCCCAGTTCTCTAAGGTTTTAGAACTCTAGCAGAACCAGCAAAATACCTGAAGCCCAGCCACTGAAACCCAGCCAAGTTTTGTAAAAATTACAATGGTAACTTCAAATAAATATAAATTGTCCTTTTTAAATGTACTGTTTATTTAAAAACAGTTATTTTGCCAAACCATAAATGTACCTGATAACTAAACCAAGAAATAAACAAGGTTAAGAAACCTAAGATTATAAGGTTTAGGAAAAACCTTTCTGATATATTTAGTGCTTTTGTTTAACCATGAGATTTACATTTAATCCTAGTTAGACTAACTAATACATGCATATCTTTATAGCAGACCAAACACTTCTCATAAGCAACTGACTGGTTTGTGTTATCACATTTGTTCAATGAGGGTGGAAGGACAGAGGTGTGGAGTATAACTCACCTGCATAATCTTTTGCAACTAGTCGAAAAAATATGTCTCACAATATAGCTACAAGAAATACATGGGTACTCATAATTCATATTATCCCATAAAATTTAGAAGAGCATTCAGAGACTGCAAATGAAGGTAATTTATGTGTAAAACCTCATCCATGAAGAATTTATTGCCATAGTAGGTATAATATACTTTGGCACAGACTTCTTCCGTGAAACTAGTACTTGCAGATTTGAGAAGGGAACATACCAGAGACCTTGTAGGTTAAACTGTAGCCTGGTTTTATACAAAATACATTATAATGAAGCCTTTTCTCTTCTGAGAGAGCTGAAGTCAGTTGGTAAGTTAATATGCCATGGCCGTTGACGATGTGTTTGAACATCTTCACTGTGCGAGTAATCTCTTTAAAATCAGTGTTAGTTTAGTGGTGCTACCTTTGTGTAAATAGTGATGTTTGTAAATATTTTGAACCTTAGAGGGAACTGAGCAAACTGCAGAAGTGCTTTCCTACAAAACATTTTAATTTGCTGTATCTGAAAATGAGCATATGCTTTGCAGAGGTTGTTTGCTAACCATGTCGTGAAGCCCAGGCTTCATTCTTCTTGTGAGGACTGCACTGGGACATGGGGCCTCATCTTTCTCTCTGCACTTGAGCAAAACTGCCAGGTAAAAGCCCTGGGATCCATCCATCTCATTGCCAATTTGACTCGGGCATGTGGTGGCCGAGGTGAGGCCAAGGCAAGGTTGTGGTTATGTTGCAGTGCTGTCATGCACAGTCTCAGGGAGATGTCAGCACTGTTCTCAGTGCTTGGGTGGCTCATGCAGCTGGAACAAAGATATATTTCCTTTTGTTCCTGCTGCTGGACTCTGATTTCTGTTTTCTTTTGAGATTACATTGTGCACATGTGCTTTTATAGTTGCTGCCTCTCTTTGACCCAAACAGTTCCATTGAAGTTAATGACATAAAATGAAAATCAATGCAACCATTGCCACTCCAACATTTCTGCTTAATACAAAGTAAACTTAGAATAGGGAAGGATTTGTTATACTGTGGATATGCAATTTAAATGGATGTAGCTGGGAATAGAGAGAAGCAGCTCCTAGCATGATGTAAAAGAGGGATTTTGGCCCACATCAGCAAGGGAAGCTACAGGGCATATAGCTATAAAAATGGACCAGAGTTCCCAAGCATTTATGTAGAGAAGATAGGACCCTTAAATTCTTCCCTGAAAGGTACACAGTGGTATTGGGCAGCAGTCTGCTAGGCTTGGGTTGTCAAAGAATGTTATCAATTCTTCTGGGATTTTAACTGTTAATTCCAGGAAGTCTAGGTGTTTCAGGAAGTGCTATTCAAATATAATGCTGCTTCTTCCGGATGTAGCTCCTTGGACAGTACACTTACACTTAGCCTTTTCTCTGTTGGCTTGCTCTGCAGGAGAAATCCCAAACTATTGAGAACAAAGATAACTTCCTGTGCCAGGTGTATTAGCTGGAATTATCTCTGTTGTACAAAGAAATAACTTTTGTCTTGAAAGTGACATGGGATTTTTGACGTTAGTCAAGATTTATCTCGTCAAGGATGTCACTGTGCTACTAAGAAAAGCTCTTTGGACTCATATCAGAAGTACTGTATTCAGTTCTCTGCTTTTGCAGATGGATTTAGTGGAGTTACAGATGGTGCAGAAAATGGCAACTGAAACAATTTGGGGAACTGGAACTGTCATATGAGGAGACATTGAAAAGTCTGGTACTCTTCAGTTTAGAGAAAGACAGATATTTATCGTTGAGATTTACAAAATCATGAAAGTAATGAAAAAGTCAGATGTGAAACTGTTGCCCTCCAAATCCTGCAATGTAAGAACTAGAGGGCACTCAGTGAAAGTAGGACATCAGATTTAAAACAAAAGAAGGTAGTCCTTCATTTTTTGGAACCCCAGGTAGTGAATTTTTTTGCCATGGTAGGTAGCAAAGGTAAGGATATCAGCAGGTTCAAAAGAGGTCAGATAATTTCATAGATAAAAACAGAACTGCAAATGGACAGTGAAGTTGTGTGCCCTGTAACATCATTGTGCGTGGGGGAAGGGGGGCATGGGGGGCAGGAGTAACGGACCCCAAAAGCATCCAGGTTTCTGTCTTTTCCCTAAACAGTATCTCTAAAAAGCATGGCACGGATGGAAGTCAGGTACTAGGCAAGATGGGACCAGTCATCTGACCTTGCAGGGCATTTTTTTCTGCCATACAGTACCACACTATGTTCTGCTTTGAAAGGGTTTTATTGTTAGTGCATTGAATTCTCATAAGAGCAATCAAGAAAAAAATGGTAGCATGTTAATACTCCATTGTTGATACTCCGTTGTTGATACCTGAAAAATTAATGTGTTTTTAAGTCTGATCCATTGATAGTCAAATGCCTGCCGGTTACCATGCATGTCACTAACATGGCATTTGTTTGGGAGATGTACAGCTTGGAAAATGAATTTTAAGTTTGTGTGTTTATTTTTCTTGGCAGTGAGTTTTGGTTATCTCAGAAGGGAAAAGCTATCCAGGTGCAACGAAGCTGTGTGGTGCCATGAGTGCTCTGGCAGGAAGGTATGCAGGACAAGTATGCAGGGAACTGTGTCTGAGTAGTTTCTTCATGCTCCAGTACTGTGTGCTACTGAGATGCCTCTGTGCCTGGTAGGTTCCTGGTAGGCCAAATTGAACCAATGAATCAACAGGGACCTAGGACCAACCACATCCACAGATCAGGGACCCAGAATTCAGGTCATGTTCCCTATTCCAGGCACTGGGCTTTAATGACACTCACAGCTGCGATGGCATCCCTGCAGTTTGGAGCATCCTCCCCAAACACCCAGTTCCGTGCCTGCCCAACTCCCCCACAGGCTTCAGGCTACTGCTTCTTGCGCAGCAGCTCACTCTTTGATTACATCTGTAGCATTTGGAGGAGACCTGCAAAGCGGGGGGGGGGGGGGGGGGGCAGAAATCACTATTTCACTTTAGTATAGGACATAGAAAAGTTCTTTAGTATGTGTTTGGGTGGAGGTTTTTTGTAAAAGATATCAGTAAAAAGTCTTCTGTATGCTTTTTTATTCTCTGGTAACATTAAGCATATTAACAAAAACATTCTTTGCTTTAATCAGACAATATGGGCTTTGTTCATATGGAGGCTTTTGAATATTATGTGTAGCTCCTGTACCCTGGGCACAAGCTTTTAGCAGGGGTACTTCCATGAGCCATAAACTGAGTGCAGCTCAGGTTTGCTCATTGTGTCTGTGGAAACTGGTGGTACTCTGCTGTTAATGAGAAATCCACCATAAACAAATCCTCACTCGTGGTCTCAGGTGTGTAATTGGGAAGCACGTTTGGCTTTTAATCAAAAGAAATTGAGTGTTTGGTTCTTAGGAATATCTTTTCTCTTGTTTCAGTGAAGTAAATGTTAATGCAAATAAAGAGCTTAAAGCAGTCTGACTAAAGCCTCAGCCAACTGAGCTTTGGTTCTGTGAGAATTTGGATGTCATCATCCTTTTGTTTGCCACTTCTCTGAGGAAGTACTTCAGCTATATGGCAAAAATAGACAAAAGAAACCTTTTAAATCTTCACACTTAAATACATTTATGACTATTTTTAGTTACTGTTTACTCCTTGCAGATTTATCTTGTTCTGAAAAAAAGTTTCAGATGTATTGTTTTCCTAACAAAGATTTGACCTTCATCTTTATACACGGTTTCACTATTCTTCCTATCAGCATTTAGTTCAAAGGAGCACTTCGAAGCACGCAGGCAAAAACCAGTTCCATTGTGTAAAATAGAAATGTGTGTTTTATATCACTGGAGTTTAGAGAACAATGCAAAGGTCAATTGTGTTGCTTGCTCTCCTGTCACATGATGTGGGTGTGTATATGAATGCATCCCTGGAATTCCACTGTGGGATCTGCATCTTTGAAGCTGATGCTAAAATTACTGCCGAGGCTCTTCCAAAGGCGGATACTGATAGAAGATTCAATGAAATCGAAGGTCGCCAGTCTGGTAGGCGTTGAAAGATACCTGGCTATGATACTATTTCTGATTTAATAATGCGAATGGGAGGCTAGCCCTTTGTAATAATTAGGACTAATTACTGAAGAGGTGTTGACAGATGGGCTAAGAGGAAACAAACTGCCTTTATCCAGTGGCTTAGAGTCAGATTACTAGTCTTATGTTATCTGTTTCTCAGAAAGTAGAAGCTTCAATCATTCACTAAGTCTTCAAAGGGGAAAGGGATCCTAACAATATACAGGATTTGGGATGAAGCTATGAAATAAGTCTTTGACTCAGAATGGCTAAATTAATCTCCTTTCCGTAAATTATCATACTTTTAAAGTTTGAGTTACAGATGGAGAATCTGATTGTAGTACTGAAAAATATGCAAAATCAGTATTGATGACTGTCCTGTCACTGCTTCTGCTCATGGATTAGTCTAAGATTGGTTCCTTGCTGTTAATTATATTAATATGAATTCCTTGATTCCTTCCTGTGCCATGCTTGCTATCCAGCTGAAACTGAGACAAGGGAAAGTAGTAAGTACTCTTTCATTCAGTGTTTGGTTTATGCAGATGTCACGTCTGATCAACAAGCAGAAAATACATCTGCTGAAGTTAATTACAGTTATTTGCCTTTTTAGGAGACAACATCATGCATATTCCAGGAAGAAAACAATATATTACAATACAATTGCATTTACTGAGAATTATGGGTTTTCTTAAAGAGGATTTCTTCTCTCCTTTTGTATGTAGCGTCCATCTGCACATCTGCATGAAGTAGATGAAATTGTCCAGTGTGAATGGAGTTAACAAGGACATTCAGGGATTACTGCTTTGTCACCAGAATGAGCACTCAGTGTGACTTTCTTTATTCAAATGATTTAAAAGTCTAGCCACCCTCCATCTTCTCAAATGACTTTTAAGTGCTTTTCTCCCCACTTTCCACCATATATAGAACCTGGTTTTCTTAGAAATGTGATAAATATGGCTGCATTCGATAGCACTTATAAGCAGAGGTAGCTTTCAATTATTTATTTACTTTTAACAAAAGGGGCCATTTAATTAATGTTTAAATATTTATAACAGTTTTATTGTGCTGTAAAATCGGTTATACTTTGATCTAGATTTTCTGGTTTGAGATAATAGGGTTGGTAAAAGTTTTCCTAATGAATTTGGTCAGAACATGACATAATCTGATTATCTGACGAAAGATTGACACTTCAGTTCCTGCCAGCGTAAAAGCGCGGTACAATGGGGGCTGTTCAGCACAAATTCAAAGGCTGGGAGTTCAAGTTCAGGTACGGCAGAATTGTTCAAAGTTTCACAGTAATGTGGTAAAACAGTGTTGCATTTTTCACTGTATTTTTGGTCAGGAGTAGTTTATGGCGGATGAGAGGAATGAAGCTTGAAGTTAAATGTGTAAACTGCAATTCTAGTCTGTAACTTTGGGTTAATTTCCCTCTGTTTGCTAAATAGTAGTTAGTGTTATTTGTTAGAACATAGGAAAACTAACTGGTAAGAACATCACTGACACAGGAAACTGGGAATAAAGCATCATCAGTATTCAACCTGTTAAATATGGAACCAGTTTTTTATCAATATCCCTCGCATTTTAACAGTTTAACTCTTTAACATATGAGCAAATGCTCGTATGCTTGGAGATGATCATATTTAACTAATGCATCCTACATGCTTGTGTAAAATAGATGTAGATTCATGTGATCAAACTGGCATGAAAGAACAGTTATGTCTAAAGTGTAAGCTTAGCCTAAACTGTAAAATAAACATATTTTTTTTCATTTGATATTCAGATAATATTTGCTTTGTAAATGTCGTTCCTGTTTCAGTGGGATTACAGTGATCCCTGCTAGAGTTCTTGGACTAAGTTGCTGTCCAGTAACTTGGCTTATCCAAATACTTGGGCTGTGTGGAATAGGAATCCTAGTAAACCAATGATACATACTATTAGTATGTACATACTAATGATATCTCCTATTAGTAATTGAGCTTGAATTTTGGTGGATATTTCATAACATAAAAATCCATCATAATCTTCTGAGTCATATATTTAAAAGTGTACACAACACTAAGTCTTTCTTTTCAATGCTGAAGGGGTTCTTGGAGAAAGTAAAGCGTTAAGTACCAAATGTGATGGTCTTTACTGAAATGCAGTTTGTTTCTGACCTTGAGAAGATTTTTTCTGACCTGAATAAGGATTTAAAGCTTTAATCTAATGAATTGATACAGACTGTCCACATTGCTTTGTTCCATAAAATACCACCCAGCACTTGAATCTCCGTGTCCCTGGGAAGGGACCGTCTGTGCCCGGAGTCAGTGAGTGGAGTCCTAATCCCAGTTCTAGGGACTGTGGCACCTTGGGAGATCACTTACTGTCCCTGCCACAGCTTCCCCATCTCCAGAGAAGGACGTGGAACAACACTAGTCTCGGAGATGTGTTGTAGTTTACACAGCAGCAGAAAGCTTCCAAGTGTAAAAGGCTTTATGAAATATTGTTGTAATGAACAGACCCTGCAAACCCTCCCTCGTCTGAGCAGTCTCACCGATATGATCTGGTAGTTTGGACAGGCATAGATCAGATCCAAAATTTGGATTTCAAAATATAAGCTGGTCACAAATAGAAGTTGCCCTGGTTATTTAATATTTCTTCTGTGTTTATGTCAATTTATCTTGTTTGCTATTAGCAGTTTTAAAGTATATTTTTTAACTGTTATGAAACAAATGACAATATAAACATGGGGTAGGAAATAGGTAAAATATTCTGATATAAATGCATCTCCCACCATATGCTGGTGAAGTATGTAGCCTGTTCAGCTAATTGCAGAGTATTTTTTTCTTCTTTTAATGAATATGTATTTTGTGAATGTATTTTGTACTTGCCTTTTTAATTCTATGAAATGTAAACTGTGTCATTAAAGTAAAAGAAGTGTTTTGGGAAGCACTGTCAGAGCTCAACTTGCAGTGTAGTTTAATTTAATTGCCGACCTCTGCACGGCATCTCTCCCATGGTGAGGTGTACACAGTGCGGGGGTATTTCATAAGCAGAGGGAAGCATGCGGCCAGGAACACAAGCTGAAGTTTTAAAAGTACATGAAAAGTAGATTGCTTCATTGTGTCTTCATAAAGTGTCACTTCTCACTGTCTCCTCCCAGCAAATGAGTGAGAACTGGCAACTTCAGGGATGTTCAGATTAAAAAAAAACAAACTGCAGACTTCTGACTGTAAACAGCAGCCATTTTTGCCTCACGTATGGCCAAAGCAAAATAAAATACAACAACTAATTCCATTTGTAATAAAATATTTGTATATATTTATTTTATCACAGCTTAATCCAAATATAATATTTACAGAATAATAAAAGAATTTATATACTTTCGTTTTAGTTGAATCAAAGGTGACTTGATGCAAAATTAAAATGCAGTGGCTTTTAAACTTAGGAAGATATTGAATTAATTTAATTTTAAGATTGATATGAAAATGGGATTTGGTCACTTTTTCCTGTTTTGTTGACTGTATCAAGCCAGATCCTGAGCAGGCCTTATTGTTCATGGAAACAACTCCATTTCTAGCAGCTCTGGACTTGGTCCTGTACATCAGGAATCAATTAATGTCATTAATAAGTGGCGTATTTTAGAAGTATAAATTCATTTACTATTGGTTGCATTTTATCATGTAATGTCATGTCGCATATACTTTTCCTTAATTCTGAAAACTCTCGTTATACTTCCCACTTCTAAGAAGAAAGTATAGAAGACAAAATGTCATCTGATTTGTACTGTGTTTCATGTTCCTATGCCCTGTGGGAGGAAAGGAAAAGTAATAGAACAGACAAATAAATAAACGCGGTGTTGAAACTGGCATGACAGTTTCTGCTCTTGCACAAAGGAACTGCAATCAATTTATTGTCTTCATTGGTCAAATGCCAGAATAACAGTATAATATTATACAAGAGTAGATTAATTAAAGTGTAATTAGAATGGAATAAATTAAACAATCATAAAAGTTTGTCATGGGAAAAATATGTGTTTAGAATTAATTAGTTTTCAAATAAAGTGATATTTTAATTGCTCAGAGTTACAGAATCCTTAATTGCAGACATATAATTCTGGCCTAAATAACTTCAGTTGCTGTAACAACTTGATATATTTCTTCTCTGTCAATTCTTTTTAATAGTTTGTTACCAAACAAGATTATTGCCGGAATGTCTGCAAAAATGTCTGGAAGACGTTTAATTAAGCCCATGCTATCTGAGGACATTATTAGCTCTTGGAACCAAAAGATTTGTGGCTGATGCTGCACTGTGCAGCACCCCTAATTAAGGAGGATGGGCAGACAGAGCCCCGTGGCTGACAGATTGCTATGCATGGCTGAACTGGAGGCCACTCAAAACAGTCTTTTGATGGTCCTTGGCTCATCAATTTTCTGCTAGATTTCAATGATTTATCACGTGTACAAACTTAAATTCATTCTAGGTCTGATGTTATGGTGAAGAGAGATTTATATAAATCCTTCCTTTTAAACTTATTTTGTGTATATATAAATGCATATTCATATTCTTCAAGTTTTCAAAGTTATTAATAATTTGTTGTTTTTTGTGTCCCCCAGTAATTTTATGCAGAATGTGTTGTAGAGCTGAACTCCTGTGGGCTTTTATGCTTTCTTTCTCCAAACAAGGCTGGCTGTAGTTACATCATTGCACTTTTCCGAGCAATTAATGGTTTCAGAAAGTAAAACAGATGGGTATCTTTTCCCTCATCTGCAAATTGAACCTGTTTATGAAACACTAGAATTTCATCTGTTTCAGTTGTATTTCACGCTGAATTTTAGGCTCCCTTATTAAAAGCTAGTGCAATAATATGAGAGGCAGGGGCTCTCACGTTTTTAGATCCCGTATTTTTGGCACAAATGTGTCCATGACATTTGTCTGTCTCCACGATGTTTGCTTCAGTAAGATTTGCAATGCCCAAAATGTTTAATTGTGTTAAAAAAGGTCAAACAGCTGATAGCTGAAGGCGCATATGTCAGAATGAAAGACTGAAAAAAAATTATCAATCTGACACAAGGGGAGTATTAGAATGATTAATGTTTATGTTAATTTATGGCTTTTACATATTGATTAATAGCTTTTTGTTCCAGTGACCAAAATGTGTAAGTGGCAATGAGATCCATATGCTAACTCAGTGTCTTTCAAATGATTATAATCATTCTTAGTTTTGTTCCCATGCTGAAGCTATGTTTTCATATAGAAAGTAATTGTTGTGCAGTGACTTTTTTAAAAATTGCAGATGGAAATATTTGAAATTGAACCTCAAGACACAAGCTTGGGTTTCAGTATTCTTGAAGGTTACATACTGACCTTTATGTACATTTTTCTTGCAAACTTCATGACTTAGAATCTACATATATTGTGGTTTAGTTTTTTTCAGATAAGGAATTCTTACAGACAAAAAGGGTGCTAATGCTGGGAGGAGCCATTATCTGAGTGGAAATCATTAAAAATGCGTTGCGTTGCGTGGTGGTTATTAGTCATTTTCTCCCCTGCTCCCTTAAGATTTCCTGGCATATCACCAGTTGCTGATAAGCACTTTTGTTTGCTATCTGTCCATTGACTAATACAATTAAAATGTGGAAACCTCCATCATTCATTGTCTAAATCTCAAGAGAGAAGGTAATTTTGGGCATCTCCTGAAAAGGATGAACTCCTAACTTTCCTAGCAGTCAGTGGGAAATGGAGGTTCTCAGCGCTTCTCAAACGGAGGCTTTTGAAGTGTTTTTCTGAGCAGGCAGTCACTGTTAGTCATTAGAAATGATTTGGTGACTATTTAGAATGAAAGCTCTGACAGTATGTAGTGTTCCCAACCTGTAAGAGGAAGGACTCTTGTCAGCTGTAATGTTGGCTGTGTGGCAACAGGTTTATGGTATCAGCTAATGAAGGATTCTGTAACTAGGTCGTATAAATCACTGCATTCTCTTTGACATTGATGTGTCGCTAACTAGCGAGTTTTGCAAGCAAGATAGAAATCTGTCTACAGTATCTGGATATGGTGTTTTCTAGTGCAAGCACAAACTAATGAATGCTCTCAGACCACCGCTGTGTTTTTGTTTTTAATTAAGTATTGTTATTATCATAATTAATTAGGTTTTCAAGTCACAAATATACATCATGTGCTTAATCGCTAGTTTGGCAGTCATAAGTAAATAGTAATATGAAAAAGAAGCAATTCAAAAGAAAGCATTTTGTTATCCATACCTCTGAAAATTAAGAGTGCTTTATTAGTACAATTACTGATTGAATCAAAAGTTGCCACTAACTCTTGTTTCTGCTTGACATCAATTTCTTGGTTTAAAAATTTGTACTGTTTTCTAATTTCCACTTGAAGTAAATTATTATTTAAATTTCCTTTAAAGAAACCCTAGAAGTATAATACAGTTTCTATCTCAATTTAGCACTGAAGATAGAAATGAGAGTTTTAAACTGAAAGCTGCATTGTTATGTGACTGGAAAATGAATTTTCATATATTCTGGGGCTCTGACTTTTGCAACTGTTTGTGTAGCACTCCCTCATCTCTTGATCAAGCTTCTGCTGGTTTTACTTTTGCTAGTGCACATTTCTGTCTTTTCACACAACAGACATATCCTGTGTTTCGAGCAGCTGGGGTAAGAATTGGAAAAGCAGGGTGCCTGGGTTTCAGTTTGGGATTTTCACTGTTCTCTAAGTGTTTTGTGGGTGTTGCCTTGCTGCAGGACCCAGAAAGGCATTTCTTTGTATTGCTGAGTTACTTTTCACCTCGGGTGCAAAGAGATTTCTTCAGTTTCACAACATCTCTTTGTATTGCTGACTTCCCTGTTTCAGTGCGTTCTGATATTTTTTGGTTTGTACATGCAAAATGAAAAGCTGGCCTTAAAAATCTGTCACAAATGTCTGAAGAATTGTTTACCAAATCATATACCTGCTTTCAGACAGTCTGTAGTCAATAACCTATAAAAATTTCACTTTTGCGGTCAGATGAGGTGAACTTCAGCTCGTTCAACTTGCGTGGATTTGTCTGGCGTCTCTTTTACTCAGGTATGAAAACGTTACTGATCGAATGGGTTCTTGACGTGCTAAATTCCCATTCTCTGCTTCTGAGAAGTGCTGTAGAACCAGGCAACATTTTGTGACAACCAGGGATGTGTAAGATATTTCCAAGTGCTGCTGTGCTCTAGCACAATGCAGTGAGGGAAATCCGGTGCTTTGGGACCCTCGGGTTCTGTTGAGGCTGTTGAGCCACAGGGAAAGGCCACGGCACTCCCAGCAGCACTCCCAGGCGTCGCTTGGGCTGAGAGTAGTTTGTGGTTTCACCACTGAGAAACCTCGTTGTCTGCAGTGGTTGGAGGCTGGAAACGTGGGAACAGAGCTTTTGAAAAGCTCCTACTGCAAGGGCTGCCCTCTGGATTTTAATGGTGGACATTGCAAATGTAATGGAAAAAACAAAATTGTTTGCATTGCACCATTAACTTCAAGGAGTTGTTGTTTGCACTGACTGCCTCTGCAGTCGCAGCTCCGGACCCACTTCCCAAACACTCTTGCCCTAGAGCCCAGAGTGCTGTGACACAGGGCAGAGTTTTTCAGGGGGTGCAGGTAGGCACAGAACTGCAGGCTAAAAAAGGGCTTTTGTATGAATGAAAAAGCCTGGAAAGGGGGAAGAACAATGTATTCAAATCTTTCTCAACTCATTCTTTGCTCTGTTTTTTTCCTTTGGGAGGGTGGCACCTGGTTGACTGGGAATTGTCAAAAAAATAACAGGGATTTCTTGTATCTGTTTGCAAGCACACCTGGATGTGTTGGATATTTTGCAGTAGTAATTATGTCTGCACACCTGCTGGTTTCAGTCCCAAATCAGTTTGCCAGACATGCCTAGGGAGATTTATTTCTCCTATACCTGAAAAAGCTCTTTTACCACTGAGGTTTTACTACTCTAAATAAGCCTAAAGAAAAATAGAAGAGGATTTTTTCCTGTCTTTGCTTGAGCTGTTGGTATCTCAAAGTGAACTGTGGAGTTTGTTAGGGGGAGGAGGGTGTTTGGATGATATTTTAATAGCAATTTGTTTTTGCTTCAATGTGTGATAGAAATATAAGTGACAGGAGTGGGAACAGGAGAATTGCTGAATTCTGCTGGAATTTTTCCTGTGGGAATCTGTTAATGTTTTTAATTCTCTGAGAGATTTTTCTAAGGTAATCCTTTTGACATTTACATATTTTAAAGGACTCTCATTAAATAAAAGCTTAACTTTTTATATCAAATGCTGAAGTGATGATACTGAAATACCACTGCATAGAAACTCAAATGGTTTGAGGATTATTCTAATTGCAACCTAAGCAAAGTAAGATTTGTGAGGGATATTAATAGTGAATTGTTCTTTAAAATAATGTAATTTTGAAGGAAATTTAATTGTTCAGGTATTTAGCAGATGCATTTTCTCAGACAAAACCCTTTTTGGTACCTCATGTGTGGTGCACTCAGCCATTCACTAATTGAAACCCTCA
Source organism: Motacilla alba alba (assembly GCF_015832195.1). NCBI lineage: Eukaryota > Metazoa > Chordata > Aves > Passeriformes > Motacillidae > Motacilla > Motacilla alba. Next base: position 6,445,586 of record NC_052030.1, on the reverse strand, counting down.
TTTGAGCCACTGGGTTTCCACTCCCCACGTGTGTAGCAAACGTAACTTGTGCGGGAGCCCAAGGATTTGCAGTGCACTCCGCGCAAAATCCTCGTTGTCTGTGCCACAGCAGTGTAGCTCAGCTCCTGAAGGACGATGCTGTTACCAGCGCAGGGCAGGCTGGAAGAAATAAGAAGTGGAAGATCTTTCTAAAAAAAAACAACCAAAGAGCCTGATGGTGAGGTGTTGCCTCTCTTGCAGGTGATGCCGTCTTGCAAGCAAATACTGCCCTGACCAAAATGATTCATGTATTCATGTCTTTTCGCTCCTTTCACAGGAGGCAGGAGGATAATAGCACAGGGACAAACATATAGTGTAGCCCAGAAATGCCTTTAAATGAACTTTTTTCTGTAGGTTGCATTTTGTTTGTTCAAGCCCTTGAGCCAGAATTTGCTCTCAGACCAGACTAAATACTAAGCAAATTCATTTAATTAAATTTGTTGCAGATATCCCCAGTTAACAAGAACAGATTGGTCTCCCTGAGGCTAGATAGAGTTAACAAGAAAATAAATGTTGTGCTAATTAGAGAACTCATTTTTAGACACCTGGGGTGAAACTTTAAAAAGTCCTAGAGATGTAGGATTGAAAATTCATTTGGAACTAAGTCTTAGGCTTCCAAATCACTTAGGCACTTTTGAAAAATTTCCCCAGAGGCTTTAACCATCTTACAATCATCATATTTGGCAAGTTTGTAGCTGTCTGCTTAGCAAAGCGCTGTATAACTATTATCTGTTTGAATCAGTACACCACAATGTACTTCATTGTCCCTGTAAGGCAGAGACACTGAGCTACCCGGTGAGTTGAAGTGTCATTTTTTGGAGCATGCTTGAATGTCAACAGGAACAGATCCATGCTTTCTTGGAGGTATTATACTACCAGTACCCCAGATCTCCATCTCTTTGCAACCTCATGGGACTTTTGGTAGGTACCTAACAACTTTTTATTAAATCTTAAGTGACTTGTCCAAGCTCATGGATAAAAAAGACAGCAAAGATGAAATTTTATAGCTCAGCACCTGCTGGAAGAAAAATGAGACACTAAATACTGTCACACTGCCATTTATCTGGCAAATCATGATAGGAAGAAATAAGGATTCAATAAACATTAGATTCAATATTAAGCCAAATTTCCAGATTCACATATAGGATTAGCAGAAAAGCAAGGAAAGAACCAGACTCTGAGGAGCAAAAAGTCCTTTCAATAGCTTGTAGCTCAGAAGATGTTTTCAGTAGCTTTTTTTTTTTTTCCTGTAACTGGTCTGAGGATTTTTCTGAAATATCATCCTTGTAAAGACATGCATTAGTAGTGTCTGTTTCATGCCAGGTAAAACCCTTCCCACAGCCATGCACACACTTGCTGTCTGTCAGCAAAAACTTCTGTGTAAGTAATTAGAAAAATGCTATTAAAAAACTGCCTTGTAATCCCAGATAGCCTCTGGGTTGCCTCAGTTCTATTTCCTCGCTCAGTGCAGTGAGCCAGAATTGCTCCACTGTGAAGTAGGACCCTCTGACAAGCTCTTAGCTACTCTTTTCTTTATCTGGTTCTATAAAGTGTTGTTTTGAGTGCACCAGCACTCAGCTGTAGTGCCCCAAAGAGGTTTCACTTGGTGACAAAGTCCTTGGTCTGACAGGTTTATAACTCAGGTGGAGCGTGTTGCAGATGGGCACTTGGGAGCTGCATCTCACCATGGGGACAAACGTGCACATCATGTACATCTGAAAATTTACTCCAGCCTGCCATGAGTCTGGATCATCCAACAACTTCATAAAAGAGATGAGTCAGGGCCCTAAAACACAGAGGGTATCCACAGAGCTCATTATTTTCATACCTAATTACACAGTGCTATTGAGAGAGAACTACACATTACGCTGAAAATCCTGTTTCATCACTAGCCCTAAAAGATAATTGCATTTAATTAAAACCTATAGATACCTTGGTGATAACTGATGTATAAACACTCAATGTAGACCTGCAAATGAAGTGCATTAGCAAGTGCATCCATTAAACACAATTTGAAAGCTGGTCCCGAGGTGAGATGGCAATGAGAAGTTGGGCTGTTTTGCCGTGGAATGTGTAGCTCTTGCACTCCATTCTGATTCTGTGCAATTCCTCTGCTATGAACCAGTGGGCAAACACCTGCTGATCATCCCTTACTGAATTTTGAACACCTTTTGTTTAATCTAGAGTAATATACACATAAGTGGGAAAAAGTGATGACAGGTGACACTTGCAGTGGCAGAAGCTGCCCTTTGTGAGGTTAGGTCAGAAAGGAAGAAGCAGATATACAAGTGTGGCTAGTAATGCCACAGAACAGGGAGGAAACACTTCTCGGGGTGAAAATATTTCTTGTAATAAACATTGTAATGCATTTTCCAACGAACTTCCAAATTATATTTCCAGTTGAATCAGCTGCTGGTTGCCTTGTCTCAGCACAGGACAATTGCAACAAGTCAGAACAGAAAATTTGTCCTCATCCTTCTCCAGTGTTTGTGCACAGCTGCCTGCAAAGCTCTTAGTGTGAAGGGAAATACCTGGTGAGGGGCCAGAGCAGAGTGCCTGTGGGGATCACACAGGCTGTGCCTGTGAGCTCATCAGGAATTGTCCTCTGCCAGGAGTTTCCTGTGTGGGACAGGGTAGCCGCTCCCCTCATATACTGCTCCTGCTCTGTGCTGACTTGGACCACATTTGATATGAAGCTGTCTATTACTTCCTGCTGGAATAGGACCACGAGTGCTTCCTTGCTGCCCCTTACCGAAGGTTTTTTACCTAGCTCGACTATGACTGCAGGCTCCAACAACAGGCTCTAGCTCTGTCAGACCCAGACTGACCTCACAGCAGATCTTTAGCAGCAGCAACTCTCCTCCTTGTTTCATTCTTCTGTGTGTCTCTCTGGATCGTTCCTTCTTCCTCAGAGCTCCTTTACCTCCTCAAGGTGGTCTTTCTTCCTCCAGGCTCTCCCTGACCAGCCAAATCACCCCTTTTATAACACGTATCTTTGTTAGTCACAGCAGTGACCCATTAAGGACAAGACTGCTCTTCTTTGGCAATTAGTACAACTGTGACTTATCAGGGGCAAGGTCACTTGTAATCCCTTCTTCTACACCTACAGTTTGGATATTAGAAAAAAAATTTTTTACAGAAAGAGTGATAAACTACTGGAATTGTCTGCCCGAGGAGGTGTTGCAGTCACCATCCCTGGGTGGGTTTAAAAAAGACTGGATGTGGCACTTGGTGCCATGGTATAGTTGAGGTGTTAGGACATGGGCTGGACTCAATATCTCAAAGGTCTCTTCCAACATAGTGATTCCGTGATCCTGTGATCTGTAGTTCTTTTCAGTTGATATGTTCACTGCAATGCTTTTCTGAAAAAACACAAAAGTAGTATTTTTGTGGGGAGGAAGGGGAAAGATTTAGCCAGGGGGCTAAGGCAGAATGATAAATTGCTTGCCCACTCAAATGATGGGTTTCAAGTTTCTTGTATTTATCTCCCTTTAGCACTGGGAGAGCAGCTGACCGATTTGGGATTTACAAGTGTGCGAGAGGTGCCTGCGCGTGGCCAGCTCAGCACCTTGCTGAGAGAGGAATGCAGCAAAGAGCAGGTTGGACACCTGCTTCGTCAACTCATCTTAGGAGGAAATAATTCACCCTCAACTGGCTGGCAAATAGAAAGAACATTCAGCAAAGAAAATTCAGAGAGGAAAGAACAGAAGCAAGTGTCCTGCTCAGAATATATTTAAAGTTGTCCTTTCACTTTAGGCTGCTTTACCTTCTGTGACATCTGTGTCTGCTTCTCACCCCCCCAGCTCACTGCTCCGATGGCTCTACCACCTCCGGATCCACAGTTTGTGCTCAGAGGTACCAGTGCTGCAGTCCACACTCTGCATTTTTCCTGTGGAGCCACAGAACCTGATATCCCCCTTCTTTTCTCTGGGTAAATACACCAGGATTTCTGGCTCTGCTGAATGTCAAATGGTTGTTTCTTTTTGAATTGGAGTGCATTATTTTGACAAAGTGTTTCTGGGGAAAACAGCAGCATTCATGGTTTTGCATGATGGGTGTGTTACTTGCGCATACAGCTTCAGTTTGGGAAACAAAACAAACAAACAAGCAAAATGAAAAGCATCAGACTCTGATCACCTCCATGCAGTGCTCACACTAAAAGCATCTCTTCCTACTGCCAGGTCTGAGAATGGGCTTATCCATGTCTGGAACCTGAAAACACACAGAGTGGACACAGCATTGGATGGCCATGGAAGAAAATCTGTCTGCTGCGTGGACACAATGGGTGGTAAAGACAGGCTTCTCAGGTTAGCAAAGCAGGCAAAAAACAGTGACATTTTTCTTGTCTCTTGTCTGTGATGGAAGGAAAAAAAATGGGGGCAGGGACACAAAAGATTCTCTTAATTCTGGAGTCTCTTAACGTTTCTCCAACACATATGGAAATGTACTGAAGTAAAAAAAGACAGAAATAGAATAAAAAGTGTGAGGGTTGGAGGGGGAAAGAGGCAATTAATTTATTTTGATGTGTGTTATGATATCATAACAACTTGGGACCTGTAGTGTCTTTACTAAGAACGGGTGAGGTCTTTGGGTCAAGGCAGTACACTTGGATTTGAAGTTGATGAACTTTTCACTGCTGTTTCCTGGAGAAGATTGAAAAAAAGAATTTATAAATAGAGGGGAGATGGAGAAAGGGAAGGAAGAAAGAGAAGAATCAGAGATGGAGAGTGGAAGACTGAAAATGAGCAAGAATGCTGAGTTTCACGCTTTTGCTTTGTTGCAAAATACCTTCTGTTCTTGTTTAGCAAGGGAAGGTCAGGAAGATTTGTGTACTTTGGATTAGACAGGTGATCTAGAGTAGATGCCAAAGTGTCTGTATGATTAGGAGGTGTTCTGACATGTTTATCAAGAGAAGACATCTCATAATATACAGTGGAAATCATTAGCATTTATATTTCTTATCTGCTTAAGTACAATTATCAACACTCTCCCCCATAAAATCATATTGAATGAGCATTGTTTCTATAATTATAGAGTTTTTCTGTGCCTCTGTTTTTACTGTATAGTTCTAACACTTCACTTAGCAGTGCAGTTTTAGGACAGCATTTATCTGTATTTTATATTTCTCTCTTGTAAAGCTAAATCACATCAATTTTTTGCAGTATCACACTGTTTGTATCCACAGTGCTGTAAATGTTGTGTCAGTTTGTCACTCAGCTGAACAGCACTGATGTTGAAGAAGTCCTAACAGCCTGTAGATTCACATCTCCTCTGTTTTGGTTTCATGCTTCTTCAGCTGATACTGCTAATTAAAGTAAGACACGGGTAAGGGATTTTTGATGACTCCTTGCCCAGATGATAAAATGAGGACATATATCCTGTGCTAAGGTAGTTTATGGATTGGAAGCTTCTGCACAGTGCTACTTTGTTCCAGAGCCAGTGGGATCACATAAATCTGCAACAATTCCTGCCGTGCCCTTTGCGTGGCCTCCTCGCTCTGCCTGCCTGGGAGCAGCACAAAGCCTCTGAGACAGGGCTGTGCCGAGCAGTCCCTGGGAGCTGCGCTCGTGCCTCGGCTGCAGCTGCTGCTGCTCTCTGGCCTTGGGTGTTTCACCACAGCGTTTCCTTGAGCAGTCGCTGCCAGTCTCTCTCCATTGTGTCTCCACACATGCACAGTCCTAGGAGCCCTCTGTGCCCTGCCTGTGGCTGTGGGAAGTTGACCACTGAATAACTGTCACTTTTTATTTATCTCTGATGAGGTCTTGCTGGTTGTCTTTCAGCTGTCAATACATGACATTTCCATTTCATTGCTAATGCAAATGAGTGTTACTTGTGTAAGTCTTGGGATGCTTTTTTTTCCTTTTAAATTAGATCTAATCAATTATAAAATGTAAGCATTTTTTTACTGTGTATATATTCAACTGCTCATGAGACTCTGTAAATATATTCTCACATATAAATAGCCCAACTCAGCCTGATCAAGTCTCTCTGCTCAAGCAAACAGAAACTGTGATTGCAGTGTATCTGGCTCCCAAACCATCCCCCCTTCTAGGGCCAGTGGAACCTCTTGGCCAGTTCCACAGTTGGCAGAAGGGTGGTGGTCTCGGGGACAGTGAACTCCCCCACATTTCATAAAACACCAAATGAACGCCCCCACAGAAGCTGTTCGAAGCTTGGTCCTTTACTTTCTGTTAAAGACCCAGTTCAAGTTACTGCCCTGCAGGCAGCCAGGCTTCCTCAAACTGCAGCTCATGGATAACTTGTTTTACTGTAACAGTCAGGGGCGCGACCAGAGGATCTGCTTGTGGGATTTAGCAGAGGGACGGACTTCAGTGACGGATTCTGTCTTCACGGAGCATGTGGGATTCTGCAGATGCTCTTTGTTAAAGGTGGCGCAGGGACGCTGGCTAATGGCCATGGCAGCCAGCAGCCTGGAGGAGGTAGGAAGTGTCTCTTTCTCTGTGCTCAAGAGGTTGCTTTTGGTACTGAAATGACATAGTTCAGAAGGGGAAACATCTGTGCCATTGAATTCTCTGCTCAAGAGCAGGCAGCACAATAAACCTTTGGGGGTTTTGATCACTAATTTTACTGCCACAAGGATGGCTGAATTATATAACTCATGCTTTAATAATAACGATACCACCCTAAGATTTGTCTGGCATTTAAGTACTTGCAGCTGCTGCTGATCTTTACATGCAGGAGTTTTGAAAACTCCTCTGGTGCTGCTGAATACTGGGAACAAGAGTCCTTCTGGGGAACTAATGGCCAGCAGGTCTGTCCTCAGATGGAGGAACTTCTATTCCATCTGAAGCTGAATCGGGTTTGGCGAGAGGAGGGGAGGTGCAGGTGATTTGTAATGCAATACATGGTCTTTCACCCCAGGCTAATTCCTTACCTGGAACTGGGGCTGGAAATAGTTGAATTATTATTGCCAGCCAGAGGTTTGCTCTATGTGAGATAATTGCAGGGTCCGTTTCAGTTCCTGCTGGGTAAGTCCACATCTAATGCCACTATCACAGCACTCACTGACTGACAGCTTTGTTGGCAATGTCCACTTCTGCTTTGTAGAAATTACAGTTTTGTTTTCTACAACGGACTGTTTGAGGACATCACGCAAAAATAATACCAAATACTTGACATCAAAATACCAAAATTATGAAAGAAGAAAAAAGTGACATAAATATGAAATGAAATATGGTAGCGAAGTACAAATTGCTGATGAGCATAAAAGTTCACATGCTTTTCTGGACTAAAGGTTGTGCATCTTGAAACTGAAATTTGTATATTTTATACATGAATTAATAAGTGCCTGTATTGCAAGAAAATGTGATCTTTTTATTATACAGAAGTTAAGCACATATTTAAGTACTTTGTTGACTCACAGCCAGAATGCTCACCCTTTTACACAACTAGATATGCCTGCGGACACAGACACTGCACCAGTAAATACAACCATTCTAAGTCCCATACCTTGTTCTGGTCAAACAAAGAACTCCCTCCATTTTAAAGCAGTGCTCAATAATACTTAAGTTAAACAAAATTGACAAGTGCATTCTCGTGTCAGCCAGAGAAGTCCCGCTAATGAAGAATTAAATAATCAACTGACCCAAATAGAAGACGTTTACCCCAGTGTCATTTACAACTCATCTCTGTTTTATTCTCATTTGTTTGCTTGGGGCCTGCAAGAGGAGAATGATTTGCAATCTCCTGAGGTAGAAGAGTTCCACTCTGTGTGTGAACCTTTGCATTAGAACTGTGTCATGTTTCAATAAATTCACATAAGCTCCCATAATATATAGTGCTTCCAAACAGGCAGCACTGTGTGAGACACAGTACATTTGCAGCTTATGATTAAAATTAAGACTTAATAAGTGTTTATGCTTGGCTGGTGTCCAAAAAAAGACTAATTTTGTCTTGAAGGAGGTTCAGTCCATAAATAATGAGATCTGAACAGGCATTTATTTGTTCATGATTGCATTTAAATCACCAATTATGAATTACATGCACTTTTCTTGCCAATTTGCCAGAAACAAGTTAAAAGCTTTATTAATGTGAAAAAGAGAAAGGGTGTGTTTCCTTGTGGCCAGTTTTAGCCACCCAGGAACACTATTAACCTCAGGCAAAGGCAAATCTTTCTCCTATTAAGCAAAACCAGTATAAACACGGAACTTCAAGTTTTAGGTTACAGTTGTCAAAATATGTGAAATAGTATTTATTTCTAAGGCTCAGTTGCCTTTAATGCAGACAGTCTCTGGAACTGTCAGTCCAGCTCAGGCAGCAGGTCATGCCTGCCTGCCTTCTGTACAAAGCTTTTCTCATTGTATTTCTTTGGCCTTTGCAAGCCCAACTGCAGCCCTTGTACCAGTTCATCTGTTTTTAGTCAAGGTAAAGCAAAGAAGGTTTGTTTTTTTCTTTTAACCTGCAGAAGTGAATTTATCACAGCACACTTACCCTTCTTTATTACATAAAAGTTGCAGTTTTGGTCTTGCCTAGGAGGCAATGCCCTTTGGAGAGACAGTGATGAAAGAGGCAAGATGAGGGCAGGTCATCTCCATATTTATAGCCTGTTTCCTGCCACAGCTAACTTGGTCATTATGTTGATAGCAAGAAAGTTGACAAGAGAAAAGCATCTTTTGTTAAGAGTGAAGCTCCAAAGAACCAGAATTCCCAGATGATCAAACTTTGGTCTGTTCCCAGGTTTGGTCTGCAGACTAGATGGCTCTTGGCTGTAGTCACTATTCCTCAAATCTGGAAAACAGTTTCCTGCTCTATTGCTCAGTGGCTTTCGAAAGTGTTCTGTATGTTATGTGCAGTACACTGCACTCACAGTCTTAGAGTGCAGCTGGCTTTTGGCAGGCTGGCTGACAGCCTCTAGAAATAGGAAGATGTTCTGGCAAGCTTTGAACTAAAGGTATGGGATTAGAAAGCCATCGCAGCTGCCGTGGTCTTGATTGATGGTTCCCAGAGGAGCCATATTTGTGTAATACCTCATCTCAGATGCTTAAGGAAATTCGCACAACTGGGGCAGTCCAACAGTGCTGTTGGGCTCTTGCATATTCTGGAAGAGCCTAGAGTGGCTGCTGATGCTGGATTTATCAAACGGTTCAAGTAGTTTAATTTTACCACATAATGCAGACCATTGTTTATTTAATTAGAAGAAAAGATCACCTTGCTGATTAAGTATGCATGTGAGAAACATCAACGTTCCTGGCAGCAGGTTTTTGATACTCAAGAGCTTCTGTTCCTCTAGAGTTCCAGGCTTGAGAACCAGCCCAGAGCTGAGGCACTGCCTGTCAATGTCAATCAAGAGTCTCAGAATCTTCCAGTACCAAACTAAAAAGGCAGACTCCCCTGATCTTGCCTGCCATCATCCTGAGGTGGAAATGAGCTACTTCCTTGGCAGAGGAACGACTTGCCCAATGTTAAAACAAAAACAAAAAAAATCAAAACCACACAAACCAGGTCCATGATTCATTACCATCAGAGCAAGCAACAATGGAAGCTGCTCTGTAGAGAGAGCAGGTGTTTAACACAGCATTTTCTGACCCTGCTTTAGACAGGGGATACGATTTGTTAGTGCAGTCAGCAGTAAATAAAAAATCCTCTTTGCATGTATACACTGCCTGTATTTCCATGCAAGCTCTGTTCACAGGTGAATACAGCCAGAAAATTAGCAACAGAGCTGGAAAAAGGGGAAAGAAAGCAGGGGGGTATGTTCAGATTCAGCAGTCTGCAGTATTATCTGTTGTGTGTACAATGTCATCCACTGTTTGAAAAGAAGGTTGTAATTAAATAGGAGAGTGGAAGAAGAGGATGTGTTCACTCTAGCAGTTTTGTCTCGTCCTTCCTAAAACAATGCACTTCTTTAGCTAGCTGTAGATTCATTCTCCTTACAGCTCCAACTTAGCATGCATTCCTCCGTTTCCTCCAGACAGTTTTTACTGGAAGAGCTTATACTAACCTTAATCACCTTAAAAGACTTGTGTTTTTAACAACAGAATTTGGACCTGGAGCCTGACCAACTCCTCTTGTTTTCCTGATGTCAGGTTCAGATTTTGGAGCTGCCATCCAAGACGTCAGTCTGTACCTTGAAACCAGAGGTGGGTGCCAAGCTGGGCATGCCCATGTGTCTGAAGTTATGGCAGGTAAGGCAAGAGCGCCTGCTAATTGTGAAATGTTTTCCCTGTGATTCATTTTATATGAAGCACATGAATCTTTCTTCACTTGGATTTTGATTTATAATCAAACCAATCAAGTAATTATACTATTAAAGGGGGGAAAGATTTGTGAACATCCTTAATGTAACTTTCAGAGCTTTCCAAGCTTTAATGGAAGATTTGCAAATGCTCAAGGAAAGCTTTGTGTCCTTAGGATAGATACAGTTTTTGCATCAATCAAGAGGCAAATGAGTGACTTACCAAAGCCAGTTGTTTGATATGGTTTCTCACTGCATTAAGACTGATGAGAAATGTTTGGGTTGCTTGAAAACAGTGGTTTTAATGGCAGATTCCATTCACTTCAGTGCCCTCAGGATGAGGAAACACTCTGTGAACATTTCTATTCCAGATACACAATAGGAACAAAATATTTATGGTGGTACTGACTACAGACAAAAAGGTAAATAAGAGTAGCTAGTGAAAAAACCACACGTTTGCAAAATATTTAGCAAATAATGTTTATGGGCTGCCAACAGTGAACACAAGTAATACAAAAAGGTGGGCAGTAGAGGGAGGAAGGAGTTCAGGTGATTGGCTTGAAATCTCCCGAGAACTGGTAGCAAAGCTGATTCCCATGTAACCCCCTAACAACACACTGCTACAGGTCTGCAGGACCAACTGAGCACATGCCAGGGGTGTAATTCCTGCAGGCTCATTGGAACATTTGTGTTGGTTTCGGTTGAAAATATCAATCAAAGTCAGGCCTCAGTGTCTTCACCCAAGATCCTGAACCAACTGAAATCTACAGAAATTCAGTTGCTGACTTCTGACAAAAGCCAAGAGACGCCACAGTTGAAGTTCCATGCTGTAATTAAAAACTAGGAAAAAAAATAAGAGGAAATTAAATAGGCTGATTAGGCTTTTGTTAAACAAAGTTTCTCCTAAAAATGCAATCAGTGTTCAGTGCTTGACGTAATGAATGGGTCTTTCTGTCTCCTCGACATTTTTAATAAGATGGTGATAAGTGTGGAAATGCTCAGTGTTGAAAATTTTTCTTGCCTGTATAAGAAGTGCTCTGTCTTGCCATATTTTCTACATGCATTAATATTGATATTCCTCTAGGAAGCAGAGCAGGTGCAGAGTCTTAATTTTATATAGTTTTTGATTTTGTTGCCAGTGGGGATAAAGCAGAGGACTGGGAACTAGGAGAGCTAAATTATTCCATTCAAATTCTGACTTTGAGAACTCACCATAACTTCCTAGACTGCACCAGGCAAGTGTAGATAATCTCTTTAAGAGTCTCACAGCTGTATTTGCTCTTTTATAAATATGTGCAACTTGGTTTAAAGGCACGAGGAAGAGGATACCCTTAGGGAAATAACTGCATGTGGTGTACCAAAGTGATGCTCTGCGTTCTGTTCTGTGGTTGCACTGGAAGTGGCTCTCTGAGTAACCCTGTAACCATAAACCAGGAGAACACGAGCTCACCCAACTGCACCCCTTCCTGAACAGAGGCCCTCCAGGATTTCTTTGTTCACGGCTGTGTTGGGCAATACAGACATACCCAGGAGATGAGCACTCCCAGCCCAGCACTCAGGGGTTGCCCAAGAGACTATTTGATGTTGCTTATGGCACAGTAAATTAACAAGTTGAAACAGAAGCTGACAGGGAGAGCCCCATAAAGGTCTGGAGGAAGAGTGCTTGGGGTGGTTGGCCAATGGGAGTTTGGGGGCTGCAGCCAGGTACCATCATATTTTTCTGCAATTCAGGTAAACGACAAACCTCAAACCTCCCCAGCAGCAGCGTGAATGAGAAACTTCACTACAGAGCAGAAGGCAATTGAGATTAGGCTTGTAGATTAAGCCTCACTGACTTCAGCTAAGCAGTCAAAAAGCTTGCAGCTGTTTATTTTGTTCTTCTGAGCGCTTTTCCCCCTTATTTTTCTAGGTTTGTCCTTAAAGATATTAGTTCATCCGCTTTCTTTTGAAGATTCATGTTCTTAAATACATTGTTCCTTCAGTTTCACACCTTCCTGCTATTACTGATTGGGTGGAGTAGGATTTGTAGGAGTAAGGATAGTCTTCCCTTAAATTTTTGCACTCCTTGGGGAAGGCATCATATTGCATAATGGTGCAAACAAAATAATTCAACAAGAATAATACATGTCGAAACTGGAAATGCCGAGTTATTACTTTATATAAACTATTGCAATTATTCCTGTTGAGTTGACAGCAGATCACCTTTTCTTCCTTCCTTGACAGTTATCCAAATGCAACAACAAAATGCTCTGCTTAGGAAGAGCAATGATTTATAATTTAATTTTTCTACTGAAACAGAACATGAATGGTGAGACTTCTCCCCAGCAGTGTCTGTTACTGGGAATTGAAATAAATAGGCCATTGTGAAGCACTGCTTGGTGAGTCCAGGCTCAGACCAAGAGCTCCACTGATCTTTCAGTAACTTTTATTGTTTTAGCTCATGTACCCATTGAAATATTACACTTCATATGGTTAGGAAGGTCAGGAAGAAGTAGTGTGGGCAACCTACATTTCACAGGAAACAGGACTTGGGTTTTAAAACACACCAATCTTAGATCTCACTTGCAAATTACTGGTTTTCAAATCTGAAGTGCAATCCCCACAGCACAAAAAAGAAAGAGTTTACTTGGCATTCCCGAAATGCTGAGCGCTCACCTGTGTCTGCCATCTGCATAAAGGTGAGGAGCTCCTGTGGAAGCCACCATCCCACTTGGAGTAGGGAGAGGAGCTGACGTGTTTCATTCCTGATGACAGCTACAACTTCTGTGAAAGCCCAGCTCTGAGGGAGTCTTGTGCTCCCAGAAGAGCAGCACAAATAATTGTGGGGGTTTTTTATGCTTAAACTGGGGACTTTCTTTAAACTTAAAAGTAACTATTAAATATTTTGTTTTGCTTTGAAGATATTACCATTTATTCAATACAGCTAAAATCTGGAATGCTCATTCAGGTTTTTCTAAAGCATTTTTGATATCTGGTATCCAAAACCAGATATTCTTCATCCAATTAATGAGTTAACATTAATTCACATGTATCTGATGCAATGTATGAATCAAGGTATTCACTGCTCTGATGTTATATTATTTTAGCAAATCAAAATTTTGACAGAAAAATTGTTCATAATTCTGGGCACTGTGAGAAACCTGCTTTGTAGGCCTTTCTAGCCAGAGCATGCTCCCTGCCTTTTCAAAGGAAAAAGGATCTTAAAGGAAGGAAGGAGGTTCCTCCAAGATCCCAGGTGTGGACAGACTGTTCAGAAGGATGATATAGGGGATTTCCTAAATTTACAAAGATTTTCCCTTGGTTTCCTCCTTTTAAGGAGCAATGTTGTTCCTGCTCATTGAGCTCTATTCTTCAAACACTTTTCTAGGCTGAGTAAGGCCGAGGAAGCACATGAGACTGGTACTCAGAAGTTGTGTTACTCAGACCACCCATCTCTTGTTAGTTTAACTTCCCCCAGAACACAGAATAACCAGTGGGAGAACAGTCTGGACCATTAGTAGATGCAGTGAGCCTTTGGCCACTACAGGTTTGTATCATGACACTGACAGCTAGCAAGTTTGGCCTCATTCAATAATGTGATACTGGTAAAAATTAATTCTTTATGCCCTTTATCTTAATTGGATACTGAGCAAACAAATCCTGTAGGAGCAGACAGTGTTTGGAAATACCTGAATACCCTGTTGGATACATTTCTTAGATGTGCCTACATGAGCTGGTAATAATCCCAATGTCTATTCTGATATTTCTTCTCCTATTAAAGAAATAACTGGCATTAACAGATGCCGTTGTTTTAGTTGCTTTTCATTAGGGATTTGCATCTTCACTCTCGTGACCAGGTACTGCTTACAGGATCATTAGTCTTTTGGCTGGAGCAATGATGAATATTTTCCTTAAGTGTGACATGTAATCCAGTAATGTTCCCTTCTTTGAGTTATTTCAGAGGCTTAAATAAATTAGGTGTCTGCCCAGGGTGCCCTGCCCTTTGGCCTGTGACATCATTAATCAAAATAGCTTTCAATTGGTTACAGTGGGACTTGGGCGCCCATTAACCCCTTGGTGCCTGACCCAGTGGTTCTTGCTGGGAGGTTCAGTGTTTACCTTCAGGCACCGTGGGGTACTTGGGCAGGCAGTCCCTCTGTGCAGGGTGGAACTGCAATCCCTGAGCACGGCACTTCTCAGTGCCCACACAGGCTTGCATTGCTTGAGAGTAACTCAGCTGCTGTGTGGAATTTCTTCTATGAAGCGCAAACAAAGTTCAGACCATGAAGTAAAGCTCCTGAAAATTTCAGTCAGGCTCTTTTCAGTTGTTATAGAGGGCAATAGTTTGGATTTTCAGAGAGAAATTTTCTCCCTCTATATGTGTGTGTGTGTATATTTATATTTATGTATGTTAAATATGTATAATATATATAACATTTAGAATTTGATATGTAGATATAAAACCTGTAAGTGCATATTACCTAGTAATGCTTTCTGTAAGTGGATGGAATATCAAAATTTGACATTCAGATATCTAAACTTTTCACTTCTACACCAGGCAGCATTTTAATTTATTCTCTTGGTGCTTGGACTAAAACCTACACAGAGATGGTAATTTTCTTAACAGACTATTTACTTCATAAACAATTTTTTTATTTTTCCTTAATTAGCCCAGCTGTGGTTCACAACCTGTGCTTCTGGCTGGCTATGAAGATGGATCAGTTGTTCTCTGGAATGTGTCAACAGGAAAAGCGTTGAGCCGACTCATTTGCCACCAGGAGCCAGTGATGAGCCTTGACTTTGACTCGGAGAAGGCCAAGGGGATCTCAGGCTCATCTGAAAAGGTGCTTAGCATCTGGAGGCTCAATGAGCAACAGAACCTCCAGGTCAGGATCACTGGCCCTCTAGTGTCATTTATCCCACTTTGCACTAACAGTTTGATAGACTAAAAAAATATTTAGTCATGAAGAGGAGTTGTTGCAGATCTCTAGCTAATTAATCACAGACTGGTTAGAATGTCTGTGCTATGTGACTAGACTCAGCAAAAGATGGTGAGGATTTTTAAAAAAAGGAAAAAACCCTCTCTCACATGTTTCTGGTTTTACCAAAGTTGCAACCGTCACACAGGCCTAGCATTACTCAAGCCATTGCCTCTGTATCTTCATTTATCACATTGGTGGTATCCAGCTCTCGGAATGTCCTAAACATTATAAATGAGTTATAAAAATGAGAAACAAAGGATTGCTTTTCCAAAGGTTCTGCTTGAATGGCTATAACGAGCTTTCCACTGTGGGAAAGACAGAAGTATTCCATTAAATACTTCACAAACAGAAAGAGTAGGAGTAGCCCAGCTAGCACCAAGAGGACATGAGGTTTAGGCACCCAGCTTCATTTGGCACCTACAGGGCCCAGCCAGAGACACAAAATCAGGCAATTGGCTGCCCCAGTTCATGTCTGAGCTGTGGTACTCTGCGTGGCTGGGTTAGAAGGAGGTTGTGTAATCCCCAGTTCAGGCTGTGCTAGGGAATGGCCATAAATACTGCTTTCATCTAGACAACTTTAGCAAGCGTTCCAACAGTGCCAAGGTGCTAAGTACGACCTGGAAATGTAGGTGTGGAAATAAAGTACAAAAAGGCTCATGAACATTAAAACGGCCCATGCACAGTCTCTCCACTGCTGGGTGCTTCAACCTTTTTAAAGTGGTAGTTGTCCCATGACCAATGGAGAGGGCCTGAAACATCCCCTATGTGCCCATGTCATCCTTGAGAAGAATCTGCTGGATACACCAGTTCAAGGGAGAACAATAATTGCTGTTCCCCCTTGCAGCTTTTATAGTTTTTTAAAGTATTACAGCAAGTTGATGGTGTTCTCTGAATGGTGCTACCGGAAGAAAAGCACATGCTGGGACATCCTGTGGTAACTCATCACCAGAGGGACACTGTAAAGGTGTGGAATCTGTGAGGCATCACCACAGCACCTGCATTTCTGGGGTGACAGGGAAATACATCCAATCCCGGTGCAGTTTGGAGGACATGGCACTCACTGAGGAGGCGGCTGAACCTCGATACACAATACAATGCAACATGAAAGAGGCACCCTACACTCTGAACGAGTAGTGAATTGTCTTGGTTTGGGTTTGCTGGCTTTTTGGGTCCTGTTTGCCCTGCCCTGGCCCAGCCTCCCCCTGCTTGTTGCCATCTGCACCAGGTGTCTTTAACTCAGACAAGAGGAAGGAAGGTGAGCAATCCCAGTAAGAAACTTGGTATTGAGACTCATTCTTTAAGGTACAGGTGGCAGAAATCTGACATCGTAACAGGCTTCTTAAATTTTCAGATACTCTGGTGTTGGAGAGAAAGCTGTTCTTTCATATTAATTATAGCAAAACTTTTTTCCTAAAATAAAAGAAAATACTGTTCTTTACAGCACATTTCACTTAGGAGTTAATGGTATGCAGGGCTACAGGTACAACTTGCAGGAGAAATAGTTGTTCACCTGAAATATTGCAAGTATTGTTTTTCACAAGGTATTCCCATTCCCAGGGGATGTCAGATTAGCTACACCTTCAGCACCTCACACTGAGAGACAGAAGGTTGCCTCAGAAGAAATTTAAATGCCAAGTATTATAAGCTACAAGCAATGTTCCTGTGTTTCATGGGAGCATGAATGCCCTAAAAAAAATGCATCTTTCATATGAGCACTAGAGATTGTCAAATACATAGATTAAGTTTTTTTCCACTATTGCATTAATAATATAAACCAGATGGGGATTTTTTTTCCCTGACATTCCAGGTACCTGAGGTAATGGTAGACGTTGGAAAGCCACTCAGTGGCACATTATTTTTATTCTAAAAGGTTTTAATAAGTAACCGTGGTGCACAGATATCTGCCGTTGGAGAGGGAATGATGCAATGATGGTACTGCAGCTCTGTTTTAAGTGGCAGTGTTCCAGTGTGTCAATGAATAGATGATGAAGGTAACTGCAGAGTTTATTGCTATGAGGAAAGTTTGTATTGTCTCCTGCAGGAAAGTTGCTGAATTCATCACTGTCAGCAAATGATAGGATTGGTTATGAGCCTTCTGATTTGGATGAGATAGTGTAATTATGTGATGATGTTTGTGGTAGAATGTAGGAGGTAAACAGCTTCTGCAGGTGAATAAACAAAGCAGAACTAAGAAATCTGATAACCACAGAATCTTCTTTTTATATGACAAGAGAAAAAACCCTGTAAGCTGTACTGTAAGTTTTGTTGGTTTGGTTGCTGAGGCTTTTCCCCCAAATGCTGGAGCTTAGTCTGCTGCTATTTTGGTTATTTTCCTAATAAGCAGAGGGCTTAAAGACATGCTTTGGCTGTAGATGCAAGTGTGCTTGATTGTGACTGGCTGAAAGCAGCTCACCTGTTTTTACCTCTTTGTTTTCTTAATTACAAGCTGGTTTTCTGGTTAGGAAATTGTGTTGGTATTGGACTGCTGTAGTTAGTGACTTTCTGTAGTAAGTCCTGGGATGGCACAAATCCTGGCAGTAGGATTACACCTGGCTGCACATACCTTGAGCAAGTTGTCTCTTTTGTGTTGCTTCTCTCTCTCACTCTGTGATTTGCAGATCATGCACAAATGCCCACTGTTCCCTCATGTTCCATAGCCAACAGGCATCACCATTACAGGCTTCCTTTTCAAGTTGTAGCTTGCTGAGGACATGCCATTTCTCCAGTCGCCCTGATTGTGCTGTATGGATCTTGCCCACATAATTGACATTAATGATGGGAGCACCACGCCTGGGATTGGTTATAGCCATTAGCTAATAATCTCAGGTACAGAGTAGGACCCATCCTACATTTGCCAGGCTGGTGATGTAAGGAATAAATCTTTCCCTTGACAGGACATTTACACCCACAAAAATGCCACTGAGGCCATGCTGCATTAGGCCTACCCTGGGGAGTTTGGAGCACATGTACTAACAAAATCACAGGTTGTACAGTAGCAGCCCCACCAAGAGGCCCCCATATAGCCTGCTATTTCTCATTAGGCTTGAGCAGAACTTGCTGTCCTCTGTTCTGAGTTAGTTGTAGACACATTCTTCGGGTTGTCTTTGAAAAAGAAATGTATAGAGCATGTAAGAAGCATGTCAAGTCTCATTCAACCTTTTGTCTTACCGAACTGCACAGCTCTTGCTGTTTGAGTAGGTAGCTGGGTAGTTCTTACATAGTTGAAAACTAATTGCTTATGGCTTTGTGCCTGTAAGGTTCCAAGATGTGTTCAGCTGCATCTGAAACCAACCTTGACCAACATTTCTGGAGTTTTCTACATCCAGTATAAAGGTTAAAATTATCCGCAATAACACATCTTTATAACCCTGTACTGGCTATGCATCATGGAATGTCCTTCAAGGAGGAAAGCTCCTCAGGTGTGATGTACCTGTCAATCCCTTCCTGCCTCAGACAAACAGTAAACACCACACAGTGGATTAAAAATTAAAACAGGCACTGGGTGATATTAAGCTTTGGTGCAGGATAGCTACAGACTCAGGCTTAAGGAGACAGTAGCATTAATGTGTTGTTTCCAATGGTACTTATAAAAAACAGCAGTCCAGGGCCAGCTTTATAAGCCAAAGGTGTTTTCCCCATTTTAACAGCAGCTGAGCTGTTCCAATACACACACACACACTCTTTATGCATATTTCACATGTCTTTCAGAGGCAGATTGCTCACTCAGACAAGTTACCTGAGGTGAGAACAGCAAAGGTGTGTTACTTTGAGCTTTGTGCCTCCAGAAACTCATGTCAGTGAGGCGAAAACTTGTCTTTCCAGGGGCTAAGTCCTGTGCAGCCCCAGTGCCTTCTGAAGGAAGCCAAATGCCTCTGAATTGAATTGTGCCCCTCTATGCCCCAGTAGTCTCCAAACAGTAACAAAAGGCTTCCAAGACTGAAATCAATAACTTGGCCATAATCCCCTCCTTGGATTTGGCGTAAATAGAAGTCTCTTGGGAAGGAGTACTAGAAATACAGATTTCCTGACACTGTAACCCAATTCCTGGAAGCATTCCTTTCTCAAGACTGAAGTAAATGCTACAACAGCTTATTGGGGGTTTTGTGAGGGGCCACAGTAGTAGAAATGAGTAGCAGGTAGCTTAAGCATCAGCTCAGAAGGGTCTCAGCCTGGGAATATTGCAGAAGCAGGGCAAATATATGGCCTTAGCTCTGAACGTGGTAGCTCATACAAGAATAGCTGGAAGAAAAGGGCAAACCTGTACTCAAAACCTCAATTCAGAGCTTCACTTGTGACAGAATATATATAGATTTAAATGTAAAATAAAAGCATACAAGAGTTTGGTTTATTTTGTGAAAATTGCTCTGGAAATGGGAGGCTCAAGTTAAGGTGTTTTCTGTCTCTGTCATTGTTCTCACCAAGCACCATCCACCACATGGTGAAAAGCTCCACGCTCCCTGTGTGACACTGGTGTTGGGTGGGCACACCACCTGCTAAAGTACCGAAAGATTGCTTTTTTTTCTGTTTTGAACAACTTGAGCTCATTTGTAACTTTTTCACAAAGGTTTACAAAACACACGAACTTGTCAACGCTGGCATATCTGATATCACCATCCGTCCAGACAAGAAGATTTTGGCAACAGCAGGGTGGGATCATCGCATCAGGATCTTCGGGTGGAAAAAGCTGAAGCCCTTAGCAGTGCTGGACTATCACACAGCAACCGTCCACTGCGTGTCCTTCTCAGATCACAGCAACCCCCGGGAGAGACTGCTGGCAGCTGGCTCCAGAGATCAGCGCATCAGTGTCTGGTCCATATATGCTCAGACATGACACGTCCTGCACTGCCATGGACTAGGAAAACAGGACTGGTGAAGCAATTCCTAGCACTGTAACTCAAACGTGAATGTGGCAAGGTGGTAGAATCTGTCTCCAGGCTGAAGTGAGAGTCCTAGGTTAATTCCTATGCTGGTTGTTTAAGCTATAAATTTTTTCTTCCATAGAGGAAAGTGAATTTTTAAAATCCATAACGAGCAGAACAAGGCCAGTCACAAACAAAGAGCAAAGTTGCTTTGGGTTCTGCTACAGGTTTTGCAACACCTTTCCTTTGGCAAGTTGCTGACATAACTTGTGCCAATATCTTTTGTAAAAATGGACTGGAATCCCTCAGACTGCAGTGGGGGCAGAATATGTCTGTTTGTAAGTCATTTATGTATCCAGGAATCTGAATCAGTGTAAAACATCACTCTTTCTTGAAAATTTATACCCATTAAACCACCTCCAGTGGTTTCTCAGTGTCAGTTACTTTTTCTTCCCCATAACTGAAAGGCTATCAGAACACCCTTGATTTGTTCACACTTCTGTCAGTTTCTAACTTAAACCAACAGCCAGGAATGTGACTAGGGATGGCCTTCGGCATTTATGAATTTCATTATGTCTCCTGTCACCTCAAGCCTTACAATTAATCACAAGAAAGAAAGGAAAACCATCTTCCCCAACATTGCACTGCAAAGCTATGTAAAGCCTTTTACAGAGCCAGTGCTAAATCCTTTCCATAGACTGATGAGCTGAAGGATTTAAACTCGACAATCCAATTAGCGCCCTTCTCCTTGGAGAGTCAGGGGTAAGTTTCAGCGTGGAAAGTCGGGAATTCAGCTGCACAGCTCCCATTAACATTTAGGGGAATCGCATGGGTAAATCCTTATCCACACAGTGCAAATGGTTCCATTAACTTGTCATCTCTACAGTCATGGAAACTGAAATTCATTCATGAACGTTTTTTTTGTTTGCCTCACAAAGCAGCATTTGCATTCTTCTAAAGCATATTAGACACACACCAGTGTGCTGTGAGCCAGGGTACTGCTGGATTCCGTCACAAAGCTGCAGCGACAACTGTTGATACTTTATTGGAAATAATTGTTTCTGCTCTGTAGAGAGGTGGAAATCAAAGGAAAAGTGACCAAAAGTGAACAGCAACATCAAAGACTCTGAAAATTATTTCAGGAAAAACACACATGGAAATTAAGATTTGGGTCTGTTATCAAGCTGTGCCTTGCAGACAGAGAATACTGCTGGACTGAAAGCCTTAAGCACCCAGCCTGATGTTCTTTACATTAAAACACAGAACCAGGATACTGTTGCCAGGCTTTTCTAAATAAAACGTGGCCTTACACATTTTAGAGTGTGGTGACACTTTAAATAATGCATTTCTTTGATTATTTCTTTACTATTCAGTAGCTGCATGGAGGATCACATTGCAGTTGAAAGTTAAAGCCTAATTTTGAGTGATCCTGAGTCAAGGGGAGGTGATGGTGTTCATTACATCTACCAGACAGAGTTGCACATCTCCACCCATCATCCACCTCCCACACAGAAGAGGAGCTGCCTCCACTGTACAAGCAGCTCCAGCCTCAGCCTTGTGGAACAAGATACAGTCACCCTCCACAAACCTGCTGATGGAAGAAACCTTTTCTTTTGCTGTTTTTCCCCTTTCTCAAAGTAGGTCAGAATTGACACGAAAAACCAATGAAATAAATAAATGGAGAATGTGTTGTTGTGTGTGGTCCAGAGGCCTGTCCTAGGGAGTTTGCACAGAGATTTCCATTTGCCTGAGCTGTCCGGTACGACAGCACGCGTGTGGCCCAGAGGGTGCCAGCATTCCTCCCCCATGGCAGCAAAGAGCAGCCGGCACTGTTGGCAGTTTCCACAGAAGTGAAGGTTTAATGCTCATCCAGCAGGAAAGGAAATCCAGGGCTCACCCATTTTGGGCAAATGGTTGGTGTTAGAAGCAATTTTTGATGCAAATACTGTGGCATTGGCACAGTGGCACCCCCCTGGAAAGAAGGATTAATACCCCGTGCCTTATTGAGAGCATTATTAGATCAGAGGCTGAAAGTTAGGAATTACCGAGTATATTTTCTCTGAAAATTGCCATTTACTGTCAACGTCTGTATCTAAAGTAATTAGGGAGACTCATAAGGGATGTTTAGATTTACAAATGGGTCTCTTGGAAGATACTCTAAAGATTGCTGGGTGCTTTCATCTAAATTACTACCTTTTGCTGAGAGTTAAATATTTATGTTTGTCTGACTAGGTAGATTTAAAAATAAACTTAGTCATGCAAGTACAAATTGAAAATGAGGACATGAACTGCATCTCAGACACACAGGTGAGAGTTTCATCAGCTTCAGGAGGAAGGACACAGGTTGCAGGGCTGCTTGCAGGAACAGATCCATCCTTCCCACTACCAAGGCACTATCCATGTCATGCTTTTTCACAATACGATTAGTTCAATAACACTTTACATCACTACTGATTTTATCTAAACACCAAAAAACCAGATTTTTCTTTCACATTATAGTTTCCTTGAAATTAGCAACTGGACTGGAGTAGTTTGATTTAGAGTTGAGCCTAAATACCATAGTTTGATTGTGAATTACAGTCTTCTAACAGTTTATTTGCCTAAGGAACTAACCTGGACTTCCCCAAAAGAATAGTTTCCAACAGGAAAGACAGTCTGTATCAGTATAGGCTGTAAAACACAATTGTCTGATTATAACTATAACTGTAAAATACAGATGTCTGATTGCATCTAAGAAATTAACTTTTTAATTTAAAAAAAAATTACAGTTGTGCCATGAGCATGGTTGTCACTCAAAATTTCCTCTGACTTGCTAGCAGAGGGCTGTGAGTGAGGAGCCACCTTAAGGTGCTGGAGTTAGCTCTGAAATCTCACCTGCCAGAAAGGAACAGGGCTAGCCTGTACCTGGCCTAGAGGATTCAGCAGTGAAGGTGATGACAGCTAAATTATTACAAAAGGCTTCCTCCCAAGAATCACCATCTTTGGCACCATGAGAGGGAAGAACGCAACCAGCATTTGTAAAGTAATAGAAATAAATCCCAAACACCAGCATTTGTGCAGCAATTACATGGAATATTTATCACCACTGGAATGAATGGGCTCTCTGACCCTCCAAGATTATTTGCAAATGAGTCCATTAGTGACAA
The DNA here is from genome assembly GCF_015832195.1 of Motacilla alba alba. Taxonomy (NCBI): domain Eukaryota; kingdom Metazoa; phylum Chordata; class Aves; order Passeriformes; family Motacillidae; genus Motacilla; species Motacilla alba. The sequence goes on along the minus strand of NC_052030.1, from coordinate 6,422,386 downwards.
CTCCTTTCTCTTATCAGTACATGAGCCATAAAGCACTGCAGTCCTTAGTGTAGATGAGCAAGGAAAGAGGAGATTGTGTTTGTAGTAATGAGTGAAAAAGGAAGTAAGCTGGGGGCATGTAATGAGACAGTTGTCAAATTTAGTCCTTTAGAATGCAATTGCTACAGCAAGCCAAAAAATTACTCTGCAGCTTGACTTGGACTGTTGCAAAGGTTTGAGTTTAAAAGAGCAGATTTTTATAGTTAAGCCAAAACTGGCTTCTGGACTGCTTTTCTTTTTAGCATATTCAAGATGCATCTACAAAGCCAACTTGCAAATTAATAAATCTTTCCTTTAATTCAGTCTGCCAAGAACAAAGATAGAACACTGACTACTGCAGGAGCCATGTTAGTGATGTAAACTAAAGGACTGGGGATTAAACAAGGATTACTGAGTGCTAAATCAATGTGTTTCCTTTTCTGGCTGTGTGTCTGTGGTGTGAAAGTGTGGATCATTACATAAAACATGGCACGTGACTGCCTGGATTAATACTAGGCAATGTTATGGCAGCGTTGAGACACAAAGTTTGATGTTTAGGCATGACCATTGTGCACCAGGAAAGTGACAGCCATGGCTAAGGAGAAAGGCAGGGCGGTTCTGCTAATGCACAATATTCTGAAATTCCAGCCTGGGTCCCCCTACTATGGCTTTTCCAAGTAAACTTGGCTGTGTTTGTCTATGTCCTACTCTTCTGGGGCATCCTGGAGGTTTCTTTTATAATGTGAAGGAAGCTGTCCAGAATTAAGATCATACTGGGGGAGGAGATGGCAATTCATGTAAGGACCTCAGAGTATCAAATTAAATGAAAATATCATCTCTCAGTTGGGAAAGTTTTGCTCACCTGATTAGTCCACAGCTGTACCTCCTATCAGCAGTGCTGTGTACTGCTTTGTTCTGACCTCAGAGGAATTTGATTTGCAGTTTGGTTTGTAAGAGGAGGAGAAAGAGGAAGTGAGGGGGTAAATCAAAACAAAGGAGCAACTTGTCCCTCTGAGTTAGGTGATAGGAAGATCGTGGAAGGTATAAAGGGCCTTGGGGCAAACCACCAGCAGCGGCCAGATTGTCCGTGGGAGAGGGACAAGGATGGCAGGAAGAGTACCTGGTGGAACCATACAGTGACAGGTCTGGCCTCTAAAACTCACACACCAACTTATTTTTGTCTCAGACATGTTTGCTTTTACTTCCCCAGCATCATTTTTTGAAGGTGCCAGTACACTAGGAAATCCTGTAGACTAAAATCTACACCTCTAAATTAGCGTGTGTTCACCCAGAGGAAAGTGTATTTATTTCTGTGCTCTGAATAGTCATAAAACCAGAAGCTGCAGTGCCACAGAGGATAGCAGTGGGAAGGACTGAGGACCTGAAGCAGCCACGTGAGAAGCAGCCAGGAGAACCACCCTGCAGTATTAAAAATCTCACAAAAGAGTGACATGGCAGTGAAAAATAAATTAATGCTAATAATTCTCTGTTACAATTTGAAGTTCTAATTATTAAAAAATAAAAGGGAATAAAAAAAGTTGTTAAATTTACTTGAGATTACAGCTGTTTCCTTCTAGTTTTTATTCTCAGTATACATAAACTAGTGCAGCAAAAAAACATTGAAATCCTCAGATGCTTTCTGGATAGCAGTGGTCTCTCTACCCAACCAGTGGCAGGATTGATTGAGCCTGATTATGTCCAGATCAGGAAATTTAGCGAGGTTGTTCAAATGCTGAGCCATTATTCTGCTCCACAGCTCTGGCATCTCACACGTGTACATTTTCCAAGCCCTCATGGCTCTGCTTGCTATAAACATTTCTGACACGGGTAAGAAGGCAGTGCGCTGCCTACGCACGGGTAAGAAGGGTGCGCTGGGTCTATGGAATAATTTTTAATGTGACAAAGAATGCAGCTGTGGCATTTGTCCTGATGGTCATTTTAAAAATTGCTGATATGAAATCTCAGTGATTTGTGGATGCATTGTTTGTGTTCATGGAAAAGCATCTAGGCTGCTTTTAACATAACACTTAGAGTAAGTATTGTCTGTTCAGATTTTTTTGCCTCAGATATTTTGATGGCATGCAGACTTGGCATCCTGCTGAATAAAGACATTGAGTCTTTATAGTTTTATCTCTTTAGCCCATCTGGTTTGAAATAGTTGACAACAAGCAGGAGAGGGAATAGAATGAAAGACTCACTTAGTGTTTGCTGAAATAAAAGAAATGTGCAAGGCAGTGCTCAAATAGAACCAGCCTGGGAGAAGGGCTGCCTCTTCCCACCCCTCCTCTGCGCTTTCCAGATGATGGCTTTGCCTGCAGCCCCTCCACTCTCATGCTGGTTCTTGCTGCCCGTGGTTGGAGTTCTCACCCTGGACAAAGGGAACCTGAAGCAGCCAGGCCAGAGCACCACGAGAAGGGGAAGCATTGCCCCTGGAACAAGGAACAGCGGGAGCACGAAGCAAGCGGAGCAAAACGCAAACACCCATCATCCAAACTAAAACCAGTGACAAAAGCAATAGTGCTAACACCTCACACCAAGGTGCCTCTGCAAGTTTGACATGTTGTTTATTGCATTTTTCACTTCTTTTTTGCAATTTAAAGCCCAAGGACATCAGTCTGAGTCCCTGGGCACCAGTGCAGGCACTTCTGTGAAGGCAGGCACTGAGCACAGCTCAGTCCTGCCCTGCCCACTGGAGCACCCACTGGTTGCCAGAAGGAGCGTCATGGAGGAGGAGTACACTGCAGGAAAATACTCCCTTTCCTCCTCCATCTCCCAGAGACCACTAAGAGCTGTTCACACAGTGTAGAATCCAGGCTGGAGCGGACGCCGCGGGTCGCTCGCTCTCACAGTGCCCCTCGCACAGAGGGGATGGGAGGCTGTCATTTGGCAGCTCCAGTTGCACTGGGAGCAGGAGATGGAAGCTGCTCTACAGCCTCACAGGATATCACAACATGGAGCAGTGAGCCTTGAAAATGTGTAGGGCCTCTTCTATCTATGCTGCTCCATATCCTTATAGAATTAGGTCCTAGATGAGACTTTTCTGGCTCTTGTTCTTAATCACTTTGTTACTGGTTCAAATTTATAATTTTAACCTAAATAGAAGTGAGTGATTTATTGTAATTATTTTGTATAGGCTGCTCTTAATAAACTTTTTTTTTTTTAAATCTGGAAAAACATTTAATTTCCCATATGGAAAGAACACATTTATCATACTTTACTTGGATATACTTGGCCAACTATTGCACATATATGCAAAACATATGTGACAAATTCAAGGCTGAATTTCATAAAACAGAAATGCTGTGAAATGTGATATAATAAATATATTACACAGACATATGTGGCCAATTTATAAAACTATGGTATCTTTGGTAAATTTATAATAGGTCATTTCTATTAATGGGGGGGAATGAGGGCGTGTTTTCTGGCATATGCAACACACATAATACTTTGCACAGCCCTCCTGAAGAACAGTGGGCCTTTGGAGAGCAGACTTGTACATGTACATACATTGTGTATATGGGACACGTCTGTATTTTTCAAAATTAACATGTTGTCTTCAAAACCAGCTCTTCCTTTTTGCATTGATTGTGTGTGCAACATACTGGGCAGGGAAAAAAAAAGTATGAAATATTATACTTTGATATTTCCAACCTTTGATACACTCTCTAGATGCCCACTGACAATGGGTGTCTCACTGTAACAGCACATGTTATAGGCACATGCTAATGGCAATTATTGAAATCTTTGGGTACAGTCACTTTCACCTCGTTTTGTCAAACCCCCGTGTAAATTATATATCTTAGCAATCAATTGAATTGGAATGATTAAGTGAAGAACAAAACGCTTATGTTTAGAAAAACGCTGCATCCATACACAAGTACTGGCGTCTACACACGCAGAGTGGATTCTTAATAACACCAGCCTAAAGCAACGGCTGAGCCATTGCTGGCTGAGTCTCCTCAAATTTTAACTCACAGGAGACTGCCCCTTCTTATTTATGCCAGTATTTCAAAGGTGAAATCTTTCCTTTAACCCTCTAATCTATATTTTCCTCTCATCGCGTATTTCCCAGCTCCGGAAGATGAAGCCCCGCTCGTTTTCCGTGCGCGCCGAATCCACCGCGTGCCATGGCCGGCTCTTCCCTCTGGAGGGAGCCGGCTCTTCAGGCAGGGCCGGCCGGGGTGCGCGCAGCATCTTCCTTCTCTTCCTCCTCCACCGCGGCCACTGGGCAGCGATGCCTGCGGGGACCCTCCGAGGAGACCCTCGGGACACACAGGGGGTGTCCCTGCCCACAGCGGCAGTTCCACACAAGCTGCGGGTCAGGCCAAAGCACCCGCGGTCCCAACGCTGCAGAATTTGGTTTCAATCTATCGGGAAACCGAACAACAGACGGCAAAGCACAAAGAACCAACACGTGTGTGCACACAAACTCTCTGCTCCCAGCTCCCAGCCCAGCTGTGTTCAACAGGCTCATGGCAGCTTTTTGAGCTCTTTGGGTAATGATGCTGAAACCCGCTTTGCAGGTACTGCTGCGTTTGCTCTTCCAGCCTTCTCCAGGCAGCAGGGTTCAGCTTCTGCCCCCCCAGCCCAAACCTGCGTGTGCCTGACTTGTTTCTAGCAGCTACAGGGATCCCTTTACACAGGCAGAACGTTACACAACCTGCTTTTCTTATTCCATACAGATCAAGGTACAACTGCTCTTTGCTGAGGGATCCAGTACCACGGGCTGTAATCCACTTGCTGGAAAGAAGGAAGAGTGCTTGGCAGGAAAGGACAGTGCCGCAGCTGAGGTATCCCATAGCCACGTAGCCCCACTAGCTGTGGCTCTGTGTAGAGATGCACTAGAAGCCCACAGCTCATGGGAGACTCACACTGTCCCCCAGCTGCATGCAGAACACCTTTCTATACCTGCTACAGTCCTCGGGTCATTCTCTGCCCTGCAAGCCGCTGTTACACTGTAGCGGGAAGCCAAAGCAATTGCTCCCCTGGCCATGGCCATGTGTACACGTGCTTGATGTTGACTGAAGAGATGCCGACACACCAGGATGCTGAGAGGCAGCTGCTGGGGACTACCTGCACAGTTCTAGCCAGAGAGTTATAGGGTCTCCCTGAAGAGAAGGAAAGACTAAAGAAAGTATCTATGAAATGTGTAAAGAGTGTGCATGAACACTGCAAACACACAGGAGTCTCATGCTGATGCTCCTATCCTACATTGAATTCAGTCAATTTCACTAGGAAGGACAGAATAAAATCAACTGCAAAAAGCCATTTCTGAAAACTGGAGCGGTCCCCAGTGTTTGGGTAAGCGATTAAGCAAAAGCCACCCATGTTCCACCTGCATGAAACAAGGAACTAATCCTGGATTTATCCACTGAGCTAGGTGATGTGGTTTTCAGACCCCAGAAGCAATCACTGAACTCAGCCTGTACCTCTAGAAAACAGAGCTGGATGGCTAATTTATTCTCTAGCCCTATTTGGAAAAAACAAAGGATGCTTGTAATCTCCACACTCGGGCCTGTTTTACGGCGGTTTTATAAACACTTCATGTGTAAGGGCTCTGTGTGACTTGAGGTAACCACAAGTGGAAGTATCGCCTGGAAATGCAGCCGCCTTCTTTCCTAGTATGTGCCATGGGCCTTGGTGACAGCATGGGCTGAGTGAAGTTTAACCAGACATGTAATCGAATCATACACAGTCATTTGTCAAATCAATCTGATACACAGATAACACATATACACGGTATGTCCTGACTAACAGCCTGACAGGTAATATGACATTAAAGTGTTACAAATTTTCTGTGATTTTCAAAAGGCTTCTACTAGTCAATCTGCAGCATTATGGGGTTTTGTTTATTTGAAGGGGATTTTTTCTTGTGATAGAAAAATGACCCTTTTTGCTTTCCATATCTGTAACGCTCCCAGCCGGTGAGAGAGACATTGTTATGGAAGGAGGGATACCGGTCAAAGCCCTGAAGAATCTTGATTTAAGGATTAAAACACAACATGAACTGGACTGCTAACATGCTTCAATGTGAACATGTCTAAGCAGCTTGCATGCTGATGGACTAAATGCATGGTTACAAATACCATTTTCATAGTCCAGACTGTAGGCTTGACACGGTCTCCTGCCCATTCAGCCTCAGGACCTCTGCAGTGGTTCTTTAGCACAGAACACAGACTGGTGATCCTGAGGGCCCTCTACCCACAGCCATCGCTTGAAGTTCTGTGATTTCCTCTTCTTCTAACAAATACAAAATTGAAATCCCTACAGTCGAGGCAAGGACCTTGAGCCACTTTCATCAAGGGCACAGTTTAGTCCTGGCACCTTGGGTCATTCTGTGTGGGCTTAAAGAGAACAGGTGCTTACCAGAACAAACAGATCTGTTTTCACCTGGGAACCCCAACCTTGCAAACTGTAATTTTGGGATAGATTACCACAACCATGGGCACCTGCAGCAGTCAGGGACAGAAGGGAAGGAGCAATCAGCTATGGAGAGCCACTGACTGCTCAGACTAAGAACTCTCCTTATTTAAATAACTGCATTTTGTAGGGGAGGCTTAGACTTCAGGGCAGACAAACTGACAAATATACAAAAATAATCAAATAAGAAATGAAGAAAAGAAAGAAGAGAAAAAATATTTATAAATGTCACTGTCCAATGTCTTTTCAATTAAAATGAAATAAGATTATCTACATATATCTACAAATATCTACATGTATCTACACTTTGCAGATATGATTCTTTGGTTGTCTTCACTTTTTTTTCCTACACTGCAACTATCAAGAAAAAAAAAAGGGTTTGTATAATCTTTGAAGGAAATAATAAATATAACAACTTCATTAAACATTTGACCAAAGCTTTGGCACTAGTCAGTTTACAGATAACAAATCATACTGAAAACTCTGAAATAACAGCGGCAAAGCAATAGCAATAGAGCACATCCGAGAGCCATTTCCCACTGACTAATATTAAGCACAAGGCTATTTTACATCAACCTTTCTGAGAACATTATGCTTTAGTCAGACACTAAGAATCTCACAATTCACTGCAAATGTCAAATAAAATACATATTTCTTGCACAAGTCTTTTTTATGGATCCAGATATATTTTTTTTAACAGAAAAAAAAATACATAAAGTATTCATGGTAGCCTGTATCCCTTCTTAAACCTTTCCAAAAAGGTTTTGGAAGCCCAAAGCCCACTGCCAGAGACAAAATAAACATTGTTATTATCACTGCCACCTGCACAAAAGAAAGAACATGTTCTAAAGAGTTTGTAATGAAGATGCACAAACATGGACGAATAGATGACTTTAAAAGAAATAACCCCCATCTTTAATGGAGTTGTGTGGAAGAGTCAGGAAAGTGTTCATAATACTGTACACCAACACAGCTGAAGAGCTGCTCAATACCTTCTCTGAACACAATGGGACTGCCTTCAGTGAGCATCCGACAAAAACACAAGCCAGCTATTCAAAACACATCACTGGAGGACTGTGATGAACAGGGCCATCTTTTTAGCAGTAAGGAACTGACTTCTGAATGAAGATACTAAAGGAAAAAGAAAAAGTACTTACCAGCATTAAGAGGGAAGATGCAGCAAGCAGGTGATGCAGAATAGATGCTTTAGAACTACTGCAGTTTGGGTCAGCCAAATATAAGGGGTGAACCAGTCTGAGAAAAAAAAACCCTGAAGTCCCTTTAAAAGGCACCTCCGTGGGAGAGTATTCAAGAGCTCAGGAAAGGATGCAGGAAGGCAGAACTGTGTGAGGCTGCCGGGGAAGCAGGTGGGAAACACACAGCCTGAAATCTGCAGATATCCCCCCAGCCCCAGGCTGGTTTTTAAACCTTTGCAGGTGTCGCTGGGAAAACAAGATGCAAACACAGCTGCACGTGCCTGTGCTCTTGGCCATAGCCCCTTCTCAACAGCTCCAGAAAATGCTGCTATGGTTAAGGCATCCCAGTGAACCCCAAAACTTACAAATGGGTCAGGGCCGGAGGAGAAGTGGGAAATTTGTTCTGGCAGTGAGGATTCAAAGCACTCCCTTAAACTAAACTCTGCTTCCCCAAGAATCTCCTCAAAGAACCACCTGAGCCACCTGTGAACCAGCCCCCGGTGTGCCCCGGGTTGGGAAAGACTGACACCGACAAGTGCAGGACGACACACGGCTCACGGCCGGCCCCACAGCCCCTGCTCGGTGCTCACGCACAGGCCCCGTGGGCACCGCTAACACCAAACCTCCATCAGAGGCGAGCGAGAGGGGACAAGTCGCTTCACCGCTGCCGCCTCACCGTCCTCTCACCGCATCCCAGCCGCCCGACGGTCCTCGGTGCCCGGCACGAACGGAGGCGCGGGGGAACAGAGAGATAAGGACATATGGCTTCATTTATCAAAGTGCAGCCGCAGGTCACACCGCGGTGGAGCTCTCGGCACCGCCGCCCTCACAGCCCCTACGGGGCGGGGCCCAGCTGCCGGCGATTGGGCTGTCTGGCTGTCGATCAGGTCAAGCTGACCAATCAGCTCGCTCGTAAGGCGGGAGGTGGGGGAAAGGCGGGAAGGGGGAGGGCGGTGTCTCTCGTGCCGCCGGTGCCCCGTTACCGGGGCCCGTAGTCGTAGCCCGCGGGTGCTCCGGCCGGCGAGTACATGTTGGCGGCCGCCGCCGCCGCCGCAGCCGCCGCGTTCATGTGGTGGTGATGATGGTGGTGGTAGCTGTGCCCGCGGATGCTGGGGAGGGGGTAGGGGGCGGGCCGGCTCTTCGCCCCTAGGTAGTGGTCGTAGGCGGCGGCCGCCGCCGGCGGGTACTTGTAGGGATGGTGGTGCAGCGGCTCCGACGCGGCGGGCTCTAGGCGCAGTTCGTGGTGCGGCGGGCTGGGCCGGCCGCCGCCCGCCCCGGCCAGCGGCACCAGTCCGCCGCCTCCGGCCGGCAGCGCCGGGCTGAGCACGCGGGACATGAGCTGCTGGTGCGCGGCCTCGGCCTGGTGCAGCGCCGTCCCGCCTGCCTCCCGCTCGAACTCCCGCCGGCTCTCGGCAGCATCTACGGGGGCAACAGAGTCAGTGCGGCCGCGCCCGCGGGAGCGCACCCGCGCACGGGGAAGAGGCGCGCGAAGGGAAGAGCGGGGCGTGCAGCAGCGGCATGCGGCAGGAACGGGCTGGCGGGACGGGACCTTCTGACTGCGATGAGTGGAGTTGAGTTGACTGACAAGCTGGTACACGCCTGACATTTTTGTAATTGTGTAACACTAAACAAATACAGACTTCCCTTTATTTTGCAGGCCCGGTGTGCGTTGGAGGAAAGGCCTTCGGTTGTCTTTGCAGTTGTTTGCTCTGGGTAATGGAAAAGCAGTCAATGGGCAGAGGTGCTGTTTGACCTGACTGCAGCTTCTGAATGGAATGGGCTGGCCCTAAGCGCACTGCCGAGGCGCGTTAAAAGGGCAATGCGAGAAGGAACCTGTGGCCAGCCCTGCATCTCTGCCTGAAAAGCAGAGTTTGCTGCTTAAAAAGTCGAAAATGGGACTCTAAAGGCAAGGGGCAGTGTTTTTTAAAGCAGCAAATTTTCTTAAGCACTCAACAACAGCAAATGTTGTAGTCCAAGGAAGAATGAATTATGTTATGAAGTCAGGTATTTTTCTTTAAAAAATAAGCGGTAGCACAAAGCTCATTAGCAATGGGGCTGTGCACCAGCTTGGTGAGCAAGGCTGGCTCCAAGCATGCATGCACGGGCTGTGCAGGCCAACAAGGTCTGGGAGATGAGCTGGCCTGGCCACTGGGGGCTCTCACCTTTCTCTGTCCCGTTCTGGTGGGCTGGGGAAGAGACTGGATTCCGGGATCTGGCAAAAGCGCTCATGAGAGGAAGAGGCCCTGGCCTGTGGTTCCTGGGCCTGGAAGAGGAAGGGGAGAAGTGATGCAGAGCTGATGGTCCAACAGAATGAGCAACTGGAGTATTGTCTCTGTGAGCTGCAGCTGGCAAATGGGGCCAAATACAGTGTCCCCCTCCATGAAGCCCTTGTGCAAACGTAAGCTGGGCAGATACACGTGAAATAGGGTGAGTGGGGTATTGCCATAACCAATAAAGGCATAGCCTTACCAGTCCTCAGGGTCACAGTCTCTGAATCCCTTGGCAAAAGGGTTGCTTGCAATCTTCAACTGCGTGATCTGTAAGAAGAAGTGGCAAAATGTCTCAAAGCAGCCCCCAGGGCCACAGGGCTCCCCGGCCAAACAGCGAGTGTATCCCTGAGCAGGCTTTGGGACTCAGCAGTGCTTGGTGTAACAGTGAGGATCCAGGTGGCTGGTGGAGCCAGGGTGTTCTCTGCCACAGAGCACAAACATGTGCTTTCCCTGTGTTAGAAAATGTGGGCTGACATGCTACCTAATATGAGTTCAAGGTGAAGGGAGGGACAGTCTGAGTCGGCTGCAAAAGCTGAGTAAATGCACTTGTAAGAAAATGCCACATTATATGGGTCACCACTGGAGCAGTTAAGACAAATCACTGGATAAATCATACTTATGTATTTATTTAATTCACCGGGGAGAAGGCAGGACATTTTCTATATTTAAGCAAATCCACGGATAAAGTATGTGATTGTGAGTTTCCGGAATGGGTTGAAAAACAAACTTTAAGCCCCTCAGTGACAGTTCCAGCCTTAGAGGTCAAACTGATAGAAAGCAGGAGAGAAAGAGCAGCTGTCCGGAGCCATCAGGCAAATGCCAGCCTGGGAGGGACTCCAGAGCCCCTTAAAGGCACAGCTTTTCTCTGGCCTCACCACCTCCACCGGGGCGAGGTGCGGCCCGACCGCAGCATCCCGGAGAGAACTCCGGTCAATTCGCTCGGAGCCACTGCAGAGGGTGACACTTGCGCCGGTTGCTCAGGGACAGCCCTGGGACACAGCCCCGGCCTGCGTGGCATCGTCGCGGAGCGGGGCCGTTCGGAGCAACGCTGAAAAGCCCCCGCTATGAAATCGTATTTCCACTCGCTGCTGGGATTCCTGCTCTTTACATTACACTGATGCGATTTAAAGGAGCAATTGGATTAACTGCTGCCCAGAGATCTGCATTAGATTGGGATGGGGGAGTTGTGTTTCGTTTTGTTTCGTTTTTAACGTATAATTGTATTCTGAGGAGAGACAGACCGCTACGAGCCTAAAGCAGTAAAATCGCAGATTTACCCAAACAAATTGTGAGTGACATTTCGCAGCGGGAAGCCTGTAGTTTCCCCACTAGCCCCGGTCTCGGCTTTACGTAGGTAATGAGGTCCCCCGGGCAGGGGGAAGCTGGCGATGGGGCTAGAGCCCACGTCGCTTCCTCGGCGTACACCGGTGCAGCCCCGGCTATCGGGCTCTTAGTGCTGCCCGGAATGGATTTAGCAGATGGGGAGGAGGAGGCGGGAATACCCCCAGCCATCCCCGCCGCCGCCGGACACCCGCAGCCCGGTCTCCAACCCTGGAGCCGGACGAAGGGGCTGAGCCAGCACCGGATGCACCAGCACCCACGGTACCTCCGGGGCCACCCCAATCCCGCTTTCTGTCGCCCCGAGCTCCGCTGCTGCCTCACCCGGTGGTTCTGGTAGGCGGTCACTGCCGTGAAGCGCGTCTCCTCGAAGACGAAAGTTTTGAAGTTTTCCTCCGCGTACTTCTCGCTGTCTTTCCGGGGGTCCACGTAGACCACGTGAAAACGCGGCTGGTATCTGTGCATGGAGTTCAAAATGATCTGAATGATAAAACGAGCAAGGAGACAATAACTGATCCAGGCGGAGCATGGAGAGAGGAGAGCGCAGCCCTGGCCCTGCCGGCTCCACTGCCCGGGACAGCCGCGGGGCTGGGGCAGAGCCCCCGGGGAGGGGCGCGGGCACGGTCACCCCACGGGAATCACAGCGCGGGGAGTTCCCACCCCGTGAGGCCCCGCGTCGGACATGTTTTCCCGGGAACACTTACATGCCCGTTGTCATCCAGCAAATTGTTGGTCAGTTTGAGCTTATCGAAGGAAACGATCTGCTTCATCCACTGCGCCCCTTTGGCCGGGGAGTCCGGGTGGTAATGGACTCTCCCGGGGGTGGCGGGGTCGGCTTTGCCGGCCACCAGCCAGGAGGAACTGTGGAAGGCGTACCTGCGGGAGAGGAAGGCACCCTCAGCCGCGGCCCGGGGGCTCCCGCCCGCGTCCCTGCAGCGCCGCTCCGAACCACTGCAGCACCCGCGCCCCGCAGAACCCGGGCCGGGCCGGTCCCCCTGGCCCACCGAGGGGGAAGCACCGCCTCTCCATCACTCCCGCTTCCCAAGAGAGGAACGAGCTCTTTTCCGCAGCCAGAATTGCTGCGGAGGGGATATACTATTTTATCACATCAGCGATGGAGCTGTCGTGAGAGAAATCTGCAAGATGGAGGAAATTTATAGCTCCCCGTGTAGATTTGGGAGAGAAGCCACAAAAGCCTCCCCCTTCCTCTAAAAAAAAAAAAAAGGGTGAAAAAAGCCCTCTATGCAGTAATATTCTCGCTTTAAGTGAAGAGTAGAAAGCTGTGTGTAGATTAATAGCAGGTTCAGAAATTAGCAGTCTCGTTTCATTCTTTCAAAGTACATATTCAACAGTAACATTTAAAACAGAGAAACCAATCTTCTATACACGTGTTTACTTTAAAAGCCAGTGTTTGCACAGGGGGAATTAGACACCATTGGACTTGAGCAGAAACATTACTTTTTAAAGATATACTCAATTGGATGTTATATATCCTACTTCCCTTGACAAGCAAACATTTCTAGGACGCCCTGAGAATTTGGATATCTGTCTAAATATTTATATATCGGACCCTGCGATTCCTATGCGGGCTGCCTGCTCGGCGTCATGATCTGAAGCTAAATACATAATGCACTTTTCACTGTCTTAAAATTAAAGGGGGTCCAAACCAGACTGCATCACTGCCTTGTGAGTTGACAGTTTCCAAGGCCTTCCTACACTGCCGCTGGAAACAAGGGCAGGGTTTTGTGGCTTGGGTGGCTGGTGCCTTTCCAGAGCACAAAACCCACTCTCTTCACCCAAGCATCCAGGAAACTCCCCAGCAGACACGGCACAGCTTCGGGACATGTGCTGAGGGGCTACAGCATTCAAGGAGCACCAAGGGGATTTTCGTTAAGTGGCAAAGGGCGTTTGCCGATGGAGACGTGTAGCAGTACGACAAGGAGAGCTTTTCTGGGCAGGACAAGGCAGCTCCTGCCCTGTGCCCTGAAGAAGCCTACCCTTCTGCCCATGCTGGTCTGGCCCCGGCCGCCTGTGAGCCTGGTGCGGAGGCTGAGGGGGCCCTGCAGCCGCTCCTGGCTCCAGACTCGTTGCAAGGGTGTGAAAGAGACCCCAGGCAGGTCAGCCGCATCCCGTGTCCCCTCCCTGTCTCGCACCGACAGGTGTCACACCCAGGGGCACATCCCTGAACCCCCAAAGGACAGGAGCAGAGGGTGGGCAGCAAACCACCAGCCCCTATGGCTCCAAGAACCGCGAGAAAGGCCAGGTATTTGTTACTTGCCGGTATCGCTTGTCATCCACCGGCACGAAATCCATGAGGAGCATGTAGTCAGCCATAGGGTCCATCCCAAAAATCTTCACCTGGAAGGTGGGGAACATGCGCCTGGCACAGAGAGGAGAGAGAAATGCTACGTTGAGGAGCAGCAGGGAGCCCCGAGGGGCCGGCACGGGTCTCTTCCCCTCCAGCTGCTCTGATACCCTCCCAGTTGTGATGATAAGTCCCCCCGCAGAAACCACTGGCCGGAGGAGGAGGCAGATATGGCCAAGGTGCCTGGGGAGACTGGCTGCCGTGTTCCCCAGCCCTCGGCAGCATCCCGAAAGGTGAGCAGGAGGGTCCTGTTTCTCCCACTGGCTCTGAGACCGTTAGTGTCAGACACCCGAAATGCCCCACCGAGGTGGAATGGAGAGAACAGGGGGAAAAAGAGCATCCTCGGCCTTTGCCATGGGGAGATCAAGTGAAAAGTATTTCTTCCCCATCATTTTAGCTGACCTAACTGGAGGCACACGCAAGGCATTACCCGGTCTGCGGACCCGCACTCAGGCTCGGGAGTCTCGGGCAGCCCGTGGGGGTCAAATCTAAAAACTCCAGCGAAGGAGTTAGACACGAGGTGATCGACCTGTGCAGCTTCTGTACCCACCAAACCGCGCCCATTTGAAAGCAGCGGCTACAGCAACAGCCCCTAGGGCCAGCGGGAGACCTCTCCCAGCCCGGAGGGGCAAACGCTCCCCCTCGGCGAGCGAGGGCTATAGAGAGCAATGGGGATGTCCCAGAAAGCCCCGTCCCAGATCAACTTCACTGCAAGAGCCGGTCGGGCTCCTGCTCCCCGCACTTTTGCGGAACGAGAAGGGGAGCGGAAAGGAGCCCAGGGTTCCGGAGCTGGGCAGGCCAGTCCCCGCGGCTGCTCCCCCGGTTCTCCGCGCAGGCCCCCGGGGACCCAAAGCTAAGCCGAAAAGTAGATCCCACGCTCAGGGAGGGCACGATTCCTTCAGGGGGCTGCAGTACAACGGGGATCGGCGGTGGGCAAAGGGAAGGGGCCGGGACGGTCCACCCGTCCGTCCCTCCTGCATCTGCACATACCGGGACCAGGGCCTGGCCCGCAGCTCCCCGGCGGGACACGCCGAAGAAGTGCCCTGGCGTCGGGGCTCTTAATGGCTTCGTTTTGTTTTACAGAATAGTAAACCAAGCGAGCGACTGTGGGCAATATTTCGGGAAAGGTGTTTCAGTCGTTGAAAAACCAAAACCCCTACCGACCCCTGAACAAACAGCCCGAGCAAACCCGGACACAGAGAGCCCCCCCGGCTCGTTCTCGGGGCACACGGCCGGACCTGTTGTTATGTGGCCCTTCCCCCCTCGGAGGGGCGATGGGTCAGCGCGCCTCTGGCTCCGCAGCTCTTCCATCTCGGCCCCAGCACTGCCGGGCTGCATCGAGATCGGGCAGCTGCGTCTCCCTCTCCGTAAGGCTTTAGCAAACTCTGGAGGACGTTTTCAGTCGCTCTCTGTGTTATTATTATTTTTAAACGTGTAAAAGCCCCCATTAGCTCCAATTCCGGTGTTTCTTGTTCTAAAACTTAGTTTTAAAACAAACAACCTGGGATGATAAGACCCATCTAGACAAACAGCAGGGCCAGCCCAGAGGTGCGGGAAGAGAATAGGCTTTGCAGCGCCTTCCCCGAACCTTTTCCTGCTGGTTGTACCCCGTTTTCTCCTGTTTTTACTCGCTTGTCTGGAGTTCCGACTGTGTCATAAAGTAAACGAAGAAAAGGGTAGGAGAAAAGCCCCTGATTCAATTCGAATTGGTTAATTTCCGAAACCTTTTGAAACGGGATATTTGCAATCCTTTCGCTCTTCTCGGAGAGCTAAGAAAGATCGAAGAACTCCTGTTTGCAGAGAGCCTCCGCCTGGAGCCTGAACGACCTTTTCCGCTAAGGAAAGCAACGCCGAGCCCGGCGCCGGGCTCAGGGGCCGCGGCCGGAGACAGCGGGCTGTGCGACCCGGCGCCGGGGCAGGCACCGTCTGCGGGAAATTCCGCTCGGGTCCCGCAACGCAGCGCCGGCTGCTTTTGCACCGGCCACTACGGCGATTGTTTTATTTTAGGAAATTGCTAGTATTAAAAAAACAAAAAAAAACCCCAAAGCAAACAAACAACAACAAAAATTTAAAAGGCCACAGTGTACATATAAGTATGTTTCATTTTTTTGTTTTTTGTTTGTTTGTTTGTTTTGTTTTGTTTTGTTTTTTCTGTTGGTTGGGGGGCTTTTTTGCACTTTCGGAACCCTCAAAATCGCTGACGGGAGAGCGGGAACGCACGGCCGCGGTCACAGCTCTTGCCAGACCGTTCGGAGCGGAGTCCGAGCCTCTCCCCCGGCCGGCCATCCCGCCGCAGTCAGCCCGGGGGGAACTGAGAGCAAGCAACGGGGGATTCCTTAATTTGTTTGTTTTTCTTTTCTCCTCCCCGCCGGATCGCTTCAAACCAAGGGAAGACTCAGAGCCTGGACAATTCGCAGCTCTGTCGGAGCCTGGCGGGGAAAGCCTCGTAGCTCTGCCCGAGCCGCCGCGGCCGCGGCGCTTCCCGGGAATCTCCATTAAATGCAATAACTAACAACTGTAATTGGGATTCCTCTTCCCCCCATATGTTTTGCTCGTTCCTAACGCGATCGCATCAGCCGCTTTCTTTGTTCCCTGCCCAGGAGCGGGGTCCTGGCTCCGGAACCGCGCCGCGGCGGCCGGAGAGGAGCCGAGAGGAGCCGCGTTCAGCCGGGCTCGTTACTCGATAATCGGGAAATGCAACAGCCCTGGAACACGTTTCAAGGTGCAGAATTAGGGTCTGTTCGCGTCTCCGCCGGAAGGAAAACATCTGCCCGTGCTAAGAATGTATTTAGCAGGTTTTGCACGGTTTGCGTGTTGTTTTTTTTCCTTCCCCTGTATCGTTGCTGTCTGCCCCGGGAACACACACCGTCCTCCGTAAACACGGATCAAAGTCCCCTGTGGGGTCACAGCCGAAGGCGCCCGGAGGAGCACAGAGCCCTTTTAAGCGGGAGTGAAACCCAGTACCCTGCCTGCCGTCCTCCGCACGCCTTCGCTGTCAGCCCGCAGCAGCAGCCGCGCGTTCTTCCGCAGCACCGAGGCCTTCGGGCCGCAAGAGCTCGCAGATTTCGCCCCAGGAGAAGCGCAAGGATCAAATGACGGCGACCGCTGGGCCGGGCCGCTCCGTGACTCGCCCTTGGGCAGCAGCTTCAATCTCCCCCCAAACTGCGAATTCAACCGCTTGCACCGGACTCTCCCGCCCCGGGGTGGGACTGGCCTGGGTGCCCGGGTCCGGAGGGAGCGGCTGGAGAGCCGGAGCCGCTCGGGATCTCCGTACTGACCTGCCTGCCTTGGTGACGATCATCTCGGTGCCCAGCTGGTTGAACTCGTCCCACAACGCT